>NC_135612.1:66077500-67304583 GCF_053574225.1 Canis aureus
AGTAAGCCTGAGATGTAGGGTTTTGGTGAAAAACAAGAGGCTTGTAGTGTTTTGGCTGCTGATAAAGATGCATGTATTGGTAGCTGGGGTGAAAGCAGAAGAATGCACTTATTTCTTCCGCCTGTCGCGTCTTCAGACACAGTAAGCCACATGCACCCTTTCTTTCCTTGTTACACAGAGGCCGGTGTGCTATTCTTAGTTCCAGCGGAAGTGGATCTGACGTGGGCGATCAGCACCTTCCTTTACCAATGGCTTATGGAACTCACGTCCTGCACGAGAGTGGATATTTGCCCAACAAAACTCACAGTAATACTGCAGGCAAGTGACATTGGCACAGAAAAAGGGAGCAAATTTTCCACCACAACGTGCGCCCTGGCATTCATCACACATCTGGTCATCTAGCACATATGGCTTTACCTCCACCTGGAAAAAGAGTGAAAAAAAAAATCTCCCATTAAATTTCCTTCAGAAATCATTTTAGTAAATTTAAAATGTTCAGAGGCATTTTCCCACAGAAATAGTAGGCAGCTTCCCAGGGAAATAGCTTTACCATATAGTAGATTAAAAAACAAAAACAAAAACCAACAACAAAGTCACTCTATTCTGACACTAATCATCTTTTTCTAAGATGTTTCATGTTCATAAGTGACAATGTGATTAAACGAGCACTTAGTTTGGTAGTTTTAGTTTATCTTGGTACATTTTCTTCAGAGGACTATAAACTGAGTGTTATTTATTATATCTTTTCAAAGGCATAAAAGACTTAAACTATACATCTAATTGATTCGTAAAACATTCTACCCTCACATAAGAAGTAACATCTTTAAAACAGCTGTGTGTTAGTATTTTGGGAGTTAGGGTGTTTGTGAGCGAAAAAGAGAAGGGCACGGGAGACAAATGGTTTTTATACCTTTTCCCCTTTATTCCAATAGCACCTGAGAGACGGCCCAACCCCAAACCACCGATTATGGCAACACTTCTGTATGTATTCTGCTTTTAACTACTTGGTATGTACACACACCAGAATTGTGGATAATCTTATTAAGGGCAAGTCTGGACTTCTGTGAATTTGTAGGATATAAAATCAAAGGCCCACGGAGAAGGTGTGACTCAGGAGAAGACCTCAGACTCCAGTCCGCTCTGAGTGCTAAGCCTCTTAAACCTCAGTTTCCACATCTGTAAAGGAAGAATACTAGAACCTGCTTCACAGAGCTGCAGCACATAAAAACATTTAAGGCAGTGCTTGGCACACTGCAGGGACTCTGCAAGCCAGTACTCCTTAGGAACAATAACTCCAAATGGAGAGCTACTTACTAGCTTTGAATGGTGCCAGGCAACCTAAGACCTCAGCCTATCCTGAGGAGAGGAGGGAAAACTGAGTGTTTAACAGTTTGGTTAGAGATAAAGTAGTGTTTGTCCAAGGTAAAAAATAACAAGCCAACAATTTCTATTCTGAATGTATTAATACTTGCACGAGTGCAGAAAATGAATATATAAGGGTATTTATCTTCAGAAGCATTATTTATCACAATGGCAACAAAGAACAGAGAAAAACTGAAAAGTTGATGAAAAAAAACTATAAACAACCATCTGACAGAAAGGTAATGGAATTAAGTTGTCTATATTTGCATTTCATTGATTACGGCTGGATAAACATATTTTATGTACACTGAACATTTTGCTTTTCTGAACAGTCTATCTTTTGCATATTTTCTTGCTGAAGGTTTTTTCTTTTAAATGAATCCTCTTTGCCAGTTAAGGATTTTTAACCTTTTGTTCCATTGGCTTTTGGTTTTTAAAAAGATCTTTGACACGAACTGACATGAACTGTAACATTTTTATGCTTAATCTTTATTTTTCAACTTTTTTCTTTATGGATTCTATCTTGATTGCCTGGCTGCTATTTATGATTCATTTCTTCATTATAATATTATATAACTATATACACATATCTTAGTATTGTTATAATATAACTGATAATAATTAAAGGAATTACCAAAGAATATCTCATACTGGATTTCGTATTACTAGATGATAAACAAAATGAGCACAGGGAAAGTGTCTGCTCAATACTTAGTACCTAGGATCTAGCAGGATAGCTAGCACAAAGTAGAAACTGTATCTGAAGAAATGAGGTACATTTACATATGGTGAGTTTCTTTCTCATGATTATATCTCGTCTTTACTGTAATTAAAGACAGAGTGTCTGTGTGGTTTACTTCATTTCCGTACTATCCCATAAAATGCTTGGTGCGCAGGAGTTACTTAATGTAAAACTGTTGAAAAAAATTTTTAAATGCAATGATTTCAGTTATTTGTATTTTAAAATTCTAGATATTAGTTTATGAAGCTAATCTATTTAGCTTTAACAAATTGCAGACTTTCAAAGATGGAAAATTGGATTTCAAACTTGTAATTTTAGACTATTCTGATTAATAATCTCTAAAAATTAACTCTTGTAAGTCTGAAAAGCAGTTGGAATTTCATCAATTCTGTAAGCTATTATTTTCTATTATGATGCCTTTCCCTAGAACTTATCTGTAATACTTTGTTGCCTGGATTCATAACTAATGAAATAATTCATATTTAATTATTCAACTTGAACTGTAAACACAACTCCCCCAGTAAGTACCAGAAGGTACAATGAATATTACTCATATTACAATGGAGTAACATATCAAAATTACAATGAATTACACTTTTGTGGTGATAGTGCTTCCCAGCTTTTGGGGAGATAGGAATTAAACCTCAAAGTGTTCATGAGCCAAAAGAGTACGCTGAATGAACAATTTTAATCCTTCTCAAATCTTTGGGTTATCAGTTATTAATTTAAAATTAATCTGTTGTTATGGTTTAATAATTAAATTCATACCAGAGACACGAAAGGTACAAAGATTAGTGGTTTTTCTTTTGTGTGTGTGTGTGTGTGTGTGCGTATGTAAGCAGTAGTTAAAAATAGTTAAGTATAAATTTTTAAAAAATATTTTAAGTAATCTCTATACCAAATGTGGGGTTTGAACTTACAACCCCAAGATCAAGAGTCACACACTCTATTGACTAAACCAGCCAGGCATCTCTCAAATTATTTCAGATAAAATCCAAAATATACCTTAGTAGCACTTATCTTAAAAAATAAACTTTTCTCTCAGATATTTCAATGCCTTTTTAAGAAGGCATGCAGGTGTTCTCAATTCACTTGCTCTGCATCTGAGTTGCTCTTTAGGAATCAACTCTGCCCTAAATAATTGGCCCTTCAGCTATCATTTTGGAAACAAAGGATGAGGTAGGACACCTATAACATTTTTTCCCCTGTGCTTCTGCATATTAAAGCACTATAAAAAATAAATAAAGCACTATAAATTGTATACAATGTAGATAACCTCCTCCTTGACTGGATCACTTCTTGGCGAAAGTCAGGGTTAGACTAGATAGGTGGTCTAAAGCATGGCTGCACATTAGAATCACCTGGGAGCTTTATAAATTTCTGCTGTTCCTGAGCTATATTATAGCACAATCTCTGGGGTTGGGGGGGGGACCCAGATGTCAAGATTTTTCTAAGTTCCCAGGTAACTTTATTCTGTAGCTGAGGGTGAAAACCACTGGACCAGAGGAACTCCAGTTCAACAAATTTTCCTGCCAGCAAAGACCTTCCACTTAGGTGTGTGTTGCAACATTTTAAGTAACAATGCAACAAAAATCAGTCTGCTTGTATAACTGAACCTATGATGTGCTTTTTTCCCCATTTATGGGATAGCTTGGAAATTAAATTGATGACTACTTTTTAGAGCCCGTGGTCTAGTCAATCCATATCCTTTAACCAGCTCCCCTGCCTCCAAAAGTCTTTTAATACATACAGATAGCCTCAGGGAAGAAACTGCTAGAAACTGTTACACTGGAAAAATAAATACTGACTCAAGTTGTATCTACTAATTTAGATATTAAAGTTAAATTGCCTCTTATTCTTAGCATATCTCATCTGCACCATAATGCAAACATGACAATTTTAGAATAATGCTTAGCTTTATATGGGAACTATGAGCAGATTTTAGTATGAAATAGATTCGTAAGTGAACAACTGAGTTTTGGTCATTTTCTCTATTTTAGCTGGTAATCAGTACTAGGAATTATTCAATGGAGTAGCTTTTAGTTAACATTCATAGGACTTCCTAAAAAGTTCTTATTGTGATGACCTAAACAATGCTACTAAAGAGTAAATGTTTAAAGTTTAGGATAATTATTGTGTGTGTTTAGTTTATTTGTATATTTATTATTTTGTACACTTAGGGAAATATACAGTGTATTTTATTTTAAAATTAATGATAAAAGATAAAAATGCTTTAATACTTACTTAGTGCCAAACTAAATGCTTCTACATAGGAAAATTCATTTAATTCTCAAAGTAACTGTGAAAGACATACTATTATTGCTTTACATTTGATAAATGAGGAAAAAGAGGCACACTGAGAGTTAATTTCTTGAGGATTACAGAGCAAGTGGTGGAAATGGGATCTTGGGCAGACTAGCTTCAGGGCATAAGCTCTTAAAAAAAGCTCTGCCTCCATGGTCAGAAGGATATTAAGTATTAAGACCTTATTGGTGGATTAAAAACAAAACAAAAAAAACAAACAACTTGACAAGGACATTTATATTTTGTATATTGTATCTAAGGTCCAAAATATGTTTAATAATTTTACATTTCAGGGGTATTTTGATATAATACTCTTTAAGAGTTAAAGAAGTATAAAAAAAATAAAGTGTTTGAATTATAGTATTAACTCTGGGTAGTAAGCTTTGGATCAGCACCTTATTATAAGATGTTAAATGCTTTCCCAATACAAAACTTACGCGTTTATCGATATCTCCATGCTGAAGCTGAACAAACCGAGCACTGATGGCAGCAATATAGCTCTGCTGATTAGAAAAAGCAACTCGACCAGCACCTTTTGGATATTTTAGCTCAGGATCTGTATCAATTCCTGCATAACAAACTCCACCATACAGCCGGTCCATGATCATAGCAAGTTCCACTTGAAAAGGAAAAGAAATTCACATATAATGTGAGAGAACACAGTATATCAACAGTTTTTAAGTACTCTTTCACTATACAAATATTTTGCAGTTCTCCCTCCTTTCTGTACCATCAGGTTTTCCCTCTATATTGGATCACTCTTAATCTTTTAAAAAACAAATCAGAACTCTTAATTCTGTTTATTTCTCCCTCTTGGTAACTGCTTAATTTTTATGTTCCCCCTTTACAGCCAAAATGTTAACATTTTTTTCTTGTACTTCCCCATCCCTCTCTTCCTTGTTCAACCTTTTATAGCCAGACCTTCACCCCATGATTCCATGTTAATTGCTCATGCCACTGCCAAGTACAATGGTCAATCTACCTGGAAACAACAGTGAACATAGTTCATTTTTTCCTTTCCCTTGAAATACTTTCTTCATCTGGCTTCCAGGAAACATCATTCTACTAATTTTCATCTGGCCTCACAATTCCTTCCTAGTCTTCCTTGTACCTGGTTCTTCTTCAACTCTTGACTTTTCAATGTCAAAAGTTTTAGTCCATGGATTTCTTTCTATACTTGTGGGTGTAGTGTCTTCATCCCATGTCATGGCTTTAAATACCATGTTTCAGCCCCTAAATTTCTCTCTTCTCTGGACTCCAAATTCATCTATGCAACTATCTCCTGGACAATTCATACTGAGACATTTAACAGACCATCATCACTTAGCGTGTTTGAAATGGCACTCCTAATCTTCCCCATCCCACCAAATCTGCTCCAATGAATTTTTGCTGAGTCAATTGGTAATCAACAGAAAAGATGAAGTTGCCAAGACCTTTGGCTTCATCCTATTTTCTGTTTTCCAAACTGTACATGCAATCTTATGAACTTGATTTTCTTTCTTTCTTTTTTTAAAGATTTTATTTATTCATGAGACACACACAGAGAGAGGCAGAGACAGAGGCAGAGGGAGAAGCAGGCTCCATGCAGGGAGCCTAATGTGGGACTCGACCCCGGGACCATACCCTGAGCCAAAGGCAGACGCTCAACCGCTGAGCCATCCAGGCGTTCCTGAACTTGATTTTCCAAGTTCATTCTAAAATCCAATCTCCTCACCTCCATCACTAACACCCTATTCCAAGCTCTCATTATTTTTCATCTGGATCGTAGCAACAGCTTTATCTCTTTTCTTCTAGATTTACTATAAAAACAGTAGCAAAGCCCCTCAAAATTTATTATCAAAACAGTAGCAAGAATAATTCTTTTAAAAATGTTATTAGATATAAATGGCTTAACTGAAATTTCTAGGTAGGTGCTCTAAATAGTACCACAAACTTGGCTTTCAAAACCGAGACCACAATCTTCCTCCAGTGTTCTTCCCCTCAATAGAAGGCACCACTATCTACTTAAGTGGCTTAAGATTGAAGCTGAGATTCAGCCTTTTGAGTTTACCTCACAAATCATCTGTGACATGTGTTCATTTTGCTCTCTTACCACTGCTACCTCCAATCTAAGCTCACGTTATCTTTCTCCTGTCCTGCAAAAATGGGCTCCTTAAATGGTCTACTCAAATCTACTCTCAACCTAATTGCCCCTAAAACGTATCATTAGCTACACTTATCCAGAACTCTTCACTGATTTTCCCTTGCTCTGAGGATAAATACCTAATTACCTTATTAGACCTGTATGATTTGACTCCTATTCACTTTTTCAATGCCTTTTTGTGTCTCCCCTCACTCCTTATACCCTTAGTCAGCCACTCTGGGCTTCTTTCAGTTCCTCCAACGCCCTCTGCTTCCTTCCACTAAAGATCTCTGAGTATGTTCTTCCCTTTGTGAAACACACTCCTCACAATCCTCCTGCCACCTCAACTCTGTTCCTTCTGCTGTGTGTCAGCTCAAATAGGAGTATCTTTTAAATATCAGATTATACCATATTCCTTTGATGTTCTTCTATTCTCTACAGGCTTTCTTTGTAGAAGTTACATTCTCTAAGTATTTACATGTGTGAATGATTCTTTTAACATGTTATCTCCTGTATTGGAAGAGGATGTTCTCAGGGGTGGAAGACACTAGCACACTTCACAGGGCACATGCAATCATAAAACATGCTTGTACAGTGGGCATTTATGTCTGTAATTATGTTCCTAGATGACATCTCTGGTAAATCTCTGGTTCCTGGTTATTCGTGAATAGAAGTTTCTTACTTATCAAAGTGCTATTTAAAAAAAAAATACTGTTTATGTCTTCTTCAGATATCAGAATCAACCCACATAAAATAAAGAGACCCCAAATTCTTCTTTTAGAGACATACTTAAGAACTCAAAAGTCTGCTTGGAGTTAACTATTAATATTGATAGGTAAGTGTCCATTTCTCCACTTACTTGATGGTTTTAAAAATGCTTCTCAGAATTCTATAGAGAGTAACTTTTAGAGCCATGAGGAATCTGCCCCTTTCTTGTCCAATATCCAATAGTACCATGTACACAATAGTTCCCAAGTGTTTATTGAATTAATTCATATTTGATTTTTAAAGAAGCAACATTTGTTAACATCCTACTTACCAGCCCTTAATGGCCTAGGAACACCTCCAACAAAAATTGTTTTTCGAGGATCCAAAGGCTGAGAACCATCCATCACAAAATCACTATCACTTAAATTCCAAGGACGGATCTGAACCTATGAAGAAAATAACATCACTGTAATGAGTGCTACTCCCTTGACAGCTTATGCTGCTTTGTGCCAGTTAACAGTGGTCCTTCTATTTTTCAAAATTTTGTATAGTTTATTTTAAAACATTAGTATTTTTTAATCTAGATACTGTAAGCTATCCAAATTTTTTTAAAACTGAACTCTTAACATGGTAGTTTCTTTTTTTTCTTTTTTATCACTAATGCTTACTTCAAAATTGTTTTTGGAAAACCTGAATTTGTAGCCCAAAGCCCAAGCAGTATTTACTTACTGGTTTGTCCTTGATGGTGGGGCTGGAAACACACAGATAGAGTTTTCCATCTTCTTCAATACAAGCATCAATTAGTGCCTGAACTGAGCTCTCTTCTTGAAAGAGAAGGAATGCATAGCCTGTAATAACCATTAAAAATGAGGCATTATGGGAAAGTAAGCTATTTCACCCCAAATTTCAGTACTGTTTAGAAAAATACATGCTTTTGGAAAAGAAAAAATATTAACTATCAAATAGAGCCAGAACCATTAGACTTTCTAGAGGAGAACACAATATCCTATGGAATTCATGCAAAAACAGATACTCATTAATTAGTTATCTTATATAGAGTGCTTACTCCCCCAAAACTGTGCTAAAGGCTTTAAATAAATAATTTCATTAGACTCTCACAAGCCTATAAAACATTCTCATTTTATAGAATAAAAAAACTGAGGTATTTAGCAATTAAATGACTTGCCCCAAGTCAGTCACATGAGCAAGCAGTTGGTGGAGTAATTTCAAATTCAGGACAGCCCCCGAGGTTTTAAGAACTTGGCAGGATTACCCTGTTAAGCATATGAGGAAAAGATTCCTAGATTTGGATTAGAGCGCACTTGGAAAGGCTCATGAATTTCCGTAAAAAGGGGAGAATTCCATAGTCAGCATCACAACTTCAAGATGGTACTAAGGAAACTACCTGAAGGAGGCTGGAGTGAAACAGGTCCTCCAGCATGTGTCAGAACCTTTAATCAAGTCTTGACTGGGATAAGCAGCGGACACTCCTTTCAAACAGTCTGGACACTATATTTGGACTTTGGGCCCATGCTCTTGTTTAGATGCCTGGACTTTTGGGAAATAAGCCCCCCGCCCCTTTCTTTGTGATAACTGATTGTCAATCTTTAAGCAGAAGACTTTATTATAAAAAGAAGATACCAAATTTATACCACAAGTTCACCATTATATGATTATTCCTAGATGCTGACAACTAACTGACCAAAAAACATCCCTTTTTCCTTGATGAGATTTCTATGCAAATAAACCTAGAGAACTGTAATCTGGTTCTAATATGAAGTCATCAAGCAGGCCAGGCACATCTATTATACAATGTGTGAGGTCACATTTTACATAGAAATCTAAACACACAGCTTTATTGTTGACAATGCTATGACTGCCACAAAAGTCTGATGTGACATAAAAGTGCTTCATTTTAAAATTTTAATACCTGATTGCATAAATAAACCATCAAACCAAGCTATGCAAATAGAAACTTTCAGAGGTATGATTATGCAAGATTAAAAAACACATCACAGACCTTTCTACTTGCTAGAAATAATTTAAATATGCTTGAGAAAACTGGTGTGGCCTGGGTAGCTCAGTCAGTTAAGTATCTGTCTTCATGATCATGATCCCAGGGTCTTGAAATTGAGCCCCGTGTTGGGCTCCCTGCTCTGGTGGGGAGTCTGCTTTTCCCTCTAACCCCCCTGCTTATGCACTACCTCTCTCATTCTCTCTCAAATAAATAAAATCTTAAAAAAAAATGCTTGAAAAAATAAATAATAAAGAGTGGTTTTTCTTTAAGTGAAGGCTTTAATTTTGATACAAGGATTTGAAAGTTATAACTGTTCTGTAATAATTAAGAGGATAAAAGACCAACTTATTAAAATAGTATTTTAAATTCAGTATATTTAATGTTAAGATTTGTGATATTAATTTTTGATATATTTTAATTTTGCTTAGTTTTACAGTAATACTTTATATTCAATATTCTTAATATTGCTTAATTATTTGTGTGATTACAAGGGAAGAAATGTTTGTGTCACAAAACTAATTAAGCAGCATGGCAGGTAAGTTATGATCTAGCTAAGGCAAACCATTAAATATTAAAATACTCTTACCAAAAACATACTATATAGCAAGCTCATACTCACATAGGGTAAACCTCATTCACTGTAAAAGAAACACATGTACATGTGTGGCTCCATATCCAAGGGCTCATGTCACTGCCTTAATTAGAAGGCAGCATCACTAACAGGATGCCTTCTATACCAGTGTTTCCAAACCATGGAAAACGAATTACAACAACAACAAAACTGCTTGAAAGAACAAGGTTTGGAAATACTGGTCTCTGGCAACAACAATTAACTATAATTGTATCAAAAACTGATTTGCCAGTGCTACTTTTCTGAGGTCTTTTTGTTTTGTTTTCAGTTTGAGAAAATAAACTAACCATCACCGCAAAAACCACAACAATGGCAACAAGAGCAAAGACAGCAACTATTCTGTTTGATCAAATTTGTGCCAACACATCTTTCTAGGCTTTGAGTCCACCATCCTTGTTCATATATGAACAAGAGGCTCAGCCAAAAAAATGTATACCTGTCTCCACACAAACCAATTCTCACTCCATTGTAAAACTATTTCAATTCCTGCCTGGGACTCTGTTCAACTACTTTATATCTATCTAAATTGCACAGTACGTTCAGTTCAGATTTCGTTCAAAACTTCTAAGTGAAGCCTTCTCCACCTACTTCAGGTCAAAGGAATTTCCCTATCCTGTAGTATTTATAGCTGATTACATCATTTGTTAGTCAATTACTATTCTGTGCATTTCCAAGAACACAAAGATGAGTAAAAGCATAGTCTTAGAAATTATGGGAAGACTTGGGTATTAGCAAAGTCATCACAGATTTATAGAGTTGTAAAAATGTAACACTGCAGCTGTAACAAGTGCTTTCAAAATGCCGAGCCTCTGTGAACTGTGAACTGCGAGTCCTGAAAGTTTCCTATGAGCAACCAATATTTAAACTGAGACAAGCAGGGGGTATGCATATGAAGACACATGAGAAGAGCCTTCAAAAAAAAAAAAAAAAAAAAAAAAAAAAAAACCGAAGAGCCTTCAGGGTGAGAGAACACCATATGAAAGAGCCCTGAGGCAGGAGAGAACAAGGCCTGCTTTTGGAATCAGAAGGGAACAAGAAGCAATAATGGGAGAAGAAACCAGAGAGATAGGGAGGCCGGGCAGGGCAAATACATTTTTGCCTTTATTCTAACTAAAAGAAACCACTGAAGGGTTTTAAGTAGATGGTCAAGGGATTGGACTATCAGATGAGTTTTTGGAGAGATTATCCTGACTGTACTGTGGGAGAAAAACTGAAGAGCCAGAAGTATGGAGAGACTAGTCACATTCCTCAAGTGGGCCAGGGTATTTGTAACTTAGGACTATTAGAAGCTAATTGGCACTTTTATTGAACACTCAACGAACTTTATAAAAGGACAAGAGAGTGAAAAAATGGACAACAGATTAAAACTTAGTAAACAGGGATCCCTGGGTGGCGCAGCGGTTTGACGCCTGCCTTTGGCCCATGGCGCGATCCTGGAGACCCGGGATCGAATCCCACATCGGGCTCCCGGTGCATGGAGCCTGCTTCTCCCTCTGCCTATGTCTCTGCATCTCTCTCTCTCTCTCTGTGTGTGTGATTATCATAAGTAAATAAAAATTTTAAAAAATTTAAATATAAAACTTAGTAAACAAATGAATGTCTACATCTATATGGAGTTAATTTTCTGTCTATACCAAGTATCAGGAGGGCGCCTCGGTGGCTCAGTTTGTTAAGGGTCTGCCTTGGGCTCAGATCATGATCCCAGGGTCCTAAGATTGAGCCTCAGCAGGGAGTCTGCTTCTCCCTCTTCCTCCTGCTTTTTTCTCACTGTCTCTGTCAAATAAATAAAAGTCTTAAAAAAAAAACAAAACAAAACCATAAACTAAGTATTTGGACCTCCAACACACCAGTAAACTCCAACAAATTTGAGTGAAAATATAGAGTACAGGGAGAAAGGTCCATAGCTTTAATCAGATTCTCATAGAGACCTGGGATTCAGGATTCCTGCTTAAAAGATGTTCTTGATTCTATAAGCATAAGATTTAAAGGTGTAAAATGAAAACATTGCATTATTCCATTTCTCTAAAAACCTACATGAATTGGTAAATGACAATTCTAGAATTCTCAGTGACAAAAAGTGGAGATGTCCCATATAATTACTAGAAAACTTTAGTTTTTGTATGCCAATAACTATTCTAATGTGTTTCCTTTCCCAGAGCCCAAATCAGACCACTTAAGAGATCCATTGGAGTCTTTTATCCAGGCTTGAAAATCTACTCAGCCAGGAGAATAGGTTTTTTTTTTTTTGTTTTTTCTAAAATTTTATTTCAATGATGTTTAAAGAAAAGCCTTGTTTTTTTTTTTTTTCCAACTTCCCCCTTTCTTTTTATTCACTTCACAAAATCTGCCATTAGCAACCTGACTGGATTCACATTTAATTCTCTCCCCTCACCACCCCTGCTCATTGTGGGCAGGGGGTACTTCCTCTCCCCACTGACTGTGGCCTTGCTTTGCTTACAGGAATGACAGTGTAATTTGTGATTCTTGTGCTATGGTAACAGGCCACAGTAGTATCCTAGCAATAAGTTACTGGCACAACTAGGTATCCTGTTCACATCTGATCTCTTAAATATAATGAGGATTTGGACCAGTCACTTTCTTCTCCAGCTAAATTCACCCACAGAGTAAATATTGCTCTGTTATCTGTTATTGTTTGAAACACTTAAGTAAATCTTGCAACATTTATAATGTTCACGTGTTTATTATTATTTTTTTCTCAAATAGGTCTTAATTTCACTGTGTAGAGGGGCACTTTTTTTTTTTTATATATATGTCTGTACCCGTTACTTAGAAGGATGCTTCAGACAGAAAAAACCTCAAACATTAGCTGATTTGAGCCTTTGAAAATATTGTCAAATCATTATAGAGAGAGTGCAGCAAGTGTCTTATGGTTCCTGACTGGCTTAAAGTGAAACTATGAGAGTCCTTAGGCCCATTCTTCCTCACTTGACAAACATTACTAGCCTTCAAAAATTACTCTATTATTTAGTTTGTATATAAAGGTGTAAGGATATAATATTCGAAAGAGAACAAAACACAAAGTAATTTATGCTGTCTTATTTGCTCTCACAAAACTGATTCCCTAGAAAATATTAACAGCAAAAACTCTTACCTTTTGGTGGAAAATAGGACTTGCTTTCAGCTTTATGAGGCCAATCTACTACCAAAGGCCCAAATCTTCTGAAGCTAGCAGTTATTTCGTCTTAAAAAAAGTACAATAATACACATTAGGAATTAATTTTAATGGTTTATTTTGAAAACAAACCATATTTTATAAGTTAAACTAAGATAAACTAGAATTAGAAAACTCAAAACATGTCTAATATCCTTACTAAAAGAATATATATGAATAAATAACTATTATAGTCAAAATAAATTCATTTTTAAGCAACACATTGGCCAGAGCAATCAATTCAGTGTGAGTTTTAAATTTTATATAACATGTGGATACTAATGGATTGATAGTATACCAAACTATAAATATTACTGGCTTGATAAGCGTGCCAACATTATCTTAAGTTAAATAAAGAGATAGTTAATGCTTGATAAGTGAAATCTCATAGGGAAAGAAAAGTTCTCTATAACAAGACATGTAGAGTTATCACACTCATAAAATATACTAAGGTCTGAAACACTTCAGGTAGCTTCACTGAAACACACACAGGTCAAATCCAATGATATGCTCTAGGTTATTTCATCACATGAAGACCTTATTATACTAAATAACACTTAGAATAAGCTTCTGGATATTTGAATCATAATTGAAAAATTTCTCAAAGTGTAGCAATTTCCTATTAGTTGTGAATAAGGGTGGCAGATTTCCTACAACTGCACAAACATTAGACAGTTTCATATTTTAATATTTACTTACTTTCTTTTGTTATTATTACTATGATTATTTTTACATCTGTTTAGTATTTGTACAACCTGAATTTCCTGTTTATGTTCTGTTTCCATTACTCTTTAGGGTTTTATTGCTTCTTTCTTACCTGTTTCCTAGAGCCTATTTATCCTTCAGGAAATTATATGGTTGACTACCATGCACTGCAGGCATTTTATTTTGTATGTGTTGTATTATGGCAATATCAAAGATTTTAAGTTTTATAAGAAATTTTTTTGTATGATAATCTTATTTACAAAAAGATACAGTAACAATATGCATTTTAACATATAAAGAAAAAATCTTTAAACTGTTCAATTACCTCCTATTTCTTATTTCAACAGGTGACAAAATAAACAGAGATGGATATCCATTCTGACTGGAAATCTCAAGGTAAAAAATTCCATATCCCCACATTCATGTTATACTTTAGGTTTTTGTTTAAGCTCAAATTATCATCCTACCTTCATCAATATCTGGAGGAAGACCACCAACAAAAACTTTTCGAGAGAAGCGTTCTATTCGTTCTCCATTTTGATGAGCTGAGTAACATGTGGGTGAATTTAAAACACCAACTTGATCATTATGACCATCATCAAGCAGACCATCATCTATTGGAAAAAGGGAAGAACGACCTAAAATATAAGAACAAATATAACTTGAATCTCAGATATATAAGGAAACGAGAAAGTCAGGCATAAAAATAGCAGTGACAAATCCAAAGGCTTAAAACATGAAGGTGACATGGGGACAAAAAAATAAGGGAAATTTAGATAGCTTAAGGTTTTAATTTACCTGGATTCAAAAGAGAAGTAGTCTAAAGAATGGCTTAGAAATAAATGTAGTCATATGACAACAATTATACTGCAAACAAGCATTAGATCACTTCAGTTTTTTTTATGGAAAACAGCAAGAATCTGGTGTATGGGGACAGTTTAAACTGGATGCGTAAAAGGAGAAACCTTTGAGAAATTGGTGGCAGAAGGGAAATGGCACAGACTAAATAGATAAGAGGACATAATAAAAAGCCACTTGCAGACCACAATAGGTAAGGACAAACGCAACATGTAAGACTTGCATAGAAGGTTCTGAATTGATTACACATGTGACAATTATATATAAAAGGGTAAATTAGACAGGGCTTCTGCACATGTGCAAAAATAGAAAAAGGCATCCTCTCTAGGACTTTGGTCCCCATCTGATCCCACCCTTTAGGGGTGGCACCCTTTGTACCAAGCACGTCCTATACAGTCCTCTGCAGAAATTCTGATGCTAGTCTCCACGTGGATCAAAAAAATAAAATGACCTAATAAAATACAGCTTCTTGCTCTCAGGGAATGTACATTTAGAAAAGATAAGATCTATACATATAACTATGGCATATATCCATAAGAAAGCTTCAAAGTACTTCAGAGGAAGTCTGTTGGAGGAAGGGAGTAGTCTGGCTAATTTAATAAATGGGTAATTTTTTAAATCCCCAAGTGAAACTGAATGGTAAATGTAAAAAGGGAAAGCAAGTGGTATTTACTCAGTGCATTAGAGAGGGTAAGATATTTCTAAGTGAAAATATTTATTAGAACATGGCTTTGAGTAAATTTTCCAAATGGAAAAGAGACGTATAAGATGGAAAATACGAATTTATTTAAGAAATAGGAAGTAGTCAAAGTAGACTACTACATGTTGGAAATAAGGAGAGTGCAAGTAACAGCTCTGAGGCTAGTCAGAATGCTTAGACCTGAATGCCAGGCTAAAGGAGAGGTTTTATTGAGTAGGTGATTACAACAAATAAAAGTGGATACAGGAGCTAAAGCAAGATAACTTTACTGCTGCTTTAGAAAGACTGATAGCAGATGTGGCTAAAGTGATTAGAAGTGAGCAGACCAAGAAGGATGGACAGGGAGGTAACTATAGTGGTAAAGAGTAGATACCTGGGAAACAAAACAAAAACAATGGAAAGGAAGAACTAAAAGCAAGTGTCAGAAGATGAATAATAAGAATCATTAATTAAATATAAGAACAATAAAGATCACAACCTGGTATTAAGAAAGGGTAGATATGGAAACAACAAAATGCACAGGCAACATTTGGGATGGGAGAAGATATTTGCGAATGACATGGACATATTTGATAAAGCGTTAGTATCCAAAATATGTAAAGAACTTATAAAACATGCAAAACACCATCGAGTTAAAAAATGGGCAGAAGACTCAAAATAGACTTTTCCCAAAGAAGACATATAGCTGGCTAACAGATGCATGAAAAGTTACTCAACATCATTTATTATCAGAGAAATGCAAATCAAAACTAAAATGAGATATCATCTCACATCAGTCAGAACAGCTAAAATGAACAACTCAAGAAACAACAGGTATTGGTGAGGATGTGGAGAAAGGGGAACTTTCTTACACTGTTGGTGGAAATGCAAATTGGTGCAGCCACTCTGGAAAACAGTATGGATAGTCCTCTAAAAATTAAATGATTCAGCAATCGCACTATTAGGTATTTACCCAAAGGATACAAAAACACTTATTCAAAGGGATACATGAAGCAACTGTTTATATCAAAATTATCAACAATAGCCAAATCATGGAAAGACCCAAATAACCATCGACTGATGAATGGATAAAGAAGCCATTGTGTGTGTGTGTGTGTGTGTGTGTGTGTATGTATACAATATATATAGTATATATATTCCATGTATATACACAATGGAGTATTAAGCCATCAAAAAGAATGGAATCTTGACATTTGCAACAATGTGGATGGAGCTAGAAAGCATTATGCTAAGTGAAATAAGTCAGTCAGACAAGAACAAATACCATATGATTTCACTCATATGTGGAATTTAAGAAAAAAAAACAGATAAACATGGGGGGAATTAAGAGTGGCAAACCAGGAAACAGAATCTTAACTACAGAGAACTGAAGGTCGATGGAGGAGAGGTGGACAGAAGGATGGGTTAAATAGGTGATGGGGATTAAGGAGGGTACTTGTCATGAACACCAGGTGTTATATAGAAGTGATGAATCCCTAAGTTCTGCACATGAAAACCAGTATTACACTGGATATTAAGAAACAGAAATTTAAGTAAAACCTTGAAAGAAAAAAAAAAAGGAAGGGTAGAAATATGAAACTGCATGGGGCTGAGAGGGTGTTCAGAACTAAATGTAAGGTGGGAGGTTGCAAATGGAGTGGAGAAAGGAAATAAGCCACATTTTTGAGAAGAAGGTGAACTTTACAGAGGAGACAGTTGAAGGTTCTTTGTCATATCACTGATGACAATTCCAGAGAGAAATGATAAGGTAGTTCCTTGAGAAGCTTACAAGGAAGTAACAGAACATTCAAGAAGCTCAAGACAGGAGTGGTAAGAAAAGTACAAGAGAAGCCAAAATACTATTTTAACAGAGTGCCAAAGAAAAATGTGATAAAAGTTAAAAAAAAAAAAGCCATGAAGTAATGGTGTGAAATGTTAAGATAATCATTTTAAAAAATGACAACTGTTTGAGGACATGCATGATCTTCAAAGGTAAGCGATTTTAGTAAAGTTGGATGAGAGTCATGCTGCACATAGTTTTATAAAGTAAAGACATCAAAAGATGATTCTTTAGAAGTTTATTAGAGAAGGGAAAAGAAAGTAAGAAGGTAGACAAATTGTTTTTCTTTCTAGATAGAATGAAAGGTTTGTTGGTTTTTTAGATGGGATGATGCACAGAATCCAAAGTATGTTGCCTTAACATATACAATATTCAAATTAAAATATTATTAATATATCATCTTGAAAAATATGACAAATAATGATACAGGTGATATAAATAAAGACAATGTGGAATGTGATGGCCTGCAGAGAACTGAGGTTGGAATGAGAAGGAAGGGGGCTATATGTGAACTGTAGCTAGCTTGATGCTGGAAATAAGAATTTGAAGTTTCTAACACCAAAAACAGGGAGGAAGATCATGTTTATATAGGAATAAGGAATTATTGTACAGATTCAAATTCAATTTAAGTAAGATGCTTTGAAAGATGTCCATGTTCACTGAGTAACTTTGTGAATACTAATTTAACCTTTCCAATACCTTTGTTATCAGAAATAAGGACCAATGTAAAACAAAGGTCAATAGTCTGTGTAATCATTAGAAAGAAAGCCCTTCAAAAATATTTTATCTAACCATTTCATCTAAGAAAACAAACTCATCAAGATCCATTACAAATAATATTGTGAATAACTGGTTCAATTTCTAAGGTTGGACTTTAAATAATTATTTTAAAAGGAATACGATGAGGCAGAAAACATGCATATCAACTAGTTTTTAATAGAAAAATTACAAATCCAAATTTTATACTTATTTCAGGCATGTCAAAACATTGGAAATTATTTCACTCCAAAGTGCCCTAACACACATATGAATTTAGCAGTCCCATGAATATAATATTTTATCTTGAGGAAAAAATTTGGATCATAAATACTTAGGATCTAAATAGAAATACTAAATGCAGTGACAAAGGAAATCACTACGTAAGAGAGGTGATCCAAAAAGGGTTTAAACTTTCTGTGTTAATTATAATACTGTAAGCATATTCATAATATAGCTACATTTTAACAATGATTCTATATTAGTAACTATAATACAGTTTTAACTATAACAAATAGATTATAGTTAATAATTATAAAAAATCTCTAATCTATGTTTAAGCTATGGAATTAATTACTCTTTTAAAAGAAGAGTTAACTGAGTATGTATCAACAAAAATATCACTTTTTATCTTGCCAATTATCTTTTCCTATAATCTAAGGTAATATATGACTCTAAAAGGAGAACCACTAAATAATGACATCTTTCATGTGTAGTACACTTTAAACATGCTAAGAATGATACACACATATATTTAGTGCATGAAAATAAGTGGCAATTTTACCTTAATAAAGGTAAAATTATATATGTTGACAGAAGTAAAATTTGATTTTAAATAACTTGGACTAAAATACTTAATTAACAACAGTTTTCAACCAAAATTAAAGTACCTTTCTCTCTCTCTCTCTCTCTTTTTTGATCTGAAACTAGGATATATTTTCAGGTTCTTGTGAAATTTATGATAAATCAAAGGATTCAAGATAGTTCATACAAGAGAATAAAGTCAGAGGATTGATTATACGATCAGATTTCAAGACTTACTAGTAGTTAGCTATGATTATTAAGAATGTAACACTGATGTTAAGACAGGCAAATAGCTAACTGGAACAAAACAGAGTCCAGGAACAGACCCATACATTTACAGTCACTTGATGTTTTTCAAGGTTATGAACCAATGGATATCCAGCTGGAGGGAGAAAAAAAAAAGGAATCTTGATCCCTATTCTCACACCAAACTAAAAATGAATTCAAGACTTAAATGTGAAAGATAAAACAACAAAGTTTCTAGAATTTCTTCATGATATTTGGGGATAGGCAGTAATTTGTTAGGACCAAAAGGCACTAATGATAAATGAAAACAACTGGACTTCTATCAAAATTAAATATTTTGCTGCTTATCAAAAGATAGTAAAAGTGAAAAGGCAACCACTAGAAAATAGGACATAATCCTAGTAAAGAACTCTCTTAAGTGAAATGGGCAAAAGACTTGTACTGAAACTTAATACAATGGATGGGTTATAAGCATATAATTGAGATGTCACTTCCAATACCTATCAGAATCTGTAAAATTAAAAAGCTAACAATACAAAGTCTTATACTCTACTGGAGTATAAAACTAGCAAACTAGTTGGTAGTTTCTAATAAAGTTAAATGTACATTTACTCTATGAACTAGCAATTTCACTCTTAGTTATACATCTAAGAGAAATGAGTGCTATGTACACACAAACATGAAAACGAGTATAAAAATGTTTATGGTAGTTTTATTTATAACAGGTCCCAAATGGAAAACTCAAAAGCCTGTCAATATTTGGGAAATGGACAAATTGTGGTATATTTACACAATGATTCTATTTACCAATAAAAAAGAAATAACTACTGAGACATAATTTCCCTTCTATACAATCTTACAACTTTCCTTTGAGACTGAAGTTTTTAAGTATCTAAAAAAGCAATTATTTATGAAATTTTCAAATGTTTTCTTTTTTTTCTTCTTTTAAAAGAAGAACCAGATATGGTTGTTCCTAAGGTTCTTACCATAATAGTTAAAACTGTTTTTTTTTTCCTCCAGATAATCTCAAAAGATGAGATTTCCATGCTGTTTAAACCAGCAATGAAAAAGGATATTGATTAAAAACCCTACAGTCAAAAGAATTTATTTTTTAAAAATATTTTATTTATTTATTCATGAGACACACACACACAAAGAAGCAGAAACCTAGGCAGAGGGAGGAGCCGGCTCCAAGCAGGGAGCCAGATGTGGGACTTGATCCCAGGACTCCGGAATCATGCCCTGAGCCAAAGGCAGGCGCTCAACCGCTGAGCTACCCAGGCATCCCCAGTCAAAAAAATTTTAAACTATAATTACAGTTGCATTGTTTGAAGGGTTAACTTTTTCCCTATTTTTGAAATTATCATTTGATCTTGACATTAAACACCTCATTTATATTCTCTAGCTATTGTTATGAAAATTTTGACTCAAAATTCTTGACCATACTACAAGGTAACAAGGATGAACTGTTAAAAGGAATCCTACTTAAGTGATTCTAACTTAAAATGTATATACACCCATATTTGTTTGTACTATGTACGTGTAAACATACATACATATGTAACACATGCATATACATGAACATGAAAATTAATACAATGCAATATGAGATTAGTTATAACCAAGATTAGAGTAACTACTATTTTACCTTTATAGTTTTTATTGTACATTTTAGGTGACAAGTAACTTACTGTAAGGTATTTTACTTTTATTTGTAAGTAGGTCTTTTGAGCACATAGCTAATGATGTCTCCAGTTTTCTTTATTTTACCTTCATCTGGCCTTTTGAAAGTGCCTGTAACTTTTGCTTCAGTATTGCCTTCTACCTATAAAGGAGGGATAATACTTCTGCCTATAAATTATCTTCTACCTATAAAGCATAGTTACTACGACAAACATGAGCCTCATTTGTTATGGATAATTAGGATTCAAATTACTCACTTCAAAATATTTTAATAAAAAGGACTGGAGAATGCTTGAGACTTCTCTATATCCCCATAAAAAATGTTTACTCCATTAAATAATAAAAGCTACATGATGAGCTTCCTATACCAAAGACAGGGCAAGAGTCTAAATTACGACTGGGTTGCTTGTGTGACCAAGATGGACAGGTGCCCCCAACATCTGGGTGTGTTGGTGTGGGCAGGTACATACTGCACACATGCCTACATTAAGAAGGGTTGTAAGCAATTATTAACTTTACTTTGGTGGCTATATTAATACGCCCAAACCAAAGCTATACTGACTTTTTCAGATTTTGATCTTATTTCAGAAGACCAGATTAAAGAAATTTTTCAACATATCAAAAGGGGAGGTAGGAAAAGAAAAGAAAAACATTTGTACAAAAATGAGGCAATTTACAATTTGAATCTAAGCATAGTTCTTTGATCTCAAATGTGTTATCCTTTACTTTCATTTACTAGATGTTCTAAACCATATAAATTAAGGATATCAATATTCTTCCCCTCTTCTAAGATTCTAGCAGTCACTCTACTGGAGTAGAAAATCTACCAATATGATAGCATGGTTTTTATTTAATATGAAAGGAAAAAAAAAACTATCAAAACAAGAGGTAGATCCAAGACTAAACTCTCTTAAGCATCATCTGTTTAATCAGATAGAATCACTGAAAAGGGATACTTTTCCAAAGAATTAAGGAAGAAGCTCTAAGGTACCCTTATCACCTAGAAAGATTTTGCCCCAGGGGACGCCTGGGTGGCTCTGTGGTTGAGCTCCTGCCTTCGGCCTGGGGCTGTGATCCTGGAGACCTGGGATCCTAAGTCAGGCTCCCTGCATGGAGCCTGCTTCTCCCTCTGCCTGTGTCTCTGCCTCTCTCTCTCTGTCTCTTATGAATAGATTTTGCGCCAATAATAGGTTCATCTCATGGAGGATGGATAATATATTTAATTCTAATAATCAATTAGAGCCTAGTAATGTCTTTGTAAATTAATTTCTAGATATATTTCAAGTTCACTACAACTTTATTTCTTTTAGAAATTGGTATAGGTGCAGAGTAGGTAGAGTCAGCCTCTTCGAGAAGGGGTAAGCAATCTTTTCTGTAAAGGGCCAGATAATAAATTTTTTAGACTTTGTAGTCCACACTGTTATATGTACTATTGTAACTACTCAACTCTACCATCACTGTAGCTCCCAAGCAACCAGACAAAAAGTGAATGGGCATTGCTGTGTTCTAATATAAAAATTTGTTTATAAAAATAGGAAGTTTGGCTTGTTGGCCACAGTTTGTTGACCTCTGTCTCTGGCTTTTTTTCATGCTTGGGAGATTCTGCTCATTCTCTTATAGTTATCAAAAGTATTTATCAAAGATGAAGAATTTCAGCCTTGAATATACCATAAAAGGATATGATAGCAATAGATGGTATACTGTATTATTAATAATTTCTTGTTTATTATGGTGCATAAATCTGAATGGCTACATAGTATAAATAAATCCAACTTCTCCATAAACTTCCAAAATGTCATTCTCTTTTAAGATCATTTCTCCTGTTTCATTCCATATACAATCCACTAACTCAAGCTTTGGGATTACCTGCTAGAACAGACTGCATTGTGAGGTTTAGCCCTATTAACGAAAATAGGCTTTATTTCCATTATTTAAAATATCCTATATATTTTTGTTCCTTTGGGAGCACAGTAGCCCTTTAATCCTTTACTAAATAGGGACAGATTGCAATATAAAAATATTTGAAGTGGAGAGACAAAACTTAAATTACATTTCACATCTCCCTTTACACTCCCACCCTACTTCAACCCCAGACCAGTATGTTCACTCTTAGAAGAAATGTTGGACAGACAATAAATACAAAAGACAGGACACCTGGGTGGCTCAGCAGTTGAGCGGCTGCCTTTGGCCCAGGGCGTGGTCCTGGAGTCCTGGGATCGAGTCCTACATCAGGCTCCCTGCATGGAGACTGCTTCTCTCTCTGCCTTTGTCTCTCCCTCTCTTTCTGTGTCACTCATGAATAAATAAATAAAATCTTTATTTTTAAAGACAGTTTTCCATATGTGAAAGTCAGCTCCCCATAAGAGACTCTTTCTCCTTCCTAATCCTAGCCCCCAGAACATAGAGATACACAGGAGTTGGGACAGGTCCCAATTGAAAAACAGGGAAAGAAATATTTGCTCTTTCTTAATTACTTCCAGTATAATTAATTTTGAATATTCATAAGATATATTTCATATATTAATATCTACAACCAGCTTGATTTACAGTTCTTGACATTATTAAGGAAATTAAAATATATAAAAGTCATTTGGTGGTAATTTGGTTTGACTGCAGTCAAGTGGGAAATCTTTTCAATGAAAACATCTCCTCTGTGCCTGGGTTTAAAGGTGAGTCAAAGGTATCAAGTAAGAACAAACAGTTCTTCCTAAACTGGATTACAAAGTCAATCTTGTAAAGATAAAATACTGTTCACCTACCACTGCACTGATAAAGAGCTATGTCCTATTTTTGGTTAAGAATTATATCAACTCATTGTGACACATCCCACATGAGCAGATTTGATATGTATCAGACTTTTTTTTTTTAAGAAAATAAAAATAATTGAATAAAATTAATGCAGTTCCTTTGATGGACAAAATGTTAAATACTAAGCCCATACAAGGGGGATCTTGGTAGTTAAAAGGTTATCAGTGTGATAATAATACTGTATCTAGCTAGAAAGGGGAAAAAATGAGTAGAAAATAGGAAGAGAGCCAGGCTACTTCTAGTTCTTTCTGAGTCACTCCTTTGGTATGTGTGTGGGTTTCTTTCTTTCTTTTTTTAATGTTTTATTACTGTGTCAAAGTACTTTCAAATTCAAATAAAATGTCTCAATAGGTATTTCTAAAGGGCATACTTTTCATCTGGCCATCAAAATTGAAATTTTAAAAGCAGAATCTGACTATTCACAGAGGATTAACTAAAAAATTACTAATGCCATATAATTTGAGAGGAAAATTCAGGCATTACCCCTCCATGTTAAGCCAAGTAAGTGTGACAACTCTCAGTTTCGTCCTAAAGAAAGCTTCTCCAGAAGCTTTAAAACCACATGAGAGTCTTCTTTCTTCCAAAGCTGGCAGGCAGCTCTGAAGTAGAGGAAATCTTATATATCTCTATCCTCTGAGAGCCATAAAGAGTAGTAAGTTCCTATCTGAAAAGAAAAAATTTTGCTTTTTCATAATATCATAGTCATAGTCTGTAATTATTAAACTGAGATAAAAGAAGATAAACAACAATGTGATTTTCTGATATCGTGCTAAGAACTTCCTAGATCATAATACATATGTTGGAGTAAGCCAAATTAGATTAAACATAAATTACTAATGTTAAAAGATGAAAAGTGTATAAAAGGAAAAGATCCTAAATTAAATTGCTCTATAGTTTCAAAAATACCTAAAAATCACAGGTTGATAAGCAGGTTTTTCCAAAAGAATTGAAGCTCCATATTAATATAGCACAGTTGAAATAGGACAGTCCATAGATGTGAAAATAGGTACTAAAATTCTAAATTGTTCCCCGTCTTTTCTCAGTTGCTAACAACCTTTAGAAGATTGTTCAGCTTTAGTTTTCGGAGTTTTGAGTTCCTATATTCTATATTTAAGTCAGAGAACTAAAAGAATCAAAAGATTCAGTCAAGCATTTGAAGAAACCAGATTCCAAAAATGAAGTTAAATTCAGACAATGTGACATACAAACTGGCAATACTACTTAGAAATATATATATATGTGTATATATATATATACATATATATATATTCATTTCGGTCGTCAGTGGTGGCAGAAAGTTTTAGCTTATTTGTTTTCAAAATGCACATACTTATGACTACATGAAAAGAAACTGAAGCACTGGCACATATTTATAAAATTTATCAAAAGGCACTATTATTAACTCTCTATCCTTCATGGTTCAAGGGAGATTTTAGGGGTCAAGGAAAATCCTTTTTATTCATTTGGTACTTAAAACAGCTATTTAAATATCATGATTATTGTGCACTTAGAGGATAATCTAGTGGTGTAAAGTTAGTTTTGCTTCTCATCCCATCTACTTTTCTCCTTCCCAGTCTGCATATGAGAAAGAGAAGCCAAGTTTAAGCCACAGAACATGTCAGCTGCTATCCAAAGAGGTTTAGTAGGCCAGCATCTTATAACCTAAGGATAGTCAAGAACTCAGAAGGGAAGACTGGTGTGGGAGAGAGAGGGTGCGAACAAGTGTGTGAGTGTCCTACATGATGTAGAGAGAGGGAGAAGGAAAGCATATTCTTAGAAGACACAGAGGAAATATTAGCAACATCATTTCTATAGATCAGTGTTAACAAGAGCTTATTAGAGTTGTAAATTATATACCATAGATAATCAGTTATAGATTTAGAGACTAGAAAAATCATATTGCATGTCACCTTCACTAGTCTTTATTAGACATATTTCTTAAACTATAAATAGCAGCTTTATTTTAAAAGGTATAAAAATTAAATAGTTAAAATCTGAACAGTTTAAAAGGAAGACATTTATTAAATAACTATATTAGTATGAAAATGTGCTTTAAAGGTTAAGAGATTTAGGATTCAGAACTTTGACAAGTACACAAATCAAAATATAACTTTTCTGTGAGTGTTCAGATAGTGCATAAAAAAATCTAGGCTAATTACAGCATTGATCAGTAAAACCCAATTAAAAACAGTTATACCATAGCGAACAGAAATGAATTACCTCGTCTTCGCCCATAACTCCTTGCTGCATGTAAACAAAGGACAAATTGTAAAATGTCAGAACTAAAAACAAGCCCACCCATACAAATATTCGTGATATGAAAAGCTAAGTGGGCATGTGATAATCAGTGCTACTTTAAGAACTAGGACAATGTTGCCATATAATATCTGCATGGTTTTTTATCATTTACAAAGCACTGTTACTATATCTAAGATATATATCTATATTCTTCTGAATTGTACAAAAAATAAAATTAATAGGAAATAAACCATTTATTCTCATTCATGCTCAAAGTCATGAATAAATATTTCTTTCATCTGATCAGGATAGTAATATATAACTCCTTACAGTTAAATAGCTTCCCAAATAATGAATGGAAACAACCTGAATTAAATCCTTATTTTCCTAATTATAAAGAGTGATACAGCAGACACAGTCCAACAAATAGCTATTCAAATCCAATTCACATTACACCAAGCCTTGGAGAAGGTACTGGAAGACATAGAAGAATGAAAAGATATAACAACGTTAAACTGATACTCTGAAGCTTGTAGAGCTTAGATAGAAGGTAAAGAAATTAATTCAAGTTCAAAGATGCTTAGTTGAAGAAATGACTAACGATATAGCTAACAATGCTTTCAATTCTTTTGGCACACTTTATAATCCTTATCTAAGTGTTTATATATCTGTCTCTGGGATAAGAGGGATTCAGACACAAATTATTATTAGTATAATCATAGAATAGCACATATGTCAAATACTATAAAAGTATAAAGCAGAAAGGCATTTCAATCTACATTAGCAGTTTACTTAATTCTTTAGGGAAAATAATACTGTTATTTATTCTCCATGAGAAACTATCAATTTCATCAAATCTACAACATACTTTTAAATAACTCTTCCCCACAGATCTGAATATACATTGAGTATTTTTACTCTGGAATTAATATATGAAATCAAAACAATAAACCAAAAGGAAAAAAATGACTAGTAAAGTCAAGATCTTAACCCATGTTTCATGAATTTTTTTAGACCTGGGAAACTTACTTTCTGAATAAATCTCAAATCAAAATATATATTGAAAGTCATCAAAAATATAGTCCCCCCCCAAAGTATAAAGGAAAGATCAAAAGAAAACATTTCATATCATTAAATACATTCTATTATAGAAGTTTTACAAAACATAAGGCTTTAATGTAAAGAACGGTGTCTCCACAGGTGAGAATACAGTCAAATTCCTTTATAATAATAGTGGGAAAAACAACTTGTCAACCCTTAGTCATTTACACTTTAAAAAATAAGTCAATAAATACCAGGCTTACATCAGAATCTTTTATAAAAAAAAACCAAAACAAACCTTCATTTCCATCTGTCTATTGTCTTTATTTAGCTAGAATTACTGCAGATTTAATCTTTTCAGGAGCTCCAATTGCTTCAGCCTAGCTGATTGCCTGATCTGTACATTAGTTTATATATAAGCTTACCTGTGTGTTTGTGTGTATAGGCAGCTTACATGTACATTAGCTGTATATATTACATATAACCTACCCGACCTATTTTTAGTTTAGGGAAAGGGTAGGAGTGGAAGTGACATTTAGAACTTTGCTATGGAAGTCTTCGAAGATTATAAAAGACTTAAAAATTCAGGGTCACAAAGAGATGGGAGATCAACTATGGAAAATCTAATACCAATTTTAAAAGCTAACAAGTACAGACTACAAAAGAATCAATTCACTGAAGTCTTTATAGTTGTATTAAGTGTGGAGATGGTCAATAGGCCTCCAAACACTCAAAAGCACCAGTCTTAGAATTAGGCTTCCTACTTATCTATAGGCATGATCTAAATGGTATTAATCCAATATGTTTGTTTTATGGTATTTCATTCATGAGTGTAGAAGGCTGGATCATTTATAAAGCAAATAAAACTATTCTCATCAAATTTAAAGTCAAACTATGATAATGAAGTAATAACATGGCACACAATTCTTGACCTACTGAGAAAATTAATGACATCATAACCAGTTTATATTCTTAGCTGTTATATTCTTTGCTGAGGCTATTCAACACTAAAATAGTCAAAATATGTACAAATGTTCATAGCATCTTAAGGTTTCATCTCATTCCTAGGCTTGAACACATTATTTAGAAAATTTCTCCAACTATCTCATACCTGAGGAATTTTAGAATCCTGTAAAGAGCTATTCTGCTTATTTTTTGGACAACTCTCAAATTCCAAATCTCTACATAACCAAAAATAGAACTGACTGCAGATGAGGCTAAACCATGTGACACATTTCCTATCCCCTGTCATGGAAATAAGCAATCTGCTACCATCACACTAAACAACGGTGTGTGTACTCACTTTCCCACCAGTGTTCTTTTTTTTTTTTAATTTTTATTTATTTATGATAGTCACAGAGAGAGAAAGAGAGAGAGGCAGAGACACAGGCAGAGGGAGAAGCAGGCTCCATGCACCGGAAGCCCGATGTGGGATTCGATCCCGGGTCTCCAGGATCGCGCCCTGGGCCAAAGACAGGCGCCAAACCGCTGCGCCACCCAAGGATCCCTCCCACCAGTGTTCTTATGAGAATTTCCTCTATAACTCTGATTCAGAATTGTCAAGAGCCCCCAGTGAGAAAAGAAAATCATTAAATTACTATTCATTATGTTTTAAAGAAAACTTCTTTAAACAATATGCCCCTCCAAATTCATTTAGAAAATGACTTAGAAAAAAAAAGTGAGGTCTTGTATAAAAACTGTACTTAGAATATTAAATTACAGATATGTAAGTTTTATAAAACATTATAAAAAAGTACAACTCATTCAAAAGTAAGGAACTGGCTATTTGACATACATATATAAATATATGTGTGTGTGTGTGTGTAAATATTTTTAAAGATTCTATTTATTCATGAAAGACACACACACACACAGAGAGACAGAGACACAGGCAGAGACACAGGCAGAGGGAGAAGCAGGCTCCATGCAGGGAGCCTAACATGGGACTCTATCCCGGGTCTCCAGGGTCACGCCCTGGGCTGAAGGCGGCGCTAAACTGCTGAGCCATTGGGGCTGCCCTATATTTTTAAATACATTTATTTTTGTCATGGAGATAATAAGCCTGTGAAAAAGACCTTTGCTATATAAGTAACTTTACAATTTGGTCCTGGGTTACCAATAGTCTTATTTAGGTTCTAACCCATAAAAAAGTAGTAGGAAGATTCTGACATTCTCTTTGGCATTGTTATGCCCCTATGCATTGGCTCTTGGCTACAGCTGTGGTATATGAATTACTGCAGCTGGAGGAAGAGACGGGTAAACATACTAAATTAGCTGGAAATATTTAGGTTAAAGTTCTCTTGGTGTGAAACTAAAGAAATTCTTATTTCTTGCTCTAAAAAGCCAAAACTAGGCAGAGAAATATACCCGCAAATCATAATCCTTTTCCAGATCCAAAATAAATCTGTTATCTACTCCACTTACTTCCATCAGCATAAAAAAGAACTGATTATGTACTCAAGTTTCCTATTTTCATGACTTAATACAGTATATTTAGAATATCTGCCCTCAGAAACACAATTTCATTACTGAGTAAATTTTCTTAATTAAAAGATAAACATAACTTCTTTCCTCCCAAAAAGTAGAGCAAGCTCTTGATTACAAACATGGCTGTTATGTGGTTAATCACAGCAAATTTAAATTTCAAACCCGCTTGCATCAGTCCATACTTCTGCTGTCTGTTCTCCTTTTGAAAGCTGTATATTCTAATAAAAACATAATCTATTTTTCCTCAGGAGAGGGGTGAGAGAAACACAACATGATCCAAATAGAAACAAACACTTGAACGATACATCATTTTGCATTGGTCCTCACCACAAAAAAACAAGCTGGCTCTGCTTTTTTTCCTACTGATAACAAAATATATAAGATTTATACATTCACAGATATAAACATTTGAGCTGTCATTCTAACTTCAGACAGCACTTAACTTTTGATTTTTAGACAATCTACCCATTATAATGTGACTTCCCTAAAGTACTTCCGGATGTTAAATTTGGACTCTTGTACAGTATTATTCAAAAGTGGCATTTTCTACCCATCAATTCAACTCTAGTTAGATTGAGGAACATGATCTGTTCAGGAGCCTACTTGCAGTTATACTTCTATGGCATTTTTTTATTGTTAATTTTTTTTTAATCTATACAACTTCATGAGTTCTATAGATGTGGGATTATACCTCTTTTTCTCTAAGTTAACAGAGGCTCAAAGTTAAGGATTTGTCAGAGGTATTTCACAGTTTTACCTAGTCTAACCAACTTCCTGACCTTTACACCTCGTTCCCTGTTTATCCCTTAAAGGAATATTTCAAAGTTTAACTCTAATATTAATTGACCAGGAAGGTAGAATCATGAAAGCTTTACAACATTTGCCTTATCTGCATAACAATTATACTAGTATTTATATATTATTTTTTATTAAATAGACTCAAGCCCACCACCTAGTAATAGCCTAATAATAATATCACAGATTTCTGCAAGTTCTGTGTTTTCTAAGGAATGTTCTTAAATTGTAGTAGTCATGCATTTATTTTAATATGTATTTGTGTACCACCAAAAGTGATCTTGGGTACCACAAGGGACATGCACACCACACTTTTGGAAACACTGCCTGAGTCATTTTGCTTTTGACCCAAATTTTGTTCCTATTATAGCTCCTTCCAAATGGTTCTGGTTTGGCTTCCTGCAGTAACATAAAACAAACCTTCTTTGGTCGCTATACATAACTTCCTTTAAATACTTGAAAACATTGGTTACATCTTCTTTTAATTTTATATTCCCCAACACTATCATCTATTTAGAGGACACGTTTGTATTCTTTCAAAGTCATTTTGTCACCGTTCATCATCACCCACTGCCACAGCTAACTTACTTATAGGAACTGTTCTAAACACTCTACATGAATGAATTCCCTCACTTCTCAAAACCATTCCTCTGAGGCAGGTAGCATTTTATCTCCTTTTGACATAAAGAACATGAGTCAAATTGAAGTTAGGTAAACTGTCCAAGGTCACACAGAAAATAGCAAAGTTGGGTTTAAACCTAGATAATCTAGCCTGTGGTACCAAATACTGTTAACTATTGCTAGACCACCATAAAAAAAACACTGATGTATAATTTATTACCAAATATGGATTTCCAAAGTTAATAATGTTAGTTATGCTTGTTGGTTAAGTAATACAACTTCATCAATTGTTAACAGTGAGTATAAATCTGTGGCATACTAAAAAAAATGACTTAAAAAGTCTATGTATTGAGATGCTATGATTTCTTTCATCAATAATATTTAACAATTATTTAGTACAGGTGAAGGCTTGGCTTGGTATTGATATCACTTAATTCATGTTTCATAGAGAGATAATATGTTAAGAACATATTGAATTACAAGAATTAAAAGCAGATCAAGGAAAATTTCCCCTTATTTTTTATTGTCATTTGGCTACTTCTCTCTTCAAAATGTAGATGTCTACACAAAAGTTACTTAAATCCTTAATATACTTCCTTATCCTATAAATATACCCAATTTCCTGATTCTTGCTTCCCCCTTAACAATGATCCCAAATGAGTAAAATAATTTTTTTTTTCTCTTTGGATCAAACTGTCCTTACTGACCTAAACACATTTTGATGTCCTAGTTTCATTATCTTTTCTCTTTCCTAGTCCCTTGCCAGACAAAGTTCAGAATATCCAGGACAGCTTACCTTATCAAATATGTAATGTGGTCTTAGAGTGGCAGGCTATTAAGAGGGCTCACATAATGAAAAAACTGATTTGTCCACAAGATTCAACTACTGCCTAAAATAAAATATTCTTGTGTCTACTATGTGATGAAACACTTGTAATATTTAGGTTATTTATGAAGGCTTTACGCAACTGATGAAACCAATTAATTTAATATTTAGTGCAACCCCAGAGTGCCTGGGTAGCTCAGTCGGTTAAGTGTCTGACTCTTGGTTTCAGCTCAGGACATGATCTCAGGGTCCTGGGATGAGCCCTGCACAGGGCTCCTGCTCAGCTCGGAGTCTCTGCTTGTCCCTCTCCCCTCCCCCTAGCTCATGTTCCCTCTCTCTCTATATATAACAATAAAATCTTTAAAAATAATATTTATTGTAACCAAAAGTATAAGTTGCAAAAGCACTGTGGCTCCTAAGTTCTTTGCTCACACATAACTGATGTATTCTATTGTGATTACAATATACTTCTGAATTGCCCTACACATGCAGCAACATCTGTGAATGACCTAACAAACTGTCTCATACAGTACCCTTCCTTCAAATGGATCTTAACAGAGTATGAGAAATAAATACAAATTCATTTTTTCTCACTGAATTGTTTTAGAAGTTAAAATAGAAGTGTGAACGATCTTTATCACATAGAATGTCCCCAAAGAAAATTATTTAAGGAAGTCAGGATAAACATATAATTTGTTACCTAAACCCATCATTATTTTATAAATCACATCATGAAGATAAAAATTATGACCATTTTCAGTTTGTAAACTCAAGTTCAACATCGTAAGTTTTAGAAACAGACTTAGAATTCAGAGACCAGGGATCCCTGGGTGGCGCAGCGGTTTGGCGCCTGCCTTTGGCCCAGGGCGCGATCCTGGAGACCCGGGATCGAATCCCACATCGGGCTCCCGGTGCATGGAGCCTGCTTCTCCCTCTGCCTGTGTCTCTGCCTCTCTCTCTCTCTGTGACTATCATGAATAAATAAATAAAATCTTAAAAAAAAAAAAAATTCAGAGACCAGCTACTCGATTGGCATGGTTCTTTTTGTTTTTTTTTTTTAATTCCATGGTAGAAAAAAAAGTTGACTGAAGAAGTCCAGGAATGTGATTTCTAGTACCTTTCTGGTCAAAATCTGTAGGTAAGCACTCTAATTCACTGAATTCATGAATGTGGCCTATTGGGCTATTATGAGGTCTAGCCCAGATATGGCCTCAACCTAGAGAGCACAGTCAGGCCCCAGGGTAAGATTCTTGGCGACTCAACCTCTAACCATCCTTCAAGACCCTAATGGATAACCCAATGCTTAGAATAAGCTGGCATGTGGTGGGCAACTCAATATATAATAGTCCAATGTTAAATGAACCAATCATATCACTAGACACTTTGCTTATTCAATTTTTCTCTCATCCCAAAATCCTATCTACTTTGACAATCTCCCAGGTGGCCTGGACTTTATTACCACCTTTCTGTCACTATAGTTTTTTACTTAGTATTAGTTCACATGGTTGAACTTTACACTGGCCTTGTTTTTAGACTTTGTTCCCCAACTTCACTGCCATTTGTTCTCCACAAAGCTTTAGTTGAAATAGAGGAGCCAAGCCATTCTAATTATATAATTCTGTATTTTAAAGTAAGTACTATCTCTGCTCTTCCTTCTTCCCACTTTCCTTTCTTGGTCCACCCTCTGATTTAAAAATACCTTTGTGAAGGATATTTTCATCCTCCATGGCTACTCCCACAATCATGGATGTGCTAAGGACTGTGACTCTGAATACACTACTTGTCCAACAAAAGAAAACAGTTTAATGAAAGTTTATTTATCCTGTTGAAGTTCATTGTGTAAACTTTCTAGTTAGAGTAAATTAAGTTAGTGTGAGCACTATATTTACACAGAATCATTGGTATATTCATTCCTTGGTTAACATAACCACAAGTCCCATATACTAAGTAACAAGTTCTCTGCACTTTGCAAACATTATCTCGTTTAATTCTCATAATAAACCCTGAGATTGTTATTCCCATTTCATAGATGGGAAACTAAAGTTCACAGAAGTTACTAAACAAAGTCTCAGCATAAACTAGAAAGCCAGTATTCAAACCCTGGACTCTATCCAAAGTCTGTGATCAATGAATTAAATCACACCATCATAAATACACTATAATGACTGCTTTGACAGCCAGAATATATTCAAACTTGTAATTCCACTTTCTGTAAAAAAAGTTGTAGTTTTATTTTTATACTTATAAAATAATGAACTTCTGTGTATGGGGAAGGTATAGAGAACCATGCTCTCAATCATATTTATTTATAGGAGTCAAATCAGAAACAAAATATTTTTATAAAACTTACCATTTAACATCAACAGATTATCAGTTCCTGGATGTGGATAACTCAATCGACCTTTAAAAAGACAGGAAAGGGAAGTTTGAAGATTATGGAGCTATTTGAAAAGTAAAAAAAAAAAAAAAAAAAAAAAAAAGGAAGAGAAATAGGCAGGAAATTACTGAGCACAGTATATTTCTTAAATAAAAAACTAACGTTTAATGCAAAGCATATTAACCAAAATCATCTTTGAAATTTGAAAGCAAAACACAAAACAGCCAACCTTAGTTCCCAGATCGTACAATTTGACTTAGGAGCAATATCTAGAGAATAAAGCCTGTTTTTTTTTTTTTTTTTTTTAAAGATTTTATTTATTTATTCATGAGAGACACACAGAGAGAAAGACACAGAGACACAGGCAGAGGGAGAAGCAGGCTCCATGCAGGGAGCCTGACGTGGGACTCGATCCCAGGCCTCCAGGATCATGCCCCGGGGTAAAGGCGGCACTAAACCGCTGAGCCACCTGGGCTGCCTACCTGTTTGTTTTTTGAAATGTAAAAACAATGTAGGTGTCCTATTCCGCCAAACTTAATATAGATGTAAGCATTTTTTAATATTTTCAAAACTGCTTATATAATTATCTCTACAGTTTCTTTTCCCAAAAATAAATCTGAAGAAAAAGAATTTTTATTCCTAACGAAAAAAAATATTAAAAAAATGAGTAGCAAAGACTTACCAAAATTTGTTATTTAATTCGATTTTATATATATTTTATATATATTTCATCAAATGTCTTTCTTTAGACTTGATGAAAACCTCTTCAATATATTATTACAAACGATACTGCAAATTTAACCTGTTCAGTTTACAACCAATTTAAAAATCAAAAAAGGAAAATAAGAAAGTTTAAAAGCATAGTAGCCTATTATTTTCTTTGATCCATTCTTCATTCAAGAGTTTTGTGCTTAATACATGCAGAAGGCACAGCAGTACTACAGACTGCTGTGGAAAAGTAGAGAAGGTATGTGTGAACATACTGTGGGGCTCATTCAGCATTTCCACATTCTAACTCTTGTTTGACCACATGCCAACATTGAGGATGATTATTGTTTTTAGCCCATTAAAATAGAGAGTATTCCTCTAATGCCTGAATCTCTGATGGACTTTTAGAAAGGTTCATTAAAATCCATTGAGAAAACGACTAAAATTTAATGTCTATGCGAAGGCATGTCAGCAGCTTTCAGCACAGCCCTTTAAAGATTCTGTGACAGTGTGGGATGTGCTGCCACTAGAATAGTGACCAATACATATCTGAATGAATCTGACATGATTAGTAAGGAGTACAGATTAACTCCATCTACCTTGACTGCCTCAGTCAGCACTCTGTACTCTAAGGCCCTGTATTACACCCAAATATCCCATACAAAACACAGACTAGACTGTCTGTTGGCTTTTATTTCATTATGAAACTAAAGAAGCTAATCATCTGCCAATGAAGGAGATAACCCAATTCTGACGTTAAACTATACATATTAGAGATATAGATATATACCCATACCCATACCCAGACACCACACACACTTCATGTATGCTCTAATTGAACTGTAGCAGATTGTTTTCAGACTCAAAGTAGTCAAACAAAATGTTATTGTCCTTTGGAAGAAACTGACCACCTCTTATTTACCCCTGCATTTCATGAAGCGTGATGACCTCAGTTAAACTAATAAAGTTGTCATACTCTAATCTAAAATCATACAAATAAGCTTATTGCTGTAATGCCTTAAAATGGAGAAAGATGAGAACATGTATAAAAGGTACAAGATACTAACAGCTAGAAAGCAGAGCTTTTTAAATTGAGTTTCAATAGCACCAAGCATTACTTTGCTGAAGTATTATAACTTATCATGGAAATACACGTATTTCTAAACATCTTGTTGCAGATGTCCAAATTTAAAGCACAATTTAAGGCTGTGAAAATTCCTGTTATTTTCGATTTGAGTTTGAAAATTAAGACCCCTATGAAAGTGGTAGCCTGAATTGCCGTATCTACTGCAACAAGTTCACCTACAGTATGTAGGATGCTGAGGACAGAGCTATGAGTGAGTCTCTGTTTAGGCTGTGGTACAAAAGATAGGAAGAAACAACTTCAATAAAATTTGCCGAGTGTTAAGAGAATCATGTACAGTATGCTACACAAAAACGCAAAGGAGGGGCGTCTGGGTGGCCCAGTTGGTAAAGTGTTTGCCTTTGGCTCAGGTTATGATCTCTGGGTCCTGGAACTGAGCCCTACATCAGGCTCCCTGCTCAGTGGAGAGGCTCATTCTCCCCTCTCCCTCTACCTACCGCTCCCCCTGCTTGTGCATGCACATGGTGTATCAAATAAATTAATAGTTTTTAAAAACCCCAAAAAACAAATGCAAAGGAGTATTAACCAACCAGGCACTTGGGCAAGACCCCCTAGAAAAGTAAACTGAGCAAAGCCTTCAGCCTGGTTCCATTTCAAAAGACACTCACCTTTCAACTGCCATGTAATTATTCTCTAACAGGTTCATTGTTAGATTTACTTATCCCAAGACACAAGTAAGAAGGTATTTTCATTACTAATAGTCTTTTGACTTCTTGGCTCTGAATAGACTGAAATGCACACCTCTTAACATAAAAAGTTCACAAAGTAGATACCTATTTGTAGGATATATATTTGTATATATGCTCTAAAATACAGTTTTCCAAATAGGAAAATCTCATATTCACTATAACTAATCAAATACTCCATGAAATAAGCAAACTCAGACTCATTTTTCAATTATCCAATCCTTTTACCTCTACCACAGCAAAATACCAGTACGTCTTAATACAAATAATGATTCTATTTTACCTGGGGTTATATTAAAATTATTTTCACTAAGAACATGCTAATTTATAGAAATAAAAAAATTTGAGGCTTACTCCATTCCAAGAGCTTTTCTAAGTTCTTTACAACCAATTATTTAACCCTTACAGCGATCCTGTGAATTAGTTACTATTATCTTCTTTCTCATCTAAAGGTGAAGACACTGTGCCACAAAGGTTACAAAACTTGTTCAAGGTTACACCACTGGCACATAGCACTGGCAAGACATGATTCTGGGTAGAGTGGCTCCGTACTCTTAATCACTAACTTATAATGACTTCTCAGTTAATACAGAGAAAGGTATGTATGGTTGGTTATATAGGGCAAATTCCTATGCTAAATCCATTAAAAATACTCACAGAATGACTGTAGTATATATTAGATAACTTATACTTTAATACAGAAAAAAATCACATTGCTATAAAACCAGTTTCTCCCTATATTGTCTAAAAGCTCTGTGCCACAGAGACTACCAGTTGTACACTAACTCCTATACATGTCAGTATTAAGAACACCAAAATCCTACTGAGGCACGGGGCTGCCCAGAGTAAAGAAACTAAATTTCCTAGCCTCCCTTGTAGTTAAAGTGTGTCCATGGGAGTTAAGATCAGAGGGACGTAAAACAAAACTGGTGTGTGCAGTTTCTGGGAAGTATCCTTAAAAGGGAGATCTTCCCTTTCTTTTCCTTTTTTTCTGCCTGCTGGGATGTAGATGTGATGGTTAACCTGAGTCAGCCATATTACATTATGAGGCCAAAGCTGGGTGGTAAGGACAGCAGAACAAAAAAATAGGGCCTAGGTGCATTAAAATCACCACACCACTTCTAGGGGTGTTATTTTTTTTTTTTTTTAAGAGAAAAAGCTTCTATCTTGTTTAAGCTGCTTATATGTTTCCTGTTGTCCCAGAACTTATCCTTATAAATAAATTTGTGCAAGTTGAATTTTAGGTAACTGGGTTATTATATATTATTGTGAAAATATGATATATAATTTCCTGATGGCTTTAATATATCTATAATTAGTATACCAGGTTACCTATTACTCTTAGCACTTCTTTTACATTGATATTATTAAACTTAAAATAAATAATTTTGAAAATACTCAGCTGTCAGTGAATAACTAGAGGATCTGCTGTATCTTAAAATTTGTCTTATCAGTCTATTATGATTTTAATTATCTGTATAATAAATACATGAGAGGCAATTCATGTTGGCCATTCTAAATGTATATTCAAAGAGCAAAAAAGAGAAATATGACAACTGCATCCAACTTATCACTTATATAGATGAATTATCAATTACTAAAATTTAAAGCAAAGCAGTATTTAAAGACCTGCAATAACTTAAGCCATCATTAAAGACTATTTCATATACATAAGTTCTTTCTCCAAATTACCTACTTATTCTCAATAAAAAGAACTTATAGAATAGAGATGATAAAATAAGGGCATATCACTTCTCTCCCGATTTAAACATACTTTTACAATTGCAGAAACGTGAATCAGAAAGGATAAAACGAAGCAATTACTTTCCCAACATTTCTTAATGGTTGTAAAGCCTCAAGCTGAAAGTCTGTACTAACAAGTAAAATCTAGTACCCCATTTGCTAAAGCATCCGATTTCCCTCCTCAGATACCATACACTATTGGTATGCTCTCACTAGTTACTCCAGAAATTCTCTCTGCTGTGTCTTCCTTCTCAACTTTTAAACGCTGAGGCCGCAGTATTCACTCCTGGGACTTTTCTTTCTACATCACCTCCTTAGGTGATATCTAGTATGAAAGCTTCATATATTATCTCTAAGGAGAGGACTCTCACATTTATATTTCCAACTGCAACCTCTCACCCCATACTTCCCCAGAGTAGCATAGAGCCTTGTCTTCCTTCCATATGGATACTCATCCCCAAACTCTGGGTTACCTCTATACTTCACTCTGTGTAATCTGTGTACAAGTCTGTCAACAAATCCTGACTGCTCTTGACCTAGATTTGATTGCTTTTCATCAGCTCCCCTTCTTGGTTTCCCCAGCCCAAGCCATCCCCATCTCTTCACAGAGTACTAGCATAACCTGACCATCTAGTCTCATTCAGCAACCTGCGTGATCCTTTTAAAAATCTAAAGCAGTTCGTGTTCTTCAATTGCTCAAAACCCTTCCACACTGGCCTCTCATCCTCTATCATTCTAACCATGCTGGCCTCCTTGCTATTACTCAAATCTGCCAGGCATATTCCCATTTCAGGATCTATTTCCTCTTCTATTTAAAATGCATTTGCCCAGATATGACCAAAGCTTCTATCTCTCACTTCATTCAGGTGTTTAAGATGCCATCAGAGAACACCTAAAATAGCAGTGTCTTTCTTCCTCTATCCTCTTGACACTGTATTTTTTTCTTCATAGCACTGATTCTTTTTGTCTCCATCCTTCATTAAAACAGATCCATGAGGAGAGGATTTTGTCTTTTTTTTTTTTATTCTCTACTGTATCCCTAGCATCTAAAACAGAGCCCTTAGTTAAATGGATACATGAAATATCTCATTGTATTATGTGACCTATGAGCTCAGTCAAAAGCTTAGTACTAAGTATGTGTTTGTATGTCAGGCATAGGAAGGACATTCTCTAAATAAATGGAAAAATTACAGCGTAAGTTTTTATTAGTTCATTTCTAAACTCCTTAAGAATGGTGAGGAGAGAGAGGAAGACAAATCTTGCTCCTTGCTCTTTGTCAAGATAAATTTTCCCCTTCTCCACAAATATTTTCTTTTTTTAAATGAATACATCCAAAACATGACTTCCACAGTCTCAATATTGACAGTAATGATGGCAACCCATTCTTCATTAGTGATGACAAAATTACCAAAAAACAATGTTACACATTCTGCCAACTCTTTTTAACAGAAAAACAATTAAACCCCATATTAGAATCATAAAGAGATTGGGTTAGAAGTAATATTAAACCAAATGATAAGACAGGCAGTACAGCACAGCAGTTAAAAGCACAAACTCAAGAGTCCAACCACTTAGTAGCACTGAGACTTGGACAATTACTGTTAGGAAGCCATCACAGTCACCCAATTGTAAAATAAAAGTAAATACCTACATCTTAGCTATGAGAATGACATAAGTTAATACACACATATAGAGTCCTCAGAGCAGTGTTTGGCATGTATCAAGTGCTCAATAGATGACAAATATATTTTATATTGTGTGCATATGCATGTGTGTTTACACATGAATGAGTTACACAAATGAAAAGATCTAATACTTCCATCTTATATGCTTTGAACATAAAACATTGCTTCCACTGGTTTGGTAGATTCATCTAATATTTTTTCATCCTCTATGTTTTAGATTTCCAAATCTAATTAGAAAGGAAATGGTTCATAGGAAGTCTGGTAAAATCCACTTAGAATGTGGTCATTACCAACCTTGAATAACTCCAATCTCTGCTCAGATCCAAGGGGCAGGACAGTCATTCCTGACCTCACTCCCAAATCTCAATGCATGCCTCATAAAAGCCTAAGAATAAGATCATACAAATGCAGAAAAGACCCTTAGATCCAAAGTACCAGATCCCAAGAGAACAACAGAATCATTCCTTAACAAAAGCCATCAATCTAAGTGAGTTTCCAGGAAAATTAACCTAATTAACTCACTCTTAAAGCAGGGTCCCATCATAAAGTTTTTTCAACGAATAATTATTTACAACTTTTAAAACTTTTATCCAATCTATACTAGAAAATATACTAAGACACACCAAGGAACATAGAATATCAAAGAGTTTGTTTCAAGTAAAGTATAACTACAAAAGAATGACAACAAAAGATTAAACAAAAGATTAAAGTCATTAATCATCTGGTAAGAATGTATCACCATAAAGTTATTACAATAAAATTGGTATTAATTAAGATATATGCAATATTAAATCAAGTTGAACTAATGGTTGCAAAACTTCAAACTGTGATAGTTTTATAAATGAAAATAATATTAAGAATAACAAATGGGCAATCAAGCATTGCCAGTGGTAGTGTAAACTGGTATAAAACTTAAAAAATAAGCTGGCAATATGTGTCTAGAGCCTCAAAAACAAATGTATTAAAAGTCTATTCTATGGAAATAAACCCAGAAAAAGCTGACTTTTACTTAAAAATTTGAAATACCTAAATTTCCAACAGTAGGGGAATGGTTACATAAACTATTTTAAATGCATATAAATGATTTTTAAAAGTTCTAAGTAAATATTGGTGAAAAATAAGAAATACTATAGAAAAATGTTTAAATCATTCAACCAATAATTTATTGAGCCCTTTCTATTTGTTTGGCACTAAATAATAAATGCTGATTCAAGATACAAAAAACAGAGGTGTTCATTGCTCCCATGACACAGTATCTTGTAAAAGATACAGAACGTTGAAAAAACCTACTGACTCAAATGAGCAATCCCCCCCCCCACCCTTTTTTTAAGATTTTATTTGAGAGCGCCGAATCCTAACCACTAGACCACCAGGGAAAAGATTTTATTTGAGAGAGAGAGAGAGACAACAGAGGGAGAATGAGAGGGAGAAGAACACTCTCTGCTGAGCAGAGAGCCTGGATTCTTCAATCTTTAACAAAGTAATCTATGACGACTAGGAGTATTAGGGAGGTTTCACTAAGGAGAGAAGTAGACTAGGGATTGTAGAAATTTCCAATTGAATGGGATGGTCTGAATGCATTTGTGCATCTCTGTTGATTTCTAAAGGCCCTAAAATGATACTATAGAAGTTTTAAAGAGGCATAACTCCATCAGGACAAAGAAAACAAGACAAGATCACAGAAGAACTGTTAACAAATTTCCGGAAGCTGTGAAAATGAATGGTTGAGTGGTTAACTGCGTTTGTGGACCAAAAACATCACTGACAACGCTGAAACCTGAACTGGTGTGTGCATGGGCAGACTATCCAGAAACTAGCCATTTACCATAGCAGATACCTGGAGAAGTTCAGAAACAAGCAGCTGGAGTTACCACTGAAAATAGATGTGGAGTGGAGAATCAGAGAGACACACACGCCCCTATTTGGCGTTTCTAAGGTGGCTAGAAGTCAGGTCTCCAGCTCTCAGGCAGAAGAATGGAAGACACAGATCCAGTGGTCACTTCTCAGACCAAAAGAAAAGACCTAAATACAGACATGGTTGAAAGTTCTACTTGATTGGCTTATTGCAATGCTCACCTGTTTATAAACCCCAACTACATATACAGAGCTTCCAATCACCATTTTTGTCTTATTTTTTTAAATGAACAGACAACAAAGGCTTATAAGATATGGGATGAACTCCTCTAGCATGAGTAAAAGAACAAAACCAAACAAATAGAAAAGAGGAACTTAGAAGAAGTATAAACAATACAACAAAAAATAAAAATAAATCTTCAGATACAATATAGAGTTTAAAGATAAGCACACCAGAGAATTAATATCAAGGAAGGATAGGAAAGTGCTGTGAATTTTTTAAAAGAGGATCTTAAAAGTTCTTCAGAGAAAAGTTTTTAAATACAAAAATCAATGAAAGGGCTGAAAAATAGTAAATGAGGAAATGCCTTCAAAAGCAAAAGATAAAGCAATGGAAATAGAAAAGCAGAGGAGTATAGGAGGTCTAATATTTGAGGAACAGGAATTCCAGAAAGAGAAATACTAAAAATAGATGGGAAGAAATTGCCAAAGAAATACTAAAAATGTCCAGGAACTAAAAGAAATGAATCTCCAAATTAAAAAGACCCAATGAGTGGCGTCTGGGTGGCTCAGTTGGTTAAGCATCCGCCTTTGGCTCAGGTCATGATCTCAGGGTCCCAGGATTGAGCCCAATGTCCTCTTGGGGCTCCATGCTCAGCAGCTTCTCCCTTTTCCTCTGCCCCCACCCTCCGCCTGTATGCACTCTTTCAAATAAATAAATCTTTAGAGACCTAATGAACATGCAGTGATGAAAATAAAAAAATGGAGGAAGAAGGGAATGAAGACAGGCAGTATCCCCTCATATTAGAAGATCCATATTTCACTATTATGAAATTTCAGAACCACAGGCATGAAAAAATATCTTCAAAGTTTCCAGAAAGACCAAAAATTAATTAATTAATTAATTTATTTATTTATTTATTTTATGATAGTCACGCACAGAGAGAGAGGCAGAGACATAGGCAGAGGGAGAAGTAGGCTCCATGCTTACTTACTTATTTATTTATTTTTTTAAATTTATTTATTTATTTATTTATTTATTTATTTATTTATTTATTTATTTTATGATAGTCACGCACAGAGAGAGAGAGAGAGGCAGAGACATAGGCAGAGGGAGAAGCAGGCTCCATGCTTATTTATTTATTTATTTATTTTATGATAGTCACGCACAGAGAGAGAGAGAGAGGCAGAGACATAGGCAGAGGGAGAAGCAGGCTCCATGCACTGGGAGCCCGATGTGGGATCCGATCCCGGGTCTCCAGGATCGCGCCCTGGGCCAAAGGCAGGCGCCAAACCGCTGCGCCACCCAGGGATCCCCCAAGATCAAAAATTTAAAAACACAAAACAAGGTAGTCAATCATGCAAATGAACAGATTTCAGAATGGTAATACACTTACAGTAACCATGGAAGTTAAAGGACAACAAAGCCACACTTTAAATATTCTCAATTACTAATATATAATTCTATACCAGTCCATCATTTACATAAATATATTTTTATAGATATGAGATCTAAAATCTATGTCCTACCTGAAGGAACGTACTGTAAGAAAGGCCCCAAAAAACAAAAGTATAGACCACTAAAAAAAGGATATGGAGATCAGAACATGGATTCCACAGGAAAAAGGAACTCCCAGCATTAGTGAAGTCCCACAGTAACAGTTATGAAAGGCTACAAGAAGAGTGCCTTCAATGACAGGGGGGAAAAAAAAATCAATCTAAGATTAGAGGTTTTTAAATATATTGAAAGAAGCTTCAGTGTTCTACTGATAAATTCTGAGATGAATTAGTGACAAGTACTTAGATAACAAAGCAATCAAACCGAGAGTCAATGATTAATTCTAGGAAAAAGATGTAAGGAAAAAAAGTTATATTATGGTACAAGGTATATGAGGTTCATCTATGAATATTGGCATTATTGCAGCAGTAGATCTAGTTTAAACCAAAATGGTCCTGTAATCATTTTGAGAGGACAGAGCAGATTAAGTGTTAGGGGATGGGTAGGTCAAAGTAGAGTCAAGAGATAATACCTAAAATGCAGGAAATTTACAAGACTAAGCATGTTATTTACAAATAATTACATGAAGAATCCATTTAAAAAAAAAAGTTGAAAGTAGCTACCTCTAAGGAATGGGAATCTATAGCAAATAGAGAACAACCTCTAAGGAATGGGAATCTATAGCAAATAGAGAACAAGGAAGAAGACTTCTATTTTTGTTATATGAGGCTTATGGCACTATGACTTTTTAACCTAGGTACATTGTTTTTTTTAACTAAAATTTATTAAAAGTTAACCAGGTTTGAGGATTGATAAAGATTTGAATATTGCAAATATTTTAAGCTTATATGTAGAAAAAAGATTAGAAAAGTTATTCACCGAAATATCAAATGTGGTTCTTTTAATTATGTGGAAATAACTTGATGATTGAAAATTTCCAGTTTTCCCAAATTTTCTTTAATGAACACATATTACTTTTTTGTAATAAGAAAACAAATATTTCAAAAAGGATAAAGTCCTACACTCTGGAGGGTGCACCTTCTTCATTAGAGATTCTCAGATACCCTTCAAATACTCTAAGCAACTGAAATCCATAGGCCTAGTTATTGAGGTACTCACATTTATGACAGATTCTATATAAAAATTGTATTTCTTAATAAGAGTTATAAGCCCATAATTAAGTCCTAATAAAGCTCTGTGGTGAAAATCGGCTTTTAGTAAACCCATGGATGCTCTGAATAAATAAATGTGATTTTAAGAAAATTCACTGTGGTTTCCAATGGGTTTTAATTTTTCAAAAAGAAAAACTGCAGCTTGTTGTAACTCAAATTGTTTAAATGCTCAAAACTGCATGGAAGAAATAACTCAACTATGTTTTCAAATTTAGTAATACTGTTGCTAATTACCTAAAAATAATATTGTTGCTAATAACCTATTGTTGCAACTACCTGAAAAGAAATATAAATAAAAATGAGTAAAATTTAAAAATCTCTACTCATAATGCCATACTTCAAATCAGTTTTCTAAAACAAGAACTTTTACAACCACGTTTTCACAATTTCCTTTTCCATCTGTGACATTCTTACTGACAATAAAAATTTTAATCTTGAAAATTGTGCTTTTCTTAAGATGAATTAAATTATGGGTAGTTGGACAGTAAAGTATTAAGATTATCAGGTATATATTATAACAGTGATGATCTTAAAGTCAGAATAATTTAACAAAATTGTATGGCTTCTATATACATAATTTATTCCCAAGTTAATAATGATTTTTTTTCTTATTTATCAAAGGCCTGTGATCTATAGGAAAAAGAAAAGTACAGGGGAAAGAATAGGTAAATCTGACTCCTTTTTAAAATAAAAGGAAACATTTTCTTTAAAGACTGAAAGCATATACAACAATCCCTCCTTATCTTTTATTGAAGACATTCTATTACACATTATTTTTCATTTGTACTTTCTGGCACCTGTGATAATTCTGACTCCAGGAAACCTAAGTGAGCCAATGAAAAGTGCAATTAGTTCTGAGAGATGCATTCCTCTCTCTGCCAGAGAATCAGTGAGGGAAGGGTACTAGGAACTTAAGAGAATCGACATAACTGCTTGGGCGTATATATTATTGATACTAGCTTTATTTTGCACTTTGTGGTATTTTAATAAATTCCATTTAAATTTTTACAGTTTTCCTTAGATGTCTTTGATCTTGCTCCCCTACTCCAGAATTCCCAAGTGTGCTCTTTACACAACCTGACATGCAGTCTCTTGGAGTGGGGTCCTGAAACCTGCCTAATAAATATGCTCTCTGAGTTTGAGAATCTCTGCCCAGCTTGAAAGTCCTTTAGTTCTAAAATGTAAATTTTCACGCCACAGACTATTAAAAACGTATACAAGTTATTCTGTGATTCTGTACTTCAAATTTACATCCAGGTCAGTTGAAGAGAATCAGAAAGAAAAGAAGAGGCAAGAATTTATTTGATTATTACATACAGCCACTTTTGCCTTACACAGAAGCATCCTTATTTTCTCAGTAGTTATTTTCCTTAAAATAGCAGAGATTCTACTTCAGGAATCTTGGAAAACAGGAGTTTAAATATGTTGGCATAAAATCATACTCTAAATCCCCTTTTCCTGAATTCCTTTAAACTGTTGAGGGAATATTGGTAAAGTCATTGTGACTTGCTAAAACAGATCCTTCCAAGAACTGTTAGATCATGGCATTTCTTTCCAGTTTTCAAATAATTTTTTTTTCAGTTGAAATTTAATTTTTTGGTTTACTCTTATACTTTTGGGGAGGAGGTAAGCAATTTTTGGTAAACATACTTACATAGTAAGACCTTTTTGCAAATTGTTGAGGGCAGGGAGGGGAGAGAGCTTAATGATAATCACTGTCTTGTTCCTTTGTTTAGAGCAGAATGAACTGACCCACACACACATAAAAAGATCATTTAATATAGGTATACAAATACAAAATTGCAAAATCACAAAACCGCAGTTGGCAAAGCATTTTAACCATTAAAAGAATCTATATTTGTTCTTCCTTTGAAAAGAAACATATTTGCCAAGAATGAAGACAGTCAACAGACAACGGGATGTTAAAGGCAAGAAACCACTGAAGAATAAATAAAACAGATTGGTGTCACAAGGAAAGCATAAAATGGTGTGTTAGTGTTCCTGATCTGGAAGAAAAGGTAGCCCAAAAGGTGGCCCACTTGCTCCCCAAGGCTGGCTGAGCACTTACATCCCATCAGCATCAGGCAACCAGAAACAAGCTATGCCACTTGTCTGCTTTCAGTTCCTCAAAGGTGACAGGCTTTTCCATGCACCCTGGCCCTTCTGTCTAGTTGACACTTTTCTCCAATATTTTTTCATCTTTGTGCTGCTGTTCAAGCTTCAGGTCTTAGCTTTCTTTAGTCCACAGATAAATTACATCTCCCCTCCCCTTACTTATTACCTCCCCAAGCACCTTATCATCTCCCTCCACAGAACTTATAACACTCTATGGTTATAGGTATGGATTTTACGTATATGAATATTATAGTAGTATATCCTATGTATATATGTATATTACACTTAAAAAGATAAAAGTCCCTCTTTCCCTGGTAGGGTGGAAATCCCTCAAGAACACAGACTATATCTGTTTTACACAAGGTCTTGGACACTGCCTGGTACAAAAGTAGGAACCCTTAGTGGAATAAAGTGTATCTAGAGACCCTTCCTACAAGTTACACTAAACCACAGAACCTTAACATGACACAGTGGAGGTTCACTACTGACCAGTAAAGACCACTGAAAGGCAGGAAAATGGAAACAAGCGGTAGTGAACTATCTTGGGGCTGCAGTGGGGATGGCACTATAGCTCAGTTCTCAGGCCAGTAACCTGCCAGACTTCCTTTGGATTCCAGAGAGCTGCTTGACTGTTTTTCTTTCTACTGACACTAACTCTTACCTTGAGTAGTTTTCTCTTTTCCTTTAGGAGAACTGAATGCAAATTTATAGTTTCCAGCATTCACATCTCTTGAGTAGCAGACCCCTCTCCAAGTTGCGAAGGGCTGACCTATGTAGGTAGTAGGATGTCATGGAAATGCTGGTGTAAGACTTCTGAAACTAGGTCATAGAAGCACTGGGACATTCACCTGGAGCTTTATCTTTGCTCTGGGGATCCAGGGAATATCCTGTGAGGACACTCCAGCTGTCCTGTGAAAGGGCCACATGGTGAAGCAACTGAGTTCTCCTGCCAATGGCTTGTACTAACATGAGTGAGCCACCCTGGAAAAGGAACCTCCAGCTCCAGTTAAGCCTCCACATGACTGTATCAGTTCAACTAACTTAGTTTCCAAATTCTAACCTACAGAAATTATGTTGAGATAATAAATGTTTATTGTTGTTTTAAGCTGCTAAACTGAGGGGTAATTTGTTATTCAACAATACATGACAAAATAATCTCTCATCACTTAAGTTCCTGTGGAAAATTTTTATATTAGAAAATTTTCTAGAAACTTTTATCATTTATAGAAAGGGAAACAAGAAAATAAAGAAAAAATAACCCTACAACTCCCCTTTTCCTTCCTGTTAGATCCCATGAAGAAAACAAAGCAAATGGAAGACTTTTTGAAAACATTTAAAGATGATAAAATAAGATTCATTCTTTTTTTTTTTTTTTTCTTGTATAAAACCGAAGGCAGAATTTTCTGAAAGGAATGAAAAGATGAGATTGAAGAGGAAGAGATGGCAGAGGCTGAAATGCTGTCCTAAACATGAGGGATGGAAAAAAGGGGAAAGTTCAGAGACTGGCTGCTTGTTTTGTCAAAACTTTGCTTTTAGCAGATTTTAATGAGGTCCCACCCAGAGAAAATGTGCAAGGATCAGAGTGCGAAGAGGAAGATATATAATATGATATCTTAGAAGGCAGTTAAGTCTGTACTAGTAAGAAAAGAAAAATCTTTATGTAGCGGCACTTGGGTGTCACAGCCATTTACATAAGTGTATGATGGCAGTATGCAAAAGTACCAGTCTTATTTCTTTTTCCATGTAGAGAAGAAATCTCAATTTTTTCTTTTATTTTTTTCTCTTTTAAGTCCTTGCCACAATAAATGTGGAACATAAAATACTCCAATTAGAGCAGAGATTTGTTACAATAATTCCAAAAGGTGGTGCTGAGCACATATCCCCTCTTCCCATGGCCAAAGACAATTTTTCTAACAAAAGAGTTTGGAGTTCATCTGAGATTTTTTTTTAATTATTAAATTCCTCTGAGCCTTAGGCTGTTTCCATTTTCTTTTCAAAGTCTCCTTTCTAGGTTTCTCTCCAGTTGTACTATAACATAGACTTTAGAAAAAAGAAAACCCAAGATAATTTTCCAGCAGAGAATGGTTTTTCTTAGCATCTTTAAAAAGATCTTTTTAAGGACTAGGAGAAACACAACAATGGAAAACATTTCATTATTTACTGATAATAGTTAATGATGACTTTATCGTGCATTGGAATTTTTAAGTTTTCTTTCTAGATAAGCCAAAGAAACAGACGAAACTTCTTCATAATCATAAACTGCTGGATTCTATTATTAAACAGCAGATCCAAGACACATGCCGCTAGAACTGTCAGAGTAACAATGAAAGAGAACAAGACCCCAAGATACAGATACTCAAAAAATTAGATTAGGTTTTGTTTAGAAGCACCCTCCCCCTCTAAAAAATCCCAAAGTTTAATAGTCTTTATTAGTTTGTGAGAATTACCATTGCCACACACTGTTAACAATCACTAATCTCTTGAGCTTTACAAGCTCCTTAAAAATAAAGGAATTAGAAAGACAAGAAACTCCTTTATAAACAAAATCCAGAAACAGAACAAAATGTTTAGATATCTGATCAGTATTGCCAACTCAGCCTCAAGGCACCACCTTGCAGCCAACACTGAAGTTCTAGAGTTTTTGGCTAAATCCTGCAAGGGAATTCTTACTTATCTTTATAGAATTAAAAATATGGAAAGATTTCCAAGTAGTCCATAGTTTTGAGTCAATGAGCGAGAGAGAGATGCTGAGCCAGAACTAACCAGTTAAGCTGCTCCTGAATTCCTGACCCACAGAACTGTGTAAGGTTGTTTTAAGTTGCTAAATTTTGGGATAATTTATTACGCAACAATAGATAGCATAGGTCTCATCACTCAAGTGCTGTTTGGTAGATTTTCACCATGAATACAAAAGGCAATGAGATATATTGTACAAAGAAATGTAAAATAATTAGTAACATGTAATGTACAGACAAATGAAAACAAGTATCTTAATGAAATACCTTCAGATCAGTTAACAAATAAAACTAATACTGTAAGATGGGTGGGGCTGATTCTTTTTCCTAATTTGCCCCAACTCTTATAAAACCTCAGAGACGCTACTATAAAAGATCCCCTTTCAAAACCCTATGACAAAAAGTGACGAAAGGAAGTCAACTTGGGGCAATTATAAGTTGGAATCATGGCAAATTGTAAATTCATGTATTCTAAGGATTTTTTTTTTTTAAATTCTGTATCTGATTGCATTCTAGAAAAGTGACTATACTATATACTTAGATCCTTTGGCAAACTGCAAAATATCTCTAAACAGTGGCTTTTTCTTAGATAACAGGAGACATGGGTTTACATTTCTCTCTGCATAAATCAGCATAAATCTAAATAAGCTACAAAAGAAAAAGAACACTTTATAAAGATTTTTTTATCAACAAACATGATAGAATTTTATAGATGACACAGGTGCTACTTAGTGCTAATTTTCATATAAAAAATGGTGAGGTAAACACAATTTGGTGCATGATTTAAGAAATAAAAAGTCACCTACCCTTAAGAGGATCATGCTCTGCTCTCATAATATCAATAAGGGAATTTTCCAAAGAGTGCATATTCAAACTGTCATACATTCTACTTCGATCCTAGAAGAGAAAAAAAAAAAAAGACTCAATGTGATGTATGCAACTTTTTAAAAAATCGATGATAAATATACCATTCTAAACCTTTTTACATAAAATATGACATCTGATTAATATAGTATTACTAACTGGCTGCATCCTAAGATTTACCAGTAACTAAGGATCTCATGAGCTACAGTATCTCTTGTACTGGAGAAGACATTTAATATATTCATCTCTAAAATCATATTGAAAGTAATCTTACTTCACTGGCAGCATTAATATAGTAAAATTATTTCTATTGTTACCATTCTCAACTTATAAAGATTTCTGAAATGTTATACACATAGAAAGCATTTTTAGTTGTTAAATTTAACTTCTAAACTTTTCTCATGTATCTAGGAAGATACTGGCACTTGAAAAATAAATATTTGGGGGGAAAGGAATTAATCCCATAATGGCACCATACTTTAAATATCTATCAAACAGTGTACATTATTTGACTTAATCAGAATTTGCAATATTAAACACAAACATATAGTAAATCTCAAAAGCATGAACTACTAACATCAGAACCAAGACTAACACCTAGAATATTTATATTCAGATCTTGCTCTCTGAAGTTCTCACATACTGGTCTCCTCATTTCTAAATTCTCTTTCCCTCCACACCCTGCAAAGGCGGCAGGGGTGGAGGAAAGATCAGAATAGAAAGTATTCTCATCTCAACAAGTTTCCTACCTCATCAAGTCCCAGAACAAAGCCTTTTTTTATAGCTGGAAGTCTTGTTTGCTAAGTGTTAAATCTGTCAACTTGCTTACTAGAAGGAATTTGATTAATGTCTATGAATTTATACCATTATTCTGCCCAACACACCCTCACCATACTTGAACAAATAGACATGGGGAACTACCACAGCAAGCTCTTGGCCCATGCCCCCTAAATCACCAAAATGTCAGTGATGACCCCCACCCATTTAAATGTGCATAGGTTTTTGTACAAGTGTATGTACATGAAGGAGAGGCAGGGAAGGCTGTTTCTAACTTTCAAAAAATGATTAATAAAGAAAAAGAAAATGGAAGAATCAGAAAAGTAGGGCAAAGAAGTCTCTACAGAAATCAGAATTAGGGACTTTTTAACCTGAGTCCGTGAACTTCAAGGAGCATGAAATCTCTGAGATTATATACAATATTCTATACATCTGTGTACACATAATTCTTTCCTGAAGAAAAGGATTTCATCAGTTTTTCAAAGGAGTCCACAATCCAGAGATGATTCAGAGCCAGTCTTTTAGAAAGCTAAAGAAAAAAGTAAGAAGCTTTCCTGGAAATATGCTGATTTATTTACTCCACTTGATGTTTAAATTAGGGTTGTGAGCTTTTAAAGCGAGGGGGCCAGAATCAGTATTGTAGACTAAACAAATTGCTGTTGAGGAATGTAGAAGTGTGCAAAGTAATATTAACTGGTAGGATGCTGGACCAGCTGTTCTCACTCCAGCTTTATCACCAGACAGCTATACTGGTACTCCTTATCTTTACTTTATTTGACTTCATTAACAATGACTTTGGTAGGAGAGGCACAATCACTGAACTAGAATAGTAGTTCTCACACTTGGGCATGCTTCAAAGTCACTGGAAGGACTGTCAAATGCACAGATTACTGGGACCCAGAATGCTGGCACTGCTCAGAGTCAATTTTCAACAGGCTTAGGGTGGCCCCTGAGAATATGCGTTTATAGTAAGCTCCCAGGTGATACTTAGACTGCTAGTCCAGAGACCATACTTAAGTGCCGAGCTGCTTAATCTTGAGTAAGTTAGGGATCCCTGGGTGGCTCAGTAGTTTAGCGCCTGCCTTTGGCCCAGGGCGTGATCCTGGAGTTCCAGGATCAAGTCCCGCATCTGGCTCCCTGCATGGAGTCTGCTTCTCCCTCTGCCTCTGCCTCTCTCTGTCTCTCATTGATAAATACATAAAATCTTTAAAAAAAAAATCTTGTTAACCAAACATCTTTAGGTTCTGTTCTATCTTCTAGAAAAGAAAATTCAGACTACACAGTGCCTAAAGTCCACTTTAAAAATAGGAGAAATAGGGATGCCTGGGTGGTTCAGTGGTTAAGCGTCTGCCTTCAGCTCAGAGCATGATCCTGGAGTCCAGGGATCGAGTACCACATCGGGCTCCCTGCATGGAGCGTGCTTCTCCCTCTGCCTATGTCTCTGCCTCTCTGTCTCTCATGAATAAGTAAAATTAAAAAAAAAAATAATAGAGGTAAAAGACTCAAAGAACTATATAATAAATGAAATAAAACTGGAATAGAGAAAAGCATGGCCCTTGGGCAAAAATGACATACAATTTTAGTAATCTATCCAAATATTTCCATCTTCTGTGCTTCCACTATACTTTGTTCATAACCAATTTGTTGATTTTCCTGCCTTACTCATTAGACTAAGTTCATTAGGGGTAGGGACCTTCTAATTATGGAATATAGCTATCTCTCAAATGTTTGTTGAATGAAAAGTACTTTATCCCTACTACAAAAACTCTGTGAATTGAAGTTGAGCTCTGTGAGGGTAAAGACTGTTCAGTCTTACAATCCTCTATGGAATAGTATTCAGATGTTAACTGACAAAACTAAGATGTATTAAAAACATATTTAAAAATAGAACTTAAAAATGGAAACTAAGTAAAAAAAAAAAAACCCTCAGAAGATAAGCTACCATATAGATTCTAAGATATATTATAAATACTTTATATTCTATTTACCTTAAATTCTTGCAAAGAAAATGTGTTATGGTTTAGGGATATCTTAATCTCTATGAGTAATCCTAAGTTATCTAATGGTTTTTGAACAGAATCAGACTATGACCCATCACAGTGGACCTATGAACTTAATTAATGATGACTATTACTGCCACCCAAATATTTCTCTCCATTCAAGGTTTATGATCCTGCTTTAGAGCAAAATTTAAAGTAAAATTAATGAAGTAATTCCATAGACACTGTCAATGGGCCATGGGCAATATTTAAGGTAAGAAGGGAAATACATAAGCAAGTTATTCAATAATTATCAGTGGCCACTAGGTAATCAACTGACAGTGTTTATTCAAAAAAGCTGATAGTTTTAGCTTTCTTACTGAAATAGTGCAATGATCACTAATAAGGCCCCTTATTTTCCTTTCAAGTCTCTCATCATAAAATAAACTCCTCCTTTAGTAAAGAAAATAACAAAATTATTATAAAACTATTAACTAACTTATACTTGGGTAAGCATCAGCTGCATCCCACATGATTTTTAAAACACCAAACACAAAATAGCCTTGAGCAGGCAAAGATCACATGATATGTCAAAATCACTTTCTGGATTTAATGAAACCTATAGGCTCATGTTAAGAAAATACAGATAATCCCATTAAATAAAGTATGGAGGTTAGAATATAACTTCTTAAAAAAAAAACCCAACAAAACATAGAAACAGAAACAGATAGAAACATATCTGATTATGAAACAAATACTCATGCATTTTTTCTGAAATAAAGCTATTAGAAAAATCTGTGTTCATACAAACTACCACTGGTTTAAAAACTAAATGGAAATCCTGGAACTATTTTAAGGTAAGCAAACACATCAAAACCAAGTAGCATAGTACATATAGAAAACCATAGTAATGTAACTTACATTCATCACTACATGACTAATTTGATAAGTCAAGATGTTTCACAAAAATAAGAATCTCTATGAGGAGGGGCACCTGGGTCGCTCAATGGTTGGACATCCGCTTTTGGCTCAGGTAGTGATTCCGGGGTTCTGGAATGGAGTCCCACATCAGGCTCCCTCTGGAGAGCCTGTTTCTCCCTATGTCTCTGCCTCTCTCTTGTGTCTCTCATGAATAAATAAAAATCTTAAAAAAATAAAAAAATCTCTATGAGGAAAAGTTTACCCTAACCTACTTTAAATATGAAAATTACCTGGCAAGAGTCAACTTAAATGGGTTTTCAGAAACTGAGATCACAGATTCCCACAGCAATGAACAGGCAAAACTGAGGAAAATATTGTCGGCAAAGCTACAATCAGTATATTCCATTCTAATGTTTTATTATTTTCTTAAACTTAGACATTTGCCTTAAAGACTTATAGAAACAACATAGTCCCAGAAAGACTGAAAAATACAGAAAGCACAAAGTAATCCTAATCTTAAATAGGATAGCCTAAGAAATGCTGAAAAACAGACCAAGAATATTAAAATTATTACAACAAAAAGAACTTGAACTTAATTAAAAGGGACACTTCAATAGGATGCTATGTTTTTACTTTGATATATTCAAAACCCTGTCTCATTTCAAAAGAAGTGGTCAGGTAGAACATTTTCCTCTTGAAAATGAAGTATTCATCCAAAGAAAAGGGAGATGGATTATAGGAAAATCCTGTATTGTCAAATTTAAAGATATACCAGATGCTTTAACATACATTCTTCTAAGTAGGAAGATCAGCTTTTGTTGTATTTTTGTGTTTCGATTCCAATTTTCACTTAAAATAAAATAAACTTAAATTAGTATCATCCTCAATTCTAAGTGAATATGATTCTACATTCCTGATGCCCCCCTGCCACTGCACTGAGTTAGCAGAGGACATGATACTACTGTCTTACTGCACATGTTGTGCTCAGCCTCCTACTCTCTCGTATCGGTCTCTAGCTGTTCCACACAGATACTCCTTCTTCATCTGACTGCACTTTCACCTTCTCAAAGGCAAAGAATATACCAAAGGTAATATATCCCAAAGGTAATTAATACACTACCACATACATCAAAGAACATACATTTTTTCAACTTCTTTTACTAATCTGAACCTTGACAAAGTGCTATGACAGTGGCTTTGAAAAAAAATTTTATTTATTTTTTTTTATAGGCCCCAACTGACTAAAACTATACTAGTATCCACAAGGATTAAATGGAAAAGCAAGTAGAAAATGTGTAGTATAAGAATGCATCAAGTGCAGTTAAAGAACTGAATGCAGGATAAAAAAACTTAAAAAGAAAGCATGGGTTACCAAAGTACAAGAGAACCTAGTCTTTCTCATTTTCTGTACGTGCTAACGGTTTGTTGACTACAAGGTTCATCTTACTTAAGAATCACAGTTTAAGGAGTGCTTTATTAAATGAAAAATTAGACTTGGTCTGCCACTGTTTCTTGTGTAAAATGAATAAAGACACCAAATATATTTTTATGAGAGACCCACATATTATCATCTATTGTGTTGTCACATAACAGTCTGGATATTAAAGACTGGTAGAAAATAGCTTCAATTAATTCAAGGTAGTTTAGGTGACATGCTCAAGAACTTCCACAGGAACAAAAATCTAGAACTGAATATATTGATAATTCCAATCCCTTAGAGGACAGGCCAACATCCATAAGGCTTTACAGCTACATTACACTTTTAAAGGCATTACGTTACTTTGCTTACAGAGAACTGATGTTCTATACATAAACCTGTAAGTAATAATCTCAGCTACTAGTATGTTTACTTTCTGATTTAAAATATTCAAGTATTAATAAATATACTGTAATCTCAGTACCTAATTGAAAATTTAATTCTGAGGTAATTAGAATTCATACATATCTGAGTATGACTTCTTGCAAGGGTTAACTAGCTAACAGCATTTTAAAGAAAAATATTCTTAGCCTTAAGGAAATTAACACATATATCTAATATTCATTTTAAAGTCAGAAATGTATATAAAACTTTACCTTTGTTTTTAAAAAGTTTTAAATTTGAAGCTTTTCCATAAGAAAATACTTAAAGGAAATGCCCAGCAACCTTAAAAACTTTATATGCAACTGAATAAAACCAATCTACAAAACTATTTCTATCCTATTTGTTGAATGTGAAACTCATGTCTAGTTTTTGGTATACATAAGGCATCAAGTATCTGGGTATAAGAATTAAGACTCCAGCTCTAGAATTTAGTATATTTTAGATGCCTAATCAATTTGAAACTAAAAGAAATAAAAAGTTAAATGTTTTAAAATAATGTATTTGTTAACTGAGATTAATTAGTATCAAAATGCTGGATGTGATGAAAAAAAATCAGAATGAAAATACTGCCCCAGATATTTAAGTGCAAAATTTTTCAATAATTTTAATTTTGCTAAACAGTAAGGAACTACCCAATGGTGTAAGATACCAATTGAAGTTTGTAGTTGTTGCTGTATTTTTAAGAACCTCAACTTCAAATACCTCAACCTTTTATGGAAAGATAGAAACACAGAACAAATTATGTATAATATGTACCCTTAGGGGCCTCAAAAGAGAGAAACACATTGCTTTTTAAGACCAGTTGGGAGGTCATACACTACACCTTGACTGCCTCAATCCAATTCCCCTTCTCCCCAATAAACCAAGACACTTGTATTCTAAAAATAATGAGAGTGTGTGTGTGTGGCGGCGCGGGGGGGGGGGGGGGGGGTGGGGGGGGCAGATGGTGCACAGGGAGGAAGAGAAATGGCCAAAATAGATCAGAGAAAACGTAAGAGCTGGCTAAAAAGGCTTTTCATGATCTAGTTCAAGGTTCTCCTTTTATAGATAAGAAAACTATGATCCAAAAATATGAAAGCCCATAGACTGTCACCTCTGATGTTACAAGGACTGAGAAAGAGGAAGATGGAAGATGGTTCAGGTTCCCTTCTTTTAGTTCACTTCACACTCTTTTTCTTCACCACTCCAACTTCATCACATCACACCTCTGGCTCAAGGATCCACAGGGAATGCCAATATCTCAGCAGTTTACCAAAAAAAAAAGTTATCTTTAAGCACCTAAATCCTTTTACATAAAATCAATTTACCTAAAATCCTAGGTTATAAAACAGGTAAGAACAGAGTGGATTTGACTGAAATCTAAGCAGGAGTGCTGAGGCCCTCATCTTCCAGCAACCTAAAGGCCCTCCTGTAGAGCCCCGCTTACAAACTTCCCTTTCATTATCACCTCTATCTACTCTCTAGCACTAGACAAACTGAAATAATTTCAATAACCTCATATGCCCCACCCCCATGGTCCCTTTATGCCAGCTCATCTGTCTTCTTTCTTCTCCATAGTTAATATCCCTTATACATATCCTCTGCTTCTTCTTACATAGGCTCTTCAAATAATTGTCCTTTCCTCTCTAAAAACATGTCCCTTGCCACCTTCAAAATGATTGTAATTTTCCTCTTCTACCATCTCCTAGGCATTTATATATTCAATTTGAACAACATGGAAGTGCTACCATAAAAATGTCACTAATATGGACTAACCGAGCCAGAGTGAAGTGAATAGAAATAGATGGACAGCTAACTTAAATTATTAACAAAACAATAAATTACACATTACGTGAGGTAACTATTTTATTTCTAAGTGGTAGGACTATTTTGGTAAATAGGTAGGACTTGTCTAAAATAAATGCTAATGATAGATTATTGAAGTTACTGCTAACGCTGCAGATTCAAAAGCTATTTGCAAACATTATTAATCTATTATACAGTCCTTACTTGTAAAATCATCTCATGTTGATAAATTAACTAAGGAAGAGCCTTGGCTAAGGATAACATAGCTCCATTCAGTGGGCTCCCACAATGTCAAGTCTATGCTCATTCAAGCTGCGGCTCTGTAGTAAAGAATCCTCATGAAGGACTGAGTTTTCTACTTGTCCTGTAATAATGCTCATCACCGGGTACCCAGTATGAATTCAAATTTAGTCTGCAGGAAAAGAGATAGCATTTTGTAACCACAAAGGGCTTGAAGGTAATTTAAGACTGATTTCTAGCTTTTCGATTTAGGGTTTTTCTACAGGAAACATTATTTGGAAGAAGATAGTATATAAGAACAGTGACAAATTTTAGAATAAAGAAATACTATATATGAATTTTTTTTTAAAAGGTAAAAAAATTGCAGCTAGGGCTTCTTTAGAAATACGTCTCAAGACAAATGTAGATTTGTAAATGTAGATTTTTTTGTTCATGACAAAAATTCACTAAAAAATTCTGTAGAACACTGATGAAAATTTTGTAAAATTGAATGTTAAGTAAACACATGGTTTTGTCCCCAACTGAAAGTAATTCAGAAAGATAAAATCTGTTCAGTTTGACTGATGTCTAAAGTCAGGTGCTCTTGGGTATATAATTCCTTTTTCCAAAAACAAATTGTTTTGGAAATATAATTAAGAATTACTTATAAATTTGAAAATGAAGCATTTCATATTAAATAAGTGACATTTTAAAAATAAATTGCTTTAATGTTCTTTGACATATGCTTTAAAAAAGTATTAATTGGAAAGTAAATAATAAATCTTACTCATAATACAAACACTAAACTCCTAGTCAAAATCCTGAAAAGTATACACTGTGCAGCCTACCTGGTCTATTCTGGATGTTCCGGCTGCAGTGCACCAACTATCTTGGAGTGAATCTGAGCCCCAAGCTGGTAACTGCAAACTAGATCTCACCTTCAATAGCATAGAAGTTTTCATCAGAAATAAGCAGTTCTCTTCCCCACACCCACCCACAAAAAAAAAAAAAAAAAAAAAGAAAGAAAAGAAAAAAAAAAACAAAAACAATCAAAGTTCCTTCTAACTTGTATCTTTCGTCCTCTTAAAGGCCTTAGGGGGGAAAAGTTTTCATTTTAAATGGCTATAAAGATCTTTATTACCCTATAATAACAGTAAAGCATTAAAAGGTCTGAAAAATATCTAATCATCATAACTATTAGGCCACACTTAGGAAAAAATAGTCATTGGACCAGTGAGGACAAATTTTAATTTGATGCAAAAAGCCCTAACATTATTTTGCCATAATTACAGCTGTACTAACTATATCCTAATATATATATATATATATACAGCTGATCAAAGGCAAATCTATGCACAATTACTTAACATTTTAGTTTACCTATATCGGAGAAGAAATTTATTTTGGTGGCCTACTAAAGATGAACAAATTCAGGCATTCTTGAGCTGCCAATTAAAAAGCTTCATGCATTTAAGAAATACAGCAGGTTTTTCTATATCTTATGAAGCTTCTTTCCTACTGTGTGTCTCAAGAATTTTTAAGTCTCAATTTTCTATATACATATGTATTTTATCCTTTGGCAATTAAATTATAGGCTTAAAAATTAGAGCTTTCTTATTATGTTTTAATCTGTTAATTTTACCATACTAGTATTACTACCACCACCCAATTTCCTATTTTGAAAGATAAACATTAAAAATAAGACCATTTACATACCATTCTTACCTGTAAGGGTAAGAGTGTATTACTATTGTTGTCTGTTCTGAACACATTATCTTCGATCCAAGATTTTGGAGTCAGTGATGGAGTTGAGCGAGTAAATTTCGGTGGTGCTATGACATTACCAGAAAACGGTTTCTTCAATGGAGATATCTGATTCATAGTTCCTGGAATTCCCATGTTTCCAGTTCTACGATGATCTCTGCCATGCACTGCTCCCCACGACATACTTCCAGTGCCCCAGCCACTGCTCTGATGGTTGCTCCAAGGAGATTGTTTCAGAAGAGGCTGAGAAAAACACATCTGTTTAAATTACAGGCATTTAAAGAGTTTATAATTCAAACTCAAATTTACACCTGAGCTAAAAATATAATCTTAAAAAAATCTCTAAAGGCAACAGAATATATCTTAACAGGTTACGAATAGTAATAGGTTTGAGATCTTGCTATATGAAAACATTCATTTAATGCTAGATGGGTTTTCATCCTCTTGTCCATTTTAAATGATAATGACTCAAGCAGATATTTCATAACAATTATTAAAATAAAACCACGCAGTTACTTTTCTTTCCCTTCAAAATTATATAATAACCAGAAAAAAATAAACACTTTAAAATTGAAATTAACTTTGAAGATCCTCAAAGATAATAACCTACACTGTGATCTTAAAACAACCATATTCTGTTAGGCTTACAACTAAAAACATGGTCTTTAATTAATAAAGATAGGAATAATGATAGGCGAGTTCCAAAACAAACTGCACTAATGCAACAGTGGATAATGGTAACCTTTGGTGGTGGTCTCTTGCGTGAACTAAAAACACCTTTCAGTATAGTGACAGTACAGAAAAAAAGCCTTCTTTGTTTATTTAACTTTTTAAGATGTTTTATTCCAATTTTAATGTAGTTTCATTTAAAGTGTTTTTGTTTTTCTTTCACTTAATTATCCATGAACAGTTAAGCAATTATCTGCTGTTACCCATAGGTGGATCCACTGAGATATACCAAAGATAAACAACTATATGCCTTGATCATTCATTCTAGCAGAGATCTCAATAATACAAATCTCCATTCAGTTCATTCATTTTCAAAAGTAAATTATATTCCAAACTAGAACCTATAACCAAAAAAAAAAAAAAGGTAAGAATGTGCCAAGAGGCAGTAACTATAGTTTTTTTTGAAAAGTATTAATTGCTAGCAATTGTGTTGTCAATAAGCTTACACTAACAGTGAGCCAGAGGAAGTATGGACCATGCAGTTGTTCTAATAAGTTGGAAGAAGTATTCTTATCAGAAACCTCCTTCTTACAAGACAAAAACAAACAAAAAAACAACTGAATCTATAGTACCTATTTTAAAACATTCTTAAATTCCAACAAATTCATAAATATACATTGCCCCCTCCACACAGTTCCAAAGGCATAGCTCAGGGGCAGTGAACAAATCACTCCATTCTTGAGGGGCCTTCCTTTCCTTACTGATAAAGTGTTCAAGGTCTCTTCCAGTGATCTTAAAATTCCACATGACAGCTGGGTGACCTCCTAAACTTCACTGTGAGAACCATCTTCTGACAAAAAGCAGATTATCGTTAAATATGAATCATAACATTAGGTCTTCTAATGTTCTACATCATGGGTCTAAGAATACGAAAGTACCTAAAAATAATTACCTGTGGCAACCTACAAGTTAAAAAAAAAAAAAAAATTGAAGACCCTGACACACAAAAGATACCCTCTAGGGGTTGTGGAAACCATGGGAAAGTGGAACATTATTTCAGAATTCCGTAATTTCAATCCTCGTAGGCCACATTCTCGTTTTTTGGGGAGACACCAGTAATCCAAAATTAAAAAAAAAAAAAACAAACTTAACTGTTACTCTGGTTAATTCAAATAAACTCGGAAGTGTTACTTTGGTTAGACAGTATTCATCTTTCAAAAGGTGAGCTCTTGAAAACTTCAACTGGTCAATGGAAAAAGTTATAGGAGTAAGCAGGCACTGGTTAAGGTCCAATTTTGCTGGTCTCTCGATCCTCAATCACGAAAATGACCTTAAACATACTAATCACTACAATAAATGCTGACTGGATCGGAAAAGAACAAAATAGTCTTTCAATGTCAATTAACCAACCCAGAGGTCATTCAAACACTGTATTGAGAAGATAACAAAATAGAGCTTGAATCAGAAATGACTCGGATGAATTAAAAAAACAAAAAACAAAAAGCCCTGCCGAGCGTGATTTCATAATCGCATTACCGCAGGTAAAACAGACAAACCCCATCGTTCAAGAAAAGGTTAAGGCCACCGAAACACCCCGGGAGTCCTCCTCCCTCCGAGGTCGCACACGAATCCCGGGCTCAAGTTTAGTTCGGTCTCAAAACGCCACAGAATATTCGTCACGCACGAAGAGGCGCAGAGACCCAGGGCCGGGCCTCCGGGCCGCGACCCAGCCGGCGCCGCTCTACGGCCGTCTGACAGGTCCGCCCTGACGGCGCCCGCGGCGCCTCGGCCGCTGCTCTCCCGGCGCCCGGCGCCCGGCCCTCGGCGGGCGCAGCGGCCGACGGGCGGGCGGACGGGCGGGCGGACGGGCGGCTCGGCGGCCACCGCCTGCCCCTCCAGACCCCGCGCCGGCCGGGCGCCGTGAGCCAGGCTGGACCCGAGGGCGCCTCTCCGCCGGTCCCCACTGGACGACGGGGAAGAGTCCCCGGCGCCCCGCACGCACCGTCCGCGCCGTTCCGGTTCCTCCTTCCCGAGTTCGCCTCCCTCGGCCGCCGCCCGGGCCCGCCGGTCCTCGCCGCGTCCCTCGGGCTTGCGGGCCGCGGACGGCGGGCCTCCTACGCCAGCCAGGGGCGCCCGCCGCGGGGGACTGCCGAGCCGCCCCACCCGCCGCCGCCGCCCTCGGCCCGGGCGCCATCCGGCCGCGGCCCCAGCCCCAGCCCCCACCGCCGCGCCGGGCGGGCGTTCGTTCGAGGGGGCGCCCGGCCCGGGCGGCTTCCAGCACCAGCCCCCGGCCCGAGCCCCGCAGCCCCGCAGCCCCGCAGCCCACGGCGGCCGCTGCCCGCCCGCCCGCCCGCCCCTCCGGGGGCCGGTGTCCCCGCGTCCCGTCAGCCTTCTCCGCCTCTCGGTCCCGCTCTCCCTCGGGCGAGCGGCCCTCGCCACCCCGGTCCCCAGCCCCGCGGCGCAGCCCGGCCGCCGCCTGCCGTACCTGGTGGTGGTTGTAGGAGTTCCTCTGCTGCAGGAAGGCGGCGGCCGCCGCCTGGTGCTGCTGCTGGAGCTGCGGGCTGACGGGCGACCTGCGGCTCTGCGGCTGCTGCTGCGCCGCGGGCGGCGGGGGCTGCTGCTGAGGTAAATTCATGGCGGGCGGCGGGGGCACTGCGGCCGCCGAGAAGGGGCCGCCGAAGCCGCCGCCGCCGCCGCCGCCGCCGCCGCTCGCCGGCACGCTGAGTCCCGCGCAGCCGTGCGGGGACACGGGCGAGAAGCTCGGGAAGAAGGCCGGGTTCATGGACGACGGCAGCCCGGGGTAGAAGCCGTTCTCTGAATCGGGGCTGGGCGGCGGCATGGCGCTGAGCGAGCCTGAGCCTCCGCCGCCGCCGCCGCCGCCGCCGCCGCCGCCCGGGGTGGCGGCCGAGGAGCCGGGCTGCTGCGGCTGGGGCTGCGGCGGCTGCTGGGGCTGCGGCGGCTGCTGCTGCGGCGGCGGCGGCGGCGGCTGGGGCTGGGGCGGCGGCGGCGGCGACGCGGTCTGCACCGACCAGGGGGTGCCGAAGCCGGGCAGCGGCGGCGGCGACGCGGAGCCGCCTCCCCCTCCGCCTCCGGGGGGCCCCCCGCCCCCGCCGCCGCCGCCCGGGTGCGGAAGGTCCGGGCTCTGCAGGCTGCTGAAGGCGCCCGCGCCGAGCGCCCCGCCGGGCAGGAGGTTACTGGGACTGTTGAGCAGAGGGTGGTTGGGGGACTCCATGGAGCCCGGCGCGGGGTTCACCGGCGGCGTCGAGGGGGCCAAGCCCGCATTGGGGGGCTCGGCGGCGCTGCCCTCGCCCGCGGCCGGGGTCTTGCGAGGGCTGCCCGCGCCTCCGTGGCGGCGCCGCGGGGCTGCGGGCGGTGAGGGCTGGAGCTGCGGGAGCGGGGGCAGGTCGGCCGGGCGCTGCCGCGGGGCGAAGTCCTGCGGCGGGAGGTGCTGCGGGTGCGGTACGCTGAACGGCGGCGGCGGCGGCGGCGGCTGTGGCTGCGGGCGCTGGGCGAGCTGCGCCGGCTGGAGGAGCGGGCCGGGCGGCGGCGGCGGCGGCGGCGGCGGCGGGCTGAACCGGCCGGGGCAGTGGAGCGGCGGCGGCGGCGGCGGCGGCTTCGAGTCCGGAGGGTGGGGAAGGTGGGGAGGGCTGAACTCTTTCCTCTTCTGGCTGCTCAGCTGCTGCTGCTGCCGCTTACTGAAGTCCTGCGGGGAGGAGGTGCGGCAGCAGCAGCAGGAGGAGGCGGAGGAGGAGGAGGGGTGGTGCAGACTCGGTTTGAAGTCCTGGGAGGGGAGGAGGTGGGTCACACCCGCGTTCGTGCCGCCGCCGGGGTGGTGGTTGGGGAGTTTCTCCGCGGCCGCCGCCCCCGAGAGCGGCCGCGCCGGCTGCTGTGTCAGCCCCAGCAGCAGCTCATCCTGCATGGTCTGCTGATGCGCCAGGAACGGGGAGGAAGAGGAAGCGGCGGCGGCGGCGGCCGAGCTGGCCGAGCTGGCCGAGCTGCCCGCGCCGCCGCAGCCGAGAGGGATGGGAAAGGGGGAGGCGGCCTCCGAGATGCCGGTGACAGGCAACGGCGGCGGCGAGAGCGGGCCGAAGGGCGTGGCGGAGGGCTGCGGGGCGGCGGCCGCGGCGTAGGGCCGGAACGCGCCGCCGCCGCCGCCGCCGCCGCCCAGGGGCCCGGGGCTGCCGCCTCGCAGCGGGGCGGCCTGCAGCACCCCAAGCCCCAAGTCCCTCATTTATGAGGCCGGCGGCAGCGGGAGGGGACGCGCCCCGTCCGCCGCCCCGTCCGCCGCCCCGCCTAGGAAGCCGCCGGATCTGGGGCGGCGCGGCCGTGGTGGAAGGAGGGGAAACCAGTGAGAGGGACACCGTGACTGAGCCAGGGGCACCTACTTCGGCCCCGCCACCCCCGCGGCAGTCACCGCCGCCTCCCGACACCGGCTCGGGTACCGCCGCCACCGCCGCCGCCGCCGCCGCCCTCGCCGCTTAAGAACTCCGGAACGTGCGTCAGCGCCACCTCACAATCGCACCGCCCCCCGCGGTGCGTCCCGGCACGCGCGGGCGCGAGGCCTCCGCGCCCCCGCGGCCCCGCCCCGCCCCGCCCCGCCCCTCATTAGTATGCAGGCCCGGGCGGGGGCGCGCTCGTGCCCCTCGGAGGCCGGCCAGGGCCGGGGAGCGCGGGAGCGAGCGGCGCGCCTCCTCGGCTCCCCTCGGCTCCCCTCGGCGTCCCGGCGAAACGGGAGGCCGGTGGCGGTGGCGGGAGCGGGCGCTCGGCTCGGGCCTGAGCCCCCGCCGCGCGCGCACCAGGGCGAGCGTGCGCGGGCGGCGCCGACGGTTCCTGGGCAACGGCCCCTCCCGGCGCGGGTTCCGCGCAGAGGCTGCCCTTTGGTCGCACGCGCCCCGCCCCGGCCCCGTCGCCCTCGCGGCCCCGCCCCCTTCCTGTCACCTCGGTCCCGCCCTCGGTCACATGAGGCTTGGCCGGTGCGACGCGGGCTTCCCGGGGCTGCGGTGCCCCACGGGGGAAACTGAGGCCGGGGACGGCTCCGCGCTGCGAGCGGAGCGGGGACGCCGGCCCTCCCCGCCCTGGAGGCTCGGCCCGGGGACCCTGAGGCCGGCTGGGTGGTGCGTGCGGGCGGGCGCCGCCTGCTTTGCAGACCGCCCAGCGCGGTCCCGGCTTGCAGCCCTCCTTCCTCCTCGCCCTGGAAGGCGCCGTCTCGGGCTGGTTTCTGGTTTGGGCTTGTCGTGCTGCCTGCTGCCGTGGACCTTGCTGCCGCCGCGTGAAGGCGTTTTCTGCGGGCAAACATGAAGCCCCGGCGGTACAGCAGACGCGCTCACTTGGCCAGCGAGGGGCGAAGTCCCGGGGACCCAGCGCGGCTCCCCGTGGTTGTCTGCACACAGAGGCGCATGAAGTGGGTTCGGAGGCGAGCTCCCGTGGTAGCCCTGGGCCAGCTCCAAGTCTTAGGATTTCATAAAAACCGTGGAGTGTGCCAGCCTCAGGACTGCCCGTGTGGGACTCCTCCCTGCCACTTTCGTTCTGGCTCCCCTGGCCCTAACCCCTCCCCTCCCGCCCCAGGGAGACTCAATTTTAAACATTTCCTAAGCTTTATGAGTTTTCAAGGGAGATTTCTCGCATCAGGGGAAAAAAAGGAGGTTCTGACTCAGCAACAGACTTGTTGAGGCTTGCAAAATGGAAGGGGAGAGAGCTTTCCATGGTGGAGCTCTTGTTGAAAGCAATAGAAGAGGAACTAATCCTGTGTATTTCCTTTTTTTAAAAGAAGCATTTAACATAGAGAAAAAAAAATATGTGAGGGTCTACATAAAAACAGAATGATCCTGTTTTGCAATTTTAACTTTTTCTTGGCACTTAAGAGAAGTGAAACTATTGGAAAAAAAAAAAAAAGTCCCAGAATTCAGACTAATCCTAAAAGCAAGAGAGGATGTCCAGACTACTTGATTTTTTTTAAGTTATCATTTTTTTTGGGGGGGGGTTGAGATACGATTGACCTATAACATCGTATTGGTTTTAGGTGAACAACAAAATGATTTGTCTATATGTTGGGAAGTAATTATCACAATAAGTTTAGTTAATATCCGTCACTGCACAGAGTAACAATTTTTTTTTTCTTGCAAGACTCTACTGGATATTGATTTACAACTGGAGTGAGATTGGTGTTCTAGCTTACAAATGTACACTCCTACTGGTGTAGGCAGAGTGTACATTTTCATGAGTCCTTATTCTCTTTAATTTCATTTCTACTTTTGTTACTTCACTGTTTCAGATTTACATAAATCAGGATAAGTATAGTAGAGAACAACATTGCAGGAGGAAAATATGTTCCATGTATTATGTTTATGTCTGATATCCTGTCTAATGAACTAAGTTTGATATAGGTAAAAGTATTCTTAAAAAAACTCAAATGGTTCAGAAATCGGTCAGGTGTATAGAAAATTGGTTCGAGTACATAATCTCAAAACCATTTTTAACAATCAGGCAAAACGTAGAACTGGAGAAGCACTTTTGTTATTCTAAATTACAATGTCTAGACAATAACTTGAGCCCATTACAATTAAAAATATAAATGGCCATTTCCACAGCATCTATCGACGTATTCTTAACTATTATTCAGTAGTGTATTACAGGGAAAAACTACTTCACAACTGAAGACTTTAAGACTGTCTTAAAAATGAACGCATTTCTTTTTCTAAGTGAAGTTATATTTGGAATCATCTGCACATCCAACAACAAATCTTGAAAGAGGAAGAAAATATAGGCATGAAAATTAGCTCAATCATCCACTAAAATTGCAGTTAGTGTAATATACGGAGGAAAGAGAGCATATATTTACAAGCCAAATGCTGCCATTCTGGGCTAAAGTTTGAATAAAAACAAGATTTCATGGTGTTCTGATACTGGTTTTGTTTGGGAAGATTTAGAGATCTCCAAAACAGAGAAAAGCCATCTCATTTAGTATCATGTAATAAGGTCAAATCTCATATTAGGTATAGTAAATTCCAAAATCCAACTGCCAGACCCTCTGCTCACCACTTTTTTTTAACATCTCAGTCTGTTGTGAGGACCCCATTTTTTTTATCTAGAGAAAAGTTACATCCTGAAATCTCTATCTTTTAAGCTGATGAATAGTGCCATTTCAATAATGCCATTATTGAAAATATTCAAACAGAAAGATTTCCTATGGTGGAGGTGGGTGAGAGGGGAGGGATTGTGGTCCTCCAGCAGCTCCAATGCCAAAATCTTCTGAGGCTACATTCTGTGTTGATTGTTAAACTCATGTGATTGTTAACTCAGTCTCTGACCTTATATGAGAGTCTCTTGTTCTTTCCTACCACTGTCCTGAGCCCATGTTTTAAAAAATATTTTTGCTACAACCTTGGACACACACATACACACGTGCACTTGAAATAAAGTTTTAGGCAATTCTTACTCTTTATAAGTGCAATGAACTCTAGTTTTAAGTTCTATGTACTATGTCAAATCACTAAGCTGATCTCAAATCACTAAGTTGATTTTAAGTCCCATGATTAGGCCATGAGCTGAAATCTATTCACACTGTTCTAGAAGACTACTTCACACCTTCTCTATCTCAATGTCTCCTGACACCTTCTCTCCTACCCTCATTCTCAGCTGACCTGGCTTTCTATTTCACTGAGAAAATAGAAGCAGTTCCAGGAGAGCTTTCACAGGTCCTCACTGTTCCCTTTTCCAGTCACTGTGCATCTGTTCCTACACACCTTCTTCCTTCCTGCTACATGGAGGGCCTGCCCACACTGCACACTACTATCCCCTCCACTGCTACACCAGATCCTTCCCACACCTGCTCAGAACACAGCTTTATAGACATTCCAGTCTCATAGCCACCCCACATTTAGCATATCCAATATTGACTCTCCCATCTTGGCAAATGGCACCTCATTGTTATAGTTTCTTGGGCAAAAAAAAAAAAAAAAAAAAAAAAACCCTAAAAATACTAATAATAAATAAAAAGGTCATCCTTGACCTTTATTTTTCTTTATGGCATATTCAAAACATTATTTTGTATGCTGCTTGTCCTACCTTTAAATTATGTCCAGAACCCAACCACTTCTCACCACTCCTACGACAAGCAGCCTGAGCCAGGCCAACATGATTATCCCTGGCTTGTTGCCCTCACCTCCTAACCAGCCTCCCAGCTTCTGATCTTGTCTCCCTATGGTCTCTTCACACGGCAGCCAAAAGGTTCCTTTCAAAATGGAAGACAGATCATGTCAACTTCCCTGACTAAATACTTACATTTTCCTAGAATAACAGTCAAGACGTTTTCGAGAACCAAATGGTTATTCGTGATTGCCTCCTATCTCCATGAACCCCTCTGACCATTTCTGCCCACACCATGCCAAGTCAGCCTCAGAGTCTTTGCCCTTTCAATTCTCTCTGCCTGGAATACTTGTTACCTAAATACCAGCAGGACTCGCTCTCGTGTTTCTCGTATCTCTGTCCCATTTCTTTTAGGTCTCTGCTCAAACTCATTTTCTCGATATTTCTCCCCCCCCCTTAACACCATCACAAATAGCAACCCCTTCCTTCCCCTCCAGCCTCACTATTACTCATAAGTGGTTTGATTTCTTTTCCTCATCTGGCACTCTATGTACTTGCATTGTTAATCTGTCCTTCCTGTTAGACGGCAAACCCCACGAGGAAAGTTACATTGTTTTGTCCACCGCTGCATCTTCCACACCTAGAACAATCCTGGCATGCAGTAGGCACCTAACAGTTAAATGTGCATGCACTGTTCCACAAATGAATAACAGTTTTAGAAAATAATAATAAGTATACTATAGTAATACAAGGGTCTTTTAAACAGCTGCTTATTTGTTGGCAGGAGTTACCCAAACACCATCCACAGGCTGCTAGGAATTACAAGCAAGGCAAGATAGTTCCAGGCATTGATAGGATACATGTGTGAGGACACACAGTTAGGGCAGCTCAGGATTGTAACACCAGGGAATAGATAAGCCTGGACTCCAGGAGGCAAGACTTCTGTTTTATGAGCTTACAGGAGGATCCCAGGCTTCAGAGACTGGGATATTGCGGAAGGAGACTGAAATGCAAGAGTTCATCATAGGAACTTGAACAAAGAAAGGAGTCAAGGCTCCAGCTCACAGAAACAGGAGTTCACATAGAATGGCCGTGAGGCCAACTTGATGCTGAGTGGTCATCTGCTGGTGTCCTACTGTGGCCTTGCCTGTAAATGCGAAAGAGTTAGTCTTTGGAAGCTCATTGGCCTGGCTTTGGGTTGGAGGGGGGAGGGAGTAGAAATTGAGGCCCATACTGACCTTGTCCAACTTCACGTGGCTTTATTGACACAGCACTCCAGAGTATCACCCTCTTTAATACTTCTGGTTCTTTTCCACTTTTCCAAACTTCCCTGCATACTGCCTTCCATTGCCTTCCTTAGCTTTCCATATCCTTCGCATGTTGGAGTTCCTTAGGCTTATATTCTTGGTCCTCTTCTCTACTTCTACATACTCTTTCTAGGTGACCTTATCCACTAGCATCGTTTCAAATATCATCTATATGCTAATGTCTAACACATCTCTCTCTAGCCCAGAGGCCAAATTCATATTTCTAACTGCCTGTTAACCAGCTTGACCTGGATGTCCCTTAGACACACCAATTCAATATGCCCATACCCTAATTTACCATCTTCCCCCAAACCTGCTGCTCCTCCTCTTTTTCTCCCTATCTGGGTTGATGGCGTCACTACATGAGTTGCTTGAGCTGGAAACATGAGTCATCCTCTTCTTCCTTCTATCTCACCCTCCAAAAACATTTGGTCACCATATTATTAATTCTGTAGCAGAAATACTGCTCAAATGTTGTCCCCTTGGTCCACTCCTCTACCTGTACCTTACCTCTCAATCTTTTCTCTGTCCTGCCCTAGAGCACAGCATCTTAGCTGGCTTCCCCACCAGTTCCTCTTCTGAATCTCTTCTCTTTAATGGTGTCAAGAAACAACTATAATCCTGTCAAACATCCTCCTTAATAAGTACCTTCCTAGCTTCTGCTGTATCACATCCAAACTTGCTGGGGACTAGGACCTTTCAAAAGTTATTTGTAACTTTTCTCATTGCCTTTATCACTTGCCACTCCCCATAGTACCCAATCCTCTGGATCAGACATGCCTTTTGATAGCTCTGGTCTTTTGCACATAATGTGTCTACTTTCTGGAATGCCTCTTACCTCTTTGAATCAGCTAATGCTTCCTTACCATTCAAGACACAGTTCAAATGCCATAATGTTTCTTGGTTCTCCCTGGACAGTGAGTTAAGCCCTCTTCTATGTTCTCTTACAGCATTGTCATATATTTTTTTTATTAGAATACTTGTCACAGGGACAATAATTATCTGTCTCCTTGGCTAGACAGAGTCTCCTTTGAGATGCTGAGTTGCTCTAGGTCATGGGCTTTCCTTTATGTATCTCCACAACTCTTTGTCTGCCATTATGCCTGAAACACAAGTGCTCAATAAATGTTTCTGGATTAGTAATTGCCCTGTGAATGCTGTAGGATGGCGAGATGAAAGGAAGGAGAGGAGAGAAAGAAGGAATGAAAGGGAGGAGGAAAATGTCTGTCTACAAAGCACACTTTTGAGGAGATAATGTCATTTTCTAGAGAACCATAACATTAATGACTTATGTTTGCTAAAGGAAGAAATTAAAAAATAAAAAACAACCGGACCATAACAACAAGAACAAAATCTCACTCCCCTTCCCATTGTTTTCTTTGGCAACACCAACCTGAAAACTTTATTCTGGTTGTTATGCTATCCAAGAATGAATCCATCAACAAAGAAAAATATCTAGAACCTTTCCCTGCCATTAATGTATAGAGTCCAAACACAATAAAAGGTCTTCACGGGTTATGTCACCGTTTGTGGAGCCTGGGACATTTGTCATCCAACTCCAGTACTCCCACCTAGAAGAGAAGCCGTCAACCTCTGCAGTAATATTTTAACTATTCTATCACTTCTTGACTTGTATTCTTAGATCTAGTCAATTTGACTGGATTATAAATCTTTGGGGTCAGTGGCCATACCTTATATATTCCTTTCTGTTCCTAGTTCTTCTTGATGCTTTTATGAACCCAGAAACTACTTATTGAGTGTCAACTATGTGTCAGACACCATGCTAGGTACTGGGGTACAACCATGAACAAAACCAAAGACAAATGCGCTATTCTGCAGCATTATAGAGCCTTTTGATATCAGCTGTGATCATTCCCAGCCCTATTTGTCTAGACAGAATAGTAAACAGTGAGATTATAGGCCGAAACTGACCTACTAAATTGGCAGTCCTACATGCTCTAACATAGCCTCGCCGGACTGGTCATGGGTGGAGCCCAGGACGGATATGGAATATTGAGCTAAGGCAAATTCAGCAGGAAGGCAGGAGACATCACACACTGAAATACGTTGTAATCCTAGCTAGACAAGGAATTTTAACTTTTTATCCCCTTAACTTGTCACGATATTCTTTGCGACTAGATAAAGCAAATAATATTCCTATTTTAGAATTGGAAAACCAAAGCCCAGAAACAAAGTAATTTGCTTCCAGTAGTTTGCGTAGCTTGGGGTTAAAGCCCCCATCTCCCTATTGTTCAGTCTGCTGCTTCATTGGCTATCACCCGAAATCTACAACATGTCTGAGCCATACAGAGCCACAGGGACAGGCCCCAGGAACAATGGTTGTTACTTTTACTAAAGGATAACTGATGGAAAGGGTAATGCTTTTTCTTTAAAAAAAAAAAAAAAATTATTTATTTATTTATTTGAGAGAGAGGGAGAGAGAGCAGGGGTGAGGGGCAGAGGGAGAGGGAGAAGCAGGCTCCCCACTGAGGAGGGAGCCCCATATGGGGCTCAATCTCAGAACCCCAGGATCATGACCTTAGCCCAAGGCTGACACTTAACCTACTAAACCAGGTGCTCTGGAAACGGTAATCTTTGAAAACTTGCCAGTAACACCTAACTAAATGAATAACAATTGGCAGTAGTGATCTCAGAATGAAACCTTTTTATTTTCAAAATACATAGCAAATAAAAACTCAGAGATGCTTCTCAAATGTGCATACTAATTTTTCTCCTATTAGAATAATGAAGCCTGGCAGTATATATTGGATATATTGCATTTAATTTTTTTCTTTCGTTCTGGAAAGCTAACTCCTTCACTTGATAAATTATTCTCTGCAGAGAAAAGTGGAGAAGCATTTTGACTAAATATTAAATATTTAAACTTTATGTAGATGAAAAATATTTCATCTATTAAATTTGATCTTAATATTTTTAGAATCTTAGAAAGATTACAAGTTTTAAATATTTTTTTTTGGGGGGGGGAGAAACACTGAATGTTTGGTAATGAATAAAAATCGTGAAGTGTATTTGGTACCAGGGAATACCTCCCTCCTTTGTACAACAATTGATTAAGTATAAAAGACAATGTCTTTTTACATTTAAAAGAGATATTTAATATTAGTCCAGGTTACTGCTTCATCCTTACTGTTATCTATTCACTTTTTGCTCCAGGCAGGACTGTAGGAGTTTATATCATCTTGTATCCAAAATTCATGTATAGCCTTAAGTCATTGCATTAACTTTGCAAAACATAGCAAGAAGAAGAAAAATAGACCTCAAATTTCAATAGAAAAAAAAGTTATAGACAAATTTGTATGAAAAAAAACTTTAGAAAGTTTTCACAAGAGCATGAATCATGTATATAAATACTAATGTTTTTAGGCCCACAGTTGATCCGTGTTACTCTCACATTAGGAGACAGGGACAAGAGAAATGCTAGACACAAAGGGGCTCTTGAATCAGAGTCCCAACTCCTGTTACTGTGTAACTTTAGCAGTAAAATTTTGGGGACCTTGTTTTCTCATCTTTGTGAAAGTGAAGGGAGCAACAACCATCACCTGGGAAGTATGGGTTGTGAAGATGATTGCAATATTTTAAGTAGAAAGTCTTCTATAACGTTTGACACAGATTAGACGTTTAAACGAAGAAACAAAACCTCTTAGCTATTAAGTGCCATGCAGCTTAAAGCAAAGTGTAGACTCAAAGGCCAGATAGAAAAATTCAGTGGTAGTCCTGGTGGTGGGAGGTGGGGGGTGGCAGGAGGGGTTAGATAACAAAGGCAAAATAGAAAACAAACCAATTATCCAGAACATGCACATAGATGATTGTAATGGCTTGATCCCTAAGGAAGACAGACAATGGGTATAAATAGGGCATACTCTAGCTTAAGGACAGAACCAAATTCCAATACCAGTTCTGACACCTACAGGGTGGAGTTTGTTAACCTGGGCAAGTTAATCCTCCTCAGTCTCACTTTTCTCCCTGGTAAGTAATACAAGTTTACTGTGCATGAAAGATATCCAGTGCTGTTAGAGCACTGGTCTTCAAAGATACATCTAGATTATCTTGGTCTCTTAGATATAGAATGTGAGCCACAAATGCAAGCTGCATATGTAATGTGAAATTTTCTAGTAACTACATCTAAAAAAAGAAAATGAGACAGGTGATATTAACTTGAGCAATATATTTTAACTTAACATATGCAGAATGTGATTAGTTCATCATGTAATTGATAGAAAAATAATTACTAATTTTTGTTCATCTATTGAGTTGATTCTGGTTTTTGTGGTTTATTCACAATATAATATATATTAATTAATATAATTATATTAATATAATAATGTATTACATTGGTTTCCAGATGTTAGACCAATCTTGTATTTCTGGGAGAAAACCCTCTTAGTATAATATATGTAGATAGATAGATAGATAGATAGATAGATAGATAGATAGATAGATATACACATATAGCTAGATATGGATTGCTAGTATTTTGTTGAGGATATTTGCATCCCTTATTCACAGGGGATTTTGGTCTGTATTTTCTTTTCTTGTGATGTCTGGTTTTAGTATCCAGGTAATTCTAGTCTCATAGAATAAGTTGGAAAATGTTCCTTCTTGTAATTTTTTGTGACATATGTGAAGGATTGGTATTAATTCTTATTTACATGTGTAGAATTCACCAGTAAAGTCATCTGGGCCCAGTCTTTTCTTTGTGGGAAGTTGTAAAATTGCTAATTCAATCTCCTTATTATAGGTCTATTCAGATTTTTTATTTCCTCTTACTTCTGTTTCAGTTGTTTGTGTTTATCTGGAAATGTGTCCATTTCATCTAGGTTTTTAATTTGTTGATATATAATTGTTCATAATATTACCTTACAGTCCTTTTTATTTCTGTGAGGTTGGTTTCCAGATCCTCTCTTTTATTCCCAATTTTGCTAACTTGAGTCCTTTTTTTGTCAGCCTAGCTAAAAGGTCACTTTTGTTGATTTTTTTTTTTTCAAAGAGCTAACTTTGGGTTTCATTGGTGTTCATTATTATTTCTGTTCTCTATTTAATTTGTGCTCTAAATCTTTATTATTTTCTTCTTTCTGCTTGCTTTGCTTTTAGTTTATTCTTCTTTTGCTAGTTTCTTACAGCAGAAGTTTAGGTTATTGATTTGAGATCTTTATTCTTTTTATAAATGTGAGCATTATTGCTCTGATTGTTGCTTTAGCTGAGTCTCAAAAGTTGTGGTATACTGTGTTTTGTTTTCATTTATCTCAAATTATTTTGTAATCTGCCTTGTGGTTTCTTCTTTAACCTATTTGTTACTTAGGTGAATTTTGTTTACTTTTCACATATCTATGAATTCTTAAATTTCCTTCTGTTATTATGACTTTAATTTCATTTTATTGTGGACAAAGAGCACAATCTATTGTGTGATTGCGTGCTTTTGAATTTATTGGATTTGTGTTATAGCTTCTAAACATAATCTCTATCCTGGAGGATGTTCCACATGTACTTGAAAAAAGATCTACCTTGCTGTTGTTGACTGGAATGTTCTATAGATATGTGTTACATTTAGTTGGTTATTGTGTTCAAGTTTTCTATTTCTATTTCCTTGTTGATCTTGTGTCAAGTTGTTCTATCCACTACTGAAAGTGGGTTATTGAAGTTGCCAGATATCATTTTTGAATCATTATTTCTCCTTTTAAGTTATTTATCTTATTTCATGTTTTGGGGGACTCTGTTGTTAGGTGCATTATGTTTATAATTGTTTTGTATTCCTGATGCATTTTCTCTCATTATTATTATGCCTCTTTTTTTTTTTTGGTCTCTAGGAATAAATTTTGTCTTTAAGTCTATTTTCCTAGATACTGGTAGAGCCCCTCTGGCTCTCCTTTGGATACTGTTTGCATGGTATGTATTTTTCTATCCTTTTACTTCCCTCTTCTTGTATCTTTGAATCTAGTGTGTCTCTCTCAGATGGCATGTAGCTGGATCAAGTTTGCTCCATTCTACCATTCTCTGCTTTTTCGCTGGAGAGAGACACACATTCTTATTAGAAGAATGATGTCATCATTATTTCATAAACTGTACATTCATTGCTCTATTACAAATTAGTTAATGAAAACTAGCATATTGATTCATATTGATTCATCTTTTTACAGTTCATGAACATAGATTATTTATATTAGATCTATATTATTTTAATCTCAACTACTTTTCATAATCTTACAGGATTCATTTTGTAACTTATTTCTCAATGTTTTTATAATATTGCAATGCTTATTAGCACATTTATTTGAACTAAAAATATAAAGGCAGAATTTTTCTGAAAGAAAGTATAATTTAGCTTATTGGTTTGCCAATAAGATATATGATGGACAATTTCCATAAATTGAACTAAATATGCAGGTCCATAGTTTTGCTTTCATATAATGTATAAATTCCAGGGAAAAAGTATAATGGAAATGTGAGTTCAAAGAGAAAAAGGAACGAGATATTTATAATAGCTGGTCATGGGTATTAAATTATTATAATATTTTATTGAATATTATAATATTCAAATTTCATCAGATATATTTAAAATGATATAGTCACTATATTTAAATATATGCTAAAATTACATCCTTTGCAACTCTCTGAACTTATGATAAACTTTATAGATGACTTAAAATGTATAAGACATTTCAGGGTAGCCCTGGTGGTGCAGCGGTTTAGCGCCGCCTGCAGCCCAGGGCGTAATCTGGAGACCCTGGATCGAGTCCCACGTCAGGCTCTCTGCATGGAGCCTGCTTCTCCCTCTGCCTGTGTCTCTGCCTTTCTCTCTGCATCTCTATGAATAAATAAATAAAAATCTAAAAAAAAATGTATAAGACATTTAAAACAATTTAAATATATAATATTTTTTTAATTGTTCAAAATTTCTGTAGGTGATTCTTGAAGAGAAATGCTTAAACAATAAGTACAAAGTGAATTCCAAATTCATTGTCTCTGGTTGCCTTATTTACTGCTATATTCCCAATGTCAATCAGATCCCCATGATTGAATGAATGAGTGAATGAATGAATGAATGAATATCATGAATAGTAACATTACAAATTATATACTTGCTGCTTAAAAGAAGAATGGCCCTATCATTTTTCCCTATCTGGGGTAGGTTATTATTAGTTGGTAGGTAGAGAGAGCAGGGTCCAGATAGAAAAGGGGTAAAAATCTTCATTCCTAACTTGAGAAGACAGCCATGAATGACTAGCTTTACCCTTGTCAGACCCCAGGAACGTGAGAGAAAGATTGAGACCAAGATTTAAGGGAGGCCAACAAAATATGATCCATACATAGCAATTGCCTTGAATTCTGTAAGTATTTTGTGAACATCTACTTCTTGTCTGGCACTCTGCTAGGCATTGGGCATGTAATGGTGAAGAAGACAGGGTACATGAGGAATACATTTAAATTAAGAGGTCTAATGAAATGGGATAAATGCTATAAAAGGGATATATTAAATTACTATTATTTGACCATTTTTTACTTACCCCAAACTGCTAATTCATTTGGTTCAACCTACATGGAAGTGTAAATCCAGTGGAAACAACAATAAATCTTGAGGGATTCACTATTCAGGGAAAGTGATATATACTCAGTAGCATTTGGGCTGAACACTGAAGGATCAAAAAGAATGTGAGTGGATGGATGGATGGATGGATGGATGGCAGATAAGACTTTTGAAACAACAGAATCAACAAGAGCAAAAGTGGAGAGGTACAGAGGATATATATGTGTTCTGGAAAGGTGCATTAAGTTTTTGTGTGTGTTGAGGTCTGAGAAGTGTGGAAAAAAGGAGAAAGGAGCCTGAGACTTATGTTAAAAGTCCTGTAGGCCTAAGAAGACACTGCTGGATCAGCAATAGGAAGCCATTGAAGATTTCCTAAGGGAGTAATGTGAACAGATACCAGCTTTAGAAAAACTCAGGTGGGAAGAGAGGGAAGAGGGGAAGTTGAGACTACAGATACCCAGATGCTGAGGAATCTCCTGTATTAATAGTCAAGTTGAATGTAGTCAGTGTGTATAGGAGTCTTGAAGTGGGGCATAACATTTCTCTGACAGAATTATCATACTTTGGTCAATGATTAGGTTGAACAGTTAGTTGGAATAGGTACAGGATCAAGTACAGGGGGAAGAGAGTAAGCTACATGGAGGTATCAGTGAGCATGGAATTCTGGGCTAGGGGTCTTGACTCTGTTGGTGCATTGTTGATAGCTGAAGCCATGAAAGTGGATGCAGTTATCAAGGCAATCTGTCTTGAGAGAGCAGGAAAACTGAATAAGCACAAAAAGACAGAGCTGGGGAGTAAGAATGAATCTGTACCCTATGCTTTACCTTGTTGTATCTCCATCATAACACTTGTTTACCTGAGTGTCTACCCTTTGCACTGTGAGACCTCCAAGTGCAAAGGTGGGATGATAAAAGATCCCAAAGGTGGGATATCTTATCTATTCCTTGGCATCCTGCAAACTCACACATAGTCAAGGGATAGCCACTTAAAAAATTCTCTTCTGAATTATACCAAAACTTTTATGGAATACTTTCTTTTCTAGGCATTATTCTATGTGCCATGCAGGTGCCCTTCCAGTTCGTATTTTGCAAATGAGCAAATGGAAGCATTAAACTTGTTCAAGGCCATAGTGGGTGACAGCCTGGATTTAAACTCAGGTGGTCTAACACAAGAGGCCAGCTGCACTTAATTCCCATGCCATGGAATGGGTGGAGTCAGAGTGACATCTGCAGCTGAGAATTATTTACACAATAATGTTTTCTAGAAAATTCTAACATCTTCAGAGTAACTTTGTGAGATGGAGGGAAGGCACAATATTTCTATTGAGTAAATGAAAGCTAAAGTTAACTGAATTCATGAGGAAACACAGGTAGTAAGTGCCAAAACCACTGTCTCCTGAGTTATACCCATGTCTTATTTCAGTTTTGCTCCCTGTAAGTCCAGTTGTTTCCCCTATCATTCAAGAAGATGGAATGCCTCAGCATGTGTCCAGAGGAATCTGGAAAGAGGGGCTGTGGAAAAAGCAAGAAGGCTCTTTGCCTAATAGATTCTATTTCCTTGAGGGACTTAGGAACTTGGTTCTGGGTAAGACTATAAGAATCTGTGGGTCGGGCATCCCTGGGTGGCTCAGCGGTTTAGCACCTGCCTTCGGCCCAGGGCGTGATCCTGGAGTCCTGGGATCAAGTTCCATATCGGGCTTCTGCATGGAGCCTGCTTCTCCCTCTGCCTGTGTCTCTGCCTCTCTCTCTGGGTCTCTCATGAATAAATAAGTAAAATCTTAGAGAGAGAGAATCTGTGGGTCTAACTTGCTTGTGATTGCTAGCATAATATTCTCCCTTTTATTACTAATCATGAGTGTTCAAATTTAGACACAACTCACGTGTAGAAAAATATTGGTTTGTTGACTTTAAATGTGAATGAAAGATGATCTTTTAACTTGTTACTTATTCATCCTTCTTGAGGACGTAATCTGGAATCTGTCCGTGGTAAAACATCAGGCATCCCTTGACAGTCTAAAAGCCCCACCCTCTTTAGAGCCTTCTCTGGTTCATTTAATAAGGGGGATAAGATGTACCCTCTTAATAGGAGACTGGAAAGAATGATGGATACTGAATTTTTGTAAGCATTTGTTTAACCTAATCCTGTATAACACATAGACTCTTCTCTGATGGCTGGCCTCCTTAGATAGGGGAGTCTCACAAAAAGATTTCAAAGGAACTGAAAATGAGATCGATAATAAGCTTTGTACTTGTGTTCATCTCAGTCCAGTTGAGAAAAAAATATCCTGGTGCATCTGACAGATATTGCCTTGTTTAAATTTTATGAATCATAGGCAAGGTTGTCCTGCCATTTCTCAGCCATTATACAACATTGGCTGTCTTGCCAAGTTTCAACATTGTCAATATAGACTCTGAAGCAATAAATACCACAGAGGACTCAAAGATGGAAAATCTCCTATCTTGTGAGTTAAGTGTAGACATATTTATACAGAAGATGAAAATATATCCTCAATGTAGCCAATATATTTAATCCTATGACTTCTAAAATACACAGTGTTAGGATAATTAAAACAGAGGCACCTTCATTCTTCCTATTTAAAGAAGGATAGAATGAAGAAAAGGAATTCAGTAGTTCTTGTCTGTGTGTTAGCTAACATATAATTTTAACTCTTAACAACTTATGATATTAAATATTAACATTTACCTAGTACTCTCTTACATGCAAGATGCTATTCCAAACATTTAATCCACTTTACAACTCTCTGGTAAAAACTCTATTATTGCCCTCATTTCACACATGGACAAACTGAGGCAGAGAAGTGTTAAGCAGCTTACCTGAAACCACAGAACTAATAGTAGAGCTAGAATCCCAGAGTTCCTGCTCTTAATCTGCTGGGCTAAAATTGTGGTGAGTCCAATGACTTTGTCCCCACTGAAATAAAATGAATTTAGACTTTAGAATATATTTCAAAGATGGGGACAAATTTAGAAAAATGAAGAGCTAGAAATTTTACAATGTTTGTAAGTAAACCCTCTCTTGTGTAGCTTTGAGGGATTCTTACACTTAGATAACTGAAGTCTCACTGAAGTCTAGAGCAAGGTCTCTGTATGCAGCAGAGTCAGGATGGTGTCTCAGGTCTATGAGAAGCTGATGGCTTTGTGCTGGGATGGTTTTCCTGTTGATCTTTTTTTTTTTTTCTTGTTGATCTTATTGGAATGGGGCCATCTAGTCCCACAGGTGCATTCTTGTCCACTGATAGCACCCCTCAAACACTGTACAAATGGATGCCATTCCTTCTTTCTTCCCTTCCTCCCTTCCTCTTCTCTTAGTCAGTGAAATTACTTAAAATAGCCAGGTTCTGTGCCAGGTGCCAATGATTAAATAAATACGTATGTAAGTAAATAAGGCAAGGGTTCATAGTCTTTATGAAGACTCAAAAATGGTTTTAAAAATTGATCATCTGAGAAAGAAAAGGAGGACCTTGGTGGCTCAGTCAGTTTAGTGTCTGACAATTTTGGCTCAGGTCATGATCTTAGAGTCGTGAGATCAAGCCCCACATTGGGTTCCACACTGGGCATGGAGACTGTTTAAGGTTCTCTCTCTCCCTTTGCCCTCCTCCCCAACCCCTTTCCTTCTCTAAAAAAAAAAAAAAAAAAAAAAAAAAAAAGCCACCTGTTCATGATATAAGCAGATGCAAAAGCGAGGATGGTTACTTCAATGTTGGGAAAATCTTCATAGAAGAGGTTGTACTTAGGGGCACTTGGGAGGTTCAGTGGCTGAGCCATCTATCTTTGGCTCAGGGTATGATCCCGGAGTCCTGGGATCAAATCCTGCATCAGGCTCTTTGCAGGGAACCTGCTTCTCCTTCAGCCTATGTTCTGCCTCTCTCTCTGTGTGTGTCTCTCATGAATAAATAAATAAGGGACACCTCAATGGTTGAGCATCTGCCTTTGGCCCAGGTGTGATCCCAGGATCTGGGATTGAGTCCCACATCAGGTTTCTTGCAGGGAGCCTGCTTCTCCCTCAGCGTATGTCTCTGCCTCTCTCTATCACTGTCTCTCATGAATAAGTAAATAAATAAATAAATAGAATCTTTTAAAATAAAAATAAAAGTAAGAAGTTGTACTTGAATCAAGCCTTAAAAGATATATAGGTTGGGGGTGGGATGATCAGAGCAGAATGAGTAAAGCCCTCTAGGAACAAGGATCAGCAAGAGCAGCAAAGGGTCGAAGGAGCAAAACAATAGGACATGTTGAAGGAAGTGGAGAGAAGGTTGCTGGAATAGGTACGAGTGTGATGTGCAGCCATTAGGACAAGGCTAGAGAAGCAGGCAAAGGCCAGCCCAGCAGAGACAAAGAAGTTTCATCACTGAAAATCCACTTCCAGGCCCTAAACACAAACACGGTGCCTGTGTATGGTGATCATGTTTTAAAAATTCTCTGCAGTTCATCATATACTATCTGAGCTTCAAGCCTTCAGGAATACTGGATATATTTACTAAATTTTAATAGCCTCCTAACTGGACTCCTTACTTCCACTTCTGCCCTCTTATAATCCTTTCTCTTATAGCATCTGTAGCATCCAGCTACATCATTCACTTGCTTAGGATCTTTCAGTGTTTTCCTTGCCTTGGTCTATGAAGTCCTGCGTAATCCACTGTGACCTTGCACCATTCTCTCCTCCTCCCACATGCTTAACCACACTGGTCTTTCAGTTTCTTAAACACTCCAAGATTTCCCCTGGGCCAGCAGGCTCTTCTTCCAACTGCATGGCTGGCTTCTCCTCTTTCATGTCTCATCTAAATGTGATTTCCTCATAGGGTTCTTCGTGGACCATCTGCTCCAAAGTACCTCTCTTCTTAGGCCATCCTTTCTTTCCTTAATAGCACATACACTATTCCCATAGAATTAAATTAATTAATTTTATTGTCTGTTTATTTCAGAGAATGTAAGATCCATGATAAATTAATGCTTGCCTTGTTTTGACTTATCCCTGGCTGGTTCCTTACACATGGTAGAGAATATACTCTCAAAAGAATAGTTCTGTGTTAAAAGAATATAAATATCATGAATCTTTGGCATGAATAAAAAAACCCATATGATCTTTTTCCTTCTCTTCTTTTCCTTAAAAAAGAGAAAAGACTAGGGGCACCTGGGTGGCTCAATTGGTTGCACATCAGATTCTTGATTTCAGTTCAAGTTGTGACACAGGGTTATGAGATCAAGCCCTGAAGCTGGCTCCTTGTTCAGCACAGAGTCTGCTTGAGATGCTCTCTTTCTCCCTCTTCCTTCACCCCTCCCCCTGCTCGTGTATGCTTTCCCTTTATATGTAAATAAATAAAATATTTAAAAAAGAAAGAGGGAAAAGACTAGATTAGTGGTTCCCAAACTGTATTTTATTCAGTAATGAATTAAGAAAACACAACAAGAGCCAAATTGGATTGCCAAGATTTTACTGCTAGGTAAGTCTTCATATAAACAGCATGAAAAATGCACACTTTTGCCCCTTTCTTCCTCACTGCTGCCTACAGAGGTGGCAGCTATTTCCTACTTGGCATCATGGTTGCCCTTAGACCTCTAGTGAAGTTCAAGATCATTAAAAAGAGTGATCATCCAGTACCAATCAAATATGTCAAAATTAAGTGCAACTGAAGGAAACCCAGAGGCACTGACAATAGGATGCACAGAAGATTCAAGGTCCAGATCTTGATGCCCAACATTGGCTATGGGAGAAACAAGAAAACAAAGCCCACACTGCCCAGTGAATTCCGGGATTTCCTAGCCCACAATGTCAAGGAGCTTGAAGTGTGCCGATGTGCAACAAATCTCACTATACAGAGATTACTCACAATGTCTCCTCTAAGAACCACAAAACCATTGTGGAAAGAGCAGCCCAGCTGGCCATCAGAGTCAGCAATCCCAATGCCAATTTTTGCAGCAAAGAAAATGAATAGACGGCTTATGTGATGTTGTATGTGTGTTAAGAAAACCATAAAACTACCCCAAAAATGGATACTTTTTATGCCTATCATCATTTTACCAAATAGATGGAGAGCTAAGGCATTCCAGACTGAAGACACTATGAAGGCATAGAAATGGAAATAATAGGATGGCCTTGAACAAAATCAGTAAAATTGCTGGAGGAGTCACCAATAAAGAATTTGAAGAATTTGGTAGGTTTAGACAATGGAGAGTTTCATGTACTATGCACAATCTTTTGGACTTTATGCTACAGTGAGTCAGGAGCTCTATAGGATAAAAGACCTTTAAGCAGGAAAATTACATGGTTCCATTTGTATGTAAAAATTATCATGTGTGGCCTGTGTAGCAAATGGCTTGGAGAGAGTTGATATATGTACCAGGGAATCCACTTAGAAGGTTATTACAATAACCCACAAGCAAGATGGTGGATCAGGCATGGCACTGGGGATGAAGGGGAAGGAATGGGTCTTTGCTATTAACTCTTCTTGGAATGATTACTGTAAAACTTTAGTAAAGTCTTGCTTTTGGTTTTGGCTTGTATTATCTACCTAGGGGCTTTCGAATAAATTTCCATATTCTTTATCTTTTGGCCTCTTAGCTACCTTTTTTGATGACTATGTATTTTTTTAAATCACTAAACTATAGAGCCTTCGTTGTGAGGATAAAAAAAAATAAATGGATATGAAAGCATTTTGCAAAATATTGCACAAATGGAAAGTATTTTTATTCCCAGTAAGTCAATTTAGTTTACAAAGAGGAAAAATCACTTCCCTACATGTAAGCTCCCATAAGCATACTCCCCAGGCAGAATGAATCACTCTTATAACCAGGACATTTTTTTTTGTACTTCTATCATAACACCTCCATTAATTATAAATTGTTTATGCATTGGTTTTTCCTTGTAGCATATAAATCCTTTAGAGGCAGAGAGAGAGTCTTATGAATCTTTGTAACCTGGTTTGTGGTAGGCAGTAAGTGCTCAGTAAATGTTAATTGCATGCATGAATGAATGATTAGTTCCCAGGAAAGGATAAAGGCAGGTTGTAGGGAGCTGATGGGGACTTCAGAAGTAAATAAATAATAGGGTAAATGTGTTAAAGTGAGAAGATTCAGAGTGATTGGTGATCATATATTTTATTTTAGTCTAGAAGATATGCATAGATTTACTAAACTGCCAAAATACAGTATCAACTTGCTCTTAGTAAAGTTAAATATTTTGTAACTGATAATTAAGCATCCTTTTGCAGTATTGATTCTTTATTCCATTCATTTAGCCAGTTTCTTTCCAGTGGCTGATAAGTACAAGGCACTGTGGTGTGGTTTGTAGATAGTCATATTCCTGTCCTCATGAAGTTTACTATCCAGTGGAGGAGAGGGTAGAAGGCCTGCTCCAAACCAAACAGTGTCTTACAAATTTTACATATTTTATAGTAATTACCATTTAGTGAGTATTTCTTATATTCATAACAACCTTGTCATACCTGAGCATTATTATGCTCATTTTCCAAAAAGAACCCTAAGCTAAGGGAATTTTATTAATTAAGCTGGGATCACCAAGCTAGGAAAGGACTGGACCACACTGATTGATCACTAGGAAGAACATCAAGGGTTATTTTCTCCTTTCATAATCCATATTATCTGGCAGTCACTGAAGTTGATACTAATAGAATACCAACAAGGACAGATGTATAAAATGACAATGAGTTATAATGATTAAGTTACCACCCTCATGGAATTTTTGGTTTGGTGGAAGGGTTTAGAAAAATGAACATAATCAAAAGGTGGGATTTTAACCAAAGACTGACAGATCTTTGAGGGGAAAATGGTTCTCAGGAGCTGAGCAGCATTGCCCTGTGGTGTGAAAAGCATCCTCGGCTTGGGGGCTAAAGGCCACTATTTAAGACCTCACACCAATTCTGCTTGGGGGACTCTGAGCAAGACATTTACATTTCTGGGCTTTACTGTCTTCATTTGTTAAGCATGAGCAACAACAGGTGAGTTTTCTACCTTATTTTAAGAATTAATGGGTTGAGATAAGGGAAAGCAGTTTCTGAAGTGCAGTACAGATGAATGATAAAGAAAGCCAATTTCCTAGAAACATCCTTTTGGTGTAAGAGCCATCAAATAAGAGAAAGTGATTTATAAATTCTTATCCCTATACATAATCTGGTGCCTGTCACATAGTAAGTGCTTAATAAATACTTACTGAGCTTAGCTCCTGAATGGCTGCAAGAGAACAAAGGGGACCAAATCTTTCCTTTAGCTAGTAGGGAGGACATATTGCACCCAACTTCTTGTCACCTGGTGAACACATCAAGCAGCTGTCAATAAATACATTAGTTATAATCCAAAGTGCCATTTAAATGGGATATTTTTGTTTGTTCACTTGTTTTTTTTTTTTTGAAGATAATGTATATGACTCTGTGTGTCTAGAAGAAGATATTTGGGGGATTGTGATGAGCAGTCCTCATATCTATTTGGTTCTGTTAAGTATCTGTGTACTCCTCTCTACTGGTAAATACTCACAGTGCGCTGTACTATTAGGGTCTAGAATAATACCATATATTCTCTATGGATGTTTCTATTTCAACAGGTATTATAGACATAAGCTAGGGGATAAAGCTTAAGCCTGGTAATGCTATGCACTAGCCAGAGAGAGGATTTATTTGAGGAAGACAGGCTTACTTAGCAGCATCAAGCCACACACCCAAAGGCAGTTACCTATCTGCTTACCACGACTAGCTTTTAATTTGGATCATTGGCCAGACATGTACATGCCTTTGTACAGATATGAACAAATAAGGACCACCCACATGTCTACATCTTGTGTGCTTTTACAACGTTAATATTAGTAAAATCATCTAGAATTCTTTTTTTCCTAGCATTCACATTTTATTTAATGTGATTTGGAACTTTTTTATAATAAAATATTAATAAAGATGAATATTCAGAACTTCAACTTCCATTAAGGTAGACGACTTTTCTCTGTTCCTCTCACTGAGTACAACTAATAACTCTTGATGTTATACATAAAGCAAACATAGAATGTCTGTTAGGTGAGAGGAGAGGGCAAACTGTCTAGGGACCTCTGAATCCAAGGGACAATGAGGTAGTGAGTTCCTTGTATTTTCATTTTGCCTTACATATCCCAAAATTGGAATTGCAGAAGTTAGAACACTGGAAAGCTAACAGGTACATGAGGGGACAAAGTCCCAACAGAAGCCTGCTCTCTGAAATGAAAGGACCAAGAGATGGGTAGTCTCACATCACAGATAAGTTTTACAAAATAGCTGCTCTACTCTAGCCAAACATCACAAGAAAGAGATTGTGACCCCACCCCCTACCCATGTTAGTAAAGACCAGGAGTTCCACCCTACCTTGGATATAACAAGGTACCCCTCCACTCACTAGATGACATTGGAGGAGGACTTTGATTCCCACTGAATAATCATGAACCACCACCCCCATCCCCCACTCCATCCACAGTGTCTTGGGAGACCATGTATGAAACCTAGACTTGAACCTACACCCTGCAATAATAAGGTTCACTTCCCTCTCCTCACTGCAGTTAAGATGTCACTCCAATTCTCCTAGTTCTAGGATCATGGAAAAAATACTTTACTGGGTTGATTCCAGAGGAGCTAGTGGATAGTCAAGATTTTACCAATATCTAGTGCTAATGAGGCCTTACTATCCCTGTGATCACACTGTAGGGTATGTGGGGAGCATTTATGAGACACTCTTATTCCTCCTCTCTGGTGGGTATTGGAAGAGGCCTACAAGGAAGTTGGATATCCCATTTCTTCCCATTAGTGTCATGGACCCACCTGCTCTGTCCTCTTCAGGTGTCAACAGAAGCCAAGTCTATCTCAACCTAGCAATACTGAGGCAACACCCTCCTCTTCCTCTACCAATAATACTATGGAAAGCTCACTAAAACAGAAAGCTGAAATAAAATCTGTAGTTTCTTAACAGAATACTAAGAATGTCCAGGTTCCATCTGAAAATATAGTACCAAGAACCAGGAAAACATCAACATAAAAGAACAAAGACTATGAGTGCTAACACCGAGATAACAGAGGTGTTAGAATATGGGAAGTCTTCTGATATTATTTCTTTCAGCTTTCTTTTCTTTTCTCTCTTCCATATTCTAGTGATACAAATGCTAGAACATTTATTATAGTCACACAGGTTCCTGAGTGTCTGTCTCTTTTTTTTCAGTTTATTCTCTTTGTTGTTCAGTTTGTTATATTTTTATTCTTTCTTCCAGTTTGTAAATTCTTTTTTGTCCCTTCTGTTCAGCTGATGAAATTTTAAAGCAGCCATCATAAAAAATGCTTCAGTGAGCAATTATAAATACATTTGAAACAAATAAAAAAATAGAAGTCTCAGCAGAGAAATAGAGGCTATAAAGAAATCTAAGTTTTAGAACTTCAAAATACAATAACCAAAATAAAAAGCTCAGGTGGATGCATTCAACAGCTGAATGGAGGGATCAGAGGAAAGAATCAGCAAATCCAAAGAAAATAGAAATTACTCAATCCTAATGACAAAGAGGATAGACCAAAGTAAATCAGTGATCAGAGACTCAGGAACCTGTATAATAATAATGAGAGACCTATTTTCTGTATCACCAGAGTACTGCAAAGGGAGGAGAAAGAGGTTGAGACCAGAAAGTATTTGAAGAAATAGTGGTTTCCCAAGTTTGGCAAAAGACATACATCCTATAGATTCAAGAAGCTGAGTAAATTCCAAACAGAATGAACAACAAACAAAACAAAAATCCACACCAAGACACACTATGGTCATACATCTAAAAGTTGAAGAAAAACTCCAAAAGCAGTGAGAGAAACAACACCTTAACTATGCAAGAAACGCCATTCAAAGGACAGCACATTCCTCATTTGAAATCACAGAGGCTGGAAGAAAATGGCACAACATTTTTTAACAACTGAAAGAAAAGAACTATTAATCTAGAATTCTAGATCTATAAGAATATCCTTCAGGAATAAAAGGGAGATCAGATATTCTAAGATAAAGGAAAACAAAAGGAATTAGTCACTAGAAGAACTACTCTAAAAGAAAGAGTAAAGGAAGTTCTTTAAACAAAAAGAAAGTCTTGGAACATCAGGGTAAGAAGAAGGATCGTGATAAGCACATAAAAGGGTGCCTTTTGAGTTTCTAAATTTGAGTTTCTAAATTATGTTTGATGGCTGTAACAAAAATAGTAATACTGTCTGATATGGTGCTAAAAGTATGTAGAGGAAATATTTAAGACAATTGTATTTTGAGTATAGAAGGGTAAAGAGAAATAAAGGAAGTAAAATTTCTATACTTCATTCTAACTGGTAAAATGTTGACACCAGTAAATTGTGATAAATTTTGTATCTATCACATAGAGCAGCCACTAAAAACCTGTGCAAAAAGAGATACTCAAAAGATACCATAGATAAATCAAAACTGAGTTCTGAAAGTGTTTCAGTAGCCCATAGGAAGGCAAGAAATGGAAACAAATGAAAAACAGAACAAACAGAAGATGGAATTAAATGGCAAACCTAAGTCCTGACATATCAATAATTACTTTATAGGAAGCAAAACTCATAGAACTGAACAGCGAAATCAACAAATTCACAATCATAGTTGGAAATTTTAATATTCCTGTCTCAACACCTGGTAGAATGACTAGACCAAAAATTATCAACCACATAGAAGAACTTCATACCATCAACCAACAAGATCGAATATACATTTACAAACCACTCCACCCAAGAACAGAATACACATTCTTTTCAATCACCCCATGAGACGTATCATATCCTGGGCCATAAAACAAACCACAGCAAATTTATGAGAATGAGAATTATTTAGAGTATGTTCTCTGACCACATAGAATCAATCTAGAAGTCATTAACAGAAGAATAACAGGAAAATCTCCAAATGCTTAACAACTAGACAACACACTTAAATAACTCATGAGTCAAAGTAGAATTCTTGAGGGAAATTAAAAAAAAAAAAGAAAAAAAAAAAAACAAAGAAACGAAACCCTGATGGGGCACTTGGCTCAGTTAAGCATCCAACTCTCAATTTCTTTGGGCTCAGGTCATGATCTTAGGGTTGTGGGATCGAGCCTCACATTGGAATCCACACTCAGAGGGGAGTCTATTTGAGATTCTTTCTCTCTGACCCTGCCCCCACTCTCTCTCTTTCTCAATAAATATTTAAAAAAATACATTGAACTGAAAGAAAATGGAAGGAAAACATATCAAAATTTTTGGAGTTCAGCTAAAATAGTGCTGAGAGGAAAATTTATAGCACTAACTGCTTCCATTAGAACATAGGACAAATTTCAAATTATTAATCTAGTTTCCCACATCAAGAAAATAAAGGATGAGAAAAACAAACCCAGAGTAGACAGAGGGAAGGAAATAATAATGATGAAAGCAGGAATTAATAAAATTAAAAGCAGAAAAATAGAGAAAATCAATGAACAAAAAACTGGTTCTTATAAAAGATCAATATAATTGTCAAGCCCCTAGCAAGCTTGACAAAAATAGAGAGGAGATTCAGATTACCCATACAAAGAATGAATCAGAGGAGATCATGATGATCCGACAGACATTTAAAAGACAGTAAGTGATTGACTCCACACTGAAGATTTTGCCAACTTAGATGAAATGTACCAATTGCTCAAAAAGCACAAATCATCACAACTAATCCAATAACAGAGATAATTGGAAGAGCCTAACAACACTTTAGGACATTTTATTGGTATTTAAAAAATTGTCAAAAAAATATCTCCAGGCCCAGATAGTTTCACTGGATTATTCTATCAAACATTTGAAGAATAATTAAAATCCATTCTAGAGATGCTTGGGTGGCACAGCCAGTTGAGCTTCCAACTCTTGATTAAAGCTGGGGTCTTGGGAGCACATGGGGCTCCACACTAGGTTCAGAGTTTGCTTGGGATTCTCTCTCTCTCTTCTTCCCTGCCTATTTGTGCTCTCTCTTTCTTTCTCTAAAATAAATAAGTAAATATTTAAAAATATATCTGTTCTACACAACCTCTTCCAGAAGAAAAATTAGAAGGTAATGCTTCCTTATTTTATGAAGCTAATATTGACTCTGAAATGAAAACCCAAAAAAGTAGAGAAAAAGAAAACTATGGATGAATATCCCTCATAAACATAAACATAAAAATCTTTAACAACATATATAACCAAATATATTTAACAAAATGACAAAATAAAACGTTAAAAATATTTAACAAAATATTTAATGTGTATTAAAAATAAATAGAATTAGGCAATATATATGAAGAATTATGCCTCCTGATCAAATGATTTTTATCCAAGAATGCAAGAATTGTTCCATATTGAAAAATCAATCAGTGTAACTCAGTATGATAGCAGGTAAGTAAGAAAAATTATATGATCTTGTAAACCAATGCAGAAAAAGCATTTGACAAAACTCAATACCTGTTCATGATTGAAATTTTTTTTCAGAAAAATAGGTATATCAGAGAACTTTCTCAACTTGATAAAAAGAACCTAAAAAATATCTACAGTTACCATTATATTTAGTGGTGAATGACTGAATGATTTCCCTTTAAAATTGGGAACAACACATGGATGTTAGCTCTTGTCACGTTTAATCAATATAATATTAAAGTTCTAACTGGTGCAAATAAGACAAGAAAAGAAATAAAAGGCACGCAGATCAGGAAGGAAGAAATATGTCATTTGCAGATGATATGATTGCCTGTATAGAAAATTTTAATGCATCTACAAAAAACAAACAATAAAATCCCAAACCTCTTAAAAACCTCTCTTAGAACTTAAAAGTAAGTTTAGAAAGATGATAGGATACAAGATAACCATACAGCAACTAATTGTTTTTCTATTTTTTTATTGATGTATAATTGACATATAACATTGTATTAGTTTCAGGAGTACAACATAATGATCATTGCCATGAGGCTTACTATTCATCCTTCTACAAAGTAATAATTTTTTTTCTTGTGTTGGGAACTTTCAAGATCTATAAATTCCAAATATGCCATACAATATTATTGATTATAGTCATCATGCTGTACATTACGTCCCCATGACTTACTTATTTTCTAACTGGAAGTTTGTACCTCTTGTTCCCCTTCATCTGTTTTGCCCACCCCCACTGGCAACCACAAATCTGTCCTCCATCTATGAGTTTTGTTTATCTATTTGTCTTGATTTTTAGATTCCACAGATGAGTGAAATCATACAGTATTTGCCTTTCTCTGTCAGACCTATTTCATTTAGCATAATATCCTCAAGTTCTAGCATGATGCCACAAATGGCAAGATCTCATTATTTTTTATGGCTGAGTAGTATTCCATCATGTATGTGTGTGTGGGTGTATACCATATCTTCTTTATCCATTTATCTCTCAGTGGACACTTTGGTTGTTTCCAAATCTTGGCTATTGCAAATAATGCCGCAATGATTATAGGGGTACACATATCTTTTTAGTAGTATTTTTACTTTCTTTGGATTACCCAGAAGTGGAATAGCTGGATCATGTGGTATTTCTATTTTTAATTTTTGTAGAACCTTTGTACTGTTTCCCACAGTAGGTGCACCAATTTAAATTCCCACCAACAGTTTGTAGGACTCTCTCTCTTCTACATCCTCACCAACACTTGTCATTTCTTGTCCTTTTGGTACTAGCCATTCTGACAAGCGTGAGGTGTTATCTCACTGTGGTTTTTATTTGCATTTTCCTGACTGTAAGTGATGTTGAACATCATGTTTTCTTCGGAAAAATGGCTATTCAGATCCTCTGCCAATTTTTAATTGGATTATTTTTATTTAATTGTATGATTTTTGTGGTTCCGTGTAAATTTTCAAGTTGTTCTATGAAGAATGCCATTGGAATTTTGATTAGGATTGCATTGATTCTGTAAATTGCTTTGGGTAATGTGGACATTTGAATGATACTGAATATTCTAAACCATGAGCACACAGGAACAATGCAGAGGATTAGGGGAGGAGTGGGATGGCATGTTTCCCAGGGTCAGGGGTCAGGCTCCAGTGGGAGGAGCAGGGAAAGGCAAGATGCTCAATTGGGCTAGTCAGTAGGGAGAGTGTGAAGATGTTGCCCACCCACACTGATGCCTTCAAGGTAGAGGGGGAACACCCAGAATGGTGCCTGCCAGCGCCTCCATTCCCAGAGACAGTCCCAAGAAGCTTCTGTTCCCAACAGCTGCCTTAAGGTTAGCAAATGAATCTCCTTCAGGTGTGGTCTAGGTGTTTTTCGAATGCTGCTTTTGTGCAGGTCCCCGAGTGATGAGTCTGCACCTGAACCCTCTAAGCATGGAATCTCCATTCCCTATAGTCTTATGTTTCTCCTGCATGCAGGCCCTGATGGTCTTTGAAGCCAGATGTTTTAGGGGGTCTTCTCTCTGGTACAGATCCCAAGAGTTGGGTGCCTGGTATATGGGATCTCTTGAGACTTTTCCTGGCTGTGGGTTGCCAGCTGTGGGGTTGGGTTTTTGATGACATTGTCTCTGCCTCTCCTGCCCCTTTCAACATGGCCATTGTATCCTTTGCTATGGAGGATCAGTTCAGCTAGTTTTCCTACTTATCTGAGGCAGGAATAATATCTAGACTATATAAAGAATTCTCAAAATTCAACAGCAAAGAAACAACCCGGTTATAAAGTAGGCAAAAGTCATGAATAGACATTTCACCAAAGAGGATAACATAAACAGATGGAAAATAAGCACATAGAAGTTGTACAACATCATTAGCATTAGGTAAATGCAAATTAAAACCACGGTAAGATCTTGCTACACAGGTATCAGAATAGCTCACATCAAAAATAGTGAGGATACCAACTGCTGGTAATTGTACAGCCACTCTTGAGAACACTTTGGCAAGTTCTGTATAACCTAAACATGTAATAACCATGTGATCCACTCTGGGGCATTTATCTCAGGGAAATGAAAACTTACGTTCACATGAAAAGCCTGCATATGAATGTTCAAAGAACCTTTATTTATAATAGGCAAAACTGGAATAACAACTCAGATATCCCTTACTAGGTGAGTAGAAGAAAATAGGTGTATACCCTGTGGTACATCCATATGCTTATTTAGCATCTACTTGATGTCAAGATTCACCTAGGGGCTTACGTGCACCTGTGAACTTGGGAAGTTAATATTTTTATAATAATTTTGTAGATTAGAAGCTTGAGGTTTGGGTAGATTAAATGTCTTACTCAAGGTTATTCAGAGCAAATTCTGGGATTGGCAACCTGGGTTTTTTGATATTCCAAAATCCATTTTCTTTCCACTGCAGAAGGCTATTGTGGAAATTAGACAAGGGGCTATGTGTGTTTGTTTTTAATTGTAATCCGGAAGGATGTAACTAATGGTGTGTTATCCTGTTTAAAGACTGGTTCAGCCAGCAGACCTTTAGTACAAGGTGATTGCCAAAGAACAGATTTTCCTTCTCTGTTGTGCACATCAATTGCTTTTACCTAGGCATCTGCAAAGTCATGTCCTAACTTATGAGTCTTACTTCTCTAAGAAGGAGGGGGGTGCTCAAAACAAACTCTCCTGTATTGACTCATTTTATCATATAAAAGAATTAATTCTTGTCCTTCGTTGTTAGTTTGCAACTTGTGGATCCTAACACACTCAGTTGCTCACAGAACTGCCTGACATGACTTTGTTTTGCAATGTGGATCCCTGCCCTTCAGAGTCAACTAAAACATAACACTTGATGTCCACAATTATTCAGCAGGTGTGGCTGAAAAAGGTGATGCATCATCACATTTCTGAGCCAGAAAGGATCAGCATTCAATTAGAATAATCATCCCATTTCATAGAGAGGTAATGACTTGTCCAAGTCACACATATGTGTTTAAAGTGGAAACATGAGTCTTATTTCTTGGGAGGCTCAGATCTGAGTGTTACCAACATTGCTTTCTATACCCCATACTGTGAGCTCTAGTTGCAATTGGTCCCAGTTTTTTTTTTTTTAAGATTTTATTTATTCATTTAAGAAAGAGAGAAGACAAGCTGGGGGGAGGGAGAAGCAGGCTCCCCACTGGGCAGGGAGCATGACGTAGGGCTCCATTCCAGGACCCAGGGATCATGACTTGAGCCAAAGGCAGATGCTTAACTGACTGAGCCACCCAGGTGCCCTGGTCCCAGGTTTTAGGCATGTAGTTCATGTTAAATTGACTATCAACAAAATATCTATTTATTTTAGAACGAAAAAGCAAAACTCCAAGGTTCTTAAACTGAGAAGGAATGGCAGGTACAAAAAAGAATGGGAGTACCTAAAATCTTATGATTAGATGATTCTAGAAATTGCAAACATTGTATGACTGAAAAAATCCAAGAATTGGAATTACTAGTTCTAGGTTAGATGACTTGCTGTCTGACCTAAGTGGTTCTGTGTCTTCAGCTGTGCCTCTTAATTTTGATTCCTCCAACAAAGTCTTATTTGGTGCCTGCTTTATCCTTTGCATTTTGCTTGGCTCTGGAGATTCAGTGCTGACCAAAATAATAATAATGCCTGCCCGTACCTAAGTCACAGCGTTGGTGAATGAGAGAAATGAGATAGTAAATGTGAAAGCTCTTTGTAAAGTGTACAATTCCATAAAAATTAGTCATAACCTGATACCATTTCCAATTGCAAGTATATGTGGTATCACAAATGGGGCTTTGAAGATAATGAAAACTCCCTGAGCATAAATTGAAAATACATTTATATTGTGAGATTGTGAAGTCTAGAAATCGAAAATGGACAGAATGCTTAATAATAAACAATTGCAATGTGCCAATCACTTGCTTATCATCTGTGTTCCCCACTCAAATATAAATGTAGAAACTTTTCCCTCCTTTACTACTATTATTTCAGCTCTTAAAACAGTACAGGTACGCTGTATGCACAGAATATTTGTTGAATAATAATTTGATGAACCTCTTTTTGTGTATGAATGTTATTTTTTTAGGGTAAATGACAAGAAGTAGAACTGGTGGGCATAATGTTATATGCATTTGGTCTTTTTAAAAAAATATTTACTTATTTGAAAGAGAGAGAGAGAATGTGCATGCACACATGAATGGCGGAGGGGCAGAATTAGAGGGAGAAGTAGACTCCCTGCTGAGCAGGGAGCCCAATGTGAGACTCTCTCCCAGGATCCTGGAATCACAACCTGAGCTGAAGGCAGACACTTAGCTGACTGAGCCACTCAGGTGTCCTAATATATGCGTTTAGTCTTGACAGATACTGCTAAATATCCCTTCTAATCGACTACTAATTCATCTTTTAATTGCCTAGTTCATTTTAAAAGACATTTTAAGGGGCACCTGGGTGGCTTAGTGGTTGAGCGTCTGCCTTTGGCTCAGGTCGTGATCCCTGGGTCCAGGAATCAAGTCCCACATCCGGATCTTCACAGGGCACCTGCTTCTCCCTCTGCCTATGTCTCTGCCTCTCTCTCTGTGTCTCATTAATAAATAAATAAAATCTTAAAAATATTAAAAAATATATTTTAAGCCTGTATATTTTGGTAGAATTTATATCTGGCTAGTATACATATATTTTTCTTCTGGAAATAGCATTATTTTCTTTTAGGAATTATACCTTCTCTTATCCTTTTTGTGGGAGTTATCAAGTTGAACATACCCATCTTGTGCTGCAGTACATTGCATTCTGGAATCCCATCTCTCAGGTCATTAATTATTGGTCCTAATGTGGCCATTGTTTCTAATCAAGGCCAGTTAGTCCCTACCTTAGGATTTTTGGACCTGGGGAACTTGAAACTTGAATTAGTCATTTTCTGTCGGTTGAAGCTGTAAGACATAAAATTCAGACTTTGCTAGTTGCCATGTTTTCCACCAAATGGAGAAAGCCATTTGACACTAAGAAAGAGAAATCTGAAGCCAACATGCGGATAGGAACAGAAGGGATGAGTTCAAATGCAATCTGAGTGCCTGGTTCCTAGGGTTTAAGTAATCACTAAGATTTGGGAAATACCCCAATTTATTTTTAATGGTTAAAATAATAATTTCCTTTTTTGTTTGTTTGTTCAAATTAGTTCACAGTGGCTTTCCCCCATGTTTAGAGCCAAGAGTCATAATAGTGAAGCTTGCTGCACAGTATCTTGACTCATGGTATCTCATATGTAGCAATATATAAAAGTACCCATTTTCCCACTTGTTTGTCTATAAAATATCTTATCAATATTTAACATTTCTTGTGAATATGGTAAGTGAAAACAATGATATCACCTTATTATTTAAGTCTATGTTCCTTAAGAACTAGCTAAGTTGAGAATGTTATTATGAAGAAATTCACTAAATATGATGGGTATTGATCTTTGTTAGTTATGTACGTTGCAATTATTTTTTCCTAGTCTGTTATGTGCTTTTTAAGAATTTTGTTCATGCAAATGTCACCATAGAAAGGTTAATAATATGCATATATTCAAATATATTATACTTTTCCTTTATGATTTCTGAATTTTTTTGTCTTGTTTAGAAAGACTTGTCCTACCTCCAGATTATTTTTAAAAATCAAAATTCCCTTTTTACAGATCTATACATTTATTTCTACATTTAATTTTACTCTAATCCAATCACTATACCTTGCCCTTTGCATATATAACACTTACTTTGCAAGATATCTGTTGCTATCTCTACTTTTCAGATTATGATAGGGAAAATGAGGTTCAGAAAGTTGTCCAGGTTATCCACAGCAAATGCTGAGATTCTGACACCAAGGGCATGCTCTTTCAACCTTGCAATTCCATCTCTGCAAAATATAGCCTTGAAAACAGGTCATTTATAGTTGATGGCATTTACCTTATTTATCTTTCCAGTCATTCTCAAAGTGATCTGAGTGGCTAATATAACAAATTAATATAACAAAACAGACACTTATTGTGTAAGGGAACTGATGTTAGCACAAGCTGTGATATAAATGAATTCTATGCTATGTCCTTGATTAAAGATGGATGGATGGATGAATGATAGCATCACTCAGAGGCTGGGGTGGCAAGGATCACACTGACCCCATCTGTACTGGAAGAGCCAAGGTTAAGCAAGAAGCCACGATTTGGAGTAAGATGAGGAAAAAGCTGGCTGTCAGGTGGTGTGCAGCAGCCTGTCAAGGCAGAGCTGGCTGTCTGGAGGTCTCAGCTAATCACTGCCGTTCCCATAATTGTTACATGTGGTTCACTTCTCTGAATCCCCAAAGCACCTCCAAAGACCCTCATAGCTCTTTTGTCCTTGTCTGTTTTTGCCCAATAGATTAGGTGCTCCTAAGTTTGGCACTGAGTCTTTGTGTCCTGTGCCCCAGTGCCCTTGCAGTAAAAGGTATAGAAAAGAGCTGTGGTCAGCCCACAGGTTGAGGGCCAGCTGGGGACACTGAACTTTGGAATGTGGTCTGTGAGCTCATTTCAAGAGGGAAAAATCAGAAAATTACCATATTATTGATGCTTTTCAAAGAAGTCTCAATATTATAATTTTGGTGGTGAAAAAGCAATGCCAATGTTCTTAATGAAAATCTTCTATTCAAAAAAAAACTTCTATTCAATAAAGTGGGTAGGTAATTAAAGTTCTAAGAATAGTTATTTTATTTTTTTGTAGAAACTAATATGGTTATTTTCCTTTTGAGTAAGAGAAACATTGCCTCTAAATAATATGTACATACACATACACCTCATGCACACCTACCCATATGCACACATCCATCCATCCATACATATTGTGCCTGAACTTGCCTTCACACAAAAGGAAGTTGCTCACCACTGGAGCCCATGCTCAGCAAATGCCTAGTCCAGCAAGGGCTCAATGCATTAGATTCCAGGCACATTCAACCAGTAATATACCAACTTTTACCAACTTTCCCTGTTGATGGATCCCACCATAGGGCCAACACTAGCCTCAGCAGCTTCCTCCCTGCTGGTCCGTCATGAGCAGTGAAGGGTACAATAGTGCCTGCCAGGACAATGTCAACATCCCAGCACTGTTCTTTAAATGATGGCCTGACCAAAAATTGCTCAGCAAACATTGCATCATATGTGCATTTTGCTCATAGAAATGCAGTCACAGGGGCTGTGGCAGCTCTGGAGGTCCCTTCAAGAGAAGGGACCTTCAAGAGAAGGTCTCAGATCTCCCTTCAAGAGAACCTGCTGTAGGGGGCTCAGCTGATAGCAGCTGTTGGACTTTCCCTATCTGGTGATGCCAAGGCCATGCTTCCCTTAGATTTCTCCCAGCCATCATCTGAGCATGGCAGGGGCACTAGAGCCAGGCCTTTCCTGCCTGACAGGGGATTCCTTCAACAGGCAGTGTTTGCTTGTGGACTCCCCTCTGGCCTGGCTGAGACTTTTTGAGAATCAGAAGGTGGTCTGGGGCTCTTCCCAGTCAATCCTCCTTCCTTCCCTCTCTCCTTTCATGGGTGTCTGATCTGTGTCACCGTCTGAAGCTTCTCTCTGTACACCTCTGCTCCCTTCTCCTTTATCCTATAGATATTTCTCCCAATAAACCTCTTTGTCCATTCTTGGTGGCTATCTCTCAGAGAGTCTGGATTGATACAGTAGTTCATACCCTCCTCCCCCCGCCCCCAAAAAAAAGAAAAAAGAAAAGAAAAAAACAAGGAATTTTTTTCAATAAATATATTTTTTACAGATTTTATTTATTTATTCATGAGAGACACACAGAGAGAGGCAGAGACACAGGCAGAGGGAGAAGCAGGCTCCCTGTGGGGAGCCCAATGTGGGACTTCATCCCTGGATTCTGGGATCACGCCCTGAGCCAAAGGCAGATACTCAACCACTGAGCCACCCTGGCGTCCCTCAATAAATATTTTGTAGCATTTATGTCATGCCAGGCATAGTTCTAAGCATTTTACACCTACTTAATCATTTAGTTCTCACATCAGCCCTGTGGTGAATTATTATTTCCATTCTGCAGATCAGAACACTGAGGTAAACTTGTCCAATGCCACAGAACTATTGTAGTGGGGCTGGAATTTACTTCCACTGCACCATGTTATCTCTTATGTTAGAAGTCCTTTGCTGTGCTGAGATTGCAGTATTTAAAGATAAGTATTTTTTTAAGTTTTTATTTAAATTCCAGTTAGTTAACATACAGTGTGATATTAGTTTCTGGTGTACAATATAGTGATTCAGCATTTCCATGTAACACCCGGTGCTCATCACAAGTGCACTACTTAATCCTCATCATCAATTTAATCCATCACCCCACCCACCTCTCCTCTGGTAACTATCAGTTTGTTCTCTAGAGTTAAAAGTCTGTTTCTTGGCCTTCTCTCTTTCTCTCTCTCTCTCTCTTTTCTTAATATATCCTCAAAATTTTGGTCCATTTCCTTGTAGGATACCAAGCTAAAGAAATAAGACTTTTCTCCCAATACTAGAAGGAAACTGGCTTCACTAAATTTGCTAGGAAAGAGTCTTCAGTGTGGCAATTTCCTATGGGGTTTTCAAGATGATTTTCAAGAATTGTGGCTAATTTTTTCTTACATTAGAACATACCCCTACCCCTCTCTCTTACCCTGCAACTTCACTGAAAAACATTGCCTGGATGAAGCAAATCTGTGAATTGTCATTCTAAATAGCTAATTTCTCTAGACTACAGGGGGTTAATTAGCAAGAAAATGTTCTTCTCTGGAAAATGTACTAGGTAATGTACATGCTTCTAATAATTCAAACTTCTGGACCACCTGTCAAGTTTCTGCCCGTTTGAGAAAGAATAAACCTGAACTGGACATGTTGAATAAATTGCCCAAAGTCAGAGCTAGTTCAGTAGCTGAGTCATATGGAAATCAACCCTTATCAATTAGCTTATGGTTTTTCTTTACTTGTATTTGGTTCTGTCCTTTTAAACTTTACCAGCTGACTAGTGTCTTTCTTTCTGAGCCCAAAATGTAAATAAAAAACAGCCTGGCTTTGATGGAGTGTCTTCACTATGGCAGTCATACCCAGTTTAACTTTTTCATGATGTCATAGGGACATCTTTATGAATCATAATTACTTTAATGATGACATTTGTGAAGTTATTTATGATTTTATATGAGCACATCTGTTATTAAGTTTTTTTTTTTTTATTCAACAAATGTTTGTGGCATACCCTCTGCTAGTAGGCAGAATTCTAAAAATGGGTGCCAAGATCTCCTGCTCCCTGTGTCCATGTTTTAAATAATCCCCAGGACTGTAAACATGATAGATTTTGCTCCTGTAATTGGGCTATATTACTTGGCAAGTTGACCTTAAGATCTGGAGATTATCCAGGTAGGTCTCATCGAATCACCATGACTCCTTTGAAAACAGAGTTTTCTAGCTGGTTATAGAAGAGGCAGGGGATCCCTGGGTGGCGCAGCAGTTTAGCGCCTGCCTTTGGCCCAGGGCGCGATCCTGGAGACCTGGGATCGAATCCCACATCGGGCTCCCGGTGCATGGAGCCTGCTTCTCCCTCTGCCTGTGTCTCTGCCCCTCTCTCTCTCTCTCACTGTGTGCCTATCATTAATAAGTAAAATAAAATAAAAACATTTAAATTAAAAAAAAAAAGAAGAGACAGGTATTCAAAGCATGGGAAGGATTGAACAGTTGCTGGCTTAAAGATGGAGGAGGCCACATGATAAGGAATGTGGACAGCCTCTAGGTGCTAAGAGTGGCCCCTGGCTGACAGACAACAGGGGAAGGAAGACCTCAGTTTATAGCCTCATGGAGCTGGATTTTGCTAACAGCCTGAATGAACTTGGAAACAGATTCTTCTCTAGAGTACCCAGAAAATAACTCAGCCTGGTTGACACCTTGGTTTCAACTTTTAATGCCCTGACCATGTTGTAGAACCTAGACACTGAGCCTGGACTCCTGACCTGCAGGACTGTGAAGTGACAACTGGAGTTGGTTTAAGGTACTAAAATGATGGTAATTTTTTATGCAGCATTAGTAAACTAATATGCCCTCTATGTGCTGGGCACAGTTCTTGGTGCTGGGGGTATAACATGGCCTCTGCACTCAAAGAATTTACGTTCTGGGAGGAGGATGAGGGATGAAGGAGATGCAATGAAGAAAAACCAATACAGAGGCATACAGTGAAAGATCAGATTGTGGTTAGTACTATGGAGAGAATTATAAAAGGGCAATATGATTGAGAATGTCTTGGTTCCTTCAGATTACTTGGTCAAGAGTAGTCTCTCTGAGGCTGCTATATCTGGAAAGGCTTACATGACAAGAAGATTCTGGGGAAAAAAGTTATCCAGGCATAGGAGGGACCATGGCAAGGGGCTTCATGTGGAAAGAACATGTAACTGACAGAGGGAAAGAAAGGAAGCTTGACTGGGACTTGGATGGTCAGAGTGCCAGCAGAGGAGGTAGGAGTGATGGTTAGGGGCCAGAATAAGACAGGACTGTGTGTGTCTTGGGAAGGAATTTGGATTTGATTCTAAATGGGTTGGGAAGCCATTGGAGGATTTTAAACAAGTTATGATATGATTTACATTTTTAAGATTTTGTATAGCATGGAGGCAAGTAGAAACATTCCAATTAAAATCAGGAATAGAGCAGGACTTTCTTTTTTTGTTTGTTTTCATGAAATTGAAATATTTTGCCAGCTGTTTATGCATAAAATATATTTAAATTTTTAATGTATTCTTGGGCTCAGGGATATTTCCCTTTTAACTTAGGGTTCTTTATCTTCCTTTCTATGTGTTTATGTTCTTTTTAGTGAGAACATTAGAAGAAATTTACAGAGAACAATATCCAAATGTCCAACTAAGAATTGACATTTTAATGTACTGACATGTTCATTCAAGTTCTTACGTTTTTTTAATAAAATAAGGAAACTGTGTAAGAGTAAAGTTCATTCTGTCCTTCATTCCTATCTTATTTTCTTCCTAAGAAGGTATATGCATTATAGATTTTGTGTGTATCCTTCTAGGCCTTTGTTCAGTTTTAATTTTTTTTTTTTTTTTACATCCACAAGCAAGTTTTTATTGTTTGGTGGATTTTTAAAATTAAAGATTCTATCTTTATTATATGCATTGTTCATTTATATGTAATATATTTTTATAAAAGTTATAATAACTGTAAAAAAAAAGATTGCAGAGGGCAATTGGTAATGGGTAACTATTTCAGAATCGATTGTAGACATTCAGATGAGCAAAGATGGTGGCTTAGACCAGGGCAGTTGTAGTGGAAGGAGAAATAAATGGACAGACTTGAGGTCTATTTCAGAGATAATGTTGCTAGGTCTTGCTGATGGATTGAATAGGACACAAGACAGAAAGAGTAGACTCAAGATATCTCCTGGATATTTTTAGCATTAGCAATTGAGTGGAGCAATTTAGTCCTCTCTGACTAAAATAGGGAGGACTAGGGTTGGATGAAGGAGAATCAAGAGGTCTCTGTTGGCCATATAAAGTTTGAGATATCAATTAGACATCAAAGTGGAAATGTCAAATCTGCAGTTGGGTTTATAAGTCTGGAGTTCAGAAGGGAAGTTAGGACTGGAAATACAAATGTAGAGATGACCAGCAAAATGAATCATGCTTAAAGCTTTGAGATTACCTAGGGAGAGACTGCAGATAGAGAAGAGAAAAAGAATGAGAACTGGACTCTAGGGTACTCCAACATTTAGAGATCAGAGAGTAGAACCAGCATGGGAGGCTGAGTAGGACTGGCCAACAAATGAGAAGGAAACAGGACAGTCTGGGGTCCTGGAAGCCGAGTAGAGAAAGGACAGGTCAAGGTGTGAAATCATGTCAGTGACTCCATCCAGCTCTGTTACTTTTGATCTCTACCACAAGCCTGTGCAGTAAGCGGTGATAGAATCACTATTTTCATTTTAGAGATAAAGAACAGCTTTGAGAGATTAAATGACTGGTCTCAAGAGACCTGGCTCATCAGGGGTCCTTCAGAGTATATGGTTCCTGACCCCGGCCCTACAAGGAAACTCTGCAGCTACCCTTTTTTTTTTTCTTTACTATTGGGTTGTATTATAGTAATGTCCTGAGGCCTGTGATACATTTAACCCTCTGTGCTTCTTTAAAAAAAAAAAAAAAAAAAAGAAAGAAAAAAAGAATGCTGGCTTTTTATAGGTTCATGACCAATTTTTGTGGTTTTCCTGGCTCCCTCATTTGCTGTAAAGATGCCAACTAGCACTTCTCCCTGCCCTAATTGCCCCTGCCTTGAGTCACCCTGGCTTGCCTTCTCTTATTTTAAATTTGTAGAGCACTTAATGATTTACACCTGAATATCAAATGTGTGGCTGATAACCAAATGATCCATAGACGATGCTAAGTATATATTAGAACTCTTTAATTTTTATATCATGTGTGGCCCTGTTTGATAATTGTTAAGGTTATATTAAGTGAAACAGAATGCTAACCTGGGCTTTCGGTATTCTTGCAGAGATGTTTAAGGCTTGGAGTAAATAGCAGTCCTGAATTTTCTCTTTTCTTTCATAGCAAATTAATTTGTACCCAGATCATCTCTTTATTGCTAGTTCTGGAAAAGTACGCTAGTTTATATTTGGCTTTAATCATTAGGAAGTAATCATTGAATCAAACAGCCTCAAACCCATGCTTGAGAATGTTATTCTTTTTTTGGTCTCTGCTTCGTTTAAGGAATATTCAGCTACTGAGAAAAAAATAAAAGGAAAAAAATTAAACAATGAAAATCACAGAGTTAGGCATTAGAAAAAAAAAGCACATTTGCAAGATATGGAAGTTGTGTTTACACATACAATGATTTGGTTGGTTTGGTAGTGTAAAACGAAATTAAAAAACATTTGTTTTAAGTGTAAACCTCAGCCAAAGTTTATAAGGGAACTCAATGGACTGGGATTGTTTTCAATAAAAAATTTTATGATACTAGTTTGTATGGTTAGCTCATAATAATTTAGTTCTTTCCAAAATAAAATGGCACTTATTTGTCATCTTATTATTCAAACTATCTCCTTGATTTTGTACCTAATGTAGATGGTGGTCAGATCATAATAGTAAAGGAAAAAGATGTCTTAAAATTGTAAAGTATTTAGAAGCCTCCTTACTTCTTTTGTGGGGAAATATGTATTCCATTTATAGGGATAGCAAGACAGCGAGGAAGGAGACTCACAGTTTTGGAGTTCTATTACATATGGGCCACCACATCAGGAGTTTCTATGTGTAATAGTTTGGTTTTTGATTTACGTGTTTTATATCATTTCTTCCTTATGATGAAGGAACAGAGAGAGGTTGATCATCTGGCCCCAAATCACACAGCTAGTTAACATTAGAACTCATACATAAACAAGGTGGTCTGTATGAATCTGTCAGATACAAGCTTAGACCAGGGAGAAGGGGTGAAGGAAGCTGTCCTTCCTGGAGTACACCTCCATCTTCCAAACAGGCTTTGCCTTGTCACCACAAATGGCTGCAGAGGAAGGCAATGTCATCCTCACTGTCTCTGCAAAGGACTCAATTTCCTCAAATACCCTTTTGGAAGAAATGTATTCATGGAGGGGTCAGTCATCTGAAGGATCTGAAAATCATTGTGTTAGTTTGCTCGGGCTACCAAAATAAAGAACTATGGAGGGAGTGGCTTCAACAACAGAAAGTCATTGTCTCAAAGTTCTGGAGGCCAGAAGTCTGAGAGCCATGTGTCAGTCAGCAAGGTTGGTTCCTTCTGTGGGCCGGGAGGGAAGAACCCATTCCAGACTTTTCTTCTTGGCTCTGTCCTCACAGCATCTTTCCTCTGTGCATGTCTCTGTCCAAATTCCCCATTTTTATAATGACAGGATTAGGCCCACTCGCATGACTTAATTGAAGCTTGATTAACTCTGTAAAGACTGTCCAAATAAACTCACATTCTGAAGTACTGAAGGTTGGGACTTTTTATGAATTTGTGGGGGAAACAATTCAAACTGTAGCAACTGGGTATCTTCAGTTCATTAACTTAACAATTCATTGATCCCTCATGCCAGACCCGACACTGTGCCAGGAATCAGTGTCAAGGCAGCCATTTCCTTACTCTCTATCAGGGGAGACAGATATCAAAAAAGCCCTGCAATAAAATGTGAAGAGTGACATAATGGGAAGACTACCAGAAGCTGCAAGAGGTGACTAGGAGTTGGCCAGATGAGGGAATGCAGGGGAAAATGTTTTCAAGTCTTCCCCTGAACAAACCACGAGGGGAGAAGAACTTGATAGTTTCCCTCTCAGGGTTAGGGCATGTAAACCTAGGCCTGTCCACACAGGTGGGATATTTCTTTCATTGAGGTTTCCTGCTTCCTCTTTCAAAGCATATGTGTTTATATTCTATTCTGTATATATGCTTGTTGGTTTTTAAATACATAATTAATATTTTAAATCCTGTACCACCAAGAAAAAGCCAGGCCTAAATGGCTTCCTAACTATCACCAGGAAGATATAACATTTTTATCTCCTGTTGTATGCCTCAGGGGTTCTCACTTTATCCCAGCTTGAGAAACGCGGCTCTGATTAGTCTAGACCTCATGCTTGGATTAACCCTAGGCATTCGAGACTTTGGATTTGCTATGGTTTGAATTAAAAAAAATCTCAGAGAAGCCTAAATTAAATTTGAGTGGTGTGGATAGATGTTTCAAAACATGCTGTTATGTATACTGTAGGGGTGTTAGTGATAGTTCCATAATATTAGTTAGTGGTTCTTTTATGAAAAACCATGGGGAAAATATTTTCTCTGAGGATTCTGGGTCAGAAATAGCTTTCCTCTTCCAAAGTTTTTAGCTGATTGTTGTTCCTTCTTTGCTTTGGCTGCTAGGAAACTCAAAACTAAATTACCATTTCATCTGCAGTATTTGTTTGGGACTTTTACTGTTTGGAGTCTGTCTAGTAACATTATCATTGTTTTCATCTTACTATTTTTTTTTTTTTAATTCAGAGAGAGAGAGGCAAAGGGAGAAGCAGGCTCCATGCACGAAGCCCGATGCGGGACTTGATCCTGGGTCTCCAGGATCACACCCCGGCTGCAGGCGGCGCTAAACCGCTGAGCCACCCGGGCTGCCCTCATCTTACTATTTTATCTTTATTATCCCTACACCTTTTTAAAAATTTATAACATAATACCACTATGTTTTATTACACAGATTATATATAATATACTATAATATTGTAATAATACTAGTATATTGCATCATGATGTCTATAACATTTTTTAAATGCATTCTGAATGCAGTGGACATTGCTGTTTATATGACTTATATCCATCCTTTTCTTCATCACTGTAAACTATCCCAGTGTGCATTCACAATGCATCCTTTCCCATTATAGCCTGTGGTTTCGGGGAGACTGGCTCCATCCTCAGCTCCAGAGGTGGACATGAGCAGTCTAGAGATAACCTTCCAACATGGCACAGTGGTTCAGAAATGCAGGCCTAAGACAGTACCTGGCAGGTCGCTGGACTAGTGGGCTGATTCATGGATGGGCATGTCACACACTTCTGGCCAGAGAGATAAGAGGGGTAGTTTCTCGGGCCAGACATTTTCTTTCTTTCTTTCTACCTTTTTTCAAAAAGATAGATTTATTTATTTATTTATTTATTTATTTATTTGAGAGATTGAATGTGAGAGAACACAAACGGGAAGGGGCAGAGGGAGAAGGAGAAGCAGACTCCCTGCTGAGTACAGAGCCCAACACTAGATCATGACCTGAACAGAAGGCAGATGATTAACCAACTGAGCCACCCAGGTGCCCATGGCCAGACATTTTCTCTCTCCACACAGGGAGCTACTGGACTTGGAGGGAGGTAAAAACACTGAAGAAAGCATGGTCCCAAAACTGTAGAAGAGCTGAACTAGTGTCTCTCAGTTAATAAATGCTGAAGTCTCACTGGTCTCTGGGCTTCTCTGCTGCTCAGTCAAAAATAAAAATAAAAATAAAAATAGATGTCAACCACAGAGCCTAATCAACATATTAGGATTTTTTAAATGCATTGGTATCTAGAAAAGGTTAAATTTTTCAAAAAATTTTAGAATTGAATCTTTATGTGTGTGTATCAAAATCCACAAACTAGAAAGTTTGCTTTCTAGTTATTTCTCACTACATCTCTGAGCCAGATATAGTCCCCTATGATTTAAGCCATTCTGAATTGTTGTTGTTTTGTTGTTTTGTTTCTGTTTTCACATAAACCACCTCAAATCCTTTCAGAAATAACACAGAACATAAATAAATAAGCAAGGCTAAAATGGCGACAAGAGAAGTCATTTATAGTGGGATCTTGTCCCACTTCTCCATTCTTAACTCTTGTTAACTCTTGTTATGACTCTTTTCTTTGCACCAGTTTTGTCCCAAGTCTGGAAGGATTGACTGTTCTCTAGACGGTCTAGATGGTCATCATGCCATCTTGACCATATGCTTGCTTTCATCCATTGCCGCTATCTCTTGTTCTTGTAGGTTAACAAGAGTCCACTTAAACATCACTTCTTAAGGAAGACAGACCTTAGCTTGCTTTTTAAAATACTTCCTCAGCACCTTGTCCATCACCTCTCCATTAATGCAGCCATGACATAGCTTTGTAGCCACTTACGTGCCTCCGGTAGGCAGTAAGTTTCTTGAGGGTAGGCATGAAGTCTCCTCACCTTAGCATCATTCTCTGTAACACAGTGCCTGACAAATAGCAGGTACTGAATCCCTTTGTATATAGTTCATTGTCCTTCAAGGTAAGCAACTGGAAATCGAAGAACAGAGATACATTTGGTTCTTTAATAATAGAAGGGGTTGAATCCCAGAGGATAAGATTGTCCTGTACTGTGGAAAGAGCTCAGAAAGTCCAGGTTGGATTCTATAATTCCAGAATATTATATTTAGGAGGGTTCTTAATTTGACTTTCTCACTTTTCAAATAAGAAAGCTGAGATCCAGAAGGAAGAGGTAGCTGGCCCAAGGTTTCATAGCTTATTAGACTCACGGCCAGGAGAACCCAGGTCTCCTGCCCAGACTGCTGCTCATTCAGCTACTTTTCTGCCATGCTGTGTCCTCTCAATACCTTGTATGACCTTGACTTGAGTCATCTAAACCTTGCTGAGTCCTTTGTTTTTCCATTGCAAGAATGGAATTATATTATCTCTGGATAGTTGGCTAGAAACAAATGATAAAAATACATGAAAACACTTTGAGAACTATAAATGCATCTTCAAAGCATGAGGTTTCATCATAGGATGCTTCTCACCCAGATACTCTGCAGAAAAAGTCACTCATTTGCATTGGTGACAGGAAACATTGTTGAATCCTGCAATTTAGCATCTATAAAGAGTAAAATTGAAGACATTACAGAAAGCATCTTTTCCCCATTTGTTTTAACAAGCATTATTTCATTTTAATAATCTGTGACAAAATGTCAGCTAATAAGAAAAGCATGCTAAATGCATGAGGTGAAAATGAATACAGTCAGCACTGAAGGCTTTTTCTGAAACACTTTGCTATCAACTCTTTTGTACAGTGGGAGATCAGTGCCGCCAGGTAGGCTCATGTGGGATTTGCCAGCCTTAGAAATTTGTGAAAAGAGTTGGAGTCAAATTGGGTTGCTGACTTAGGTGTCACTCAATATGCCTAATTTATGCATAAAAACTTTGTTTAAAAAAGGTCTGGATATGAGAGATTTGGGGGCATGAACATTAAATGAAAGGCATAGTGAACCAGCTATTTTCAATCCTATCACTCCATGCTCTTCTTAAAAATGTTTATGTAGAGGATGCCTGGTGGTGCAATTGATTAAGTGACTGACTCTAGGTTTCAGCTCAGGTCATGATCTCTGGGTTGCAGGATCAAGCCCTGTGTTGGGCTTAGCGCTCAGCACACTCTGCTTTGGGAATCTGTCTCCCTCTCCCTCTGCTCCTCCCTCTGTTCTCTTTCTCTCTCTCAAATAAATAAGTAGATCTTTAAAAAATGTTTATGTGGAAAATTTAACCAGTTTTCATGTATTACCAACACCTATTGTGTCTAGATACTTACTAGGTCTGAGAATTAGAGAACTAGACCCACTGGGTGCTTCCCACTCACAGGTATAGTCTCTTGAGGAAAAGAGATGAAAAGGTTATGAGAATTATTAAGGCGAGTACAAGGCCCTGGAGGGGAACATAGTGAGGATTCCTCAATATTACCAGGAATTGACTGGCATATCAGAGCATCTCAAGGCCAGCTTAAGGCTGACAGTCGATCTGCTTCACAACATAGTCCCACTTTCCATTTCTGAACTTTCAAGGTGCTTCTTTGTCCCACCCTTACTGCATTTAACAATAATGATAACCAAATAGCTACCATTTAATAAGTTCCTATGTGAGAGGTTCCTAAGTGGCATCTTGCACAAATACTCATCTTTAGTTTGGCCCTTCAAATAACTCTAGTTTGCATTCCCTGCTCTATAGCTTTCATGCTTTGCCTGGGGTAGAGGAGTAGAAAAAAGAAGGCAAAACATGAAAGCTATAGAGCATGCCTGGAGATCAATGGGTACAGACAAGAACAGAGAACTGAAGGCACTGGGAAAGAGGATGCAGGATGGCTGAGTGGAAGAAGGGAGAGCAGGCAGCAGAAATGGAGGAAACATTTGAAACTGTGGTTGAGCATTCGTAAAAATTGTAAAAAGCTGTGTTGGGGTAGTTGGGGAAAAAGTAATGATAAGAATGGTTAAAATAAAAAAACACAAGGAACAACAAGGTTGGTGAGGATGTGGAGAAAAGGAACCTTTGTGCACTGCTGGTGGGAATGCAAACTGGTGCAGCTCAGCTGTAGAAATAGTATGGAGTTTCCTTAAGAAGTTAAAAGGAGAGAAAATGAGTGAAAATATCAGTGAGGGTGACAAAACATGAGAGACACCTAACTCTGGGAAATGAACAGGGAGGTAGGTCGGGGCTTAGGCTGACTGGGTGATGGGCACTGAGGGGGGCACTTGGCAGGATGAGCACTGGGTGTTATGCTATATGTTGGCAAATTGAACTCCAATAAAAAAAAATCATTTATTATTTAAAAAAAGAAGTTAAGGGAATCCCTGGGTGGTGCAGCGGTTTAGCACCTGCCTTTGGCCCAGGACGCGATCCTGGAGACCCGGGATCGAGTCCCACGTCGGGCTCCCGGTGCATGGAGACTGCTTCTCCCTCTGCCTATGTCTCTGCCTCTCTCTCTCTCTCTGTGTGACTATCATAAATAAATAAAAAAAGAATTAAAAAAAATTAAAAATATATCTACCCTATGGTCCAACAGTCACACTACTGGATATTTACCCCCCAAATACAAAAACACTAGCTCAAAGGGGTACATGTACTCCTATGTTTATAGTATCATTATTTACAATAGCCAAATTATGGAAACAGCCCAAATGTCCACCGACAGATAAATGGATAAAGAAGATATGGTATTCAAATGTATATATAATGGAATACTATTCACCCATAAAAAGAATGAAATCTTGCCATTTGCAATGACATGGATGGAGCTAGAGAGTATAATGCTAAGCAAAATAAATCAGAGAAAGACAAATACTGTATGATTTCATTCACATGTAGAATTCAAGAAACAAAACAAATGAGCAAAGAAAAAAGAGAGAGAGATACAAACCAAGAAACAGATTTTTCACTATAGAGAACAAAATGATGGTCACCAGAGGTGGATGGGTGAAATAGCTGATGGGGATTAAGGGGTGCACTTGTGATGAGCACTGGGTGAGGTATGGAATTGTCGAATCACTGTATCGTACACCTGAAATTGATACCACACTGTATGTTAACTATATTGGAATTAAAATAAAAACAATATAATAGTAATAAATACATTTAAATGAACAAATAAAAAGTTAACTCTAGGAAAAGCTCTAAGTTCAATGAGAAAAGGTATGAAATCATAGTATTTGATATATAATTATGTTTGATATATAATTAAGAAGTTGAGAGTGGTATAAAAAAACTTAATGCTTAACTGCTATAACAGAATTCAATATAAAAGGTTTTAAATTTATAAAACAAGATACAGCAATTTAAGCATCTTATTTAAAGATAGGGAAATGATTACCAGGAGAAGTAGATAAAGTAGTTGAAAGAAGTTGGCTCTAGGGCAGAGGACTGGGGATGTGATGGGGATTGGGGCAGTATATTATCATTTTTCAGTATAAACCTGTTTATTTGATTTAAAAAGGGCATTTATTATTTAGATTAAAGAAAGCAACCAACCTTAGCAGTTATTCTTCCCATGCAGTTTTTCTTGATGCCTCCCATATGGTCTAAATTACTTGTCTTTCAATCTCCTCCCCTCTGAGTCCCCATCCCCTATTTTGTGCTAATGAGCACATTGTATGATTTGTTATGCTAAGTTTTTTATTATTATTTATAGTCCAATTTTTGCCACTAGATGATGAGCTCTTTGTCTGTAGGGACTATGTGAGAGGTTCCCCAAAATCTCTTGGTTCATGTTGCCCTTTCTGTCTCAGTCATTTCTTTCTGAGGTCCCTAGCCTAAAAGAAATAGCAGGTCTGTTTATTGTTTAATTAGGTCAAAACAATTTAAGATTATCCTTTATAAATATAAGTGCTTTGAGAAGGAGCATCAGGAGCTTACAGTGCATGGTTCTCATGTTGGAAAGGCCCCAGTTTGTGTCCCTTTTCTTTAATGTCCTCACAACAGGGATTGCTAAAGCAGCTAACCACAATAATAATGGAAATTGAAGATTAAAAAAGACGAAGACTAATCTGGAATTCTACCCCTCATAAAAGCACCTATTTTTATTGATCTATTCCTATCTAGTCCTTGTCCATATATAGACATGATATTTTTACATATAATCAGCGAAGATGTATTGTGATTTATTCACCCACTTACGATTTTATCCCACATAGTTGTCCTTGCTGGTAGTTAGCTTGCATAGTGGTTATTGTAATCAACTGTAGATTTCACCACATTGTATTTATTTAACCATATTCCAGAGAATGGATATATTGATTGGATCTTTTTTACTCTACAATTAGCATCTTTCTATGCCTATCTCCATTATTCTTTTTGATTATTTACGTAAAATAATTCTCTAGTAAAGGCTAAAATGGGCATGAAATTTTAGAATTTTAGAATCTTAAAACTGGAAAAAAAATTGCAACATCAAATCTCAAATTCAAGGCAAGGATGCCTTGAAAAACAATACGCCTTTTCCCAACTCCTTCCAATAAACCTCATTTTCTCATGTGGAAGTTCACCCATTTTGTTTATTTACAAAACAAAAACCTAAAACTTCTTGCTTTTTTGAGCCCAAAGCAGCAACATTTACTCCACTTATCTGTCCTCAGGAGCTGTACAAATGGGTGTGTTCTCTCTTTCCACATGGCAGCCCTTCACATATTTGAGGGTGATGATCATGGACAAATGACCTTTGCACAGTGTTTCAACTAAAATATTCTTCATCCATGACTCTGAATCTTCCTACTCACTCACCTCTGCGATTTTCTGCCCCAATTACCCAAACTTCCTCCTCTCCCTGACAATCACCCACAGTACCCCCAGCCTTCTTCACGGGCTGCCTTTCATGTCTGTGCCGCTGTATTGTGTTAGTGTGCAATGCCATCATTGCCTTTGAGTATCACTAAGAAACAAAACCATTGCCAATTAAATTCTGACATGACATCAATTATAAGCATACTTCATTTTCAGAAGTGTTAAAATGTGGGGAAAAAGTATTTTAGAATCAGTGAAATATAGTTTCGGATTGCCAATATGTGCCATCCAGTGTAGCTCCTGGACCTGGAAACAGTATTCCCAAAGTGGTTGGCTCTCCCTGACATTGGTTGCTGTCCCAATTTGTACCCTCATGAGAGGGCCTGCTTAGGCAGGGGGTAAGGTTCTTGTCATGCATGATATGGTTTGGTATTCTGTGTGTGTGTGTGTGTGTGTGTGTGTGTGTGTGTGTGTGGTGTGTGCATTATAAAGGCATGTCCCATGCCCTAAGAATAGCAATATAGTTCTATTCTAATAGTCCCCATAATGGGAATAATAGGAACAATTATATTGCAGAGTCAGAATCCAGGAATGGAGAAACTCTATTCAAAGTTCTGGTAATGAATATTAAATCAAATTAAAAAACAGATTAAGTCTGAAAAAAATGTTAAATTTATGGTCATAGCCCCAAATACAAATGACACAGATTTTGACAATGCCACAATGATAATTTAACAAATACATGGTGAGAAGTAGAGGGAAGATGTGTGTATCAGCAAGTATAAGCATTTCAATATCCTCATATCAGAGAGTTCACAAAAGGTAAAGTTGAAGCATAGTTTAAGAACAATGAATCTAGCTTTTTAGTAAGTTCAGAATTATTTTCATCCCTTTAGATGTAATAATATAGAAGGATAATTTAGGAATTGATATTCTTGTTGGGAAGAAAATTGAGTAATTTTCAGCAGTTCTTTTAATTCTACACAATTTATACTTTTACTGTTTATTCAAATAAAACCAAATTTGATACTTTTATTAATAGTAGTACTTATAGTATAATCCGTTAAAAAATCTTACTTCTAAATTTTCTTAAGTTCAGTAGGTTCTTAGTTTTTTTTTTTAATTTTTATTTATTTATGATAGTCACAGAGAGAGAGAGAGAGAGAGAGGCAGAGACACAGGCAGAGGGAGAAGCAGGCTCCATGCACCGGGAGCCCGACGTGGGATTTGATCCCGGGTCTCCAGGATCACACCCTGGGCCAAAGGCAGGTGCTAAACCGCTGCACCACCCAGGGATCCCATTTAAAGATTTTAGTTTTTTTTTAAAAATCTTTATCAGTAGGTTCTTGAAATCCATGGTAGTTAAATTCTATAAAGTCATTGCAAAAACTTAATTAACAAATACCGAACCATTGTTCCTAGGGGAAATGCAGGGTTAGGTTCCTACAAGCATCTGATCGTAGCATTTACATCAACCAATCAATACATAACCTTGATTTATGCGTGCTTCTGTTAAGGACACCTTATTTAACATTGCTGTTGATTTATTAACAGTGAACTCAAGGCTGACAGCTCTGAGTCACACTGGAACAAGCTTATCTGACATACACATTTCTAGCATAAGGCACATTTCAGCCCTCTTGCACTTAGGAGGACTGGATAGCACTTTGGTGCTGTGCTTGGTGGGGGGCATTTTAAACAGTGAGAACACTAACAAAAAGCACAAAGATGCAAAAAACCTTGGCACTAAATAGGCTGCACAAAGGACACTTTTTAAAAAGATTTTATTTATTTATTTATGTATTTATTTATTTATTTATTCATTCATTTATTCATTTATTTATTTAATAATAAATTTATTTTTTATTGGTGTTCAATTTGCCAACATACAGAATAACACCCAGTGCTCATCACATCAAGTGCCCCCCTCAGTGCCTGTCACCCATTCACCCCCACCCCCCTCTGTCCTCCCCTTCTACCACCCCTAGTTCGTTTCCCAGAGTTAGGAGTCTTCATGTCCTGTCTCCCTTTCTGATATTTCCTACCCATTTCTTCTCCCTTCCCTTCTATTCCCTTTCACTATTATTTATATTCCCCAAATGAATGAGACCATATAATGTTTGTCCTTCTCTGACTGACTTATTTCACTCAGCATAATGCCCTCTGGTTCCATCCACGTTGAAGCAAATGGTGGGTATTTGTCATTTCTAATGGCTGAGTAATATTCCATTGTATACGTATTTATTTAGAGAGAGAGAGTGTGAGCAGGAGAGAAACAGAGAGACCTTAAAGAGAAAATCCCAAGTAGGCTCTACACTCAGCACTCATCACATATCCCTAGGCAGGGCTCAATCCCACAACCCTGAGGTAGTAACCTGAGCTGAAATCAAGAGTTGGATGCTTAACCAACTGACCCACCTAGGTGCCTCCAACGGACACCTATTTACTCCAAAACAGAAAGACAGAGCATTTCTTGTTTGACCTTTGGGGAATGTTCAATTTGGGTCTCTCAAATTTTTGCTGTTCCATAGGTATTAGTGAATGACTATTTAAGTAAACACTGTGAGTATTGATTTGGGAGTTACTTTTATTTAAAAAACTTTAATTGATATATAATTGACATGTTACATTAGTTTCAAGTGTACAACATAATGATTAGATATTTGTGTATATTGCAAAGTGATCACCACAACACAGCATGTAGGCAAATTCACAAGTACAGAGTCCATAAATAATGAGAATTAATTCTATTTCTAATAAAACCTTATTTCCCCCTTCTTTCTTCTCTCCTTTGCTAACTACCTACCTGTCCTTACATGTTTCTATCCATAGAAAGATGTATGGAATTGTCAGCAAGAGTTGAAAATCACTATAATTGGATTAAATTTTGAATTAAAAACAAAAATATAGTAATATTTGTTTTTACAAATATAATGATGTCATTGTTTAAAATGATAGAATATAGTATTAAATATAAAAATAAATAAGATTTTTTTTGTTTATTTATCACAATGGTATTTGTGTTCTTTCCCCCACACTGAAATTCAATAGTGCATGAGAATGGGAGGAAATACCCAGTCACATACTACTGGTTTTAGTATAAATTATTACTATGTTTGTTGGAGAAAATTTGGCAAAGTTCACTCAAAGCTCCAATGGTTTCCATTCTCCCCTTTTAAAAACTTATTTTATTTAAATCCAATTAGTTGACATATAATGTATCATTAGTTTCAGAAGCAGAGTTCAGTGATTCATCTGTTGCATATAACACCCAGTGCTCATTACATCATGTGCCCTCTTTTATGCCCATCCTCCAGTTACCCCATCCCCCATGTACCTCCACTTCAGCAACCCTTAGTTTGAGGGTTCCATTCCCTTTTATACAGTTATGACATTTGGAAATTTCACTCATGGAAATAATAAAAAGTTTATTAACACATATTATTATAATCAACCCTATAGACAGTAAATGAGACCTCACAAGAAAGAAATACAGCTTTTGTAAGTCATGTTTTTAAGGAGGTAGAATTCTAAACAAACTTCACTTAAAAGATATTTCAATGGGGGGTTCACAAGTTCTACAGTAAGTATGTATTTATGATGTGGAGGAAAAGGATAACTATTATTTAGGAATAATACTTGTACCTTCAAGAAAGCATAATCCTCAATGGTATAATTTACATAAATGCAGACACTTGAGTTTTTGGTCATTTTTTTTTTTTTTTGAGGACCTTGTACTTACTTGGCATGCTCATAAACATTGCATCATTTAAAGTAATTTGCATTATAACCCTGTGAGGCACGTTTAATTATCTCCAATTTATGGATGACAGTACCTAGATTCAGAGAGATTATACATATACCCCTAAGGGCCCCCAGTTAATAGTCAGGGACAGAGTCAGGACACAAACTTTCTGACCTCTCAACTACAAATGCCAGCATCAGTGTTGTGAGGCCATTGTCCTGTAGAGACCAGCAGAACAATTTGCCATTTTATTATTACACACACACAAAAAAAAGACATTTTCTGTAATCTATCTCATTTAAACGTTACAGCAACCCAATGAGTAAATGATAGTATTACTAAATGTGGTCCTTCATGTTATTATTACAAATTATTTCAATCAGGATATGTGATGTTAAGTAGACCATTCATTCCTTGAACCAACATATTCCAGGTGCCTACAACATGCCAAACACAGTTCTAGGCATTGGTGATACCACTATTAATCAAAATCCCTGCCATCATGGAGCTTTCATTCTTCATTCAGAGACACAGATAATACAAGTTCTACTACATGACATGGGAAGTGGTGATAAATGCTAGGAACAAAAGCATTATGTGGAAAGGGGCTTTCCCCATGTCATGATCTGTTTCTATGTCTGGGTTCTGATCTTTGAGGAGTATGTGATTACTTCATCTTAAAATGGAGACGCTGGGAGAGGAGTAGTTTTGGGGAGTAGAGTGTGCATAGAAAATCAAAATCTTAAATTTGAGACATGTACTAGACACCTAATGGAGACGTCAAGTGGGCAGTTAGATCAGCCTGATGTTTAGGTGAGAGGTCACATGTGGGGATGTAAATTTGGGAGGCATTAGTTTCTAGATGGTACTACTTAAAGTCATGGAATTACATGCAATTACCTAGGGATATAGTGCCCAGGAGAACACCAATATTTAAAGGAAAAGAGGAAGATTGGGAGGCAAAGGAGAATGAAAAAAAGGGGAAGGTAGGAAAAAAACAGGGAACCATGGTGTTCTGGAAATCATTTACTAAAAAAATCCAGATTAGAATGCAGTTCTGTCTCCTAACGTTGTTCCATTCCTAGTTACTAAAGACTTTTATATGCTTTTCTTCTCTTTTTTATGCTTATAATTTTTTGTCCCTAAAAGAGTAATTTAAATAATAATTGAAGTGGTAGATTTGCCAGATGGTAATTGCTAAAATGACTTCCTTTACTTTTTTAAGTCTTTTGGGCACCATTCCAGTTTTCTATAACCTTCAAACATATGTGTAAATAGTTCAGTGAGTTCATTATCTAACTCCCTGAACAGCAAAGCATGATATCATCCAAAAACCAATTCTCACTCCCATAAAATGGAGCAATGAACCATTTACCTTAAAGGACCTTCACAAGAGGGTTCATATACTTATGTAGTCCTTCAAAATTCATGCTTTGCTATTTATTTTTATTTTTACATTTTTCCCATTCCGTAGAGGTATAGCCTTTGCATAATAAATTGAACTAATTTTAAGGTCAATGAATTTCTACACCTGTATAATGCCCGTCTGCCCATGTGCAGATCAAGATTTAGAAACTTTCCAGCACTCAGAGTCCTCTATCATGTCCTGTCCCAGTCAATACCCACAGTCCCTTTCCCCCCATCATCATTCTGACTTACATGATGATTGATTAGTTTTGCCTGTCCTTGAACACAATATAAATGGAATTATAAAGTATTTTCTTTTTGTGCCTGACTTTTTATGCAACATAATGTCTGTGAGAGGAAATCATATCATTGCATGTAGTAGTTCATTCTTTTTAATTTTCTCTGTAGTGTTTCATTTTGTGAATACACTCAATTGATTTATTCATTCTATTAAGGTGGACATTTCTGTTGTCTCCAGTGTTTGGGCGTCATGAACAAAACTCCTGCGGTAGACACATATACACATGTGCACACATTTCTCCCTCTTTTTTTAAAAAAGATTTTATTTTATTTATGAGAGGGAAAGAGAGAGAGAGAGAGAGAGGCAGAGACACAGGCAGAGGGAGAAGCAGGCTCCCTGCAGGGAGCCTGACATGGGAGTCGATCCCAGACCTCCAGGATCAGGCCTGGGCCAAAGGTGGCACTAAACCGCTGAGCTACTGGGGCTGCCCTGCACACATATCTCTTATGCATTTCTTTGGGAGTGAAGTGGGTGGGTCATAGCATATATATATGTGTGTGTGTATATATATATATATACATATATATGAATATATATATAATTCTAGTTTCTAAGAAATGCAAATTAGTGAAGTATAATTTATTGCTTATGAAATTAATATATATTTTAGTGTATAAAGTAGCCACTACATTCCATTCTCACTTTCATACATTGCTGGTGTGAGAATAAACCAGTATGTCCTTTTTGAAAAATATTTCATCAGTAGGTAGTAATAATGGCCTTTAAAATTTTTATACCACTTGAACTAGTAGTCCTATTTTTTTTCCTTTTCAATTCTGGAATATATCCTAAGGAAATAATCCTAAATATTTTTAAAAGTTTATGAGCCAAGATATCTACTGGAGAACTATTTGTAGTGAAAAACACAATGGAAATGACCTATGTCCAAGAATAGGGAACACTTGAGGTAAATTATATAACTATTTTTTAGTAGACTATATAATGTTTTGTCTATGAAAAATTTATAATGGTGTAGAGATATGGCTTGCCACAATGACAAATTTAGAAAGCAGAACATGTATTTAAATTTGAACATAACTTTGGGATAAAAATACATAACACAAAGAGAATAAGGCCTTAGGAGGAAATATCAGCAGAATGTTAATACTCAACAATTAAGTGGCAGTTTACTGGCTGGTTATTTCCTTTTCTCTGTTTTGCAAATTTTCTGAAATGGTTTGTCTTGGTTTATTTAAAGATTTTGAAATTTAAGTCTGCACATGCATTGTCAATGGCAGGATAGGATGCTAGTTAAGAGTATGATTCCAAAAGCTCTATTACCTGGGTACAAATTCTAGATTACAGGTTTCATTGCTTACTAGCTGTGTTTTTCTTTGGGCAAGTCTCAGTTCCATTTAATTCACCAGGTGTTTGTTGAGTGTCTAGTATGTGCTGGGCAATGTTCAGCAAACAAATGGATAAAATTCACTGTACTCATGGAGCTTCCAATTGTTGTGTGATGTTTGCAAAACAGGTGTCAGCAGAATGTCTAATGTACAGAGTGGTGACAAGTCAACACTGGAGAAGTGTCTGAAATATGAGCCCTTGAGAAGTGTTAATAATTCCAACTATTATTGTATTTATGGAGTCCTATAATTTCCAACTTCTCTTTCAGTTAAAAAAAAGTAACTTTTTCTGGAAGAATGCATTTGACGTGGTGTATAATTAACCACTTTTACTGGTCACTTGAGAGCAACATTGATTACCACCCCAATTAGCACTTTTTTGTTCTGTACTCACCACAGATCATAGGACGTGGCTCTGGCCAAGGTAGAGCCCAGTTTTCCTAAGAATTCTTCCCAGGAATTCCTGCTTCCTTATATTCTTCCCAGTGATAGAATTATTTTTTTATTGTATTTTGCAGTAGTGTAGTATTTTTACCATTTTCAACCAGCGATGCAATTATCGGTTTGGTATTTTCAAAACCAGTAGTGTTTTAGTTTTCAAAGCTGTCATAGTAAAGTGACACAAATAGGAGGCTTAAATAACAGACATTTGTTCTCTCACAGCTCTGGAGGCCAGAAGTCTGAAATCAAGGTGTCAGCAGAGCTTCATTCCCTCCAGAGGCTCTAGGGGAGGGTATTTCTTTGCCTTTTGGGGTATCTGGTGGCTTCTGGCAGCCACTGGCTACCTCTAGCTATGGCAGATATAACCTCAATCCCTGCATCCATGTTTTCTTCTCGCCTTTTCTTTGAATCTCTCTCTGTTCATTCCTCTTTTCCTTTTTTAAATAAAGATACCAGTTACTTGATTTAGAGCCAACCCTAAATTCTGGGTGATTTCATCTTGAGATACTTAACTAATTACATTTTCAAAGACCCTGTTTTCAAATAAGGGCATATGAGATTCTGAGGGAACATGAGTTTTGGGGAAATACTCTACAACCCATTACAAATAGCAATAATATTATCAACAATACTACTCTTGTGATTTTTAAGTCCATAAAGAATACAGATGGTAAGCAGAACAATGGTTTCCTTACATGTGTGCAGTTCATTGCCTTCTTCTAAAAAGTGGATGTAACCCCGATTTCTTAACAGTGTGATTTTTGAGGAGCATGAGCTGGAGAAGGTTAAGGAAGAGTCCATCCTAAGAAGCTTCAGTCACTGACTTGGTAAAGTTTTGGAAAGACTCTTGTATCCCCATAGGAAGTGAAATCTGAAAAGGTTAAGGGTTGTGTCTAATGAAAATTTACTGGAAAAACAGGAAATGAATGAGGCGTCTAAACATTTGAACAGAGATTTTGTTTTTCTTTGCCATTTCTCTTGATGATGTAGATATTCTGAAAATCTATTATTCACACTAAATCTTTCAGTACACCAACCTAGTTGAAGGTTGTTACTTGTGATTTCTGTTGATAGTTATGATGTTTTCCCAGTAATTGGACCCTCTAAATTTTGCTATCTTAATCGAAGCAAATTCCAAGAGCACTTACTATAATGAACATTCAGAGATTAATTTTGACAGTTATACATTTTATAGTGGTTTATAGTTTTGTAAATTAGAAGTAATAAAAGAAAGCTTTATACTGCATATGTCTTTACTCACTTTTGATCAAGTAGCAACATCAGTGTTTAGGACAATGGCATTTATTAAAAAATATTTATTGAACACCCCCTCTGTACCATGCCCTGGACTATGTGTTGAAAATACCACAGTGACCAAAACAGTGCACCTTCCCTTAGAAAGATCCATCTTTGGGGGCAGATAAACAAGTAAACAGACATTCGGAATATAGAGAAGGATATGAGATAGGGAAGAGTTCTAAGGTACAAGCAAGTAGAATACTGTAGCAGTTAAGTGAAGGGGCATCTAATTTAATCTATGTGTGGTGGTATCATTAAATGCTCCTCAGTGGAAGTTCTCAACTAAGCAGAGATCTATGGAGCCAAGGGGCTCAATTTTAGTTGCTCAATAGATCTTTGTTAGAGAGGAGTGAAAGAATGTGCTCATAGTCTGTTATTCTTCTGTCATACTCTTCTGAAAGAGTACTATTTCACTAGAACAACAGTTTAAATCATTTGGGGTGTCCACTGGTCTTTGCAGAGAGAATCAGAAATTTAGAGAATCCTCCAGAATTCATAGGCCAATGCAACACAAGTGAATTCACATCTGGAACATATTCTATCGTGCAGTGTTTAGAAGAAAGCCCAACATAGTCATCTCCATGTGGTAGGTGTTCAACTAATGCTAATTAACACCAATGATGAGGATTTATTAGGCATAGTCAAACTTTAGTAATTAAATGAACCTGAAGTTTTATTATAAAAATTAAAATAGCTGGAGCTCCAAGTAGGAAACAATTTGTAGTGAAGCTCATGTCGTTTAGTTATTATTTCTTTTCTTTTCTTTTTTTAAGTTGCTTGTGTATGTGTGTGCTTAGAATGATTTTTATTTTTTAATAGAACTGTGGTAAACAAATTAAGCTTTTAAAAATTAACTGGATTTTTTAATTATGTGAAATATTTAGAAAAAGTAAAAAGGAGTGATATGATATCCACAAGCCCACTACTCCACTTTGTCAAATCTTAATATATCTGACACATTTGCTTCAAATAATGCTTCCTAAGGGATAGCCATCATATTGTGATGAGCACTGGCTGATATATGGAAATACTGAATGACTATATTGTGCATCTGAAACTAATATTACACTGTGTGTTATGTAACTGGCATTGAAATGAAAATTTAAAAAATAAAAAATAAAAAATAACCATCACAGAAACAGATCAACTCCCTGTGTGTTATTGTCCCATCCCATTTCCTTTTGTCATTAATTAGAGATAACTGTTAAATCTCATTAGAATGTTATTGGAAACTAAGTGTTTGCCATTACCTAGTTGCCTACCATAATCCATTCTCCCTTTCTTCCTTAGAATAGATGAATCTTGATTTTTAGAAGGAAGATTTTATTGCCTAATTGCCCTTGAAATAAGTGTACTCTTAGTAGTAAGATTTGACTTTTAAGATAAGGCAATAGTATTTTGTCAATTACTTGGAAATCTCTTTAAAAAATAAGAGAAACCACCTTCTTTGCCCTTTTCTTCATCCTGCCACTGGACATGATGGTTGGAGTCACAGCATGCATCTTGGATCCTACAGAGCAGAAGCATTCTCTGGTGACAGAGAAACAGCTGGAAGACTGGGAATCTAATTACTTTAGAGGTTGGCCATATGAGAAAAATATAAACTGTCATGCTTGTTATTTCCTCAGTCTTTGTATCTAACAGTTGAATCTAACTGTAATCTATAGCATATCAATAAAGAATATTTTTTTTACATTTAAATATATTAGCATTCTATTCTTAACATTTTGCAACTTATTTTTTCTTTAAAGTTATATTTTTTATATTTATCCATCTTCATACACTAAGCACTAGTTCATTGTTATTTGGTTTATAATTTATTAAATCATTTATTTAATTATTTCCTATTGATAAATATTTAAGTGGTTTCTAACATTTTCTTGTAATAAACATGGATGTAGTGAGCATTTTTTAGAGGTCTTCCTTCTGCACTTATTGTAGAATTTCTTGTTGACTTTAATATGTGGATCTGTTGTCTAGAAACCTTGCTGAGCTCTCTTTTTATTCTAAATAATTGTTCTATAAATTATCTTGGTGTTTCATGAGAAAATTTTACTATGTGAAATAAGGACAGTTTATCCTTTTCCAATTCTTATGCCTCTTATTTATTTTTCTTATCTTATTGCATTGTCTGGGGCCTCCAATACAGTGCCAAGTGGAAGCAGAGAAAGAGGATATCATTATCTTGTTTCTTTGCTTGAATACTTTTAAAGCAGTGTTTACCATATATGTTTTGCTGTTATTTTAGGTTAAATATATTTTATTTTATTTAAAGATTTTATTTATTTATTCATTAGAGACACAGAAAGAGAGAGAGAAGCAGAGACACAGGCAGAGGGAGAAGCAGGCTCCATGCAGGGAGCCCGATGTGGGACTTGATCCTGGGTCTCCAGGATCAGGCCCTGGGCTGAAGGTGGTGCTAAACCACTGAGCCACCAGGGCTGTCCATATTTTATTTTTCTATCAGTTTCTTAAGAATTTTGTCTTGAATGATTTCTGAATTATGTTGGATATTTTTTCCTTTTATTTTTAAGTTAAAAATTAATATGGAATTAATATTTAAATATGGTATATTACATTAATGGATTTTTGTAATTTTCCTTTTTAATTTAATTTGATTTATCACAGTATCATGTGAACATGTTTTAAAAGCCAAATACTTCTACAATAGTAGAATCCACTCCTAATTATCAGTCTCCAAGGCTAACTTCTTTCAAATCATTCAGTGTCTCTGTATTTACCACCCAAACCAATATTTCCAGATAACATGCATATATTTCTGTTTCTTGGTTTTTTGATTTTAGATATTAATATACTGTTTTTTTTAGTTTTATATGTTAACTATTTATTTTTATTTTGGAAGATGAATAATTTGCTTCTATCTTTCTCCCTTCCAATATAGCCATATTTTTTTTTTGTTTAAATGAGTATTTACATTATGATATGTAAATATTTTTCACCACTGAATGATGCAGGATACTATTTTAATTTTTCATTTCTTGTTTATATGTGTGCATATATACTTTACATATTGTTTTCTCTAGAGTTAATAAATTCCTTATTGCTTAGTTTTTTGTACACTTATTATTCATTCTAAAACTCACAAAAAGGTAATGTAATCTCTTTTTAGTATATGCAGAGACTGTAAGCAATATGTCAAGAGTGTATGGGTGTATGTGCATGAGAGAGAGAGAGAGAAGAGAGAGAGAGGGAGAGAGGAAGAGAGAGAATATCAGATAGAAAAAGACAGGTGCATCTCTTCTGAAGTCTATGTCTTTGTGTGCTGGTCTGCTCTGATGTGTGGGCCTGTAGAGCAGCTGTTGCCTGGGACACCCTTTTCTCATCATTGTGAGAATTACTTTAACATCCTTCCTAGGTTGAAGTCCATATATTTTTGGATCCATTGTTTACTCTTTTTAAGTTTACTTAATGGTTACTTTACCATTCAAGACTTTGATTGGTAGAACACATCCCTCGTTATCTTTCTGAATCCATGACAGGTGAAAGGATGTTGCCAGTTCGGGAAACTGTTTGCTTTACCTCCACATTTGATTGATAGCTTGTGCTGGTACAGACTTTTTTTTTTTTAATAAAATAATTTTTTATTGGTGTTCAATTTACCAACATACAGAATAACACCCCGTGCTCATCCCGTCAAGTTGGTACAGACTTTTAAGTTTAAAATCACTCTCCTTTTAGGGTCTTTGGATGTTCTAAAATGTTACAATACTATACCTTGGTGTCTTTTTTCATTTATTGCACTAGGATTGCACTAGCATTCAGTGGTGCCCTCCAATCTCTACGTTCAGGTTCTTCAATTCTGCAAAGTTCTTGTATTAACTCTGGTTATTTATATCTCTGTGTTTCTCTATTCTCCATTTTTCCCCCTCCAGAATTCCTAATTTTAGTTGTTGGCTCTCCTAAACAGATCATTTTTTTTTAAACAATATTTCCTATAGTTAGTTTTTTGAACTATGGTTCCAGGAAATTGCCTCAGTGTATCTTCCAAATATTATATTTAATTAAAAATATTTTTTGCTATATTTTTAATTTTGAAGAGCTCTTTTTTTTGTTGTCATATAACTGTCCTTTTAAAATAGTGCTTATTCCTGTTTCATAGTTGCAATACCTTTTACTTATCTGGGATTTTTATGGTTTTTAAAGATAATTTCTTTTGATTCCAGTATTTAATCTCTGTTTCTTTTCTTTTTTAATAATTGTGTTGGTCTGTTTATTATATTAGTAGTATTTTTCAAGAAGCTGGTGATTATTTGCTGTTTGTTTATATTGTGGGAAAAAAAGGCACTTGAAAGCTCATTGAAAACACAGTTTGTGAAGTCAGTACTTGTTGAGTGGTGGGCTTCACTACTGGGCAATTGAGCAGATAGCTCTTTCCTTGCAGAATCTCTAATTGTCCATTAACTCTAGGTCTTTTCACTTGGGCTTATCTGTCCTCTACAGACATTCCAGTATCCTCCAGGCTCTTGCCTGTGGGCATAAACCTGGGAGGTGGCTTTCTGGGAACTGAGTGAAAAATGGGTGCTGGGCTTTTATTTTCAGCATTTTTAGTTCTGCATCTTCCCTCAGCCCTGCCTGGTGTCCCTGTCCAAAGCCTTCTGGTTCAGTCAGTGACTCCAATGTTATACTTGTAGTCTTTTGTGGCCCTGGAGATGAGTGGAATGAGAATATTAATAATGTCATTTGGGGTATAAGACATGTCTTTATATATATATATATATATATATATATATATATATATATATATACACACACACACACACACACACACACACTTTTAATCATTCCTTCTAGTCTTTGCTCTACTGTATCTCCAACTGTGGTAGCATCTAGCATTTCTAATTCCTGATTTCTATTCCATCAGTGTTAGGCTAGGAAGGAAAACCTAGGATCTGACTTAGAATTAAAAGACTTATTTCTCTGTCTCTCTCCATCTATATCAACCCTACTCTCCCTAATGATTTGATAGTTGCCTTCTCCTTGCTCCCAGGCCAGTTGAATCCCTGTGTCTTACCTTAGTATGTCAGGAATCCTATACTCAGATAATGGGAATGTTGTAGATCCAGTCTCCAAGTCAGCATGTTTCTTGATTTCAGTCCTTGTTGAAAGGTGGTGCCTGTGTCCTCTGGGCTTTCTCAGGCTTGAAGCTTGCTACAATCTGTAGCTCCAGGTAGGGGTAGGCAGCAGGTATTCCCCTCTCCTTTTCATACATGTAAAAACTGTGTGTATCCATCCACTGGCTGTTAGTCATGAACCTAGTCCTGGCTCCCCGTTTCGGATGGTGGCTTAACTTTTATTTCAGTCACCCTGTAGGAGCCGAATCTGCAGCCCTGCTGCAGTCTCAGAGCCCAAGAGGCTTCTGGCTGCACCCCCTCTCACTCATTTGTTTTTATTCCATTCCTCATCCAAGAAAGGCTTTTTTCTTTTCCCATTTATTCCTGGCAATTTCTTTTTTTTCATATGTGTGTGTGTATATACAAAAATATGTATACATATTTTTTTCTTGTAACTTCTATTTGATTAGGACAGAACAACGTGTGAACTCTTCACAGAAAATCTAAGTATTGGTTCATTAAAAATGAGCAGAACAACAGCAACAATACAAGCCAATAACCAAATGAAAACCCATTCCCTTTTGCTTGATAAAAAGTGGTAAGATTTTTTTTTAAAGATTTTATTTATTTGGGAGAAAGAGAGTGAGTGGGAGAGAGCATGAGCAGGGAGATGAGCAGAGGGAAAGGGAGAAACAGGCTCCCCACTGAGCAAGGAGGCCAATGCAGGGCTCAATTCCAGGGCCCCAGGACCACAACTTCAGCCAAAGGCAGATGCTTAACTGACTAAGCCACCCAGGTGTCCCAAAAGTGGTAAGATTTGACTGGGTGTGATTTTGAAGGACTAAGCAGGATACTGTATATGACTGTGCTCTGTGATAGCTAGAGAGTCCCTCACAAATCTTAATTATTTATTTTATGTTTATGTGGCCACATCACCTGAGTAGGAAATCCTAAGCCCTTCCTCACATGACAGGCCTTATTTTTATTTATGCCCCAAACATAGAAGATGAACTTGTGCAGACCTGGGATTTCTCTCTGTCTCAGACATATTTCCCAAACTTCTAATGCAAAAAGAAATGCATATTCCTGTCTCTTGAGTTTTTGAGCCATGTTTGGCAGAGAGACATGCAAGAAGAGAGTTACAAGGGTGCTCTCGACAGGCTGAGTGAGTGAAAATGGCCTCCTTATTGCATAGGCTCTCCAGTCCTGATCCATTGCCCAGAAGTTCACCAGAAAGACAAACAGTGAGAGGTTCATGAAACACTTAGACTTTAATTTGCTCTTGAAATGCCAGGCTATTATCTTTACCTGGCAGAAATCGTTGCTTCTCCTCAACCTCACAGAATCTAAACTCTAGTCCTGCTCTTAGGAGCAGTTTTCCCTGAACTTAACCAGTTCAATTCAGCAAATATTTATTGGAGTGTGCCAGGTAATGTTAGGTACTGGAGTGTACTGATGAATACAGCACAGTTTCCATCTTCTGTGGCCTCACAGTCTGTTGCCTGGGAACACAAACAGGTCTGTGAATGAAGAGAATTAGCACAGGTGGCTAACCTTTGTGCTTAGAGCTCTGGCTTTGGCATCCAGGTGTCCATGTTCACACCTGCAGGAGCCACTCCTCATTGTGAGACTGAGAATGAGTCATTTAGCTATTTTGTGCTTTAGTTTCCTCATCTGTATAAAGAACATGGTAGTGATGTCATATAGTATATATATAGTATATATTGTGGTATCTACATTTATACATCATATGATAATACTTTATAACATATAATAGAAGTTGACATTTATGAGTGCTTTCTGTTTGCCAGGCTCAATTATATACATTTAACATGTGAGATGAAACATTTGGACTTTAATTTGCTCTTGAAATGCCAGGCAAATGCCATTGAGGCATTGTAATATTTAACCTGTACCATAATGTATAAGATATAATGTAACATATTATAGTATGTTAATTATATATTTATAATAACTAGTATGTGTGGAATTATAAATAAATATGTAATTATAAAATAGCATAGTATGTTATAATAGATATTAATGCAAGTTAAATATTACAGGAAGCACTCATAAATGTCGACCTCTATTGTTAAGTACATTTTAGCTATGGAACATGAAATAGTTTGAACTAGTAATGGATAGAATGTGGTCTTTAAAGATTTAATTAAAAAAATAAAGATTTAATTAATTAATTAATTAATTAGAGAGAGGAAGAGAGAGAGCGAGAGAGCATGCAATTGGGGGTGGGTGGAGGAGGAGCAGAGGGAGAAGAACAAGCATACTGCATTGAGTATGGACCCAGATGTGGGGCTCAATCTCACAACCTTGAGATCATGACCTGTGCTGAAATCAAGAGTTGGATACTGAACCAACTGAGCCACCTAGTCACCTGGAAACATGGTCGTTAGAGTCAAACAGCCTGGGTTCAAAACCTTGCTCAACAACTTACAACCTTGAGTAAACTTGTATGGAAGTTCTTAATGTTAAAATCAATGGCTCAATAAGTGTTGCTGTTTTATTATATTATTATTATTACTATTATTATTATTATTCATATCTCTGAAACAAAGTTTCCCTATCTCAAAAGACATGAACATTCTTTTTATATTGCAAAGTTTCTCTTTTTGTTGGAGATAATAAATTTATCATTCTTCGCACAAAATGGCTCTTGTAAGTAATCGATAAAAAGGTGAACATTTTAAATATTATCAGTTCCAATGTTAAATTTTTGATGTAAAATGTCCCCTATGTGCCAGAGTGTGGCAGAGAAGAGGGAAGACAAGATCTCCAACCCAAATCCCCATTCTCTCTTCTACAGAATAGAGCTATTTCCAGGGAAGAATGGCCTAGCCAGGGACTATATCTCTCCCAGCCTTGGGCCAAGTGCCTGTTCTTGCAGTAGAATATGAATATCACTGGTGTGTGTCTAGGTAAAAATGATTAAGAAATCTGGATTTTTAACCCTCTTTTTTTCCCTTCAGCTGGCTAAAGAAAGAGGACTTGAGGATTTTAAGAAATGGGAGATCTACCAGAGGGAAAAAACCTGGGCCCCTGAATTGCACATGGAGAAAAGTTGTCCACTGAGTAGGAACTCCCATATTAGATTCCTACTTGAGAAAGAATTTTTTATTGTTAGGCCACCACAATTTGAGGATTTATTTGTTAAAGCAGCTAGCATTATCCTAATAAACACTATATGTTAAATGCTGAAGCTACCCGGGACGGGGACGAACCATAAGCAGGCAAAATTTAGAGCACAATCAAAATTAGGCCATTTTAACAAAAACAAACACATAGATCAATGGAACAGAATAGGGAACTCAGAAAAGGGCCCTCAATTCTATGGTCAACTAATATTCAGCAAAGCAGTAAAGCCTATCCACTGGAAAAAGACAGTCTCTTCAATAAATGGTGCTGGGAAAATTGGACATCCACATGCAGAAAAATGAAACTATACCATTCTCTTACACCATACACAAAGATAAACTCAAAATGGATGAAAGATCTAAATGTGAGACAAGAATCCATCAAAATCCTAGAGGAGAACACAGGCAACACCCTTTTTGTACTTGGCCACAGCAACTTCTTGCAAGATACATCTATAAAGGAAAGGGAAACAAAAGCAAAAATGAATTATTGGGACTTAATCAAGATAAGAAGCTTCTGCACAGCAAAAGAAACAGTCAACAAAACTAAAAGACAACCTACAGAATGGGAGAAGATATTTGCAAATGACCTATCAGATAAAGGGCTAGTATCCAAGATCTATAAAGAACTTATTAAACTCAACACTCAAGAAACAAACAATCCAATCATGAAATAGGCAAAAGACATGAACAGAAATTTCACCAAAGAAGACATAGACATAGCCAACAAGCACATGAGAAAATGTTCCCCATCACTTGCCATCAGGGAAATACAAATCAAAACCACAATGAGATACCACCTCAGACCAGTGAGAATGGTGAGACTTAACAGGACAGGAAACAACAAATGTTGGAGAGGATGCGGAGAAAAGGGAACCCTCTTGCACTGTTGGTGGGAATGTGAACTGGTGCAGCCACTCTGGAAAACTGTGTGGAGGTTCCTCAAAGAGTTAAAAGTAGAACTACCCTAGAACCCAGCAATTGCACTGCTGAAGATTTACCCCAAAGATACAGATGCAATGAAACGCCGGGTCGGCTGCACACTGGTGTTTTAGCAGCAATGTCCACAATAGCCAAACTGGAAGGAGCCTCGGTGTCCATCAAAAGATGAATGGATAAAGAAGATGTGGTCTATGTATATAATGAAATATTATTCAGCCATTAGAAATGATAAATACCCACCATTTGCTTCAATGTGGATAGAACTGGAGACTATTATGCTGAGTGAGGTAAGTCAATCGGAGAAGGACAAACATTATATGGCTTCATTCATTCGGGGAATATAAAAAATAGTAAAAAGGATTATAGGGGAAAAGAGAGAAAATGAGTGGGAAATAGCAGAGAGGGTGACCGCACATGAGAGATTCCTAACTCTGGGAAACAAACAAGGGGTACTAGAAGGGGAGGTGGGTGGAGGCGGGGGGTTGACTGGGTGATGGGCACTGAGGAGGGCACTTGATGGGATGAGCATTGGGCGATATGCTATATGTTGGCAAATATACCCCCCCCTAAATTAGGCCATTTTAAAGGTCCAATTAAAATGATATTTAAAGGAGAGGGAATGGGGACCAGAAGAGTCATCATGAGAAAAAAGGATTTTGTCTGGGTCTTGAAGGAGTTGGACATGTTTCAAAGCTTGGGGAGGCAGTGCAGGTAGAAGAAAAGCCAGAGAAAGTGAGGACAGTATTCACTGGATGGCGAATACCTCCTGCAAACTTACATATAGAGTGGATAGAGAAGACTAGTGAGAGTTGAAGACAGGAGGGCAGACAGAATCCACATTTTGAGGAGGAACTGGAATGAAAAACAAGTGTCTGGCTTTTTTTCCACCAGCAGTGGAGAACGACTTGTTAATTTTTGAATAGAGGGATAATATGATGAGACTTGCATTTGCAGATGATTTATCAGGATGTCTTGTAAGAGATAGTCTTGAAGAGAGAGAAATGAAGCCAGGGAAGTAAATGAGAAGACTACTGCAGTAGTCTAGGGGATAGGTCACCAGGATTGAGCTAGAAGATGATGGTGGAAATGGAGTAGATGAGATGCATGAGAAGATAGGATAATACACAGGATATACATGGGATAATATACTGTCAGTTGATTGGATTTGTGAAGCAAAGACCCATAAATGAGAAAATAAGAGTCTTAGGTTTGTTAACCTGGGTTAACTGGGTGACTAGGAGAAGGAAGGTGACATTAACAGAAGTCAGGAAGGGAGGTTAGTATGGGGGATGGTTAATTTTATTTTGAACATTTAATAATTGGATATCCGTATAGAATAGACTGTCGATGTTGACAAACAGGTATTTCTTGCTTTTGGACTAGTGTTGAGAAGAGAACATTAGCCAACTCAGCAATGTTGCTTGTAAGAGGTGAATTTACAAGGACTACCTGAGAGGAGAGGTTGGAGACTGATTGGTGAGTTAATGGGCTGAAGACACAGTGTCTTATTACACTCATGCTGCCATAACAAAGTACCATCGACTGCAGCATGGCTTCAACAATAGACACTTATTTTCCCACCATTTTGGGGGCCAAAAGTCCATGAACGAGGTGCCAGCTGATTTGGTTTCTGGGGAGAGCTCTCTTCCTGGGTTGCAGATGGTTGCCTTCTCACTGTGTCCTCATGTGCTAGATAAGCACTCTGGTATCTTTTTTTATAAGGCCATTAATTTCATTCATGAGGGCTCCACTTTCACAATCTAATTGCCTCCCAAAGGCTTCATTTCCAAATGCCATCACATTGTTGATTAGGGCTTCTATATGTGATTTTAGGGGAACACACACATATAGGCCATTATGGACAGGTAAGTCAGGAGTAAGTAGAGGAGTCAAGAGTAAATAGAATAAGAAAAGGTAAATAAAATTATTATAGAAGCTTTATTAGAAAAGGCAAAAGTGATTGAGGCTGAAAATTTTCAGGCATTCCCATGATATTAAGAAAACAAGACACATTTAACCTAATTGAACATTAGGGAGAAGCCAGAAATGTAGAAATCCTATCTCTCCAACTTTTGAAAGTATCTGCCACAAGAATTGGGTTTTGGCTTTACATTTACTTCCCATGCATGAGAAAAAAACAATTTTGAGGCTTTCAGCCCAATTATTAGTTTATCCAATTTATAAAGTTTGTCTGGCATAGTATCCTTGCAGATAGCTGTTTTTACTGTCCTTTTCAAGTTTTTATTTTAATTCCATTAGTTCACATACAGTGTAATATTAGTTTCAGGTGTACAATGTAGTGATTCACCACTTTCATACATCACCCAGTGCCCATGACAAGTGTACTTTTGATCTGAGTACATTTAGACTTTGAACATTGGTTTGTATACTATTGGAATTATAGACCAGGAAAAGCCCCTAAAGATGAGTCTTATTTTTCAAACTGTTTTCTTAGGAACCCCAGGGATGAAGAGGAGATGCTTCAAGGTTACCTTAGATGTGTGAGGCGTCAGAATTTGAGTGGGATCAGACACCTCCCATATCACTCTCTTGCCCACTTTTCAGCTTGATCCACATGGATTCCATGTTCTCTATTAGGATTTGGACTAATATGTCTTTCGAAGAATGGATTTCATGGCTCTAGGTCTATACCTATGAGAAAAACTGTGATCTAGATCAAGAGTTGGTAAAATTTTCTGTAAAAGGCCAGATAATAAATATTTGAAATTTTGTAGGTTATATGGTCTCTGTCACAATTATTCAAAACCGCTATTGCTGGGAAGCTATTCTAGACACTATAGAAGTAAGTGATCGTGGCTGCCTTTCAATAAAACTTTATTTACAAAAACACTTGTTCGATTGCATGCAGACCCTTGATTTCACCAACCTCCCTGTCACTTTGCAGATTGAGAAACAGAGGAAGAATGAGGTTAAAAAGACTTACTTAAGGTAACAGAACAACTAATAGTGGATATGTGAAAGAAACCTCAGTCCCATCATTCAATTCAATCACTCCTTACTCTCCCCTGACCATGTACAGCGCTTTCCCAAGCCCCTCGATGCCTCATTCCATTGCCTTCACATGCTACATGATTTAGTTGCTTATTCATCCTTATTGTGTGCTCTCTTCACAAATTGAATGCATTGCAGGTATTATCTCTTTTACTATTTACAACGACTCTATCTTGCAGCTATTATTAGTCTCAATTTTAGGAAAAAGAAAATGGAAGTTTGGAGACTTGTCCAATATTGCACTTTTAAATTAAATTAAATTAATAATTATTTTTTGCTCAGGTATGATTGAAATATAGTGATGTATTAGTTTTAGGTGTACAATATGGTGATTCAACAATTCTGAACAGTACTCAGTCCTCATCACAATAACTGTGCTCTTATTTCATCCATCCCCCCACCCACCTCCCCTCTGGTAATTATCAGTTTGTTCTCTGTATTTTAGGGTCTGTTTTTTTTTATTTGTTTGTTTGTCTCTTTTTTTCCTTTGTTTTGTTTTTTAAGTTCCACATATGAGCGAAATCATATGGTATTTGTTTTTCTCTGACTGACTTATTTCACTTAGCATAATATCCTCTAGGTCCATCCATGTTGTTGCAAATGATAAGATCTTATTCTTTTTTATGGCCAAGTAATATTCCATTGTACCAATAGTGTATTTTTAATCAGCCTCTGAATAGTCCTTATTTTCTTAGGCCACCAACCTTATACTTATCATCAACTTTTCCTTTCCTCTTGGATACCATAGTTAATCCACCAAAGATCTGGTTCTGCCTTCAAAATAGGTCCAGAATCCAGCTACCTGCCATTCCCTCCACAATCACCACCTTGGCCTGAGCTGCTGTTGTCTTTCCCTACAATTACTTAAATGGGCTCTTTGCTGAACCCCCCAGCCTCTAGCTTTATACACTTAAGGTTTATTCCCACCATGGCAGCTTGAGTGATCCTATGGATACATGAGATAGATCATGGTAATTCTCTGCTAGAATCTTGCTACTGTCATATACTTCACTCAACAAAGAAATCCTACCATGGCACACACAGGGCTCTGCATTGTCTACTTCCAGTCTTAACTCTCTTTCTCCTCTCCCTATCCTCTTTGTGTCTAACTCATGGGCTTCCTTATAGTTCCTGAGTAACAGGCATGGCCTCACATTAAGGCTTTTTCTCTAGCTTTTCCCCTACAGGCACTGCTTCCTCTCCCCCATCCCAATATCTACATGGCTGCCTACTACCTCCCCTGCTTCCTATCTCTGTTCATGCCATCTTCTCAGTAAGGTCTACCTTGAGAAACTTGTTTCATACTGCAGTAAAAACTGTGTCCCATGTTCCCCAGGCTCCTGACCCTGTTCTGTTTTCTTCTTCCTATGGCACTTCCTACCTTCTAATACACTGTATAATTTATTTGTTATATTTATTGTTCATTGTCTCTCCAGACTCCAGCCAATCAATGTCCTTGAGAATAGAGATCTATATTTTTTCTACTTTTGTTTCTGTAGTGCCTTGAGCACTTCTAGACATGTAGTAGGCATCAAACAAATATTTCTCAAATGAATGAATGAACTTGTTTCTCTTATTTCAAGGTTACGTTCTTAATGACTAAATTCTATGGCCAAAGGAGGGAGGGATTGAATGAATAAATGAATGAATGAACAGAATGAATGGCTCCTCTACCAGTTTGGGAGTTCGTTGAGGGATGGGGTTGTCCCAGTCCTGTGAGTATGCCTGGAACAAAGCAAGTGCTTAGAAATACTTGCAGAATTAAATAACATCCTACAGGCACTGATTCTGACATTTGGTAGGCCCTGTTACCACATAAAATACTTCCCTCCTGCTTTGACCCATCATGACCACAATTACTTCTCTTAGCCAAAAAAGCCCTTTGTCCCTTGGCTGAGGTTCAGGCCCTGCTGTTTTCAGCCAGACTGGGCAACAAAAAGGAGCTTCAGAAGGAAGTACAACAGTCACTTTCTTTCTGCAGGATTCCTCCTAAGCTGCTTAAGTCTCTCGACGAGTCCCTGGATTTTAAACCTTTCTGCTTTCTTTGCTCTCTGGGATTCCAGCGGACAGCGCAAAGAGGTGATGCTGGCTGGAAAGTGTAAGGAGAGTGGCAGTTTTGGGGGGAATCCTTCCCCCAGGAAATACTGATATATCATGGACTTTTCTTGCTTGCATTTTATAAAAGATATTCCAGAGCCCAGACCTGGGAACAAAATCAAAGGAAAGAACAATGTGGAACTTATAAAACAGCAGGTCTATAGAAGCAAACTTGTCCATGGGAGGTTAGCTCTGAAGACAAAGCCCTGATAACTCCTTCTAATATTATCAGACTCCAGTCATTGACCCCGGTCTCTGACCTTAAGGTTTTTCACACGAGCACATGCCAAAATGTCAGAAAACCACAGGTACCAGCTCTGCCGCTTATGAGCTATGTCACTGTAGGCAAGTCATGTAGCTTTTCTGAGCTTCATTATATTATCTATTAAATGGAAATGTTAAATCTTGGCATTCAGAACGTAATGAGAAATAAACAAGGTATTTATCACCTTTGTGAAATCCTTTCTGATTTTCTTTAACAGTAAATCTTTATACATGTGATAATACCTCATAATACTATACCCGTAAAGAGTGTGAAAATTGGGAAAATCTGCATAAGATCTGTAGTAGAAACTGACCAATATGAATTTCTTGGTTGTCTAAGATGCTATGATTGGGGGAAGCCTGGGAAGGGTATACAGGAACCCTCTGCATTATTTAACTTTTATTTTAAATCTAAAGTTATTTCAAAATACGCTTTTAGTTAATTTCTGCTACTTTTCCACTCCCTTAATACCTTCTGAATGTTTCTGATGGAATTTAGAGCTGTTGGATCTGCTTTTCGGAAGGACTCTGCTCCCTGAGGGCACAGTTACTTTCTTATCTATTCTTACTCACTGGCCTAACATAGTGCCTGGCATAGAGTTGGTGTTCACAGACGTTTATGGATTCTTTCAGCCCAGAATATCAGATAAGCAACCTCTCATCTTAGATACTGCTATCTCCGAAAATATGTACAGAAAATTAATGTTTATTGAGAGCCAATTTTGGGCCAGGTACATTCTATAAAATTCTCTTACTTAATCCCCATAGCAACCTTATGAGGTATAAACTATAATTCCCATTTTACAAATGAGGGAACCTTGCCTCAGAAAGCTTAATCTACTTGCCCAAGAGGAGAAGCATGGCGGTAGATTCAATCTTTGAGTTCATCTGGCTCTAGAGCCCATATTAATTCATTGATTCATTCACTCACCACATGTTTTCGGAGCATCCACTATTTGTCAGGGACCATTCTCAGACCTTAGAATATTATCTTGAACAAGCAGACCATGATCACTGCCTTTGTGAGGCTGATAGTCTAGTGGTATAATACAGACAATAAAGAATAAATAAGGGGACCCTGGGTGGCTCAGTCAGGCCACAGACCCTTAAGTTTGGCTCAGGTCATGATCTCAGCATCCTGAGATGGAGCCTCATGGTGGCTCTGTGCTCACTGTGGACTCTGCTTAGGATTCTCTCCCTCTTCCTTTGCCCCTACCCCTTCCCTCACTTGTGCTCCCTCTCTCTTTCTCTCAAAAAAAAAAAAATAAATAAAAATAAATAAAAATAAAAATAAATAAATATTTTAACAAAATGTGGACACAAATAAGAAAAAGAGCAGGGAAAGGAACTAGAGGCTGTGGGGCTAGGGGCAGTGTGTAGCACAAAATAAGATATGCAGGGTAGCCCTTGTTGAAAATATGGGATTTGAGCAAGGCTGAATGTGAGACTGGAGCAATGGGATGAACCAAGCAGATCTTTGGGAAAATAACATCCAGGTGAAGGAGGAGCCAGTGCAAAGCCCTCAGAGCATGAATGTGGGTCTGGTGTACGTGCAGAGGGGAAAGGTGGCTGGTTTGGCTGGAGCTAAGTATGCACATGAGGAAGTCAGTAGGAGGAGTGATGAGGGATGGAGCGTGGATCATAGAAGACCATAAACATCATTGCAAAACTTTCTGAGGACTTTGGTTTTGCTCTGAGATGGTAGCCACTGTGAGGTTTGAGTAAAGTAGGGATATAAGCTGACTCAAGCCTTTATTGGCTTTCTTTGGCTACTGTGAGGAGGCTAGGCTAAAGGGGCCAGGGTCAGAAGCAGGGAGACTAGTGGAAAGGCTGTTGTAGTATTCCAGGCTAGAGATGAGAGTGGCTTTGACACAGCAATTGAGTGGAGGAGCTGCCTTTCTCCCAACATGGCTTCCCTCATCAGCCTGTCTCCCACACATGTTGCTTCCTCACGTGTAAGCTGGTCTTGTCTTTCTTCCCCTCATTCTGTGTGTCTGGGATCCTCATTCCTTCTGTGCCCCCATCACCCCCTCACAGCTTCCCACCCTGTGCCTGACCCCGTGTCTCCTACCATTTTCCTCTTCTCTGGCCCTTTGGTGTCCTGGGACTTGCTGGCAGGGCTCCAGGGCTTGCTCTTGCCTGCCTGTCCTGGTTGGTTAGTATCTTCTCAGATACCTGTTTGTCCTGATCTGTCATTTGTTGTGAAACAAAAGGCCTGAGTATGCTAATGGATGAGTTTAGGAACAAAGCAGGTCCTCTTCCCCAAAGCCAGAAGTATGACAAACTGACTCCCAGTTTCCACTGCTGCCAGCTGCTGATAATCAATGCCTGTCTCAGGGGAGTGTTGTGTGATCCACTGGGACAACACATGGGGAGTTAGCTTACAACAGGAGCATTGCATAGATCATAGGGAAGAGGAAAGGGATTTTGTTCATTGTCTACTGATATCAAGCACTTAGAATCTAGGATCTTCTGCATCTTCACTCCGGATAGGTGCTATCTTTCCTGTCTTACAGGTAAGGGACTCCCAAAATAAAGTAGCTTCCACTGAGTCTGCTGCCAATTTTGTTATAGGGGGTGCAGGAAAACAGAAAGCAGAAGGATGTTTCACATCTGGAAGAGAATAGATTCCTTGTTAAAAAAAAAAAAAGAAAGAAAATAAAAAGAAAAAAAAAGAAAAACAATAAATGGAAAGGCTTGATTTCTCCGGCCTGGGCATGATTGAGTCAATGAGTTAAACCAGTAAAGGCTTCAGTGCCATAGAGATGTGGATACCTAAGCTAGGATTTCCCACAGCCTGTTCTGGGCGCTTCCCCTTGGAGCGCAGAGGGAAGGGGTGTGTGAATGCTTTCCCATGACACTAACATGCAGCTAAGCAGAAAGGACACGTGGCTCAGGGCTGAAAAAAAGACATTTATGACAACCTGGCGATGGAATCCATTTGGCCCAGTCCAGCTAGGTGTGACAAGTTGGGGCAAGAGTTGCATCTAATGATAAAATAACTCCTTTTCATTGTATGTGGTTAGGTCTTCCCCACTCCCCACAAGGTATAAGGCTCATGGGCCAGTGGATTGTGCCTGAGGTGCAGGAATGCTCTGAGAAGGTGGCTCCCGGGTAGCCCTGCCCTGTGTGTGTGAATCATCCAGTTAGAAGGCCATTTGTGGCAGTTTGCACCTTGTCAGCATTTTAAAAACCAGTAATTCTATCACCCACAGTGCATTATTTCTACCTTGCAGAATCTGGAAAGGAGGCCAGAGATGTTGGCATTTTTGAAATCAAGATTCCTTTTTCTTCTGGTGCAGGAATTTTCTGGATGCTGGTGGACATGTGGTTGTGACGCTTAATTCTATGAGTCAACTTGCCCAGGCTTTGGTGACCAGTTGCCTTAAAAGCAGAGTGAGTTTTCCCAAAGAAGGACTTCTGCCTCCAGACTGCAACATAGAAATCCTGCTAGATTTTCCAGCCTTTGGATTAAGTGGCATTGGAGGGGTGTCTGCTGTTTCACTACAGACTTGGAAAGGGAGACTCCCTGCCATTGTCTGCTTGGTATCAGGCTGGTAGGGCAAAGGCTCATCAGCAAGGCTGCAGTGTGTGGCCACTCAGCCTTTTGCAACAAGCTTTTCATTTTATGGGACAGAACTGTTTGAGTGCAAAAGAACATGAGCGTTGGAGGCAAAGTCCAGTGGTATGTCTGTGGGCAGATTCTGGAAATTCTGTGAGCCTCAGTGCCATCCTTTGAGAACTTTGAACAAAGTTGGGGTGTCCACACTTTTCTCTGTAGAACACTTCCTCTTTTATTTGCTGTTGCCACAAATAACCTATATCTTGAAAGATTTTCTTCACCAAATGTATTGAGTGTATTTTTATAAGTTTATATTTATTTTATTAGGTTATTTTATTTTTATCAAATTAAGTGTTACATTTTATTTAAAGATTTTATTTATTCATGAGAGACACACAGAGAGAGGCAGAGATATAGGGGGAGGGAGTAGCAGAGGAAGAAGCAGTCTCCCTGCAGGAGTTCGATCGACGCAGGACTCCATCCCTGACCCTGGTATCACATCCTGAGTTGAAAGCAGATGCTCAACCTCTGAGCCACCCAGGCATCCTGAGAGTGTTACATGAATTAATTTAACTTTTATTTAGGGAAATCAGAGACTTAAGTGTTAATGAGAAGAGCTGGTCAGCAGGAGATGACCAGTTTTTTTTAGTATTTTATTTATTTATTCACAAGACACACACACACACACACAGAGAGAGAGAGAGAGAGAGAGAGAGAAAAGAGGAAGAAGCAGGCTCCATGCAGGGAGCCCGATGTGGGACTCGATCCCAGGACTTCAGGATCACGCCCTGAGCCAAAGGCAGACACTAAACTGCTGAGCCACCCAGGCATCCAGATGACCATCTTAACACCTCATTGTGTTGATAAAATCCTGATCAGGGAACCTGGGTAGGTCAGTTGTTTAAGCACCTGACTCTGGATTTCAGCTCAGGTCCTGATCTCAGGGTTGTGAGTTCAAACCCCATGTGGGCTCTGCACTGGGTGGAGCCTACTTAAAAAAAAAATCCTGATCATTAACAAAGAAGCAATTTTATAGTTAAACTAACCGAACTGATATTAATATTGTTATACCTGGTTCTCTTTTTGTCAACTTTTGCCTGTCATATTATTTTCTAATCTTTTCCTTTTCATCGATATTTTTGTTTTAGGAGTGTGCATGGTGATTGATACATGATGCTATATATATTTTTTTTAATTCAGACTCTATCCTTTAATAGAGGAATTTAATCCATTTACCCTTTTGTGATTACCAACATGCTTTGCCTAGCCCTCATGCACTGTTGCTGAGAATGCAAACTGGTGCAGCCCCTGAGGAGCACAGTGCTATGGTTTTCCACATCAACCTAATTAGAACAATGCTCATTTTCTGTAAGTATATTCAAACTATTGGAATAGCTGAGGGACTGCAATAGTTTCCTCTCAGGACTCTTGATTCTTTTAGGATTCTAGAATTCCACAGCATTCTTCATTCAAACACAAGGATACTGGAACTCCTGCCCCGAGTATTCCCTAAAGTCGGACCTAGTCAAGAAGCAGGGTGTCACTGAAAAATGGAATCAGAGACTGTGAAGCTTCCTTTTGGGTACTTGTCCATCTGCCTCCATCTTTGTTTCTGGAACTGTCCTGCTTTGCTTCTGAGTTTGTCCTTCCAGACCTTGGTTGAGGTGATGACTGTCCAAGTGATCTATTTTTGTATTACTTTCTAAGGCACAGTTCCCTCTGAGTAATCTAGTGATAGCATTGAACTAACTCACCCTTCTGTCCATCCATCCATCCATCCATCCATCCATCCATCCATCCATCTATCCATCCAACAAATATTTATGCAGTGCCTTCCACTTAGCAGTTCTTGATCTATGTGCAATTAGAGGAGGTCACACAAGTACATAAAATAAACTATTTTGGAAGTATGTGGTTTAGAGATACTATCTACTTTTGGGGACTGTAAGTGGCAGTTCTAACCTCCTTTTTTCTTAAAGCCTCAGCCCTGAAAACCATAGTCTTGTATTCATTCTGGCTTTTTTTTTTTTCCCTTCTGAACACAAGGATATAGTGTGTGGTGCTTGGTGGTTGGTTACTTCTCATCTGTGGCTCCATGTCTTTCTGTTTGTCTGTCTCAACAGTTCAGGGCCTCAAGTCCTTCAGAGAGCATCCACTGGGGGTTTCATTCACCTCCCTCTTCTCATTCCTCTCTGCAATCATGTGTCTGGCAATGAGAACTCATGTTGACTCCTCATCCTCTGTGAGCCTCCACCATCTGATCATGACTATTTTTCTCCTAGTTATTGAAGATCTCTTATCTTCAGATGCGGTCTTTTTTTTTTTTTTTTTTTTTTAAGAGAGACAGAGAGAGAGAGAGAGAGAGAGAGAGAGGCAGAGACATAAGCAGAGGGAGAATTAGGCTCCCTTTGGGGAACCTGATGCCAGATTTGATCCTAGGACAGGGGGTCATGCCCTGAGCTGAAGGCAGATACTCAACCACTGAGCCACCCAGGCATCCTCAGGTGTGATCCTTTTAAGGACTGAACTTAGCCTGGAAGCCCATGGGGATATCCAGGAAAAGAGCCTCTGATGGACCCACCAGTAGTCTCCAAAGTGGCTTCACCCCTGGATCTCACTGTTCACACTTTACCCATGGGCAGAAGCTCTTGCAGCTCATATACCACCATGGTCCACATGCACGCTGTTGGGGGTGGGGATGGCACAAGCCAAGTTCCTGGTCCTTAACTTCCCTTCTGAATGTGACTTTATGTCTCCCTCTTTGGAAAGAGATTGATAGGAAAACCCAAAATTAAAATAGCATAATGAGCACAATGACGAGGTAGCTGTAGGTTCTGAATCACCTCCTGAGTCTGAGGTGTGGGTCAAGTCAGGTTCAGCAAAGGCTTCGTAGCAGAGGGGCATGTAGTATAAGGCCTGAATGGTCAAAAGGAGTCAGCTGTAAACTAGGAGACTTTCAGGCAGAGTGATCACCTTGAGAGGTGGTCAAGTTCACTGGGAATCAACTCACTGTGCCAGAAACACTAGATATGAAGGAGAAAGTGACATGAAAATGCAGGAAAGGTAAGCTGGGGCTATGATGAAGGAGCTGTTCCTCATTCTGGGGTATTCCCACTCATGTGGGAGGGAGGCACCTGTATCAGTAAACCTTTCCTCAGAGAAATGAATTTCCTCTATCTGATACCATGGCAAGTGGGTGGGGGTCACCCGCTATTGCCCTACCCCACCTTACAGAATGCCAGCCCAGCTCCTGAAAATTCATGTTGTAAAATCAACAGATACTCTGTAAAAGCAACCATGTGAGGAATAAAAGGCTGGAAAGCATGCACGCAAAAGGCAGTAACTGTATTAGGGTTATGTGTTTGATGGTGGATTTTATTCTTGCCTCTACATTCTGTGTTTTCTTCAGTTTTATTTTACTGACTTTAAAATTATATTTAAAAATAATTATATTCAAAAAGATCTCTGATAGATAGCCTGGATCTCATTTCTGGGTCACCGCATGAGACGCTCACCTCCTGGGTGGCATTGGTCTTGGTCTGTAATATATTAGCAGAGGATCTATTAGGAAATGATAAGGCCACATACTGAGGTTTCTAGAAATATAGGTGATTTCTCTGCCATGGCAAGGAGTGTTATCCTATATCAGCCTAATGAATTTGCTCTTTTCATATTTATGGCACCCATTAGGGTGTCTCATTTGTGGTGCTGCTATTTCAGAAAATGGGAGGAAATTCAGCAACACTGTTTGTGATGTGGCTGCAGAATTCCCTGCTGGCTGCAGGTCCCAAAGAGCTGTGTGTCCAGCATACGATATCCTTTGTTCAAGCATCTGCATCTTTTCCTCACGCAGGCAATCAGTGCAAGGAGGCAGTCACGTTCCCCACGCTCGTGCAGCCCAGGGATCGAAGCACAATTTGGCGTCTTTGTCATTTTCAAAAATCAAATCTGCCTAGGGACCAAGTTCCAACAGCAGCTGTTTTTGCTTTATGTTTTATTTAAAGACGTTTAATTTTGAGCCTTGCGTGTTTCCAATTTTTTTTTTTTCAGAGCAGACGGTGTGCATGTATAGAATACCATTGATTTGTGTATAGTGGTCCTTTTATTAGTGGTGAGTGCTTTTTAGGATAAAATCAGATTAAAATTATTATAGTGATTCATGACTTTTAAAATTCTTTTACTTAAAATAATGGAAACTATACACCAAATATATAAAATACTTACTCTGTAGCAGGCTTTGTGCCAAATGGTTTATATACATATTTTCAGTGAACCTTACCAGAATCTTATGAGGTAGAGAAATTAATGCCCATTTTATGGGTGAAATCTCAGAAGGGTAATTAATGACTTATGCAAGTTCTCATGTCCAATGAATAGGAAGCTGAGACTTTAACCTGGGTGTGTTTGATGCCACATAATACATATGAAATATAATCTATGTGATATCACATATGTGTATGTATGTGTATATATGCCTAGACCACATTACTTAGATATGACACTCAAACTTTCAAACTATATTTTCTTTCTTTCTGCCTCCTCTTTCAGTTTTTCTACCTCTTGACCTCTTTGCTCCTTCTAATTGTGAGCTAAACTTACTCGTCGGTCAGGTCACAGACTGTCATCTAGGTGGGCAGAGTGTCAGAGTGATGCACATCATACATGACCCTTACAGATCATCCAGGCCCCAAGTGGGCAAAGCTCTGGATCTCTATGCTAGATAGCCTGGGTTTCTCTCTTGCTTCTGTTCTCTGCTACCTGGATGTTGTTGGGCAAGTTTTGCAGCTTCTCAGAGCCTCAGCTTCCTCATTTGGTGTGCTGGTTGGTGCCAACAAAGGTTGGTTGTCTGTGTCCCCATGAGGGCTATTGTGAGCATGAAATATGAGAAGGCTCTGAAAGCCCTTTATGAGCAGCAAAGTGTCATAGTCACTCTGCCATGATCTTTGGGTTCTTTGTGATGAAGATTTGTTTCAGGAGAGACAACAAAGTAAGTAAAAACAGGAACCACTACAGAGCCAGAGTTCCAGAAGAGCAGGAGTCACAAAAGTTCATGTGGGATCCAGCACATGGAACTCCAGAAACCAGAATTAGTCACCATCCCAGGCGGAGGCATCTGTTTTTTCCTACTCCAGGAATTGGTCATGAAAACAACCCCACCACCCTCTGCCTTTGCTTCTACAAACCTGCCATTACTGATTAACTTATTTCTATTCCTGTCGCTCTGCCTTGTGGCTTTTGCTCATGTCTCCTTGCTTATAGCCTTCTCTTCTGAGTTATTCTGCTTTTGTCTCTGTTAAGGATCACTGTCTCTTTCTGTAAGCCTCACACTCAATCTGCCAAGGGAGAAGATTCAATGTGCTAGCAGCAGTGGTGTGCTGGTACATGTTCCATAACTGGCTGCCTGTGGGTAGTTTGAGATGGGGGAAACCCTGATTTGTGATGTTTGCCAATTTCCATGGTGCACATAATTCCACTACAGTTGATTTCAAACTACCAACATAACTCCTCAACTCCTGAAAATGGAACAGTTGGATCCTGTGAATCAGTATGAGCCAGCTCTAGGACATCACTGTCACCCCTGTCTGCCACTGTATAGTCTCTGGTCAATTTAGGGATCAGTTGGTCTTGAACGAGGTTCCCATCCTGTCCATGGAGCTGTGACCAAGGTGGGATGATCAGATGTTTAATCTCTCTGAAAAAGTATTGTGACATGTAGGGTTCCAAGTTCATAATAAACTCTCTCACATAAATATTATTTAACCCTCATTTTATGTATTAGGTCTCTGAGAGAAAAGACTTTGCAAAGGGAAGATAAATACAAATTAGGAAATGACTAATGATGTGAGACAAGTGTAAAAAATAAGCAGTGGGAGTTCAGAGATGAGAAATGTCACTTCCTGGTAGAAGCAAACCAGGAAGATGTTTTGGGTTAGATAGCACTTGGACTGAACCCTCAAAGATGGCAGGACTTGGGAGTGCTAAGACTAGAGGAGAAAGTATTCAAAATACAGAGAACAAGAGTTGGAAGAAAAATGGAGCAGACACGGAGTAGGTATGGGGTCAGTGACACTTTATTTAATTGGAGCAAAAGGTGTGTGTGTGGGGGACAAGGTGATCATATTATCAAGAAAAGTTGTAGAGGACCTTGTGTATAAAAATAAAGTAGCTGGAATATACTACACTGTTTTACTCTGTTGCTCTTACCAAATGGCAGTGAAGTATAAGTTTGTTAAAGCTATCATCTGTATCATTACTGGGTCTATTGGAGTAGAACTCGCAAGACTGCTGATAATTGCATGGTGCTATGTCACATAAAAGTGACTTAGTTAAAAGTCTCCATCCCTTTAAATAACTGCTGTTACTTTTTGCATTGAGTGGTGTCAACAAGATGAGACAGATCGCCAGTGAGTATAAGGCTGGGATAAATCTGGAGACCTGGGATCTAGTCTCTGCTTTATCACCAGCTCAAGGAGGGACCTGGGGAAAATCATTACTTTTCCAACCTTGGTCTGTCCTCACATCTGTAATCCTGCAGGGTGGTTATTTGATGGTTGCTTTCTTACCTTTTCCAAGTCTATAATCACATACACATGACTTCTCCCAATTATTATTTCAAATAAAGTCATTCATTATTTGGGTACTAGCAAAGAACAAAGTATTTCATGCCCTCAGCATGGATGATCTTCCTTTGGGAAACAGCTACTACAGGAAACACTGACAAAGTTCATATATGATAAGGGATGAGCCTTCTGGTTAATTGAGTTTTCCTGTTATGGTGAAGAGTAGTGAAACTTATTTAAACCCTTGCTGTTAGCAACATGCCCCAAGTGTTGTAGCTAACGTTTTGACCTAAGAAACACAACTTTAAAAAAAAAAAAAAGGAAACTATTAAGGATTCTATACATGACAGTAACTGAATGACAATAAATAATAATGGATATTATTTATTGAACGTTTATTCTCTGCCACATACTGATCCGAGAACTTTATATGCACAATCTCTTCCAATATTGCTGAGAAATACAAGAGCTAGGCAAACTATTACAGCACCTTATGGTGGGTTAAATGGTGGCCTCCCAGAAGATGTCTACATTCTAATCCTTGAAACTCTTATGGGTGTAAATGAATGTGGTTTTATTTGGAGGAAGTCCTTTGCAGATGTAATTAAGCTAAACATCTTAAGATCATCATCTGGATTTTCATGCTAGGCCCTACATCCAATGACAAATGTCCTTATAAAAGACACACAGAAGAGAGACATATAAAGAGGAAAATGGCATGTGACTATGGGAGTAGAGATTGCAGTGATGTAGCCATAAGCCAAGGAACACCCTGAACCACCAGAATCTGCAGAAGATCGGGAACAGAACAGATTTCTCTTACAACTTTCAGAGGGAGCAAAGCCCTATTGACACCTTGAGATCAGACTTTGGGCCTTCAGAATGGTGAGAACAGAAATTTTTCTTCTTGAAGCCACAAAGTTTGTGGTAATCTATTATAGCAGGCATAAGAAATGAACACACACTTTTTTACAAATATAAAATGAGGCCTAGAAGGGTCAGTTAAACTTACCTTAGATCTCATGGTTGGTAAGTGACACTGCAGGAGATTTACCTAGGCAGCTTTAGAGCTTGTTTTCAATTTTAATAGAATGTTGTACCTCACAACTCTATATCCATAGAGATATAGAAACTACCAGTTACTGTACACTCTGAAAAGTTCTTTGAAAAAATGGGGCAAATGTAAGGGGCTACCGGAGCACACAGAGGGGCATAAAAGCCAGCTTCTGTGTGTGCGGCGGGGGGGGTGTTATAGAAAGTATCCTAGTGGGCAGCCGGGGTGGCTCAGCAGTTCAGCGCTGCCTTCAGCCCGGGGTGTGATCCTGGAGACCCGGGATAGAGTCCCATGTCGGGCTCCCTGCATGGAGCCTGCTTCTCCCTCTGCCTGTGTTTCTGCCTCTCTCTCTGTGTGTCTCTCGTGAATAAATAAAATTAAAAAAAAAAAGAAAGTATCCTAGAGAAGATGATGATAGTGGGCTGAATTTTAATGATGGAGAAACTTTTTCAGAAAATAAAGTGAGGAGAGTTTTCCAAGCAAGATCAACCAAGGAGGATGAGAGAGAGTGAGGCACCTTTAGGGAATTATAATAGTTAGACATGGCCCTGGGGGGTTCCTGGAAAAGGGATGGAATATATGGGAGAAGATCAAAGCAAGGACCAGCTGATGGAAGGTCTTATGTACCAAGCTAGAGATCATGGAATCCTCAGGCAGTTGGAGAGATGGGAGAAGTTGGTGTAGGCTGATTGCATCATCAGACCAGTGTTTTCCAGACTTACAGTGGAGAGCACCCTGTAGGATGGAATAGAGGGGGTTGATACAGAAGCAGATTGGGATGCACATTACAGCACTGGAGATGGTCACAGAAGGGAAAAAGCACATTTAGTAGACAGTTTTACTTGGTGACATGAGTAGGATTCAGTGATTAGTGGGATGTCAAAGGCAAGAGGAAGGAGAAGCATGGGGGGTCTTGTAGGGGTCAAGTTTGGGGAACTGGGTTGATGGTGGCATCCTCAGCTGGTACAAGAAATAAAGTAGGTACCCACTCTGAGGTAGTGACAGAGATGGAGTTGGAGGCAGGGAGTGCAAATAAATATTTCACTAATGACTGAGGACCTCCCATGGTTTTTATTCTGAATACGTGAATATCTGCATATGGCTCACGGCTTTGGATTTGCTGTGGTAGTTCATATGGAATTTGCAATGTACTCTAAGAGAAGGAGGAGGAAGCCAATATGGACTACATACTACGGGGGGTGATGTCTAACTTACATTATCTTATTCAGTCTCCCGAATAAAATTTCCAGGTAAATGTTATCCATATTTCATAAATGAGGAAGTCAATTAAAATGCTAAAATGATTAAGTAACTGGACCAACATCACAAAGTTATTCAATGTCTGGGGAGCCCAGAGTTTAGATCTCATTTCTTTCCTGCTGCCTTCTGGACATAGAGGTAGAGTGCTTTTTGAGTCACATCTTCCCCATTTATTAGCTGTCTGACCTTTGGAAATTTGCTTAACCACTCCATGCCTCAATTTTAGCAGCTGTCAAAAGGGGATAAAAATAATAGTGCCTGTTCTCTTTGACTCAAATAAGAGCCTATGACTGAAATCTCAGCAAATGGTAAAAGCCTAGAAAAATATGAATAACTATTTATGTGATTAGCCTAGACTTTTCAAATTGTATTTTTTGAGGTAAGTCCTGACTTCAGCAAGTTTTCTTGTGAATTTTTCTGATTTCCTCCTGAAAGTTTGGTAGCAATTTTCTAGTTAAAGAGTTTTTAAAATTTGGGCTTATTTAACTATTCAAATCACTCCAAGCAGTTTCTAAGTGTGCTTCTCTAAACACCTAAAAAAAAAAAATGGACTCTATTGGTCATGGGTTTTTGTTGGTTGTGTGAACACCAGATCTATTCATGTGCCTCATGAAAGATGTCCAGCAACAGATACAACTTGTGTTAAACTTAGAGGTGATACGAAAAGAAACATCCAGCACTTCAGCTGAGCAAGACAGATTTGGGTCCTTTTAAAGCACCTGGTAGTATGGATGGGTTCTTAGTCATTCTGCAAACTCTGGAATCTAGCAGAACCCAGTCTCTTCAGTGCAGAAAACGTGGGTATTTACTGGTTGCTCTACAACATATAAGGTGGTATCGGTTCATCCTTAATCCTTATCCAATTCTAAGACTAGTTTTTTGCTTCAAAAAGCCCAGCATAGGAAAAGAAAGAGAACTGTAAAAACAGGCACACAGCCACAGATAAAAGCTAGTAGCACTTTTCAAAGGCATGGGTGTATGTGTGTGTAATGTAAAGTAACACCATCTTTTGTCATATTTTTAAAAATTGTGTGAAGAGGTAACAGTAGAAATGTTGAGAGTACAGTTGTGTAATTACCAGAACAAATATATTTTCTCAGAAAGGATAAACTATGTCCATTTCACAACTCTGTGCTAGTCTCTACAAGGGTGATGAAGGTAGTAGAGGACAGTGGAAGGAAAATGAGTCTGAGAACCAGGACAATTTTTGTTTTTTCATCTTAAACTCTTAGACTAGTTGGCATTGAGCTTTAGTTACATACCACTGAGGGATCCTTATGCCTGCAACATAGGCATGTAGTGTGGAAGAGTGGAAAAATAACTTAAAAGTACATTCACACTCTAGATAGAAAAAAAAAAGAAATCTTAATTCTAATGCCTTAGAATAGGTAATCTTAATCTTTTAAGAAATTCCTATTGGATCTTTTCTGGCCAATTGTCCAAACTTGAACAAATTATTGAGGTCAGGGGGATAGAATCCTCATATTAGATAGGCAGGAGTTATTTGCTTACTTTGGTAGTCAGGGTAATAGTCAACTATTCCTGTTTCACAGTGAAGTGGCTCCACAAGAAAAATGGGTTTTGCTTTCAAGAAGGGAAAACAAGTGCTGGACCAACAACAAGGGATGTCCACTGTACCTCTACTACTTGTTAGTCTTAGTGCTAAGGGCTGCAGGATCCAAGATCATTTCTGTGATTCCTGCCAGGTGCTCTCTACTGGGATCCCCACGAGAATCCCGTCCTACTAACTCCTAAGTCAGTGTGTAAATTCTTTGTCATGGAGAACTCAGCTTCCATTTCATTATTTCTAAGGCACCTTCTCAGATAGCACTTATCCATGAAGGCTGTTTTCTCTGATACAGCACATGCTTTATAATCACCAGTTCACCATAGGCTGTTGAGCCTGAATCTCATCCAATCACTTTTCCAGGCCATTTGCCTTCCCTAATGTATCTCTCATTTCTTCCCTGTCCTCCTCCCCATCACCACCCCCATTCAGACATTCATTTCTTCTCACTTGGGTGGTTTGGTATATTCTAACTTTCTGACTCCAGTCTCCCATTTTCTTCAGGGCAATTTTCCCCAAAGCACACAGCTCTGACCATGTTAGCACTACCTTTAAAATTTGAAAGAGGTAAAGTGGGAAGGCAGAACTGAGTGAGACCGAAGAGCTGAGTGAGACCGAAACTTCGTATATGCGGGAGGTTCTTTTCTGAACAGCTAGCAGCTTATCTCAGACCTAGTCCTAAAGGTCTGATGGAAAATACTGCAGCAAAATTAGAATCACTTGACAGTGGTTTCTAGAGCTGTGTTAATAGAATGCAATAACAGGAAGGGACCAGAACTGGAGGAGAGAATGGAGGTGAGGTGAGGATGAGCAGCTACCAAGATGGATGAGGGTTAAAGGAATCCCAAAATGGTGATATTTCAAAGGAAGGAAACACAGGGCTTCATATGCACAGTCATGGTTTGGCTGGTTTGAGTTGTTTTTAAAGAAAGAGTCATGGTGGGTGCCTGGGTGGTACAGTTTGTTCAGTGTTTGACTCTTGGTTTTGGCTCAGGTTGTGATCTTGGGGTCGTGAGATTGAGCTCCATGTCAGCAGGAAGGCTGCTTGATATTCTCTCTCCCTCTCTTTCTGCTACCTCTCTCTCTCTGCGTGTGTCTTTTCTGTAAAATAATAAATAAATCTTTAAAAATAAATAAAGAGTCATGGCCCTGCCCACCTGGACTGTGGTGTGCTTTGATTGTGTTTGGGTATCCAGGTAGACCTACTTATTTATTTACAAGGCAAATATTTATTGAATAGCTACCATTTGCCAAGCACTGTGTATCAAAGGATGCACATGGAAGCCTTGGAGAGTGATTATGGTTGACCCAAGTGGTCATGGGTAGAAGGAAAAGAGACATGTTTTGTGTTTTCCAGTTTATCAAACTGTGTCCCTTTTGCCCAGTAGGTATTCAAAATAGGGTTACTGAATTGAAAACCAGTTCATGCTACTAAAGAGCATCCCATGGATTCATAAAAACTAAGGAAGGAGTAATAAGCATCTTTAGTGAACAAACAGTATGCTCCTGGCCAAAAAAATGCAACTTTGGGTTGGTTTGACTTTGCTCTGTCTTGCTTATTAACTAAAAGATAAAATCCCTTGATGTGTCTTTTTTTTTCCTCTTTCCTCTTCTTACTCTTCTCATATTTCTCTCTGCAAAGTTCTCATTAACACATTTTAATGAGTATAAATGAGGACTTCGTGTCCCAAGAAAGAGAAAAGCCAAGCAGCGTGCACAGAGAGAGATGGAAAATAAGCAATTATCGCTGTGGGTTTTTATATTTCTGGGCCATCCTTGAATCTCATGTTGCTTGCCAAGTCGGCAGAAGATGACTCCTAATTGCATGAGAAAGATGAGATTGGTGATAAAAGCACAGATATAAATATAGATATGGTGTAGATGTGGATATCAATATAGATATAAATATAACCTCTCGGTTGTATCTTCGAGTCTGTGCTATTCATCTGACTTCCCTTTGTTCTTATATGTTATTTTCATTTTTTAAAAACTCAGTCTGTCAGAAATTCCCAAAGCCATTTTCCTGTCACCCACTGGAATGTCCTGGACTTGGAAAATATTGACTTTTGGTGTTATAACCTCTCCTGACAGTTCTAGAATGCTAACATTCAGGCAGGTCTGGCTTATCAAAGCATTGATCAGGACTCTGGAAAAAGACTTTGCACAGTCTTTTGTCTCTGTCACCAGAGATGTTCTTGTTCCAGAGCCTACCCCCTCAGCCGCAGTGATGCCTTGCTCTCATCTGGGGCACAGGTGGGTATGACCCTTCTGGACCTAAAGTGACCCAGTTCCATTTTCTCTCTTTTTTTTTTTTCCATTTTCTCTTAATCCTCACCACAGCCCTGTGAGGTAGCAATGAATCTCCTTAGGTCAGTAGTTTATAGTCTTTGAACCTGTGGATCCCCCTTTTAGTGTTAACACTGTCACACTAACTATACTTTTAGTATCCATTCAATGAAAAAGTCACAATGAGCAAAATCTATCCTTAGTTCATTAACTCTTATGTTGAGGTACATAATAATAGCAAAACATTAAAAATGTTTAATGTTTAACATGTATCTAGTACAGATGATGTGCCAGGTATGGAGGCAAACATTTACGGTGATTCTCTTCTCTCATTCTCATGACAACCTTTTGGGACATGTCCTCTGCTCCACTCCATTTTACAGACAGAAATCCTAAACCCTTGAGAGGGGTGAGATAGTTGGTTCAAAGCCAAACATCTCATAAGTGGCAGAAAAGGAATTCAAACCTACCCAGTGGGGGTTTAGAGCCAGCATTCTTAACTATGATGTGGTTTAGACACTAATTTGGAAAAAGTAGAGACACCTTCATTGGGTTGACAGATTCTAGTTGGAGACAAAAGGGTTGCCATGGAATGGATGAGATAATATATAGAGAGAAATCATACAGTGCCTAGTGTTCTCAGCAAATGTTACTCCCAAGGATAACAAATATCTTCGACCCTGTTCCTCATTGATAAAAAAAATTTTAAAGTGATCTTTATATGATTACTGTAGGGATTGAGGACCAAGATGCCAAGAGCCTTGGCATGGTGGCCTTGGTCACAGGGGTGAACCAGGTGGGGTGAGAGGCATGGTGCTCTCACCCTTGGCATTGGCATTCTTGGTCCTGAAGTCAGTGTCTTGGCCTAGGCATAGCAGGAGCATAAGGTCCCTTGCTTTACAAGGACAGAGCGGTCATTTTGGCATCTTTGGTGACCAGTAATAGCAGCAACATAATCCAGAAAGGAAAAGAGAGAAAGGGTAAAAGTTGAGTAATCCACAGAGTGCTTAGGAGACACCTGCCAAGGGCCTGGCAGGATGCTTCTGGGGACATTTGAAAGGGGTAGGAGCAAGAGGGATGAAAGCCTGTGCATGATCCTCTTTCTCCTAGACAGAGCATGGTTGTTATCACTACAATTATCCCTGAAGATGGTCCAGAGAGCTTCTCTGCCATGGAATGTATATGTCTTAAATAAATTACAAAGAAAGGAAAGAAAGAAAGAAGAAAGAAAGAAAGAAAGAAAGAAAGAAAGAAAGAAAGAAAGAATACAAACGCATTTGCTATTGTGTGACTGAGCTCATAAGTAGTAAGGAATTTCTTAAAGTATAAAACTGCAAACCAACAAACCATGAACTGAAACCAGAAAGGTGAGTCATAAGACAGAATAATCTTGGGTAAAATGACACAACCAGGTACCCTACGTTTTGAGGACTGTTGGTCACACAGACTATAAGAAATGGATCTGGGGTTCACACAACAGGGAAGATACTAGGCTTAACATCCCCTCATAAGCCATGACTCTCAGTGAATGGTTGGTCTAAAAAAATATCTTCCTGCCACTGACAAGAAAGTGTTTCTGCTGTCCAGAAATAGAATTCTGATAGAATTCTATTACTGACAATACTTGTCTCCCCTGGAAATGGTTAGCTCTGGTCCAGGCCTGTCCTCACGTGGTTACTTTGTACCATCAATGGCATTGGAAAATAAAGCCAGGGAATTAATGTAGCTCTAACTTGAGAGCAGTTCCTGGTGTCCAGAAATGCCATATACAAATTCTGTCAGGAGGTCACCATCTTCGTTAGAGCCTTTAGGATGCCCATAGGTTAACTTCAGCCAAATACAAACTCCTAATGAAAAATGGCCAAATAGACATTAAGTAGGCTATCATAGGTAATTCTCAGCAGAAACAATTACCAACAAGTTTTGACACCAAAGGTCTTCAGATATTGGGATTATTAGATATGGAAGACATATTACTTAAGAATATCATGTTTAAAGAAGGGAAAGATGGAATAAATATAGAAAGGAAAAAGAGACTATCAATCATGACCAAGCAGGTTCGGTAAAGTGTGAAAGCTGGAGATAAAAATACAACGATTAAAATTGAAATCTAATGGATGGGTAAAGAAGGGATGAATCACAATGATGATTTGACAGCTGACAGGTATATATTACTTACTGTATGCTCAGTGCTCTTCTGAGCTCTTTGCAAACACACTTGAAGAAAGAGGGAGCAAATTAGAAGTTAGTTAGACAAATTATCTTTAGAGAGACAAAGACATAGGAAATACAGATGTGAGCTCTATCTCTCTAATTTACTAGTGTAATGTCTCAGACATACCCTATAGAACTCATCTTTAGCCTCTGGTTCTTTAGATGTAAAATAGAAACGAAGGAGTCCATTTATCTAGACTATCTGGGGTTTGGTGTATTTCATTGTAGAACTATTTCTGAAGTTTAGGTTTATCAACATTAAAAGAGTAATACAATAGGAAATAGAAAGATTGACTTGATCTAGCCTCAATATTTTCTGGGTGTCTTCTTTGGGACTTTTAAAAAATTCTATTATTATGGAGATTTAGAAATTGGGTGTATATTACACAAGTTTTTCTAAGATTTTATTTATTTATTTATCTGAGAAGGAGAGAAAGCATGAGCAGGGGGATGGGCAGGGGGGAAGTGGGAGAGAGAATCCCAAACAGACTCCATCCACACTGAGCTGGATATGGGGCTCAATCCCACGACCCTGAGATCATGACCTGAGCCAAAATCAGGAGTCCCATGCTCAATTGACTGAGCCACCCAGGTGCCCCTCTTATACAATTAGAATTAAATGCCTCGGTATAGTTTTTATCTGTTCCAAATCATATAAGTGACCAAGAACTCTCATGGCTCACAGAAGATGTCACTGACACATCAGACAGCAGGTATTTTCAGTCTATTGGGTCACATTATTCCTACACATTGTGAATCATGGCAAGCTCATGCGATTTAATAAATGGATGATCATTAAAAATCCTATTTGTTAGAACAACTCTATTGTTTAGATGCTTCTAACATTTAGAACCCAAGAAAAAACACAGTTCCATACTAGTGTACTGCCCATTTCAAAAGATTGTTCTGACAATTAAAGAGATGATGCAAATACAGCTAACTGGACATAGTAGGTAATTCTTCCTTTTAGTGTTCCTGGTTTGTAAAGAACAAAAATAAATTCTGGCTTATTTAATTAGAAATAAATTCTAATTTATGGAAGCCTAGTTATGAAAGCTCATGGAACAGATGGGAAGCCTTGCAGAATGAGCAGGGCCCAAAGGAGACAAGGTCCAGCCAGACAAGGTCTACCACAGACCTAGGTGGCTAGGATGCTTACTAACATCTCTGAACTGGACACTTCTCACCACACCACTAGTCTTGAATCACCCTCTTTGACAATTTTCCAAGGACTCTGGGCCTCTAAATGACTCCTTCAAGGTTCAAAGTCTGGGAGGGTAAATACTGTGAGCATCCGTCTGGTCATATGTAGGTCTTGGGCTGATGCCCTCAATACTAAGTAGTGGAGAGAGCATCTGTCCTCCTTTGGCTTCTGTTCCTGGATATGTTGCTCTGCTCTTGTTTCTCTTGGTATTCCCAGAAAAGGGAGGATGTGAATGTGTTGGGCAGATACTGCCGAGGCTCCCAAAATCTTTACTCCCTCAAATCAATAACTAGTGGGAGTAGTACTAAAGTTTAAAAGATGTAAAATTTTAAAAAGCGTCTCATCTTAGTGAATCAAGTCTGTTTTTTGGCATCAATGATCTCTTAAATTTTTTCCTGAGATTTGTATTTTTTATTTGCAAAAATAAGGCATCACAGCAGGAGGAATCTTTGTGGTGGTGAAGATGCTCTGCATCTTGACTGCATAATTGTCAATACCTTGGTTGTGATATTATACTATAATATTGCAAGATGTCATCATTAGGGAAACTGGATAAAGGGAAAATGTAGGTTCTGTTGTATTATTTCTTACAACTGCATGTGAATTAAAAATTACCTCAAAATAAGAAGTTTATTTTTTAAAAAAGGTATGCTTGTGATTAAAGAAATTGAAATGCTACGGAAAATCCACCTTTTCATAAGAGTGCCAAATCCTACTCACCTAAAGTAGATCTAATATTTTGAGAGATGTACACACATAGATACACAATGTAATTTTATGTTATGTATACATATACATATAAAACATTATATATATGTGATTGCATATAAAAAACACATAAGCAAAAAATATTTATTTCAAACAGACTTTTTTGCAACATATCGTTTCACCTAATAGTATATATAAGCAACTTTCCATGTACAGTAACTTCTGTTATTTTTGTGAGTCTGTTACTACTTGATTTTTCCAGACTCTTTTGTTTTACGCTGTGAACTCCCTGGGAGACAGGACTGTTCTTTATTGCTGTATCTTCAGCACCTAGCATTATGTCCCACACATGGTAGGACCCAAAATTGTGTGTGTAGGATATCAGGAAGACATTATTGTCCAAAAAGAGACAAAGAGCCCAGTGGTGAGCATTATAATATATAGTGATACCTCACTGAGGGCAAGTGCCAAAGTGACCAGGAGCCAGGGTTTCAATTTTTGACTTTGGAAGGAGTGTCTGAAAGTTTCACTGCCCTATCTAGCTGGCATGCTTTATCCATTTCTTCAGTGGCTCTCTCTGACTCATTACTGCATTAGCCTTCAGGAGCATACTCCCTGCTTATTCTTCTGGCTCAACGAATGCTAACTCCAATCAGTCTTTCAATTGAGCAGCATTGTTGCTGGTCCTTGAAGTTTAATTTCAGAAAGCAAGAGGCCAATGCCAAAGATACCTCTTTATTTCAGCAAAATTCCACGAACATTTTTTTGTCTGCCCTGTTGTAGTATATGTTGTTGACGCACAGAAATGAATTCAACCACTGGTAACAAACTAACCATTTTTGGAGGACCTATGGCATGCACCGAAGAGATTAAAGCACTTTGAGCCATTCCAAGGTGAGTAAAATGCCCTTAATAGGTAAAGATTTCCTGGAGAAGATACAGGCAGATTATTGAAAACATTGAAATCCCTGCCCTTTAATAGGTAAAGATTTCCTGGAGAAGATACAGGCAGATTATTGAAAACATTGAAATAAAATAGCATTAGCTATTTCACATTCTTGGTGGCTTGGGTACAGGTGGTGGCTATGGAAATGGAGAGGTATAAAGATCCAAGATATTTTGGAGTTAGAATTCATATAATGACTGATTGGACATGGGGACTGAAGAAAACAGGTTTGCCTGAGATGACTCTCAAATTTCATGACTGTCTGGAGCAAGGGTTGGCAAACTTTTTCAGCAAAAGGCCAGATGATAAATATTCTAGGCTTTGTGGACCATATGGTCTCTTGCAACTATTCAACTCTTCTGTTGTTCTCCAAAAGCAGCCATAGACAACAGTGACAACAGGGATGGTTCTGTTCCTGTGAGACCTTATTTGACACAGGAAGCAGGCCAGAGTTACCTGTTGGCCATAGTTTGCCAGCTCCTGGTCTGGAGGGTGTGAAGGTCATTGAAACTTGGTACCCTGGAGGACGATGGACTATGCAAGTAATTTCACATCATTTCATTTCCTTTTCATGAAGCACCATAAAGTAGCTGCTATTATTCTCTTCGTGAAAGAAAATAATCTACTCTGGCACTGTTGATTCACTTATCTAATGTCACACAGCTGGGAAGTGGCAAAGACAGTATTTGAACTCAGATCTTCTACTTCCAAGCCCATGAAAGATCTTCTTGTTACCCCAAGCTATCTCTGTTCCTTTTCCCCTGCAACGATTCCATGATGGTGGCAAAACTTTGTTTTGAAAGCTTTTCTCACTTTCCTCCAAGGGCACTCTTCTTCTTTGAATGATTTTTTAAAAAGCTAAATAGAAAGGGACAGTGAGTCTCTAAATGTACCATCGTTGCTTTTGTTCAGTACAATAGACTTTATATTGCTTTGTCCAGTCCCTACAAAGTGAGACATAGGAGGTTTGTTTTCAAGAAATTAGCATTGTATTTTTCTCTTTTTTTTTACTCCTGACACAATTTTATCTTGGGGATAAACAGTGTTATTTTCATTCCCTCCATTTGAGCCCCACATTGAACGTTTTCTATTAAAATTTAAATAAGCCTCTTCAGAGACAGATGAAGATGTGAGGCTAAAATGAGCTGATTCACTAGAATTTGTTCCTGAGAATATAACTTATTTTCTCTTACAGCTTATGCAACTCAGTTTCATAATAGAAGTTTTAAGTGGGCCAGCATCGTGTCATTATAGTCATTTCTTCCAACTTTTCCACCCAGAACAGCCAACTGCAAAGGGGGTAATGAGGGCCACAAATTCTCTCTTCTTCCACCCCATGGAGAGCCAATTATTATTCTAGGAAATTGCTGGAAGCTGAAAGTTTTTTGAAGATACATTGGATTCTCTTTGTATGATCTTCAATTGGTACACATAGCAGCAAAAGCTTTGCTTGTGGCTGATTGTCCAAATTGCTCTTTTTTTCTTTGATTGAAGTTAGACACAGGGCCTACCAAAGTGGGGATACATGTGTGGGGTGCATGGGGATTGCCAATGGGATATGGAAGTGGAACCAAAGAGCAGGGTGAGAGCTGAGGCAGAACAAAGGAGTGGTTGGAAACTGGTGGGCAAAGGCCCAACATACCAAGAGGAGACGAGGTGACTTCTATGTTAGTGGTCTAAAGTCAGGGCATGGAGCAAAGGATTCAGATAAATAAGTGAGTGAGATAAGTATAAGCCAAGAGTTGAAGGAGTTGAGTAGTGTGAAAGAAATTCTGAGCGATTACAGAGAAGAGCATTTTTCAATATATGTTCCTTATCAACCAGTGTTTTGTGAGAAAATGGCTCCATTGTTGATTGATTTTGAAAATATCTAATGTGATTCTTAGAGAGATATATTGATAGAAATAATAATAAAAATAATGATAGTAATAAAAAATAGACATATATATACGATTGCTGCCATAAACCTTACCACTACTCACCAATACCCCATCTTCCTCTGTTTCTGAGTATACCAAAAGAATGAATATCTCCTGCTATTGAAGTTAAGCACAGACACATGACTTGCTTGGGCCAATGAGATGTGAGTAGTGATCATTTCTGCAGTTTAATTTTCTCCCCGTCTCTATGACTGGTGGCATTCCCTCAATGAAGATGACCCCCTACTTCAACACCAACATATTATGGACATGTAGAATAAACACAAAGTAACATTTCATTGTTCTAAGCTATTGAGATTTTGAGGTTGTTTGTTGCAGAAGCACAATTTGATCCTTCTTGGTAAAATAGCTAACATTTAATAAGTTCTTACTATGTGCCAGATGCTTTTCACAGTATTTTACATGTGCTAACACCTGAGTGTATTATTAGAGTCTTTGATATGTCTAGAGATAAATGATTACAGAAGTAAAGAAACTTGTGTAAGATTTTCCAAGCATATAGAACAATGAAACTCCTCATTTCTACTTTTCTTATTTCTGGCATAGAATACCTATTGATATCTTGTGAAACACATCCAGATAACACATGCTGGAAGATTCAAACTTGAAACATGCCCCATTGTCCAACTTGAGATGGGATGCCATGGACCATAGGGAGAATAGAAGTCTTACCTAGTGGGCAAATAGAGATAAAGAGCTGAAAATGCTGACAGCTTCTCCTACCCTTGTTTCTATAGCAGAACCTGAGATGATTAGTGGTTCTTCATTAAAGCATGATTCTGACTCATGGCTAACATTCATTACCCAAAAGAGGTGGGAGGTCAAGCAATGAGGAAGACAAGTATTTTAATAAGTTTATCTTCTTAGAGGAAAATTGCCAGGATGCTACTTCTCTCTCAACCAAAACCCCAGGGAAAGATGAAATGTCCTACCTGCTGGGCCAGAGAGCAAGAGATAAATAAGTCTTAGAAAGGTGAGGGTCATGAGACTAATGCATCCATGACCAATGTTGCTGTATTAGTCATAATAGTATGACTAAAATGTCATATGATGGAGAATGTATGACAAAGAAGACAGGTGTGATGGCTAATTTTATGTGTCAACTTTACTGGGCCAAAGGGTGCCCAGATTAAACATCATTTATGGGTGTGTCTGTCAGAGTATTTCTGGATGACATTAGCATTTAGATCAGTAGACTCAGTAAAGACCCAGTATGGGTGGGCATCATCTAATCTACTGAGATCTCAAATAGGACAAAAGGCAGAGGAAGAAGGAATTTGCCCCTTTCTGCTTCCTGCTTGCCTACCTACTTGAGCTGGGACATTGGTTTTCACCTGCACTTGGAATGGAATTTGTACCATTGACCTCCCTGATTCTCAGGGCTTTGCACTTGGACTAAAATGACACCTCCGGGATCCCTGGGTGGCACAGCGGTTTGGCACCTGCCTTTGGCCCAGAGCGCGATCCTGGAGACCCAGGATCAAATCCCATGTCAGGCTCCTGGTGCATGGAGCCTGCTTCTCCCTCTGCCTATGTCCCTGCCTCTCTCTCTCTCTGTGTGACTATCATAAATAAATAAAATAAAATAAAATAAAATGACACCTCCACCTTTCCTTGATCTTCAGGATGCAGATTGCAGATCTTGAGACTTCTCAGCCTCAATAGTCACATGCATAAATTTCTCATAATAAATCTCTTTCTCTATATAAAAATCCTATTGGTTATGTTTCTCTGGAAAATGCTAATACACTGGGTGACCATGGCACTGTTCTTAAAATCACTAGGTAGTCTACCCCAGCACTCATCATCACCTGATATTTTTCTTGTTGATTATTTATCATTTATCTTCCCTTAGTACAATGTAAGTGCTATGGGAGGAGAGACCTTGTCATGTTCAACAAGAAACTCCCAGTGCCCAGCACAGTCTCTGAGACCTAATAGAAGGTCAGTAAATATTTCAGAATGATTACCTGAATGCTTGAATTACTGAATGAACAACAGGTGCAACAGAAACTAATGGAGCTCATACAGTGAGATGTACAGAAGGATAGAAAGAACCTCTGGGGTGGTAGTATGTCACCAATAGCTGCAGACAGAAGTAAAGAGCCATTCAGTGTATTGTCTATACATGGACCAGTACAGAACCACAAGTCAGAGTTGCTGGATTGCCTTAATCTAGAAAGTAGTCTTCACACCTAAGTGTATTAAGGCTGGGTTTGTGGAACTTACTGGGTGCTTCCACAGCCCCCATAGGTTAACTCCAGCAAAGCACTTATAATTCAGAATTGTGATTATTTGTTAACTTATCTACTTTGATAACTAGCCTACATGTTCCTAGAAAGACTGTCATATCCATGACAGTGTCCAGCACTGTAAGAGTGAGAGTATTTAACAAAAATTTGTAGAATGGGTAAAGAAGTGGATAATTGGACAATCCCTTTATCACCTCAGCCCAGTTATTGACTCTCATATGAATGCATACCACTTACAGCTTGAACCTACCCCAGACTTTTGGTCTGTAATAGCAAATAGATTTCATCCCAAAATGTCACATTGGCTACTCTTAGTGGCTACTTACAAGACGGTGATGAGAGGGATCTCAAGGAAGTTTCTAGTGTTAAATGGACATGGGTACCATGATTGATTAGTAATGTCTGCACCAGAAAAGGGAGAGAGGGCTGGTATGAGTTCCATGAATTTTCTAATCCAAACTCGTGGCTTCCTCATTAGTAAACAGTGACTACAACTTGACTCAACCTTGCCCAACCACCTCTTTGTACTCAAACACATAGTTAAATACTTAAATCAAATGCATCGCACTTGGTCATTTCTAAATTTTCCTCCCTAAATTCTCTTCATTATTCAAGGGTATTTAATATTTTAAACTATGTGAACAGCAGAAGTTCAGAAGAAAGTGGCATAGGGAGAAATGAAAGAGGGCTGAGGAAGATAGGAGGAGAGTGTAGATGCAAAGGGGAAAGGAGTAAAGACAAGTTAAAAAAAAGAAAACTCTTGAATGTTTATAACTTTAAAGAGCACAGAAAAGGAGAAAAAGAGAAGGAAGGATAGGTTAAGAGAATGGCTAAAGAAAAAGATAGAATGGAAATATTTTCTTGGGTGCTAATTCCAAACATGAAACTTTAAAATAACCGTATAATAATATCTGACCCTTCTGAAGCATGATGCTGAAGCCAGTTGCTCACTTGAGATTGTTTTGGCTTCATAGGTTAATGAGTCTCTGGATTAATTTTTTTTTCTTGCTTCTTATTTTCTCTCCTTTTCTGTTCTTTCCCCTTATTTCTTATCTTCTCTCCAACCCTTTCCTCATCATTTTCTTCCTACCTTCCTTTCTGCCTTCCTCCCTGCCTATCCTCCCTCCCTTTCTTCCCCTCCTCTTTCTTCCCTCTCTGTTTTTTTCCCTCTCTGTTTTTTACCTCTTTTTCATCCTTTCTTCCTTCTTCCCTTTTTTAATAAACATTTCCTTTCTTAATTCATCCATTTTATGAGAAGAATACCATTCTATTGCTGAAAATAATATAGAGGAAAAAGAGACCAATTTTTTAACCTCCACTAGTTCTCAGTTCATTTGGACTTGATTGGAAGCAGTCTATAGCATAGACCTTATGTGTCTTTGGGGTTAAAGAGACATTTTTAGAATCCTGGTTCTGCCACTGGCTGTTCTGTGACTTTGCCTTTACATACTGTAGTTTCTTCATCTATAGACAAGGGATAATAATAGCATCTTTTCTGTGGAAAGTTGTGAGGAATGTATGAAATAATGTATAAAAATTGTAATAAATAAATGTCAGTTATATTATTAAATATTACATAACAAAATCATCTGAATCTCCACTATGAGAATGAGATTTTTCATCTTATGTCTGCTTAGAATGCTAAGCTCATCCTCTTTACCTCTACTACAATATCACATATTTAAATTTTTTATTATTTTTTAAAGTATCTATTTAAAATCAATTAACATATACTGTATTATTAGTTTCAGAGGTAGAGTTTAGCGATTCATCAGTTGCATATAACACCCAGTGCTCATTATATAACTCACCTTCCTTAATGGCCATCACCCAGTTACCCCATACCCCGACCCACCACCCCTCCAGCAACCCTCAGTTTGTTTCCTAGAGTTAAGAGTTTCTTATGGTTTGTCTCCCTCTCTGATTTCACCTCATTTTATTTTTCCTTCCCTTCCCCTATGTTTATTTATTTTATTTCATAAATTCCACATATGAGTGAAATCACATATTTGTCATTCTCTGACAGACTTATTTCATTTAGCAGAATACTCTCTACTTCCATCCATGTTATTGCAAATGACAAGATTACAATACCACATTTTATCCTTGCATGTTCTTTTCCTGTGTGTGCAGCTTGTTATATTCCTTTTTAAGGAGACGGTGTTTCATAATCATGTAGTAATTAGGCTACTCTTAGCTCTAAAGTGAAAAAAAACCCTTAAATGAAAGTAGTTTAAACATTAATAAATCTTTATTATACAACATACAGAGGAGTTAGAAGGTAAGAGTTTCCAGTTGAGTTATTCCAATGGTGCAAGGTGTCAGTAGAGACATAGATGTTCCCATCATTTCCCTTTGCCATTTGCAGTCTGTTGGCATTCATTTAAGACATATCCCCTCATTGGGATGCCTAGGTGGCTCAGGACATGATCTTGGAGTCCCAGGATTGAGTCTCACATCAGGCTTTCCTCGAGGAGCCTGCTTCTCCCTATGTCTCTACCTCTCTCTCTGTGTCTCTCATGAATAAATAAATAAAATCTTTAAAAGAAGACATATCTCCTCATGATATATCAAGAAGAAAACAAGTTTCTTTTCACATATTGCTTTTTAAAAGAAAGCAAAACTTTTCATAGAAACTTCCAATGGACTGTCCCTTTGCACCTCATTGGTCAGGGTTGCACTATGTGGCCTTTCTTAAATCAAGCCTATCAAAAGAAGTAGAATTGCCTCTATTGGCTTGGACTGATAGTCCAATAGTCATTTTTTGGGCCTTGCCTGGAGACATCTTCCTTGAGTATATAAGATCAACATGAAAAAAAAATCAGGAATTTCTCATTAAAGATGAAGGAAACAGAACTGGGGGGTTGGTTATGCAATCAAGAATGTCTTCTGTAATTCATATTTGTATCTCAAACTCCAGCAGACATGTGCTTAGTAGGTCTTTTGAAATAGTCGTGGCAAGGAAACCCCATTATTTCTTGTACTTCCAACTGCCTACCCAACATCTCTACTTGGATTGCCATCAAACTACTAAGAGCTAGGAAAGAGACATAGCACAGATTCTTCCTCACACCCCTAGAAGGAACCAACCCCACAGAAACCTGGATCCCGGACTTTTAGCCTTCAGAGCTGTGAGACAATACATTTTTGTTGTTTAAGCCACTGTCTTGTGGTACACTGTTACAGTAGCCCTAGCAAACTGACATAATTTCCATTGCTTACTAGGTAAAATCCCTGTTCCTTATCATGATATATAAGATCATCCAGGACCCAGTTCTGACTTACTTTCTAGCATCTCCTACCATTCTGTTTTCTAGAAACAGCTTGTATAGGATCTAGACCCTTCTCAGGATTCTTGGAATATGACTTTGGGTATTACATGTATCCCTTCATTTCTGGTCACATCATATTCTCCCTTTGAGAGTCAGCTCAACTGTCATCTTTTTGGAGAGGCCTCACCAATCCCATCTCCCAGAGGGAGTTTCCTCTCTTCTGTTTTCCCTTCATACTGTGTGCAAGCCTGCACTGAAGTACTATTTCTATTGGATTACTTTTGTCTTTGTTTTATGGCTGTGTCTCTCTGTCTAGATTGAGAAAACATTCAAAGAGGAAGTGACTTTCTATTTACTTTTTTTTCCTTTTAGTGTCAAGCTCAGGGAGATGGCATATGAGACCCAACAATTCTTGCTGGGATATTCCTAAGCAGCTAAAGAATTGTGTATGGCCTAGTGGAAGGTGGCTGGACTAGGGGAATTGAGAACTTGGTTTTGTGTTTACTCTGCTGATAACTTGCTGGATTATCTTGGGAAGATTCCTTAACCATTCCAGAGCTCTGTTTTCCTACCTTCAGAGTGAAGCCATTGGTCAGATACCCTTTAAGGAGTCTTTAATGGTGTCCCATGGGAATCTGTGCCCAAAGATATTCTTTTGTGGGATTCTCAAAGGCAACCAAAGTGAAATAATAAATATTGAATAAAAGAATTTCAGGCAGACTTAAGTCAAAGAGCAATGTTTCCTAAATGAAGGGTCTGCTGAAGTCTTCCACTTTACCTCACAGAGCTAGCCCCTTCTTTTGCATTCTGGCAAGTCTGACTGTAACCCAAGGCCACAATGGCTGGTAATTAAGTTATAGTTTTAGTTTTAAGATGAATGGCCATTAAGTGGTGACTAGACTCTTTAGGACCACTTTCTTTTTGGCAGGGATTTCAGGAGCAGTTAAAAGGAGGCTGTTTAAGGAAATGGAATACCTTCCAACAACATATCTGTAAAACCTGAATGGGAAAGCCCCCTAGGGTAGAAGCCAGAGCTTCTGATTGTACTCAAGTCCCTTCTCCTTTCTCAGTACCTGAAATCTCTCCTTGAGCAATAAAAGGCTCATTTGAAGAGACAGAGGATCTCTCCACTGTTGAGCCAGCTGAGCTCTGGATCTAGTGGAGGAAAAGATCTGGGCTGCTGGTGAGCTTAAGTTTGTGATTGAAAAAAACAGAAATAATCTTCTTCTTCTTCTTCTTCTTCTTCTTCTTCTTCTTCTTCTTCTTCTTCTTCTTCTTTTCTTCTTCTTTCTTCTTCTTTCTTCTTTCTTCTTTCTTCTTTCTTCTTCTTTCTTCTGCAATGGCACCACATTGTACTGAATACCGATTCTCACATGGAAAATTCTTGGCTGGTTTTGCCCTTTGTGAAAGCTCCTTTCACTTCAACATTCTTTCAGAGATCCATATCTTGACAGTCTGGAGTAGTTATAGAAAATGTTCCCATGGTCTTTATAACTAATATGTCTGAGATATTTTGTATAATATTTGATCCACAATTTGTTAGCTTGTACAAATTGCGAGGCTTACATGGTACAAGGTGGTCTTCCTGTAAAATGGGTATAGTGGTGGCTTATTATGTCTTATCTTTTACTTCTAACAAAACTATTCATGTATCTCATGTAAAATCTTCAAGTCGATGATGTTACCCCTAGTTTTAAGATCTACAATTTGTTCAAATAAAATGTGACTTTAGTTTTGCAAAAGATAACTAACTTAATTGACTTCAGAGGAAGGAAAAAAAATCCTGTTGAACACTGCATTGTCATAGGTCTGGTAGTGACAACTTTGGGATCTTCAAAGTTTCTGATTCAAATGATAATTCTAGTGACATTTCTTTCTTGGTCATACTGCACATTTTCCCTTTATATTTGCAATTTCATTTCCCCCTCACAATAACTAGGGAAGCTGATGTTATCATGCCCACCTACCAGATAAGAGAATTGTAACTCGAGGAGAATAAGCAATAGTCCCAAGGTCACCCAGTGGCAAGAAGCAGTCAATATCTAGAACCAGGTCTTTGACTCCACATCCAGTGCTCTTTCTACTACAGAGATTAATCATGTCCTGCACTTGTTTCATGCTTTACCTTAACCCAGAGTGAAAAAGCATATTGGGTGCCTACTACAAGCCAGGCTTTCTGATAAATGCTGTTTAACTCACAATCTCTATCTGGAAGAAGCTCACAATTGAGTAGTCAAGATAAGATTCCTCATTTATAGACCCACAGTGAAACAGAATGTAGATAGCTTAGGAGTGAGAAAGTGGTCAGATTATGGAGGGCCTTTCATTTGGTAGCTAAGAAGTTTGGAATTTATTGGTAGGCCATGGGGAACCACAGAAAGTCTTTGTTGAGCATCCTGTGCTCAATGAGCTCATTTTAAACACAATACAACACAACAACAACAAAAACATTGGAGTAATTTAGAGCAAGAATTTGCATCTCCACTCATCCCTACTGGAAGAAAAATGGAGGAGGACAAGCAAGATGCAAGGGCCTGTTAAGTGACAATGAATGCGAGAGAACTGGGACTCCCAACCAGGTCTCAGGCATCCTCTTCCGTGTCCTTTCCTTAACTTCTGTTGTGCAAACATGGTAGAAGTACTTCTCTGGGCTATTGCATTCAAGTCTGCTGACTCTTTGAGGCTATTTTAATCATGCATTTTTCCTGCCTGGCCCTTTGAGAGTCACCTTATTCATGTGACTTGTTTGGGTGATTAGCAGACCTGATACACATAGTGTCTTGAAATGGCCTTGCATGCTAAGCCTTGTTCTTTCATCCTCTATTGTCAGTACATGAGCATGTCCAGGTTAGCTCAGAGTGAGACAGTGCTTCAGAGCTGAAAGGCAAAGAGAGTCAGTACAGGATAGGGGGAGAACTGGGGCTGTCATTGCAACTTAATAGCATTCATCTATCCTCACACTCACTTTTGACACAACACCATGCTCTTTCTCTGTAGCATCTATGCTGAATCCCAACCATGTCATCTAGGGCTACATATATGAGTTGGTCCTAGTTGTCCCTCCTTTAAGTGTAGCCCTAATATCACCTCTTTCAGGAGACACTGAACACTTCCAAATTACCCTAGTGGTTCTTTTCTCTGGGTACCTAGAGCAAGTAAATATGCGGACTCTGATTAAGACACTGTCTTTCAATAGACTGTTTTATTTGAATGTCTCCTTCAAGCAAATATGTAGCAGACAAGGATTCTGGAGAACAGGCAGAGAGAGTATTTTGGGGTCCCAAGGGGCCAGAAACTCCTAAGGTAGAAAAGGATCACTACACACACCTAGAGCATCTCCAAAGTTGACTCCTTAGAAACTCCAGGAAATGCTCTTATCCAAGAGGCAGCATTGAGATGAGGCCTGAGATGAGGCCTGAGAGCTCCATGCACAGAGCAGAGGATGAGAGATGCAATTGTGGTTAGATATTTGGTCAAAGAGAACTTGAATTTGTGGGCAACCAGGGCACTGCGTCACTGTCAAAACAATAATACATGCAGTTCTCCTTTACTGGTTATCTGCTTTGTGCCTTCCCAGTAGATGCTGTAATTCCCATTTAACAGATGAGGAAACAGACCTAGAAAAGGAAGTGATTTACCCAAGATCAAACAGCTGGTAAGCAGAAGAAATACAATTCAATCCTTAGCCCAGAGCCTAGCACTTTTCTGCTCTGCCACTTCCAAGCTGTACCAGTGCCATCATCATTTCCAGCTGTGAAACTACCTCATCTAATTAGTCTAGGCTCTCCCCCATGGGGCCAAACCACTGGTGGGAAAGGTAGTTGTGGAGAAGGGTTCTTGGAGAACTTGTCTGTAATCCCATGGACAGAAGTGTACCTGGTTCCTCATGTCCCTCATGTCCCAGCTGGCTATAGCATTGGCTGCTGGAACACAGTGATACTTGCTGGAGAGGAAGGAACAGAGATTCTAGCTCTGGCTCTGCTGTGTGACTCTAGGCAAGCTACAAACTTGCCTTGGTTATTTTGACTATAAAATGAGGGATTTGTTCAACAATCAGTTCAAAATACAACTATTTGGCATCCACTAGGGCTAGTGGATGAATCAGAGTGAAGAGAGACATAGAGAAGGGTGGGTCCTGGCCTCCAAGGATCCCATGAGTCCACTGGGGTCAAAAACCATGCCCAGATTCCTTTGACACAAGTCAAACTGTAATGGGAGCTCTGGCAGAGGTGGGGTCAAACTGTGAGGGGAACAAAGAGGGAGAGACCTGCAGAGAAGGCTGGAGGGCAAGGTTGTACCAAAAAGTGGACAGACAGGAAGTTTCAGGAATGAGCGTTTTTGTTGTTGTTTGTTTTTGTTATTGTTTTATTTTGTTTTTGTTTTTGTTTTTTAAGAGGGATGAACATCTCATTTCATGTAAGTATTTCTAGCGTCTGTCAAAGTGCCCACAACATTACAGGTCTTGATGACTGCTTATTGACTAAATGATGAAAGGAGGGTGAATAAATTAATGGCCATTTCAGCCACAGACATGGTAGTTTACATTGTTTATAGGCTCAGCAAGGCAGCAAAAAATAGTTTTTCTATGTTTTATATTCTGGCCAAGCAGTCTGACATACATGCAAAAACACCATACTCTCTCATTTTTTTTTCTTTTGAGTTTAAGAGGAGTGCTTATTATAAACATTTGGAATGTGGGGGAAATTAGAAAGTTGTGACTAATCTTATTATCCAATGATGATTAGTCTTAACATTTGGTATATATTCTTCTAATCCTTTTCCAATGCTTACACACACACACACACACACACACACACTAGCACTTTTTAAAAATCCACATATAGAAGGAAAATATGTTCAGATAGGAAAAAATGAGACCATGTAGATTGAGTAGTGTCCTTTGACTTTTTATATGAAAGTGGGACCCATAGTAAAATAAAAAGGGGCCCATAGTAAAATAAAAAAGGGCATAGTCTGGCATTTTGGGCTAATACTTAAAATATGAAAATCATTTCTTTTTTCCCAAATATACCCTTTATCTTCTCTGCAAAACAATGATGATATTAGTGGTAATGACAGTAATCACCATTCATTAACCACCTCCCACCACATACCAGGCAGTGTGCAAAGTACTTCACACTTTATTAACCTTTTAAAAATATCTCCACAATTTTGCAAGTTGTGTAATGCTGTCTCTGTTTTGAAGAGAAGGTTTAGAAGGTTGCTGGATTTACTCAACTGGGAACCCAGGCTTGTCTAACTCAAAGCCAAGTGCTTGAAGAACCTTCAAGGATGTCAGGAGTGGTGTTTCAGAGGTCCCTATACAGGACTGAGAACCAGACTTCAAAATGTCATAGGATACTTCCATGAGTTTGCTGTAGAGGCTGTAGTGGAGCTGGCAATGGGGTACTCCAGCCAGGTGTTGGCTACTGTGCCTGCTAAAGCCTCTGGGCTTACCTCTCTGACAACATTAACTATCCAAGTTACTGCAAAGTGTCCTGGTCAACAATCTCTCTCATCTCCTTGCCAATAGATTGCATCAATTGCTGGCCATGTGAATAACACATCTCAGATCTGCAATTCAGGCAAGATTTTATTTATTCATGAGAGAGAGATTGAGAGAGAGAGAGAGAGAGAGGCAGAGACAAAGGCAGAGGGAGAAGCAGGCCCCATGCAGGGATCCTGACTTGGGACTCGATCCCGGGTCTCCAGGATCAGGCCCTGGGCCAAAGGCAGCGTTAAACCACTGAGCCACCCAGGCTGCCCCAGGCAAGATTTTAGATTACTATAGGTCAGCTCTCAACTAACTGCTACCACAAGAGAAACTCCATAGGAGAATGAACCAGCTGAGCCCAGTAAACTCACAGAACTATAAAAGATAAAAATAAGTTTTTTGTTTTTTTTTTATTTAGGGGATGTTTTGTTACACAGCAATGGATAATCATAGCAGTGATATTGAGTTGGGTGGAAATTCAGAACTAGAGGGTGTTTTCCAGGAAATATTTTCCAGTAAGTGGATTTTTGGCTTTAAAATAAATTCATATGTGGGAAAGTTTTTTTTTTTTTTTTTTTTTACACTATTATACAATTGGTCACTTCCATTAAATGCTGGCAGTGAGGGATTTTTCTGTAACTATATTGGCAAGAGGCTCTGTGTAGACAGATATTTCAATATATTAAGGTTTGGCAAAACCATTAGTATATTTAAAAAAGAGAAAAACATGGTGTCCAGAGCCAAATAACTTATAAAGATTCCTGAAAAAAAAAAGAAAGCATATTTAAAAATTTTTGAGACTAGATTAGGCTATTGAGTAACTGTAATACAGGGTTTTAACAGGCAAACCTTTTTGTTCTATTCTAACTTTTTTATATGATAACATTCTAGGCCAGTAAATTGGGAGGGAGTAGACTTGCATTCCTGAACTACTTTGCAAGTAGCCATGATATATTACTCTTTTAAAGGACCATGATTAAGAAGCCTAATGTCTTAACTAGTGTTTGCATAGATATTCTTCACTGAGATTCTGTGACTTTTTTTTTTTTTTACTTTTTTTCAAGTTCTGATAGTAATTTATTGACCCCATGAAGGAATTTGCAAGTTTGTTTTAATGACCTGGAAGCCTTTAGGGCTTGTTAGAATCCTATTGTGAAATTCAGCCTACAGGTGTGTGTGTGTGTGTGTGTGTGTTTCAGGGGGGCATGAAGGAGGAGTCAATGATGACTTCTAGAATTCTAGCTTACACATTTACATGGATAGTGCCATTGCCTAAAATACGGAGCTCTGGAAGAAGGTCAGGATTGAGTGAAAATCTCATGTATTTCATTTTGGAGAAATATTGATTTTCAGATTTTGGCTGGAGAGGAGACTAAGAATGGTGATATACTTTCCAAAAAGGATGAGTAGGAAACTTGTATAGAAGCTGTATTAGTTTACTAGGCCTGCTATAACAAAATACCACACACTGAGTGGTTTAAACAACAGATATTTATCATCTCATAGTTCTGGATGCTAGCAGTCTGAATTCAAGGTGTTGGCTGAGTTGTTTCATTCAGACAGTCGAAGGGAGAATCTTTTCCTGACTATTCTCCAGCTTCTGGAGGTTTCTTGGCTTACAGTACCATAAATCCAGCCATCCCATGTCAGTCTTCCTGTGTGTGTCTGCTTTCAACTTTCTCCTTCTTATGAGGGTACTATTTATGTTGGATTAGAACTCATTCTAATGACCTCACTTTAATTTCATTACCTCTATAAAGACCCTTCCTCAAAATGAACTTATTTTCTTGGGTACTAAGGCTTAGAATTTCAACATACAAATTTTAGAGGGAGGAGTATGATTCAATCTGTAACAAATATCAAACATGCTATTTTAACTTAGATTTTATGTTTATTTGGGGTTAGTTTATGGTGTGGGGTTAATGAAGATCAAATGAGGAAATGGGATCCCCCTCAACCATACCTGTTGCTGCCACTAATTTGCTGCTATATGTGAGTTTGAGGTGACTTCAAGATATTCAAAAGGACATTTTATTTTTTTATATATTTATGTGTTCACATAAGACCACACATTGGAAGACTCCATTTATATTAAATGTTCTCAATAGGCAAATCCATAGGGACAAATGAGTGGTTGTCTAGGAGTAGGGCTAGGGGTGGGATGTAGACTCTTTGCAAATGAGTACAGGGTTTCTTCTTGGGGTGACAAAAATATTCTAAAATTTGATTATGGTGATTGACACATACACAACTCTGATTTCTAAAAGCCATTGAATTGTAACTAAGTGGGTGAATTGTGGGGTTTCTGAATCATATCTCAATAAAGCTGTTTAAAAAAAGCAAATGTATGGTGAAAGGGAGTGGTCTAGTTTCATTTTTCTGCATGTGGATGTCCAATTTTCCCAGCACCATTTATTGAAGAGACTGTCTTTCTTCCAGTGGATAGTCTTTCCTCCTTTACCGAATATTAGTTGACCATAAAGTTCAGGGTCCACTTCTGGGTTCTCTATTCTGTTCCATTGATCCATGTGTCTGTCTTTGTGCTAGTACCACACTGTCTTGATCACCACAGCTTTGTGGTACAACCTGAAATCTGGCATTGTGATGCCCCCAGATATGGTTTTCTTTTTTAAAATTCCCCTGGCTATTCGGGGTCTTTTCTGATTCCACACAAATCTTAAAATAATTTGTTCTAACTCTCTGAAGAAAGTCCATGGTATTTTGATAGGGTTTGCATTAAACATGTAAATTGCCCTGGTTAACATCGACATTTTCACAATATTAATTCTGCCAATCCATGAGCATGGAATATTTTTCTATCTCTTTGTGTCTTCCTCAATTTCTTTCAGAAGTGTTCTATAGTTTTTAGGGTATAGATCCTTTACCTCTTTGGTTAGGTTTATTCCTAGGTATCTTATGCTTTTGGGTGCAATTGTAAATGGGATTGACTCCTTAATTTCTCTTTCTTCAGTCTCATTGTTAGTGTATAGAAATGCCATTGATTTCTGGACATTGATTTTGTATCCTGCCATGCTGCCAAATTGCTGTATGAGTTCTAGCAATCTTGGGGTGGAGGCTTTTGAGTTTTCTATGTAGAGTATCATGTCATCGGCGAAGAGGGAGAGTTTGACTTCTTCTTTGCCAATTTGAATGCCTTTAATGTCTTTTTGTTGTCTGATTGCTGAGGCTAGGACTTCCAGTACTATGTTGAATAGCAGTGGTGAGAGTGGACATCCCTGTCTTGTTCCTGATCTTAGGGGAAAGGCTCCCAGTGCTTCCCCATTGAGAATGATATTTGCTGTGGGCTTTTCGTAGATGGCTTTTAAGATGTCGAGGAATGTTCCCTCTATCCCTACACTCTGAAGAGTTTTGATCAGGAATGGGTGCTGTATTTTGTCAAATGCTTTCTCTGCATCTAATGAGAGGATCATATGATTCTTGGAAAGATGACTGGATAAAGAAGATGTGTTTTATGTACACAATGGAATATTACTCAGCCATTAGAAATGACAAATACCCACCATTTGCTTCAACGTGGATGGACCTGGAGGGTATTATGCTGAGTGAAGTAAGTCAATCGGAGAAGGACAAACATTATATGTTCTCATTCATTTGGGGAATATAAATAATAGTGAAAGGGAATATAAGGGAAGGGAGAAGAAATGTGTGGAAAATATCAGAAAGGGAGACAGAACATAGAGACTCCTAACTCTGGGAAACGAACTAGGGGTGGTGGAAGGGGAGGAGGGCGGGGGGTGGGGGTGAATGGGTGATGGGCACTGAGAGGGGCACTTGACGGGATGAGCACTGAGTGTTATTCTGTATGTTGGCAAATTGAACACCAATAAAAAATAAATTTATTATAAAAAAATTAAAAAAATAAAAAAAGCAAATGTTAAATCAGCAGTTGAATATAAGGGTGTTTGGGTAAATTTCAAAATCATAGGATTTTTGGTCATGAGATCCTAAGGCCCTACTTTCCTTTTACCCTCTGGATCTGTCTTATCCTTTGTAAAATGAGAATACTGGAATCTATTTAATAGATGATCCCTCTATGATTCAGCTAAAAACATCACCGTATATCCTTTTTTTTTTACCTTCAGACTAGCAGATTAGACTAGAACAGACTAGTTTAGAGCATGAACTTTGGAGCAACAGATCTCAATTTGCATCCAGCTCTTCCATCTGCTAATTCTGCAATTTGGGCCAAATTTTTGTACCTTTCTGAAGTGTGGTCTCCAAATAGGGCTATGGAATGGGAATAATATAGTAATTCCTTCCTCATGGGGCTATCAAGAGGGTTTAAGGTGATAATATTCTAAAGGGCTTAACAAGCATCTGGTACATGGTCAGTCAATAAAAGGCAGTAGGCAGCTATTATCAGCATGAATTTCCTGAGATCAAGACTGATGACTCTACCAAAATGGGCCAGATGATTCTTTTACAACAGGAGTTGAGTTGTCCCTTCATATTTGATGCTCTATCAGTTACGCATCCTACACATTTTTAAATTTTTAAATAATTTGACACAGTAGCATCTGTGTTAGTCCAGAACATATTTTTCCTCACACTCCTCTTGCAGTCTGGTAAGATCTTTGTGTTATCAAATAATCAGTTTGCCTCTGTTTTCAAGAGGCACCAAATGTTGTGTAGAATGTGACAAATTTGTAATCATTAATAGCAATCTTGATGGATGCAAATTTATCTTTTAGTATTTATTGAGCACCTATTTTGTTCAAAACAATATGCCAGCACAGAGAAAGGCATGAAGATGAGCAATATAAGGATGCTGCTTTCATGAATCCCATGGTTTAGTGGGGAAGATACTCCCACACATCCAGTCATGCATCAAATATTTTCTGAACTTACAAGGGGGATAGAAAGATATACCTGTAATTAATAAATGTATGAACGAAGTGCTGATGACACTGGAAGAAGGGAATGATTAACTTAGTGTGGAGATGACAGTGTGTTAGATGGTGAGGTGGAAAAGGGGCATTCTGGACTGAAACTGGGGAACATAGTGAACTTCTCACTACTCTGCAAATAAGTCACGCCCATTTATGACTTATGTTTCCAATTCAGAGACCAGGGCAGGATTCATGTCTAGGTAGAGGTGCTTCTGAAATGAAGAACAGGATTTGGGGATTTAGTGACTACAGGGAAGGACTGCAGTTGGCTTATAAGAGGTTGGGTTATAAAATGCTAAGAGAAGACAAGAAAAACTCTTAAAGGGGAATTGCAAGCTCAGAATTATGCATGAGAATAACTCTGTGTGTGTGTGTGTATGGACCTGCATATATGTATGTGCTAGAGATATAACACACAGGCTGCCTTTTTCCTCCTTTTACTCAATATTTTTAACCCCAGATTTTGTATACATTAATCAAGAATTTTTTTTTTCAGTATTTGAGCAACAACAGACAGCATGTGGTTTCAACATCAAGCTTACCACTGACTCATTTGTCTTGCAGCAACTGAGACTTTTCATTGTCAATAACATTAATTATACCTATCACTCATTCTAAAATTACCTTTATTATTTTCCCCTCCTTATAACATTCTCTCCACACAGGCTTGCATTTGGGTGGCTGGAGATTTGGGATGGCAGCCCTGAGAAGATTGTTTCTGATTAGTGGACAACATAAACAAAAGAAACAGGTAAACAAACGTATATTTATACATTTCAACCATGTTTATCATAGAACAACATGTTCATTGGGTTAGAAGTTCATCAAATCAAGAAACACTGAAAGGATAGGAAGAGGCTCATATCCAGGGCCAGCTTCCTATGTGTACATTCTGTGTGGTTATGCAGAGTCTCCTGCTGGAAAGCTCAGTACTCTGCTGTTACCATCCTAAAAATCTTAATTTTTGAACAAGGGGTCTCTCAATTTTTCTCTAGGCTCCACAAATTATGTAGTCAGTCCTGGTCATATCTTTATTACTTCCCTCACTCCTTCTCACTTCCATCTGGTAAAGTTGAATTCACTTAAGATAAATGTTTATATGATATGTCACTGTAGCAGAATAACTATCATATACAGCACCTTCGTGCATTCTCAAGGGCACTCTGGGGGATTGGTATAATTGTCCCCACTGGATAGATGTATAGTTTGCTCAATGTCACACAATCAGTAAGGGATCATGACTAGTATGTCTGTCTACTCTTGCTACTATATCATGATGAATGAGAAAACACACACACACACACACACACACGCACACACGCACACACGAAAAGTAATTCCAGTTCAAAAATAACACAAAGAGGCAAACTCCCCATAGGAGAATATTTGGACTAAACTGATGTGCCAGCCCACACTGGGCCCAACAACACATTATTTATTTATGTTAAATTTCTCCACCTATGTGCTTGCTTCCCAACATGGAATCTGTGGAACTTTACTCATCATTGTAGTCCCAGCATAGTGCTTGGCATGTAGAAGATGATTGATAAATATTTGTTGAATGAATAATATTCCTGCCAAGTTCTTCATTCAGCATTTACTTGGTCTTCTTTTTTGCAGGTTCATACCTTTGTCTTTCTCTTTTTGAAGACCTATCTGTTTGACACCAGAATGTTCTTTAGCAATTTAATGTCTGCTATATGAAGCAAAAAGCCCCATGATCATAACAAAAAACCCCAAAAACTTTGATGACAACTTTCTTCATGTAAAACTACACTGTTATATTATATATTTTAATGCTGTTGGAATGTTCCAATTACCAAATTCATTCTCCACTGTGTGGGACTGCCTGGGAAGGGGTCTTAGGAGGGAAGACTCCTCTTCCAGGTTGCTCGATATACATTTTAGAACTACTTTATTGAGGTATAATTAACATAAAAAAACCTGCACATACTTAATGTATACAAATGGATAGTCTGGAGATGAGTATACGCCCATAAAACTATCATCACAGTCTATGCAATAAATATCTATCCTCCTAAAGTATTTCCCCTTACCCTCTTAATTTGTTATGATTATTTTTTGTAATGAAAACACAAGGTATGTCCTCTCAGCAAATGTTAAAGTACATAATATAGTTGTTAACTATATGCACTATTTTTCACCCAAGTTATCAGTGTCTCCTCACCACACCCAGGGACTAACATATTACCTTAGTGTCATTCTTCACTCATACCTCACTCTGCCCCATAGTCAACATGTCATAAAGGGCTCCTGATTTTTCCTCCTAAATTTCTCAACATCACCCTTCCTTGCCTTGACCCACCACTTCCCTAGTTAGGATCTCACTTTTCTCCTTCCTGAACTAATCCAATATCTTCCTGGCAGGTCTCTTTGCCTCCTTAAAGTGCAGCCACCATATGGCAACTGGAGAAGCTTTTCCAAAACAGGTCTCTAACCTCAGCATCCTCTGCTTAAATGGCTTTCCTCGTTTCTCACTGCTTTCAGGAAGAGTTGACACCATTTGGCATAGCATTAGAGGCCCTCACCTTCTAGCTCCAAACTCACTTTCTTGTTGGTTCCCATGTATAAACCCACTCTGGTAGCCTTACCCAGGTAGAATCTGATGCAGAGTTTAGTGACAGCAACACCTGTGGGAATGTGGGGAGGGAGTAGTTAAACTGTGATGATGCAGGTTCCTACTGGGAGCACTGGTGGCCTCTGCTAACCTTACTGGGAATACTATTGGTTTCTGGTAGTCACACTGGGAACATTGGAGCTAAAAATCTGTCAGAACTGTCCCTTGCTGTTCCAAAATGGCAGCCTTTATACCTCTCTCCCAGCTAATCCTGGGGAGTGTGCTGCTCTTGGAATGGGTGACCTTAAACCAGGCAGATCTCCAAAGAAGAGAACACGCCTAAGGAGGGGACAGCTGGAGGTGTCTTTCCTTAGTAAACCCCATTGTTGGGGCAAGAAGTCCTTCTCTCCTAAAGGGAGGATTGGGAATGCATCTCCACCTGGACTTCACTTATTCACTTAACCCTCTTTTTGCTCCATAGAACTTTCACTCCTTTTCTTGTGGCTTCATGTCTTTGTCTTGTATCTTCTGTTGGAAATGCCCTTTGCCTACTGCTTTTTCCCTTTGATCTGATACTTTCAATTTCCTTTTGTGACTGATGTCAATTTCTGACTCCTCTGGAAGCCCCCATTCACTCTCCCAGGCAAAGTCAGTTGGTATTTCATGTGTTCAATGAACATTGCTCACCTATACCACCTGATAAGCATAGACTAGATGCTGAAGATGAATAAGACACAGTTCCTGCCCTGACCTACTGAGATGTCCCCCCGCTTTTGTGCTCTGGCAGTACTTAATGCATTATTTTATTATAACATTTGCCATGTTGCTTATTTATTCATCTACTTGATCATTCATTTGTTCCTTCACTGGGCATTAATCAAGCCCTTGCCTGCCCTGTGCCCAGTGTTCTGAGAAGCACTGGGGACACAATGAGCAATAGTTGGATTTGCTGAGGCATAGAGATTAATCAATGGGTCATGCAAAGGCTGCATAATTCTAGCTTGGGCAAAGGCTATGAAGAAGTTTATGGAGCTAGGTGATTTTACAGCAGGATATTTGACTGGTAGGGAGGTTGAGGGGATAGCCAGGAAAAGTGATAATTCCTACAGAAGGAAGAGAGGAGAAGCCTTTTGGGTAGACAGTATAGAAAACACACAAGTTCCATGGCAAGAGAGTGGATGGGGAATGAGAAGATGCAAAAGAACTTTGATGAGGCTGGAGTTCATGGAGCCAAGAGAACAGTAGACATGATGTTGCTGTGATTGGTAATAATGGTGTTAAAGTTTACTGTATTTTATTGATGTTCCATGGGAATCATGAGAAGGGTTTGAGCAAGAGATTGAAGGTCTCAGATTACAGATCTGAAAACACATGATTGGCCTCCCTTTGGGGCAGATTGGAGGAGTGTGAGGAGGTCTGGGGAGACTACGAGGAGGCTGTTTCTAGTCAACCATTGGTATAGGGCAGCTTGGAGCAAGCTGGGGACATGGAGAGAAGGGGACAGATCTAGAGCAATTCAAGAGAAAAACTGACAAGTCTTGGTGATTGGTTTGCATGTGGCTGAAGATGAAGGAAAGGGAGATGTTAGAGCTGTCTTTGGATTCCCATTGATCTCTAACCTTTTTGAGTTCAGAATCCCATGAGAATTAAAGACCACTTACGAGGCTTATATGCATATGTACGCATACAGCATTTTGGCTATCACTTCAGAGAGATACACAGAACTCCCAAAGCCCTTTCATAAGCCTCAGCTGGGAAAAGAAATTATATTTTATTTCTTGCTATTCTAGAAGACAGCATAGAATCTGGCACTTGCTACTTGTTTGTTGAAGCAATTAATAAAGCTACAAAAAGATAGAAGGTACTGAGAGGCTCCTGATGATTAATTCTCTGCCCTTTTTGCTGCATGTGGATGTAGGAGTTTTAATAGAAGAACTGAAACTTGCATGTCTATGAACCAACTGCTCATTAGCTTGCAAGGCAGCATTAGGTGGAAAAGTCCACAAATGGACTCATGAGCCTCCAGGTGGTAGAGAGGAATAAATTTTAAAGTATTAAAGCTCCAAAGACCCAAGATTTGTCTGCAGCAGATGTCTCTCTGCAATGCTAAGTGCTTTGGACTGAAGAATAAAACCGTCTGCTTTTATTTTATGTGGGGGAGTGCATCATTTGGAGATGAAGCCAGTCTGCCTATGGCTGGGTGGATAAGTTAAGTTAATGTCTTGCATCTCATGATTCATTTTTACCTTGTGGAAGAAGCAGAAATGGTAATTGTGTTCATAGACAGAGATTTAGAACAGAATCATGCCTTTACAGATAAGGCATTTCAGGAGGCCAATAAAGATAAGGGGAAAAGAAATGCATAGACGTTTTAAGAAAGATTTAGTTCACACATACTAACCTAGGCCGGGCTGGATTTTTCTCTTTGTGTCTTGGGTGCCCACATGCTTGGAGTAGGAAGAACTGTCATCTGAAGCATGGATTCTTCAAGGGGTCTTAGTAGTCACCTGGGTCATCCTTGTATAAGCAGGAATCCCCTCTGCAATGCTCTTGGCAGATAGTCCGTGGTTCCTCTTGCAGCTGCCCTAATGAGCCTCTCTTGTTGAATAACTGATATAAAAAGTCCTGCCCTGACTTTTCCGTGGATACCAGGAATGGCGCATAGGCTTAAATTTGCACGATAGTTCCAACTTCTTGACAGTGCCTGCCTAGAGTGGAGGATTCCAAGACTGACTCTGGATTAAAGAAAACTAAACCAAACAAAACAACAAAAAACAACAACCGGTTTTATCAATGTCTATCGCAGAGGAAGGAGAATGAGGGGTGGTACCCTGGAAGCCAAAAATGTTCTGAACTTGTCATGCTTGGGTTTGATTTTTCAGTTAATTAATTCAACTTAGGGGGATCCCTGGGTGGCTCAGCGGTTTAGAGCCTGACTTTGGCCCAGGGTGCGATCCTGGAGCCCCAGGATCGAGTCCCGCGTCAGGCTCCCTGCATGGAGCTTGCTTCTCCCTCTCCCTTGTCTCTGCCTCTCTCTCTCTCTTTGTCTATCGTAAATAAGTAAATAAAATCTTAAAAAAAATTCAACTTATATTTATAATGTAATATTGTTTGTTTCTCTTGCTAGAATATTCTTCTCGTTGATCTTGCTGAGGCTGGTTCCTCCTTATTTCTTAGGTCTTAGCTTAAATTGTACCTTGCAGTACATCTTCGTTGTCTCTTATCTGGATGACTGCAGGCACCTCCCTGCTGGCTTCTGCCTCTGTCTCCCATCCTCATCCCCTCTCCATACTTCACAGATTTCAGCCTGGTTGACTCAGCCTAACATGGCCTAGCCCCTGCCCAGCCCTCCAGCCTCATGCTCACTGGATTCCTTGCCTCATACATTACGTTGCCCTCCTTTGCTGAGTTGTGGAATGCCTCTGAATCTTTTCACATGCTATTCCTCCTGCCTATATTCTCTGCCATCCTTTCTTCCAGATAGCATCTACTCCTTCTCTTGGACACAATTTAGGAAAGTACGACCTTCCCTGGAAATGCTTATCTAAGTCTCTCTTTACCTGAACTTCCTGTATGGGGCTTATGAAAACAAATGGGACTGTTTCGTTGTGTTGTTGCCTGTTTTCTTTTTTTTTTTTTTTTTTTTAATTTTTTTTATTTTTATTTATTTATGATAGTCATCAGAGAGAGAGAGAGAGAGGCAGAGACACAGGCAGAGGGAGAAGCAGGCTCCATGCACCGGGAGCCCGACGTGGGATTCGATCCTGGGTCTCCAGGATCGTGCCCCGGGCCAAAGGCAAGCGCCAAACCGCTGCGCCACCCAGGGATCCCTGTTGCCTGTTTTCTGATCTCTCTTCCAACGACTGTCTTGGAAGCATGAATTTGTGTGTATGGCCTTACCTTTATCCCCAGTACCCAACACAGACCTTTGCACTATAATAAACATTATATAAAGCTTTCCTTACAGGATTTCTGGAAGAAAACAATGACATGACTTTCTGCTGGATGGATCATAGCCAGTGTTATATCTAACTCCAGAATTCCTGAACTCTAAGTGAGGGCTGACCTCTGGGGATAGAATGGGTGGCATTATTCCGAGGGAGAAGCTGTTAGGGGGAACACGGTGGGGAATTAAGTTTGGCACTCTTGGTGCCGTTCAGCTATGAGTTTTGCGTCCTGGAGCAGTTCAGTTTCCAGTGTTTGATATGGGGCCTAGAAAAGGACAGAGCATTAGTAGATGGTGGAAATAAGTTGGAAAGACAGGAGAGGCTCAGGATCTCTAGGAAGTATCGTTGTGTTGAACTCTGGTATAGCTTCCCTCTTCTCTGAGATTTACCTCTCACAGGCATTGGAGTCTAACAGATCATGTTTCTGTTTGGTGACCCTGCCCACCTGGCCACATCTGATTGAGCCAGGATGAGGCATCCAACCCCACCTGGGCCAATGGGGTTCTCCATCTTCTAGAATTTAATATTTAGAATAGAAAAACACAGGTGGTTGTACTGACTCAAGCTAATGGCAACATCCTAGAAATAAAAGCTACAAACGTCTGCTGTTGGGATATGTCCATTTTCTTTCCCTGCCCCAATCAGATCTTGATTCTGTGATGTAGTCCAGTAACCCTACAAAGAGATGGGGGGAGGTAGAGTTGGGATGAGAGAGACCAGATGCTTTTTGGGGAGTGGACTAGTCTTCCAGGAGTAATGAGATATAACATAGGATGTAATATAATATAGTAATGTAACATAGTAATGAAGGATATAATGAGAAAAGGGCCAGGAGTAGATCTCAACTTAGCATTTTGAGGTGAGCAAGTGTTTTTTCCCTACAGCAGAATTAAGGACTTCTAGAAAACCAGAGCTGGAAGCATTTTGCTCATGAGGACATTGTGACCAAGAACAGTGTCCTGACTTGCTGAGACTCCTGCAATCAGTTAATGGTTAGGTCAGCTGTTAGCCCAAGGCTCTTCCCACCATCTCAGTTGTCTTCAGTCTGCTGAGCTGGGCTCAGCTCATCTGTCAACATGGATTCATTGTGATCCCCTTCTATGTCCAACTTGGTGGCTGCAGCTGATTAACTCTGGGGTCCAGGAGCCCAGGGTAAACCCTGGCTGTGTGGTTACCAGGGAGTATTTTTATCTAGGACATCTGCCAAACTAAGGACCCAAGTGACCATCTCTTAAGACTGTGAGGCTGAGAAGTATAAAGTGATAATCACATAGCAGGGCACTGGCACAGAGGAACATCAATCATAATAACATGATGTGATGTGAGCAGCGTGGGGGTGGTACCTGCAAGCTGCCCTACCCACACACACCCTGCTAGCCCTGCAGCATTCTAGCATGGCTGCATTCCTGGCTTCAGACGTAACACATGTTACATTGCTTCCAAATTTGGTTGGATGCAATAATTGTACTCTTGTTTACAACCAAGTCAGTCTATCCAAGGTGGGAGAATGTCTGTTCTCTCTGCATCAAGCAGATTCCCAGGGAGCTCTTTAAACAGGCAGTGCTCCTGTCTGACTTCCACAGTTGGTGTGAAGTCATTGTCCTCAAAGTACAATCTGAAGTTTGCTTGAATCAGAATCCCTTGGTGTGATTGTGAAAATGTGGATAATTAGGACTCTTGCAGACCTACTGAATCATCATTTCTGCATTATTAACAGGTTCCTCAGATGATGAGGGCTGCCAGTCTCAAGAGTTCACTAGGGTTGGAAAAAGTGATGAGTTTAGTCTGGGGAGATAGTACTGCAACACTTGCTAGCTGGGTAATTTTCATGTGTCACTCATCTTTTTTGAGTATCCTTTGAAAGGAAGGAATGTATCTTATTTATATTTCTATTTGGTGCCTAGAATATATAGGAGGCCCTTAACTAGTGTTGAATGAATGCATGCATGAATGAAGGTCTTACCCACACTGTACCTATTGAATGAACTAAGTCACAGAAAACACCTGTGCAGAGTCCTACAGCTGGTAGGTGTTCAGCAAGTGCAGTTCTTTTTCATTGCCCTTAGGACAGTGGCTTGTCATTTGCAGTTTAACTTGAGTAGAGACGCAGAAGTATGGAGGAGATGACAGCTGCTCAGAGACCTTTATGAGACCCCAAGATAATCCATCCTTCCCTTCTTATTCTGCTCCCTGTGGTCCTCTGTCCATTGTCCTTGGAATTACCTAACCAGTGAAGTTCAGCTAAGGTCAATCACGAGGAGAAGGCCACAACTGCCAGTGTGTCATCCTGGGGCTGGGGAGGCTACCCAGTGGATGCCAAGTGTGTGTCCAGGAAGAGCATTGTGGCTGTGGTCAGCAGCCCAGGGTAGGGGGCACTTAGGGGGCTGATTAAATTGATGATTTGAGGTCTTGGGAATTAATAAATCAATCCTGGTCTTACCAGGTAATACCACTGGGAAAAACAGTTGATTTCTTCTAGACTCTGATTTTATCTGTGAAAGGGTCATAATGTACCTTCCCTAACTACTCCCAGCATTTTTGTGAGAATTAAATGAGATGATGAGTATAAATATTGTCACCATGTAGACCATATTGTGATGCTTTCTCCTCAAAGTATGATCCCCAGACCAGTAGCATTGGCATCTCTCAGGAGCTTGTTAGAAATGCAGATCTAAGGCTCCACCCCAGACTTACTGAATGAGAATCTCATTTTAACATGATCCCTAGGTGATTTTAAATACACCTTAAAGCTGGTAGGTGCACACTTATTAGTGAAGGGTAGATGATTTCAAGGAAGTTTGAGTTCTCTAAACACCTTTTTTCTATAGAGCTCCTGTGGAGAAAAGGAATCTGTCTTATTTATCTCTAGAATATGACTAACCCTTAACCAGGGTCTAACAAATGAATAAATGAATGAACGAATGAATGAATGAATGAATGAATGATTGAATGAAAATTTTACTCTCACCCACTATCAGGAGCTCTTTACCCGATATTTTTCCTGCTGTAATAGCAGGACCTGTAAGTGGTGATTGCAGATGCCTTTTACAACTTCTGATGCCAACCACAGATGCAGGCATTTAGTATGTGATTAAGGACAGAGTAATCCACTTAATGTGGGCTATGGGAGATATTTGGCAGGAACAAAGGGACAGGGGTTGGATTTTAGTTTCCAAAGATAATGTCTTTCCCAATTATTTAAAGCCCTCAGTAATTTGGATCATACCCAGACAGAAATAAGCCTTCTTAAGTCAGAATTGTGTAAACAGCTCTCTTGCTCATGTTTTCAGGAGAATCTTGAGTATAAGAGTCTGTTCAGGTGTTTATGTAACAGGACGTGGTGGGGTTGTCTAGCTGGATCTTTGTTGAGCAGAGACGAACTAAACTTACCATCTATAAAGGAGAAATGCTTTTTGTTTACTAGATTTTACCACCAGCTAAATTAATTAAAGGATTAATCTATCCCATCATTCGACAAATGTGCTTGGCTTGGAATTGCTGTAGTACTAGCAGTCTCTGTTTCTATCAAGTCATTGCTGGATAGTGAGGTTGGAATATGAATCAAGAAATTGCAGTGTGGTTTCAGGAAGTACAGACTGATATGGGAGAGCATGGCAGGCAAACCTAACCTAGAAGAGTAGAAATGATGGACAAAAGGGACCTTAGGCTGATACTCAAGGGATGAACAGAAACTAAGCAGTTGGGATAGGAAGGAGGAAATGAAGCTGATACAAAGAACAGCATGGATCAAGGTCTAGAAGCAAGAGAGAGTATGCTCTAGCTAAGGAAGAGAAGCAGTGAGTGTTTGGATAGGTGCAGTGGCTGTGTGGGTTGCTTGTGGGTATATACATAGGGTGGAGTGTGATAGGAAATGGGGCTAAAGAGGTAAGCAAGGGTGGGACCTCAGAGGGTGTTATGAATTCTCCTAGGAAATTTGCATTTATCCCCAGGTCACTTGAGGAAGTCTTTAAAAGTGTTGGTGGGTCTGAGATATTTTCCAGTTTTCTTCTCTAAAGGACCAGTGGACTCCCTCACTACTACGGCAATGGGAAGAGATTTGTCTCTGGTTTGTGGGTTTTACCCTGACCTAGAATGCCTCCTAACCTAAGTAAGAAGTAAGAAGTAAGTCACCTTCTTCTTACTTTTCATCCTTTAATGCTAACCACAGGAGGGTCCTAAGGGTTGTTTTATGTACTTCTTCAAAGAATAGCATCTATCACGCCTTCATCATTTAAACTCTCTTGGTTACTCTGCTTCCAGTCTATCTCATGCAAGGGTCTACTCGTTATAGTCTGTTCATCTGGGTTCTTCTTGCCTAGAGAGGCAGGTACAGCTCTGGCAGCTTTGAACCTGAGCTAAGAACAATTGCCCTACTGGACCTCACCAGTGGGGTAATGTGGCCATTACCCCAGCAGCCATGTGTCAAGCCATTATGATGCAATTGATATATACCCATTAGCATATTGGCTACATTTATACTTTATTGCCGAGACTCTTACTATAAGCTGTCACTCTTGGAAGGCTTTTGAGAGGCAGGCTGGCCAGAACATGGGATTGAGGGTACAAGGAGCTGATCTTGTGGCCCCTTCCTGCCCTCATTCTGTGACCTTGGGTGAGTCACCTGATTCTTAGTTACCACAGCTGTAAATGAGGACAAGCAAGAGCATCTGCCTTATTCTCAGGGCGGTGGTAAGATCAAAGAAGATCATGCGTGGGAAAGTGCTTTGTAAAGTTCTATGAAAGTGGGTTTTCACTGGCACTCTGGGCATTACTAGCTTCATCCCTGGCTGTGCCACCCTGTTCTGGCACATTTGAAGGCAGATAGGGACCAGGAGTTGTGCCTGTCTCACCTTCCACAACTAATCACTGCCTTCCTGTCTGAGGCTTGCAAATTAGGTTTCATTTTCTCATGACTCCTGCACCCAATCACTAATGGATAACCCAATTACAACCATTTGTCCAAATGTAAATATTATTTCAGTTCAAAAGTGTTGAGAACAAATAATTTCGGTGACACAATCCACTTTGAAACACTTTCTGGTGGACTGGTGATGCACACACCTGATTTGCTTCCCTTGTATGTAATTATCTCCTCAAGTTTCTACTGGCATTTTCTGAAATGTTAATGGAATGACATTAAATTCTAGTTCATTTCAGAGCTGCTGTTTTCCTCTAAAAAGTTTTTCTTGGGGAATCTTTAAAAATAGATACATAGATAGATAAAATAAAATAAAAAAAGATTGTCCCTCTTCAAATAATTGCACTCCAAAATCCAAAATACTGACATGACAACACAAAGGGGAGATTAAAGGTTTGAAGCATTAGGATGAACATGAAATTTAGAGATTTTTAATCTCTAAAAATCGAAAGGGCTTTTCACCAAGTCGTATTCTTATCCATTATACGTGATAGGAGTTCCTCTTCTGGGGACAGTGGACCACATTACAATGTCCAGACATTTATATCCAGGTCACCCTAAAGAGAGCATAAGGGCTTCTTCAGAAAAGATGGAGCCCTTGCAGGGCATGTCCTCCCTAAGCCCTCCTTGAGCGTCCCTCCCTGTCAAATGTAGGTGGTGTTTCTCTCTCCTTGCTTCCAACGGGTCCATATTCCTTTTCCCAACATTTTGCATTTACTGTTCTTCCCTAGTTATCTCTCTGACTCCCCGCAGTAGACCATAGTTCCCAGCAATCAGGGACTGGGATTCATTCAGCTCACACCTGAATGACTACTTTCTGAATAGAAGGCATTTCACAAGTCTTGTAGAGCTACCAACCACCTCAGACACTCATCAGCCCTTACCAGGTGACTATAGTGGCTTTCTAACCTGTTTTTCTGACTTGACTTAATCTCTACACCATCTTCCCCATGGGAGCCAGGGAAGTCTTTAAGATGTAAATCAGATCAGTCCTTCCCCTGCTTAAAACTCTTCCATGAGTACTCGTCTCCTCCTAAGTCCTTATGTGGCTTAGGGGACCTTTCATCACCTGGACCTGGCTTAGCCCTCCAACCTCTCTGCACCCCTTCACCCTTCACAGAGAAAGCTCTACCTGCCACTGAACTACAGTAACTCTCTGAATACATTCCACCCTCTCACATGATAGCAGTAACCGATAATTTACTGAGCATTAGCTATGCCAGGTACTTTCTCTTTGCTCTATCTGCATTTTTTTTTAAAAAAGATTTTTATATTTAAGCAATCTCTACACCTAAGGTGGGGCTCAAACTCCCAACCCTAAAATCAAGAGTCCAATGTTCTACCAACTGAGCCAGGCACCCCTCTGTATGCATTCTTTTTTTTTCTTTTTAAAGATTTATTTATTTATTCATGAGAGACACTCAGAGAGAGAGAGAGAGAGAGAGAGAGAGAGAGAGAGAGGCAGAGCCATAGGCAGAGGGAGAAGCAGGCCCCATGCAGGGAGCCCGATGTGGGACTTGATCCCAGATCTTGGGATCATGTCCTGGGCCAAAAGTAGACTTTAAACCGCTGAGCCACCCAGGCGTCCCTCTGTATGCATTCTTAATAAATCCCATAGCAACCCCATGTAATAGTTATTATTGTCCTCCTTTTACAGGTAAGAAACCTGACACCTAGAAAGGAAAGGAAACTTGCTCCAGGCCCAACAGTTAAAGGCAGTTAAGGGATTAGCACTAGGTTTGGGACTCCAGGGCCTGAGTCTTTGCCCACCATGTTTTGCCAAAGATGCAGTTCTCAGGTAGAAAGAATTTATGCCTAGCTGAGATATGACTGTCCAGAGAGACGAGGGTGGAACAGAGAGCTGCTAAGTGTCCCATCCAAAGCAGACTTTGAAGGTGCTGTAGGAAGTCAGAAACAGCACAACAATTTCAATAGCAAGGGTTCAAGAAGCCTTAACTGTTAGATTTCAGAGAATACAAAGGATTTGCACAGTATATATATATATATATATAGAGAGAGAGAGAGAGAGAGAGAGAATATTTCTGAAATATTGTATTTCAGAGAATACAAAGGATTTGCACAGTATATATATATATGTATATATATATATATACATATATATATATATATATATAGAGAGAGAGAGAGAGAGACTGTTCTGAGCAGGGACATCACCAGACTAGGGCTGGCAGAAGGTAAGTCCTCAGGTGTGTCATGGGGAAGGGTGGGGGCAGAGATGGCCTCCCTCTGGCCTAAGCAGAGAATCTCGGGAGAGGCATGTCGGGGAATTGTGGAAAGGGCTGGAAATGTGGGGGGAGGTCAGTTACTGATGTTAATCACCTTCTAGTCAAGAGTTGGTCTGGTCCCAGTGTTGTTTTGGGGAGGAAAAAACAATACAAAATTTGGGGTGGGTGAACAGGGGGAAGGAACAAGTCTGGAACACCCAGTGAGGATGCTTTTGAAACAGTTCTAATTTAGGAAGAGAGCAGGGGCTGTGTAATTGTAAAGCAAAGGCCAGGTCCCACAGGTATTTAAAGCCACCTTGAGCTATAATTTGTGTTTTAATGACATTGCTGATTCTGCTGTTACTGATGTCTGGGGACCTCAGAGGCACTTTCTAGTCACCTCCTGGGTGGCCAGAAGGCTCTATGGCACTTACAGAGCTCTCTGGTAGGGTCAAGAGCCTCAGGTCTCAGGCCAGGCCCTGCCCCCTGGTGGGATAGCCTCAGGCAACTCTTGCTGCTTCATGGAGCAGCTTCCTGTGCTTTTTTCCATGTTTGTCACACCCAATGACTGGCTTATGGAACCCACCCAATCAAGCAAGAGTTTTATCAGCCTGGAAATACTCTTTGAGGACATTTGGAGTGCCTATGTATGCAGAGTGCATGGGTAACACTGGGGTAAGATCCTGCCACTAATCCCTGCTTCTGCCTGAGTTAAAATGATGTGCATGAGTATGGAAGGCTTTACTTGAAAGCAATGGGGAGAGAGATGGGCATCTGATGAGTATCCCGGCCAACAGCAGGGCTGAGTCAGTTTATGTAACATCACCAGAAAGAGCCCTCTCTGTGATGATTTGCTCTTCAGGTTCTTTGTACCAGAATATGCAATCTGTTCAAAACAAGTCAGAGGCCCCCATAGGCTTTAGCCAGGAAGAAAAGGAATTAGAACCTCCTCTGGGAGGATTTGATCAAAATGGACCTGCAAGCACAAAGCAAACACATTGTAGGACTTAACCCAATACCATCAGAATCAGTCTGAGAATATCCAGCTATTCCCCCACCCCCCAACATTCATTCATTCAGTTACTCACTTATTCAACATTTTATAAGCAGTCACTTACGATGTGGGTTTACTTGATTGTCAAATGGAAGAGACTCTCAACTCCTTCTAGGAACTGAGAAGAAATAAATCCTGTTCATCCATGTACTAGCAGGGCTGCCATAAGGAGGGGTGCAGTACTGAATGAGGAGGCCACCCAGCTGAATGCGTTGGGGCTGGAAATCTGCCTCTGCTTGGCTTGTCCAGAGCTTCTTGAACCTGGATAATAGGAACAAAGGTCCCATCTGGGTGTGAAGCTGCAGCCCGAGGAACTGTGTGTTCCCAGAGGAGGCCCCTTTTCCAATTAGGCAGGTCAGAGGGATAGTTTTCTACATTGCATATGTGTACTGTTTTTTTTTTTTTTTTTAAAGATTTATTTATTTATTTAAGAAAGAAAGAGAGAGAGTGCAATGGAAGGGGCAGAGGGAAAGAGAGCTGATTCCCCACTGAGTGCAGAGCCTGATGCAGGGTTTGGATCTCATGACCCTTACTTAGATCATGACCTTAGCCAAAATCACGAGTTGGATGTTTACCAAACTAAGCACCCAGGCACCCCACATATGTGTGCTCTTTTTGCTATCAGAGGCCATATGTGTGTTATGGGTCTGATGTGGTACTACTCTAGCACCATTTTGTGCTTTTTTAAAAATATTTATTTATTTATTTATGATAGTCACAGAGAGAGAGGGAGAGGCAGAGACACAGGCAGAGGGAGAAGCAGGTTCCATGCACCAGGAGCCCGAGGCAGGATTCGGTCCCGGGTCTCCAGGATCACGCCCTGGGCCAAAGGCAGGCGCTAAACCGCTGCACCACCCAAGGATCCCTTCTTCTTTTTTTTAAAGAAGACATTCATTGGGTGCTGTGTACTGGTGTGCTGTTCAGCCCTGCCCCATCACTGAAAGATAAAAAGGGCAGAATTCTGACTCCCACTCTCATAAGTCATTAGGCAAGTGTATGATAGAGACACATGTGCAGAGAGAAGGGGCGCTTCCTCCATGCTGGTAAGGGAAGGCTTCCAGGAAGTAACTCCTGGTTAGGTTTTGAAAGATGAGTAGGATTTGCCCAGGAGTAGAAGCGTGGGAACATATTCCAGCCCAAGACCGGAGATCTGCCTGGACATGATGGCAGTTGGGGAACTTGAGATTGTGTGGGTGTAAGAGGAACCCAAGTCCATAGCCTTTTAGATGCCGGTAAGTTGCATCTTTTCTGGGAGGTCTTCCAGAATCCTGGCTGAAGAAGGGATTCACTATCTTTTCTTTGGTGCCTCTGGACCTGTTATCAGCTCCCACTGTTGTATTTGCCACATGGCACAGCACACATTTCTAATTCAGGAGTCCCCCTTCCCCCATTTGTGGGGGATACAGACTCCCAGCGGATGCCTGAAGTCGAGGTAGTACCAAGCCCTATGTACACTGTATTTTTTCCTGTACATACAGACCTATGATAAAGTTTAACTTATAAATGAAGCACATTATGAAACTGACAATAATAATAAAATATAGCAATTATAATGATATACTGTAAAAAACGTTATATGAATGTGATCTCTTAAAATATCTTATTGTACTCACTCTTCTTGTAATGATGTGAGATGATAAAATGCCATGAGTGACAAGATGAAGGGGGTGAAATTTGCAGGCACTGTGATCTAGTGGTAGGCTGCTATCGACCTTCTCACATTAATTATGTCAGGAGGATCAGCTGCTTCCTGATAGCAGTTGACTGTGGGTACTGAAACCTCTGGTAATGGGGAGACTATTGTATATGCATTTCTATGGTAGACCAGAAGATGGCTGAGACCAGAGAGCTTGTGACTTCTTCATTTCTGTTTCCTCAGTAAATAAGCATAAGCTCTGGAATAGTGTAGATGCTTAAAGCATATTTGCTAAAGTGAGTTCACACATGGAGAATGTGGGGAAGGTCCTTCCCTCCTAGAATTAATGTTGGGGAACCAATTGAATCTATTACATTTAAATAGAATACAATAAAATAGTTTTTGAATTTTCTTATAAAGACATTTGCACCTAGTAATGTGATTATGTATGCACATATACATATGTGTGTGTATTTGTATACATAAATACATAGGTATTATACATATACTAGAAGAATTCATATCAACAACTTCTGGGGAGTGGATTGAGAAGTGTACAGGGAGTGCTATTTCAGGACCATTGACCGTTCATATTGTGCACTGCACAATTCTAGGGGACCATTAATTTAGATGTGAATCTGTACTTTATAAATTTAAACAAAGAATAACAAAAGCAGAGAAATTATGATACTATAAGTGATGTTTACTTACTTTTCAGGGTTTTTCTGTATTTTCCCAACATGCTGCACATGGTTGGGCATGGCTTTTATATTCAAAAATTGTTAAAACTAATGAATTGTGGACAACTTCAGATATTAAAATTATAAAGAAGAAAATAAAAATGATCCACATTTACCAACCAGAGAAAGCTACAATTAACATTGTATTTCATAATGTTACATATATATTTTAAATTTTAAAGCTGTGTTTGTTCTTTGAATAATTTTGGATAATTCAGAAATGTACAAAGGAGAAAATCAAAATCACTTCTAACTTATTACCCAGAGATGATCCACTATTAACACTGTGTATTTTCTTCCACTCTTTTCTATATTAATACAGTCATAACTCTCATTTGGTGAGTGTTTAATTTGATCCAGGGAATGTGCTAAGTGCTTGCCAGACATTATCTCATTTAATTCCCACATAAGCCTGAGGTGGGAATTGTCAGCCTCATCTCACAGAAGACAAACCAAAGGTTAAGAAACTTGAATGAGTTACAATCAGAACCTAATGTTGCTTGACTCCAAAGCAAACATTCTTAATGATTCTCTATTCTCCTTCCAAGTCCAGTGTGCACTTACATAGTCACACACTCCTGCATGTGTATGCACACATACCTCTGCATATACATGTAGCAGACACAGACACATTACACTGTGTCTTCCATTTTGGTGTCTTTTATTTTTTATTTAATATCATATGGTGAGCATTTTACGATGTTATATAAAAACGCTTTTAGAAAGTGGCTTGATAAACTTTGCTTTTTTTAAGTTAAAATTTAAGCAAATCAGTCTTGAAGCTCTATTTTCCATAAGTCTAGGGTCTTTGCCATCAGGCCTCCTAACCAACTCCCTGTGTGGTCCTCATGATCCCACTGGGCACTTTTCCTCATCTATTTCTCCTTCCTCGCCAAGCTGGGAGTAGGGGAAGCCAGGTAAGCAGTGGTCACTGGACTCAGAAGCTGTCAGAAGAAACGAACTGCCACAATGCTTGCATTTCATAGTAGTACCTCATGCAAGCATTACTCCACAGTCTTAGAGCTGTCCTTGCTTGCACATTTTTCACGTGGATAACTGTATGACTAAGAAGGCATTTTTCAAATCGAGAAATTTATGGACAGGTTAAGCAATCAGGATAATATAAAATGTTCAGTGAGGGTTGCAACAAAAACTAGGGCATAAAGCACCAAACTTTTAGTTGACTGCAAACTGTTCAGTTCTAAAGTGGAACAGTACACTGCAGGCCTCCTCAGCTCCAATATGCTAATGATGTACTGGGAATTCCCAGGGGGGTGCAGAGTAAGAAGTGATTTCTGAACTTAATCCCCTGGGAACCTGTAGGAGTGGAAGCAGCCTCCTTAGCTGACTCGTGTTCTGTACTACAGTTTAAGAAATAACTATTTTATAGGATTTTTGTGTAATGTTAATTCACTGATTTAATTTCATTTGATAAGGAACCAATTCCTTGCTACTCAAAGCATCGTCCATGGACAGGTGGCCTCAGCTTCTAGGCACTCCTGAGAAATACAGACTCTGCACTCCCTCACCCTTTCTCCAACCCCAATCCACAGATTCAGAATCTGCACTGTGGTAAGATTCCAGGTCCCACACAAGCACATTCAAGTTTGAGATAGATGCACTGCTGTGAAGGACATTTCATTCTTAATGAAATGGAAGTTGCCTTGCAGAGTTTATTTCGTGTCATGAGGTGTGTTTTATACATGTGTTCATTTAATGTTCATGAGCACAGGAAATGGAAAATGTATTTGGATACCATCGGCCATGGAGCATGGCCTCTGCAGGCATGTGCTGTTGCCCTTTCAACCAGGCCCCCAAACAACTGTGAGCCTCTGGGTTACTCCTAAGTCCTTTTTCTTTTCCTTTTTTAGGAGAGCATGCAGTCAATCCCCTAGCATGTCCACATTTGGAATCAGAGCAATACACGCAGCCACATCCCATTAGCTAATAGCGAGGCCCCTGGAGAGGGGTTTCAGCTGGGAACACACAGCTAAAGCCCCTTTAATGGCCCAGTCAGCTGTCAGGGCTGTAAACACATTTCTTCCCATTCAGAGCCATTTGCCCCTCTCTGTGACCTCTTGTGGCTCTCGGACCCTGGCCACGTGGCCCAGATGGCATAATCCGTCAGGCCAAAGCAGGTGACAGTGGGGCTTGCTGTTAGGTAATCAGTGACTATAATTAGCTGGGGTGGAAGCGATAATGGGACCAACTGCAGGGCTGGGGCCAGGGGAGCCCTTGCTGGGTGGAGAAGCCACAGAGAGAAAGTCTTGCTTCCCCTACTCCCCTGTCTTCCTCCCCACCCTCCATATGATGTTTGCAGCACATGGAGCACGTGTGTGCTTGGGGGAGGCAGGGGCTTCGTCCTCAGTGACGAAGGTCAGGGCTGAACGCTAGCAATTTAGTAAGTGAGTGGTTTGGCAGCTGATCAATTTTATTTCAAAGACGCCGTTCCAGAAATCTATGTTTCAGTTTGATAATTAGTTGGCTACAAGGACCTGTGGGACCAAGGGCAGGGGAGAGTTGTAGAGGATTAGAACATGATTCTTGGGGATCAGACACAGGCATTCTGACCCTGCTTAGTTACCCACCGCCCAGCTGGTGAACCAGCCTCTCTCTGCCTCCAGCAGTGGAGGTCATACCACTCCCTTCATGGGTCCTTCGTCGGGGTTAAGTAAATATCACTGTCAATATTGCCTGAAACACACCCCACCTGCAGTAGGCTCTCTGAAAACAGTTTTCTTCTCCTCTCCTTCTCAAAAGCTATCTATGACTGTATACCTGACGTCAGTAAAATAGAACCAACTAACAAATCACTAATAACAGGACAAATAAGGTCTCTTTGATAATAGATGAAATGTAGTTATGTTTATCAGAAAGCAGTTGATAAATGAAGTTGGCTTTGCTTGTAACTTCTACCAGGAAGAACAGTGTCTGCATTTTCTAAATCAAAATGAAAGGGCTGGGGGAGGGCCATCAACTAATAAACACTGAAGCATTGTTTGTTGTTTGTCATTGTGTTGCTGGCAGTTGATGGCTGCTTTCTGACACAGCACATCTTGTGGGGTTCACCGGAAACAAGAACATTGTGGAAGCTTCTTCACTTTGGGTTCTTTGAAGGTCTAAAGCAAAATATCTCCATCTGTCATCTCTCCTACCCCTTCCCTCAGAATCATTGTTTTCTTCTTTTCTCTCCTTTTATTAAAAAAATAAAAACACTATCTATCTCTCCCTAGAGAGGCAAAGAGGCAATAAAACCACCTGTAATTCTAGAAATGACTAGTTAATGATTTGGGTATATGTTCTTCTAGATCCCTCTAGACACAGATATCATTTTTTTCATCAAAATAGGATACATGGTTGGGACGCCAGGGTGGCTCAGCGGTTTGGCACCTGCCTTTGGCCCAGGGCGTGATCCTGCAGACCCGGGATTGAGTCCCTGCATGGAGCCTGCTTCTCTCTCTCTGCCTCTTTCTCTGTATCTCTCATAAATAGATAAATAAATAAAATCTTAAAAAAATAGGTTACATGGTCACCTGGAATGTGATTTTTTTCTCCCGACTTGGTATTTTGAATCTTATTTTGTACATATAGTCTATTAGTCTATGTCAATAGGTATAGTTCTAGAACATAACTTTTTTCCAGATTTTCTATCAGTGTATTGACTCAATTTACAAAGAATTCTACTCTTTTTCCATTACCTTTTTTTTAATTAAGATAATTCACATACTATAAAATTCACCCTCTTAAAGTATAAATTTAGAGTTTTTAGTGACAAGCTTAGGAAATCATAAGTGTTTCTAATTCAAGAACACTTCCATCACCCCCCCCCAAAAAAAACTCTCTTTATCCATTTGCAGTGACTCCCTCTATCCTCCTTCCTCTAGCCCCCAGCTAGTACTGTAGAGAAGGCATGTGTGATTGAATTGATTCCTCACCACTGGATTTATAAATTGCTTTTGACTACCTATGACTTCAAACAATATTGTAATGATCAGTCTGGAAATTTTGATCCAATTAAATTACATTTCTGAGCTATGTTAGAATTAATATACACATACCATTTTATTTTATTTTATTTTATTTTATTTTATTTTATTTTATTTTATTTATTTATTTATTTATGATAGTCACACAGAGAGAGAGAGAGAGGCAGAGACACAGGCAGAGGGAGAAGCAGGCTCCATGCACCGGGAGCCCGAAGTGGGATTCGATCCAGGGTCCCCCGGATCGCGCCCTGGGCCAAAGGCAGGCGCCAAACCGCTGCGCCACCCAGGGATCCCAATATACACATACCATTTTAATTTGAAGAGGAGTGTTACATTTTTTGATGATATGATTTTTGGAGAATTTAGAATTAAGTCTCTAAATCTGTAGAATTTATAAACATTCTTTGGGGATTTCCCCAGTGTGGTCATTGCAAAACTGCTTTTGCAAATACTGCTTGTGGAGTTTGCCAGACGTTGGAAGTTGTGAAATTATATTACTCTGCAGTTTCACAGTAGAGGTTAATTCCTGACTCCCCCTCCTTAAATGACAAAGCTGTGTTTTGTTTTGTGTCTCTCTGAGCAGCATTAGGACCCAGTAGAAAGAGGGGCAGACAGAAGGCCATGGGCTAGAACCAATTCTGTCCTCAGTTTCTGGGAGGGAATTCTGTAAGTTGATTAAAGAAAAGTAGACCTTAATCTGACATAAAAGGAATTTGGTAGCTATATTTGAAAAACCTTGCATACATTTGCATATGTATGCATATTTTAAGATTCATATCTAAAAATCCAAAATCCATTCCAATAACAATAATAATTACTGTAATAATAATTCCTATGATTTAGGAAGTCATGAATCTTTTAGGCCCAGATGTGGTGCTAAACATTTCACATCTTATTTCATTCAACAACCTTGTGAAATCACAGATTGTTTAAAAAATGGAGGTCAGAAATACTACACAATCTAAGTGATGGTCAAGCAACAAGTTATTCTAGAGTCAGTTTGGCAGATCCATCGTCCCTCAGTAATTTATCCCTAGAGCCTGACTCACTCCCTGCACCCTGCCCCACCCTGTCTCAATGACAAAGTCAAGTGCTGCAGATCTTCCCTGAGATCCTGTACCTGGAAACAACTGGCGGGGTTGGGGTGGGGTGGGGTGGGGTGTGTGTGTGTGTGTGTGTGTCATGGGCCCTCAGTGGAGAGAGTGTGGTTTGAGTCTTGGTTCTGTCACATACTGTGCCATCTTGGGCATGTCACTTAACCACTCTGTGGCTCAGTTTCCCCATCTGTGTAAAGGAGATAAGACTATTGGCTATATGCATTTGTGGTGATGGTTAAAGAATTGCATGAAATGAAGAGTGGTCAAGTGCTTCATGATTGCCATGGAAGAGTTGGTCCAGCCTTGATGTGACAGCACTGAGCCTGTCCCCTGAGGTCCTTACAGAAGAGGTGGTGGTGGTCAGCTAATTCTACCCCATTATTTTACATCTGGGAAGAGAGATGACTAGAAAGAGGGAAGGCTTGCCAACAACAGAATCTTTATAGTGATTTTACAAAGAAATCTGCTCCGTTTCTGGTCATTTGTCCAAAGCAGAGACCGTGATGGTGTAGTAAGCAAGCCTCCAAAGCCAGCATTCTATTCCTGCTGTCCATGATCATAGGATTCCTTTATTTTAGTCGTTGGTCTCATTCATAGCTCGGGGATTACTAGGATCCACTGTGTGTTTGAGCCCCAGTGAGTCAGGCACTGTTTTCTCAGATGGTTCTGAAAATCATCTTGCAAGGGATTCCGACTCTCACTCATTCTACAGATGCAGAGACGCAGAGACGGAGGCAGAAAAAAGCCACGCCGAAACCCACACAGTTAGGAAAGGGGCAGAATTTAGGAAGATTGCAGCATGATCAAGAGCTCTGCCATCAGCTCACTGTGTGGCCTTCGGCCAGTTACTTAACCTCCTCCCGTCTCCATTACTCCAAAAAAGAGTAATAACAGTCTCTGCCCTAAAAGGATGTGGTGAGAGTTATTAATGCTTGTAAAGCTCTTGGAAGAACGTCTGGCACATAGTATGAGCTCAATAAATGTCAGCCTTACACAAAACAAAACAAAACATGGGATGGTTTCAGTGGCTTCCAGACCTTGTATTCTCTGTTACTCTCCACTGCCTCAAAAGGAGCTGGGGAATTGAATTCATACTAAGAAACCCGAACAAGATTCAGGATTGCCAGGCATTCGAAAGTGTGGCCTAGTTAGGAAGCGCACTCACCCACATACACACACATAGCTACTTTTAATAGCTGGTAAGAGCCAGAGAAAATCCAATTACAGATGAATCCATCGATTAAAAAGAAAGGGGGCAGAAGAAAGGAAAGAATGCTGGAGAGACACAGAGCCAAATTACAGCTGGGTAATAGAATTAAGGGTTTGTAGAACGAACTGGGAGAAGTAACAAAGGCATAAGGGCTGAGGACTCCTCCACAGCTCTGTAATGATTTCATTCTTTCTCGGCCCCTGGACTCCAAAGAGCCGCGATTGGGCCAGCACCCCAAACAACGGATTGCATAGGAAAGGGCCAGAATTGTTTTTGGCACGTCATATTTTTGCAAAGAAATAAACCGCGTGTGGCCTCTGGAACACGAGGATTATGTTTGGGTTAAACAGATGCTCACGGTTAAGGATGAAAGCGCAGGGCTCAGATACCACAATCCTGGGAGGGGAAGGTGAGAGCTGTGTCTTTGGTTGGTAAAGATGTAGCCTTAGCTCGCAATTTTCTGTTTCCTTAAGAAATTCTGTCTTTGCTCTCAAAGAAACATCTCATTGTTAACAGAACCTCCCTCCTGCATGCAAACACTTGAAAAAAAAAAATCCCACATGCATTTTAAACTTTATTTTCTATTTTGGTGGGAGGGGGTGCGGAGAGGGAGGTGGGGCTGTTAATCCAGCAACAATCTCTACAGCTGTGTCTATTATTGGTGGGTTCTAGAATAACATCCGTTTCTATGTATTTATGGAAAGGCGTCCTTAACTAGGCCACATAAAGAGCCAGCGCATCTATAAATAAATTAAGGCGGCTGCAAGGCGCGGGCGGCTGCCCCTCTGGCTGTGGCCTCTCCGGCCCTGGCGAGCAGCTGTCGTCTTTGTGCCCGGCCAGCCCTGGCCCCATCGGGATGGCCCTGGGCGGGCGGGGCTGTGCTTGCTGGGCGGGGCGCATCTTCACCCGCAGGCCTGGGGGATTGACACCAGTGCAGAGGGTGGGCTTCTCTCCGCCCTGGGGCGGGGAGGGGGTGGTGGTCTCGCTGGCTCCGGAGTCTCCGCCCCGCTAGGCCTGCCTGCGCAGGTGACCAGGCAGCAGTCTCTTCATGGGAGCCAGGTGCACCCAGCGCGGGCTCAGGCTGGGCTGGGTTAACAGATGGTGATGTTGAGATTGGGGGTGGGGAATGATACAAAACAACAGGAACAGCAAAATAATCCCGAATATGTAAAATTAAATGGGGGGGGGGGGAGGGAGGGGGCGTGGAAATGAGAACTTTTTCCAGAATTTGGCGGCCCAGTGCTTTCTTCCCACCCTATGATGCATGCTCCTGCCAGGTTACTCCCTCCCAACAGGCATGAAGGATGCTGAGTTCTAGTGGTAGGTTTCTCCTGTGCATTCAGAGATGGAAGAAGAAGGAGGAGAGGGAGAGGGAGAAGGAGGGGGAAAAGAAGGAGGAGAAGAAGGGGGAGAATAAGAGGGAGAAGAAGAAAAAGGGAGAGGGAGGGGGAGAAGAAGGGGAGAAGAAGAAGAAGAAAAGAAGAAGAAGAAGAAGAAGAAGAAGAAGAAGAAGAAGAAGAAGAAGAAGAAGAAGAAGAAGAAGAAAGAAGAAGAAGAAGAAGAAGAAGAAGAAGAAGAAGAAGAAGAAGAAGAAGGAGAGAGGGAGGGGGAGAAGAAGGGGGAGAAAGGGGGAGAGGAAGGGGGAGAAGAAGAAGAAAGAAGGAGGAGGAGGAGGAGAAGGCAACCTTTGTCACAAGAGAAATGAAGCAAAGAGCTCCTATTTGCTTGGTGATCCTTTCAGAATATCCTGGGAATCTTGTGCTGGGAATGACCTCACTAAAAGCACCAGTCCTTGGATATGAAATATCAGTATCTCCTGTTCGAAAAGCAGAGTCTCAGGCCCTCCAGATCCATGGAATCGGAAGCTGCAGCTATTCAGGATTCCCTGGGGGTTATATGCACAAGCCATTGGGAAAGCTATATTGTGCTGGTTCTAACCCCTGGTTGCACGTTAGAATCACCTGGACTTATGGGGTTGAACTAAGTCCTTGAAAAAGATGTTGAAAGTCCTAACCCCTGGTTAATGAAATGTGAATGAGACCTTGTTTGGAAATAGAGTCTTTGCAGATGATCAATATCATTAGGGTAGGCCCTAATCCAATATGACTTATAAAAAGGGGGAATTTGGACACAGAGGCAGACACGCATACAGGGATAATGCCATGTGAAGGTGAAGGCAGAGATTGGAGTGATATATCTATAAGAAAAGGAATGACAGATCGCCAGTCAACCACTGGAAGTTCAGAGAGAGCCATGGAGCAGATTCTCCCTAACACCCTCAGGAGAAAACCAACCCTTACAGATACCTTGATCTCAGACTTCTGGGCTCCAGAAATGTGAGACAAATTTTTTTTTATTAAGCCATTCAGTTTATGTTACTTTGCTATGGGAGCCCTAGCAAACTAATACACCTGGATACTTGTAAGAAAAATCCAGGTTTCTGAGCTATATCTGACATGTTTGCAATCAGAATCCCCAGGGGTGGAGCTAAGAGACTTGCATTTTTAAAATGTTCTTTGGACAATTCTGATGTAGTTGGTAGTGTGGGAATGAGTGGTCTTGTCCACATATCTTGCAATAGTTGCTTCATCTTTCCAGCATCCTCCTTAAGAGCCGATGCTTATAAACTTCCGGTGATGGGGAACTTATACTCTGATGGGACAGCCTGATCCATCATGGAAAGTTTTAATTGCTCAGAGAAATCTTTAAATAGAGCTAAAATCTCTTCTGATTTTCTCTATTATAAAGATGAAGAAACTGAACCCTAAGAGATTGAGTAACTTGCCATACAATCTACATGGGGCTGATGTGGATTTGAATCCAGGCAGTTACCAGAGTCTACTCTCCTGATCACTTAAATACTCAGATTGCCCAAGGTCTTACAAAGGGCCATGACAGCTGTGGTCATAGCAAGACCTCTTCCAACCCTGGGAGACTCGAGACCCAGTGTCCTTCCCTGGTCCTTACACCTAAATGGTGGGATGGGAAGGTGGGGTGTGGGATTAGAGGAGGGAACTATGTGGTCTCACTAGGCCCCTGGCCTATGGGATTTGCTATTCTTCCAGAATGTTGATGAATTGGGTGAGGAGACCAGGGTATGGATTTGGTTCTTGTGTCAGGGCTTACTTCTGACCCTGACTCCCTAAGTGACCCTGGATAGATCTTGTGCTCTCTGGCCCTCAGTATTCACATCTGTGAAATGGGGATAATAGATGCTATCTTTCCTACTTTGGAGCAACCTGGAGGTATTCCAGTGAGATCACACACAAGAAAATGTCTTGTGAAGCACAGATGTGATTATTATTGGGATGAAGAGAGAATTTAGGTATTTTCATGAGAGACTCTTCTCACTAGGGCAAATTTGGCAATTGTTCTTGACCAACCATTGGACAGCTGCTCCGTTTCTAGCAAGCTTTGAGTAGAAGTGGGTATAGGGAGGATTATTCAGAGGTGAGGCCTTGTAGAGAGCTGTAAGTCTGGTCAAATACTTCCACCTCCCTGAACATACCCCATAATAGACCCATTCTCCAAAACCAAGAATGGCATCTCCTTCTCTTTTCAATACATTGCAACTGAGCGGCATTTTCTTGGTGCAGAGCTGCCTGTCCCTTTTCCCTAGAAATCTAGATTACCGCATCCTCTGGATCTGGCTCATTCATCAGGATTCAGAAGTCTTGATAATGTTAGTATTTTCATCCTCAGTTTTTTCTCATTGATTTCCTTATCAGTTCTTTCCACAAATATTCCCTTAGTGCTTACTTTGGCCCAGACACAGTGCTAGACAGTGGGAATGTGAGATGGATTAAGGTGAATTTCCCAGAAACCCAAAAGCAATCCCATCTAAGGGCTGTATATAGTTCTGCTTCCCAAAGCTGCCACTGGTCACAGGCCTCACAGTGAACCTTCCACTCCTTCTCTGATTCCTTTGTAGTACGACAGACCAGGAAGAGATCACTGCTGAAGCAGAAGATGTCTGCTCTGCTCCCCTCCTTGCTGTGTGACTTTGGGCAAGTCACAGCCTTTCTGAGCCTGGTTAGTCTTCTGTAAAATGAGGTAAAAAATAGGGTTGTGAAATAAGAGTCAGTGAGAATTTACTACGGGTCAGAGACTATTCTAAGTGCTTTACTTATGTCAACTTTACTTATGTCAACTGTTAACAACTTTAGGACATAAGTCTTAGTAGTGTCTTCATTTTGCAGATGGGACCACTAAAACACAGAAAAGTTCACTAATTTATTAGGTCATGAAACTAATTCTTTGCAGAAACTCAAGAGTCAAGGGCAGGCTCTCTGGCTCAGGAGGCCAGGTTCTTAACCACTGTTATATCCTGCCTCCTTAAGCTGACCATCATCAGAGTGTACCTTAGGGGGTGTGTGAACAGGCGTAACACTCTGTAAAGTGCTGCCCAAATGAACACAGGATGAGGATGAAGATGAAGAAGATGATGAAAAAAAAAAGAAAAAAAAGATGATAATGATGCAGATGATGATGATGATGTTGGAGAAAAATAGATTTCTTCAGCAAAGGAATGAAATTTCCCACAGGGTCTTATCTATCCACAAATGGATGAAGCGAGGGAGGGAAAGAGAAAGAATTATATACAGATGACACAACCCTGCACAGCACAGACGAATTGCGATCCCAGTTTAAAGATGAGGAAATGATGCTGCCATGTCTATTCTCGCTCCAGCAGAAGTCTAGGGTTTTATTCTCTGGTGAGGTGTCTGGATTGCAGGATACCAGGCACATACCCTAACCCTGACTCTAACCCTAACCCTGGCCCTAACATGAACCTTAACCCTAGATCTGAGAGAGACAAAAGAGGTAGAGATGAAACACACACACACACACACAGACACTGGAATATTCCTCAACCATATAAAACTATGAAATTTTGCCATTTGCCATGACACGGATGGGGCTAGAGTATTATATTAAGTGAAATAAGTCAGACAGAGAAAGGAAAATGTCATATGACTTCACTCATATGTGGAAATTAAGAAACTAAACAAATGAGTAAAAAGGGACAAAAACAGAGAGCGGCAAACCAAGAAACAGACTCTTAACTTTAGAGAACACACTGATGGTTACCAGAGGGGAGGCAGGTGCCAGATGGGGGGAATAGGTGAAGGGGATTAAGGAGCGCACCACTTGTTGTTGTGATGAGCATCAGGAATTGTATGGAAATGTTGAATCACTATAGGGTACACCTGAAACTAATATCACACAGTATGATAACTAACTGGAATTTAAATAAAAACTTAAAAAAAAAAGAAAAAAGTTGAGGAAATGTAGTCTCAGAGAGGTGATGGGTCTTGTCCAAGGTCAATCAGGGACAGAGCTTGGATTTCACCCAAGGACTGTCTGATTTTGAAGCCAGTGCTCTTCTTACATCTCACTACTTCAGGGCAGACAGAAGTCAGCAGTTCTGGTCTTCAACTGAAATCCAGTCCTCTCTCCTGTTGCTGCCTTCATTCATCAGCTGTGGAGCAATTTCTGTACTCATGGAGAATTTAGCAAGAACAATGCCACAATTCCTGCCTTTAGGGAGCTACAGTTGTAAAGTATTATATAATCTTATCTCTTGTAAGAAACAAGACTTACTTAGGGAGTCCCCACTTCCAATGACGAGAAGAGGCTTCTCCCCTCTTCCTTCCTCTCTCCTGTTTGCTAGAATTCCAATTTAAGTACAGCTTCCAGTGCCAAAGGGACTTGGTTTGTACAACCTGAAGGTCAATTGAGCAAAGACAGACAAGCTGGCTCCTTTTAACTTCAAGGTCTCACAAGAATAGGTAAATTAAAAACAACATTATTCCCAATCTCTTTGTTGCTAAAGCAGATTGGCTTTTCACTCTTATGTCCTGGGGTAGTACTAAGACATCACACATTACAAATCAGAATCAGTTAGGATGATGTATGTGAAGTTAACAGTGGTGGAAAAAATGCACATAAAACTGTGTAGTACAAGAGTGATCAAAATAAAAGACATGCTTTATTTTGTTTTTGTTTTGTTTTGTTTTGTTTTTCCCTCACGGGAGACCTGTACAGATTTAACTAAACTCAAGGGAATATGTCCAGGGAAAATTTAGGGCTAGGAGAGTCAGGCATGCTTCCTTAGAGGTAAAAAGGAAAACAGGACCTATCTCATCCTTATGTTGTGCTAGGCAGTGAGTTAGACCCTGTCATTACATTATCTCATTTAATCCTCCCAGCAGCCCTAAAATAAAGATACTATTATAAAACAGGGATGGGAATTATTGGAGAGGATGCAAGTAAGATACCAGGTCCATTGCTTGTTCAAGTCCATTATTTGTTCAGCAAGGGTGGCTGTTATTACTGCTGCTTAAATTCACTTGACAGACAAGGAAGCTAAGGCTTGGAGAGATTCAGCAACTTTCCTGTAAATTATGAGGGCAAGGAGTCGCAGGGCAGGCGTCTGACACAGAACCTTCTGGCCCCAAGGATCACTCAGACTCTTCCTGCTGTGCATGGTGCCACCAAGCTGAATTTTTTTTTTTTTTTTTTTTTGGAGGAAGGACAAAACAAAACTTTTTAACATTTTTCTAAAAAGATGTGCAATTCTGGTTCCTATGGGCCACCCCTGTTCCTGCCCTGTGTTTTTCTTTTCTCCTTTAATTATCTAGTCTCAATAAGAAGCCACCATATAGTTTCTTTTGTAGCTCCTGGCTCAGCTTCAATCATAGAGGAAACATTCGAGGAAGCAGAAGACCCAATCACCAAAACCACCATCATTGCCACGTGCTATTGGACTTTCTCAAGCCCCAAGCAAAGCGGGTCCCTCTCTCCATTGTGACTCACACCCCATCACCTGTCCCTCCCCCTACGGGCAAGCAGGGGGTCATTCTGGCTTCTGACAGTCTCTAAAGAACTATAAATTAAAGTCCAATCTTTCAAGGTCAAGGAGCACCATAGTTCTTTAAGCCACACCATTGTGATTGGCACACGCCTTCTCCTTCAGCCAAGGGGAACTCCATGCCTCTGTGGGTTTTTCCTTTTTAGCTAATTGCTCTCCCTTTGGTGCCACTCTGGGAGAATCCTCAGTCAAGGGAACACTCCAGGATCAGAGGTCAGATCACAGATGCTCCACGACTGAGATTGCAGGTAAATTCTGGGTTTTGCAGAAGTATTAGGGACTGGGGAAGCCAAGTCCTGTGTCAAGTGCAGCTTATTAGGAGTACAAGCAAAAGCAGGGACTCCCTCAGTGCTGAGTCATCACAGGCCACTGGGCTTATGGCTTTACAGGCAGGTTATAATTAGCAGACAGCTCATCCTGGAGGAAAGCAGAGAATGAGCCTTAGAACCAGTCCTCCTGCCTCTGGTTTGGCATCTCTCCAGACTGCTCCATTATCATGTCACGCTCATGCTTAGGATCTTTAATGACTTCCCTTTAACCTCTATTTAACAAGAGGAAGAATGTTTTTACAGTTTATGGAAAGGAAAATGCATACATGCATACACACACACACACATATACACATCTTCTTTCCCCCTCTACCTCCCTATTTCACCTGACCCACTTCTAATTGCTAATGCTCAGCTCTGCTGTTGCCTCTTCTGATTTGCCAGATTGAGCCAGGTGCCTGCTCTGTGCATCCCTTACACATCTTGGGCTTTCTGCTAACCCAGCCCTCACTGCACTTTGCTTCACTCTGCTTTTCTAATTAATCATCTACCTTCTAAACATTGCAATAAGCTTTTCAAGGGACAAGACCTTGTTTGCACAAACCACATAGTAGGTGTTAGAAATGATGGGTGACATAGCTGGGTGATGGAGAAACTTACATAGGTCTCTTTTTATGCTGCTATAGATTCATTAGAAGTGAAGAAAAGATGTCTCTTTCTGTGTTATTAAAGATCTGTATTTTCTCTACCCTTAATGAAGGCAATAAATAGCTTTTTTGGGCTTCAGGGCTGGAAAAAAAAGTGGGCAAGCCCCTTTGCAGCTAAATCTCATGAAATTTAATTGAAGGTACAGACCTATTGAAGTATAATCTAAAGTGGAGAAGGGTTTCTTCAAGGTTTGAAGAGAGTAGAGGACCAGTCAATGTGATGGTTGGGTCTTCTTGGACTGGGTCAAGGGCATGGTTGTGAGAACGTTTGGTGAGTTGCTTTAACTGAAAGGCAGATGGTGGCCTACATGGTGGCCTGTGAGACCAAAGTGCTAAGGGCAGTGGCCTTAGGATCCCTGGCAATATTCCCTATGATTGGGCTGGTGCAGAGGATAGTGGCTGTAAGCACAACCACCACATTCTGGTTGGTCCATGACATCTGAGCAAAGACTTACATACAGCAACACTAGAGATTGGAAATGAAGCTGTGGTCTCCTTACCAGCCTGCTCTCTGCCCACCATTTTTTGGGGTCTAGTAAACTCTGGGTTTCTTATATTATCCAAATGAAAGGGAAAGATTGGAGGCAAAAGGGAGATGACTAAGATTGGATTTCTTTGAGCAAGGGCTTTTTGGGGTACTTTTGCATTGCAAAGAATCCTTATGAACAAAGAAAGCAAACCACTAGCCTTGTAAATGAATCAGCTGGAATGGTCCAGTCCAGTAGGCATGTATAAAATACTGGCTCTAGGTTTGGGGCTGGGAATATAGAGGATAGGCCATGGCCCCTTTTTTTGGTGTTCACTTGCAGTCTATGGGGTAGACCAGATGGCCACACAATCAGGGATTTCAACATAACTTGGTATAAATTGAGGAAGAGAGAGGCACTGAAGGGAGGAGGACTCATCCTGGACTAGAGAAGCAGGGAAGGTGTTCTGGAATATATGTTATTTGAACTAATCCCTGGAGGTAAAAATGAACTAAGTTTGTGACAAAAAAAAAAAAAAAATAGGAAGGGTATTCCAAGCACCAGGGTGTCAGTCATAGAGAGATGGAAATGTGAGTGAACTATCCTGAGTATGGGGGGATTTATATGTAGTTTGATATTGCTGGAAAACAAAATGTGTGATTTTTTAAAATATTTTATTTATTTACTCATAGAGACACACAGACAGAGAGAGAGGCAGAGACACAGGCAGAGGGAGAAGCAGGCTCCATGCAGGGATCTTGATGTGGGACTCGATCCCGGGTCTCCGGGATCATGCCCTGGACTGAAGGCGGCACTAAACCACTAAGTCACCCAGGCTGCCTGAAATGTGTGATCTTAATGGTGGAAGATGAGACTAGAAAGTTTACAAGTCCAGAGCCAGAGAACCCTGTACTAGATCCCAAGGATGATGAGCAGAAACCAGAGGGTTTTAAACAGGTCAAATTTCAGCTTTAGAAAGAAAGATTAATTAATACAATGCTAGGTTCTATTATAGATAAATCCTGAAACTTTAGTAGTTTAATGCAATACAAGATTATTTCTCAGTGGTGTGTAAACCAATTGGTGGCAGTAAGGGGTCTTCTAAGAGTCTCAGATTGACATTGAATCTGCTCTTTTTAACACAAGCCTTCCAAAGTGTTCTGGCCATTGACATCATTCCCAGGAGACTAAAGAAGGGAACCCAGAAGCCTTGTGCAGAAAGATTTTAAGGATTAGGCCAGGAATCACTCCCATCCACATTTCACTCTCCAGAACCCAATCAACTCAGTCACATTTCAGCAGTTCACAACAAGGCAGCCAGCAGGTGTTGCCAAGATGTCGCCCTGGAGGAAAGGGAAACCAATTTGGTGAATGGCGAGTCCATCTCTACTTCAAAGCATCTCTTTGGATTAGCAGAAAATTGATTTAAAGGACACACACACACACACACACAAAGACTGTTGCACTTGCCCGTGTTGGAAGGGATATTAAGTGGCAGAAATAGAGATTAGTGAGATGATATAAGAATCCTTATAGAGACAGAACTGCCAGGCCTTAAAGTATGAATTGGGGGAGGAAGCATCAGAGAGAGGAAAGAGATGACGCTGGGGTTTCTGGTCTGGTTGATGATACATTCTGGAAAGACCAGGAATTATAGAAGAAGGGACAAATTTGGGAGGAGTGGAAGTGGGTGGAGATGACAAATGTGGTTTTAGACATGTTGAGTGTACAGCTCATGGAACGTGTAAGCGACTGTCTGAATGAGAGGCTGGGCTCAGAGAAAAGACCAGATTAGGGAGACCGAGGAGTAGGAAAGGTTGATATATACAAAGTCAAATTAATATGAGCCCTTCACTAAGGAGAGGAAGAGAAAGTAAGAAATGGCAGAAAGGGAGAAGAAAAAATGACTCTCCAAAAGATCCAAACCATATAAACATTCCAGAGAACATCACATGTATTTCTCCTATAGAGTGTTAATCCTTACCAGGGGGCAGGAGCTATGCTTTGTGCTGGGAGAGCAACTCTCCACTGTCAAGGAGCTCAAAATTTACTGGAGGCTATTGGTTGGCTCTACCATAAATGGATCTTCCATAGAGCCAGGGAAAAGTTTCCTATTCAAGCTGCCCTATGGGTTGCCAGAAGGGGATTTCTTTCTACGTGCCTGGAGTTCTACCATTACAAGCTCACAGTTTTTGAATAAGCTGTTTGCCTTCTCTTTTGGGAAGCCACATGATGTAGGGGAAAGAAGACAGGTTATAGAGGCAAGCAGTAGAATATGGCTACCTAGTAATGATAGGCCTTGGGCTGATAACTTAGACTCTCTGAGCTTTGCTTCTTTACTTTCTTTAAACAAGAACAATAAGGGTAACACTGGGTACATTGAAGGTAACCTGCAATAATGGGAAGTTCTTGATATTATATATGCAGTGTTCCATAACAAGAGTAACGGTAAAATGATGATAGTGATGATGATGGCAGCTAACATACAGTGCCTACTCTGCGCCAGGACTATCTAAGCATTTTACAAATACTCTGTTAATCCTCTTAACAAGCCTATGATGTAGAACTATTATTTATTTTCTTTTGACAAGTAAGAAAATAGAGGTGGAAGAGGCCTCAGGCTTGAAGATGTAACTCATTCTGGATGGGCAACACTGGAACTAGCTCTGAACACATCTCTGAGAATAGACAACTCTAGGGGGTGGGGAATTTGTTGGGCTGGAAAACACTCACTGCCCACTGCAAAAGAGCCTGGAAACACAGAAAATGCTGTGAGGTGTTGGAATGTGTGGAAACTGGTGGGAGAGAAATGGAAGACAGATATTGCTACTCAATATTTGGTCAAGGACAGCACAGACATGAAATGGTTCATGTGTTCATTCAGCCATTCAGTGTCCTCTCATTGAACATAACTCTGCGGTAGGCCATAGGCTGGGCTCAAGGATGCCCCCTCTGCCTGGCTCCTGGAAGCTTCTAGGTGATTCCGGGAAGAGCAGAGTGATCTGCAGCAGAGATCTATAAGAATGTTCCTTATCAACTGGAGGGTATTATGCTGAGTGAAATAAGTCAATCGGAGAAGGACAAACATTATATGGTCTCATTCATTTGGGGAATATAATAATAGTGAAAGGGAATAGAGGGGAAGGGAGAAGAAATGGGTGGGAAATATCAGAAAGGGAGACAGAACATGAAGACTCCTAACTCTGGGAAACGAACTAGGGGTGGTGGAAGGGGAGGAGGGCGGGGGGTGGGGGTGACTGGGTGGTGGGCACTGAGGGGGACACTTGACGGGATGAGCACTGGGTGTTATTGTGTATGTAGGCAAATTGAGCACCAATAAAAAATAAATTTATTATTACAAAAAAAAAAAGAATGTTCCTTATCTTTCCATCTACCCTATAATGGATACATGGGTAGTTTTTTGTTTGTTTGTTTGTTTGGGTTTTTTTTTTTTTTTTTTGCCTGTCCCACATCCATTTTCTTTCTTTTGATTTTTCTTTTGGGAATTACTTCTCAGCCATGTTATGTGACACTCATAGAGCTGGCCTGTGTTCCAAACTAGAATGGCCAGGCCACTCTCTCTAGAATTTAATTTTAAATGGAGTGACATTGTGATAAGAAATGTCTGAACCTCTTCATCTAGACTCCAGCACTCTGAAGAGACTTTCCTTTAGTTCCTGGAGCCTTAAGGCCCTGGAGCTTCCAAGCTTCCTTTCTTCATTGTTGTTTGTTTACCCATATCATAGCTATATGTATACAGATGTACACGTCGTACACATCACGCACATTTCCTCCCCATTATATTGGCCAATTGCTTTCTGTTGCTTGCAACCAAAGACATTTAACTAATACATTTTTCTGGCCATCTTTCTGCCTTGGTTCCTCCACCTGTAAAATAGGAATGGTGAAACTTGCTACTTACCCTCAGGAGGTTGTATAGATTAAAGGTGTATGTCAATAAAATGCTTTCAGATGCTTGGATGAAAGTTGCTGTAGAACTACAAAGTCTCCATCTCCATTTTAGCTGTACTTTCAAAGAGGGACTTTCTTTATATATCATAAAACAGCTTTTATCCTGAGAGGATGTGTTCCTCATTTTACTGTCTCTGTAAACAGTTCAAGGATTGCTCCATACTTGCTGTGTTTCCAAAGCTACCATTGGAGATGAAAGCCCAACTTTATTGAGCATGAGATGTTGCTATATACTACAGGGAGGAAATGTGTTCATTATTGCTATTATGTACTGTTTAGTGATAAGGAAGTGGGCTCAGATTTTCAGGTTGTTACTTTTTTAGCTCTTCAGGGTCAATATTCACATTCTTACCTTAAATTTAAAGAACATAAAAACCCCACCAATTTTAGAACAGAAAGAGCTGCATCATCTTAGAGCATTTGGCAATTATGAAAGTATGTAACATGATAAAAAACCATAACACCTTATAGGTTCTAAGATATTTTATGATTTTCAAAACACTTATACTTTCCCTTGGACTGGTCTTGATTCTAGAATACCTGGAAGATGCCAACTATATACAGGACTTCTGAGTTATTAGTTTTAAATGAACCACGTTTATAATATACCAACATGACAGTGGTATATACTTATCAGAGAAAACTTAGCAATGCAGAAAGAGAGAACAATAAAGAAAAATATATCAATATTTCAATGGATTTGCTCCCCTAAAAAATCATTCATTAAAATTTTCATGTGTACCATTTTCATTTTTTTGTCACAATTGTTTTATATCCTGTGGCTGTTTTCCCTTTAATATTACATTATAAATCTAGTAGTTATCTATTGCCACCCCAAAACTCAGCAGGTTAAAATAAGAGCCATTTATGATTGCTAATGAGTCAAGGTGTTAGCTGGAAGGTTCTTCAGGTCTGGTCTCATCTAGGCTTGCTCATGGGTCTGCCATCAGGTGATTGTGGTAGGGTATTGTAACTTCTTTGGGGGTTCACAGCTACCCTACACTTTGTCTGTCATTCTCAAGGAGGCCAGCCTGGGCTTGGATGCATGCTGGTGGCAAGATCCCAAGAGAAAGAAAAAGGGAGGTAGAGAGAGAGAGAGAGAGAGAGACAGAAACAGAGAAAGAGAGAGACAGATTCAGAGAGACAGAGGGAGAACACAGGAGCATGAGAGGTTTAGGTACAGTTACTGCCAATGCAAGTCTCCAGGCCAGCCTGGATTCAAGGGCTGGGGAGAAAGCCCTCACAGCTCTAGGGGAAGAGGATCCTTTGTCATTTGCAACAGTCTGAGTCAGAGAGAGGGGTGAAAAACTGTATCTAGAGCTTGCAGTCATACCCCCAGACAAACAGAAGCACACTTATATATTACCTCATAGAATTCTTTTTTCCTCATAGACTTTTTAATAACTTTATAGTATTATCTTGGGTGGCACCATCATAGATATTTTGAACATTTCCATAGTATAAGACATTTTGGATTTTCCATTTTGCCTTCTGGGGTACAACATACAGGTCTGTGGGAAGAAAACTTTTCTACTTGAGTTTATTAATAAAAAAAATCCTAATGTAGAATCATAGAAATTAATGTATTACTTAAAAGTTTATAAATATTTTTATTGTTTTTCCTTCGTTATTGCAAGGCATTTTGTGAGGGGCTCATACCTATTGCAGTCCACATCAGTAGTTTATGAGTGCTCATTTCACTGCCCTGCCACCAATATTGAATACTTAAACCAAAAAAATCTCTGCTAAAACAAATAAGGAAACTCTCTACCTCCAGCATTTTGGATGATGTAATTAGCATTTATTTAATTCCTAATAAAGGAAGAGAAGGAGAACCCTAAAGAGAAAGAGAAGATTCCCACAGTAAAGTAACATGTTCCACCTTTCTTGTCGAGTCAGTGTTTTCCTAATTATGCTGATCACAGAACACTCAATTTTTGCATAGCAGCAATCAACACTTTGGACATTCCTTTTTTTTTTATTTTAAGATTTTATTTATCTATTCATGAGACACAGAGAGAGAGAGAGAGAGAGAGAGAGAGAGGTGCAGAGACACAGGCAGAGGGAGAAACAGGCTCCATGCCTGGAGCCTGACGTGGGATTCAATCCTGGATCTCCAGGATCAAGCCCTGGGCTGAAGGCGGTGCTAAACTGCTGAGCTACCCAGCTGCCCCCACTTTGGACATTCCTGAGCAAATGTTGCCTTAATAAAATATAGTAGATTTTCTTCATGGTGGGAATTTGAGAGACTATAGCAAGGCAAAAGCGGTACTAGACATCAGCCTTTGGTCACTCTACAATCTTGCTAAGCTTCCTGAAAGAGAAATGGAACCTGTCAACAAAAATATTCAGCTTCTCTTTCCTCCTGCTTGTTCGCTTGGCAGTGATAACCTCAAGAGCTTTCATGCTTTGTTTTACAGGGTGCATTTTTTTCTGGGAACAGCAGGCTAGCATTTTTCTCCTCTTCATACTTCCACAGCCTGTTGTATCTGACAAGTGGCACAGAACCTAAGGGGTTGGGTGGCCTTTTTCTGGGACTTCGCTGCTCTAGGTGTGTTCTGCAGATGAGCAGCCTCTGCACCACTTGGGAGGTTGATAAAAATGCAGGGTCTCAGGCCCTACCTAGGCCCCCTAAGTCAGAGTCTGTGTTTTAATTAGATGTCCTGTTATTGTATGCACATGAAAGGGCACTGAACCAGGGGGTACTCGGCTAATCTAAAGGACCTGCCTCTTCCTTCTGACCATTACTTTCTAATTTAGCCACCACCAATGAGCACTGTGGAGTTACTGGTATATATTGCTCTCATCTCTTTTTGGCTCTGGACAGTGCATGGTCACAAGCCCTTTTTCCTAATTCCTTTAAAAAGATTTGCTTAACAGAATTAAAGCAAAAAAAATTGAAACATACCAAATATAGAGGCAAGGCAAAGAGAAAGAAAGGAAGAAAGAAGGAAGGAAGGAAGGAAGGAAGGAAGGAAGGAAGGAAGGAAGGAAGGAAGGAAGGAAGGAAGGGAGGGAAAAAGAAAACAGAAGGATCAAACCACTGGGAGGCATGATACAGTTTCCTGCTTCTGTTACAACTCTTGTCTTTTCTTGGGTTCCAGATTTAAACTTTGATCCATCCCTAATTCTGCCTTAGGAGTCTTGCCTTCCAGTCCACATGGCTAGTATAGCAGCCCACACCCCTTTTATGTCCTGCCAACCTCTTTTTTCCTGGCTCTTCAGTCCTGTTGCTTCCTGGAGTGAACCGTCTCACAGTTTACTAGAATCACCCCCTATCTTGCCCTCATAGAGGGAGATAGGCCTGAGAGGTCTTAATTATTCTGTGGTCAAGAACCAGAGATCTGGGTCTCCCAAGACAGGAGACTATCTTAGGCTCTGTCTGCTTTCTCATTTCTTGTCTCTGTCCCAGAATATTCATGTCAGGTATTCCCTCCCTTTGCTGCCCTTTAAAGAGACTGCCTCAGCCCAACTTACAAGGCAGTGATTTTGTTGTGCCAGGTCCCTTACTCTAATCATAGCATGACACAGGCACTGTATTCAAGAATCATATACATTTACGACATGGGGTCATTTCTTAATAGCTTCTGGGCTATTAGCCTGAGGATGGCAGGTGATGGAAGCCAATCAGAGTTATAAAGTATGAACTAATGGCTTTTAAAGTGAATTATCTCACTAACCCACCATCCAGAAGTAGTTAAAATTATGGATCAGAAGGAGACTCCCTTAGTCTGCCACTAACTAGCTGTGTGACCTTGGGCAAGTTACTGAACCTTTCTGTACTATAATTTGCTCATCTGTAAAAGGTGGATAAGGGTAATTATTATTTCTTAGAGATAGGGTTGGCTTCAAAATTTATAGGACCTAATACTAATTGAATATATTGGATCCCTTGTTCAAAAGTTACTGAGGATTTCAAGATGGCCCATCTGAGTAAGGGACCTAGGGATCCTGAGGCTGTCCCTCCCCAAGCTGTTAGTATATTGCTGTGCCTAGAAAATGGTAAGAGTTCAGTGAAGTCCAGTTACTAATGAGGCTTTGAGAAACATATATTACTTATCCTTTTACAAATGAAAGGAAGAAGGCTCTGGAAAGTTGTTTTACTTTACAACTTTACAACTTTATTTTACAACTTAACCCAACAAGGTCAGGCAGCCCAGTGGCTGAGCTGAGACTCACTTGGGGTCTGCTTCCAATGGAAATGAGCAGGAATCCCTGGGAAGCAAGCATTGCTGGAGAAGAAGAGCTCTAGAGGCTCAGGAATCCACCCACTGTGGAAAACAGTAGACAGAGAGTTTCAGATCTTACTTCTGTGGCACCTGGGCACATTTACCAGTCAAAAGCAGGACCAAGAGCCTTTGACTCAGGTTGGGCTGTTTCTGAGATCCTAGCAGAACTTTCAGCTTATGTTGATCAGAAACTGGACAGCACCATTTCTCAGGCCTGTGGTTTTCTAAGTCCTTGAATGAATTCATCCTAAGCAAAGAATCCGGTTCTTTTCCCTGCCCCACCCATCAGGCAGGAGTGTTTCCAGTCTTGGGGCTTCAATATTTCCTGTCCTCCAAAGAGTGAAGAATAACCTGAAAAGCTCCCTTCAGCTCAGGGTCCCAGAAATCTGGCTGATTAGCCTAGTTGAGAATAATTGCATGTCCAACCAGGAGCCCTAGAGAAGATAATGTGTAATGAGCCAGTACATGGGGGGTGTCTATAACAATTCCTTTCCACTTGGTGGTCATGCATTCAACAAACATCCATCAGTCATTTGTTCTAGAAAGGCATGTTACACATGAGCTCTTTTAATTTTCCTAATAGGCCCAGGGGGCAGGTATGACCATTCCCACTTTACAGATGAGGAGACAAAGAGCAGAGAGTATGGCCACATGCCTTAGTCCCACAAGCTAGGAAGGGGTGGAGTCAGGTGTGCATGTGGGGGTCTGTAGTCAGACCATACTATACTATTTTATACCATACCTCCACTTTTCATCACTGTACAGTGAGCTTTTATGATTGGGATGGTTAATTTTGTGTGTCATCTTGACTGGACCTGGATGTTTGATCAAACATTGTTCTTGATGTTCTGTGAGGGTGTTTTTGGATGAGTTTAGCCTTTAACTTATTGGCTTGAATAAAGCAGGTTGCCCTCTCCAATGTGGGAAAGTCTCATCCAATGAGTTAAAGGTCTGAGTAGAAGAAAAAGCCTGACCTTCCTTAAATAAAAGATAATTTTTCCTGCCTGTAGGCATGAACTGAAACACTGGCTCTCTTGGCCTGGGAGGCCTTCAGACTAGAACTGCAGCATTAGCTCTCCAAGATCTGTAGCCCACTGACTCACTCTACAGATCTTGGGACTTGCCAGCCTCCATTATTGTGAAAGCCAGTTCCTTATGGTATATAAATCTCCTATATCCTATTGGTTCTGTTTCTCCATTTCTTTCATACAGTGATATCGATAGTCTAGGAACTGCGCTCAGCACTTTGGAAATTTAGGGACACAGCAAAGACAAGAAAACAGAATCCCTGGTTTCAAGGTGCTCACAATGTAGGGAAGAAAGTTAACAGCACAGCAGATGTACTGCTGTTGAGGAATGAGGAGTTGATGGGGCAGAGGAGCCAGGAGATGAGACTTTAAGCAGAAAGACCAAAGAGGTTAAAGGCAGCAAGGCAAAAGGGCACAATTGGATTGGGGGTACTTGTGACAAATTCTGAAAGGATTAAATTGATGGAGTATCCAACAGGTTCCAGTCAGGAAAACAGAAATCACATTAATTAGTTTAACAGCAAAGCATCCACTGAGGAAGACTGGTTGAAGCAGGTATTGGAGGGCTAACAAACAAAATGGAAGCACTGAGGTAGCAGAGCTGGCAAGTGTGGGAAGCAGCAACCACCCCGAGGGCTAGGGAGCAAGGGTGGAATTTGGGATAATCAGAATTAGAACCTTAAAGATGTTTCTTTCTGAGTGTCTCAGTCAGTTAAGTGTCCAAATCTTGATTTCAGCTCAGGTCATGATCTCAGGAGCTCAATCTCACTGGGCTCACTCAGTACAGAACCTGCTTATGATTCCCTCTCCCTTTCCCTCTGCCCTTCCCCTGACACATGCTCTCTCTCTCTCTCTCTCTCTCTCTCTCTCAATAAACAAATAAGCAAATCATGTTTCTGAGGATCTGGGACCCACATTGAAGAAAGGTGTTGCCTGGGGGCTTTTGGGATTTCTAAGAGGTTATGAAGGGCCCAGTGTGTGCAGCCAGAGTGTGCTGGAGCTGGCTAGTAGGGGCTTAAAAGAACTGTTAAATTTCCTGGGATTTTTTGAGATAGCTGTTCAGTCTTTCGTAGCTTGAGGGGACCCATGATAGGTATATTTATGCCACAGCAATGGGTAAATGCTACTGCAAAACAAGACTTTTTTTCTTTTCTTTTCTTCTGGAGAGTCAGTTTCCTGCACACCATTGGTTCTGGATCTATGGAATAAAGTTGGAGACTAACCAAGGATGGTTGCTGCTGTGGAGACATGTTGTTGCTGGTGGGAAGTAGACAGTGGTTCTTGCTTTCTTCTGTGGCTCCTAGCTTCTCTTGAGATCTCCCGTGTGGCAGACCCACAAATATTCTGGCAAAGGGGAATCATGGTTTGCAGAGTCCCAGCCCTCATATCCCCAAATGGAGAATATAGAAGGGTCTGTTTGGACCCAAGAAACAATGGCATAAACACAAGGCCTTCTAATCTTTAGGAAGTACTTTTGCATAGGAGAGAGTAAGAGTTCTGGCCCTAAAATAGTCCAAAGTTGCCAGGGTTCAAATGTTGACTTTGACAGCTGCTTCAAGATCTATGACCTTGAGTAAGATGTTTAAGCTCTCTGCTTTATTTCCCTCCTCTATGTTATGGGGATAATCATGATATCCAGTAGAAGGGATTAAATGTGATAATGGCTATAAGATAAATATCCTGGGGCACCTGGGTGGCTCATTAGGTTAAGTGTCTGACTTCTGCTCAGGTCATGATCTCAGGGTCCTAGGATTAAGCCCCATGTGGGCTCTGTGCTTAGCAAGGAGTCTGCTTGTCCTTCTGCCCCTCCCCCCGCTCCTGCTCTCTCTCTCTCAAATAAATAAATAAATAAAATTTTACAAAAAAAAAAATCCTTATCGTCTCTATCAAATTTTTGCTCAAATGTCCACTTCTCAGTGGGGACTTTCCTAATCACTATTTTAAATTGTACCCTGCTTCACCCCTGCACTCACCACTCATTATCCCCTCCCATGACTTATTCTTCTCTAACCTTTATCATCCTAAAACTTACAATTAAATTTTTTGTTTATTGTCTGTCTCCCTAACTGGAATGTAAGCTCCATGAGAACTGAACATTTATTCTGATTTGTTGTCTAGCACATAATTGCTATTCAATAAATACTTAGTGTGTGAATGAAAAACTTGCCTAGCAAATACTAAGCACAGAGAAATGTTAGCAATCACTAATATGGTGAAAATTATTTGACTAGTGTTTTGGCCTTCCACAAACACACTGCCACCACAGGACTGAACTTAGTTCCATAATGTGAGATACTAACCTACTTTGAAAATCTCCTAAGAGAACTAAACTGAACTAGAATTCTAGGACCTCAATAATAGCTTGAAAATTTTAGTTTTTTTGGAAATATAATAAGACATCTCTCAAAACTGGCAAGTGTGTGTGGGGAAGTGTGTGAGTGGCTCAGTTGGGTAAGCATCCAACTCTTGATTTAGGCTCAGGTCATGATCTTTGGGTCTGGGATTGAGCCCCGTGTTGTATCCTCGCTCATCACGGAGTTTGCTTGTTCCTCCACTTTGCTCTTCCCACCACTCTACTCTCTCTCTCTCTCAAATGAATAAATGAATAAATGAATGAATAAATTAATAAGTAAATAGAATCTTTAAAAAAACAAAAAACAAAAAACAAATCCAACTGGCCAGTAGGTTTACTCCCCGGGTGTGACTGAGGTGAAACATCCTTTTTGATTCACTTTCCTTTCAGTTCTGGTATAAAAGAACCAGAAACAGAACTTTCATGCCTAGGGCATGCCAGAAAGATACTAGTAACATGCTAATAGCTCCTGATGAAAGTTCTCTATTTGCCCTCTTATAACTACCAGGTAGCAGATTAAAATCTTTGCATTCCAAAGAGAAATGGCAGTACCTTATTATATGGTACACTAAAAAAAAAAAAAAAACTGCCAGTAACTGCCAGTTCTACTTACCTTAATGAATAAAACTGATTTTTTATTAGCTTAAAGAAGAAGCCAACCACTTCCCTACCTTAAATTGATTGTGTGTATTTCTTCTCTTAGTGTGGCCAGTAATGAAACATCTTGATACATGTGGGCTATATGCTCAAGGTTAAACATACCTTAATGGTAGGGACTATTTTGACATTCCCAATGTCAACCACCTGGGTTGGCTCTTTAGGTCAGGAGCTAAAAAAGAAGTGGATGGCTTGCATGGACAATGGGTTTGCTCTACACTCGAGGCGTCCAGGCACCTATGAGGTCACTCTCAAATACTGGAAGTTAAAGACAGGCTCTGTCACCCAGGGTAGAGAGATGCTCATAGTGATGGTGGCTGACACTCATTGAATGCACACTGTATGCCCAGGCACTCTGGTCAATGAGTGAACTCATCAACTTTCACAGCAACTCCAAAAGATCAGTAGTGCTATGGTTATCTTTATTTTACAGATGAGAACGTTGAGGCTTAGAGGAATTCAATGAATTTCCCAAGCTCATACATCTAGTAAGTAAATGTACTGGGATTTGAATCCTGTAACTCTGGCCCCAAAACCATATTCCTAGCTGTTTTTAATTAAGCCAGAGTACTTAGGAGCTGTATCTTGCTAATGCTGGCTTTCCTTTGGTAAAGTCTTTTAGGAGGAATATTTGAGTCCTGCCTCAAATGTACATGCAGAGAGGAATGGGCCCTCTGCTCTTCCCTGGGTCACAGCAAGAAAGGGGAACAGCACCCTTGAAGCTAGTGCAGGGAGGAAGACATGGTAATGATTCATGTCTTCCTGGAGAAGGAAACCCATGGGCAAGTTATTTAATTTCTTAGTTTCCCCCTTTTCATCCCTGAAACATAATAATAGTAGCCAACTCATGGGGATATTGTAGCCATTAAATGAGATACTGTATGTAAATAACTTAGCACAATGCCTGGAATGTGGTAATCCCTTACTAAACTCTTAGATGTTACCAAGGAAGTGGTAATAGGGCATTTTCCTTTGCATAAATTACTTCCCTTTCAGTGAGACTTCAATTTGTAAGATGTCACAAATGTCTTATTAGACAATCTCCCAAAATATGTTTGTTCCCTGTATCTTGGAGTCCAGACGCTCTGCTCAGAACGAGTTCTAGGATCAGTTGTGTTTGGGAAATACATTTAAAATTTGTTCCTCTGGAGGGTATTATGCTGAGTGAAATAAGTCAATCGGAGAAGGACAAACATTATATGGTCTTATTCATTTGGGGAATATAAATAATAGTGAAAAGGAATAGAAGGGAAGGGAGAAGAAATGGGTAGGAAATATCAGAAAGGGAGACAACATGGAAGACTCCTAACTCTGAGAAATGAACTAGGGGTGGTGAAAGGGGAGGAGGGCGGGGGGTGGGGGTGACTGGGTGGCGGGCACTGAGGGGGGCACTTGACGGGATGAGCACTGGGTGTTATTCTGTATGTTGGCAAATTGAACACCAATAAAAAATAAATTTGTTATTAAATAAATAAATAAAATTTATTCCTTTTTGAAAATTAAACACTGAGTTTTATAATAAAAATTTTGTTAAACTTGGTTTCACACAGCATCTTCTGAATCTTTTTTTGAAAAATAACTAAAATTTTTAAAATTTATTTTTCTTTTTTAGAGCTGTTTTAGGTTCATAGCAAACTTAAGAGGGAGGCACAGAAATTTCTTATATACCCCTTGCTCCCACACATGCATAGCCCCCTCCCATTATCTACTCCTCCATCAGGGTAGTGCATTTGCTGTGATTGGTGGATCTACATGAACACATCATAAACACCCAAAGTCCCTAGTTTACCTTCAGGTTCACTCTTGGTGTTGTATATTCTTTAGGTTTGGGATAAATGTATAATGACATGTATCTATTATACTATCTATTATAGTATTCTACAAGAGTATTTTCACTATCCTAAAAATCCTCTGTCCTCCGCCCCTCTTACCCACCCCTCATAATCACTGGAAACCACTGACTTTTTTATTGTCTCCTTACTTTGCCTTTTTCAGAATGTCATATAGTCTAATTAGACAGTATGTAGGGTGTTCAAATTGGCTTCCTTCCCTTAATAATATTCATTTAAGTTTCCTCCATGTCTTTTCATGCCTTAATAACATTTCTTTTCAGTGCTGAATAACATTCCACATTCTGGATGGATCATCATTTATTTACCTATTTACCTACTGAAGGCCATCTTGGTTGCTTCCACATGTTGGTAATTATAAATAAAGCTTCTATAAATATCTGTGTGCAAGTTTCTGTGTGGATGTAAACTTTCAGTTCCTTTGGGTATATACCAAAGTGTCATTGCTGGATTGTATGGTAAGAATTTTTAGTTTTGTAAGAAATTGCCCCAATTCTCTTCCAAAGTGACTGTTCCATCTTGAATTTCCATCAGCAATGAATTGAAGTTCCTATTGCTCCACATCTTCACCAGCATTTGGTGTTGTCAGTGTTTTGGATTTTGGCTATTTTAATATCTCACTGTTGTTTTAATTTTCATTTCCCTGTTGACATATGATGTGAATTATTTTTTCATATGCTTATTTGCCATCTGTATATCTTTTTTTAATGAGGTGTCTAAGGTCTTTGGCCCTTTTCAGTTTTTTTTTTTTTTTAATTGTTGAGTTTTAAGAGTTCTTGGTATATTTTGAATAATGATCCTTTATTAGATATGTCTTTTCCAAGTATTTTCTCCAATCTGTGGCTTGTTTTTTTTATTCTCTTGACATTGTTTTTCCCACAGCAGAATTTTTCAATTATAATGAGGTCCAGCTTATCAATGATTTTTTTCATGGATTGTGCCTTTTGGTGTTGTATCTAGAAAGGCATCATGACACCCAAGGTCATCTAGATTTTCTCCTGTGTTATCTTCTAGGAGTTTTATAGCTTTGTATTGTACATTTAGGTCAATGATCCACTTTGAGTTAATTTTTTGTAAAACGTGTAGGATCTGTGTTTATATTTATTTTTGCATGTGGATCTCCTGTTCAAGCACCATCGTTGAAAACTCTATCTCCGCTCCATTGTGTTGAATTTACTCTTTTGTCAAAGCTCTGTTGACTATATTTATGGGGGTCTATTTCTGGGCTCTCAGTTCTGTCCCATTGATCTATTTGTCTATTCTTTCACCAATATCGTGCTGTCTTGATTACTATAGTTTTATATTAACTCCTGAAGTTGGGTACTATCATCCTCCAACTTTGTTTTTCTACTTCAATACTGTATCAACTCTTCTGAGTCTTTTCCCTCTCCATATAAATTTTAGAATCAGGTTGTTGAGACCCACAAAATAACTTTCTGGAATTATAATTTGTGAATGCTCTTGATATATAAGTTCCTTTTCTTTTTTCACCTAGTAGCTATTAACATTCTTTTTTTTTTTTTTGAAAGATTTTATTTATTTATTCGTGAAAGACAGAGAGAGAAACAGAGGGAGGCAGAGTCAGAGGGAGAAGAAGGCTTCCTGAGGAGCAGGAGGCCCAATGTGGGACTCAGTCCCAGGACCCTGGGATCATGACCTCAGCCAAAGGCAGACACTTAACTGGCTGAGCCACCCAGGTGGAATTTAACATTCTTTTGGAATTTTAACATTCTTTGGAATACACTTTGGAAATGGCATTGTACATAATTTCCTCATTCTTTGTGCATCTTATGTAATTTCCTAATTCTTTGTGTATGAGTCTTTTCAATTAATTTTCAAATTTCTTTATCATACTGTATATGACTCTTAATATGCACTATAGCACTGGACACATAGTAAGTACTTAGCAAAACAAATGTTGCTCAACCAATTTACTGGGTTCTGTGTTCTATTTCACAGAAAGCACTTTGGCCCAGCCTCCTGTGAAATGACTCCACCTTCAGGCAGGCAGTGTAATATCATGAAGGGAACAGTGGATCAAAAATCTCTGCGGTTTAGTTTCCATATTTATAACTTTGATGTTTCAAATTACAGAGCCTCTGCATTATTTTCTATCTTTAAATTCTTTGTAATCATGAATTAGGAGCATTAAAGTTGGTGAAGTTTTACAATATAAATATGCAAAATAGAGGGAGGGGATATAACCTTGTTGAAATAAGTGAAGACTAATCAAACAAGAGAAACAACGACTGTTAATTCAGATCTTGCTATAGAAAGGGAGTCACCCACCATCACTTGTGTCTTTGCAGAGTCAAAGGCAGGTGAAGTGGGAAAGCTTTAGAGTAGAAAGCAGAGAAAGCTTCAGGTATGTTCTGACCAGAGATTGTTGGCATGGGATGACTGTAGAGGGGATAACCAGAAGTGGAGCAGCCTATATGATTGATTGGAGCTTTTTCTGGTTGACCCTAAGTTGGAAACAGGGTCAAAAATTAGGTAAACTGTCAGTTATTAATCAAATCCTGGACATTTTGTGTTGATTGTTACAGTGGTTATGGTTTAACTTCCTGGAGTGTTACTAAAGATAGCAATCTTACGTCCTGTGAGGGTGACATAGCAGATTGGTCTCCTGGGCTGGTTACCATAGATAAGGACTTGGTTTCCTGAGCTAGCCACTGCAGGTTTGGGGTCAGAGTTCTATTTTTAGGTATGGTCTGGCCATTGTCTGTTTATATACTTAGTCTCTTATCCTCATTAACTGTTTGTGTAAAATTCTAATTCAACTCAACTTGAAAGTTCTCCAAGTCAAGAGAATGTATCCAGAATCATCATTTGTGTTGTTAAATAAAGATGACAGTAGATGGAACTACAGATATTTGCAGATTTATTTTCTGGTAGTTCATGAGTATTACAAACCATTTGTGGGATGCAATAGTTAGCATTTTCTGATTCTGGAAAAAGCATCTTCTAAATCCTTATAAGAGTTGTGAGTTTCCAAAGATATAAAGGACATTTTGATGTCTGTGGCCTTAGAATTCTTGGGTACTCTCTATCACTCCTGTGGGAACTGGAGGCATGGTTACAGAGGTTTAACTCCTGGTGCTGATTATTTTCCAGGCCATCGATTAAGATTGGACTAGGCTTGTGTTACATTTCTTAGAAATTTTAGAATAATTCTCAGGATTTCTATGAACTTTATTTTTTTTTTTTAAAGAAAGAAGTTCCTGTCCAGGAGTCTACACTCTGGCCTGTGGGCTTTTTAATATAGCCTGAGCTAAAAAGCTTTTGTCCCTCCCCCGCCCACACCCCCCACCTTTTAAATGGTCATTAAAAAAAACAAAACCAAATAAAAAACAAAAAAGAGTATGTGATAAGGACTGTAGGTGGACTGCAAAGTCTAAAATATTTACTCTCTGGCCTTTAGAGAAAATGTTTGCCAATTCTATTATTGGTCAATAGAGAGCCTTTGCTGGATTTTAGAAGTAGGGTCCTCTTGATTCTCAGTGCAGTGGGGGTGGTGAGGTTGGGGGTGCTGCCTGACATTAGAGGAAACACCAGTATAACCTGTCAGTCTGGACAAGGATGAAGCAGAGGTGTTCTCAGAGGATCTGACATCAGCTGGCTCCCAGGAACTGTTGACCTGAGAGTTTGCTTTGTGTTTTAAACCACTGTGTGTCCTCCCATGTGACTGCTGCCTGGACTGGTCCTCCTGCTTTTTTAGGCCTAGGCCTTCCTATGGCTGGAGAGAAGTCAAGATTTTTAAGATTTGAAAGGATCCTTATCCCAGAGTCCAGTCCTTCTGAGTAAAACTTAAAAAAGCATGTTTTCTTATCTTTTCCATTTCTGCTTGGTTCAGGGGAAAAAAAAAAAAAAGTTGAATTGGCTTTCTGAGAAAATGATGCAGTGCAGTCATCAGACATGTGAGGACCATGTGTAATAACATCCTCAAAAATGTTTATAGCATTACAGTAAGTAAAAAGATTGGACACAAATGTGCATAAACAGCACAGTCTTACCTATTTAAAACAAACAATAGACAAAATATATTCATCAAAACAAGGCATCAGGAAGGAAATTCTCCAAAGTTACTGGTGGTTGCCACAAGGAATTGGATTTTTATGTTATATTTTTTTCTTTAAGTTTTTCTACACTTGCAAATTTTCCCACCAACAGCATGTATAGTTTCAAAATCAGATTTATAAAAAAAAAATAGTTTGACCTATTACTACTTGGGTGTGTTCTAGTCAGAAGAAAATATATACATTTATACTCAAATGTCTTCTTGGGAGCAGATGGAAAGTGGATCTGTAAAGATGAAATTTGGATCAAATTGTCACAGTTACCAAAAACTGGCAGAAAATGAAAATAAAAAGGATACTAAGGAGTCTTGAATTATTCTGGTAATTGCTTCCATTCTCATTTTACTTTATAGGCAAAGACCTTTTTTTCTTGCTTTAAATGTTTTGATGTTGGAGCTACTAAGAATTATAGTTGGCCTAATCCTTAATATATTTAATATTCAAAACATGGAACTTCAAGTAGAAATAAAAGCCCTGAATGTATTTGAAACTCACTGGTGCCTTCCTTTTTACATAGGACAAATCCATTGCTTCTCATATTTTTTTTATTGCATCTATAAATCAATTTGGGACAATAAAAACCCAGAAGCCTGAATATCAGGAAGGAAAGGAGACTTGGTCACAACTTGTTGATAAGTCTTTGAAATACAATATTTATTTCGAGTCACAAAAGTGCTGTGCCTCAGCACCCTTTTCTCCTGAATAATGGAGAGTTGTGTCTTCTTGACTAAGCAGCCAATGAGTTGGCAGTATGTCAGCCCTGCACCTTTTCAGGACGTTGTCACCATTTTCACAGATCTTATTTTTGTTGTAGCTTACTGCTCTGCCCTTCTTGGTCCATGTTTAGAAGTGTGAGCAATCGGGCATATCATTCTGCATTTACTGTCCTCAGTCTCATCAGGGCTCTCTCTCATTGTTGGCTGCTCTCTCTCACAGACGCTATTACCCTGTCCTTTATTCATCCACTCACTTGCCTGCCTGACTCATTAGATTGTAAGCTCTTTGAGCTCAGGGACCACACCCTATTCTTCATTATATTTTGAGCAGCCACCACAGAGCCTAGAATGTAGGCTTTGATATGTTTTCTTGAATGAATGAGTAAAGTGAAACCAAATTAAGTAATAAGACAGAGTACTTTGTTTCAAGCACTGTTTTAAGTACTTCACCTGCATTAATTCATGTAACCTTCATAAAATATAGTCTGATAGTTCTTTTCTTATTCTACTTACATGTAAATGAGATGGAAGCATAGTCAGTGGTCATTGTAGACCTTCTTTCTTTAGAGCAGAGGCTGTTGGAAGCTGGGTTTCTCCTAATAACCTTCCTCCTAGGTACACTGGAGGATGTACACTGGATCATGGAGGAAATGATCCCATGGAATGTCCCTCACCTTAACCCCGGGCGAGGGAGGGCAGTGTTTGAGCAAATTCATGAGTCTAAACAGAGATCTTCCCTCTGCTCACCTCACCTTAACTACACATTTCTCAGCCTATTAGTGCATAAGGGTGCCTGGTATCGATCCAGAGTCTTGGCAGTCAAACCAGGCTGGTCCCCCGCATGCCTTGTGAGCAGACCCATGCAAACAGGCTGCTGGAGTTTGGGCTATCTTTGGCTATTTGTCTTGAATCCTATTGCTTCTCCATCCCTAATCTATCTCTCTCCTTTCTTCCAACTTCTAGCTGACTGCCTCTCTGGCCTTCTTGTCTTTGATTTCAGCTTCAACACCTTTAGCTCTTTTGAATTTTTCAGTGGGCTTGGCTTCCCAGGCCGAGCCTCACTACATGTAGCCAGCACTCACCCTAGGCTCTTCTGTTCCTGGTAGCTTCTGGCAAATGTCCTGCCTGACCAAATTCCAATCAAGTCCCAACCCCCAGTGCTGGCGCGGCTCTGAAGGCAGGGATGGAATTCCCCTAGAGCTTTTCACATGGCTAAATAGATAAATTGTGTGATGGGTTATACATCTCTAGTTCCAGAGTGGGAGTGGGAGAGAGTGACTATAAAGCTTTCACTATCAGATTTGGCCTCATCACCCAATCCTTACCTGTCAGCGCTCTTCTTGTTTCCCCAAAACTCCGATTTTTCCTGTCTCAGGGCCTTTGCACACCCCATTCCCACTGCACAGAAGACTTTTTTTTAATCCCCACCCTGATTAATCTGATTCCTGCTCATCCTTTAGGCTTCAGTTTTGATGTTGCTTCCCTTGGGGAGCCTTCACTATTTACAACCTCCTCACCCCTGGCCTGGGTCAGCTAGGTATCTTATTCTTTCTCTCCTTCATCTTCTGGTGCATCTCCATCATCATCATCATAGCTGATGTTCACAGGATTCATCTAGGCAGATGCAACTTGAAGGATTTTACAAGAATTAACTTGGTCGATCTTCCTCAACAACCCTGAGACTGATACCATTTTTATCTCTATTGTACAGAGGAGGACTCTGCCTTAGGTAAGTTAAATAACTTGTCTATGGCTATATGGTTAATTAGGGGTAGTCAGATTTTGAACCCAGGTTGTCCATCTCTGGAGCCACTTGTGTAGCTACTGTCAAATGCCTCTTGTGTGTGGCATTTCTCATACTGCCTTGCATTGTGTAGTCACTCCTGTTTTATTCACAGTTGCATCTCAGCATGCAGGACAAATCTCAATAAAAATTAATACTTTTTTGTAGAGTGAATGCCTGAATTCTAGTTACAGATATTTTGTGTCTCACAAATTGAAATAAAACATTCCTGATTCTTGATTTGGTGAGATGGGTTGTAACTAAACAAGGATAGCCAAGCAACTGGTGTGTTGTCTTTGGGTTCATTAATGATTTCTATGTTAATCAATCTTACTCAATATGAACAATTTGGCTCTAGGGAAAGTGTTGTCTATCCCAGTCCCTGTGTTTCACACAGTAAGAGACTGGGGCCCAGAGTGTTTAAGTGACTAGTCCATGGTCGCACGTGAAGCAAGTGACAAACAGGATGCCAGGTCGGCTGTTTTCCAGTCCTGTGTCCTTTCTCTGTGCCTGGTCAAACAGAAATTACAGTCACATGAGGGCATGCAGTTAAAACAAACACCAAGTCTGCAACCGATTTGATTATGACTCCAAACAGCATGAAGGGGCATGTGGCCCCAGTGCTCCCTGGGACTATGATCAGCCCAGAGTAAACATAGTGCTTCTGATAGAGAGGCATGTTTGGCTCAGAAAGTGCACAGACTCTGCAAAGCTTTAAGAGTGTTTTGTTTACAGTGTGGCCTTTTTTTTTTCTTTCCTGTGTGACCTTGGGTGCATTGCTTTTCTTCTCTGGTCTCTAGTTCCTTGCTAGTATGACAGGGCAGTATGGACTATATGTTTATGCACTCCAGCACCCACCCAAATTCACATGTTGAAGCCCTACCCAGAACATAATGATATGTGCAGCTGGCCTTTGAGAGGTAGTTAGGTTTTAGATGAGGGTAGAGCCTCCATGATGGAATTAGTGTCCTTAGAAGAAAAGGAAAAGAGACTAGGACTAGAGCTATCTCTCTCTGTGTCTCTCCACACTGGAGGACACAGTGTGAAGGCAGAAAGCAAGCTGTCATCAGGAGCTGACTCTGCCCTTACCTTGATCTTGGATTTCCAGCCTGCAGAACTGAGAGAAATAAATGTCTGTTACTTAATGCACCTGAGTTTTTGGTATTTTGCTATAGCGGCCTGAGCTGATTAAGATACAGGCTTTTTAAAAAAGATTTTATTTATTTATTCATGACAGAGAGAGAGAGAGAGAGAGAGAGAGAGAGAGGCAGAGACACAGGCAGAGGGAGAAGCAGACTCCATGCAGGGAGCCTGATGTGGGACTCGATCCTGGGTCTCCAGGATCATACCCTGGGCTGAAGGTGACGCCAAACCGCTGGGCCATTGGGGCTGCCCTAAGATACAGACTTTTATGAGCTTGATCTTGAAGGCTCCTTCTGGCTCTGCATTTCTCATGTTCTTTCTCAAGTTCCTCCCTATTACTGGCTGTGTTCATTCCTGCCACTCTGCTGTCCCCCAAGCCATACCTCCTCACTAGTATGTTTCTCCAACTCCTTGCCATTAATCAGTCTTCTGCTAACTTAGAGACTGAGCATAAGTCTCAGACACAGGTATAGTACATTTTGGTCAAGTCTAGATACTATTCTTCATTTCTATGTGACCTTGAGCAGTTGCTTACTTAACGTCTCTATGCCTCTATCAGCAAAGTGGAGTTAATAATACCTATAGGATAAGAGTTGTGATTATTACATGGAATTGAATATGAGAAGTTCCCAGAAAGACTGAGGATCAGCAGAATTTTTTTTTTTTTTTATTAAAGGGCAGACAGTAAATAATTTAGGCTTGTGGTGCATACAGTATCTCAGCTTTGCCATTGTAGGGCAAAAAATAAATGAATGTCATTATGTTCCAATAAAACTTTATTTAAAAAAAAAGATGGCAGACTGGATTTGCACCTCCTACCTGCAGCACTGCACTTTGCAGTCCCTTGTAATAGATTATGATTCTCACTACATTTTTATCCAAACAGGCTTCAGGCAGTTTTGTACTGTATCTTTCTGGGAGGCTCCTCCTTCCCTCCTTGCCTCACCCTTCCTTTCCCAGATAGTGGGTATTTTGAAGTTCATGTTTTCTTTGGCTTCTCTTCATACAGAGCTCCAAACACAAGCACTAGTAGATGTGCTGTGAGTGTTTGTTGAAATGAAATGAAAAAGAGTCCCCCTTCATTCCAGGCTCAGAGTCCAGTGTCTGAGAGCCCTAAATGCAGTGGTGTGGGCCTGGCGCCATGGGAGAAGAAAGCCTTTCTGAGGTCTGAGGGGGCCTGCAGACTGGGCGGGGCTTTGCTTTATAAAGAGGTGCTGTGCTTTGACATTAGTGAAAAGCCCCAGCTGGCACACTGGGGAGCTGGCCAGCGGCAGGAGCTGGTGTGTGGGTCCACTGCAGAGGTTTCCTTGTCCTGCCAGTGCGCCCCAGGCTCTGCTGATAGGGGGACCATTATTCCTTGTCCATTGTGTGGAGTGCAGGGTGTTTGGGGCTATGGGCAGGGTTGGGAGCAGCCACTCATTTCACAGAGCTCAGCTCAGTGAAAACAGAGAGATAAAAAGCCAGAAGAGGAGGAAGAAAGTGCCCACCATGCTAATGTGCCAGCTCGGAAATTGAAGTGACCTGCCTGGCGAGCATTCTCTGAGCAAGGATGACATTTGCTGCGAGTCGCTCTGGGCTTGGAATGGGAAATGGGCTTTTAGATGTTGATAATTGGAATGCACAGAAATTCAGTAACCCATCTGGCAGTTATTCTGCTAATCTCAGTATCCTGGCCAGGGGCCAGGCAGGAACAAAATTGTGTTCTCTTCTCTTAATCCCCAGTGTAGTTCCCACTGGACTCGGCAGGCCCCCAGCCCTGCAGATTTGTCAGGGCTACTCTGCAGGGCTCGATGGCTCAGGGAAGGCCCTAGAAATGCCACTAGCTATCCCCGGAGCCTCAGACACAGCCAGACACCAGGATGGGCCAGGAATGAGCATGGAAGGATGGAAGACCCGGACTCTCACAGTCATTTGGGTTTGGGCTGAATACTGGCTCTTTACCAGCAAAGTAAAGAACTCTGTCCTCCTTTATTTGAGAGATGGTCTCTGGGCACCAACCTCCAGGATTCACATTTGAAATCTGTCAGTTACTGGCCCTGTGATTTGAACACTTTACTTAATGTCCTCTGCCTCAGTTTCCTTATGTGTAAAGGGAATAGGATTGTGCTTCCTCGAAGTGTTGTTATGAGCATCAAATGAGCAAATGAGTACACAGCAACACACAAGCACACACACAGACACACACACACACTCACACATTAGAAGAGACCTTGCCCATAGCACACATTGGTATGGGTTTATGACTTTGGTTGTTATTTCCTCATGCAAAAATGGGGATAATGACATCCATTTTTTAGGTGTGTTGTAAGGATGTGATGAAATAATGAATGTAAAGCCCTCTCCCCTGGACCTGGTGCATAGCAGGTCCTCAGTGAATGCTGGTAACTTTGTGTGTCCCTTCACTGGAGACTTGTTGCTTAGCATGAGGTTGATTGGCAAGAGTCCTGAATTACAGACTTGGCTCTCTCACCGGTTAGGTGTGTGACTCAGGCGTGTTACTGCTCTCTTTGGCCTTAGATGTCCTTCTACCAAGATGAGAAAGTCAGACTGGGTTTGCTCTTTCTGCTCTAATATTTGGGCTTCCCAGAAGGTCAGGAAAATTTATTGTGGGTGGCTGTCTTGTAGAGATTTTCCATTTGCCATTTGCACTAGCTCAACTATATGGTAGCAGTCTCAGGCAGGATGTTCCAGTACAGTGTGTACACTGGTGAGACATGGTAAGGCAGTGCTCCCTGTGAAACCCACCATACTTTCTTCCAAAGAAGGAGAACCAGGCTTCCTCAATCTTCAGTGGCCCTGAACTCATCACCATCACCATTATTATCATAGAGGTAGTGAACATTTACTAAATACTTTACACATATTAATTCATGTGACCCTCACTGCCACCCCATAAGGTGGATGCCATTATTATCCTCACATTGTAGATGAGGAAACAAGACACAAGAAAGTAACCAGGTGGGGGGTTGGGGGAAGTCACACATCTGCTTCGTGGAATGGGCTTTGATCACAATGGTTAGAATTCCAAGGTTGCCTCTTTGCCACCGGCTCTATCTGGTAAACCAGTAAATCATTGGGCCTCAGGCTGCAGGACATGTAATGGAGAAGTGGGGCTGTCCAGGGGTTAGGCATGCTGAATTCATCTGGGGGCCATTGCACAACTGCTCCAGTCTGGTGGGAACTTGGAGGATCAAGTGAGAGCACTGTGTTGAGGAGGACCAGGAGAAGGAGGAGAGAGCCTTATTGCTGAAAGGGCACATCGAATCATCACCAGTCTCCTTGCTGTCATTCTCACACAGGTAATAACATGCATTGGTCAGGGCATAGGATGCTCAGGGCTTAGGCACGAAGAGGCAGGTTATTGCCAGGTAGGGAGACCTTGAGGCACCTTGAGTTTAAGAAGACATTGGACTGAGAATTAGAGACCCTGAAAGGCTTCCACATTGTTTAGCTCTGTGTTCTAAGATTTTAACATGACATGAGCCTTTAGGGCTTTGACCACTCAACCTCCTTGGATAGGTCCTAGGTTAACCTCTCGGAGCTCTCTGGAGAAGAAAAGCAAGAGTGCGTTCATGTGATGTTCAAAGAATACACAGAACGTGGCCCCTTTTTTCTCTGTCTGCTGTAGACCCCTTAAAGGTCCTATTATATCTTCAGCACAACTCCCTGAGCACCTAACTTTTTGCTCAATACAGAGTTCCCATCTTAGAGGTGAGGAAGCTGAGTCCCAGCCATTAGTCAATTGGTCATGAGCACACAGACTGTGGCACAAGTGGGAATGGAACCCTGATATTTCTTTCTTTCTTTCTTTCTTTCTTTCTTTCTTTCTTTCTTTCTTTCTTTCTTTCTTTCTTTCTTTCTTTCTTTCTTTCTTTCTTTCTTTCTTCTTTCTTTCTTTCTTTCTTTCTTTCTTTCTTTCTTTCTTTCTTTCTTTCTTTCTTTCTTTCTTTCTTTCTTTCTTTCTTTCTTTCTTTCTTTCTTTCTTTCTTTCTTTCTTTCTTTCTTTCTTTCTTTCTTTCTTTCTTTCTTTCTTTCTTTCTTTCTTTCTTTCTTTCTTTCTTTCTTTCTTTCTTTCTTTCTTTCTTTCTTTCTTTCTTTCTTTCTTTCTTCTTTCTTTCTTTCTTTCTTTCTTTCTTTCTTTTTCTTTCTTTATCAGATTTATTTATTTATTTATTTATTTATTTATTTATTTATTTATAGCACAAGTAGGGGGAGAGGGAGAGGGAGAGAGAATCTTTTTTTTTTTTGTATATTTTTTTTATTGGAGTTTGATTTGCCAACATATAGTATAACACCCAGTGCTCATCCCATCCAGTGCCCCACTCAGTGCCTGTCACCCAGTAACCCCATCCCTGTTCACCCCCCCTTCCACCACTCCTTGTTCGTTAGGGAGAGAAGTCTTAGGCAGAATGCCTGCTGAGCACAAAGGCTGACTCAGGGCTCAGTCCCATGACCTTAGATCATGACCCAAGCCGAAATCCAGAGTCTGATCGATGCTTAACCGTCTGAACATTCCAGGTGCCCTGAACCCTGGTATTTCTGATCCTAGATCTCTGCCTTTGACTGCTCCTCCTCACTGGCCTGTAGGGGAAAGTCTATTCCCCCCAGTTTAACACACAAGGTGTTGGGGGTCTTGGCCCAACATTCCTGCTCACCCCTGCTCACTCCTGGCACTCTGCAGCCACCAAAAGTTCTTGCTGTTCTGATGCACTCTGTCCCTTATGCATTCCTGCCTGGTCTAGGTTGTGTGCCTGCCAGGATTTCCCTTTGCAATTTTCTACTGGTCCATTGACATTCAGCTCATGTGTCACTGTCATAGGGAAGCTTTTTAAATTATTTTTCATGGACTAGTGAACAGCTTCCAGTCTCTGTTCTTCCTGGATCCATTTGCACTGATCCAATCTTTTCTTCACACTTCTGCCCCAAAGAACTTTCTAGAATTTAAATATGATCCTACAACTCCCTGGCTCATCACCCTTTAGCAGCTCCTTTTGTTCTTAAGATGCTTGGCATAAATAGCTAGTGCTGGCCCTTGCCTGCCCCTCTCTTGAATCCCACCTAACTAGGCTGCCTCTCTCCCCATGATAAACTTCTTTCAATTCCTTCAGTAACCCATTCTCTCACCTCCTTCCTTTCTGTCTCAGGCAGCTCCACTGCTGCAACAAAGTACCATAGACTGGCTGGCTTAAACAACAGAAATTGATCTCTCAGCTCTGGAGGCTGGAAGTCCAAGATCAGGGTGTCAGCAGGGTTGGATACTGGTCTGAGCTCCTTCCTGGCTTTCAGATGGCCACCTTCTGGCTGTGTCCTCACATGGCAGGAAGAGAAATAGGGTACTGATCCCCTTATGGAAGCCCCACATTCATGACCTCATCTAACCTTAATGACCTCCAAAAGACCCACCTTCAAATACAATCAGGTTGGGGGTTAGGGCTTCAATATACGAATTTTGAGGGGATGTAAACATTCCATCTATAGCACCTTCTCACATGTACCTCCCTAATCCTGGGACCCTCTCTACTTTCAGTCTGCATTAACAAACGTCTCCTCATTTTTATGGTCGTGGTTTAGCCATCTCTTCCCCCAGGAGACTTCCCTGTCTTGTAAACTCATGTATTTGCTCCTATGGTTCCCATGGTGAAACTCTGCACTTCTACTGGTTAACATGCCTCTTCTCTGGAAGATGGTGAGTGTCGCTGGGCAGGTGGCCAGGCCACTGTGTGCAGAGCTCCTGGTACATAGCAGCTGCTCAATTAATACTAGGTGGATGGATGGATGAATGAGTACAGTGGCTTGCCAAGATCATGTTGAGAACTAAATCTGGAGTCTTGGGATTCTAAATTCACCATCCCAAACCACTTCTCTGTTCCTGGGATCCTGCTGGCATGCCCATTTCCTACCCCAGACTATTTTCTCTGGATGCTTCACCTGTACACAATATTAAAAACCATATGATTATACAACTGAAACTAATATAACATTATGTTAATTGTACTTAAATAAAAAAATATGAAATTAAGTTCTCTATTCATGTTTGTACCTTTCATATATTTGCAGGCTCTTACAGTTTATATTTTGCCTGCTAGCCAAGTCATGCATTTTGGCTCCTTTAATTTTTCTTTCAAATAAATCTCTTCATATTCACTTTGGACCCTTTCCAATTTTCATAGTTTTTTTTTTTCCCTCCTCCAATTTCCTTAATCTTTTTATTTAAAAAGTGCCCTTATGTTTAAAAGCAGTGGCTTAAAAATACAGTTCAGTTGAAGTCCATAGACAATTATTGAGCCTGGTGCTTATTGTAGAAGGATGAGCAGGGCATGGTTCCAGTCTTCAGGGAGTGTACTGTCTTGTATCTCTGAACCCTGCATGCCTCTGGGCTGTAGGCAGAAGGTGTTGGGCCATTTCTTGGCACTGGACATCAAGCAGATGTGAGCAGCTAGTTTCCAGTCTGGTGGGTTTGGGTAGCTTTTCCTAGAGCTGTCCTGTTCTTTTCTTTCTGCAGACCCACAACTGCAACTCTACACCCCTTAGGGAATACTCAGGAGAGCCTGAGCTCCCTGGCTATCTACTTGTCAAGACAGACTATGGCGTCGAGTCAGAATACCTGGCTTGGGGGTTATGTGGAAAGCCATTCACTTTGAGTTAGGCAGTCCTGGATTAGAATCCTGCTGCTGCTTTTTAAAAGATTTTATTTATTTATTTTAGAAAGACAGAGCAGTGGGGAGGGGCAGAAGCTGAGGGAGAGAGAGAATATCAAATAGACTCCCGGCTGAGTATGGAGCCAGATATGGAGCTCAATCCAATAACCCTGAGATTTTGACCTGAGCCAAGATCAAGAGCCAGACACTTATCCGACCAAGCTACCCAGGTGCCCCCTGCTTGTAATTCTTTAACTGTGTATCCTTGGGTGAGAATTTTGTTTTAAATATTTTATTTATTTATTCATGAGAGACAGAGAGAGAGAAGTTCTGGGACTTGATCCCAGAACCCGTGGAATCAGGACCTGAGCCAAAGGCAGACGCCTAACCACTGAGCCACCCAGGTGCCCCAAGGGATCTACCCAGGTGCCCCAAGGGATCTCACCTCCCCATCAGGGAATCAAACCCAGGTATCCCACATGACAGTCGGGATACTCACCACTATACTAATGAGGACAGCAGCTCCTTCAGTAAGATTTATCAAGTTCGCATTTTATTCACCTGTAAAACAGGAAGGGATAGTAATTGTTGCATCATAGTGTTATTATGAGGATAAGGTGATGTGACGAATGTAGTTTCTGGCATATGGCAAGTACTCAGTAAATGCTGCTTCTCATCCCAAACCAGTGGAGTAGCATTTTAGCTGTGGCCTCTCTTTTGTGGCCATATTGTGGGTTTTGGTAGTGGCCATGTGCATGAGCTGCCTTGTAAAGTCTAGGTTATACCATGGTTTCTATGAGGTTTGGATAGGTTAAGTATTGACTGTAAGATACAAAACTAGTATGGATACAGCCAGAAAGGAGGTGTATTAGAAAGAGTTTTACTTAACTAAGTGTGAAAGATCCATTTGGATCTATAACAACCACTTCAGAAAATGCCTTGGTTGTACTGATCAAGATAAAAACAATAAAAAAATTGCCATTTCCAATGATACATCAGGCCTTCCATCTATGCATTCAGCCATTCAACAAGGCGTCATGGAGCTCCTACCATGTGCCAAACATGGTTCAAGTGAACCTATAATTCTTGTAATTAATCATGTTATTCCTGGTGTGTGTGTGTGTAACAGTGTGTGTGTGTGTGTGTGTGTGTGTGTGTGTAGTGTGTAGGAAGTACAGGTGGCATAGACTATGATGGAAATTAGCAGAAGAATTATGACAGAGGGCGGAAAGATGGGCAGCTGACACCATTTAGGGGGTCAGAAAGGTTGTCTGGAGATGATCCAACAGAAACATTCTTCTTTATGGTGATGCTGGACCAGTCAGAGTAGGTTCTGGTCAAGGAGCTGGAGAGGTTCCTAGAGGTTATAGTTTTGCCATGAATTAACCATTTTATTGCTGCTCCCAGGGGCCTTGGAGGATGAGACAGGAAAAGAGGGGGTAAGAACAATAATTTGAAGTTGTGACTATTTACCAGCTCCATAGAGACCTATATTTTATCAGCCAGCATTGCTGCTTACCTATTACTTTGCCTATTTATGAAGTTTAAGACAAAGGTACCAGGTTTGCAAAAATCCTAAATCATTCACCAGAGGCAATAATCCGAATCTGACTAGTTTTATTTACTTTCCCTCTCTTGCTTTTTAAAAATAGTATTTTAAGGGTTTCTTTTCCATCAACTGTACAGATATTTCTTTTTAGTTGCTTGCTAAATAGACTTCCCCAAATACTTTTGAACATCTCAGTCATTGCATCTCTACATGAGTGGCTCTGTTGGATGTCTTCTTTCCCTCCTTCACAGAATCCTGCCTGATACCCAATAAACCCCTTAACTTGTCTTTTTACTCTCATTGTCCATTATTTCAAAGCACGATGTATTTTCTTCATAGCCTCTATATCATGAGTAATGCGGGAAGTGCCTGATACCTTCTGCTAATCTCAGTGAAGATTTCTGAGGAGGAAGGAGACTGTCCATTCTGGAAGATGAACAGTACAGACAGTGACATATTGGAGTTCGGAGAAAGTGAGTTGAAACTCTAAGCCTTTCCTGGTTGACCAGTTGACTTTGGGCTAATTAATTTGTCAGGACTTTATAAAAACTAAAGATAGAAATCATGAGACTTAAATGAGCCAACCCAGTTGTTTCAGATCCTTCTAAGACACAGATGCTAGGACAAGATTAAACGTGCAAAGATTTTATTGGTAAATTCCCGTGTGAAAAGAAATAGGAAATGAGTCTGGGAAGGCTAGAAGAGCCTCAGACATAAAGAGGCAGAGGAATAAGGTAGTTATATGGAAGCACCCCAGACCACTGTTTGGTCTAAGGGAGGGTTGACCAAGTCACTGGGCGTTTGAGTTGGTTGGGAAAGGAGTCCTAGAGGCCCTGTCCCCAGGAAGGAGGAGGCCTGCAAGGAAGGGTATGGCTTTAGTATCAATGAGGTGAGCTTCAGGTGCAGCATCTGGGGTCTGAGGTCAGATGTGCTTTTGCTATAGCTGTAGGTCTGTGAGTTTGTCCTCATGGCACCATAGTGCCTTACACAGTTTCCAACACAGAGGTGACTCTTCTTTACCACTCAGATCTGAGGTGATATACCATTCCCAAAACTTGGGAGGGAGGATCCCTTTATATCAAACAGAAGCAAAGCCTTCACTTTGGCCAAGTATGAGAAGGTGCTGATTGTAGTGAGTAGTACATGGAAGATACAAGGAAATATTTAAAGGGGCTCAAGTATGATGGAAAGAGATTATGTGCCTTCAAATACTAGTCATATGATATTCCTTCTGGCAAGTGTTCAAAAATGCCTTTATCTACTATAGAGAACTGATAAGACTTTAGTGCTAGACATAGTGAGTGCTGAGCATGTGACATCTCCTGACCTTGGCCTTTCCTCTTTCTGTGCCCCACCCCCTTTCCTTCCTTCAGCCATCTTCATTTGCTTAGGTAATGAACTTATCAAAGCACCTGCCCTAAGGCTCAGATGTAGGTTCTGTGCACCACATGGCTAATCCTGGAAGGATTATTTACTTATCCTCTCAGAGAAGGTGCCTGTAAGGATCAGGTTTATTTAGGATGTAGAAATTTTTGGGTTTCAGAAGTCAAGGGCAGTAATTGAGCAAAGAAGGGGCATCTGGCATATATCAAACATCTGTCCGTTTTTCTATCTGGTCATGAAGTCCCTCATAGAGATGTTGCCCCTTATCATAGGCATCTTAAATTTGGTGACCGAGTAACCTCCTTCTACTTTCCATTCATTCATGTATAGAACACATTTTTGAGAGCTAACTCTGTACCAGGCACTGAGTGTTGAGATGGGGAAGTAGTCTAACAGAGTATCTTAGTTTGGGTTCTTCCAAAAGTCAACCATAGCACAAGGATTTGAGTGTAGCTTACTTGGGAAGTGAGCCCAGTAAGCAAAGCCAAGTAGTGGAGATGTAAGTCAGGGAAGGAAAGGAGACCGATGAAATATATTTCATCTTAGCGGGGGTCAGCAAACTTCTTTTGTAAAGGATCAGATAGTATTTCAGGCTTTGTGGGCTATACAGTGTCTGTTGCAACTACTCAGCCATATTCTTGTAGCCCAGAGGCAGCCATAAACAACATACAAACAAAAAGACATGCATTACAGTAACACTTTGTTTATAAAAACAGGTGTCAGTTGAATTGGGACTATGAGCCATGATTTGAGGACTCCTGATCTAGAAGGTCTCTGTTGTGGGCAACTGAAGCTCAGTAATGTTGGGAACCCACTGGAAACACAAGCCATTCCATCTGTCCTACTGAGGAGCAAAAGAGCTGGCCTGTTTATCTGTCAAACCCCTTCCCTAATTGTTTAGAAGTTTGTTCCCCCTGGTCAACCCTAAACCCATTTGCCTACATGAGTTTTGGGCATGTTCTATACCTAGAGAGCACCCTCAAGCAGAGAGAGGCATGAATCCTCCAGTATGTGCTAAGCTTTCTACAGGTGGCCTCAAAGTGGACCAAGGGGACATGGGTGAGCCACCAGAAGCACCTAATACAAAGAGCTTTCTATCTAGTGGTGAGATAAAGCCTGAATCTCTAAAAAGTGAAATCACACTTCATGTGGTCGGGGCCCTGGCTAACTATTTGGGAAATGCCACAAGGCACTGGGATGTATTACATAAATATTAGCTAACATTTATTAAACATTTACTATGGAACAAGTACTGTGCTAAGCACTTCAGATGTATTAACTCACTTAACCCTTACAACTCTGTGAGGCAAGTGCTATTTTATTCTCATTTTACAGTATTAAACGGAGACTTAGATAGCTTACACAGCTTGTTTAAGGTTGTACAGCTAAGAAGGGGAATGTCTTGTGAACCCCCAGCATTTTGTCTCTAGAACTTACTGTCAAAGATGGACTCAGGAGTGCTATTGAGTCAGTGATTATACTGGCTTGCTGGGGCTGCCTGTAACAAAGTATCACAAACTAGGTGGCTTAAGACAACAGAAATTTCTTCTTTTAATTCTAATTCCCTTAGTTCTGAAAGTTATACATCCAAGTCAAGGTGTTGGCACGACCATGCTCCCTCCAAATGCCCTTAGGAGGATTCTTTCCTTGCTTCATCCTAGCTTCTAGTGGTGGCCATCAGTCCTTGGTGTTCTTTGGTTTCTAGATAGATCACTCCAACTTCCACCTCCACCTTCACAAGATATTTTCCCTGTGTGTCCCTGTTTCCCTTCTCTTCTCATAAGGACATCAGTTAAATTGGATTAAGGGCACACGTTAATCCAGTATGATGTCATCTTAACTTGATTACATCCTCAAAGACCCAATTTTCAAATAAGGTCACAATATCATCTACCAGGGGTTAGGACTTGAGCATATCTTTTTTGAGGACACAGTATAACCTATCACACTGGGCCAGGCACTGTGCCAGAAGCAGGGATTCAGAGATAAGGAGGCATGGTTCTACTTTGGAGCCAATCATGGTTTGGGAGTTAGTGGGATGATTCAGAGAAATGAACAGATAAAGAGAATATAAATGTAATCAGTTCTAGAGTAGTTGCATTTGCAAAATGCATCTCCTTACAGTAGTCAATTTGGTTCCTCTAGTTTTAATATTTAACTTTATTTTTTTTCTCCATCATTTACTGATTTCTCCAGTTGGTTACACATTAGTGAGCTGAAGTTACAATTCAAATGGTGGCAATTGTCACTTCTGGGCAAGGATGACTCCTTTGAGCCTCAATTTCTTCATTTGTGAAAGACTCAGTAGGACACATTATTGGGTTTTAACTCTAGCAACACAGTAGAATCACCTGGGAGATTTAAAACACTACTACTGCTGGGCCCACCCTCAAGGATTCTGGTTCAGTTTGCTGAGTTGGGAGTCAAGCATCAGTATTTTTAAAACCTTCCTAGATTATTCTATTATACAGCCAAGCCCAAAGACTACTGGTACTCAAAGTCATGGGGGCTTGCCTGCTCTGCCAATCTTGGGTTCTAATCAGTTATACACTTTCTTTCTCAGGTTGAAGATGCCTCAGTGGCTTCTGCCAGAATGAGTTCAGGGTTATCTTCCCTATTAGCCCAGTGCTGCTCTTTCTAGCAGAGCATAGACCCCAAAAGCCTCCCAAAGAAGACATCTACAATAAAACTCTCTGTTTGGGGGAACTGTCAGAGCCCTAGAGAACAGCTACAGAGATACCAGCAATTGTGAATTAGGTGTTAATTGCTTCCTGGCAAAGCCAGCCTTTTGATGGGCAAAAGCTCAATGACCATAGAGATTACTCAGGCCAGCACGCTTCTTCTTTTTCTGGGCTTTGGAATCCAGGTGGTAGAAGACCTTGGGAGAAAAAAGAAATATGGCTGGTGGCCAGAAGTTGGAGTGCTAATTATAGACAGAAAGCCAGAAAAGGCATGGAATGTTTTAAAGTTGATTTTTTTTCCTAATCTTTTTTCCTTTGTCATATCTGTAGGCCAGGCTATTTCTAAGAATGCCCTCTTCATAGTTTGACTCATTTAGGTTTAAAATCCCTCTCCATCTTCCTTTACCTGTGAATTCAGAGAAGTTATTCAGCCTCTCTGAGTGTTGTTTCTTTATCTGAGCATAACAGGCTAGCATCTCATTAGATAGTTGTGCGACACATGTGAGGTTACATGTGACGATTCACGTAAAGCACATAGGGTGGTGTTTTCTGACACACAGAAACATGCATTAACTTTGCTGCAACTGATTTATTCTTGGAATTATTATTAGCTTATGAGCTTTGTAGGGGATGAGAACAGAAACTTAAGGACACTGACACCGTATATGTGCCACGTGCTGAGTTAAACAATTATATAGACAGAATTTCATTCAATATTTATTATAAGTGTGTGTTAGGTATTATTATTTCTACTTTACAGGTGAGGAAACTGAAGCCCAGGGAGGTTAAAAGGTCAGACCAAGGTGTGTATGTGGAGGCTGAATTCAGTAAGTCAGCTTGACTCCAATCATATTTCCTCCCTCCACAGTACATAGAGCTGAGTTAAATTGGGTTAAAAGGAAACAGGGAAACTTGTAATGGAAGGTTCCATACAGGAACAGCCTGGGGTGTTTGTGCTTATATGTACATGTGAGCTCACAGTGACCCCTAACCAGAGTTCAATTACAAATTGGGTGAGATTTTAGAGTAGACAACATAGACATTAGGGAGTGGGAAGGAGCAGCACGAGGTGGAAAAGGGTTATAAGGGCAGCCCGGGTGGCTCAGCGGTTTAGCGCCACCTTCAGCCCAGAGCCTGATCCTGGAGACCCGGGATCGAGTCCCACGTCAGGCTCCCTGCATGGAGCCCACTTCTCCCTCTGCCTGTGTCTCTCTCTCCTCTTTGTGTATTTTCATGAATAAATAAAATATTTTGTTTTTTTAAAGGAAAGGGGTTATGATGATAACCTGAGATCTCTTCATCCATCCACCCTCATCTTGGGGCATTTTATGGGATATGAGAAACACTTTGAATGTCCACCAGTAAGTCTATACTCTTATCTGTGGCAGGCAGGCACCTTCCCAAAATTACATTCAGAAACCTAAAAGGAGTTTCTGGGAAAGAGAACCAAAATTGGCCTGATAGGGCTGGGGAGAGACTCTAGAAGAGCCAGATTGGTCCTAGCAATTTAGTGATTTCTTATTAGGTTAAATCTTCCTTTCCCATCTGCACTGCCCATTCTATATGCCTTAGAAAGCCCTTCTCCCACCTTTCTTTTTTTATCTAATAAGTTAGTCAGAATCACCTCCATGGTCTTTGTCCTCAAACACAGCACAGCCTCAGCCAATAGAGAACCTAGAAATACTTGGTGTGGTCTGCAGAATAACAGCGTCTGGAGACATCCACGTCGGAACCTGTGAACATGCTCAGTTACACGACAAAGTACCATGAAGGTTGCAGAACTTGCTAATCAGTGGGCTTTAAGAGAGAGGAAGTAGGCTGGATTAGCCACAGGAGCCCAATATAATCACAAGGGTCCTTAAGAGTGGAGGAGACTGGCAGTGTGAGAAGCACTCAACCTGATTTGCTGGCTTTGAAGATGGAAGAAGCCTGCCAGGAAGCAGGGGGAGCTGACAGCAAGGAGACAGATTCTCCCCTAGAGTCTCCAGAAAGAATTGCAGCCCCGCTGACTCCTTACTGTTAGCCAATGAGACTTGGGTTGGGCCTCAAGCCTGCAGAACTTAAGATAATAAATGTGTGCTGTTTAAAGCCCCTACGTTTGTGGTAATTTGTTACGGCAGCCATAGGAAACCAATATACTTGGCAGTGTACAGGGCTAGAGGGGCAGGAAACCAGCCAGAGAGCTTGAATGGGAGGAGTGGAGTGTGTAAAGGTAACCTTGTTTGGAGGCCCCATCCAAGTGCAAGAAAACACAGTCCAAACCCGGAAAGTGGTAATTTTTTTCTAAAATAAGAGAGAAAAAAATTCTACTAGGAAAATTCCTTTGGGAAAGTGGAAGAGCATGGGTTTTGAACCAAGCCATGTGGTTTTGGAAATTAACTGACTCCCCCACTTCAGCTTTGAGATCTAGGTAGTTTACCTAGTTCCAATGTCAGAGTCCTCATCTAGAAAATGCCATAGACAGGCATTAAGATGCCCATCATCCCACGGGTTATCTCTGAGTTCCCATGTTAGCTAATGACAGAGGTGTTCTGAGGACTTACAACCAAATGGAAGTGTCTAGTGCTGGGAATACAGTAAATGCTGACTAATATCTTTCCAAATGCACATGTCCTAAGCTGACTACAATTTTATTTCTCTGAATTAACTGCTGAATGCTTTTTGGAAAGAAATACAATCAGTGTTAATGTAGTGCCCTATAGTAAAAACTTCAACATCCGAGAATGGAATTTTGATAGCTATGGTGAATGAAGAATCAGGATCAGACCTACTAAAAATACTCTTTGCAGAAATGCACACTTTTAAATAAGCCTCTGTCTCTTATGAATTTCAAGTTTACTCCTCAATGGTTTTTTTTTTTTTATTATTATTTTACTTTATCCCCAGTAATGGTCTTGACATCAGATGGATGCTTAGATGTTGTGGATCTCTACCTTTGTTTCAAAGTCAATATTCCCAGGTCTGAGTTCCTTACCTATCCACCACTGTCCCCAAATATGCTCATCCAGTGCTTCTAATCTCAGTGCGTGGCACCACTTTCATCCCACTATCCCAACCAGAAGCCTGGAAATCACCAGTTCTTGCTGAGGCTACTTCCTTAGCCATCTCGTTACTTAGCCTCCCCTCTCCCTCATCATGTCCTTTTCAATTTTTGTTTAGAAGATGAAGTAGTGCCATAATTTCTCTCCCTGCCCCAAATCTTATCCCTGCTCTGATCTAGTTTCAACCCAGTCGCCATTGTGACTTTTCTAAATGAATAGCTCAATTATATTCTTTTCTCACTTAAAATCTTTCAGTGGCTCTTTGCAGATTGTGAGTACTTTGGATTTGGATTCTTTTTTTTTTTTTTTTTAACAGACAGCAAGAAGATGGCTGTCTGCAAGCTGGGAAGAGAATTCTTTCCAGAAACCAATCCTGCTGGACCTTAACCTGGAACATATGGCCCCCAGAACCATAAGAAAATAAACTTCTATTGCTTAAGCTACCCAGTCTGTGGTATTTTGTTGTAACAGCCCAAACAGCGATGCAATGAGATAAAGTCTGAACACGTCAGAGTGTCATGCTCTATCCTTTTCCTTCTAATTCCCAGCCACCTGACAAGTCATTCACAGCTGTTTTCTTTACCTACTCATAACTGAGATTCCTGACCCATTGTACTCTTTGGGGCATATGTCCTCCCCTCTGCTGGGAATAGACTGGTTGGTTCCCTTTTACCCTTCATTCTTTCCTTTAGTGCATGTGATTAATATTCCATTTTCTGTTCTTGTAGTATTTCAGACAAGTCTGTCTCACCATATAAAATATATTTTAATTATTCCTTATCTATTTCCCCCAACTGAGAAATTGAGAGTGAGAGAAGGGCTCTATCTTATTTATCTCTGAAAGGTCCACAGCACAGATTCTGGAACCTTGTAGATTTTCAAAAATGTCTATTGAATAGTTGAGTCAGTGAATGAATTACGTATGAAGCAAAACCTCCCATTGTTCTTAGAATAAATCCCAAACTTCCTCATATGTCCTTCATGCTTTTCTAGCCTCATTTACTTTGACTTCCACTTGGTATCAGCCTCCAGAGCTGATGCCACTTCCTCTCTGCCTCCTGTTCGAAAGCCTCTGTGGCCCTCGTTTCCCTCTGCCTGGAATATGTCCCCTGATCTAACCAATCTTAAACCATGAGTTGCTACTCATCCTTCAACTTGCAGCTAAATGGCTCCCCAGGGAAAATTTTCTTGACATCTTATGACCCAGACGTGATTGTTTCCCCTGTGCTTTGTTCACATATTACCTTTCTGTTTTCTTCCCAATACTTACTCCAGCATGCTATAGCATGCTTGTGTGATTGTAGGATTGAGTTGGCCTTCTGACTAGACAGTGAGGTCCCTGAGATTGGAGAGGTTTTGCTTGGTTGCTTGTGTGTTTTGTTTTCAGCCCTCTCTCCCCAGGACATAGAACAGTACCCAGCACAGAGCAGGCACTCATATTACTATCACAAAGTGGTAGAAAATGGAGCACAAAGTTAAGGTGCAAGATACAAATCAGACTCTACCTTTTGCCATTTTTTCCCAACATCATTTCATTCTCTTGAAGTTATCTAATAACAGATCAGAACAAATCAGACCTTATCTCTTGGCTTTACCCTTGCATCTCTTGCTTTCTGTCCACACTTGAACAAAGTCTACAGTGTTTAGGCTATGAGGAGTAGGCTTAAAGGTAAAGGTTGAACATGTGGCCTCAAAGACTTATAAGCCCAACAGGAGCCCTAAGGAGCTGCTTTACTGGGAAGACTTTTGGAGGTCTGGGGCTCATGCCTTGTCTAGAAGGGTAAGCCGAGTTGGACTGTAGAAAAAGGAAGTGTTAAAGAAAGATAATTTTGCATGCCTACTGGATCTTGAACCCACTACAGCTCAGTGGTTAGGAGTCATGGTTCTAGAAACTGACTTTGTGGGTTCAAACCCTGGCTCTACCTCTTCCTGTCAGAGTGACCTCAGGCAAGCTTATTAGCCTCTGTACCTCAGTTTTCTCAACTGTTGAAATGGAGGTTAGAAATGGTACCTACCTGACAGGGTCATTATGAAGATAAAGTGAGCCAAAAAATGTAAAATGGGCTTAGAATAGTGCCACCACATAAGATACATCTAGAGACCATTATATTTCGTAGTGTTAACCATTCTTGATGTTTTCAATCCATGAAGAGAAACACTGATTACTGTAACAACCTGACCTTTTCCCCTGGAGACAAAGAGTGACTCCTCATTGTAGAGTTTAGAGGAAGAATCTGGCCATGCACAGGAGCTCTCTTCCTCTTAGGGGCTAACTTGGGGACATGTATGTGACCCAGCTTCTCAAGTTTGCCTGGCTTCAGAGCTAAATGGCTGGGGGATAATGCTGACTGATCCTGGGACTAAGTGTTAGAAAGTTCAAGTATCTGTAGATATAAGTTCAATTCTCTAATATTAGCTTAATAACTATGAAGATTTGGCCCCATCTGCCTCCTTCCTTTGTTTTATTTACTTACCATTGATTTGGAACTTAAATAAAGAGGAAGATAGTCATTTATTGGGTCCTTTTAAAGAACCTCCATAAAATCATATTTAAATTGAGTAGAAAAGCATGGGACAATGAATAACAGGGGTCTTAGTGTCTGAACAGCAGTGGTTCATGCGAAGAAGTTAGAAAACCAAAACAGAGTCAATGTGCTATGGAATGATCAGTGGAAAAGCAAACTAGGATAGTCTGCATGAATAAAATTGCGAGTCCCTAAATTTCAGAGTCCTCAGATGAAGCTAATCCCCAGCTAAGCACCAAGAGATGCAAGTGTTGAAACTGAGAAAGTGTCATGGCATCTGTTTCTATCTAATGAGCTCTATCTGTTTCTATCTTTTAATGAGCTCAGACCTCCAGCAGTGAGTCACTTCAACGTGTATAGTGTGTGGCCAAAGATATAGCATACAACACAAAGAAAGCAGTCAGAGCAGAATGCTCAGACCAGAGAGACAAAAGCAGTCAGTGGTCTACAAAACCATGAAAACAGAACAGACCAAAGGACCACTATGGGCAGAAGTTTGTCCAGCACTACAAGGATTAAATTATCTAGCACAACTGTGTAAGATGACTCATAAGCTAAAGTAGGAAACTGAACTGGGGGGATGGCCCTTGAAACAAGGGAAAAGCATCACAATTAGAAGCATGAGCATACATAAGGGCAGGATATAGAATCAATCAGGTCTGAGCTGGAACAGATACTCTCTGCACACCTCTTAAGTATTTTTATGGATGACAATCAGAAATGAATGTCAGACCACATTGCAGGTATTCAGTAGTTTGAATAATTTCACCGAAGTCCCTTGTTTAGTGAAATCGATTTATATGGACCTCACTCCACAATGTAGTTTGAAATGGTGTTTTTTTTAGATTTTATTTATTCATGAGAGAGAGAGAGAAAGAGGCAGAGGGAGAAGCAGGCTCCATGCAGGGAACCCAATGTGGGACCCGATCCCGGGTCTCCAGAATCACGCCCTGGGCTGAAGGCAGCTGGGCCACCCAGGGATCCCATGACTTCTTATTATTTTTTTTTAAGATTTTATTTATTTATTCATGGAAGACAGAGAGAGAGAGAAGCAGAGACACAGGCAGAGGGAGAATCTGGCTCCGTGCAGGGAGCCCGATGCGGGACTCGATCCCAGGTCTCCAGGGTCATGCCCTGGGCCAAACGTGGCACTAAACCGCTGAGCCACCCGGGTTGCCCAGTTTGGAATGGTTCTTAAGTCAACTTGTGCTGTCATTATACCATCTGTGACAGGTGTGTCAGAGCTAAGCAGACCCCACGGAACTGTTTCAGTCAGGTACCTGGCAGGCAGCAGAGGCAAAACCAGCTGAGTCAATCATATTTATGGATACATTTGCAGAGGGGTTTTCTTGTAGTTTATGAATTCTGTTTCTAAGCAAATAAACTAAGATTCTCATCATAGAGGATGTGTTTGGTCAAATATCCAAACAACCCTGTCAATAGTGGCTGCAGTAGGATTGATGGGAGCTCTGGAAGAAGAAACAAACGCCGTTCATTAGAATGAGTCATCCTGCTTAATTTAATTCTCCCTCTCCCCTCCCCCTGGTAAGACGTTTGTGGGCTGGGTTCTCTGGGAAGCTGATTCTGAAGAATAGTTTAATAAGCTGTGTTTATTGATGAGTTCTCTTGGGATGAACACCAGGGGGAGAGAGAGGAAGGGAGCAGGACCCAGTATGGGTCAAGTTGAGCTATGCTATCTAATACCCTTATCTCATGCCTCAAAAGCAGCTCTGGAGCTAGAATGAGTCTTCAGAGTTGTTCTTAATTAGGCCAAGATGGCTTGGATGTTTTGTAATTTCACATGTGCCTGTCATTGGATGTGGGGCTCCCAGGAAAGGGTGCCCTTTGACTGGGGTGGGGGGGACATCTCTGCAGCTGAGGCATCTCTGAAGGGTCTGAGGGGATGCAGGTATCTGCACTCAGCACTTCCAGGCTGAGATAGCAAGAGTTCCATTGAAGGGGCATCTGGGCAGTTCCATCTCATAGGGCCTCTAGAGGATATTTGAAGGAGACCAATCCAACATTAATATCTAAGAAAGACATAAAGCAGAGGAATAAGAAACTACTGTAATCAAAGAGATCAACCATAAGGCTATTGTAAAAAACTAGGAATTCCTAAAAACAAAAAAAAATCTACAAATAAGGATAACAGTAGAAACAGAGGGAAAGTTGAGAAGGATTTGCAATGGCAATCAGGAGAATTAATCTCTTCAGAATGAATGCAGGCAATGAGGTCACCAAACACTGGACTTCCTACGTGTCTTCAGTGCATACTTCAGGCTCATTTTCTTGATGGGAAAACTCTCTTAGAATTGATACGACCAGCAGGTACAACACACAGAATATATTTCCTCTTAATGTCTTGTTTTCCTCAATCAGCTCTTGAGGCAGCTTTTTATAATTGTAGAGTAGTGGGTATTGATTTCATATATTGGCTTTGATGAGTCTTCGATGTTTAATTCTGATCAAGGTTTTAGCCTTTCTGAACTCCAGATTCTTGATCTATAGAATGGGAACAATGCTGTCTATCCTCTTCAAGGCTGTTGCAAGGTTAAAAAGGCAATAACATATGTGAAAAGCACTCTACACAGTGACTAATACATAATATTTCTTCAACAGAGTCAGTGTTCTTTTCATGAAAAAAGAGACAAGATGAGACATGAGACATTCTAGACTGCTCTATTGGACTCAATTTTGAGAGAAAATCTTGTGGGAGAATGGTCGTTGCCCAGCTTTTAAGTGCAAAACAATAATATAAAAAAAAAAGCTTCTGGTTTTAAACTGAAATAAATACATGAAACATTCATCTTCCAGCTCAGACCTAGCATGTTGAAATCTGCCTGGAGCAAAATTTCATGGCTGAGCTACAGCCCCAGAAAATAACATTCTAAAGTTTGAAGTTCTGCATCAACCTTCACATTCCAGCCCTATTTAAAGTAATATTCTAAGTCTACCATGAAGTGGGATTTGCGTTGAAGTTTTTGTTGAAGGAGAAAAGAAGGCACAGGTAGCAAAGTTTGTGTTGTTTTGCTTTAGTAGCTTCCCATCTGGTGAAAACCAGAAACAATCCCTGATGAAGAATGTAAGAGGAACATTTTGGGTGAACCTCAGTTCTTCAACAGTCTCCTAAGCCCCCCAATTTGTGGAGGCCTCCTGCATATGCAGATGCTGTATATATAACAGAGGGCCCTGAGAGATTTACAGTCACATGGAAAGACTCCATGAAAATGTACTTTCCTCCAACATAACAAGTAGAAGGGACTGAGCTCTGACCAAGGTCATTCATTAGACACTTGGAGCAGAGAGTCTTGGACCTGTGAGTTTTTCATGGGCTTAAATACAAATGTCTGATATTTGAAAAAAAAAATAGCAACTCCAAAGAGCAAAAAGAAAGTTTCAATATAAAAAATGAATAAATGCTAAGTTAAATGTTTATGAAACTTTGCATGATATCAGCTGGCCTAGTGCAACTCAATACACTCATATATATATATGTATATGTATATATATGTACATATATATATGTATATATATGTATATGTGGGCTGGGTTCTCTGGGAAGCTGATTCTAAGGAATAGTTTAATAAGTTGTGTTTATTGATGAGTTCTTAAAATGATGTGGATACATTTTATTTTAATAAAGTATGTAAGAGGCCTCTGAAAACAAAAGTGCCTAGATCCTCCAAAGGTTTAAAAGTGGCCCCTATAGAGGCCACAGAAGGATAATGCCTCCTCCCCCCCCCAGGGAAAGATTCCAAAGAAGGTCAGGCTAGAATTGCATGTTGATTACAAAGTAGGCATTGTGACATGTCACAAATTTCACAACTGAGGAGAGTTCTGGAACCACAGTCAAGTTTATCTGTGTATCAGGCACTTCTGACTACATAGAATGCAGCTCAATGCTTCATGCCTGTGGCAACTGATGCCAATTTTTGGATTGGTAGTAAGCAGGAGTAGGCAGGTGGAGGGTCATTTAACCGACTTCCAATTGTTTTATGATTCTTTTTTGCAAAGGACCTGATTCCCTCAGACTCAGCTGAAAGCAGAAAGAACAGTAATGAAGGGACAGGTCAGTGGACAAGCGGGGTAGCACAATATAAACAGAAACACATGCTGTGTCCAACCTCCCAGAGACGCTGACAGATACTGCTCTGGGGCAAGGCTTTTTCTTTTGTCTTCTTTGAACTTTCACCTGGTTCTGGTGGGAAAGAGAATTAGAATCTGGAACAAGATGTCACCATTCTACTTTTTGTTTTCCTTAAGAATCAGAGAAATCTTGACATATTAAGTTTGCCTGGATGGGATTTCAGAAGATTCAGAAGATTTCAGAAGATTTCAGAAGATTCATTTTTGATATGAAGGCCCGGAGGAGTGGTGGTTGAACCTGTAGGAAGGTGGCGTTATGTGCAAGGCAGCAGAGGCCACCTACTCTTCCTCCAGATTCATTTGATCCCTTTAAATGGAGGATATCCTAACTAAACTGGACCTGTGATTGCAGGAAAGTGGCCACAAGTTTACCCCTATCTGGCCCAATTATGAACTTGATGTAACAATAAATATCAAAGTTCCTATTTTTCTGTAGGTGCACATTTATTTACCCATCCTTTTTTTTTCATATGAAAAAGGGAGCTAAAGGAGTAGCTTCTAATGAGTGCCTACTATGAGCTACATCCTTAGCTAAGCAGCTCCTCTTATATATTACCGTCATTTAATCTCTGTTTCATTCCTACAAAGTAAGTCTTATTGGCCCATTTTTACAGTCAAGGAAATTCAGGCTTGGAGAGGTTAAGAGAATAGCCTAGGTTACAGGATTTTGTCAGAGCCAAGGTTCAAAACCAGGTTTAATGAATTCCTAAGCATTTACTCTTAGGAATAAATGGAATAAACTTAGGAATAAACTCTTTACTCATTTAATCTCTTTCACAGCATGAAATATTGATTTGGAATATTACTGTCTGTCCTCTGTTTTCTGATATAAAAATTGAAACAAGCTATGTTCTAAGAATGTGCCAATTCCCATTGTAAGCGCTAGGAATAAAGAGAGAACTGTCCCTTTGAGTAGAGTTTTTGCACTCCAGGACTCAAACTCTCCTGGGATTATTAATATAGGAACAGCTAACTGTAATGCCAGGTTCAGTGAGCCCCTCAAGTGAGCTGCCTACCTGAGTACATGGACGAACAGAGGAAGAAGCAATTGGTTAGTTCTTAGGGATTTAGGAGTACTTCATGATGGAAATCGTGTTTTGAGTTATACCTTAAAGGAACGACCAGGAACTACTAAGCAGACAATGATCAAGAAGGACCTTCTGGGCAGATGGTTCAGGAGCAGAAGGGGCAGGGAGGCTGCCCATGTTGTACACATGGGGGTATGGAGTTAATCAGTTAATCAGGGCAAAGGGTTTTGTAAATGGACTTTATGGCAGAGGGGCTGCAGGGTGGTTTGTAGGCAGGTGCAGTTGTGTAGATTCCCTTCTGTGAGGACAGGGAGAGATGAAGGGATGTGTTCAGAACCTCTTAGCCTTATCAGACACTTGTTCAAAGTTTAGGTCACAATGGAATCATAGGTGAGAATGTGGCTGCTTTCTAGACTCCATCTCTATGGGAAACTAATTCAAAAGTGTCTTTTTTGGACAACCAGAAGGGCCACCTTCTTCTGCACACCAAGGGCAGATTTTGCTGAGACACCTTGAAGAATTTGTCCTGAACTTTGTACCTCAGCTAGCCCCTTGGTGTGGGATTTGTAGTTCCTCGTAATTCCTCAGCACCAGCCACTGTCTAGATTCTGGGCTTCAACTGGGGATGAGATGGATAAAAAACCTGTATTTTACAGAGAGATCCCAACAATACAAAGAAAAGCAAATGAAGGAGAAATTGTGACTGGTAGAAAGTGTGAGGAAGAAAATAAAACACATGGATGTGTCAGAGAATGATGATGGGACAGAGTTTGGGGAATGTTTTTCAGGGAGGTGGTCAAGAGAATTTTAATGTATGCATTAATTTAATTTGGTGATGCAGGCACTCCCTATGAATTGTAAAATATTCCAAAGTATATAATTAAAGCAAAAGGGAGTTGCTTTTTTTCCATTTGATTTTTATTTTATTTTTTAAATTTAAATTCAATTTGCTAACATATTGTATAACACCCAGTGCTCATCCTATCATGTGCCCTCCTTAATGCCCATCACCTAGTTACCCCATACCCCCCACCCAACAACCCTTTGCTATTTCACAGAGTTAAGAGTTGCTTTTTGACTCCTACTCCCCAGTCTTCCTTTCCAGAGACAAAAACCAAAATCAGTTCCTTGTGTATTTTTGTCCCAATATTCTATGCCTGTGAGATCCTGTGTGTCTGTGTGTAAAACAGAGGTGATACTATCCTGTGACACTGCCTGACATATTACATTTTTCACTTTACAATATTTCTTGGAGAACTTCCCATATCAGCAAGATAGTTGCTCCACTTATTTTTTAGCAGGTTTTACAATATTCCAGCATAGGTCCAGCATAGGTCCAGAATACTCACCTCTAATTCTCAAATCCCCAAAGCCCTAAAAACTTAGTTTTACCCTACATTTTGACATTCACACTTATCTAGCAGCAACACTGACTTAAGCTGATATGAAAATATTTATTGTTTTGGTAATTCCACTTGGTTTCATGGAGTATGCTTCAGAAGGATGAATATATTTGGTTGCTGGGCATTGTTCAGGGTCTGCTAGAAATAGGAGCATATATCATACCTGGTTTATATTACTTTACTAAAATAAAAAAAAAAATCTCATTCTGAGTCAAAACTGGCCCCAAGAATTCTGGATAATAGGCTGTGGACATTTATCATTTTATTTCAACTGTCCTTATTGATGGACATTTTGTTTTCAGTGTTTGTTCTTACAAATAAAGCTAATAGGGATGTCTGGGTGGTTCAGTGGTTGAGCGTCTGCCTTTGGCTCAGGGTGTGATCCCAGGTCCTGAGACTGAGTCCCTCATTGGGCTCCCTGCAGGGAGCCTGCTTCCCCCTTTGCCTCTTTGTGCCTCTCTGTGTCTCTCATGAATAAATAAAATAAAATCTTTAAACAAAACAAAACAAATAAAGCTAATACATATATGATTTCATGCCTGTGTGGCTTACCCATAAAGTAAGTTCTTGAAAGGGGAATCCCATGGGCCAAAGTGTTGGAATATTTATAATTTTGCTCAGTTTGACCAAATTGTTCTTGTGCTCCCACCAGCACTGTCTAAGAGTATCAATTTTCTCTGTCTGTGGGCTTTTCATGTCTACAGAGTACAATCAGTCCTCAATCATCCAGTGCTTCATTAGCTGGAACTCTTCATCAGCCAGGGCCACACACTCCTGAATTGATGAGACTTGGTGACAGTGAGACCCACAAGGATTTAATGACAAGAAGAGCAACTGGTGCTTAGCCATATTTGAGTATCAGGTGGAGTTGACTGTAACCTCATTCTTGGAAAATAGGCAACTAGGTACACTGGATGTGGTTTAATGACAAAGTCATGCGACTCATCTTTTAACCAACAAGCCAGATGCTAGGCAGTGATAACATTGCGGGTCACCAGGTTTGTCTGAAGTGAAATGATTGTGTCATGTATTGTTTCAGCAACTGCAAGGTTGCCCTTGGTCATTGAATTAGAACACAAGTCATTGCTTGTCTTGACAACAAAGCTCACTAATGAAGGAACATAGTTGTAATGGAAGGATCTGGGTTCAAATCCTGCCTTTGCTGCCTAGTAGCTGTGTTAATTTAGGCAAGTCACTTGACTGTCCAGAGATTTGGTTTTCTCACTTGTTTAATTAGAATGATACTCACATAACATTATTATTATTATTATTATTATTATTATTATTATTAGGATTAAGTGAGATGAATGTATTTTAGATACTGGACATGTAGTAGATAGTAAATGGCTGGTTTTAATTTTGAGGTCCTGAACTAAGAGGTTTTACATATCTGTTTTTAAAATCTCACAATAAAATAATAGGCCCACTACATTAGATTGGTTTTAAACATTGAGCAAGGTTTGATATAAATGAATGAGTCCTAGGGAGATAAATCCCTGGGAGAGCAAGGAGATGAAGCATGGCTGACAACTGGTCCAGTCATCTATGGAGCCAGCACTAAATGACCTTGTCTGAAAGTGACCAGGCCTGAGGGTGGGGTTTTCATCATGGTTGTATGTAAACCCAGGACAAGCTTTGGGTGAGATTCAAAGCATGCAGTCTTAGAGAGGAACAGAACCGAGGGGACTTGTCAGGCAAGCTATTTTTGTTATTCTGTTATTCTGGGATGTGTGAATACTTATACTTAGGGCTTCTTATTATTTCTACCTATGATATTTAAATAAATGAGTATAAAACAGGATTATTCTGTCAACTACCCCATTTTTTATAGTGTTGGGCAAACTAAATATAGGGACACCTGGGTGGCTGAGTGGTTGGGCATCTGCCTTTGGGTCAGGGCGTGATCCCGAAGTCCTAGGATCAAGTCCCACATCAGGCTTCCTGCATGAAGCCTGCTTCTCCCTCTGCCTGTGTCTCTGCCTGTTTCTCTCTTTCTCTCTGTGCGTCTCTCATGAATAAATAAATAAATATTTTTTAAAAATAACTAAGTATATACTAAATAGCTGGATACCCCACTTTCACAATCCCTGAATCATTCAGTTTGTGATTCTTAAAAAAAAAATCATTTAGGGCACCTGAGTGGCTCAGTTAGATAAACATCTGACTTTTGATTTCAGCTCAGGTCATGATCTCAGGGTTGTGACATCGAGCCTCACATCAGGTTCTACACTGGTTGTGGAACCTACTTAAGATTCTCTCTCCTTCTGCCCCTTACCCACCACTCCCTACTGCTGGTACTCTCTCTTTAAAAAAAAATACATAAAAATAAAAGCCATGTGTTTTCTTTAAAGAAAAACAAGTATTTATTTTTGAGCACTTGTATTGATTCTTTGCACTACAACTGATGGTAAATGACATTTGTAGATGTCTTCTTTAACCAAGCACTTGAAAGTATAGTGGCTAAGCATGCATTCAGTGGAGTCACGCTGACAAAACTCAAATCCCACACCTGCCACTTACTGGTGGTATTATGGCTTTGGGCAAGTTATATAAACTCTCTGTTTCTCCATTTACTGCTCTGTATAATGAGAATGATAATACTAAAATCAGCCTCAAGGGGTTATTATGAGGATTAAATGCAAACCAGAACAAAACAAAACATGTGAAGCATTTAGAGCAGTACCTAGAGCATGATAAGCCTTTTGTAAATGTTGGATAGTATTATTCATTCCCAAAGTGAGTGTTTACTCTGTGCCCAGAATTGTGTTAAACAGTGAGACACAGGGGTAGTGGCAGTGTTGGTCTGTGATTTAGTTCAAAACTAGCACCCCTGTTTTCTGAGTTTTGAAACAGTGGGGAAGTAGACAAGAGAATCAGCAGATAGAGAACCAAAATGTTAGATTTGTTATTGATAGTCTATTCAGAAGAACATATGTTAGAATGAGATTGGAAATGGTCTTGCTAACTCCTAACTCCTGCCTTGGCCTTGGGGTAGCACAACCTGGTAAGGTTTGAGTCTATAGCCTAAGTCCCCTAGTTTAAATTACTCTTCTCACTACTCCAGATGGGGAAGGGAAGATAAAGACCAAATCTCCAGGGTTTGAGGTTATTGTAGATGAGCTCCACCCAATGGACCAATGATACTGCCAGCAACGAGGTGAATGACTCTACCCCAGAGAGAAGTTAAGGTGTAACAAGAAACCAGAGCATGGAGAAGAGGTCTTCCTATCTGCTAAAGGTAAATGATTTCTGTTAAATTGTGTGAAATTAGGGAAAGGAAGTCTGGCACATCCTCAGAAAATAATAGTAATGTCAAATGATACCTCCTCTAAAAAGACTTTTTATCACCATCATCTGATGTTTTCTTCACAATGATCACATAAACCAAATGGAAAGAAGAAAACTATCATTAATTGACCACTCACAATTTCTCAGGCAATGCACAAATGCTTTACGTGCTCTCTCTCAGGTCACCTCACCTTCTCAAGGTCAAAGAAGCAGGACTGGAATGCTACACATGCAACTACAGGCATGAGAGGAGAGAGTAGAGGGTTCATGGCAAAACAAACCCCACCCCATATGATTCTTGAGTTTGTATACATGTTCTCTCCAAGATAATTTTCATAATTCACATTTGTTTGGTGCTAAGAAATAAGAAAAGGAAAAGAATTTCACACAACTCCTTCTGATACATTAAATTCTTTGATCTTTAAGACAACCCTTTGAAAGAGAATCAGTAATTCAGCATACAATTTTGAATGCTCACTCCATGAAGGGCACAGGGCATGGGCTCTGGGCTGTAATGACAAGCAAAAACAGACACAAACCCTTACTTCGGGGGAAGTTTCAGTCTTTATAGGTGAGAAATGCCATCAAGCAGCTACAGTGATGAATGTAGAAGGACAACTTCTTTGAGTCTGCGAGGGTTCAGAGACATGTCTAGGAAACTGTCTGATAAGGAAAGTGCTGGGGAGTGTATTCCAGGCTGAAGGAATAGTGCATGCCAATGTCCTGTGACTGAAGTCAGAGGAAAGAAAGCCAGCAGGTATGGTTATCTGTCTGCATTTTACAGATGAAAAACAACCTCAGAGCAAGGCATGGGTTACCAACATCACCACAAGTGAGTGGAGGAGCAATACCTAGAATCTTATAATTAACTCTCAAACTCTGTCACAGTGAGGTCTTCCTCCATGCTAAACTTGTCTTAGCAAGAAGAAAAAGCTGGCAGGGGTGCTGTTGGTTAGCTTTTAATTTCAGTGAGAAGGAAGCTCATGGGGGGATTGACTGTTTTGTAATTTCAACAAAGGCACCAAAAGTGTGTAGTGAGAGCTAAATTGTGTTTCCATCACCCCACCTACTTGCCACAAACAACTAATGCACAGTGGTGCCTTCCCAACTTCGTGGCAGCCATATTTCTCTTTGTAATTTCTTTTTCCATTCTTTTCTCAGCTTAGCTTCTCAGAACTTTTCAAAAACCATGAGGAAAACTCCACCTATTAGAAAAAACACAGACTGTGTACTGAAAGGGCAAGGACACACACACACACACACACACACACACAGTGGTGCCTTCATTTATCACTACTTCTTTCCACCTCCACCCCATCCCACCAAACCTGTGTACTTAGCAGACTTTAATAGGTGGCTGTGAGAATCTGCTAAAGCTAGAACTTTGGTACCTTTCCTCCTCTACAACCATGTTGCACACATGTTTACATGCATTTCTCAGGCCTAGTCCTGAGTCTCTCCTTCATTCTCAGTGTCCTTTTAGACTCTCGTCTTCTAACTCCTTGATTTCTTTTTTTGAATGTCAGTCCCTCCTTAGGGGCTTCAACAAGCTCAGTAACTATAAAGAACTGTTGTCTGAGGATAGAAATCTTGCCTGCATTGTGTGCTTATGCCACTTACTAGCTCTGTGAACCTCTAGTCTTTCTGAGCATTAGTTTTATCTTCGAGATATCACCTATTGTTAAGATTTTTTTAATAGTGATTAAATGAATTAGAACAATCACAGTGGATGATGTGTGAACGACAGTTGCAATTATTAATGAATGTCTCTGAGTCTCATATTCATTGCCTATAAATTAAAGATGTTAGACCTCATGATCTCTGGTGCTTTTTAGGTGACAAGGTCTCTGATTCTTGGTCACTCATCATCCCTTGTGTTCTTCTTCGACTTGTTCCCTCTCTAATTACATCCCAGTCTCTTCCAAACACAATAGGCTTAGCTCAGGGCATTGTGAGGACCAATTCAGTTTATAGATGAGATGGGTGTTGGTAGTGTTTCTTTGCATCAAGAGTGAAATGACCCATGCCAAGGCAGGAACATGGTTTTTGAAACTGTAAGTGCTAAGTCCCTAAGGATGAACATATCTTTAAATTATAGAGCGAGGGGAATAGGTGACCTTTGAGGGGTTGGATCAGAGGAGAGTAGACTATAGGAGCATTTCAGAGTATTAAACACTCCTTTGGGATTTGCTCCCAAATCCCCTCACTGGCCTGCTGGACTGTTTTCAACCTAGGACTCGATTTCATTAGCATCACTGAGGATTCTTTTGGGCCTCCTTACACTGTGCAAAGAAATGAGGATCTCCTAGGAAGGTGGGGCACAGAAACAGAAAGTGAAACAGCTTCAGAGCCAGAGAAATCAGTGTCCTTCCATCCCAGCTGTGCCACTTACCTGCTGTGTGGGCTTTGGCAGATGATTCAACCTTGGTATTCATCATTTTCCTAATTTATACATTTGAGAAAAATATAAGATATGTCTTAGAGTTGCATTGAAGATTACATGATACACTGGCACCAACATGTGCTCACAACAATCATGCAAGATAGGCTTTGTATAACTTGGTATAGTGTTGGCTTAAACACTTAGCAAATGAGAGAAAGCACTATGGTGGGATGATGACCATTATTGGTAATCAAATCTAATTTCTGCCAGGTACCAGCTGTCATTGTAGACAAGTTTCTTAACATCTTTGTGTCTTATTATTTTCATCTGTGAAGTAGGTATAATAAAAGCTATAGTTGTGACAGTGAAATAAATTCATTTATGTAAACAGCTGACATATGGAAAGTATGATATGTGATACCCACTTTTTATAGATCTAAGATAGCAAGACGGTGAATGTAGGTAGATTCTGAATTTGACTTATTAGCTGCAACAATGTCAAAAGTATGGGTCAGAATTGAAATTCCTTGTTTTCCTTTTCATGGCTATAAAATAGCTGCTGCTTGAGCTCCAAGCTTCCAGGTTTCATAAAACACAACCCAAAGCAGGAAGGAAAGAGATGATGGCCCAGGAGCTTTCCCCCTAGTCAGCTATTTTTTTGTTTGTTTTTAAATCCCCAGAAATTCTAGACTCCCCCTTATTTCTTATTGGCTAGAATTGACTAACTGGCAAATGTGAATGAGATTCTATGACATAAACCAGTCATGACCTTCAGGGACTGGGCAAATTGCTTCTGAATCAAATGAAAATCATGCTAGTAGGTAAAAGGGAACATGTTTGTTTGATAGCCAGTGAGCAGTATTGGATCCATTTTTATTTTAGAAATCATGACACAGGATTCCAAGACGTAGAAGTGATCTAGCCATGACCAGATTGGTGGGAGGTGTCAGGTTCTACACTGGAGTGTAGATTCTCTGACTCCAGTTGCTTTACTACATTGCTGCTTATCTACTTCTTTGTTAACAAGAAAGAACAACCAGAAGATATCGTATATTATTTTCAGGTTAAGGCATTATAGACCACTGTTTTAAAAGGTAAATGTGACCTTTTGGAAAATTTGGGACTAGAATCTTCAAGTGTGGATTGTTAGTTCATTTAAGCAGTAATTCCTGGGTAGACACTATCTTCATCTATCCATCCACCCATCCATCAATCTTTGCCTCCTTCTTCCTTTCATCCATTTGTCATTCATCATCTATTCTTCCATCTTTTTATTTATACATCCTTCTATACATCTTCTATCATCTATCTATCTATCTATCTATCTATCATCTCTATCTATCATCTATTTATCTATCTATCATCTATCTATCTATCATCTTCATCATCATCCTTATCATCTGTTTGTCTGATCTATAACTGGTTTTTCCTCTTTCTCCCCTTCTTTCTTTTAATTATTCACCTACTCAGCCATCTATCCCCCACTTACCAACTGCCTCATTGTATTAAGTGTTGGAAAATGTAACAATGAAAAATACCTATTATTTACTCTCAAGAAGTTCACATTCTATTTAACAGGCAGGCATTTCCAATGTATCCAGTACCAAATGGGGCTCCAATCTGTGTGCCCAGTGTCCAGTTTTAAGTGACCTCCTTGGTTGGGTGGACAAGAATTGCTTAGTGTGCTTTTTCCCTGAGACCAGTAAGGCTGTGCAGGTGGCTCAGCACATAGGCCAGGGCCCAGTAGAGCACCCAGTTCTGATGCAGCTGTCTTGAAATTCAGCACACTGTCTTTGGCATGAGCAAAAACTCTTGGAGTTCTTCAGATGTTTTAAAACACCAAGTACATTTTGCAAAGTGTTCTCCCTTGAATATTTAAAATCATGTTTTATTTAAGGGAAATGACTTTCATAAATTTCTGACCCATTTGAGCTTTATATCATTGTAATATTCTTTAAGAGCCAATTCGTGTCCAATAAGGCTTTTCACCTTGTTTAATGACTTTTTAAAATTCTCTTCTCTTGCAATCAAAACTGTATAAGCCAATTCGAATGCCAAAGGGTTCAAGTTCAGTTCAGAGTGCTCAAATCATGAATTCTGAGAGAATTTTAAGTTGGTTAAATGAGTTCTGCTCATCCGTATTCAACTCTGTATTTCTAGCGATTAGCCTAGTGTGGACTCAATGCGGGCCCCACCTGAAGTTGAAAGTAGAGTTTTCACTGAATATTTGAAAATAGTGTAAGCATACCTTGCCTTATGCATATAGGAGATATCCTAGGAAGAGAAACTGGCTTATGTTTCTAATTCTGAGCAACCTAGAAGGTAGAAAGTAAAACCAAGTATCTTTATCTTTATTATGCTATGTTTTGCCATGATCTTATGTAGTCTCTGGAACAGTCCCAGAAGGTAGATATTACCTTCACTTTGCTAATGAGGAAACTCAGGCTCAGAGAAGTTAAGAAATTGACCAAAATCACACAGCCAGGAAATGGCAAAAAAATATTGTTAGGTCTTCTGAACCCAAACTTTGAGGCCTCCTGAGTTTCATTTCCTTCTGTGCCCTACTGGATCCATAAACTCCACTGAGGTATGGCTGAGGTCTTCCTCCTAAGCAATGTGTCAGGTACTTCATATGAGCACATTACTTCACTTAATCTTTGCTGTAACTTCCTTTTACAATTGAAGAAACAGTCTCTGAAATGTACATTACCTGTCCCAAGTTACAGAGCAGGGCCAGGCAGACTTGGATCTGGATCCTGGTTTCAACACTGTATTTGTTCCTGAGGCTGCTATAACAAATGACCACAATCTTGGTGGCTTCAAACAACACAGACTTATTTTCTTACAGTTCTGGAGGCCAGAGGCTGAAATCAAGGAACCAGTAGGTCTGCACTCCCTCTGAAGGCTCTCAGGGAGAATTTCTCCCTTGCCTTTCCCTGCCACTGGCTGCTATTGGCATCACCTGGCTTGTGGCCACTTCTGTCTCTGATCTATCCTCCCATTGCCTTCTTCTCTGTGTGTCTTCTTTGTATCCCTTATATGGACATGTGTCACTTGATTTAGGGCCTACACAAATGGTTCCAGAGAACTCCTCATCTCAAGATCCTCCACTTAATTATATTTTCAAAGACATTTGTTCCAAGTGAGGTCACATTCACAGGTTCTGGAGGTGAGGCCTTGCATGGATTTGTCTTTTTGTGGGAATTGTTCACTAGCTGTTGACTACAAAACTAGACCCTTCAACTGTTTCTATAGAATGTTGGTGCCAGAAGTCCTAATCTCACAGCATTGTTGTGGTAGAGAAGTGGTAGGTATTGATACTGCTCAGTGTTTCAGCACTGAGTACTCCCAGTTCACAAAATCTTCATCAAATGTCACATCAGAGGCCACAATGGTAGATTCTTACAGCTCCACAGACACACAGGCAGGGAGTAGGTGTCATCCACTCTGCAAATGAAATGAATAAATACTTTACCGGTAAAAATTTACTCCCCAGTTTTGACCTAGCAAGTTCTCCCATCTTGTATTCTTCCTCAGTCTCTCCATCTGCCACATTAGGGAAGCCAATCCTAGAAGTTCGGTTGTTATTCAGAAGGCATTTTCCCTAAGAAACAGTCTCTTGCTTGGTGGCTTGAAAGATGACAAAGGCTTTCCAGAACTGATCTGAGGCTAATCCATAAATGAATGCTTCTGACTTCCATCATCATATGGAAGCCTGCAATACAACCTCACTTCAGTGGGGAAGTATGTGGGTTCAGCCCAAACAACCAGGGAGATTTTGTCTTACAGACTTTTGGAAATAAAATCTGTTTCTAAGGAGGGAGAATCTTTGTATTGATGGGTTAATGTGAGCCAGCTCTGTCGCCCTGGAAACCCAGGTGCACAGCAGCACAAGTTGACCCAACCCCCTTTCCCCCTTCCTTTATTCCTTTTTTTTCTTCGTTTGCTTTCTATTTTATCTTTCATCAAACCCCTAGCATCTCTTCATCATATGCAAGGATATGGATTAGGTCCAAGGGGTACATTATATGGGCTCAGATGATATGGATATGGGTAAATGATCACTATCTGACACTCATAATAGAAGATTTAGAGTATTCTGGGGCAGTGAAACACTAGTCATGTCTGGGGGAGAGCAGGTGAATTGGGACTGGCTTATAGAAGATGCAGTGTTTGAGTCTGATCTTGAGAGATTCAGAGTATTGGGGTGCCTGGTTGGCTCAGTCAATTAAGCATCTGCCTTTGGACATGATCCCCAAGTCCTGGAATTGAGCCCTGCATCAGAGCTTCTTGCTCATCAGGGATTCTGCTTCTCCCTCTCCCTCTGCCTCTCCCCTTGCTCATGCTTTCTCTCTGTCTCTGAGATAAAGAAATAAAATATTTTTTTTTAAAAAAAGAATGCAGGCCAGGCAGAGGAAGTGGCGTATGCAAGTGTCAAAAGCTAAAAGGTAAATACTAATTTCAGGGAAGGTGGGTCATTTGCTATAATCAGAGTATAAGACCATAGCAGGAACCAGGACCTGAAGGAACAACCAAGGGTGCTACACTGAAGGCAAAGGCTATCACCAAGGGGTCAGAAGCCAGTGAAGATGGATCAGAGGGGAATTAGTCTCAAGTCAAGGAGATCAGTGATGATGCTCTTTGGCTGGTTTATATGCTTACTGTTTGCCAGGCATTCTTCTAAGCATTTTCAATATATATATTCACTGGTCCATCCCGTACTACAATCCATGTATTCTTTCTTCTGGCAAAAAAAGAGTGAAAGGGTCACCCAGCTAATAAATGCCAGAGCTGGAATTTGAACTTGAAGTATGTCCATGACAGTGGGAGTGGGAAAGAAGAGGTGGAAGTTCTAGGACTTGGGGCCCAGTTGATGAGAAGGGAAGGGAGGTAATCAGGTCTTCAATTCCACCTAGGTTCCAGTTATGGCTATAAGATCTGCTCTTCCCTCACAGCTGTCCTCTCCTACATCCTGTCACCTAAGTGCTTGTGCAGCCAATGTCCCCAGGCCTGGCCTCTTCCAAAGGCCCTTTACATTAAGGGAGTATCAATGCTATTTGTTGGTATAGGGGTTTAACATCCAGACTCAAGTAATCCAGATTACTGGGTTTGTTACTCTGCTTTCCCCATCTTAGTTCCCTGCTATTCAGGGCATGATTATTGGACTAGCAATAATAACTAGTTGGGGGACGCCTGGGTGGTTCCACAGTGGAGCATCTGCCTTCGGCTTAGGGTGTGATCCTGGAGTCCTGGGATCGAGTCCCATATCCGGCTCACCGCAGAGAGCCTGCTTCTCCCTCTACCTGGGTCTCTGTCTCTTTCTCTGTGTCTCTCAGGAATACATAAATAAAATATTAAAAAATAAAAATAATAATAACTAGTTGGAAATTCAGAATCTCAGGCCCCATCGCACTTTCTTAATCAGAATTTGCCTTTTATTGGCTGGTTCTGACATAGGTGAATTCTGTGGTGCGCTAATATTTGAGAGGTGCTGTTTTTCTTGCATAGCTTTGAGTAAATTATGTAATGCCTCTTGGTCTCATTTCCTTCATCTGTAAAATGAGGGAGGTGATAGCATCTTCCTGATAGGATTATTTGAAAGAACTAAGTATTATTTAGTTCAAGAATATAGAACAAACCTCAAAAAATAGTACTTATTGCTGTTACTACTTAGTTTTTTTTAAACATTTTAAAAAATTTATTTGAGAGAGAGAGAGAATGAGTGAGGGGAGGAGAAGAAGGAAGGGAAAGGAACAATCAGACTCTGCTGAGCACAGAGCTCCACAAAGGGCTTGATCCAGACCTGAGCCGAAATCAAGTCAGATGCTTAACTGACTGAGCCACCCAGGTGCTCCACTATTTAGTTCTGATAAGGACTAACTTTTGCATGCTGACTTACAGGTTACAGAGCACAAATTTTATGATCTGAGTGAGTTATTGCAACAATCTTGTGAAGCAGATGAGGAAGGAGGCACTGAGAAACATCATGATGGGTCCCAAGTTAGATTTTAAAGTCTAGTTCAAGCATTCCATTTTTAGGGGGTATAGGACACAGTTATATAGCTGCTTTTATTATCTTTGGTCAGAGCCATTTTTATGGCAGAGATTGAAAATCAGGAGATCAATCTCTTAAACTCTGTTTTAAGCCAGCAAACTTTTGGAAGCTTCTGTACAGACAACCTGCCAGTATGTCAGATCTGAAGAGACCAGGAACTCTTGCAGTGTCTTGGCTCCTCCAGACCCATCTTCATCATCCTCTCGCCTGCTCTGTGCTCAGGAGACTGACCAGTATGGACCACATCAGTGGGTTCCCTTGTCTTCTGAGTTCTGGGTGAGTTTCTCCAACAAGGAGCCCTGGCAGCAGGTGGTGGGTGGGAGGTGAATGATGATGGTGTATTTATTCCCCCAATCCCTTTCCTGAAGGTCATGCAATGTGGGCTGCATCTCTAAAGACACTGTTGAGAGGTCCTCTCCATGAAATTACTTACCTTTTCTGTGGTTCAGTACCTGTCTTTCCAGAGCTAGTGTTGGAGGCAGTTGCCTGCTGTGCTCTACCAGCACCTTTTATGCTTTACCCTCACCCAGCTCTCACCTACTAAATCCTTCTGCTATGACTTGTCTTGAATGAGTCATGTTTCCTACCATGACCTGAACTGATGGGGTGGTGGTGATAGGGTGGTATTTTTGTCTTCTAAAAGGAAAAGTGAGTCTAAGAGAAGGGAATGATGCATCTATCATCACATGGATGATTAATGATTCTAGAGCCAAGTGTAAAATCCAATCACATGAGGTCCAGTTAATATTTTCTTACTGACTGATGTTCCCTTTACCTTACTTTTCCCTTCACTTCCTTTGCACAGGTCTCTTCCAAGGCTTCAAAATTAATTTGATAATCCTAAATTTGTATGCTATTTCTCAAAGAGAGTTCTTGAATTGCATAAGTCTAGAACTCCACACAACCAGGAGCCTTCCCTCTGAAGGGAAGTGTAGACATGTATTTGGCTGGACTATGAAACTTAGCTTTAGCTAAGGGAGAATGAAGGTCAAGGATTCACTCAGGGAATCCCACACTAGAAAACCCAATGTGACTCTCTGGGACCTGCCTGCTTCCTACCTGTTGCTGGCCCTTCACTCATGCCCTAAGTGGTACTCTCTTTGTTCCTGGCTGCTGTGGATGGTGACACCACTGCCCCTTCTACTATCATGTTGCTAAGGAATCACAAGAATTCTCCCAATTTTTTTCGGTAGATTTAGAATAAAAGCATATCAAAATATTGGGGTCTTCAGCATATGAACTGGGTTAGGAGCATCTACTACATAATCCTGTTCTTTACTGATTTGGAAATGGAGAGAGGTATCCTATTTCCTCTTTTTTGTATCTCTCACTGGCCCATCTCTTAGATATTCTTCTGGAAATGGGCTCTAGAGTCACCCTCCAGAGTTACCACAACCTCTGTCATCCTCCCCTTGCCTTCTTTCCTTCTGAAAGGCTCCTGGGACAAGGTAATGGTGACCAGGGTGGCTAGAGCAGCCACCTAAAATAATGACCATAAAGTGTCTTGAGAATGAAGCTCATCCACAGTGTGGCCACATAATTGCAAAGAAAATTGCCCTTCACCAAAGATTCATAGGGAATCATTCTCCTCTCATTTCTTACTCTTCCTCAAACACCATGCTCTGCCCACCCTATGTCCCTCTGCCTCTGCCTACAGCACTTTCCTCTCCATTCCCTGACTTCCAAATAAATAAAAATGCCACTGCTTGCTTCCATAAAGTCTTTAATGATTGACCCAAGCAGGATTGAATTTTGCTTACTTCTGAGAACATATTTAAGTAAAATAACGTACTCATTGCCTTATATTAAAAAAATGTGCTCGTATCTATTTGTAGTGTTCTTTTTTAAAAAAGATTTTATTTATTTACTCATGAGAGACACACAGAGACAGGCAGAGACATAGGCAGAGGGAGAAGCAGGCTCCCCATAGGGAGCCCGATGCAGAACTCGATCCCCAGACTGGGATCATCCCCTGAGCCAAAGGCAGACACTCAACTGCTGAGCCACCCAGGCATCCTTGTTTGTAGTGTTATTTTGTTTGTATATTGCTTTTACATATATTAAAGCCCTGGATTTTTAATTTATTAGACTAATATTATTATATCAATTTTTTAGATGAGGAAACTCAAGGGCAATGAGTTTTTGTAATTTTTTCTATTATTGTTCAGCTAGTAAATGGTTTCACTAGTAGTAGAGCAATAATCCTTAATTGTAATCCTTGCTATACATCAGTAGAAGGAGGAGGTACAGAGTCTGGGATGAGGTATTCCTGGATCTCCACTACACTGACCCACTCATTAATTTCATGATCTATGGTCTTGATTCCCTTAGAAATAATAAAATTTGACAATATAATTTAGTAGAAATAATGGGATGTGGAAACTTGCATAATCTTGGGCTCGTATCTGGGGTAGTTGTTTACCAGCTAAGCAAGTGACATCTCTAAGGCTTTTTCCTTATCTGTATAAAGGAGTTTTAATATTAATGGCATAAACTGCTAGTCTTTTTTTTTTTTTTTTTTTACAATATCCATTCTCCCCTTTCTCCTTACGAATAATTACCAGAGTATAGACTATATTTTCTAGCCACTCTCACAGCTTTTGACTAAGCATTGTCCATTGATACATATGGTAGCATGTCACAGGTCCCTATTTGAACTTTAAAGAGAAAAAAAAAAAACAGGTGTATATTCTTTGACCTTACTTTTTGCCTTTTGTCTCCTTGCTGGGTGGAATGCAAGCATAATGACTGGAACTAAAGCAGTCATTTTGGACCATGAGAAGACCTTGAAATGGAGGTGACACCCAGAGGAGGCTGGGTTCTTGAAATATTTTTGGAGCAAAGTCAATTTACCTTCTCACATTCTGTCTTAGAATTTATGATGACAGAGGAATGTTAAGACACTCTTAGTTCTTGAGTCCTTACTTTTAGCCAAACCTCATCTTAACATACATCATACAATACTTTTTTTTTGTAGGTTCATTATAAGTATTAGATATATCTATATCTGAGGTTGTTCTTCATGGAGGTACTAAGAGATACTCCAGTAGTGTTAATTACTGTAAGTCCTGCCTTGGACTACTGAGTCTGGGTCTCTGATAGACCAGCTTCTAGGACCTGGTCTGCTTTAGAGGTGATTTTGATTCCTCTATCATGAAAGGCTGTATATAGAAGCAGAAGGTTCAGAATCCCAAGTGTTCCATTATTCTCTGGCTTTATGGTTGTATAGGTAATTCTGGCTAAGTTGACCACCCAGATCAGCTTAGAAAAGAAAAACAGAGGAATAAGAAGTCATGGATGGAGATAAATGGGTTGGAAGGTTAAGATGGCATTTTTATGAGTTTAGTAGTCTGAAGCCTCAAGTTGGGTCACTTTTTTCTTCACTCTCTTTAGTTAGTACACAGTCATACAATATCAGTAAGAAGATATGTAAATTAATTGTTCGAAGATCTCATGATTTGTCCTACTAATGTTAAATTTTGGGAGGCTACTGGAATGATGGAATGTGGAGTAAACATTTGTTGAAAGCCTATCACATGTCAGGCCCTTTATGGTATTCCCTTAATATAGTCCTCATAGCACCATTGTAAATGAAATGCTGTTATCCCCATATTAAACTTGGAAGAATGGAAGCCGGAGTGGTAAGTAATTCATCCAAGGTTACAGAGTTAAGTAATAGTAGAACTGGGATTCACACTAAGTTCTAATTTTAAATTCTGTGCTCTTTAAAAATAAAGTCTCTATAAAACCTTGGAAATGAGACCAGACGTCCAGAACCATCTTCTTTCCCCTTTGGGTATCAAGCTGCAATTTCTTCCCTAACTATGACTAAGATGGGAAAGAGTTGACATTCTGATCCTCTCCCATCCCTGAAGGCACTGTCTATACCCTTTCTTGTAGCTCCAACAATTTCTAGGTCCTTAGCAAAGCTACCCACCCTGAATTGGATGGTCTGATGGGCCTGTAACAAGGTTGGCATTCAGGAGCTGCATCCTGCCCATTATCCACTCCTAGCTTTGGTAAGAGCATTCCAGCTGCTACACATAATGGTAATTTATATATTGTCACTTACCACCATCCTTCAATGGGCATGGGAAGGTACCATCAGATAGTGAAATATCTTACTGACAGCTTGTGAGTAAAGCCAGGTTAATTCTCCCAAGGACATATGATGCAAACTATCTGCTTAACAAGTTTTTCCAAAAGGAAAACCTTGTAGCTGATCATTTCTTAAAGGCTATTTCTGAGCCTATGCCTGAAGACAGAGTATATGAATTCTCATGATAAACTCATTGTAACATGTCCACTATAATTTATTTTGGGGCAGTGAGGTAGATTGTAAAAATCGGCATATTTTACACCCCTTTGGCATGTAATTTTACAACTCTTTCTATCAGGAGGTACACCCTTTCCTCCAGTCTTTGGATCTGGGCTGGCCTGGTGATGTGCTTTGGCCAATGAATGTGGCACAAGTTATGAAGAGACAGTTCCAAGCTTTTATTCACTCTCTTTTGGGACCTTGCCCAGCCCCTGTGTAAACAAGCTGAGGCTAGCCTGCCAGAGGATGAGAAACCATGTAGAGTGGAGACACATCATTGCAACTGAGGCCATCCTAGATCAGAAGAACTGCCAACCTGCAGGTAAAGTGTCAGAATCATAAGCCATACTTAACTGTTATTATTTTAAGCCTGGGCTTAAACATTGATAAAATATTTACAGTGAAAACTGAAAAACTCATAAAAACAGTAATAAAATCAATCACTGAGCTTTGGTGATTGATTAGAAAGCAACAGCTGATACACTCCAATGATAACAGTTTTTTTTTAATAGATGGTGCTTGCTGAGCATGCTGAGCAATGCCATGCACCAGCATCTTGCCTATTTTCCCTCTTTTCATCTCTCCATCCACAAAACCTACCATTTTATTGAAAAGTTACTCAGCAGTGTTTTATATGTCATAAAATTTAATCTTTCTATCTGCCATATAAGATATATGTTGTTTCCATTTGATGGAGAAAGAAGCTGATTCTCAGAGGGATTGGGTGAATTGACTAAGCCTAAGGTACCATCTGAAAAATGGCAGATCTGAGATTTGATCTGCATCCTATACCTGCATTTTCCACCCCCATGGCTTGTATTTTTCTGGTCACTTTTCAAGAGAGGTAACTTCATGCCTTATTTTTGGAGAAGGACTTTCAAGGAAGTTAAATAACTTGTCCAATTAATAAGTGGAAGAGTAGGATTTGAACCTACAATTCACTGACTCTAAAACCTGCATTAACTGAGGTTCATTATTAAGAAATATGTCCTAACTGGAGAAGAACATGTTTACATCCATGCTAGGATCATGTTACTTCTTTGTTTTAGAAACTTGTTCTGCTCTGTTTGACTATGTTTTAAAAGTCATGTTTTGCAAACCCCAAATTGTAACAGAAAGCAGGTTGTAAAGGAACTGGTGAGAGTTATTGCCCAGAAAAACCAGCTGGGAAGCATTTCAGTGTCAATCTTATTATTGCTTTTAAATTAGCAGTGACTTCAAAAGCCTTTGAAGTAGCTGGCAGAGAATGCTTGGATTGGGGAAAACAATCACTAGAGGGTATTCTCAGCAGGCATGTACTTTATAAACGTTCCTCCTCTTTATGCCCTGGCACAGAGAAAGGTTGGAAAAGAGGTAGAGGGATCTTAGCAGGAAGCTTCTAGCTGACGTGAATTGCCAGGAAGACCCAATTAGCCTGTCCCTCTCAGTAGCAAAAGCCCAAGCAGAAGGAATAAATTATTTGTGGCAGTGGCCAAAGCTGCTGACAACTTCAGAGACCACCCGTGAGGTCTTTCCATGTCAAGCTGACTAGAAGGACCTGAGAGGCTCTAACCCCAGGGACTTGATGGATTCCAACCTGACAGCAGAGCTAAGTTAAATCGTGGCTCATAACACCTGGAAAAGAAGTATCACAATATACTTGTTTCCAACCCTGAATCTCTGTCTGAAGTCTTTCACTGGTTGTCTCCCAGGATTGGTTTTAGAGTTTACTTCTTTGGAAACTCTGACATGTCCTGGGACTTCTCTCTATCTATATACAACCCCCTTATTTCTCCATCCATCCATCCATCCATCCATCCATCCATCCATCCATCCCTCTATCCAGCTAGAGTTTGATGACTTCCTACTTTGTGCCTGATGTTACCAGACCTTGAGGATACTGCTGATTTTAAAGTAGATAACAAGGTCCCTTCCTCCTCATGATGCTTACTTAACTCTTGGAAAGAGCATAAAGACTACTCGGTGAGAAGACCACGTATGTACCTGGGCACCAATAAAGAAGTAGCAAGAAATTACTAGGAAATAATTTGATATTTTTACACATACAAAACTATTTTATCAACATGGGGGTGTATCCCAACTGGCTTGAACTTCCCTACATGTATTTATGGCATAGGAATGTTTTTATGTTGAGTTAGATATCAGAAGAAGTGAAACCATGATCTTTTCCAGGCTTGGAGTCTTAAAAGGTCATTTGTTATCATAAAGAGGAAAAAATGAATAGTTATGGTAAGTGCTCTAATATGGAATGCTTGTGATCTGTGAAAGAAACCAGGAAAAGTGTTTAATCAGCCTTGAAGCACGCGTGCATGTGTGTGTGTGTGCGTGTGTGTGTGTGTGTGTGTGAGATGGAGGGTGGTCAGGGAAGTCCAATGGAGAAGTTATTGTTCCCTCCTGTCTGCTCTCATAGTCCCTGGGTCATACCTCTATTCCAATTCCTGCTTTAATCAATTATCTACATGTCCATTTGTAGCATATGCTATAGTGTCCCACTATATTGTGTTAGCACCCGCTATTCTGGTGTATGCCCATAGTATAGTACTATGGGCACCTGCAACTTTCTGCCTGAGTGGCTTTTCTGCATCCACAGGCAGGGAAAAACAGAAGTGCAAGAGGTTTGAGATTTCTGGGAGCACCCTCGCCTTAACTGAATATAGATGGAAGTAAGGTGATAAGTACCCCAACTTTATCACTTTTGGGTAGGATCACTTGAAAGCAAATTCTGCAACATGCCCCCAAGTTCTCAGGCAGGCCTCAGCCCAGTATTTACCAGCATGATAATACAGCCTATATTACCTTCCTTCTCTGGCCAGTGTCATTCCTCAAATCCTCTACCAGTTGTCCTGGGATCACCTTCAAATAGACTTCTTATATCCCTATCCTGGTTTCAGAGTTGGGTTCTGGGGGAATCAAAGCTAGGACAATGACTCTCTTCTCCTCCCAGACCAGGGCTGTGGCCAGTACAAAGCCTGGCATGTAAAGTTGGACTTAATAAATCTTGAACAAATGAACTAATGAATGAGTAAATGAATAATGAAGTATGAATGGTGATGGCACACTTCTACCCTGTTCTGTTTTATAAAACTCAAATGAATCTCATTATAATGACATTTGGGAGGAGGAAAAAATAATGTTTGGGAGCTAACCAACAGATGATTTGGCTTCTGAGAAATGGGAGACAGCAGGTTGGGCCTGAAGGAAAAAGATGAAGCTATGTTGATGTCTTCCTCTCTCTTTCCTACCCTGGATTACCCTCCCCTACTGTACCTACAGACATACCAACAACAGCCTGCCTTTCCTTATTTTGATAAGATTCAGATTCAAAGATTTCTTGGAAAATGCATTCTTTTTTTTTTTTAATTTTTTTTTTTAATTTTTATTTATTTATGATAGTCACAGAGAGAGAAAGAGAGAGAGGCAGAGACATAGGCAGAGGGAGAAGCAGGCTCTATGCACCAGGAGCCCGATGTGGGATTCGATCCCTGGTCTCCAGGATCGCGCCCTGGGCCAAAGGCAGGCGCCAAACCGCTGCGCCACCCAGGGATCCCGGAAAATGCATTCTTAAGATAAAGACCAAGGAGACCTAACAAATCCAACATAGTTCTCACAAAACTGTTGGTATCTATTATTCATGTACTTAGTTCATTCATCTGTAAATTTATCCATTCAGTATTTTACTTATTCATTAATTTGGTCATTTGTTAGTTGATTCATTTCCTCTCTCCTTGCTGACTTGAAAACTTTGGTTCAGAGGAACTGATAATGAAGCACATCGTCCCTAGAGACTGAATGCCTTGATTTGCATCCTGGCTGTGTGAATTTGGGCAAGCTACTTACCTTACCTGTGTTTTAATTATTTCATTTGTAAAATGGGATAAATGGTACCCCTGGTAGAGAAGGTTAAGTGATTAGTGGTGTGTGTGAAGCGCTTAGAACAATCCCACACATAATCAATCATAGCAATAATCACCATTATCCTGTTTTTTTTGAATTGTCAGGCTGTGCTGGGTATTGCTCACTCCTTCTACACTTTCACTTTCTTGTTCCTATTTCTGGCTTTGCTCGCCACAACAGACTGACCATATTCCCCTAGGGGAACAGAGTTTCCCAACTTCCAAATCAGTCCTGAAAGCTTAACCGGACACATCACTCTCCTGACTGTTATGAAGAATCAAAAACACCACAAAGTGTGCAAAGCATGTCCATTTAACCTTTTTAAATCCTTTTTAGCTCTCCCAAGCCTCCCTCTCTTCTGATGATCTCCAATAGCTCCTGCTTCCCTTCTGTTGCTTCCATAACAAAACCCCTTTCAGCTGGGTTTGAAAGGATTCACCAACAACTGTTGACACAAAGGTGTAAAGAAGGGGGTAGCTTCCAAGAAGGAGTTCATCTTGGAAGCTCTACTGTTTGCACTGTGCTTTCCCCCTTCTTCTCTTACAACAACCCTAACATGGCCTCCACCCTGACTACCTAATTTGTAACACTGAAACAACCACGCCTTGTCCTTTCCTGCCTCTGGTTTGCTAATAGCTAAAGGTCAGGGTCAGGGTGGGGAGAGGAGAGGTCAGCTCACTGCAGCCAGCTCTGGATTGGTCAAAAGGAAAGATGAGTGTCTGTTTTACCAAGAATGGAAAACAATGTGTGCAGAAAGTTGTTGTCCATCATAGTGGGGTCCACATTCCTACAATTCATATTTTGTTAGCACTTTACAGACCAATCAGCAAGTTGAAAGCACCCTGGACTACAAATGAACATCACTATGGTTCATATGAAAGTGTACAATGATCTATGGGCATGTACATTGTGAAAACAGTGACAGCTCAACTTGATTAAAAGGCATTGGAAGGCAATGCTTGAGAGCATGGATTCTGCTGCCTAAATGCCTGGGTCGAATCTCTACTCTGTTACTTTTAGTTGACTGAGGTTAATGTGCCTCAGAATTCATATGTCTAAGTGAAGATGGTACAAAGTCCATGTGCCCTAGAGTTGTTAAGATGGCCAAATGGGTCCATCAATGGGTGGAATTAGAGTAGTAAGGACTCCTCATAGCTATTAAGCACATGCTGTGTGCCAGGTACTGTCCTAAGAGTTCTCTGTTCAAAGGAGTGGACGTGAACTGGATGCTCGCATCGGTTTGGCAGCATGTAACAGTAAACACCTAAAATACCAGCAGCTTAGATAAGGTAGAAGCTTCTTTCTGTGGTCATCAGAGACCTAATCTCCTTTATTTTCAAATACTTCATTACTCAAGTATTAGTTTCTGTTCTCCAGGTCACCTCATGTTGCATGCAGCTCTAGCCCCAAGACCCCTATCTCAGGCATCAGGAGGAAGATAAGGTGTTGGGGAAAAGGGATGTACCTTTAAGGTGAGTCAGCTCTTCTTAAGGAATTTTCCAAGAGGCTCTCCACACCTTTTAAGCTTACATCTCTTTGAAAAGAACTTAGTCGCCTTGTTTTATCTAGCTCCAAGGAAAGCTGGGAAATGTAGTGGATCTCAACTGGGCCTTCCAATGAGACTGAAGCCCCAGATGATACCTTGACTGCAACCCTGAAAGAATCTTTGATCCAAAGAGACCCAGTTCAGCTGTGCTCAGGTTCATAACCCACAAAACTGAGATAATAAATGGTTGCTGTTTTAAGCTGCTAAGTTTGGGGGGTAATTGTTATGTAGTGATAGAGAATTAGTACACTAACATTCTGGAAATTTCCCTTTTCCTCTATTTTATTATTTTTTTAAGATTTTACTTATTTATTCATGAGAGACACAGAGACATAGGCAGAGGGAGAAGCAGGCTTGATGTGGGGAGCCTGATGTGGGACTCAATCCCAGGACCCTGGGATCGTGATCTGAGCCAAAAGCAGACACTCAACCACTGAGCCACACAGGTGCCCTCCCTTTTTAAAATTTTAAATGTTACAGCCTCAGTGAGCATGTCATCTGTATTCCAACTACCAGTAGGCAATAAATTGGCCAAATGCTTTGCCACTGCATAGCATGGGGCATCATATTTCTTACTTACAACATCCTTTGCTAAATGAATTCATTAAAGTTGCAGGATACAAAATAAATGTACAGAAATCTGTCGCATTTCTGTACACCAATAATGAAGCAGCAGGAAGAGAAATGAAATATCCTTAACGTTTGCCTCTAGTGCCTTATCCAATGCCATATATTAGATTCTATTTCTCATAGTACCTCTCTTGCAAGAACTAAATTCTTAAGAATTTAGAATTTAAATGATCACTTATCACTTAAGGTCCAGCTACATCCAACAGAAATTTCAAAATCACCGTCAGATACACAAGAAAGGGGTTTATTGTAGTTTCACATAAAAGAAGTCTAGCAGTAGCTAGCCTAGGACTACTTTAGAGGTTCTGTATTCACCTCGTCCCATACTCCTTCTTGCTCCAAGACTTTGCCATTCGTCATTAAGACCACTACATGGTCCAAAATGGCTGCTTCAGCTCTATGCATCATATTCTTTTTTGTTTTTTTTTTTTAATTTATTCATGATAGACATAGAGAGAGAGCGAGGCAGAGACAGAAGCAGGCTCCATGCCGGGAGCCCGTCACGGGACTCGATCCAGGGACTCCAGTATCGCGCCCTGGGCCAAAGGCAGGCGCTAAACTGCTGAGCCACCCAGGGATCCCTCTATGCATCATATTCTTATTCCAAGTCACAGAAGGATGAAACACGTAAGACATCTTAGCTGAATCAGCTACCCTTAAGAATTCTTCCAAACTTAAAGATGTGGTTTGTGTATACAATGGAATATTACTCAGCCATTAGAAACGACAAATACCCACCATTTGCTTCAACGTGGATGGAACTGGAGGGTATTATGCTGAGTGAAATAAGTCAATCGGAGAAGGACAATCATTATATGGTCTCATTCATTTGGGGAATAAAAAAATAGTGAAAGGGAATAAAGGGGAAAGGAGGAAAAATGAGTGGGAAATATCAGAAAGGGAGACAGAACATGAGAGACTCCTAACTCTGGGAAACGAACTAGGGGTGGTGGAAGGGGAGGGGGTGGGGGGTGGGGGTGACTGGGTGACGGACACTGAGGGGGGGACTTGATGGGATGAGCACTGGGTGTTATTCTATATGTTGGCAAATTGAACACCAATAAAAAATAAATTTATAAAAATAAAAAATAAAAAATAACAAAAAAAAATCACTTAAGACTTTGGGAAATCATGGCATGGGATGCAGGATATGAAAAATAGAAGCCTAGCTACATTACAAATATATGAAACAATGCCACCAAAGGGGTTGAAATGACAACGAGCTAAGGTAGGTCATTTTGGAAATAAATAGTCAGTAAGACTGAATGTTGAGAGAAGTCAGTCCATCGGAGGACAATCATCATATGGTTTCACTAATAGGTGGAATATAAGAAATAGTGAAAGGGACTATAAGGGAAGGGAGGGAAACTGAGTGGGGAAAAATTAGAGAGTAAGACAAACCATGAGAGACTCCTGATTCTGGGAAGCAAACAAAGGGTTGGGGAAGAGGGGTAACTGGGTGACAGGCACTGAGGAGGGCACTTGATGGGATGAGCACTGGGTGTTATACTATATGTTGGCAAGTTGAATTTAAATAAAATACTAAAATAAAATAAAATAAAATAATTCAATGATAAAAAAATGACTGAAAAAATTCTTCCAAACAATGCTTTCCATAAGATATTTGTGTAGTAGACAATAGGGTATTTAAAAAGTAGAAGATCTTGTTGGTCATTTACTCAGAGAGAGAGAGAGAGAGAGAGAGAGGCAGAGACAGAAGCAGGCTCCATGCAGGCAGCCCGTTGTGGGACTTGATCCCAGGACTCCAGGATCATGCTCTGGGCCGAAGGCAGATGCTAAACCAGGATCACACCCTGGGCTGAAGGCGGCGCTAAACCACTGAGCCACTGGGGCTGCCCAGGTTTATACATTTTGATTCCTCTTTATTTTTTTTCTCTTTCATTATTTTTGCTATACTTGTATGACATCCATCCAAGTGATTGCTTCATATTGAATTATGGAGTGAAAAAGTTATTTCCCTACATTTACATACCATCTATACAATTTTTCCATAATGTGTTTTTAAATCAATTCACTTTTTTTTAAATCAGTTCACTTTTTAAAACATTATATATATATAATTATATATATATATTTACAAATAAAATTTTCAATTAGAAAATAGTGCTTCCATGAAAGTTGTAGAAAGTACATAAAATAAGATAAAATGAAATAGTTATACAATTACACATGGAAACCATGTCAACCAAAAAAAAAAAAAAAATACCACACAAAACTCTGAGCCACTGACCAGTCCTCTTTATTAAAAAATGAAGATTGGCAAACTGCAGATTACGATCTCCCCTGAATGAAACAGAAAGATTGCAAAGAGAGTTACTTTCTCATTACACTATTCAGTATAATGTCCTGTGTACCACTTAACTCATCTGAACTTTACTAGAGGTCTGTGATCTACATTTTGGGACACACTGGTACATTCTTTTGACCAATGAGTAAACCAATTTCCCAGAGGTCTTGTGTGATTCTCTATTTGCTTCTGGGCATTCTATAATGCTTGCCAAGACTTTATTGACTGATACCACAGTCAGCTGGTTTAGAGTCTGTGTCTGCCTGCTAGACTCTGGGCTCTCAGAATGGTAAGCCAGGGTCTCTCTGTGATCCCTGGGATGAGGCCCAGGGCCTGCCCAGAATCAGTGCATTTAGTGTGCTGTAGCAAATTGAATTGTTCAAGGACACACAGCTTGTGAGCAAGGATGATACTGGGACCCATATCTTCTGGGCCTTATTCAAATGGTACTTTCCAGTTAGGTTTCTAGAGAGATCAATTCAATTTCAGAGATCAAGAAGATTTAAAATAAAATGCTGCTTTTTATTCAAAACAATCAAGATTACTCTTGCTTTTTTTTCATGATAAATTACTGTGTATGTAATGCTAGGTTAAAAACCCATAGTGATTCAAAGTAGAAATCTCAGAGAAAGGTTGTTCAATAAAATGGTGGTGGTTGGTGGTGGTGACAGTAATAATTAATAAAAATAGCTGTCATTTACTGATCATTTTCTAGATGCCAAGTGCAATCCTAATGGGCTACATAATTACTGAATTTTCTCATGGGCTAGATAAGTATTATTCCCATTTCATCAGAGAAAATGGAGGCATCGAGTAGTCTTTATATAGCACATAAGATACAACAGCCTGTAAGCGATGGACAAGCCTCCATTTGATGAGTCTACCTCTTCGGATCCTCTAGGCCTCTCCTGACTTTTGGTTCAGGGGCTCCGATAGCAAAAAGCTCAGCAGGATTTCCTCAAACTTTTGGCAGATGGGATCTCCAGTACCTCACCTGGGCACCAGGTGCGGTATGCCTGTTGTCTCCTGTCCTGGGACCTCTCTGTGGCCTTGAATCTATAGTATCCTGTCACCTGGGCATACATATCTCAGAAGAACTGGGGAATTAATGCCATGTGGTTAAACCTTTGATTTGGGGGGATCCCTGGGTGGCTTAGCAGTTTAGTGCCTGCCTTCGGCCCAGGGCATGATCCTGGAGTCCTGGGATCGAGTCCCACATCGGGCTATCTGCGTGGAGCCTACTTCTGTCTCTGCCTCTCTCTCTCTCTCTCTGTGTCTCTCATGAATAAATAAATTAAAAAATCTTAAAAAAAACCTTTGATTTGTGGGAGATGAAATCAATGGATTGATCTTCCCCTGGTCAGGCTGCACAGAGCTGCTCATTTTATATTTTTTCTTGGAGGACAGTTTTGCAGAGTCAGACAACCAGTTGCACCTAGTGGCAGCCAACTTGATAAAAAGTATTTTTATTGGCCCACCACCTGTTTCCTCCTTTTTCTTTCACTCCTACTCTCTTAGATCATAATGAAGAAATATCAGTAAGCCCTCACTTTTGGCTCATCTTGCTATGGAGTCTGCTTCAGACCAGATCTGTCTGACTCCCAAACCCATGCCAAGGACACTGAGTTATATCAGTCTATGTATGAATCTTCAGGGTAGGCTAAGTTCCTGGTGAGACACCCATGCCTTTGGCATCTTAATGATCTGATCCTTCTCCCTCCCTACTCTTTGCCTCAAATGCCGATCTTCTTTGAGTTCTGGTTGTTATGTTCCATTCTGCTTCCAGCCCTTTGCACTTGCTTTTTCTTTGGAGAATGCTCTCCTTCTTCCTTCTTCTCTATTACTTTCTGCTTCCTTTTCTGGTTAACAAAAACTCATCCTTAGAAGTCAGTCCGAATAGCATTTTCTGATCTCCCTGCTCCCCTCAGCCTCCCCTCAGTGTGGATTAAGCTGTCTGTTTCTCATACTTTACTTTTATTTTTTTATTTTTTTAAGATTTTATTTATTTATTCATGAGATACACAGAGAGAGGGAGAGAGAGGCAGAGACACAGGCGGAGGGAGAAGCAGGCTCCATGCAGGGAGCCAGATGTGGGACACCATCCTGGGACTCCAGGATCAGGCCCTGGGCTGAAGGCAGGCACCAAACCACTGAGCCACCCAGGGATCCCCACATACTCTACTTTTATATACCTATCTTCATGCCATTATCTACTCTTCTAGGAGTCCCAGGTCTTTGAAGATTAGGATGGTGTCCCATTGACATCTCTGATCCCTAATGTGATCATGGCACCTTCCACGGAATCTCAGCTAAGTGAAGTTGGTGGTGGAGTGGTCAAGAGCATAGGAGAGTTGTCAGATGGCCCTGAGGACTCTAGTCCTGCTCTAATACCTATAGCCATGGACTTCTGACTAACAGCTGTGACCTTCAGTTTCCTAATCTGTAAAAAGGGAAAAACCATAGTAGCTATGATGTAGTGTTCTTATAAGAACTAAATGACATAAAACATACTGAATTTAGTAAGATAAAAATAAAAGTAAGCTACTATTATCAACCTTGGGTAATTTATTATTCCTTTGAAAAAGGTGAAAAAGTAGTTGGAGAAAAAAAAAATTAGACTACTTGTCACCTGGGCCCAAACACAGGTTTAATGAATGCCGTCAAGTTTTTTAGGCACCCCAGAGGTTTGGCTGAGGCCCCAAAGCTTACAGGCTCAGTCAGTCCTCACGGTTTTAGTAGACACCCGCCATGTGCTAGGCACTACCTGCAGGGCTGAGGTATTAGAAATGGTAATATTCAGAGACTGTCCTCAATAAGTTCAGTCTAGCAAGGTTATGACATCAAAGTTTATGATCTTCTATCATGACCACATTCTCTCCTATCTTAAAGATAAATGCATTCATTTCTTCATCAAAGTATTTATTGTTCATATACCATGTTCCCAGCACTGGCTAGGTGGCAGGGACACAGCTCTGAATTTATACTTTGATTTTTTGAAGTTTACACTGGGAAAGACAGACAAAAAGTACACAAAGAAAAAAATTCATCGAGAGAAAAAAAGTGGATGTTCAAACATGGATAAGAGAATTCCAGGAAGAGACATCAGATTGTGCAAAGGGATGAAGGTGTGGAAAGCATGGCATGATCTGAGACCAGGAGTCCAGCGGTGATATGACAGCATAGATCACGGGGTAGGGAGATGGGTGAGGCTGGAGAGACAAGCTGAGAACAGAGCGCTCAGGGCTGTCTGGCTAGTCAAGATTCTTCTCCATCACAGAAACCTAACCAGAAAAGTGAAATGGTGGTGCGCTTGTGTGGCAAAGCTTGAGTACGGGCAGAACAGAGTTTGGCCCCAGAGAAACTGGACCCAAGGTTAAAGACATCTTATTGTCAAGATGGAATTTCCACATGTGATAAGGAATAGAGTCATAGATAAGTTTAGGTTTATTTCTTTCCAACCTAATGACTTTAAATAAAAGGAGCTCCTCTGTTGAAAAAGAATAAGTCCCAGACAATACTGATTGACTCTGCTTGAGTCATGTGATTTTCCTGGATCACCAAACACAGTGACCACGAGATGGGACATCTGATTGGCTCGAGTTGGGTGGCTTGCCTGTCCATGTCTGTGGTGGAGTCAGGGTTGTTTACAGAAGGAGATGAAAGATTCCTGCCCAGACCCAAACCAAATAATAGCTCTGGAGCCTTGAGTCCCACACCAGGGTGTTTGGGGTGCATCTAAGGGTGACAGAAATCATTTTCAGGTCTTAAGTAAGAAGATGAAATGGTCATATGTGTGTTGAGAAAAAGCACCTCAGGCACAGTGTAGAAAGGTGGCTGAATAAGTGGAGCAGATAGGAGACTGGAAAACCCATTGTTATACTAACGTCATAATGCCACAGTCCAAGTAAGGCCTTAGAACAGGGGCTGTGCACAAAGTTGCAGGAAGTATGGGTGGACGAAAGAGAGAACACAGGGGGTTGATACTCCATTCTAGTTCTGATTGGAGACAGATGGGAAAGCACTGGCCACTGCTGTATGTATTGTTGACAAGGTGAGTTGTTGATAAGGTCTTTCTAGAAGTCATTCTAGCTTAGCAGTTGGCCTGAATCCTAGACTTACTTATGATTTTACTGAAGCTAAATTGGGGCAAGGTGCAGAAAACCTGTTTTTTTCTGATTAGGATTTTAACGAATATTGGGTACCCACCATGTGCCATGCCGGAGGCTTTATATTTTTCAAGGTGAATAAAACAAGTCTCTGCCTGAAAAATGCAACATTGTAATCCCATGTTTGTAAAGAATACATGGTATTTCCACCCCTTATCTCCTTTAATCTTTACCACAGGCCTACGGGGTAGCACGGAAAACATTGTGACCTCTATTACACATCTCCTAGGACAAGTGAGCTGACCTTCTGATTCCCCAAAGGAGAGTCCTCTTCAGTTCTATCCACTGTAATCTGAAACCCATGGGTTCGGGCTCTTCTATACCAGAGGAACTGAGGGCCTCCCTCAGGCAAATGTGGGCTGGTAAATGTTGAGCAACAGGCTCTCTGAGCAGTGTTTGCTGATCATCACAGTGTGAATACTCCTACCGTGGCTTGTTTCAAACTATCAGTGTTGTTTGAATGCCACTTTGGAAAGAGATGCCTGCAAAAAATCTCTTGAATCTCAGGGTTTTATGGTCTCATCAGCCAGACTGTACTCTGGGTTCTGGAGGAGAGAGTAGAAAGCCATCTTCTAGGAGTTTGGTCTGCATGGTCTGTCATGGGCTGAATTGTGACCCCCCAAAAATATATGTTGAACTCCTAACCCTCAGGACCTCAGAATGTTATCTTACTTGGACATGGAATCATAGATATGATAAGATGAGATCGTATTGGAGTAGGGTAGGCCTCAAATCCAGTATGAATGGTGTCCTTATAAAGAAGGCAGCCATGTGAGGGCACAGGGACACAGGGAGAAGGTTACGTGAGAACGGAGGCAGATGTTGGAGTGATGCATTTACTGGCTGGGGAACTGCTCCTGAGGCTGCTAGGAACTGGAAGAAGCAAGGATGGATTGTCTCCTAGGGGCTTCAGAGGGAACCTGGCCCTGCCAATACCTTGATTTTAGGTTTCTAGCCTCCAGAACTATGAAACAGTACATTTCTGCTCTTTTAACTTTCCCAGTCTGTGGCAGTTTGTTATGGCTGCCCTCAGAAACTAATGACCCCTGTGTTTTCTTGTACCCTGCACCACCTGGTTTGAAGTATGACTGCCCTTGGGCAAAATCCCATTGTGTTTGTGTTTTATGGTTCCACTGCTCTTTCATTCCACTCCTCCATTTGGATCGGATTACAGGAGTCTAGTGCAATGAGCTAAAATATAGGAGAGCCCATTGGCTTATGCAGGTAAGAAAGTTATCATATCAGATATAATTAGTTGACTACACACTAGATATCAGGTGCTATATGAGGTGTTTTTCATGTAGTGCCATATTTAATCTTCCCCAAAACCTTATGACTAGGCATAATTATACTTATTTTACAAATGGGGAAATAGAAACTCAATGATATTAGGTCACTTGCCTAAGGTCATAGAGCTAGTTAAGGGCTGTAGGGTTGTAAACTCAGGTGTGGTGGATTCAGACTCTGCACAACATCTTAGTACTCCACCCTGTGGCCAGTTTATGAAAGTCTCAGTGGGCTATAGCTACACAAACACCTCACGGTTTGCCCCATCTGGACTCAGAGATAAGATGGGATCTGAGAATAAGAGGAGAAGATGGAGGATGTTTAGAGAAATCAGGTCAATTGAATGTGTTAAACTTGGATCCCTTTGGTGAACTTATCTATGTCTAGTGGCTGCCATTTCCATGTGGCAATAATAATGATAGGCCCACAATGATATAATAATCTTAATCCTTTATGTGTATACAACACTGAACACTGTGATGGATTTTACTTTTAGTGGCTCTCACCAGCCCTCTGGTTTTGGAGCCAGACAGAGCTGGGATCACATTCCAGACCTCAAATTTACCAGTGGTCTCATCTTGAGCAAGTTACTTGATTGTCAGTTTACTTTCCTTACTTATAACCTCGTAGGGGTATTGGAAGGACTAAATGAGATGGAGTGGGAATAGTCTATAGTAGACATTAAGGGAGCAAGTTTACTGCCTCTGTTCTTACGAGAAAGGGGTTTTCTCAATACTTATGGCCTCCCAATCCACTGTCACCTTCCCCACAGAGGATGTTGGTTGCTGATTCATGTTTCCTGATTGAGAGAAGTCAATCTACCACAAGTTCCAAGTATCTGCCTCATGTCTGTCTGTTTATCCTGGAACAATACAATGCTACTTCGTAACCGTCTTGTTCACAACCCATCCTTCTCATGGGTTGAATTGTGTCCTCCAAAAAAATATGTTGAATTCTTGACCCCTAGCACTTATGAAAGTTACCATATTTGAAAATAGGGTCTTTGCATATGTAATCAAATTTAGATGAGGTCATTAGTATGGGCCTTAATTCAATATGACTGGTGTCATTTTTTTTTAAGATTTTATTTATTTGAGAGAAAGAGAGAATGCACATGTGAGTGGTGGGGAGAGGCCGAAGGAGAGGGGGAAGCAGATTCCCCACTAAGCAGGGAGCCAGATGCAACAAGGGGCTCATCCCAGGAATTTGGGATCATGACCTGAGCTGAAGGCAAATGCTTAACTGACTGAGCTACTCAGGTGCCCCATTATAAGAAAACAGAAGCCCTACATGAAGACAGAGTCACACAGGAGAGAATGTCATGTGACCATGGAGACAGAGACTAAAATGCTGCAAGTACAAGCCAAAGAATAGAATACCTGGTACTACTGAAAAATAAGGAGATCTTCTATTATCCTGTCTATTCAGAAGTGAATAAGAGAAGACAGGAGGCTTGGGGAGGTGCCTGGGTGGCTCAGTTGATTAAGCATCTGACTGTTGGTTTTGGCTCAGGTTATGACCTCAGGGTCCTGGGATCAAGCCCCACATCCCACGTTGGGATCCCTGCTCAGTGGGCAGTCGACTGGAGATTCTCGCTCTCCCTCTCCCTCTGCCTCTCCCTGGGCTCATTCTCTCTCTCTCTCTCAATCAATCAACCAATCTCAAAAATAGAAAGAATAGACAAAGGATTAAGAAAAAGAAAGAACCAAGACAGAGGAGGGAACCAGTATGGATTGAGCACCATTACAAACATCTCATTTAATTCTGACACTCTGAATGGTAAGTGTTCTTGTTCTCACTTTCCAGATGAAGAAACTTCAGTTAAAGATAACAGATTTCCAGCTCCAGGTCCCACTGTGAGCAGGTGGCTGAGAAAATTCCAGAGTTATGAGTCTAACTGCCTGTGATCTTTCTACAAAGCAATTGAGACAATATGTAGAATCACAGTCAATGCTCACTGTACTTGCTTTGAAATGAGGAAGAGGGGGAACCTTGATGGAGCTGCCCAGTGAAATCATAGAAAGGTAATATAGCACAGTGGTCAGGGTGGTGGCTGTGAAGCCCCCCTGCCAGAGTTCCAGTGACACCTACCTTTACACATTGACCAGCTGTGTACCTTTGCCATGTAGTTCCATCCCTCTGGCTTGACATGTGGCAGTAACAGGGACAGAGATTATAGAGCTGTTGTCAGATTAAATGAACATCGCATTAAAGCACTTAGAACGGAGTCTGTCCCATGGGGAGCACGACATTAAGTGCTTGTTGCAGCTATTATTTTTTATTTTCCAATATGTGACCTGTGGCAGGATCCCCTTTCCACCAGAAAAGGCATAGTGAACCATCAGGTTGGCTGTCTCCTATGCATGGTTCCCAGGACGTGCTTCTGGTCGGCTTGCTGCCACTAGGATTTCCAAAATCTCAGCTGAGCTGGGATGTTATGTTTCTAATTAGGTAACTGTCTGCTGTGTGGGCTAATAGTATCTTTCACAAGGCTTTTTGGTGATGCAGGGTGGCTACCGTAATGTTTCACAGCCATTCATAAGAGCACAATCTAGAAGGAAAGTGCTAACATGTAATTTGCAGGCTTGACTTCCAGCACTGATTCAGAAAATGTCTCTGTGGTCCTTGTGTTTGGGTCTGTGTCTGCTTGTTATCTGAAGGGTGTTGGACACCAATGCCTTGCCCAGCTGCTTTGTCTTCCTATCAGGACTACCTGCCTCTGGGCAACTCCCTCATTCTGAAATTAGTGTTCTGAGGTATCCCATGTAAATGGTATCAACTGGGAAATTGTTATTTAAGTTTGGGAGGCATAAAAAAAGGAAGAACAAATTGAGTGTGATCTGCTTTTTTCAAGATGCTTAATTTGTTCTCAATTCTGGTGAGTATTTTTCTAGGACCACAATGACCTGCTCTCACCTGATGGCCAACTATATTTTCTTTGTCTCCTGAGATGTGCTTTTCAGAAAAATGAGCCAGATCCCATAGACAGAGTCAGTTTAACTTTGGGGTTTTTACTTCTGGAGCACTGTGCTTCAGGGTCAGACTAGAGTACATGGATTAGAGTTCTCTTTCTTAAAGGAAGCATTGGCCTTCCTGGCCCTGGGGAAAGATTCAAGCACATCTTTATGTTTCTCTCTGGCAGGGCATCCAATTCTTGGACTTAATAATTCTAAATACAGAGGTCTCTCATTTAAAGGGGCAACTGGGTGATGGGCATTAAGGAGGAGGGCACATGATGTAATGGGCACTGCGTGTTATAAGCAACTGATGAGCTATTGAACACTACATCTGAAACTGATGATGTACTATACATGTTGGCTAATTGAATTTAAATTAAAAAGAAACAAAACAGAATCACAAATTATATACAATTTTCTGGATTTAGAGGGAATAAAGGGGATCCCCATCAGATGTGTCGTATGTTGGAGAGCTGGATTAAAATGTGAGGATATAAAAAATATGGAATAAAAATTGACAAAAAAAAAGGATGCTCTAGTGAAAGCAAAATAACCTACAAGTGTGTAATAATCTCCAAACAAATTAATTGAGTAAAATCTGTAGATTTCAAGACATGAATTTCACACAGTAGATAGGAAAGACAAAGTGAAATAGAAATTATTATACATGTATTCTATGCAAATAGATGAGAATGCAGACACTCACACTCACAGCCTTATCTTCCCATCTGACCCATTCACACAGATTAAAAGGCTCCATAAACACTGTTCTCTGCCTCCCATTATTTTATCTTAATAATGTATATTGTGGAAATTTTCATTTTGGGAAATGCCATTCTTTTTTATCATTCTAGCACATTCTTTTAAATGGTTCAAGGTATTTCATTGTATAAATGTACCTTAATCACAATCACCTATTAATGAACATGTAGACTGTTTCCAGTTTGGAGCATTTTACTTTTTTATTTCTTTTCCAAACAATACTGCAATGATTATCCTTAGCCATAAATCATTGAGTGGATGTGCGGGTATGTCTGTAGAAAAAAATTCTTTGGAGTAGAATTTCTGAGTTAACGGGTATTTTAATAGATATTGACCTTTTGATAAATTGACCTTCAAAGAGTCTATGCCAATATATACTCCCATTACCACCATATAAATATCTGTTTCTGCAAAATCTTGCCCACACCATGTTTTGTAATCTTTTTAATTGTTGCCAATCTGTTAGGTAAAAATAAACACAATACCCTGTTGTTTTAATTTGCATTTACTAAATCATTGTGTGAGGTTTAAGCTTCTGTTCATATCTTTCTAAGGGATTTGTTTTTCTTTTTCTGAACTGAGCACATAATAGGTGCATAATAAATATTTGTTGAACAATTAAATAACTGTTGTGCAATTGTTCCTTTTATTAGTAGTCTGAATGAACTCTTTGTGGAGTAAAAACACTAACACCCTTTGAAATGGTTGCTACAAATAATTTATTTTCCTGTTTACTTGTTGTGTCTTAATTTTGTGGATTTCTTGGTGGGAGATACTTAGAAATTTGGCTTTTACTTTTTAATATACTCACATTTATTATCATTTTCAAAATAGTTTATGGTTTTTAAGTCTTGCTGAAAGTTTTTTCTTGTTCCTCTGAGTAAACACAATGCCCTTATTATGCCTCCTTTCTGCTGCTGACATTCCTTTATGCGATCTCCAAATTTTGCTGTGGTCCCCAGATTGTACTCTGATCCTCTTGGCTACTAAACTCCCTTCCCTTCTCTGCCCATATAATGGTCAGTACTCAGAGAAGCAGGGGATTTCAACTTGATCTAGGAAGCTTGCCTTTGATGAGTACTCCTAGGTATTGGCACCTGTCACTTTGATGTATTAAGGACACAGATGATCCCACATATAAGTATTATGGAAGCCCAGCATAAAGCCTGGGCACAGTCTGCTAAGTATCCTGGGTGTAGAAAGTTGCTGCTGGCGAGAGTCTTAGATGACAGATTAGGGAAGCTGATTTTTCTCCTGTAGGAGCTAGAGCAGGACTCACTGGGCTTCATGCTTTCTGTAGGTGATAGATTGAAATGGTGGAACAGGAAGAGTAAAGGGCCTTGCTTTTGTTCAGGAGGGACTCTTTCAGGAATTCCATTTAGATATCTTTCTCTTTGGGTTGCTCTCCATCTGGGGCTTATTGTCTATGTTTTGGGTGCATAAGACAGAACCTAGCACCTGTTGAGTTTACAGAGAAACCAGAGTGTGGCCCTAAGAAAGCAGACTGCAGTAGATTTGCCTTTGGATGGGATTGCCTCTGCCCATGCCTCAGTCTACCCGTGGGAGCTGCTGCCACTGCTTGCTCAATCCCTCCCTTCTTCTGATAACAGAACTCCATCATCCAAAGAGTGTTTTTCCCCACCTCCCACCCCCACTCTCATGTTATTCATTGCCCAATAGGACAGATGACTCCATCTAGGTTAGGAATTGAAATCTTGACCAGATGCCCACAGGCGGCTAGGACTCTTCGATCATCTACTATGAGGATGTTATCATCAGAGCTCTCCCATCACTTAGGACCCTAATATATTCCCTGTTACAGTCTTCCTGAGGCCTGAGATTATTCAGGCTTCTTATAGTATCAATCAGTAAGCACTTTTCTCCTTTAAATTAGTCAGATTCTGTTGCTTGCACTCTAAGAACCCTAGCAAAAAGAAGAGCTCACCAGCGTCAGTGAGTCACATGGAGGTGTAGGACCAAAGCCCTAGCTTTGCTCAGTGTGCAATCCTCTGGGGATCTCTTCCTTGGCAACCTGAATCCATGGCACCCTTTTATAGACTTTTAATCATAAAGTTGAGAAGACGGGATCTCCTTTCTATATAGGAAAATTGAGTCCCCTGGAGGGTTCAAGACTCAATAGAACCAAGGAATCCGGGAAAGTTTTTGATAATTTTTTAAGATCAACCATGGGGATTTTACCCAGTCTGATTGTGAGCTCGTGTTCAAGACCCTTGCTAGTTTCTTGGAGTCAGAGCCAGGAAGCTCTGTCATCTGTTTGTGATTACAAGGCGCAGCATGCCCCACCAAAGGCCCTCTGGCGCCTTTCCTCTTTGGAAACACATTCAGCACATTTTTAGAAACCGCACTGAGAAGCCCTTCCTGAGAAAGTGACTAAACAGTGCTTAATATTCTGAAAACATAAACAGCCGCTGAGAAGCCAGTCATAAGCTGTTTAGGGAAAGCTGACTTGGCTCTGGGGGGAAGCCAGCTGTTGCTGGCATTTGATTGGCGGAGGTTGTAAAAATTCCTTGCAATGTCACTATTGTCAATGAATACATATTAAGCTAATTCTCTGACTTACATGCTGAAGTGTTCTGATTGGATTTGTGTCCTTCTGGACATTTTGGAGAAATGAAGCATGCTGAGACGAATGCTCCTTTTCTGTGCTTCTCTCCCAGTACCTCCATTATGGGCTGATTTATGCCTCCTCAAAAGATGTTGAAATCCTAATTCCCAGCACCTCAGAATGTGCCCTATTTGGAAATAAGGTGTTTGTGGATGTAATTAGTTCAGTTAAGGCCATGCTAGAGTAGGATGAGACCTTAATCCAGTATGCTTAGTGTGTTTATATTGAGAGAGAAGTCCATGGAGAGAATGCTGTGCCATGTCATGACAAAAGCAAAGATTGGAGATATTCAGTGGAGGCCATGGATTGACAGCCACTACCAGAATCTGGGAAGAGGCAAGGGAAGATTCTCCCCCTCCAGGTTTCAGAGAAAGCATGGCCCTGCTGACATCATGATTTTGGACTTCTAGTTTCCAGAACAGGGAGATGGTTTCTGCTCTTTAAGCTGCCCAGTCTGTGATGCTTTGTTATAGCAGCCCTGAGAAGCTGATACGCTGTAGCTCTAACCATCTCCCTACCTTGTATAGACTGTACCTCTCACCTCCCTCCTTTCATTCATTTGCTCATTAAGCATGCATTAAACACCAACCATGTTCTAGATCTCCTATTACATGTGGGGGATACAGTGGTCACAGGGGACAGTTCCTACCCTCTAGTGCTCAGAACCAGGTGTAGGGTAGGCACGGACCAGCCCAAAGATAAATCCTACTCTGCTTTAGGTTCTTGGCATTTACTTTCCTTTGCAGAACTATATTTTTCTCAATGATTTTATCATGAAAGTATTCAGTATTCATAAATGTTGAAAAAATAGTGCATTGGTCACCCATAAACCCACTGCCTAGATTCAGTTATTATTGACATTTTACCATATTTGGCTTTAAGTACTATATTTTTATTTTCCTAAATATAGAGGTTACATTTTGTGTTACATAAAAGTAGGAGCTGTGGAACTAACCCCCTTGAATTCAAATTGTGGCTTTACCACCTGGAGGTGACTGGGTGACGGGCACTGAGGTGGGCACTTGACAGGATGAGCGCTGGGTGTTATTCTATATGTTGGCAAATTGAACACCAATAAAAAATAAATTTATAAAAATAAAAAAAATCATCAGAGTTAATGCCCTTAGCACAATTTCTAATACATAATAAATGCTCCATAAATTAAAAAAAAACAATGCCTTTCAGATGTAAACATTCAATTAGTATTAGTTCTTCTAATAATTATTCCCAAAATTCTTGGAAAATAGTGGACATCTTATTCTTACAAGTGAGGCTTGGTGGTTCTTATGCTTGTGAATTATGGGGGATTTTGCCCTCCTTTGATGCATTGTCCAGTTTATTATTTGTTGGGACACATGCACTTGCCTCTATTAAGAATGTGCTTCTCTTCCTTGAATTTAGGCAACTTTGGCAGGGATCTTGTTTGCTCTGTTTATTGCTATAACTGCCAGAGCTCTAAGCAGTACTTGCCACATAAGTTGGTACAAAGTAAGCATTCAAAAATATCTTGCTGAATGAGCAGTACCTAACATGCTGCTATTTATTCATGCATTCATTTTCTTACTCATTTGGCAGATGTATGCTAAGCATACTCTTGGTGTTAGGCACTTGACCATGTGTGGAAGCCCTATTGGTGAATGAGACAAAGTCTCTTCCATCAAGAAACTTTAGACTTGGTCTTGTTGATATTTGATTTTGAATTCATCTGTGGTTTTATATATGCCTTTTCTTACCAGCTAAACTGTAAAAACCTGGAGACCATAAACTATGGTTTCTACTTTTCTTATGTAGAACATGGGATTCATGATAAAGTCCATATACATTAGGTATCTTTTAGAGTCATACAAACATAGAAAGAAATTAAGAGTCTTTCATTATGCTGACAATGAATCTATTATGTCACTTTATCTCAATATTCTTGTTTGTCAAGTAAGAAAACTATCCATCTGCCTGCTGCAAGAATTGAATGGAATACTTCATAGCACATAGTATGTTATCTCCATTATCTGCAGTATGAGAATTATAAGGAAGAATGGTTCCTTGTTTCTCCTCAACTTCTGAATATTAGCACTTATACTCCTTTATTGAAGTGTAAGTTAGCATTACCTATATTACACTTTTCCTTTCTTTCCAGGTAGTTTCAGGATAGATGTGCAAGAGGCCAAGTTGTTCCTTTGGTAGTTTTTTGTCACTCAGTGTCTGATCTACCAGAGTACTTATAGAAGGATTGATATGGATTTGTGCCCCCCCCCCCAAATTTGTATGTTGAAGTCCTAACTCCTAGTACCTCAGATTATGACCTTATATGCAGATAGGGTGTTTGTAGAGGTATTCAAGTTGAAATGAGCTCATTAGGATGTGCCCTTATCTAATATGACTACAAGCCTTATAAAAAGGGGGATTCAGAGACAGACAAGTACACAGGGAGAGTGCCATGTGAAGCTGGATGCTGTCACAAGCCAAGGTATTCTGAAGACTTTCAAACCACCGGAAGTTGGGGAAGAGGTAAGGAATAGAATCTCCCTCATAGTCTTCTAAAGGAACCAACCCTGATGAAACTTTGATGTTAGACTTCTAGTTCCAGAATTGTGAAGCACTAAGTTTCTCCTGCTTATGTCACTTGCAGAAATGGAAAAACCAAAATAACAACAACAACAAAACCTTGAGAAATCTTATGAACTTACATATTTTTTAAAAATGTTGAAAACAAAATCAGGTGTCAATCCAGGACATTTTTTCCTGATTCCTCCTTGCTTGGATAGGACACCAGGAAGAAGAGACTAGGTGTGTTAAAAGACCACCAAGAAATTCAATATGGGTAGAACATCATAATCAACGGAGAATATGGAGGGGTGCTAAGAGAGAAAAGAGAGACAGAGGCTAGATCCCATAGGCCATGGTAAAAGATTTGGATTTTATTCTGAGTGCATCAGGAAACCATGGAAGGATTTTATTCATTCATTCATTCATTCATTCATTCATGATCAATCTGGCTCCTGTCTGGGCAAGCATGAAAGCATGACTACCAGTTAGAAGGCAACTCCGATATCTAGTATCCAGTACCAGCTGAATAACGGGCAAAACTTATACTTATGTTCGAGAAGTAGAGATTGTGTGTGTCTATATTTGAGATATGTTTGAAGATCAAGAAGATTAATTGGTAGACTGAGTAGGAAAACAGAAGAATAGGGATAACAACTGAGGTTTTGGACTCAGCAACTCTTATGGGCTGCGTTGTGTCTCCACAAAATATTGAAGTCCTAACCCCAGTACCTCAGAAAGTAGCCATATTTGGAGATAAGATCTTCAAATATGTGATTAAGTAAAAATGAGGTCTTGAGTGTGGACCCTAATCCAACATCACTGGTATCCTTAAAAAGAAGAGAAAATTTGAACACACACAAAAGTATCAAACGTGTATATGCCCAGAGAGACAAACATGTAAAGATACAGTGAGAATGTGGTTATCTGTGAGGCAAGAAGAGAAACCTCACAAGGAACCAAATCTGCTGACACCTTGACCTCAAATGTTTTGCCTCCAGAACTGTGAGAAATAAACTTCTGTTATTTAGGCCACCCCATCTGTGATATTTTGTTGTGGCAGACTTAGCGATCTAGTAAAGCAACTGAGTGGGTAATGGTGTAATTTATTAAAGGATGACTGGGGACAAAGGCAGATCTGTGTGTTGGGTGGTAGGGATGGTGGTAGTCGATAGAAATCAAGAGTTCTGTCATGATGTCATTCAGACTGAAATGCCTGTTGGAGACCCCTACTAGGCAACTAAACCACTGAATTATTGTGATCTTTGGGAACACTCAGCATATAGATGGTATCTGCAGTCATGGGGCAGGATAAAATCACCAAGGAGGCAGGTGGAGAGAGAGGGGGCCTGAGGTACTTTAAGGTACATCCTGAGAAACAGCTGAGAAGGTGTCATCCTCAAGGTAGGAGGGAAAACAAGGAAAGCATGGTGCTCTGAAGACCAAGGGAAGGAAGTGTTTAAAGAGGGAGAGGAAACCAACTGTGTCAAGTGCTGTGGATTGAGTAAAGTGAGGCGGAAAATTGACCACTGAATTTGGCAAGATGGAGGTTGTTAATGATTTTGAAAAGAATGGTTTCAGTGGTTTGGTGGGGAAGTTTCTTTTTTCTTTCTATTTTTGTTTTTCTTTTCTTTTTTTTTTTTTTGAGAGAGAGAGAGAGAGAGGGAGGGAGCAAGAGAGAGCATTTGTAGGAGGGGGAGAGGAAGAGAGAAACCCAAGCAGATTCTATGCTTAGTGTGGAGTGCAGCATAGAGCTTGATCTCATGACCCTGAGATCATGATCTGAGCCAAACCAAGAATTGGGCACCCAGGTGCCCCTGAGAAGTTTTATTTTATTTTATTTTATTTTATTTTATTTTATTTTATTTTATTTTATTTTATTTTATTTTATTTTATTTTATTTTATTTTATAAGATTTTACTTATTTATTTATTTGAGAGAGAGAGAGCATGCATACATGAGCAGGGGAAGGGGCAGAGGGAGAGGGAAGGGGAGAAGCAGACTCCTCACTGAGTGCAGAGCCTGAGGATCTGGGCTCAATCCTAGGGTGCTGAGATCATGACCTGAGTTGAAGTCAGAGGTTTAACTGACTGAGCCACCCAGAGGCCAGAGAAGTTTTTATTTTATTTTATTTTATTTTATTATTTTATTTTATTATTTTATTTTATTTTATTATTTTATTTTATTTATTTTTTTTAAAGATTTTATTTATTTGTTCATGAGAGAACACAGAGAGAGAGGCAGAGACACAGGCAGAGGGAGAAACAGGCTCCATGCAGGGAGCCTGACGTGGGAGGACTCCAGGACTCCAGGACTCCAGGATCATGCTGAAAGCAGATGCTTCACCACTGAGCCACCTAGGTGTCCTGAGAAGTTGTATTTTAAAGAGAAGCAAAGAAATAGGGAAATGGGTAGATGGAAATATGAGTGAGTGGGAATGCTTTTTTTAGGATGAATTTTATTATGGCATACTCAGATGTCATTGAGAATAGTCTAGTAGATGAGGGAATAAATGATTCAGGTGGAAGAAAACTCAATCTTGAGAACAAAATTCTTTAACAAGTGAGAAGAGAAAGAATTAAGCTCAGAGAATTAGCTTCAGGTAGGAACAGGGATGTGTATCTTCATTAATTGAAGGCAAGTCAAAATACACTTGTGCAGATATAAACAGGGTGATGGGATTTGAGGTTACAGGGATGAGGAAGTTTACAGCTGCTTCAGGTTTCTCAGTTTTATAAGAAACATAACCATCAGCTGGGAATGGGGGAAAGGAATAATTAACATTTGAAAACGTGTCCAACGAAAGATGAATGGATAAAGAAGATGTGGTTTATGTATACAATGGAATATTACTCAGCTATTAGAAATGACAAATACCCACCATTTGCTTCAACGTGGATGGAACTGGAGGGTATTATGCTGAGTGAAGTAAGTCAGTCGGAGAAGGACAAACATTATATGTTCTCATTCATTTGGGGAATATAAATAATAGTGAAAGGGAATATAAGGGAAGGGAGAAGAAATGCGTGGGAAATATCAGAAAGGGAGACAGAACGTAAAGACTGCTAACTCTGGGAAACGAACTAGGGGTGGTAGAAGGGGAGGAGGGCGGGGGGTGGGAGTGAATGGGTGACGGGCACTGGGTGTTATTCTGTATGTTAGTAAATTGAACACCAATAAAAAAAAAAAAGTTAAAAAAAAAAATGAAAACATCCTAGAAGATCTAAAATGGTCATCCCACAGAATGAGCAAGCAAATTCATTAAGGACATAAATTAGAGTTGTTAAGGAGGGCCGAGTGAGTATCAGATATTTGTGATAATAAGTTTAAAATGAGACTATTCAGTGAACTTGTGAGTTTTTTTTTTTTATCAGTGATATTTAAGAGTAATAACAGAGTAGTGGGGAATTGGGATTTAATAGGACCAGGGCTTTGAGATGTGGAGTGTGGTGGGAGGAAGAAGAAGAAGAGAAAGTGAGCTGAATGAGCAGGCAATGGATGGTGCAAATAACATTAGGTATAGAAAAGGACCATGGCATTTAAGGTGTTTCATATATATTTATATGAAAAGAAGTATATATATTAGAATATAGAACATGGAATATATATATTAGCAGTATGAAGAGATGTGTAATGTGTGTACACATGTGTATGTATGTATATACATTCTCAGTAGAATGCATACTCAATGTGGGCTGGGATTTTTATCTTTTTTTGTCCACTGTCCCAGTAGCTAAAACTGTGTGACACAAAATAGGCTCTCTATAAATATTTGTTGGTTAGAATATGTATGGTTAAAGGAATAATGGTAGAGAAGACAGGAATGCAGATGCTAACACCGTCAATGAAATAAAAGCAGTGATGGGGAGAGCATTAGCGAGAGCAATGTGGGTGTGTTGCAGAAAGTGGGGTTTGGCAGAGTGAACTTCAGGAAGAGCTGAAGCTTTTGAAGGCCAAGTGAGGAGAAAGGGTGTGGAAAAGGGAATGGGAGGAAACAGAGTTTTCTACCTCCTCTTTTGGTCCTATTGTATATGCTAATGGAACAAGGTGACTAGCACATTAGAAGAGCTTGAGGATGGGGAGAAGGATTTGATGATGGATGACTGATCCAGAAGGAGAGCACTAGTGAGAAAGTGAAATTGAATAACCACTTTAGAAAACACCTTGGCAATTTCTTGGGTAGTAAAATATACTTTAATTATGCAACCAACAGTCTCACTCTTAGGTGTCTACCCAATAAATGAAAACCTGTGTCCATACAAATATTTGTCTGTTCGTTGTAGCTTTACTCAGAACTTAAAAAAATGGACACAACACAGTAACTAGGCAGTTGAGAAACAAATTGTGGTATATTTATTCAATGGGATAATGTTCAGCAATGAAAAGGAAGATATTAGTGATACATCCAACAACATGATAAGTCTCAGTGTGTTATGCTAAACAAAAGAAGCTAGACACAAAAGACTACACATTGTATCATTCTGTTTATATCAAATTACTAAAAAAGCAAAACTATAGTGATGGAAATTAGGTCAATCGTTGCTAGGAGCTGTGGGTAGAGTAGGGAATTGACTCAAAAGAGACATGAGCTTGCTTTCTGGAGCAATGGAAATGTTCTAAACCATGAATGTCATGGTAATTAAATGACTATATTTGTTTTCCCAAACTCATTTAATTTTAAAAGTAATATTGGTATATTTTATTGTATTCACATTATACCTAAAGCTGATGAAAATAATTAAGAAATGCATATCTTGGCTTATTGTGTGTTTCTTCCACTACAGTTTAGAAGATGAGCTTCTTGAGAGCTATGTTTAGAACCAGTATGCTTGGCACAGAATATATTATTAATATTTATTGGAAGAATGTATGTTCCACGCTTTTGACAATAGTTTTGAACTCATATATTTCTCTGATTGAATCTGTCATTCACCATTTACTACCTGTACCAACATGGACAGTATCTTTAATGTTGGGATTAAAAATTGAATTTCTTTTATAGAATTACTATGAAAATGAAATAATGCACAAGAGTAATATGCTTATAGCACTATCTGGCATGTGGTAGGTATACATTAAGTCAAATTAATTTGCTATTATTTTCTATAACCATTTCACCCGAATTGCCTATGACTGTTAAATTATTATTATTTGGTTCATTTCTTAAGATCAGAGAGTTTACATTTATTTATTTATTCTTCCTATTGCCTGAAAGTCCTAGAACAAGTAAGCGCTCAATAAATGTTTGTTGAATATTGCCTGATTCTTCAAGTGTACAAGAACCATCCTTTCTCATGCCTGGGGATATGGATACATACTATTATCCTTTCCTAGGAATGTTACCTATCTCTGTCATATTTATGCACACCCATGTGCACACATTCAAATGCCATTTATACTTACTGTTGAAGTTTAAGCAACACTTTCACGGAAACAAATGTCCCTGACTTCTGAGAAGAGACTAGATTACCTTGTTTTGTGCTTTCATAGTATTCAATACTTTTCCTTTGCAGCACTTGTCAAAATGTGCAATGATACATTTGTATGATTATTTGGGTAGTGTAAGCTCTAGGCAGGCTGGACCCATAGCTGGGTCCATTTTATCTCTAGACTACTAGTCTATTAACATTTCTTGACAGAAAGAAGGAAGTGGGGAGAAAGGACCACAGTAGTTTGGGGTTGTCATGTAGAGAAAGGTTTCTTTTTTTTTTTTTTTTTAGTTATTCATGAGAGACACTCAGAGAGAGAGGCAGAGACACAGGCAGAGGGAGAAGCAGGCTCTATGCAGGGAGCTCAATGTGGGACTCGATCCCAGGACTCCAGGATCATGCCCTGGGCTGAAAGCAGGTGCTAAACGACGAGCCACCCAGGCTTCCCATTTGTTTCTTTTTTTGGAGTGAATAACTTATTTTTTTTCCCCAAAGATTTTCATTTACTTATTTGAGAGAGAAAGAGAGAGCAAGCAAGCAGGGGGAGGAGCAGAAGGAGAGGAGTAAGTAGACTCCATGCTGAGCACAGAGCCTGACATGGGGCTCAATCTCAGGACCCTGAGATCATGACCTGAGCTAAAATCAAGGGTCTGATGGCTCCACCAACTGAACTACCCAGGCACCCTTGGATAGTTTATTCAAATTTGTTTATTTAGTTCTTACTTGTTTTTTTTTTTTGGTTAAGCATTAGGCCTGGGCTGAATTTCAGGTGATTCAACAGTAACCATCAAGTGGGGTGAAAATATAGGTCAGCTTATCTGCTAAAAGAAAGAGAAATCAGGGAGACATTCCCACAAAATCGTCAGTTTCTAGGTCATGTAAGTGAGCTATCTTAAGCAATGGTTGTGCTTGGGAGGGGTTGCCTGGTGAGGGCCTGGGAAGTATGTTTTCCCAATCTATGGACTCTCTTGCTCAGCAGTTTGCAGTTGGTCCTCTTTATGCATACATATAGCTCCAATTCCTTATAAAGGATTGCTGTATAAAGCCTCTTCTGATGTAGCCCAAATGCATTTTACTTCTTCCATGCACAGTATCCTCTTTCCCTCTTTCCAAAGAGGACTTTGTTCTATCCCTTTACTATACAGACTCAAGGCTGGATCTCTCTTTCATATACCTGATTCATGAGCTTCAACAACTCCTTTTAAAACATATATTCTAATTTTCACATCGTAACTATAACATTCCTTTTCATTGTTTATGGAGCTCACCTCAAAATGTAGTTTGGAATTTACTAAGATGCCTGATACATAGTAGGAACTGAGAAAAGTTGGTTGAAATAAATGTACATTCAAAAGTTGGTCAATTATCTCTTATGGCCCATGTGAAGTCATAGGAATTTTAGTGCTTTTCTTTCATTTTCTCTTTAGTCAACAATATTATAAACACGTTAGACAATGTGTATGGTCCTGAAGGGACAATGGTGAGGAAAATAAAGAAGTTCTTTAAAGAACTTTGAGTCCAGTTAAAATGACCCAATGAACAGTAGATTACAACATGGCATGACTAGTCCTATTCTAAGGGACACTTAGTGACCTGAGGCAATGCTTCAGAGGACAGATGGAGGGTGAGGGAAGACTTCCCAGAGGCATGAGAGTACGGCTCATCTTTCTTGATCCTGTTCCCTTTCTTGAAGGCAATTCCTTTATTCCAGTGGTAAATTCCAGCAAAGCTTTTCTATAGGGTACAGAGACTAAGAATTAGCACAAGCTAAGCCCTGTGCAGAGGCTTCCTCCATCACCATAACAGCTCTTTGAGGTAGAGGATATCATGCTCATGAGAAAATAGAGACTAGGAAAGAGTAACTTTGCTGAGGACACACAACTGGTGAGTATGTGCCTCATTCTGTCTGGTTCCCAATCCAGTGCTCTCTTCTATCAAAGGCAAAATGAAAAAAACCCAAGCTTCCTGCTTGTGACAAATAAAAAACACTATAAAAATTGGCCTACAATAATCATCTTAAAAAGTCCAATAGTATAATGATGGTGATGACAAGAGTAATAGCACTACCTCTAATCGGGACATCTGCTTTCAACCTTGATGGGAAGTCTCCATCAATGACTCCATTCATGCCACTCGTTTTGCTAAGGAGTTTATCCCAGGTAACAAAATCATCCAGAAGGAAAGCTAGGAGCAAATTGAGGCCTTTGATCCCTTGATGCTTATTCCTCTACCAGGGCCTCTAAAATTCGGCAACCAATATTCTAATCACCCTGTATCACTATTTTTCCCATTTGTACAACAGAGTTATATTTTAATTGTGTGGTAAGTACAGACAGATTAACACAACTAAAGATTGATCTTTGTTTCACTTGGCTTACTGGGAACTTTATCCAGAAGGATATTGGTTAAATACACCCACAATATATAGAAGCCTTGAAGGATAGATGTGTATAATATGTTAGAACTATTTTTTTTACATGAACCTGAATCGGTATACAGCAACTGATTAATAACCTTAAGAATGAAAATGTCAGGCCTATTGCATAAATATTAGCCAGCAGACCTCAATTTGTTTTGGATAAGGATCAGCAGTCACGCGTAACACAGAAGAAAGACACCTCTGACATCAAAAATCCCCTCTAAATATCAAGATCTATTTAAACAAGACATTTGGAAACACAAGCAGTCTAATTAATAATCCATTATATAAGTAACATTTGCTTATTTTAATTACTGTGAACTTCAATTATGTCTCTTCCATAGTAATGAACACAAACCTGTTTCTCAGGTAAAGGTTTGTGGTTGATGTTCTTAGAAATCCTAGGACTTGTTGATGACTCAGTGCTTAGGTACAGGGCAGGAGAACAGAGCCTGGCATGATACCCACCAGCAGAGGAGGGGCAGATGTTGTCTCAGCAAGCTCTAGTGCTAAAATGAAATCCTGAAATCCCAACTCTACTCTCTTCTGCTTGAAAACCTTTCATTCTTTTGTTTTTGTTTTCAAAGAACTGTTCAGACTTATTATTAGTCACTAGGTTAGTCATGACAGAACTTTTCTTACTTCTTAAGACACATCTGTTGCCATTTTTCCCTTCTGCCTCCTTACACACTGGCTGTGTGAAATTCCCTGGTTCTCAGGATATTTCATGCTTTCACTTGCCTTCGGGATTTTGCCCATGCTGATTCTGTCTGAAATCCTCTTCTTTTTTCCTTGCCTAGAAACTACTTGTTATTTAGGGCTGGATCCAGTATCACCTGCGTGGAAAATCTTCCCTAGCCTTCTACTCCCGTTTCCACCACACCCAACTCACTCCTGAGCTGTGCCAGTGGCCTCCTCTCCAAGCGATCAGAGCACTCAGTGTTTACCACTGTTGTCTGTGCCTGGAAGAACAGCTTCTCCCTGGGAAAACAGTCTTTCTCTCTAGCTTGGACAGACAGATTATTTTTCTTCTTTTCTGTCTGTCTTTTAATATATATAATATATAATATATATATATAGTGTGTGTGTGTGTGTGTGTGTGTGTGTGTGTGTTTTAATGAACACTGGTAGATTTGCCCTAAATATTTCTGAAATATAGAAAATTGCTCAAACAAAATAGGTTCAATAGACTGGCCCACTCTCATCACCTTCTATGGACAGATAGATTCTTACGTAGCCCTTCTGTGTTTAGAGCTAATAGGAAGATAGTCTACCAAAGAAATGCCTTGGATCAAAGAGTAAAAGAAAAAAAATAGCTTCCAATCTTCTATAGGCCTCTTGGTAATTAAGAGGTAGTCAATGGGAGCAGATGTTTCTATATGGAACCTTGTTTCTCATAAATCCCTAAGGACCCAGGACATAGTCTGAAGGCAAGTGGGCATTGATCTTCATAATATTGGAAGATGCTATAACCAATGGGCAATACCAATTATGCAGATATCATTGCAGTTAGGAAAATGTCCCCTACTTAATTCCCTTATGACCCCTTGGTTAAGATGGATTCAGACAGCATTGCATTTGAGAATTAATTCTCATCCCTAGAAAGTGTATATTTATTTCCTTGATCTAATTAATATCTTTCATTTGATGATTAAGAATAATGAAGGGGCATTTCTGTACCTCACTCAGGAGAAGAGAATTTGAAGGACTGAACTGTTATGATAGATGTTGAAAGCCAGACTTCATCTTGGAATATCTTGTTAAACCTTTGGACATAAAGATTCAGGCTTTGGAAAATGTACTGCTATGTGATGGTTGTGAGTTCTAGAGGTCCTTGGGGAATAGTGAAAGGTCAGGCACTGGTTGGACATGTAGAATCTATGCTCAGACCAACCCTTGTGGGTAAGAGTCAAGGATCGACACTGAAGATTTGAAGAAGATGGTATTCTGAAGTATAGATTGGTAAGTAGTCTGAGAAATGTGAACAGTCCAATTTTGCTTATAGTTTTCCTTTTCATTATAAGAATATTCATTTACTTACTGAGTCACTGCCTTTTGGCAGGTCCCAGGTACTAGGGATACAGAAAATACAGGCAGCAGGATGCTTTTCTTGAGGGGATTAGAAATGTGGTGGGGCAAGACATACAATAAATACAAAAACAAATAAATGTATAGGATGCATTCAGGTCTTGATGACAATGCAAGAAATATAAGTGGTTATTGTTAGAGTGCAATGGGGTGTGAGATAATAATCGGAGCATCTTCAAGGAACAGGGAAGGACTTGTAGTTTGGATTCAAAGAGCAAGAGAGAGAGAAGTCAGAGAGAGATTGGAAGAGGACAGCAGAATCCAGATCTTGAAGACCACAGTGAAGATTTTGACCTTTAAGTGTTATGGAAATATTGGCAAGTTCATGTAATACAGATGTGTTCTAATTTATATTTTTAAAGTTGTTCTGGTTGTTAAGGGAGAATAGATTTTTGGGGTAGGATGACAAAGAATAGAATCTGAGAAATCAGTTAGGAAACTATTACATTAGTCACATTACAAATAATTGTGAGTTGCTGGAATTACATTGATCTCGATTACTGATCTGCAGTGAGGAGAAAAGGTTAGTTTGGGGATGGACATGGCAGGATTTGCTGCTTTTATTGTAAAGTTTTTTTTTTTTTTAGATTTTATTTATTTTTTCATGAGAGACACACACAGAGAGAGAGGCAGAGACACAGGAGGAGGGAGAAGCAGGCTCCATGCTGGGAGCCCAACACGGGGCTCGATCCCAGGACTCCAGGATCACGCCCTGAGCCAAAGGCAGGCGCCAAACTGCTGAGCCACCCAGGGGTCCCTAGTGTAAAGTTTTATATTTTTCATTTCCATGCATGTTGCCTTTCAGTGGCATTAAGTATGTGCATATGTTTTGTGCAATGGTATTGTATGGAATACAGAGTTGGGGCAAAGGCTGACTTGCCCTTCATTCGCCCACTGCCTGGACCCATCAACGGTATAGTAACAGGGTTCCAGGTAGTCATGACCTACAGTTTGAGATGTCACTAGTCACAGAGTGAGAGTTGGAGAGAAAATATCAAGAGGGGAAACAGTTGCCAAGGGTACCCCTCTGAGGAAGACATGAGACAAATTGCCTCTTTCCAAGATATTGTAGAGGAAGATGCTGCTAGGGGTAAGATGGCAGAGGGATGGGATGGAAGAGAACCAATGCACACTATACATTTATCTCTGAGTTGTCATTGTTTGTCAAGTCCTTCACTAAAGTTAGATCACTGTAATAGGCTGGAGCTAGATCATATTCATTTTCATATCCTAATAGTTGGCATACTACCTGGCACATACTACTTGGTAATACTAATGAATGAATGATGGAATTATTTATTGAAAAGGTTTTGGTTTGAAAAACTAGTCTTTTTCTGGCTTTTTAAGCAAGTGTGGCTGATACAATCTGGAATCAGGCATCCTGCCTTTTTAACTTTTATATCTTGGTGATCATGTTGCTGCTCCATATTTATCACCATTAGATGGCCGAACCCTGTCCAGCAGAGGCCTCCTTTTGCCCCTGACCCTGCATGATGCAATTTGTATTGGCCAGAGGGAAGGCATATACATTGGCATGAAATGTGAATATGCCTATTAACATTTCTTCCAGAGAATGTGGTGAGCCATAGGAATCAGCTCAGAGGTTCGGCTGGGGCCCCTGGTCAGCACATTCCTCGAGCTCCCAGAAAAGGGCAAGCAAAGAATATTTACAGCCATGGAGAAATGGCCTCATAAAAATGCATAAGGGTGTGTGCACAGAGTGATGACTTGGATGAGAAAAGCAGTGTTTACATACTGTTACACTAAAAATATTCACACCTCATCAAATTGTCAGTCTTGTTTGCTGGCAACAATGGGATTTTTCCCTCTGTAAGGCAGTAAAGCTCTCGGCAGAGCATTGAGCATTATGTCTCATTAATCCTTCCCAGATCCCGGCGAGGTGGGTGGTGAGGGTTAGGTTTCCTGCTGTATTAGAATAGAATAGATCAAGATTCATTTTATCCCCTCTCTGCCCTCATGTGATAGAGGATATGTGCCACTTCATGTTTAAAGCTTTATTAGTTTACTGTGGCTCTTGGGGGTGGGTCCTCCTAATGTCATCTGGTCTATGACCCTTGTGCTGATGAGGAAATGAAGTCCTAGAGGAGGGAAATCAGTTCACCAAGGCCCCTCAGCTAGTTGATTGAAAATCTAAGGGAACTAATTTCCTACCCAGAGAAAGGCAGAATGAGTAAGGGCGTAAACACATATAAACACCTACTAGATGTCAAGCATTTCATATGTAATAATTTTTGTAATCACTATGACAATATTGTAAGCGTGGTTTTGTTATTATTATTACTATTAATTATTACACTTTTCCAGATGAAAGTTATAAGATCGCGGTTCACGTAAATTTTGTATTCAAACCTGAATACATCATTAGATGCCAAATCTAATGACAGATATCCTGGTATCATCCACTTTGTACCCATTGGAGAGACTAAGCACATAGCAGAGGCTCAATAGTGTTTCCTTCTTAATATGATCTTGCAGAGGAAAGATGCTGTGGAGACAGACAGGCCTGAATTTAAATGCAGATCTTTTCATTGGTAAGTGGGCACCCTATGAATGATGCAGAAAGTATTCCTGAGCATCACTTTTCTCATCTATAAAAGAAATAAAATAAAATATTCCCATGGCAGAATGGATGTGAAAATAAAACGAGGGAGCCCAAAGAAAGTGAACATCATCCAGAAGGACTGCTCCATACTTGGATCCTTCCTCTGATCAGTTTTGTTTCTGTATTGTGGATTCACCCTATGAGTTGACTTGTTTATAGTGTGTCTAAGATGGTTAATATCTTTCCTGTTGATTTTCACTAGTTATCAGTCCCCACTTGCAGGAGTCATGCTCTCCAAGGTCATCTCAGAAGATCATTGAGTTAGACTATTCAGGCATCTTGGCAGTAGGAACCATACTGCTAGCCCATTGACAACTGAATATATATTGAGCATATTGATATTGCATGGGATACTGAAAGCCAAGACATGGTGAGCTCAAGGGAGCCAACAGGGATCATTTCAATATCTGTGAATCCTTGGGATAACACTTAACCTCTTTGTGCTTTAGTCTTCTTATCTACATTATGGGCATAAAGATGAAAAAATTTGAGAAGCTTAAGTGAGATAATACATATAAAGTACTTAGTCAGTGCCCAGCATACACTAAAGGTTTAGTAAATACTAGTTATAAGTATTATTAGTCACTATAGTTCATTAAAGAAAACATAAGTTAATGATTTCTAATACAAGATGATATATAATTAAGCCATTTGCAATTCAATGTGTCTTTTAAATCTCTGTTAAATACTGAATAAAGTATTAATTTAAAAATACATAAATTACATAAAATAACAATAAAAACACCTACATGCCATCACCTAATATTTTTGAAAACCACCATATACACCCCCTCATCACATGCCTGTCCTCCTTACAGAGGCAACTGCAACCCTGACTTTTGCATTGAACCTCCTCTTTCTTTTCTTTATGGTTATACTGGTTTTGTTTGCATTTCTTAAGAATAACATATTTGTTTTAGTTTTGCATGATTTTGACATCAATATAAATGGAGTAACATTGCCATCAATCCTTTGTTTCTGACTTTTGTTTGTTCAGCATTGTATTCTGAGATGCATCTGTGTTGTTCAAGTAGTTTTAATTTATTCTCTTCAGTACTATAGAGTATGCTAGTTTATATATATGGCAGAATGAGCTTATCCATTTTACTCCTTTTTTAAAAAATATTTTATTTATTTATTCATGAGAGACACACACAGAGAGAGGCAGAGACATAGGCAGAGGGAGAAGCAGGCTTCATGCAGGGAGCCTCATATGGGACTCGATCCTGGGACCCTGGAATCACGACTTGAAGGCAGACACCCAACTGCTGAACCACCCTGGCATCCGTCCATTTTACTCAATATCTATGAATCCTTGGACAATTAAGTTGCTTCCTTTTAAACTTATTTTTTATTACTATATCATTCCTATATCAACATTATTATATAAATTCTTGGTATGCATGGGCAGGATTCTCTAAAGGGTGGTTATTTGGAAGTGAAACATGGGTTCCAGGAGCATATGACATTACTATATGATACTATTGCCTTGTTTTACAAAATAACTATAACTGTTTACACTCTTACTTGCAGTATATGAGTTATAGTTGCCCCCAATCCTTGCCAATACTTGATATTCTCATTCTTTAATTTTTGCCAATTTATTGGATGAAAAATAGTGAACTTCTTATGGTTTCAGTGTGCATTTCTTTGAGCTGAGAATATTTAGAATGCTTACTGGTCACTAGAATTTCTGCTTTCATAAAGCACTTATTAAAGACTTTGCCTATTCCCTCCTCCCCCCTCAATATTTTTAATTTATCAATCAATGTAAGTTCTTTTTACTGTCTGAATACTAATTTTGTAAGTACATATTCCCAAACATCTTCTTTCACTTTGTGGTTTGTCATTTCAGTGTTTGTACTATGTCTCTGGACAGACAGCTGTTCTTAATATTTCTGAGTACATCATCAGCTCCTCATGATTTGTACTTTCTATTTCTTGTTTAGAAACCCTGCCCTATCCAGATGTCATAAAGATATTCTGGTGCTCTCCTATATTCTAAAAGTTTTATAGTTTTACTTTTAACATATAAATATTTAATCCACTGGAATTTATTTTGTATATCATGTGAAATAGGAGTTAAATTTCATTTTTGTCCAAAACTGATTGTTCCAGGATCATTTATTAACTAGTTTATCTTGTGCCACTGATAAGTCATACTGGCTGTGTCATAAATTAAATTTCTGTACATTGAGGGGGGCTGCTAGTGGGCTTTAATTTTTCTTCTCATGTATTTATTTGCCTGTGTGCACAATCCCACCACCCTCCTATAATCACCATCTACTAATATTGATGTTTGGTACTTTGAGAGCCAAATCCCACCATCGCTCTTCCTCAGGATAATTTCTTGGCTCTTGTTCTTCCATATAAAATAGTTGAGTCAATTTGTCAAATTTCTTAAAAATAACCTGTTGGAATATTCTTAGAATTACATTGTCTTTATAGATTTATAGATCAATTAGAAAGAAATGACATAAATATTGAGTCTTACTATCCATGAACATGATATAGCACTTCTTTTATTTTGTTCTTTAATGTTCTGCAATAAAATAACTTTCCATAAAGCTACTTCCTCTCTGTTATATCTATGTGCTTGATAATTTATGTCATTATAAATTGTTTCCTTTTTAAAATGTTTAAAAGAGAGAGAGAAAGAGAGATAGAGCATGAGCAGGGGGAGGGGCAGAGGGAGAGAGAGGAGCAGGATCCCTGCTGAGCACAGAGCCTAACAAGGGCTCTGTAGATCCCAGGACCCTGGAATCATGACTTGAGTTGAAGGTAGATGCTTAACCAACTAAGTCACCAAGGCACCCCTTAGATTGTTCCCTTTTTAAAATACATTTTCTCTCTATTCATTATTTTGTTATTAATTTGTATCAAGAATCCTTGATATCTGTTAATAGAGTTACACTGTCAATCTGAGTTCTTCTGTGTAATCATATTATCCTGAATCATAAATTTTGCTTTTTTTTATAATGAACTCGTACCACCTGTTTCTTTTTCTTGACTTTCTGTTCTACCAGAGGATTTCTAGCAAACGTTGATTGAAAAAGGTGAGAGTAAGTTCTGATTTCTTATTTCTGATCTGAAGAATTATTTCAGGCCTGTTTTGGAGCTGGATTCCTCCAGGCAAGATATGTTCTGCCACTCTGGGAATATTTTAAAGCAAATTTTCAGGTAGGGGTTTTCAGGCTACCTAGTTACTGAGATTTGGGGCTGCCAATATGATTAGTGGCCAATTTGTGGTAAAGAATTTTTAGGGAACTTTTTCCTCTTATCTTAGTGTAGAGACTATTGAGAGGTTGGGGGTGGGATTATTTTACATTCACCCTTATATTAACTTTATTCATGTGGGGACTCTCTTATCAGACTCCCTACTTTGGGTGGTTTTTGGGGCTTGTCTCCTTGCCAACAAGAGTTCTAGGCCACTGGAGTTAAGCAAACACCCCAGATGAGAGCTGACTTCACTGCTCTGTTTGACTCTCTGGAGTTCCCTTCCACAGTGAGTTTTTGACTTTTATGTATTTTTTCTGCCTTGTCAACCCATAAGTGCATTTTAAAATAAAATTTTCTATATAGTATCCAACATTAGCAGTGTTTTCAGTGTTAGAATGTCTTGTTTATCATAGTTCTGGAAACACAAGTCCCCAGTGTGCCTTTTCAACATATCTCGTATGGGCATACAGCGATGCAATGACAAGTCTCCAACCTCACCCTCATAGAGTTTATAGTACAGCTGGAAGACAGGTATGTAAACAGGGCATTATGTTATCATGACACTAGCCATGGAGAGGGAACTGAGTAGGCAGGACCTTCAGGAAAGAGGGAGATGTATTTTCAGAGGTCCTGAGGTAAGAGGATGAATCTGGGGTATTAGGAGATCTGTTTCCTGTAGGTACTGCTGATTGATCTTCATTCCTACTCTAGAAGGTAAGAGAAGCAAGTTTCACCATTAAGAAACAAGGGAATGGGTCTCACAGAGATCCACCGATTTACCCTTGAGGGGCCACTGGTAGCAAACTGAAAAATCTGGTCTTTGACTCAAAGCCTACCATTCTTTCTACTATGGATATGGTTGGGCTGAAATATAGGATGCTGAATCCTTTCTGATATATTCTAAGAGCTCCACTGATCTAGCTACAGAAGGTATATGATCACTGCTCAGCCTTTACCTGAAGCCTGCCGTATTTGGAGAATTTATTTGTAATTTTATTTTGTTATTTTTCTGTCTACAAAAACTGGTCAGAGAAGGAGGGCGCTATAGAAAGAGAGGCTGTATCAGAGCTACCAGTGATCCTTAAGTTGGGCTGATGATAATAGGTAAGTAAGGAGGTTTCTGAAATTGCAGCAAAGATCTAATCCTCTGCAGGCACTGAGATCTTTCATTACATTGATCCAACAAAATCCCACCCATGCTTGTCCTTTTGTTCCTCATGTTCTCTCTTTCACGGAGTCATCTTGGAAGCTGGTTTATATAACCTGAGCATCTAGTATCTGATCAAAGCTTTGAACTTTGTCACCTGCCTCTCTGGATGTGGTCAGTTGTCTTCTCTGCTTTATTGAGACTTGATGTGCTGACTTGTCCATGTTTAATTTCTGCTTGGAGATGGCTATACCTGGGGGTATCTCTAGAATTTGCATACATGAGAAGCCTAGGAAGAACATCTGCAAAAGAAGGCAAAGGTGGGGGATGTTTCTACAATTTCATTTCCATAGAAAGCCCACAATTTGACCTGAGATTATTTTACTCCTTTTCATATCACTTTTCGCACAAGACAATGAGTCCAATTGTAGTACTTAATTCACTGAGCTCTTATAATGATGAAATGAATAAATATATGTAAAGTTTGGGAAGACCATGTGAAATGGAGCAATTGTTCAAGAAATGCAGGCTATAACAATATTACCAATACAAACGTTTAACTGTTAGATTGCTTATTCAGGGTAGTGTTTTCGATGATCATGATAACAGTACTAGAGAGGAGGGCTAGACTTCTTTTGGTTCTTCAAAAGCCCCTGAGGTTTCCCACATATTTTACTGAACCTAGAGTATAATTTAAGGTGGGAAGAAGCTTCTCCCTTGCTTTAAATGTCTTCCAAGCATTCACAGTTCGTGAATATATATATATATGTATATATATACACACACATGTACATATCCCTACATACACACACATACACACGTGCACATATATATACAGACACATATACTTAGAGGTTCTCATTTAAATACAGATGCTCTTTGAGATGGTTGACAAAGCAATAAAATGGGATAGGAATTTGGAATCAAAATACTTAGTATGGGGTCTTTGCTACTCTATCTTCTACCTGTGTGGCCTTGGGTAAGTCTGTGTCAGGGCTCAACAATGTCTAGCTCTTCTCTCATTGTGGATAACCTCAGCTGCGTGGGAGCTTGTTTTTGCCTATGGTCTGTGAGTAGAAGTGATGCAGGCCATCCACCTCTGGGCTGAAGCATTTGTCAGTATGAGATCTTGACTTCTTCTCTTTTCCTGCAATAGTAGTTACCTAGGCCTCACATTAAGATGACAGAAAAAGGGTGGGTGATCAGCTTGGAGTACCCATTCAGCACAGGAAGGAAAATCATTCTTAGAGGGTCTCTCATGAACTCAGATCAGAAGGACTTTGTGGGAAAAATAAACTTTTGTTCCTTTGAGCAACTGAAGCTTAGATACTTTTTGCTAATTTTAAATACTCCAGCCTATTTATGATTAATAACATTCATTTAACCTTTCTGAGGTCTCAGTTTCCTCATCCTAAAAATGTGACTAATAATATCTACACAATTGTGGGATTTGGGAAGGATAAAACTAAACAAGTAATATGTTTAAATCTTCAAGGTAATATCTGGGCATACAATAATTGCTCCTAATGATAGTTATTATTATTATGTTTAAGATCTATTACATAGTCTTAGGGATTCTAGACAGAGGTAACCATGAAAAGGTCCCAGCCTGCAAGAAACATGGCAAATGTTGAGAAATTTAAAAGTTATCCTTTTCAAATTTGGCTCTTCTGACATCTTCCATGGTGTCAATGAGCAACCAATGGGAAAAAAAAGTTATATGTATTTTTCTTATACTCCTCAGATGCTAACTGGGGATAAGGTGGATCCTCAGCACAAGACAAAAATTAGTCTTGGTTACACACCTGCCCTGTCACTCTTTCTTCCAATGACCTTTTTTTTTTCTTTTTCTTCTAATACCATATACCATTACTCCATCTGTATCTACTCTTCCTTTTGTAATCAGAAATAAACTGTCAAATGGACCTTGCTCATTGGTTGTTTTTTCTAAGAATTAGAGAGGTAAACTTTGTCTTCACCTATGCTGCTTATTATTGAACAACATGGGACTTTTCTGAGCTCCTATCTCCTATTTTGCAGAGTTGTTGTGAGGATTAGGGATATGCTAGTTTAGTAGTAATTCACTGAGTCTTACATGGTATTGAAACTTTTTATATTTTTATAAAATGTAAAGTGTAATTAACATACGGTGCTATATTAGTTTCAGGTGTACAATACAATGATTCAACAATCTTACACATTACTCAGTGGACATCACATGAGTATACTCTTAATTCCTTTTGTCTATTTCACCCATTCTCCCTCCACCTCCCTCTGGTAACTATCAACTTGTTCTCTGTATTTAAGTCTGTTCTTTCATTTGTCTCTTTTTTCTTTGTTCAATAGTTTTGATTCTTAAATTTCATGTATGAGTGAAGTCATTTGGTATTTGTCTTTCCTTGACTGACCTATTTCACCTAGCATTATACCCTCTAGATCCATCAATGTTGTTGCAAATGGCAAGATTCCATTCTTTTCATGGCTTAGTGATGTTCTGATATATAATATATATATAGTGTGTGTATGTATGTGTGTATATATATATATATATATATATATATATACACACATAGCTTCTATATCTTGGCTATTGTAAATAATGGTATAATAAACATAGGGGTGAATATATTTTTTAAAATTAGTGTTTTCATTTTCCTTGGTTAATATCCAGTGGTAGAATAACTGGATCATTTGGTAATTCTATTTTTATGAAGTTTTTCAGAATGGCTGCACCAGTTTGCATTCCCACTAGTAGTTCACAAGGGTTCTTTTTCTTCACATCCTCACTGACACTCATTATTTCTTATGTTTTTCTTTTAACCATTCTGATAGGTGTGAGGTGATATCCCATTGCTGTTTTGATTTGCATTTCCCTAATGATTAGTGATACCATCTTTTCATATGTTCGCTGGCCATCTGTATCTCTTCTTAGGAAAAACAATGTGTATTCATATCCTCTTCCCATTTTTAATTGGATTATTTGTTTTGTTTTGGTGTGGAGTTGTATGAGTTCTTTATATATTATGGATATTAATCTCTAATTGAATATATAATTTGCAAATATTTTATCCCTTTCAATAGGTTGCCTTTTTGTTTTGTTGATGGTGTCCTTACCTGTGCAAAAGCTTTTTATTTTGATGCAGTTCCACTAATTTAATTTTACTTCTGTTTTCCTTGCCAAAGGAGACATATCTCGAAAATTGTTTCTATGTCTGATGTCAGAGTAATTGCTGCTTTTGTTTTCTTCTAGGAATTTTATGGTTTCAGGTCTCCCATTTAAGTCTTTAATCCATTTTGAACTTACTTTTTGTGTGTGGTATAAGAAAGTGGCCTAGTTTCGTTCTTTTGCATGTAGCTGTCCCAGTTTTCCCAAGACCATTTGTTGAAGAGACTTTTTCTTACTTTATATTCTCAATGTCCTTTCCTCAAATTTCCTTGTTGCAGATTAATTGACCATAAAAGTGTGAGTTTTTTTCCAGGTTCTCTGTTTTATTTCATTGACCTATTTCTCTATTTTTATACCAATACTATGCTTTTAGATTATTACAGCTTTGTAGTATATTTTGAAATCTGGGTTTGTGATACCTCCAGTTTTGTTCTCCCCTCCTCCCCTCAAAGATTGCTTTGGCTGTTCAGGGTGTTTTGTGGTTCTGTAGAAACTTCAGGCTTATTTTTTCTAGTTCTGTAAAAAATGCTGTTGGTGTTTTGATAAGAACTGTATTAAATCTGTAGATTACATTGGGTAGTATATACATTATAACAATATTGGCTATCCCAATCCATGAGCATGTAGTATCTTTTTAAAAATAGATTTATTTATTTGAGAGAAAGAGAGTGCATATGAGCATGCAGTGGGAAGGGGCAGCAAAAGACAGAGTATGAAAACTCCATGTTGAGTGCCAAGCCTGATGAGGGGCTCAATCTGAAGACCCTGAGATCACAATCTGCCTGAAACCAAGAGTCTGATGCTTAATTGACTGCATTACCAAGGTACTCCATGAGCATGTAATATATTTTAATTTTTTTTGTCATCTTCAATTTCTTCCATCAATATTTTATAGTTTTTGGAGTACAGGTCTTTTACCTCCTTGGTTAAGTTTATTCCTAGGCATTTTATTATTTTTGGTTCAAGTGTAAGTGGGATTGTTTTATTTTTCCTTTTCAAAAATATTAAAGAATTACATGAAAGGAAAGCTAAGTGTAGTCAAAAAATCTTTGGTAAATTGGAAGTTATTCTGATGGATCCAACTCATTAGCTGAACAGTCAATTCTTCTTTTGCTTTAATTTGAATATAGTTGACACACAGTGTTACATTGGTTTCAATTGTACAACTTAGTGATTTAACCAATTTATGCATTGTGCTATATCCACCACAGATATAGCTACCATCTGTCCCTTTACATTACTATTACAATATCATTGAATGTATTCCTATGCTCTGCTTTTTATTCCAATGACACTCATTCCATAACTGGAGACCTGAATCTCCCTTTCACCCATTTTGCCCAAACTCCCACCCCCTTCTTTTCTGGGAACCATCAGTTTATTCTCTGTATTTATAGTTCTGATTTTGCTTTTTGTTTATTCATTTTTTTAAATTACATTTTTGAGTGAAATCATATGGCATTTGTCTTTCTCAGTGTGACTTATTTCACTGCATAATACTCACCCTAGGTCTATTCATGCTGTCTCAAATGGCATGATCTCATCCTTTTTCTGACTGTGTAATATTCCAGTGGTGTGTGTGTGTGTGTGTGTGTGTGTGCACTAGAGAGACATTTCCCTTATTCATTTATCTATTGATGGACATTAAGGTTGCATCCATGTCTTGGATATTATAAATAATGCTGCAATAAGCATAGGGTGCAAATATCTTTTACAGTTAGTGTCTTCATTTTCCTTGAGTAAATACCCATAGTGAACTTATTGGATTATATGATATTTCTATTTTTAATTTTCTGAGGGGGATTATTTTTCTTAATTTCTCTTTCTAATACTTTATTATTAGTGTATAAAAATGCAATAGAGGGCAGTCTGGGTGGCTCAGCAGTTTAGCGCCGCCTTCCACCCAGGGCGTGATCCTAGAGACCCAGGATGGAGTCTCACATCAGGCTCCCTGCGTGGATCCTGCTTCTCCCTCTGCTGTGTCTCTGCCTTTTTCTGTGTGTCTCTCATGAATTAATAAATAAAATCTTAAAAAAAGCAATAGATTTCTATATATTAATTTTGTATCCTGTGACTTTGAATTCGTTTATCAGTTCTAATAATTTTTTGGTTAAGTCTTTATTTGAGGAATTATTGCATTGAAAAAAAAAGAATATTTTGGAAATTCTGTACTAACACTGTACTTAGAGATCACCTCACACTTGTGTAACTGGGGCAACATAGAATCCTTGATTCTAGGGCTGGAGAAGAACTTTTATCATGTAGAGGGAAGAAGGATCTAACACTGAGCACACATTAGGCTATTTATGTGCTATTTTATGCTATTATTATTTTCTAAGGCAGTGGAATATGGTTTGGAAATGTTAATTAACTTGAGAAATGTCACATCCCAAAGAATTTTGTTACAGCTTTTGTCTTCCATTGTCTTCTTTGTTTTGCTTATTCAAAAAACTGTACTTTTGGTTATACCAATGGCATAATTTTTACTAAACAAGAGACATAGATAATTCATGAAAATAGTAAAAAGCAATAATAAATAGCAATTTTAAGCAGCATTCAATTCTCCTGTTTAACGAGATGGTAGATGTTACCAGAGGAGTGTCATGATGGTTGAAATGCATTATTTCCATTATGCTTTTAGTAATATTCAAATTAGCCTAAGGCGTTTCTAATACAGTCTTTATGAACTTGCAGGGTTCATAGGATCTCAAGAGGGTAACCACTGATATGGTCTAATCAACTCACATAATACATTCAACAACTGCCACAAATATGTTTTGAATTCTAATGTATTAAATTTAATTCTGGACCAGGGAGATCCAGCTGCATCTGTATGGAACTTGCATTTAGGTAGGGAGGACAATTAACAAAAATTAATAAGTAAATTATTTAGTATATTAAAAATGAATAGTAGGGGGAAAATAAAGTGAGGAGGAAAGATAGAGAGTTCTGGTGTGTGTTTGTTATTTTAAACAGTGAATTAACTGAGCAAAAAAAGTAGAATAACTTGCTGACAGTCATGCATTCAAAAGGTGGCAGATAAGAGGAACCTTTTCCCTCTGCCCTAACTCAGTTTCACACTCTCAATTTGATTGGCTGTAGCCCTCTGAAATTTTTTTTATCAAAGCCAAACCCAGGACAAATTAACAACACACAATTTTTCATTGGTGCATTTTTCAAGATCCTTTGGTTTTAAGACAAAGGTCTTAAATTTATTTAAGCAAAAATAGATGATCTTAGTGGAAGGACACAAAGGTGTTTCATGGACCATATAGGGCATGGGGACAATACAGCCTCTGGGAATGTGAATGCTGTCAAGATTTTCCATTGGTCTATCCTAAGATGAACTTCCTCCACATGGTTAGACATCTGACTGATGTCTTGTCCTTAGGCCCAGGCAAGAAGGGCCTCTGTTCTGTCTTGAGCATTAGTGGTTGCTGAACCTTTGAGCCCTTGCTTCCAAGTCCAGTCATGCTGTCTGGTTGCAATGCCCCACGTTGCATCCCGTGGTTCTTTGAACCTCTTGTGGAGTTGACCAGATGCCTTTAGGAGCTCTAAGACTCAGACATGCAGGCATGTGCTAGGACCCAGAGCCTGCCAAGTTTCCAAAAGTAAGCCTGGCAAGCGGATCATTCCAAGTGGTTGGTTCAGCATTTATTTTGAAGGATTGTGTGAGTTTGGACAACAGAAAAAGGGTGCTGACATTCTGATTTTGGTTGATTCTCTCTCAGGTCAAAAAGAGGACAAGTTTGGACTACAATGATCCATGGCAACACTGGACTTGATCAAGTGGATGGTCCTTGCATCAGCTTTCCCAGCCTGTGTCCTGATAATGATGCCACTTCCAGTTTGCAGCATCTAATGAGTAAGGGTGAAGAGCAGTGGTATTAGAATTCTGTTGAATGAATTGGGGTCAAGATTTTATGCTCTACTAACTGTGATTCTGAGCATGTTATTTTGATTTTTTTAAGCCTCACTTTTCCTTATTTTCAAAAATGGGGATATGAGAATTTTTAAGTGAGATATTTGAAAAGTATTTAGAACAGTGTCTGGCATATAGAAACATTTATTATTATTATTATTATTATTATTATTATTATTACAACTAAGAGAGGTTACATCTTACTCAATGCCCCACATACAACTGGGCTCTAAATTAAATGTTCTGGGGCACCAGTGGCTAAGTCAGTTAAGTGTCTGCCTTTGGCTCAGGTTGTAATCTCAGGGTCCTGGAATTGAGTCCTGCATCTGGCTCCCTGTTTAGTGGAGAGCCTGCTTCTCCCTCTGCCCCTTCCTCTGCTCCTGCTTTCTCTCTCTTTCTCTATCACATGTTCTCTCTCTCTTTCTCTCTCTCTCAAATAAATAAATAAAATCTTTAAAAAAAATAAATCCAGTGTTCTCTGGACTCCATGTTATTTTGATTATGCCACACTGCCTTCTCAGATTAAAAAGGAGGAGGAGTCTAAAAGTAAAACCAATATTATCATAGAAACCATTTTATAATTAAGGCTTTTACTCTAGGAGCACTCCGGGTTTGCTGATGCTGACACACACATTTCTAAAATAAAACTCAAGTCCAAAGTGTTTGACAGAAGGAAAACAAGAGAACATTTACAATTTTATTGAATGTCACTTTTATTAGGAGAAAAATACACATAAAGTTAATTTGTACTTTGAATTGCAAAATATGGACACTTAAGTAAATTTAACTCACAAAACGGAAATTATATCAAAGTACAAAATTCTGGGGGGGGGGAGTAATCAGCTCTAATATTGCTCACAATAGTAAATTAAATTCAAATAGTTATTCCTGCTGCATTCAAGCTGTGATTTTAATTATCCTCAAATCTGGGGGTTCTAAGTTAGAGTTTTCACAGTCACTGTAATTTTTGTCCTATTAACTAGTAACAGAATCAGCTTTATGTTAGAGTTTTCCAGATTATAAATGGTGTGAAACTGTTGAATGGGGAGGATAGTGACAAATAGAGTTAAAAAGGTGCTCTTTGGTGTTTAAATGTTCAGATGTGACTTTTCTTAAGGGCTTAAAAAATCTTGCTTCCTATTTGAATTTGTCTGGTACCTCACTTGTCCAAGAAGTACTTATTGGGTATTCATTATATGTCAGTCTCAGTGGTAAGTACTAAGAAGGAAGAAAAGAAAGAGTACAGGAAGAAGAAGGAGAAAAAATTCACATAAAATTACGTACTTTCATACTTCAAGAATATAAGAAATTCATACTTTAAGAGTATAAGAATTCATAAAAGCATGTAAGAATTAGTAATAGAATGTGTGTGTTTATGTGTGTACACACATGTGTAATAATGACCATCCCTATGGAGGAAACTGCTTTGATGAGGAAGTGACACCAAATGACAATTTGCTTCACCACTAATCAAATATAGCAGTCGTGGAGAAAGTCTGTCATTTCCAGTGGCGGATATCAGTGAATGGCCTCTGACATTGTAAGTAAATAAGTAATGCCATGAAGGAGATCGAAACCTCAATCATCTTATTTGAGCAAGATGTAGGCTACATATGAAGAGAATGCAGGGACCCATCAAGTTCAAAGGTCTACAGAGTTAGTGGGAAAATGAACTTTTTTTATCTTAAGAAATGCAAAATGCAATCATAAGATTAGCCTATGACTTAGGTAAGTAGATCAGAGAGTGGCAGTGTTGAGGACAGGACCTTCAGACGGGTTCTTCTCAGTTATGAAGCTCCTGTTGTGCACCATGTACGAGACTGAGAATGTCTCAGTTTAAAGTTATAGAAGTGTTAAGGAAAATTGAGTGTCTCCATTAATATTTTTTTTTGTGTTAAAAAAATCTATACATAGTTTTTTAAATAAATATAATGTTTAAGAGAACTTAGTGTGTGACTACATTTTAAATGTATAATTAAGGACGTTCTCACTAAGACATGTTTTAAGAGGGGAGACATCATTGAGAAGCTTAATAGTATTTGTCCTCTGTAGGCCACTGTTGACCGGGGAGACATTGTCATGGTCCTGGGTTCTCTAGTACCAGATAAAAATGATGGGTTTCTGGAATAGCAAAGGTCAGGTGGTAACACTTCACCATGAAAGCAAGGTGGACATGATTGACATATATGCATCAAAGTCATAGTGACAATCTCAATGCCTCGACCCACAGGACAATGTACAACAGATTTGATGACTAATAGATTGTATTGTTGAAGAAAGCTAGGTGGGTGAATTATCAGTGTCTTCTTCCTTCCTCCCTCCCTTCTCCCCTCACTGTGCCTCCCTGCCCTCCCTTTCCCCCTTTCTTTCTTTCCTCCTTCCTTCCTTCTTTCCTACAATAAAAAGTTCTGGTCTCTCATTCAGTTTAAAAATGTAACTTAATTCAAAGACTGGGAGTCCATTAATTGAACTGAATTACAATTTACTAGGAAAATCAGAATGGGTTATGGATGAAGGTGACAATAAATCTCAATTATTGCCTTGTGACTTCAACAGTGGGAACTGTAGCATATTCTTATATTAAGTTTTTACAGGCCGAATTGTCTGCTACCACTTGGAAGGGACTCTGTGACACTCTGCTCCCAATGGAGAACTGTGTGATCTAGTGTGTAGACAATGTTCCATGTGGCTACTGAGCACTTGAAATATAACTACTCCAGTTTGAGATACGCTGTAAGTTTTGGATGTAAATCTCCCATTAACATTACATACTAGTTATATCTTGAAATGATATAATATTTTTGTTATACTAAGTTAAACGAAATACACTATTTATATTGATTTTGCCTATTTTTACCTTTTCTAATATGGTTACTGGAAAATTCTAAATCACATATGTGGCTTATATTGTGGTTCTCTTTGAACTCTAACAAAAGGAAAGGGTGGAGACAATGAATGGTGCATCACAAGTCTGCCCTATACTGGGCAACTATATCATTCAACTCTCAAACCAGGATATTAGAAGAGTGGAAGTGGGCACTGCAAATAATGATGCCAGGGCAAAGGGTATGATCCAGGACTTGGACAACTGCAGGTGTGAGGTCACCCTGTCAAGAATAAGGTGAGTGTGAATGCCATACAGAAAGGGCAGATGAGGACTTCAAAAGCAGGATTTATTCTAGGGGATTTTTTTTTCTTGTATCAAACAAAAAAATGAAGTTTTGTCTGCCAGCTACATACTCTTTCTACTCTTGGAAAAACCTGCAGCTTCTTGTTTCTAAGGGGAAAACTTGACTAAAACCCCAGGCTCTAAGAACTTGGATGGCAGAAGTTATTATAGAGCATTTGGGTATATTAAATCTAAGTACATCTGAAATGTGCGGATTGCATTTCCTTTAAAATACACACAAGCTTAAAACTTCATGGGAAAGTGTTCAGCAGGGGCTGCCTTGGCTTTTCCAAATCCCACATGTTTTTATACATTTACACTCATGCAGAGGATGTTCTTCAAACTGAAATCTGACCCAGCTTCCTTTGCCAGAGAACTTGGCCATCTCTCTTAATGTCCATTCTGGGTCCTCCACGTAGGGAGAGGGTTTTGAAGATCCTAAAGAAGTAAGCACTTCCTCTAATCTGAAATTGGGGAAAAGAGCCCAAAAGAAGGCAAAAGAATCTAACACATGAGAGGAGTGTGGGTTTTTGTACCATCTCTCCTCAAAAGAGCCACAGTAGCTGGAGGCATTCGTATGGGGAAATGTGGAGACAGAGAAAAGGAATGTTCTTAACAGCCAACCTCTGCCTTTCAGTTGGACAGGGAAGGGACTTCTCAAAAATCTCTTCCTTTTTAGCCCCATTTTCTGGGCTCTGAACTGCCCTCCCAGTATTTGTGTTTTAATTCAGGATTCTCAGCCACACAGTATGTACTTGGGCCCGCGTGATGAGAGACTCCTCAATTATTGCCACACCTCTCCTCTTTGATTTTGAACTTGGAGATTCCTTTGACTGCAATATCCTTCTTTTTCCCAGTGGGCTACTCTTACCGCCTTGGAGATGCAGCTCAGATATTTCTCTCTCTCAGGAAGCCTTTCCTGATCTCCTCAGTGGGGATGGATCCTCATAAAGCCTTTATCAGTACACTTTACTGCAGTGGGCTGTGGTCATAGATTTCTTGGTCTATCTCCTTATTCTATGGAAAATCCTTTGGGGAAGGAAGGGTTGTGTCCCCCCATCTTAGCATCTCCAGAGTTAGTCACATTGTAGCTAATCACCAACCTGTCTTATTTACATGGTCCTTTTTATCACTGGAAAATCAGTTTGCCATAGAAGAAATGTGACCTAACAAAAATTAGAAGAGATTGGCAGGCAACTAGTAAGTCTTCATTTTATTCATGAAGCTATTGAAACTCTAAAAGCTAAGTGACTTTCCAAGTGACTTTCTCCCAGTGTGAGATTGCCAGAACCCAGAGTGGAGCCTAGCTTTTACTCCAAAGACCAGTTTTTTTGTTTTTGTTTTTGTTTTTGTTTTTGTTTTTGTTTGTTGTTGTTGTTGTTTTTTTTTTTTTTTTTTTTTTTTTGTTCACTAAACTTGCCTGCTTGTTGAATTAAATACAGACACATCAGGCCATAGACAAGCACGTTTTAAATTTTGGATCTGATCTTACTCAAAAAAAAAAAAAAAAAAAAAAGTGTCTCGACTCCAGGGAAGTCTGCCAGGAAGAAGCACGTGAAAAGCAATAAGACTCTAAGCAAAACGTTCTCAAAGTTTTGAGGCAAGAGTGCAGGGTCTGTGGGTGGGACACCTGAAGTCTTTGAATCCCCTACAGTTTTTGGCAAAATCTCATACATGTGAGTATGTCTCTGGGAGGAGGATGCAAAGCTTTATCACATTCTCAAGGGATGAATGTACCTACAGCCTTGTCCTATCCATGGGCAGAGGGATCTTTACGCACTTCCTTGGGGATCTGTCACCTTGTGGGCCAATTTCCTCCTGTAGCCACCCTCCCGGGGCCTGTGGATGCCAAGGCCTGCATGGAGGGGTCTGTGCGGCCTGCTGGCATCCTGTGTATTAACACTTCTGCATTGCAGGCGAGCTAATCCGTCTCTTAAGCTGCTTGACTGAGCTCCTTTGCCAGATCTGATAGAAGGATTTAACCTTTCCTTTTTCCCTCTTGGCACACACTCAATGGAATCCAAATAAAGAATTAAAGAGACTTGAAAGGGACTTTCCATTACCAAACAATTCAGTTTAAATTTCCGACCTTTCCTCTACCTTTTTCTTTGTTTTTCCATTCCCTCCTTTCTTCCTCTTCAACATTGGGATTCAAGGCTGGCACAAAAGCCCCTGGGGACATGTGGAGAGCCAGAGACCGGGAATGTGAGTGAAATTTTCCGAATTAAGGCGGCTTATTGGCCTTAGTTGCCAAGCGAGCTGGGGAGGCCTGGCTTTTGGGTTACGCCTGGGAGCAGGAGTGCTTTGACATCTGGGGGAGAGTTTTGGCTTTCATGGCTGGAGCAACGTGTGCTCTGGCATTATGGAACTTTTCTGCATTTTTCACAAGCCACCTCACACTTTTCTTGCCGAGTCTTTGCTTCTGCTGCTCACAGAACATAAATTCAGCAAGTTGTAAGTGAACAACCACACTGTCAGAAATTGTCCTGAGATCTCAGGGTGGTAATAGTAGCTAGAATTTATTGGGAGCTTATATATGCAAAGTGTTATGCTGGCCCAACAACACTAAGGGGTAGGCCCAACATTTCTCCCCATCTGATTGATGAAAATACTGAGGCATTGAGAGTTAAGTACATTTCCAAGTTCTCATCGACAGAAACCCAGGTAGACTGGCTCAAGAGTGAAGCTTAGTTGGCAATGGCCTGGAGCATAACAAAAGAATCAGCAAATCTTAACTCCTTTGCTGAGAAAGAGAAGGACTCAGAAGGGAAAAAGTCAGAAAAAGAGAATCCATGTATGTTTTAAATCATAGTTTTAAAAATAGCATTTATTTCTTCTTACCCTAACAATAAAATAAAAATCCATGTTTATGGTAACAATTTTGGAATCCACCCCCCACCAAAGATATAGAAGGTTTGGTAAGATCATTTTTTCCAATATACTAGGGAAAGTTTATTCAGATGCTATACAAAAAGATCTAGAGTTTGGATAGAAATATTTAATATTCTTTTTAATAACAATAACTAATACTTCCCAAGTGCTAACTGAATGTCAATTACTGTTCCATGTTCTTTACTTATACTAGCTCTTATTCTTCCAACAGATCTGTGAAGTACTTACTATTATTATTATTCTCCTTTATAGATAAAGCTAAATAACTAGAGGTGAAGTAGCTCAGCTGGGATCATACACAGCTACTGAGTGGCAGAGCCAGGTCAAATCCATGTAGTCTGGCTACAGGGCCAATTCTCTTAGTGTCTTCTCTACATGCCATGGGTTCAGGAGTCTCTACTTTCATGCTTCTTCCTCATGCCTATGACCAGTCAGTCAGTAAAGCTGTGCATGCTAATCTCTCCATGAAATCTGGGAATAACAGAATGCTTTTGCTAGGGTACAGCAACAGAAGCCAGATACAATTCATAGCAAAGACTGAAAGCAGGGGGTGGGAGATGCAGTTAACACAAGGGAAAATAATTGAGATTATTCTTGTTTAGTGGAAATGAACTCCATCCTGACTATGCCCCATCTAGGAGGTATTCTATTGTCATTTGTTAAATACATGCATGAATAGCTTATATGGTTGGTTACAAACGCTGAGAGTAGAATATGGTAAATAAGTGGTGTGATATTTTTATTGCTGTTGTTCATCTCAATAGCCATCTAAAAAGGTATAGTTGGAAAGCACACCTCAGAGATGTGGTTAATAATACAGTTACAAACAAAAATTTCAACATGAGTGGGGCAGTAAAGGATCAGGTGCTTCCCTGTTACACTGTCTGGGGCCACCAAGTGTTGAGGATTGAGTTGGAACATACCTCTGTACCTCCCCAGTGATGATTACAGTCTTAGACCAAACCCTTCAGAATAAGGCATCCTTTGTCTTGTGGAGCTTATTCTTTCATACTGAATCTTACTTTTTTAAAGTTGTATTTTATATCTTTATGACAGGAACAAATGAGTGATGCTGTAGCCAGAGGACATGTTGATAGCAGTCTAATACCGTTAAGCCATGAGTCTGGGGTTCTAACAACCCTTGTGCTCTCCAAACATGTATCCTCAGTGGAGTTGCTAAACTCCTTTAGATTTATCTGTGTTTATTTATTTATTTTTTGGCTTGTCATAGGTGCTCAATTTAGTTATTGAAAACATAGACGGTAAGTTCGCTAAAAAAAAAACCTAAAAAAAAAAAAAAAGGTTTCTTCTTTTAGGAATGATATAATTAAAAAAAAATGAGATTAAGTATGGGAGACTGTGTGAATGGAATTCTTATTTAGTGTTGTAGCCAAGGAGAGCTCTTTGCAGAGAAAGGCAGAATTCCTTTTGGTTTGCCATTCAGTGCTTCTGTCAATATGTTCATCATAATGACATTAGCTTCTCTAAGGATGTCTGGGGTCTGAGGGCAAAGCCCCCATACACTGACAGCTTTAGAGAAGGAGCATCCACAATACTCTGAAAGTGTCCTATTTTCACTCATTAAATAATTTCTAGATAAATCCAACCTCATTATTTAATAGCCAAGTAAGCAGGTTATAAAATATGTGTTTATGAATTCATCTCAGGCTGAATTCCAACCGGCTGTTAGATAGGCTTTTAAAAGCATGTGCATATTGTATCATAGCTGTTGAACTGGATGTTTGCTACTATTACTCAATCTGCCAAAAATTGTCATTTAATTTAATAATATGATGAAAAGCTAAAAAGAAATGACATGGCTTATTATATAAAGTCTGTTCTCACCCACTCACTCCACAGAGTCCCTCTTTATTTGGAGGCCCTTAATATTTCAGGTATAGTTGAATCTTATACACCCACAGTCTCTCTGAGAACTTGTTACAGAACAGCTGCATAGGGCTTGTAGAATAATTCTTTAACTCTAGACCTTATCCAGGAAAAGTTAACTACTAAAATTCTAAAAAAGACTTTTATCTTAACTGTATCAGAAGGAATGGATACAATAAGTACTAGAATAGTCTTGTAGGAATATATTATGAATAAGTAAAAATCTTTATAAATATTTGTTTATTGATTGATATATACAGAAGATACAGCTAACACGTACAGAGCTCTGTGTCAAATGCTTTATATGCATCCATTGATTATTTACTGCTGCATTAAAAATTACAACAACTTATAAGCTTAAAGCAATACTTATTTATTATCTGTTAGTTTCTGTGTATAAGGAGTGTGAGCTGAGTCTTCTGCTCAGGGACTCATGGGGCTACAGTCAAGGTGCCGGCTGGGTTGTGTTCTCAATTGGAGACTCAATTAGGGAAGAATCTGCTTTCAAGGTCATTTAGATGATTTCCCAGTGCTTTATGACTAAAGCTCATGATTCTTACTGGCTGTTGGCTGGAGGCCATGCTCGGAATCTAGATGTTGCCCACAGTTCCCTCCTTGTCTCCCCCTCCCCACCCCCACCCCAGGCAGTTCACAGGATAGCTGTTTGTTTCTGCAAGGTCAGCTAGGAATCTCTCTCCCCTGTGCTAAAGTGAAGTCTTACGTAATAGAACTTTATCATGGAAGTGAACGCCTATCAGTTTTGACATATTCTACTGGGCAGAAGCAAGTTACAGGTCCAGTCCATGCTCCAGGGGAAGGGATTGTAGAGGACACAGCACCGATGGGCAGAGATCACAGGACCAATGGTAGCATTCTACCTACCAAACACAGAGCCCCATCTAATTCTCAGAATGGCTCTGGGAGGCACTTTCTATTACTGTTATTAGCATGTAGAGACAAGGAAGCATGGACACCTTACAGAGCCAAGACAACCCACACAGATGAAAATGTCATCTTCAAGTAAATAGTTGAACCCTTGTATCTGGCAGTAAAACCTGGGATTTTAGCCACCTGCACTCAAATCACATGTATGTCTCTGCTTTAAATAACAGAGTAAAGACCTGTTACTTGTTGTATGCTGGACACTTTTCCAGTGCATATATTTTCTCTTTTCATTGTGACATCAATCCCTATAGGAGACTATTACAAGCCCTGGTTTACAGAAGAGAACATTTATACTTAAAAAGGTTTACTGCTTTGTGACTTTGGGAAAGTGATTTACCTTTCTGAGCATTATTCTACTCCTCTGTAAAAGGGAAAATAACAGTAATTATTTCATAAGATTGTTGTGAGGAATAAATGCAGCAGTACTGGCAGAAATTTAGTTGCATATTTGTCTCAGATTATTAAGTCAGAAAATTCTGATATATGTGTGTGTGTGTGTGTGTGTGTGTGTATTTGACATACGTTTAGATTAATTTCAGGTGTGTGACATAGTGATTTGACAAATTTGTACATTATGCTATATTCACAAGTGTAGCTACCATCTGTCACCATACAATGCTATTACAATATCATTGACTATATTCCTTATGCTGTGCCTTTTATCCACATGAATTATTCATTTCATACCTGGAAGCCTGATATGAAGGCTTCCCACACCCATTTTCCCCATCCCCCCACTCCTCTCATCTCTGGTAATTTTGCCTGTCTTTATCTTTGAGGATATAAAATTTCACAGTGTGAGAGTAGAACAAGTTATTTTTAAGAACCTGTGTTTCCTCTGCCTCTAGCTGGTTATCCTGCTGAGACCCAGGACTATTCTACATCAGCTACTCTGTTCCTGATGGATTTTTTATTTTGGGTCTGCACTTCTGGTCCCACAAAGTTTTCTCTGAGGTCAACCAAAGCCTGAGTGGGATTCATGGGCACTATATGTCATGATTGGGAAAATCAGGTTCTCTGCCCACCTCCCTCCTCATTCTCCATCCCTTCCTGCTCCCCTTTCCCCTTTGCTTTCCCCACCAGGTATCAGGACTAGACTATGGTTCTGCATCTCTATTTCCTGATTCCCCTCCAACAGGACTCAATGAATGTACATTAAATAGAAAACTAAGTTGCCCAGTCAGAGGTGTTCTAATGGATAGGTGCTTTGCTGCCAGACCTTTCATAGGCACTGCAGAGGTAAATGAGAATGAGTAATAAAAACTAGTGTATGTACTCCAAGTCCACAGGAGATGAAAGTAGGAAGTCTTTTCCATGCATGGCAGATTCTCCAGTATGACTCCTGAGGTTAAAAAGGAGACAGAGCAGAGACCTGTGTCAGTACGTATTTCAAGAAAAGGCATCAGTTTTGATGCCAGGCCCATGTGGGTTCCAATCTCAGATCCACTTCTTGCTAGCTGTATGACCTTGGTCAAGAAATCACTCAACCTCTTAGTCTGTTTCCTCACCTCTAAGAGAGGAATAATGGTAATTTCTTCCTCAGATATTGCTATAAAACTCAAATGATGAAATCACAACAGGAGTGCACTGTGACCTGAAAAACATTCTGCAAATGAGAATTATGATACAGGACTGAGATAACTTGCAGAAAACAAACAATTGAGAAAATCTTAACCTTTGAAAAATCCATGGCATTTGCATTTTATCCCACAGCAATTGTCACATCATCTTTTCTCTTCCATTGCAAATCTTTTAAAAATTATTATCATAACATGTTCTTCTGATTTCCAAGCATGGAAAAGCTTACTTTGAAACCATGAACTATCTTATTAGTTTTTAGATTAAGAGGCAGGAGAATATTGGTGTGTGATGGGAAACACTCCCCACATCTGCAGACATAATTTGCACTTCCATTTATGGCTTCAGCTGTGGTATTCAAATCTGAGTCTATGTTAGAAGAGTCATTGAGGTGCCAAAAAAAAAAAAAAAAAGAAGGAAAGAAAGAAAAAGAAAACATTTTAAGCATCTCCCATTTAACCAATTGTAACAGCACATGATAGAATATTTGTCCTTGGAAGGAGGACCCTTGTGGGTAATTAGTTAAAATAAGAGAAAATAGTAATGCAATTTGTAGAAAGAATCTAGCGTGGCAAACCCTTACTTGCTTTTGGAGACAAAATTAGATTGCTTTTGCCCAATGTGTGATTGTGTCAACAAATTGAATTTGAGTAAACCCCATGCTATTTTCTATGGACCAGTAACAGATGGGGCAAATGCATATTTTTCTTTGTTTTGCTTCAGTTTTATTTAAAAAAAAAGAAAAGAAAAAAACATTTTTTTTTTTCTGATCAGAGTCTGTAGTTGGATCCGATTTTACAGAGCTTTTCATCACATATTTTCATTGTTTACTTATTGACAACTTTTTTTGTATATTTTTGACCCAAATGCCAAAAAAATCATTTTATCCAAACTGCTCATTTACTTCACTCTCAACCATGTTTTGAAGAAAATAGAATAATTCAACTTCAGGTAGAGAAAGTGAAGATTCATATTGCTCATCTGTGGAGAAAACACAGGAATGTTCATAGTAACACCCTTCTACCCTGATGACTGTATTAGGTTAATGAAGGAAAGAAGTCTATTCTGTTTTTTCCTAATATGTGCTTAACTCATGTGTTGTTTGATGAATTCATGTGGTTTAATATGAGCTTAATTTGGAGGCAGGAGGATGAAGTCACATGGGAAAAAGCAGAACATGACTGAAATTTTTGGACCAGCTGGGAACAGGAATGGTGATTCCTCTGGCCTTGGGTATAAAGCCATTTCAGAGTTAGTCAAAGTAACCTTGACTAACCTTGCCTAATGAGAAAGGTTGGGGAAAGTTGGAGCTTTCAAATGTATGGGTAGAGAACAAGAATGAAAATATCCTCTTCGGTTCTAAAAGAAGGTAGTCTTGTGTCTCAATTTTAATGACTAGAAAACACAGATCAGGAAGGTCAAGCACATTGTGCAAGTCAGAGAGGTAATCAGCATCAGCATTTAACACTTGGGCTTCCTGGCTCTAGAGGCCCAGCTCTCAACTGATAGACTCCTGCTAGTGGTTTAAGCCTGCTTTGCCTCACTGTGGAAAGAATAAGATTCTGCTCTACTCTCTTTTATGTAAATACTTTTTTATATACATACATAGCTTGTGTCATATGAACATTTTATTTTCCAAAGTCTGGTATCTTCCACTTGGGCCTCTTTCTACTGGCTATCAAAGCCATTCCAAATATATAAAATTAACTTTTCTTTGCAGATCTCCCATTTGCATTTTGCTTATTCAGCTACTCTTCTGCAAGATCCCAGTATTATTAAAGAATGTTCTGTTCTTCTCTATATGACTGCAAGTGTCAACATTTTTAGAAAGCAAGATTACTGTATTTATCTCATATTAAGCTATCATTTCTTAGTATTCCAACACCAAATCCATCCTCTGTACTCTGCCTTTTAATTCTAGGGCTGGAAACCTACAAAACTGTATTTCTGCTTTGTTACTTAACATTTATTGCACTAATTCCTAACACTTTTTTTTTTTTTCTGATGAAATACCTAGTGTGGCTTCTGCTTTTCTGATTTGACCCTGCCTGATACTTCTGAGACTCATTTCTCCCACTGTCCTTTTCAGAGCCTGTAATAAATTACAGAATCTTCAATTTTGGAAAGATTTTAGAGGGTGTCAAGTCCAAATTCTGACACAGTAGAGAGGTGATCTCTAAGGACTAGATGGACAATACCCAGTAGAGAAAGTTCTCAGAGCACTATGTTTTGGAAAAGTGTGAGTTTTTATGGGATTTTATGGGAGAAATTTTGTATTTACTCAGTGGTATCTGCTGATGGTGTTGTCAGGCAGAAACTGTACATCTCAATCTGGAGCACAGATTCCTTATATAAACTTAGAAGAATTAATTCTTTCTCTCATTTTGATTCTTGTAGTTAGATCACTTATACATGTAATAACATCTTTAAGATTTAGTTTACCAACCAATGAGATGAGGCCAGGCATATGTTCCCTCATTTCTGCCACAATTTAGAGGGATTTCCAGCAAATAGATCCACCCATTTAATTAATTAATTCACATGTCTATTGTTTTATCCACCCATCCACCCATTCATCCATTCTTTGATTTTATTTACTTCATTTATTAATTTTTCAGAGATTCTAATATTTTATGAACACTCTGCTAGACTGGGAAATAAAACATCAGAAAAAATGGGCTTCCATTTTTTTCTTTTTTTTTCAGAAGTAGGGAATATTTGGTTGAATTAAGTCTGGAATCTAAAAGGAAGAAATCTGATAAAGTTGAGTAGATAGAAGGTCTTTCAGAGAGAGAATAGCTAATGGAAAAATGTGAAGTTTCTGCTAGATGAAAGGATATAGAAGGGTCAGGAACAAGAAATGGTTTGTTTTGAGCTGGGAAGTGCTGAGAAATGAGAAGGGGAGGGTGAAGCAGACAGATGGTTATAGGCCCTTTTGAAGGAAAGGGAGAAATACATCAATATATTTGTATGTGAGTATGTGTGTGTTATTTTTAAAGCCTATTACAGACCCCATGATGACAATGGATATTAATATTCAACAATAGCTGCTATCTAGCAAAGATATTAAGAAGTATTACCCACATTCAATATTAAATATAAATCTGGGCAAAACTGCTACTTTGCTGGTCAAGAGCCCATGACCCCTACTCATCCCAATAAACACCTATACTTACAGTTGTAGACTTTATCCAATAAGTAACTGGAAGTCCTTGGATGGTAAGTAACAGAGACATGATCAGATTTGTTATCTGGTTGCATTTTAGACAATTAGCCAAAGGGAACACTGTGAAAGCAGGTGGAACAGGGAGGAGCTATTGTGGTAATGACCTAGCCTGGGGTCTCCTCACTGAAGAGGAAAGAAACGAAACTAGATGTGTTCTTCTGAGGAGATCTTGGGCTGGAGACATAGATGTATATATCCATGTATATAGATGTGTACCTCCATGCATAAGTGCATGCATTGCAGGATGGTCAGTAAAGTAAAACATAAAATGTCTATTAATTTCAACATATTCATATGTGCTCATGTATTACATGGTAGGACAGAGTAATAAAAGGACACAGTGAAAATAGACAGTATTTCAAGATGTTCGAAGAGGTAGAAAGAAAGGTACTTCGAAGAGCATAAGGAGCAATGGACAGTTTTATTTTAATTGGGCAAATTTGAGAATGTTCACTTCTTGATGAGGAGCTATAAGCAGAAGAAGAGATTGGAAAGTATGTTAGACGAACTAGGGGTGGTGGAAGGGGAGGAGGGCGGGGGGAGGGAGTGACTGGGTAGAGGGGAATGAGGGGGGCACTTGACGGGATGAGCACTGGGTGTTATTCTGTATGTTGGCAAATTGAACACCAATAAAAAATAAATTTATTATTTTTTAAAAAAGGAAAGTATGTTAGAGAAGGGGAGAGATAATTGATGAGTTCAGTCTCTAAGGAAGTTGAATTAATGAGGTTGAACTTCAGATGGCAGAAGAGTCACCAGTTCCATTGTTATAGAAGGGGAGAAGAATGTGCAGATGAACAGGGTAAGTTTCTAGGTTTTTGGCTTGTTATTTTGTTTTTGTTGCTTATATTGTCTTCATGAGATAGGAGGTGAGGTAATCTGCTTGGAAAAGGGAAGAAGCTGGAGGGCGAGTCAGCTGAAAATGATGGGCCAAAAGTAAGTTAGATAGACCTTCATTAAACGTTCATGTGTACACAAAAGAGAAAAGGTAAAGACTCAAAAGGAAGTCTCAGTAAACACATTCTTATGAGCCCAGGGACTTCTTATGAAGGCCTCCCTTTTTTTCTTTGTTCTCTGCCTTCCTTCCTTTCCATTAAGCAATTAGTAGTATTAAAACTCTCATCACTTAAGAAAAAGTTAAATACATTTTTAGAATTTTAAATAGACCCTATTTATATATATTTATATATATATATGTTATATATATATGTTATTATATATCATATATATTCCCCTCTGGTGAACACAATATTAACTGATGTATTATGTCAGAGAATTGGGAAATCAGTTCTATGCCTTTTTATTACTATTGGTAAATATTCAGAGAAAGCTAAATTTGCCCCATTGATAGAACTGGAAAGATATTAAAGTGACTATTTTTTCCCTATTGGTATGACTTTCCCTTTGTTTTGCATAAAAAATGAATAGGCCAGGAAATAAATATGTATACACACACATCCACACATCTGAGAAGGGCTGATCTTACATATTTTATTGATATATCCATTTATCCATTAATCCATCATTTAATAAACTTCTCTTTGTAAGAAAGACTTTCCCAGACACTAAGAAGGCAATATATATCAGCCACAGTCCCTGTTTCAAGAGCTATCAACCTCATTGAGAAAAATAGACTAAGTGGAGAAGCATTAAAACCAATTAATAATACAACGTGCTCTGTGCTGCATATACAGCAATCCCACATAAAGTGTTCTTTAGGCTAAGAGTTTGCAGTGCCCACTGGGCACATTGCAGAATGCTTCATGGGGTCTGGGGTGATGAATAAATAAGCATTCCCTGGCTCTAGCTCTGCTTCATTCCCTTATAACAGAGCAAGCACATGAGAGGCTGTGTTCACACATATGATGTTCCTGACAAGGACCCAGTATCACAGTAGGCAGCAGCAGCCACCCAGATTGGAAGCTAGAAGATTGACAGATGGGAATTTCAAGATGTTTAGGAGTGGTCTGAAAGGATAATAACAGTTACGATTTACTGAGAACTAACCCTATGACAAACAGCGTGATGAGATATTTTAGGGGCATTATAATTTTTTTCACAACAATAATCTTAAGAGAGAAACTTATCATTAGCACTGTTCAGATGAAGAAACTGATCCATGTATTAATTTATCATACATTTTCCAAGGTTGAAAGGGTAACAACGAGTTGTGTCTGTGTTAAAACCTAGGGATCTGACCAAAGCACCTGTTGGCTTCTCCATGAGGCTGCACATGCCTTCATGCTTGTTTTTTTTTTTTTTTGTATGAGTTATGAATGACAACTTGGTCAAAAACAAACTGAGCATCACTACAGTTTGGTCAACATGAAGATTTGGTTGAAATTAAAATTCCAGTCTCCTATTTTCCAGTGAAATATTGGTAATTTTCATGTTCTATGGAATATGTTAAAATACCAATGCTTTTTAAATAAATTTGTCTTTTTTTCAGAATTTTCAGTATTTTTCTACTCTATTTCTTTTTACCTGGGTGACTCAGTGGTTGAGCATCTGCCTTCGGCTCAGGGCGTGATCCCAGGATCTGGAATCGAGTCCCATATCAGGCACCTTGCATGGAGCCTGCTTCTGCTCCCTCTGCCTGTGTCTCTGCCTCTCTCTGTATCTCTCATGAATAAATAAATAAATCTTAAAAAAAAGAAAAATCAAAAAGATCATTCATAATCTCCCCCACTTCGACATCCACTGTTAAACCATATATACCTAAGATCTTCCCAGGTAACTCTATGTATTATTTTTTTTTTTAAAGATCTATGTATTATTTTACTATAATAATGAGATTTAATAGCGATACTCTCTTGTTATATTCTGTAACTTATGTCAGCTCTCAAAATAATTTCTTGACATTCAAGTTTTTATTACTGCTCACAACAAAAACTGCATAGAACAGAAATAACTGGCAAAACATGATTTAGAAATGGACTAGCAGAAAAATAAAACTCACCTGGAGCATACTGAGAAAGGCACGTTTTTAATGACCAATAACTTTATAGTGCTCAAATATTACCAATTATGTATTAGAAAAGTCAATTACTAGGGACATTTTCAAAATAACCTTCCTTTCCATTAAGTGACTGCAGCAGAGGAGTGGCATGGACCATCTGCAGCCACCTACCACTTGCTTCCAGGGAAGATGAAGGCCTTGGCCACGGTCCACTTCAGCTTCCCAACAATCCTGGTACAAACAAAGATGCTTTTGGGGGTGGGTATTTGTATCCTAGGGGCCATCCTTGATTCCTTCGCCCTATATCCAACCTATTATCAAATCCTTTCTGCTCTATTTTCAACCTGTCTATGGCCTGATTACTTCTCAACTTATGTACACTTATCACTCTAACACAAGTCACTGTCATCTCTCTTAATCAGTCTTGCATCCACCTTGCTCCCTTATAGTCTATTTCTCAGACATAGGCCAAAGGGATCCTATTAAATTCTAGGTCAGATATCTTACACCTCTGTTGCAATGGTCTTCCATCTCTTTGAGAGTAAACAATGAAGTACTCACATGCCATGCAGTGCCCCACAATTTCTGCTCTTGATCCTGTGTCCTCTCTGACCTTGTCTCCTAATACCGTGCTCCCCATTTCCTTAACTCCACTGGGCTCCTGAATCTGCCTCAAGCACACAAGACATTCTCCTGCCTCAGAGCTTTTGTGTTTGCTTTAACACATTCCTGGAGGGCTCCCTTATACATCCACATGGCTTTGCCCCTCACATCCTTTAAGTCTTTGCTTAAATGTCACCTCTACACTGAAGGCTTCTCCCAATGATACTGTTCACTTGCAGCCTTTCCCTGTCTCATTTTTTTTTTCTTGTCGCACTTACTAGTTAGCATCTTTCACATTGTATTGATTGATTGATTTCAATTGATTGATTAATGGATTGGTTGATTTGACCAGTCTCCCCAAAGCAAGATGTAAGCTTTACAAGGACAAGAATTTCTGTTGTTTAGTTCACTATTATAGTCCTAGTCACATAGAGTAGGTGTCAACACTATTTGTTGAACAAGCAGCCTCCCTTCTTTACTTCCAACTGTAGAAGGCCTCTTCTTACAACCAATCTTATTATCTTTTGAGGTCCAAGGGAGTAGTGATGGAGAAAACTGGTTCAAGTTACCATGGTCCAGTGGAAGGAGGGTGGGAATAAACCCCATGTGAATCTACTCTCCCTGGGGAGATTAATATTTTTGTTACCAAGATCTAAACCTTGTCTCAGCAGCATTGACCTATGTCTTGCTATGTCCTTCAACAAAAGAGGGAAAGGATTGTTACATATTCTCAATGGAATATTAGGCTCCTATTAAAAATGTTTACAAGAAAGAAGTAATCCATAGAAATAGGTTATGGGGATCCCTGGTTGGCTCAGAGGTTTGGTGCCTGCCTTCAGACCACGGTGTGATCCTGGAGTCCCAGGATCAAGTCCCACATCAGGCTCCCTGCATGGAGCCTGCTTCTCCCTCTCCCTCCCCCCTCCCCCCCCTCTCTCTCTCTCTATCTGTGTGTGTCTCTCATGAATAAATAAATAAAATCTTAAAAAAAAGGGATCCCTGGGTGGCGCAGCGGTTTAGCGCCTGCCTTTGGCCCAGGGCGCGATCCTGGAGACCCAGGATCGAATCCCACGTCGGGCTCCCGGTGCATGGAGCCTGCTTCTCCCTCTGCCTGTGTCTCTGCCTCTCTCTCTCTCTCTCTCTCTCTCTCTCTCTGACTATCATAAATAAATAAAAAATTTAAAAAAATCTTAAAAAAAGAAATAGGTTATGAAATTAAAAATATAAATAAACAATAGTTAAGAACTTTTGCTCTTAGGGTTTGAATCCCTTTAGCTGTTTGAACTTCAGCATGTTTCTTAACTTCTTTCAGGCCTGCAAATGCGGATTATAATAATGTTTTCCCAGTAGAAAGGGCTGAGTGATAAAATGACTGGAAAGTGTGTAATACACAGTGCTCAATATTCAACAATTACAAACTATTGTCATCACCATTATAATTGTGTAAATGAAAAAGAGCAAGGCACCAAATTGTATGTATATATCATGAAGTGACAACACAGAGTCTTCATTAGTACAAGGATTTGCACTCTGTTTGGAGCTGGGCAGTTCAGCCATTCACAGCTTCACACTCTACCTCAACCAGCCAGTTTCACATTTTAGTGTCTGCCACTTGTACACATCAACGAATTCCAGTATATTTGTTTTCTTTTAATTGTGAGTGACAGACACTTGATAAAAAAAGAAGATTTATTGGTTCAGAAAAACTAGGAAATCTATTGGGCTGAACTAGTTATAAGAAAATTTAGGCTGAGGCATTCAAATGGAATGATACTTTCAGGATTCTCTTTCCCTCTCCCTGTCTCTTGCCTTCTCTCTCCTAGCTGTTTATTTCAGCTTCATTTTATTTTTTAGGCAGACTTTCCCTCACATAAAGGCAAGAGTCCATGGTCAATCTGTTGCAGGGACTTCATGTTTCAGAGTAAGGGCAACCTTCCTGACAACTCTAGCAAATGTCTCAGAGAGGTCTTGTCTGGGCTTGGTTCACATGGGCATGCATGTACAAATCACTCTGGCCTGGGCAAAGATCACTTGGAGACTGATAGAACAGTGTGAGGCCTGTTGTACAACAGTGATATTTTATTATATAAAGGAAGAGGGGTTTGTTTCTCCAAAGAATTTTTGAGTAGACATAGAGAAGAAAATTGGAAGGAAATTCTTCATAATATTAATGGTGATTAACGTGGAATTCATGAAGGATGATTTATTTTTATTTTTACCTTAAAAAATGTTTCAAGTGATCTTTAATCATGATTCATTATTTTTATAGTTAAAAAGAAAAAAAAAATGGTCCTTGAGAGCTCAGTGGGTTAGTGAGCTCATCAGATAGTGTGCAAATAGGTACATATGATCCAAGGATTCTTCCTGACCCAGCCTTAGACCCAACTGCACACAGACTCCAGACTTTTCAGCAATCTATCTCACACCTGGAGCAAAGCCTATCATGTATATGCAATATGTCATTCTATATCTGATGCTTCAGTTTACAGGGAAATTACCTAGTCATGTTCAAGAAGTTTGAAAGGTACTGTAGAAAGTATCCTAGACCAGCAGCCAGGAGACCTGCATGTCTGTTCCAGCCTTGTCCCCTATAGCTGTGTCAAGTGTCAGACATTTATGGGCCACAGGTCCCTCATCTATAATTAGAAAGTTTATTTTCAGCTTTTACAATCTGTGATTATTTCCGTTTACTGATGGAGTAACTAATTACTTCATTATAGAATTTCTCAAGACTAGTTACCTCCTGTTTGGTTCAATTAGCAAAACACCAATGTGTTTGTCATTCATTTTGATGGTTGGGCTGCCAGGAGAAAAGCCCAATGGGGGAATATTTCAGGATCTTAAGCAGATTTTGTATTTGCTATTCCAAGGTAGTATACATAGGAACAGAGCTTGTTATGCATTTTCCTAACTTCTTGTTCAGAAAATGCTTACTCTCCATTATTTTCTTCCATTCAGTAGATATCCCAGGACTCTTTCACATTTCCCCTTTAGTTTAGAGCCAGAGAAGAGAAACCAGCAGTGGTAGACACTAGCTAGAACTGAGCCTTTGCTTTTTTTCCTGAACATAAAATATCAGACACAGGGTGAACCTCAAAGATAATTCAAAACAACTTTCTTGGATTTAAAGGGAACACTTCCTGAGTATCTTAATACATATTCTACAGAAAGAACATATGTTTCAGAGTCCAATGGAGTATGGTCTGCATTTTTCCTCTTTCACTTACAAATGTGTGATCTTTGGAGAATTTCTTAATTTTTCTGAGTCATATTTTTATTATTTTTTAACCTTTGAAATGACAATAATACCCACTTTTTAGCCTGTGTAGATGTAGGTAGAATAATGACTCCCTCTCCCTTCTATCCTCAAAATATATCCACATCGTAATTCCCAGAATTTGTGAACGTATTACCTTCCAAGATCAAAGAGATTTGCAAATGGAATTAAGGTAGTGATTTCGAGATAGGAGATTATCCTAGATTATCCACGTGGACTCAATGTATTCACAAGGACCTTTGTAAGTGGAAAAGGGAGCCCCTGCAGTTAGAGAAAGGGATATGACAAAGAGATGGACAGTTGTAAGGATGCTTCTGTGTGTGTGTGTGTGTGTGTGTGTGTGTGTGTGTGTGTGTGTGTAGAGGCTAGAGATAAGAAAGGAGGGTGGCCTCCAAAAGCCAGAAAGACAAGGAATGGATTCTGTCCTAGAGCCTGCAGAAGGAACTGCCCTGCTGACCCATTTTAGACTTCTGACCTCCAGAACCACAAGACAATACATTTGTGTTGCTTTCATTCACCACCTTTGTGATAATTTGGTACAGCAGCAATGAGAAAAAAAAAAAAAAAAGACAGTGGAGATTGCCCACTATGTGTACAAATGGCCTGGGGCAACAGTATATGAAATGCATGTTTTGCTATAGTTATGGTTATTATTCTCTTACTCATTATCCCTTCCTTATCCTTTTCCTCTTTCCTTCCACTCCTTCATCCTTCCTTCCCATTCTTTTCACCCTCATTTTCCTTCTCCCCTCTCCCTGTTTCACTAAAAATAACCAGAACAGAGGAAAAGACCTAGCACTCAGTAAGGACCTCCTCCTATGTGTCAGGCACCATCCTTGGTGATTTCACATGCAGAGATTAATTCAATCTTTGAAACAACCTTTTGAATGAGGGTTTAGTGTTTCCCTTTTACAAATGAAGAAACCATCTGCTGAAGTCAAGTGAGTTGTTTCCAGATGCACAGTTAGTGATAGTCCTAAGGCTGATTATCTCATGCCTCTCTCATTAACAGCTTCATTTCCATTTCTATTCCAGACAAAGAACTGTTGACCTACATCTTGTGTGTCCTGGATGGCCAGAGCTGGACTGGGCACAGAACTCCATAACCATGGCAACAGCATTACCTGCCTGGGTCATGGTGTGGTACCATGTTGGGCCAGAATGGCAGATGTCAGAGAGAGGCACCATGCCCCAGGAAGGTGCTACCATTTGTCTGAAGAAATCCCTCTTCTCAGGACAGCAAATAGCTTATTTTGCCACTTCACATGAGCCCTCCCTTTCCCAGTTCATTAAAAAATAAGAATGACCACAATTTGTCAAACACCTACTAGGTGTCAGACATTGTGCAAGCTTTTTTTTCTGATTCATATTACAAGTCTTTGAGGTGGGTATTTTCCCCCCATTTATAGTGAGGAAAGAAGCTCAGAGAGAATTACCCTACCCACTAACACAGGAAGCAGCAGGCTGGAATGAAGCCAGGTATGCTCAGAAACCAAAGCCAGGCTCTCCCTCACTGGCCAGACTGTTCCCCAACCCCAGAGAAGACAGTCACACTTGGTCCTCAAAGCCTTGAGTCTAATTTGGCACCATGTTCATTTAATAATTGCCTTTTTCCTCTTGCCCCTTTTCCGTCTCTCTCTCTCCTGGGGTTGCCAGATCATTTGACAGTTTTTACATCAGCACCAGAGGCTGTGATGAGGAGCATAGTGTACCTTGGTGGAATGAAGAAGCTGCAGAGCCAAGGATTAAAGTTTGAGCAAGTTAGTGCAGGGGTCCAGCCTGTGGGCATAGCTTTCCACCTCTGCCTCTGCTATAGCCCCATCTGGAGCATGGATTCCTGGGGTTGAACTATCAGCAGCACACCAATGGCTATCTCGGTTCAAAGCCCCAGCAAAAGCAGTGTGTCGGAAATGGCAAGAGGTTGGCTACAGAACTAGGCAGATCTGGACTTTAGGTTTGGCTCTGTGGCTCAAGAGCAGTGTGGCTTGGGGCAAGTTGCCTCAGGTACCTGAGCCTCAGCTTCCTCTTTTGTGAAAAATGGGTGATAATATAAGTTTGATCATTTATAGGGTTACAAGGACCCCACAGATGGAAGGAGCCATGGAGGCCAACTTACTCCACCTAGCATTTAGATCCAAAGGAAATGAGACTCAGAAACAAGGAATCATTGGCCTGAGATCACCTCGCCACCAGAAGGGGTTCCTTTGGGTCAGTATCTAAAATTCTTTCCTCTAAAATATTTTGCTTCTATGGGATCAAATGTGATAAGTAGTACACGGCTGTGCTAAGATCAATGTCAGCATGTGAGGCATTGGGAGGAGTTTCTGAACTGCTTCTCTTTTCCTGCCTTCCTGGAAAGTTTTCTGTCACTGGTTAGACAATGACACTGGCAGCCCCAGGTTACTATCAGAGATTTTGTTCCCCTCTGAGTCTGATTTCTTTCTTTCTTTCTTTCTTTCTTTCTTTCTTTCTTTCTTTCTTTCTTTCTTTCTTTCTTCTTTCTTTCTTTCTTTTTCTTTCTTTTTTCTTTCTTTCTTTCTTCTTTTTTCTTTCTTTCTTTCGTGTATTTTTTATTGGAGTTCGATTTGCCAGCATATAGCAGAACACCCACTGTTCATCCCGTCAAGTGCCCACCTCAGTGCCCATCTCCCAGTCACCGCATCCCCCTGGCCACCTCCCCTTCCGCTACCCCTTGTTCATTTCCCGGAGTTAGGAGTCTCTCATGTGCTGTCACCCTCACTGATATTTCTCATTTTCTCTCCTTTTCCCTTTAATCCCTTTAACTATTTTTTTATATTCCCCAAATGAATGAGACCATATAATGCTTGTCCTTCTCCGATTGACTTACTTCACTCAGCATAAATACCCTCCAGTTCCATCCACGTTGAAGCAAATGGTGGGTATTTGTCATTTCTAATGGCCAATATTCCATTTTATACATAGACCACATCTTCTTTATCCATTCATCTTTTGATGGACACCGAGGCTCCTTCCACAGTTTGGCTTTTGTGGACATTGCTGCTATAAACATTGGGGTGCAGGTGTCCTGGCGTTTCACTGCATCTATATCTTTGGAGTAAATCCCCAGCAGTGCAGATTGCTGGGTCATAGGGTAGTTCTATTTTTACCTCTTTGAGGAACTTCCACACAGTTTTCCAGAGTGGCTGCACCAGTTCACATTCCCACCAACAGTGCAGGAGGATTCCCCTTTCTCCGCATCCTCTCCAACATTTGTTGTTTCCTGCCTTGTTAATTTTCCCCATTCTCACTGGTGTGAGGTGGTATCTCATGATGGTTTTGATTTGTATTTCCCTGATAGTAAGTGATGCGGAGCATTTTCTCATGTGCTTGTTGGTCATGTTTGTCTTCTTTGGTGAAGTTTCTGTTCATGTCTTTTGCCCATTTCATAATTGGATTGTTTGTTTCTTGGGTGTTGAGTTTAATTAGTTCTTTATAGATCTTGGATACTAGCCCTTTATCTGATAGGACATTTGCAAACATCTTCTCCCATTCTGTAGGTTGTCTTTTTGTTTTGTTGACTGTTCCTTTTGCTGTGCAGAAGCTTCTTATCTTGAGTAAGTCCCAATAATTCATTTTTGCTTTTGTTTCCTTTGCCTTTATGGATGTATCTTGCAAGAAGTTGCTGTGGCCAAGTTCAAAAAGGGTGGTGCCTGTGTTCTCCTCTAGAATTTTGGTGGATTCTTGTCTCACATTTAGATCTTTCATCCATTTTGAGTTTATCTTTGTGTGTGATGTAAGAGAGTGGTCCAGTTTCATTCTTCTGCATGTGGCTGTCCAATTTTCCCAGCACCATTTATTGAAGAGACTGTCCTTTTTCCAGTGGATAGTCTTTCCTGCTTTGTGGAATATTAGTTGACCATAGAGTTGAGGGTCCACTTATGGATTCTCTATTCTGTTTCATTGATCTATGTGGCTGTTTTTATGCCAGTACCACCCTGTCTTGGTGACCACAGCTTTGTAGTACAACTTGAAATCCAGCATTGTGATGACCCCAGCTCTGGTTTTCTTTTTCAATATTCCCATGGCTATTTGGGGTCTTTTCTGATTCCACACAAGTCTTAAGATTATTTGTTCCAGCTCTCTGAAGAAAGTCCATGGTATTTTGATAGGGATTGCATTGAATATGTAAATTGCCCTGGGTAGCATGGACATTTTCACAATATTAATTCTTCCAATCCATGAGCATGGACTATTTTTCCATCTCTTTGTGTTTTCCTCAATTTCTTTCAGAAGTGTTCTGTAGAAAACAAAAACAAAAACAAAAATAAAAATAAAAAAGAAGTGTTCTGTAGTTTTGAGGGTATAGATCCTTTACATCTTTGGTTAGGTTTATTCCTAGGTATCTCATACTCTTGGGTGCAATTGTAAATGGGATTGACTCCTTAATTTCTCTTTCTTCAGTCTCATTATTAGTGTATAGAAATGCCACTGATTTCTGGGCATTAATTTTGTATCCTGCCACACTGCCGAATTGCTGTATGAGTTCTAGCAATCTTGGGGTGGAGTCTTTTGGGTTTTCTATGTACAGTATCATGTCATCTGCAAAGAGGGAGAGTTTGACTTCTTTTTTGCCAATTTGAATGCCTTTTATTTCTTTTTGTTGCCTGATTGCTGAGGCTGACTTCTAGTACTATGTTGAATAGCAGTGGTTAGAGTGGACATCCCTGTTATGCTCCTGATCTTAGGGGAGAATCTCTACTTTCAAGCACATAAAATGACATAAAGGCATTTCATACCAGATGTGAATGAAACATACTAGATTAATTGATAAGCTCATGAAATAAGGTTAAAAATGAAACAATTAGAAAATGTAGAAATTCCCTAGACTATGTTTAATGAGCTTAGTTGGGGCTGAAACAGGCAAAAATATAAGGTACCTCCCACAGGAAATGGAGTCAGTTGTGAAATCCTCCCCACACCTCATTTTCAGCATCAGAATAAGAGGTTTCCCTTTCCCTGGGTAATTTAACTCCTTTCTTTAGCTTTTACTTTAAAATCCTTCTCATTTCCTCCAGGTTGTTCCTCCATAGTTATTCCCTGTCTTTCCAGTTCCTCATTAGGGAGTGTTTAAACAGACAACCAGTCTATTCATTTCTACCATGTGGCAGACATGCTCGAGGCATTGGTGACACAACATCAAATTAGTCCTTGTAGTCAAGGAGTCTGTATTCAAGAGGGGAGAGACAGAACACTCTAAGCAAGCCTATGATATGGAATATAACATCATCAAGTAGTGCAAGGTGCTGGGAATAAAATCAAAGCAAGGTGAAGAGCAGTGGCACGAGGCTGGTGGTAGCAGTGATGAAAGTATTGGTGGCAATGATGGGGATGGTGATGAGCATGATGGGGGGTGGTAGTCTTATTGAGGGTAATGTTAGGAGTAGTAGAGGCAAGGGAGGTGGCATTTATCATGATGATGAGGAGAGGTGGGTGAGGTAGCAATGGCAAGTGCAGTAGTCGAAGATTCTATATTAGGTAGTTAGTGAAGGATTCCATGAGAGAATATTTGTGTAGAGACTGGAATCATAAGGACGTAGATCTGAAAAAATCTAAGAGGAGAGCATCCCAAGAAATGGGAAAACAATAAGGCAGATGAAGGAACATGAGTCTTCCTTGTTCACCTCACTACCTTCATTTTGGATACTCTGGGTTGTGACTTGCACTGTTCTTGTGGCTTTTTGGGTGACTGAACCAGAATTATCCTCTGTAGGAATCTGCCTTCCTAAGCAGAGGGATGAACACTTCTTAGTAAGAAACGTCCACACAAAGCCCCCTCTCTCATGGTCTCCTGCTGTGAATCTTGACCTGAGATAATGGGTAAAAATACGTCTTTGAAGGAGTTTGTTGTTTTTTTAATAAATTTATTTTTTATTGGTGTTCAATTTACCAACATACAGAATAACACCCAGTGCTCATCCTGTCAAGTGCCCCCCTCAGTGCCCGTCACCCATTCACCCCCACCCCCCGCCCTCCTCCCCTTCCACCACCCCTAGTTCGTTTCCCAGAGTTAGGAGTCTTTATGCTCTATCTCCCTTTCTGATATTTCCCACACATTTTTTCTCCCTTCCCTTATATTCCCTTTCACTATTATTTATACTCCTCAAATGAATGAGAACATATAATGTTTGTCCTTTTCCGATTGACTTACTTCACTCAGCATAATACCCTCCAGTTCCATCCACATTGAAGCAAATGGTGGGTATTTTTCGTTTCTAATGGCTGAGTAATATTGCATTGTATACATAAGCCACATCTTCTTTATCCATCCAGTTTGTTGTTTTGTAAAGAAAGGAAATTATGGTTAAGATTATTAAAGTCTCAAAGGCAACTCAAAGTCAACATTTCAAAACAACCCATTAATTTCTCCCATATTTCAACCCATATTTTCTCCCCAAGTTAGTTTCTTTGCCAATGCTGCCCTTCTCAGAGGATGCCTACATTATTTATCCTGGTACAAAAGCAGAAACTTGGGTCATTCTCAAATCTTCTCCATTCAGAGTCCAAATCTTCAAATCTTATTTCGATTTCCTTTACATTATGCACATGGAGGCTGGCAAGGGCTTGACCAAGAATAATTTGAGTGTCATTGGTGACAGTGAGAGCCACTGAAGCATGTTCAACCTTGTTTACCCAAAATAGAACTTAAAATAAAAGCATATCCATTCCTTTAGGCTTTGTTCTTGGCAGTCCTTTACAAACTGTGTTCATGTGCATAATGTCAATTTCATGCAGGTTTTTTCAAAAATGGAAAGGGGGAGGGACTTTCTACCATGTCCTTGAAGATTGTTGCAAAGAGTGAAGAATTGCACATTTATTGTCCTTCCTCCAGGCTCTAAGGAAACAAACATAATCTATGGGGAAATTCAATAGAAGCATAACAAAGAGCAAAGGCAATAGGTGAGACATTGGAGGGGAAATTAATTAAGCCAAGCTAAAATTAGTGGTTTTGGGTTTGCGATTCTGAGGGAGTCTGGGCTATGGAGAACTGGAACAGAGAAAGGAAGCATACTGGCAGGGAGCTGATTCAGGACCCAAGATTAATTATCCTTCACCATCTAATTATGAAGTCTGAATCACTACCCTGCCAGTTGAGTTCCTTTCCACTAACACAGGGGATGAGAAAAGAATGTGGTTCTGGAAGCTGGAGACCTTTCTTCTAATTTTCACTTAATACAGATAATAAGAGCTCCCCTTTGTCCTTTTCTGATTATTATTTATTATTTTTATCTTTTTAGGAGCTGTTCCCTTCCAGATTACTTTTATTCTTCCTTGTCAAATAACCATTTTTCATTCTTATTATCTGAATATAAAAATGCCAGGTGTATTCCTACCAGGTATATGATTTATACCAGCTGGCATACTGGATGCAAACTCTTTACTCAATTTATATTCCTACTATGTTCAGGGAATCTCTTAAGATGCTTCAGTTTTGCCAATGGATTCAGTCATCTACTTCTCACACTAGTCTTGGGAGCTGAAAATGAATATTAGTTCCATTTAATAGATGCTTAAACTAGGGGTAGAAAGTTTCAGCAAATTTTCTTAAGTCACATGACTAGTAAATTAATGGAACCCAATGTTCAAAGATAGGTTTACATGTCTCCTCTAGCCGATCTGCTATCATCCATTTGGTGAAATTTGAATCTGCTGTGAGGTCCAGACACAGGTCTAAATTGGTCTTGCATACACATTTCAATACCAGTCTCACCTAGAATTACAAAAAAAATTAAAAGTTTACCTTCTGGGTTCCCTATCCTTTGCAAAAAAATTTTTGCTAGCTCTTTAACTTCCTTTGGGTAACTATCAAAATAATTCCAGATATAGCCCTTGAGCTCCTCCAAGTTATAAGCCCATCTTACTTGTCCAGACTTACTTGTCTTCATAGCATCACTTCTGACTCTATATTTTATTGTTAAGTTAAATTTTAACATAAAGAAATATTTACAATGATGATGACCATAGAGGTATTAGTAAGGACAACGTGAAGGGCAAGAAGAAATGTTGGAGCCCCCAAAGAGTAAATGGTGGTTAGAAACATGAGACTCTGGAGACAGACTGTTTGGGTTTGAACTTTGGCTCTGTCATAAGCAAACTTGAGCAATTTACTTATGCTCCATGGTTCATTTTCCTTATTTGTAGAATTGAGGATAATAATAGGATATTCTGTGGTTAAGTGAGATAACATACAGAAATTGCCAGGACAATGTCTGGCACATAGTGATTGTTATTACTATTTATTATCAGACCGACCTGAGTTGTAAATGTCTCTCAAATTTTGTTTCCTTCTTTAAGGAAAGATGTAATTCTTACCTCTCATCTGATTGATGTGAGAAATAAATGGTATAACACATATAATAAACAGTAAGCATAACATGTGGCACATGAGTATGAGATATAAAATGCTATTCCTCTGCACATGATCTTTCTTCCTAAATTCTTTCTTTCTAGACCCCCGAGAGTTTCCAAATGCTTCTGAAGTCTCATCTCCTCTAGGAGGTTGTTTATGATCTTGTCCTAGCTCATTCCTCACTTGGCTCCTTCTTTCACTGTGGCTGGATTCTGTTCACTGGCCATTGTCCTGCTGTAATCATCATTTGTGTATGGTGACATGTGGGTGGATAAATGCTCATTAACTCCCAGATGTCACTCTAAATACCCAGAAGTAGATAATCTCTGTCCTCAAACAGCTTTTGACATAAATGAGGAGATAAGCTCACAGAAAATAACCAGAGACTTTTGGAATGTTCTTTAGAATCCACTGTGATGCAGACTCTAAGAAGTCTGTCATCTGACCCTGTACTTGGAAGCTATTTGTAGTGCACACTTTATGAGTCTTTTACTCTGCTGAGTACTCAAGACATAAAAATTAATATAACACTGCTTTAAAACTACTTACAGTTTGTTGGGGGTAAACCTTTTTTTTTTTTTTTCAATTCCACTGGTACTGAGAACCCAGTGTTCCAGGAGTACTCTAAAAACAAACAAAACAAAACACACAAACAAGAAACATATATGTTACCCACCATTATGAAACTTATACTGTAGTAAAGAGTGAGTGGTAGTAAATGTGATAATTTCCTATTGCGACAAATGTTAGGAAGAGAATGAAACACAGCAGGATAGTGTAATTGTGAGTGAGTGTAGGGAGGTACTTTAGATTGGGTAGACAAAGTCTTTCTTAGAAGATTGTATAGGAGCTGAGACCTCTGACTGAGAAGAAGCCACCCACTCGAAGAATTATAGGAAAATACTTTAAGCATCAAGAGCAGAGATTCTAAGGTAAGAATTACCTTAGACATTTATGCAAATAATTCTGAATCCAATAGAATATGGAGAAAGTGTTATGAAGACTCTCAGAATCAGGTAGCAGATTCTAAGAGGATGTTGACATTGTCTACAACAGGGATCAGTGAACTTTTTTTGGCCTAGACAATAAATATTTTAGGTTTTGGCTAGACAGTATGTGTCACAAATACTCAATTCTGCTACTATAACACAAAAAACAGCAATAGACATATGTAAATAAATGGTCTTGAGTGTGTTCCAATAAAGCTTTACTCGCAAAATCAGCCAGGGGGCCAGGCTTAGCTTTCAAGTGTAGTTTGCCAATTCATGATTTACAATATTAGACAAAGGACTTGGTGGCAGATTATGTTTTCCAAAGTGATCACATGACTATATCCCAACTCATATGCTCCTATTACAATGTTTTGTCTATGTTCCTTTCCAGAAATGGAGTCAATACACCCTCCTTTTGAATATGAGTATGTCTGGGATGACAGCAGATGTGTGCTGCATGACTTCTGATGCTAAATCATAAAAGATGAGGCAGATTTCTTCTGCTTTCCCTGAGAGTCTTGAGCTTATGCATACAAAGTCCATTTGCTCTGAAACTGCCAAGCTGGAGAGATCTCATGGAGAATTCACAAGAAGTCCCAACTTTCACCCAGTTGAGTCTCCCCAGCCCAAGTGCCAGCTGTAATGTGCATGAGCGATCTTTTGTACAGTTCCAGTTCTCACCTTCTAGTCACTCCAGCTGAAGCCAAATGGAGCAGAGACAGTCTATTCCTGTGAAGCTTTTGCATGATTTTACATTCATAAGCAAAGCAAAAAAAACAAAACAAAACAAAACAAAACAAAACAAAACAAAAACAAAAACTTGTTTTTGTTTTTGTTTAAAGCAACCAAATTTGGGGGCAGTTTGTTTCATAACAATTGGTAATTAATATACTTTTAAAATTATTGTTTGTAGCATTACTTTTTTGCCATCGCTCCAAGAGACATTATGCATTATCCTCATTTTACACAGTGCTGACACCCTAGCTCAGAGAGGACAATTTATAAAGCTAGAATTCTAAGACATTGCCATTTTCACAGAATCACAAGATTATTAAGCAGGATGCATCAGACTCAGGCACTTTTTATTCTATTCCAGTTATTTTTCAGAATTTCATTTGATTCTTATTGATGTTTACTATTTATTTATGGAGATTTATTGTTATTATTTCAAAAGTGTAATTGCTCATTGAAACATCTTTATTATGACTGTCTTTCAATCCTTGTATGGCATCTTAGTATTGGTGTCTGTTGATCGGCTTTTCTCATGGAAGTTGAGATTTTTCTGTTTCTGGTATACTGAATGATTTGGACCATGTCATGGACATCTTTACTATTATAAGACTCTAGTTCCTGTCTAATCATCTATTTTATCAGTGTCTTAGCTTGTGCTGTTATAACAAAACATCATAAAGTAGGTGGCTTATAAACAACGGAAATGTATTTCTCACAGTTTTGGAAGCTAGAAGTCTGAGATCAGGGTGCCAGCATGGTCAGATTCTGGTGAGAATCCTCCTTCAGGATGCAGACTACCAACTTCAAAGTGACAGAGAGCAGAGAGAGGAAACAAGTGCTCTCTTGACTCTTATAATCCCATTCATAATAACTCCATCCTCATGACTTCATCTCATCCCAATGATCTCCCAAAGGGCCCAACTCCTAATATCATAGCATTAGGGAGCAGGGTTTCAATGTATGAATTTGAGAGTGACACACACATTCAGTCCATAACAAGTAGATAGTCAGCCTATTTAGGTTCAGAATTCATGTCCTGGATCCCTTTTATGGCTTAAATGTCAAATCTAGTGTTTAAAGTCCATGAAATACCATTTGGGTCTATTCAACTTCTGTATTACCCAAAAGACAGGACTCCACCCCACAGTGTCCATGGTTCTGACTGGGCAGGAGGAAGGGTATCATCTAGTTATTTTAGGGATGGAGTGGAAGTCAGAACTCTGCCCACAGGCTTCACCCCAGAGTGGCACTTCTTTATCAAGTCCCAAGTCTCCTGGCCAGTCTTTTTATATACCTTTCAGAGTATTCTACAAATGGCTCATGTGTTTTTTTTTTCCAGGCCTGTGTGTGTGTGTGTGTGTGTGTGTGTGTGTGTGATTAACAGATGAAGTAAAATGGAATATGTGTTTACCACACATTCAGAACCAGAAGTCCTTTTTTACTCCAAAGCCTGTGCTTTTTCCACTATTTCACACTATCTTTGAGGCTGTGATATTTGAAACAGTATGTGTCCTGCCCACTTCCAAATTGTATTCTGAACATTCAGACACATTTCTTCCACTTTTATTGTCCCTTCAATTTTCCTATTTTCCTCTACATAATACCATGTCATGGTTCTATCCAGAGTATTTTCTCTCCTGTTTTGCTTTTTCATTTTTCCCTCATGTAATATTCTTTTTTTTTAAAATATTTTTATTTATTTATTTAGGATAGTCACAGAGAGAGCGAGAGAGAGAGGCAGAGACACAGGCAGAGGGAGAAGCAGGCTCCATGCACCGGGAGCCCGATGTGGGATTCGATCCCGGGTCTCCAGGATCGCGCCCTGGGCCAAAGGCAGGCGCCAAACCGCTGCACCACCCAGGGATCCCCCCTCATGTAATATTCTTAAAAAAGAGGGACACTACTGCTTTTAGTCAGTTTCAAATCACCAATTGGCCTAGTTCACTAGAGGGAATCACAGTATAATTTATGGATGAGGTATTCTCTCCTGTGCTGTTAAAACAGGGAGAGCCAGAGTCCAACCAGGAGGAAGGAGATTTCTCTGTCTCTACTGGTCTTTTTTCTTTGTCTTTAGTATATTTGGCCTCATTGATAGTTGATACAGAGATTATAGTGGGAACAGGTCCATGCATTCCTGTCTCTCTGCCCCTCTCCCACCCTCTTTTGAGTCCTAATTCCATGTAATGGAAATGAAGAGAGCTGGATCTATTCCCAAATGGAAGCAGGTCTTACGCTGTTCTCTTGTTCTTCTTTGCTACCACCCAGAGTATTTTAACATTAGGGACTAGGGTTTAAGCATTAAGGGAAGTAAAGTAGAGCTGGAAAACTAGTGGATTATTGTCTCCCTGTGGTCCAGTACATCATCCTAGTTGACTGCATTGAGTATTAGGATTTCAGTCAGCCTTGGTCCAATCCCCCCAGTCTCCCTCTCCTGCTCCTCTTCTCTCTTCCCCTCTCCGTGTGTGTGAGTGTGTGTGTTTCTATATTTCCCTCACATCCCTTGGAAGACTGGGTTCAGTCAACAAGAAGAAATGTTCTTGTATACTTGTGTCTATACAAGAACAGTTGAAATAGTGAATGTTCTCCGGAGTCCTGAGACCCTGATTAGAGGTCTCCTCTTGCTAACACCAGGGAAAAGAGTTAAATGATAGTGGAAGGGGTTTGCTGTTGTTTATCTGAGGGGTAATAAATAGGTGTCTTCAAAATTTCAGGGCTTAAACCTCAACTGAGTCTCAGAGATTGTTTGTAAAAATGAAAATAATCTTTATTTCCTTTCTGGACGGTAAGGTCACTAGATGTACAATCTGTCTCACAATTGTCCCCTTTTCTTTTCTGCTCTCCTACCTTTCTCCTGGCCATCTTTTCTCCTTTCTTCTGCAGGGTCCTCCTAAAACCACCTGACAGTGTGGATATCCTCAGAGAAAGGAAGACTGTTCTTTTCCAGGGAACTAAGTAGCTGAATTCTACCATTAGAATCATTCAACCATTAGAATTATTTCTGCTTGTTGTAGAAGAGACAGCTCAGATCCAAAGCAGACTGAGGAATTCAAGGAAGGTAGAATCTGCCTCCTGCCCATTATGAAAAATGTTCAGCCTTTTTTAAAATTTAGTTTTCCAGAGTAGCAAAAAAGCAAAAAGATAGCTACTTTATAGATACTGGGCTCCAGGAAGTTGAACTTTCACTTCTTTACAGAAGAAAGATGAATGCTTATGGCTTTCCCCACAGTTGCAGTCCAACTACTGGAGTGGTTTGGGTACTGGATTAATCAGTTTAATTAGCCCATGAAATTAGATCAAGGGTCACAGATATCAGATCTTATTACTAAACAAGCCCTCCCCACTATTCACCTTTCTCAATGCATCTTGGGAAAAGACCATGCATTTACTCTACCAAATTAAGCTTAGCTGAAAATTGAAAATTAAAAAAAAATCTGCCAGAAGTTTGTTTTCCACTCCCTATCTCCCCAATCTCTCTGCCAGTTTTATTCTCCAGCCTCTCTTCAATAGACCTGAATTTAACAAGAAAACAGTGACTTCATTTACCCAGCAAGGGAGTGCTTTTTATGTTTGAACTTTGAAATGAAAATTGTCTTTGGACAGGCTTCTCTACAGCTCCATCCAGGAGCAGCAGGATCTTTCATTGTGACTATGGACTTGGGGAAAAGAGGCAAGACCTCAGGAGGCAGCGAGAACCCGCAAAATATTTCTTTGGGTAGGGTCCTGTGCTGGTGGAGGACAGAAACTAAAGGTGATGGAAATACAGTGCTTTATTTAGTCTGAGGTGATACCTATCTGATTTTACAGGCTGTAAACATTAAATAAATAACTCCTGTGGCTCTTAATCATAGACCTTAGATATAAATATGACCACTGATCTCAGTTTCTATGCCAAGAGGATTTAAATCCACAGTTTTATGCAACATGTCTATGAATGTTCTTAAAGTAAAATGTGGATACAGGAATAGAAAGGTTATTTCCAGGACAGACTGAATTATTTCAAAACATTTTAACAACATCTATTTTTAGCTGCTGCTTCTGAGTAGTAGGCATACACAGGTGAAAATGGTGTGTTCCCTGTTTTCTCAGGATTTAGGACTTGGTAATAGAAGTAGTCACAGAAATGAGTAATTATGTACATGGTAATCAGTAATATTCTACTCAGGACGCCAACACATACTGTAGGATAAGAACCTGTACATTAGAATTGCCCATATCTGGGCTTAATCCTGGGCTCTGCCTCTTAACTCTGTGCTTTGGGCAAGTCGCTTCATCCCTCAGAGATGAGGAACATCTGTAAAATGAGAATGACAACATCTCACTTCGTGAAGATGAAGTTACCCAAATAAGCAATTGCCTGACATGTGCAGTAAATGCTCAAAAAATTGTAGTTATTGGTGTAGTTCTACACCAATAACTTTGGGATGTGGGGGAAAGAGAAAGAAGTTCTGATTAAGGAGGTGGTTCTGGAGAAAGGTTTATTTCACTGGACTGAGGTTGTTAAAAAAAAAAAAGGCATTTCAGGGGATCCCTGGGTGGTTCAGCAGTTTAGTGCCTGCCTTTGGCCCAGGGCATGATCCTGGAGTCCCGGGATTGAGTCCCGCATCCGGCTTTCTGCATGGAACCTGCTTCTCCCTTTGTGTATGTCTCTGCCTCTCTCTCTGTGTGTCTTTCATGAATAAATAAATAAGATCTTTAAAAAAGGCATTTCAGATAGAAGTTTGCTGAAGAAAGCAGACATGAAAAGTAGAATATGAGGTTCACAGTGGGCTGATGTGCAGTGGTAGATTACTTCATGAAAATTGGATGGGGCCAATAGAAGACTTTGAATGCCCATCAGAAGAATATGCACTTGATTGAACAGATAATGGGATGTCATTGAAGATTTTTGAGTAGGAAAATGACAGACTGAAATCTTCTCTTCTTCAGGAAGATCACTCAGGAAGTTGTGAGTGGGGTGTTGGATCAGGGGGAGGGGAGCCAGAGAAAGATCTCAGGGTCAGTGCTGTGGTGGGGCAGTTGCAATGGGGTGAATATCAGAACAGAAATGTTACTAGTTTAGTTTGCAAAAATGAAGCATGATTCTGATTTTTTTTTTAGGGACAAAAAGTTAATTTTTGTCCACAAAGATCAAATGTAAAAGCTAATAACAGAGATGCATGTCAGAAGGAGATGGAATGTACTTTCTTGTCTCTTTACCTCAGAGTGTTGCTCCAGTAAATCATTTTGCAGAAGCAATCAGCACACCTGTTAGTGAGGCTTGGCATTTAATTGGCATTATCTGCTCCTGCACAGAAGCAGACAATGGATGTCACTGCTGTGTGAGTGGAACACATTTGCATTTCATAGACAATTGAGAGGGAGCTAATCATGTTTGTCTGCAGCCCTCCTAGGGAGGACACATCTGGCTAGGACAAGGAGCTACTTGCTTCCTGGAGTCAAAGGACTATAAGGACTCTGAGACGGCCAGATCCTTCACTTAGTCTTTGATGAGCCCTCATAATAAAGGAAGGTGTGTATAAGACCAAATTGTTCCTCAGAGCTGGCAAGTGGAGCAGGTGTCAGGCTGAGGTCTGGAGGCATCAGTTCTTGTTCTAGTTGCCCTACTTACTACACTCTTGGGCTTGGTCACTTGCATTTTATGTGTTTCAGGTAAATTTTCTGGAAAATGGCTCTGAAAGTAAGGAATCTATGTTGTTATCAATGGAGGTGTTCCCGTGGCTCTGGTTTTGTCAAGCTGGGTCATTTAGTCGAGCTTGGTAATTTCTCAGACTCTTACTGAGCATTTCAATGTTCTAGGCCCCAGGATCAGCTCTGGGTACTAGAGTACAGTTCAGTAAGATACTTTCTGTTTTCAAGAATTTCACAGTGTAGTGGTACCAACATTTAAACAACTATATTGATTTAAGTGTAGAAAATACTATGAAAGAAGTGGGTACAAAGTCTAATAGAAGTCTGGCAAAATTTAAACAGGACTTTGGGGCATGAGGAGCATTTGCTTTTTTAAAAAAAATTAATTATTTAAAAATGTTTTATTTATTTATTTATTTGAGAGAAATTGTATGTGTGAGCAGGGGAAGTAGTAGAGGGACAAGGAGAAGCAGACTCTCCATGGATCAGGAAGCCTGACTGAGGGCTTGATCCCAGGCCCCCAGGATCATGACTAGGAGGCTGCTTAACTGCCTGAGCCACTTAGGTGTCCTGAGAAGTATTTTCTAGAAGGACAGCAGGGGGAATGGCTTTCTCAGTAGAAACAACAACATAAACAAAAACACAGAGATATTTAAGTATACATCCTTGTTGGGAAACAGTATGTTAAAGTATTTGAGGGGCAAATTGTGAAGGATAAGTTTTTGAAAATGGATTATGGGTTTAGGTTATGAGAACTCTGAAAGAGTATTTGAGGGGCAAATTGTGAAGGATAAGTTTTTGAAAATGGATTATGGGTTTAGGTTATGAGAACTCTGAAAGAGACTTCTGTTAATACCATCCCATAAACATCTGAGAATTTTTTCAGTTGAGATTAATTTTTGATGGTAACCAATCAATAATACAGTATGGAACATTTACTCTGGTCAAGGCCCCTGAAGGATAGGAGAATAAAATACATTATCTTCACATTAGATTCTCTGCTGAGAAACAAAAAGGCTACTGACACAACAAACCCCAAAACACCCATTCATTTGTTCATATATTCATCCAGTCATTTATAAATCCTAGTGAATCCCTATGATGTTCTAGGGTTCTAGAATAATGAATAAATGAAATAATGCCCTTGTCTTTGGAACTCAGAGACAATGAAATAAATGGTTATACTGCCCAGTGTTACAGATTATGGCAAAGGTACGTACAAGGTTTAGAGATCTAGTGGGAAGTGAATTTAAAGACCTAGTGGGAAGTTGGTCAAGGAGGGCTACCTACAGGAACCAGCAGCGTGACCCCTTAGAGTATATATCAAGCTAAGGAGGGCGTGAGTGTTGTGCATGGTCTAGAGGGAGCAGAGAAGACAATTTTGGGAAGGATTTTCAGAGCAGGAAGTGAGGAGATCCTGTGACTGGAAGGAAACATTTATAGGTGGAGGTGGGCATGTCAGGAAATGGCTGGGGCAGGACTAAAAATGAGTAGGCTGAGTAGGGCTTTACCCCCAGGATCTGGCTTCAGATGAGGGGCTGTCCATGGTACTGAGGAGCACAGAGGAGGTAGCCTCTCAGTACTGAGACTTTGCAAACCTTCAGAGACAAGAAACTTTTCATAGACATAGAAAACCTTTTAAAAGGTCTTCTATTTTATTCTGAAGCCTAACTAAAGAAGGTTTCCAGTTCAGAGAGAGGGAAAAAGGGAAAATTTAGTTTTCACTAAATATTTTTCCCATCCCATCACTCATTTCAGAGCATGGTTCCTTTAGTCTCTGGGAAATGCTCAGATAAAATGAGAAAGAGCTGATGGGAAGATTGAACTCCATCCTCCACCCCTTTCCTCCATGCCCCATGAAGGTAAGGCTTTATTTTCCTTTGGTGAAAGCCCCTGGGAGTGGGCTTGTCTACTCTGGGGACTGGCTAGATGTCTGAGGCTGTGCAAATGGGAAAGCTCCAGACCCCAATAATGCCCAGAGGCATTATTCACCCAACCTCCCAGAGGGCTTGTCCAAAGCTATCCCAAGGTAGTTCTTAGAGACTTAGTTTAATAATTCACTAATTTTATTGTGTTCCTACTGAAATGCTTCTCAATCAGGACTCCAAAAATCAGTGGCAGAGTGGTATTACTGTTAAGAGAATGAAGTCCAACAGGAGTTCTGATCCTTAATCTTGTCTCTCTCAAACATGGAAAGGAACCATTACTGGAAGGGATTATAGCAGAGTTGTTCAATGCCATGCAAGTCAGACTGCCCAGGTGTAAAGGACTTAGCCATTTGCTGGGCTAATTAATTAAGCTCTTAGGCCCTTGGTGTCTGTATTAGTCTTCTGTGATCGTTACAGCAAATTACCATGTATTTGGTAGCTTAAAACAACTGAAATCTGTTCTCTCACAGTTCTGGAGGCCATAAATTTGAAATCAACGTCCCTAGGTCAAATCAAGGTATCAGCAGGGTCATGTTCCCCCTGGGATGCTTTTGGGAGAGTGCCTATCTCTTGCTTCTTCTGATGGCTGCTGGTATTCCTTAGTGATGGTGACTGTCTAATATTCAAGGCCAGAATCTTCAAATCTCTCTGAGTTCCATCTTCACATAGCCTTCTCCTCAGGGTGTAGTTAAAATGTTTCTCTGCCTCCCTCTTACAAGAGTATATGTGGCTGCATTTAGGGCCCACCTGGATAATGCAGGATACCCTCTCAAGATCATTTATTTAATCATATCTGAGAAAACCTGTTTTGTTTTGTTTTTTGTTTTTGTTTTTGTTTTACATATGGAGTATCTTCAGGGTATTTGTTGGGTGGCTACTTTTTCAGCTTACCACATTGTTACTAAATATAACACAGATCTAATGAAAGCATCTACTTTATTGGGTATTTGTGAGGATTAAAGATGGAACTCTTACCTCCAACTTTCTCTTTCTCTCTCTTACACACACACACACACACACACATCAGTATCTACCGTATGTATGGTACATGGTCAGTAAATATTAATAATGATTGCTTTTCTGTTAAAAAATACCAAAAAAAAAAAAAAACACCCAAACTGAAAAAACCCTTTTATTTCTTTTCTCTGCCAAAATTTCTAGGGGCCTTTCTTCCCCCTCTCATCCTATCTTCATTACCTTGTTTTTTTTTTTTAATTCCTTCTTTTTTTCAGTACTTAAGCATTATTTTGATGGCATCATCCATTTCCTTTTGTTAAAAAATATTTATTTATCTATATATTGATTTATTTGACAGAGAGAGTGAGAGAACACACAAGCAGAGGGAGCAGCAGAGGGAGAGGGAGAAGCAGGCTCCCTGCTCAGCAGGGACACGGGGCTCAATCCCAGGATGAGGATCACAACCTGAGCCAGAGGCAGATGCTCAACTGACTGAGCCATCCAGGGGCCCCAACATTATCCATTTCTGATGACAACTTTTCTTTTCCCCGGATGAGCTTTCTTCTAGGAATTGACTTCTTTGTCCTTAGTGAATGGGGGGTGAGATTAGAAGTTAGAAGAGAGAGAGTTCGGAACAAATAAGGAGAGAGAAAGGGGAGATCATAAATCTATACACATTAATATTTTCTCTTCCTTTAAGATCTTTTCCTCTCCTAACCTCACTCATATCCCAGAGTATCACCCATGTAACCATGGAAGGGTATATCTATACACCCACATAGGGAAGTTAGAAGGAATCTTGGACTCCTCCCCTTCTCCATGCCTCTTCTGACTCCATTGCTACTCCCCACTTTTCACCAGCTAAGACCCAGTAGAAACATCTCTTGATTGGGCCTCGGTTCTCTAGTCCCAGTGTCAGACTCCTAGTTAAGGCTCTTAGGTCACCACTACTCACGCTGATGATTAAAACAGCCTCCTAATTGGTTTTCAGCCTCTTAATTTGCCCCATCCTTTATACTTTCCAAAAGCTCATTTTTGTTTGTTGGCTTGTTTGTTTTCCTCTTCAGAGGAAAAATGAGAGAATGGTCTTTGGACTCAGATAGGTGAAGATTCAAGCTTTTACTCTGTTGCTCAAGATATGCAATTTTTCTTAGGCTTGAGGATAGCCTAAAAGAGCTATTGTAAAAATTGTCTAGTGAATACAAAGCATGATGCCCAGCATCTAGCAGGTGGCAGATAACTAGTTCCTTTTTCTGCGTTTTATAAGATAAATAAAAACTTCTCATATCATGTTCCTATATACACATCTATCAAGGACCTTGTTTTATCGATTTTTCCTTTTATATGTTGCATACTCAATAAGTATTCCTTTTGATTAGATCATTCCAATCAGCGTACATAATCACTTGACTTCACTTCTGGGAGTCTTCACCAATTTCTATGTATTTCTCTGCTTCAAATATTGAAATAATTGTCTCTTCAATTTCTCTCCTCTTTTCCCTCAAAAGCAATTTAAAAAAGTCTTTCTCTCCACCACTCTGTGGTAACTGCTCACTTCAAGGTCACCACTGAACCCCCAAATTATTGAATCCAGTGGTCAATTCTCAAACTACATCATACTTGATTTACCAGTAGCATTTGACACAGGTGATTCACTTCTCTTTGATATACTTTCTTTACAATCCCCAGGACTCTAAAACTTTATGATGTTTTTCCTACTTTACTGATGATTTTTTTTCTCAGTTTACATTATTGGTACTTTGTTGTTATGACCTCTTTATCTGAGGTTGCCCCAAGCTCAGCATTTGTCTTTTCCCTCTTTCCTTACAAGTTTATTCCCTTGTTGATCATGCAATAGCCAATTTTAAATACCATCTATGTGCTGAAGGATCAAGACCTCTCTCCCAACCTTCAGGTTTAATATTCAACTGTTTGTTTCACATCTCTATTTGGAAGTCTAACAGACCACTCAAATTCAATATGCCAATTACCTTCTCACTCCATCCACTGTCACAGCCTGATCTTTTCAGCCACCTTCCAATCTCATTTGATGACAAATCCTTCCTTCCATTTGCTAAGTCCAAAAATATCTTCAACTCGATCCTCTAGGGTACCCTATTTGGTTTTAGCAAAGATGGTTGTGTTCTCACAGTACACTGTATAGACTGTCAATGTGATATTTATCATATTTTTTTCTAATTTATGTTTTTATCTGTGTCTTCTTTCCTTTCTTGTTTAGTTGTACCATCAACTCCCCAATTATCAAGCTAGGGATCTATTTGTTGTGTCTTCTAAGTATTCAGCACAATGTTCAATGTACTATGCTCCATGATTCAAAAAAGTCAATTTAAAATATGTTAAAGGTGATGAATAAATATATGAAAATGCAAGGAAGTAAAAACTAGGTGGAAAATATATAAATATTTAGTTGCTTTTTTTTTAGTTGCTTTTTAATTTTATGATTGAACACAGTGATTTTTTTTAACCAATGTCTGATGAAACAGAACAGAAAGGTTGAATAGATCAATTAAAAATCTACTCAATAAAATAGCTTTAGGGCAAACACAGAATGGATGCTGCAGGTTGTATGCACTGGAAGGACCTGAGCTCTAAATCTGGAAGACTTGGACTTGAGTGAGGCTCAGCCTCATCATTCACTAGTTGAAGACTTTGGGCAAGCTATTTCATCTCCTTGAGCTGAAGCTTCCTCATCTGTGAAATGAGCATCATAAATACTCACCTCAAAGAGTTGTTTTGAACATTAAGTGAGGGAAAGCCTGGTTCATCATCAGTACTGAATAAATGGTAGCTATCATTGTTAGCCTCAAGTAATTGTCTCAGTAGCAAGAAATGACTGTCAATTGAGAATTTCCATCTTCTAAATGTTCTTTTTTTCTCCCTTTTTTCAAAATTCTTATTTACATGTGTGTGCACGTACATGCATGTGTGCATTTGTGTGTGTGTGTGTGTGTTTTGTGTTTGTGTGTCTATGGCTATGGGTTAGAGGAAAGAGAGAGGAATGAAAGTGACTGAAAGGCCTCCCCATCTAGCTATGGAACCATATGTAGCCACAAAGACTCAGGTTGTTTCTTCAACCTATCCTCCCAACACCTTGCCTGATATCATCCACTGTTAAGTCAACTACTCTCCACTTTGCTCTTTGCCACTATTGCTAGAGAAAGCCACATGGAGAAAGCCATGCCAAGGGTATACTCTCTAACCTCAGCTGTGAGCTCTCACCACATCTCCTTGCCTTATTTATTGTGATCCATTTGCTATGGCATGACTCCACTTGGAAAATCAGCAATATTTAAAGTCCTGAGGAGCCCCAGTAGTTCTCATTTCTTTATCTTCAAAGACAACTTTGTAGGAAGCCATTTCATTTATGGACAAAATATGTTACAAATATTAAATTTCTATGTGAACACAGAGAGTTCCAACAAGAAAATCTTAAACCTTGTAAATGATTAACTGCCCCATTTACATATGGAGAACTCTCCATCCTAATTCTGATGTGTTCATTGCTTCCAGAATCCTAGTCCTGATACTCTGCCAAAGCCTTCAGCCTGGCAGCAACTCAAAAGGGCCCATCAAGTGCATTTGGGGTGAATACCCAGTAGTGCAATTGCTGGATCGTAGGGTAGCTCTGTTTTTAACTCTTTGAAGAACCTCCACACAGTTTTCCAGAGTGGCTGTACAGTTCACATTCCCACCAACAGTGCAAGAGGGTTCCCCTTTCTCCAAATCCTCTCTAACACTTGTTGTTTCCTGTCTTGTTAATTTTCCCCATTCTCACTGGTGTGAGGTGGTGTCTTATTGAACTTGGCCAAAGCAACTACTTGCAAAATACATCTATGAAGGTAAGGGAAACAAAAGCAAAAATGAACTATTGGGACTTAATCAAGATAAAAATCTTCTGCACAGCAAAAGAAACGGTCAACAAAACTAAAAGACAACCTACAGAATGGTAGAAGATATTTGTAAATGACATATCAGATAAAGGGCTAGAATCCAAGATCTATAAAGAACTTATTAAACCCAACACCCAAGAAATAAACAATCCAATCATGCAATGGGCAAAAGACAAGAACAGAAATTTCACCAAGGAAGACATACACATGGCCAACAAGCACATGAGAAAATGCTCCTCATCACTTGCCATCAGGGAAGCACAATTATTTACTAACCTGACCCTCACTTTGTTTCTGTTTAATAGGACATGGATATTTCAATCATGGGGTTGTTGTCATGGACAAATGGAGACCCAGTTAATACTTTCACCCTTCCCTTTTGGGTTCCTATTTTAGCTCGCTCGCTCTCTCTCCTACCTTTATATCCCAACAGTCTACTTCATTCACAGTAAGTGCTTGATGAATGTGGTGATCTGGGTTAATGAGGAGCCAGTAGAGGATAAAGCCAGCTCCTGCAGCCTGATATCATATTCTATGTACCCTCTGACATCTCTTGTCCTGGAATACCCTTGTGCACTACTTCACATTCTCTCAACCCCACCTTTTATGCAGCCATTTCTATAGTAACCAGTTACATGGAAGTTGAATTGACCAGGTGAAGCCTGACAGCATCTCACCTAAGCCTGCACTGAATACCTCTTACTTCCTGCCATAACGATTCTCTGACACTGAAGATTGGGATGCACTGTCCACATAACCTGAAAGTGTAGGAGACATAATGACTATGGGGCTATCCTTGACCTGGGGAATAAATGTCCTACCCATATATCCCTTGTTTAGAAATATTTCATAAAACTTTAGAAAGTCATTCAGGATTGATGACCAGTTGGATTTCCCTTGTTTTGTGACCCGAACCGCCACTCCTCCTTTCTGAGATCACATTTCTAAATAAACTATGTGTAGACAAGCCTTTGCCTCAGTCTTTACTTACAGGAAACTCAAGCTAAAGCCTTTCAACCCACTAAAGCACATTGTAGTTCCTTGAACATAGTACAGTAAATAGTCGATGCAATTGTTTACTTCACGCATTCACTTCATTGCAGTGAGAACAAATAAAAGATTCACTAAAGTTTCCCCTCTCAGACTGACCTCTTGAACATTTTTTTTCTTCCTCTTGAGTCTTTTCACCATTCACATTTCCTTATGTTTTGAATAAGTAATGCTGCAACCCTTGGATATAGCTGTTGATTGAATGGCGGACATCTGACCCAGAGGGAATCCATTCCTCAGTAGGGTGAGCTAATCAAGTTTCCTCCCCAGAATTTGTTATCAGTATGTGGTGACACTAATCTCATTTGGTTGGATTATTAACTGGGAGGTACTAAAACATCAAGAAGAAGATATAATAAGAGTGTAGAGAAAACCAGACTATAGATAAAAAAGATTCAAATATATGAGATGAGAGGACGCAATAAACACAGGAATTGAAAAGGGAAAGCTGGGCAGGCCTGGTGGCCCAGCAGTTTAGTGCTGTCTTCAGCCCAGGATGTGATCCTGGAGACCCGGGATCGAGTCCCACACCGGGCTCCCTGCATGGAGCCTGCTTCTCCCTCTGCCTCTCTCTCTGTGTCTCTCATGAATGGATAGATAAAATCTTTAAAAAAAAAAAAGAGAGAGAGAAAAGGTAAAGCTTTCCTATTTCTGTTTCTAGTCCTTATAGAAGAGCAATTGTACTCCCTGCCCTTTGGTTTTTAGTTATACTCTTGTCCTTATAACAATTAATTACTGAGTTTAAATCACTTCAGTGGCTTTCTTTCCTATGGACTTGGATCCTCTTTAGAACATTCAAGGTGATGACTAGTCATTTTATCCATAGGATAGCAAGACCCTTAAAGGCCAGAGTTGTGTTCTGCTTATACGTGTATCCCCAGTGTCTCACTTACAGCGCTACATGGTAGATTTACATGTTTGATAAATAACTGACTAAAAGAATAACCCCTTCCTTTATTTCTTTTATTCTCCCTTATCTTCCTAGTCAACCTGAACACCAGCATACAGTCCACCCCTGCACCTTTCTACCACTCTGAGGTTTTCTCTTCCAACTTTAACTTCCTTAGTTCTCATCTTCCTAACACCCTGACCCAGTTGGTCCACTTTCAAGTCTATTGGTTTTTCTGTGCTCCATGCCAGCCCCTGCTGCTTAAGGAAATCACACATGTATGATAGTCAAATCAATGACAAGTTAATTCCATTTAACCTCAGTTTAAATCTGCCCACAGCTTAGCATCCCTAGGTTTATCTTTAAAGGGATCTGATATATTACCAAAGCAACAGCTACAAACCTTTTACATTGTCACCCCAATTCTTTACCCACTTACTCACCACTGACTCACTTCCTGCCTCACCAGAAAAATTGGTGAGATGTGCCATAGCTATTATATATCTTTACACAGTTTCTCTTCTATTGTTTCTTCTTCCTTGTTTGCCCAAATTAATAATTTTACTTCTTCACTAGGTCACCATGCCCACCTTTTTTTTAAAGATGTCATTCCATCTCTCTACTTAGTTTTGCTATAAGGATCTTAAAAATGTCTTATTTATATACAGCCTCAGTGTTATTATGATCCAGTTGGTCCTTCTGTAATCTGGGTTCCATTCATATACCTCTACTAAATTGATGGGTTGACAGTGCCCTTACAATTTCCAAAATTGTTCTGTCCTCATCATCCTCCAACACATCTGATTTTGCTGACTACTTACCTTCACTCTTCAGGCTTTTGTAAAACGTATTTCTCTTGGTCTTCCTGCCAACTTGATGGGTATTCTTTGCATGAAAATCATCCTTAAGCTTTAGTTATCTTTGCATTTTCTTGGAGCTATCTTCCTCTGTGGTATTGCTATAAGTATTGGATGGCTACCCCAAGGACAATAAGGGAATTAGCTTCTCTTGTATATTCTGGTCTTGAATTTCTAATGATTGGAGTTTCCTTGGTTCTTCCCTAAACTGTTATATACTAAACATCTACTTTTACCAAAAAGACTAAATCTATATGACTTGTATGACTGATTCAGAGGGGGAATGCCAGAAAAGAGAGAAAGATGGAGAAAAGCAAAAAATGGGTTTTAGATTTTTAGCCACTGCTTTACTAGTGGTAATGTAGATAGAAAAAGCTTAGAGGCATTGGGTCATTCCTCTATCCATTCCTACTTCCAAGATAATTGGGTAGGAGGGGGATGGTTAATTATTGAGTTCCTACTGCATGCCAGACATTAACATACGTATTTTATTTTTTAAAACTTTAAAAAATTTTTAATTTCAGTATGGTTTACATACAATGTTATATTAGTTTCAGATGTACAATATAGTGATTCAACAATTCCATCTATCACCTAGGACATGTGCACTTTTTAATCCTCATCACCTATTTTACCCATTCTCCTTACCAACTTCCCCCTCTGGCAACTCTCAGTTTGTTCTCCATAGTTAAGAGTCTGTTTCTTGGCTTGTCCCCCCACCCCTTCCTTTGCTCATTTGTTTTGTTTCTTAAGTTCATGTGAGTGGAATCATGAAGTATTTGTCTTTCTCTGATTGACTTATTTCACTTAGCATTACACTGTCTGACTCCATCCATGTTCTTGCAAATGACAATATTTCATTCTGTTTTATGGCTGAATAACATTGAATAACATTACATTTATATATATATATATATATATATATATATATATATATATATATATACCACCTCTTCTTTATCCATTCATCTGTCAATGGACACTTGGGTTGCTTCCAATTTGGTATTGTAAATAATGCTGCTATAAACTTAGGAGTGCATGTATCCCTTTGAATTACAGGTTTTATATATATGAATGTCCAGTAGTGTGATTACTAGATCATAGGATAGTTCTATTTTTAACTTTTGAGGAACCTCCATACTCTTTTCCAGAGGGGTTACACCAGTTTGCATTCCCACCAACAGTGCAAGAGGGTTTGACATAGGCATTTTAAATGGGCTATTTCATTTAATTTTCAAAACAATTTTGTTTTACATACTTTCTATTACTGATTATATTTTACAGGACTACAGTATTTTAAGTGAGATTTTTCAAGATTATATAATGAGTTGTAAGCCCAAGATTTGTCCTGTCTATTCAACTTCAAAAACTATCTTTCTCATCATAGCTCATAATATGGAAATATAAGGAAATACATAAAGCCTTGAAGATTAAAGCAAAATTAATGACTGGCTTTAAATTCACATTTACAGCCAGAGTCAAGGTAGGCTTTTGTTTTGTTTTGTTTTGTTTTAAATTGTGGTGGTCAGTTTAAGTCCTAGTCCTTCTATTTAGGAAATTCTTCTTTCAGATATTACTGAGAAAAAACTCATTTTATTCAGGGTTTCTCTTCAACTAGAACTCTGGAACACAACTCTTCTTTTGGTACTCTTATTTATACTTTTTAAATATGATTTTATTTTTTATTAATCTCTGCACCCAATGTGAGGCTTTAACTTACAATACCAAGGTCAAGAGTCACAGGCTTTACCAGCTGAGCCAGCCAGACACCCCTATAATCTTTTTTTTTTTAAACACACAAACACATTCCTACATCAGGGCTTCTCACCATGTTATTGGCATTTGGTGCTAAAATTCTTAATGTGGGTAAGGCTATCTTGTGCATTGTAGCAAGTTTATCAGCTCTCTGGTCTTTTATCACTAGCTGATAGCATCTTCACATTGAATGACAACCAAAAATTCTCCAGATATTGTCAAATGCCTTCTTAGGGGTTCCATATCCATATCATCCAATAAAAATGCTTGTGTGGTTCAAGAAGGCTGAGATTTATTAGTCTTGCTCACAACTCTATCCCAGTACCTGGAAAAATACCTTACACATGCACAGCACAAAATACAATAAATATTTATTGAGTAAATAAGTAAATGAAGAGGAAGAAGCAATTTTTAAATGGAGAAACTATTTTATGCTATATCCTTCATTAAGAAATTTCCTTCAAAACAACTCTGCGAGGTTAATAATAATAAACTTATTTCCTAGATGAGAAAATAGAGGATCAGAAAGGATGACTTCCCCGAATCACACAGCTAGTTAGTGTAAGAATTGTCATTTCAATCTGATTCTGTCTATATTAAATTTTACCCTTTTTCCCAGGATACCAAATTGTGGTATAGAATTAAAAGAATGAGAGTTTAAGACTGGACAGATGAATTGCTAATTATCATTCCAACTTTTTGCAGGGAAAATGTCTTTGAAATCATGTGTTGTCCAAAATAGAATTTTTGAGTACTCTTCTCCAAACTTTCCCTACTTCCTACCATGGGCAACCTTATTTCTCAAGTGAAATGTTTAGTGATTTGTCGTGATTTGTTTCTTTTCCTCACTGCACATCAGAAGCATGCAGACTTAAAGCTAAATTGTTGCCCCATGTGTTTTGCCCAATTTGATCCCTCCTTCTTGGACTTCTTCTCATATGGCTATCCTCCTTGTTCATTAACTTCTCATCAACTGCCCTTTTTGCCCCTGCATATGTCACTCACATCAATGTCATGGATGTTTTTGTACTTGGTTTTCCCTGTCTTTGAAATGTTGTTTGAAATGCTTATTTTGTAAATAAAGTTTTATTACAACACAACTATGCCTATTTATTTGCATATTGCCTGTAACTTCATTCATGCTACAATGGCAGAGTTGAGTAGTTGTGACAATGGATGATCAGTGATAAAAAAGGAAAAGGAACATCTTTTATGGAGTGCTTACAACAAATTTTGCAATGCTCCAACAACCTTGGCTTGGATGCAAATCCTGAGCCTATAAAGATAAGCTTATAGATTTAGGGGAAGAAATCAAATAACAACCAATATATTACCCTGGGGAAAATGGAGTGGTGAAATATTAAGGAAATGTCCTTTTACCAGTTTTGATCAGGTAAGATTAGAAGAAGAGATTGACTTTTTCAAAATGATACCCAATACTGTAATTATTCATTTCTGTTTTCTTTCCAGAGAACACTACAAATTGTAAAGTTACATTGCTTCCTGAAAAGAATAAGTTTTTCATCTGCTTGGCCACTCAGTGATGTGAACATGTTCCCAAATTGCTTATGACACATTCGTTGCCCAGATACAAGGGCTGGGTGAGGTTGATCAGCTAGGTCTAGCTGCCACTTTACCCATAGCTGAGAATCACAATCTGAAAACCAGCAATCTTTGACAAAAGTATTATTTCCAAGCACTTCAAGGAAATACGCTCTTTACTTTGTTGTTTGGAAGAAGCCTGGAAAGAAAATGGACAAATGCATCAAGATTTTTCTCTTGACCTAAACTTCAGATATCAGAAAGATTGTAATGAGTTCCCAGGCTAAAAAGTTTCTTTGGTTGGAATGACTTCAGTATAACAGTGGAGTTTCAAGTGTTCATTCTTTTCTCTTAAAAGTGAAAAGTTATGTGATAATAATTCTAATGATGATAATAATAATGTTAAGCAAGGTGAGCTGCATGCTATAATAAAGAATCTGAGGGTAGCTTAGAAATATTGATATTCCCAGTGAAGCAGACCTCCTGGGTACCTTGTTTCCAATGAACACCTCAGGGATGCTGGCTTCTTGCAGCTTTCAAAGCCACCATACTCATCACTGGGCCTCCATTGCAGTGGAAAGAGAGGACATGATGAATGTTTGCCATGTATTTGAATTCCTTGTCCTGGAATTAACACATACCATTTCTGCTCATGTTGGCCATACGTAACAGGACCCCACATAGAGTAAATACAAGGGGATTGGAAAGCATAATCCCTGGTTTGGCAATGACTTCCCAGCAACAACTCTATAGCATAGAAAGGGAACATGAATCATTGGTAGTCTGCATTTATTGTATATTTTAGGCAGATTCTTAAATTATACAAGGTTAATTAGGTTCATTTCCATAATACTTTTCACTACAAGTAAAAAAAAGTATGGTATCATTGATCTTTTTTTCTATTAAATAAGGTTGTAATATGAATTAAATAGGTTAGTAAATGCAAAATGTTTAGAATAATGAATGGCACATAGTAAGTATAATGATTGATATCTATCATTTTTGTTATGTTTTCTGAAAAAAAAAACACCTTTTAGCTTTATTTTTTAATAGTTATTCAGGGATTCCCAACAAGACCCTGTTCTACATTGGTATTCAATTCAGTCCATTTGGTTCTACAGATATTTATTTAATACCTACCATGACTGAAGAGTTTATTTTCCATGGCTGTCTCTTCCTTCTCTGACCTATTATGAAATCCGTAAGCTATCTGAGGTTCCACTGAACAGATGAAGGGATATTCCATTTTATGTTCCATAATCAATCAACAGGTACAAATTCATGAGACTAATAAATCCCCAGACTAATGTGGTTTCTGTGGTGTTGGGGCTACTGCTAGCAAAGTTCAACAATTGCTTCCATATCTTTAACTGTATTAATTTCCTGTGGCTACCAAAACAAATTAATACAAACTTGGTGACTTAAACAGCAGAAATTATTGTTTCATAGTTCTGGAAGTTAGAAGTCTGAAATCAAAGTGTTGACATGGACAATTTCTCCTGGAGGCTCTGAAGGAGAGTATTCCATGCCTCTCTCCCAGGTTCTGGTGATTGCTGACAGTCCCTGGTATTCTTTGGTTTCTAGTTGCACCACTCTGATCTCTGTCTTCTCTTTCCATGTCATTCTTCCTGTGCCTCTGGGGCCAAACTATCTTCTTATGACACCAATCATTGAATTAGGGCTCATCGTAATCCGTTATGACTTCACCCTACTTGATTATGTCAAAGATCCTATTTCCAAATAAGGTCATATTAATGGGTGCTGGATTTTAGGATATGAAAATGCATTTTATGGTGAATGCAATTCAATCCACAGAACTAACTAAATTGATTATACTGAGATGATGATGATAAGGTAAACATTTATTATATGCTTGTTATATACCAGGCATTAGGTTAGGTATTTTATAAGGATTGCCTTATTTAATCAGAACACGCTATTGAAGCAAGGATATTATTATTTTTACTGTTACTATCATCATCATCATCATCATCATCATCATCACACCATTTTCAAATGAGTTGACTGAGATATGGAAAGGTATGGATGCTTTGCCGTAGGTGAGAAAATGAATTGACAGAGCTGGGGGTGGAATAAAGTCAGTGTGAGTCCAGATCCAATGCTGTCATTTAATATATTGTACAGTCAACATCTGTTTCTAACTCAGTAACTGCTCCTGAAGCCAATAAAAATGTAGATCCTTCCTCCAGTTCCAATCCAGCACATGGGGCCCTTCTCTTGCTGCTGTTCCCTTCTTATGTTTTCCCTTTGATCCTTCCTGTTTATATAAATGTTTTCCCCATTTCCATCTCAGAGCTTTCAGAAGATGCTGCTCTTCTCAGTTAACCACAGCCAAAGAAGATTAGCTGAACCTTTTCCTGAAGCTGTGCTCTGGCTCAAGGCAAGCTTTCAATGCCAGCTTCCTTCCTTGGAATCTCTGGCTAATATGTCATGTAATTGCAGAGCAGAGAAGCCTTTCTACTCATCCTGTTTGGCCTGAATGTTTGCACAGGGCTTTGTAAAGAACTTGGGTTATTGTTCCTCCTACCTAAAGAGAAATCAGAAATTACTATTTTGGTGGGAAGAAAACTTTTTTCTTCATCTGAGGTTTATAAATTATAATCACTGAGGCAGTCTGGGTGGCTCAGCAGTTTAGCACTGCCTTCAGCCCAGGGCCTGATCCTGGAGACCCGGGATCGAGTCCCACATTGGGCTCCCTGCATGGAGACTGCTTCTCCTTCTGCCTGTGTCTCTGCCTCTCTCTCTCTCTCTCTCTCTCAATCTCTCATGAATAAATAAATAAATTCTTTAAAAAATAAAATAAAAAAAACAAATTACAATCACCTGTTATAGTAGGTAAAAATTAAGGACAGAAACAAAGCTATATAATGGCCTAATGATCCCCTCCACAGTAATACCTGCATTTCCATGCTTCTGAGTCAGCCAGTGTCAGTCAATAAGCTCATATACACCCTTCTGTTTTTCCCACTGTTCTGATACATGTATATAAAATAAGTGTAAAATAAAATAAAATAAAATAAAATAAAATAAAATAAAATAAAATAAAAAAGTGTTTAGACTCATTTTAAACCAAACAGAATCATACTATACACATTACTTTGAAACTTGTTCTTTAAAACAAATCTATCATTCATATATATATATACACATATATATATATAATATATACAATTCATATATATAATATATATATAATTCATATATATAATATATATAACATACATCATGACTATTTTCATCCAGAGTTTAATCCTTAGACCTCTTCTCCAACTCATTGTTCTCTTGGAGATATCATGCAGTCCCAAGCCATTGCAAGTCTCTAGGTTGCTGACTCCCAAATTTATATCTCCAGTCTGGGTCTTTGCCTGAATATCAGACTTGCATATCCTATTATGTCTTCATCATCACTCTTTGCATGTATTATAAAATTTAGCATTCTCACACAGAACTCTAATACTCTCTTCAAAACAGACTCTATTTGTGCTCTGTCCCATCTTAGTTTATGGAAATCTCATCATTCCATTGACTCAGGTCCCAAAAATCTTATAGCTGTGCATATGTCCTCTCCTTCTTTCCAAGGATAAAATCCTCACCAAATTGTTCAGCAAATCCCTTTGTCTCTCTTTCAGTGTATATCCAGAGTCAATCACTTCTTATTCCTTCATTATTTTCATTCTGGTTTAAATCAGAATCTAAATTTTATGATATATAATATAACATACACCCACACATATTTATAATTAATAATGTATTTAATTATATATTATATTCCATAACATTATATAGAAATTATATATATAATACATATAATCTTTGTTCTAAATTGACATTTTACACAAGTGGGATTATACTATGTATGTTATTCTACTGTCATCTTTCCTCTCATTCTCCTATTTTTATTTTCAATTTCTGCTGTTTTTCTTGCCACACATTTACCTTATCTACTCTCCCCATGGTAAAAAAAAAAAAAATGCATCTTTTTATGCATAGTTTCTCCAACCTTTATAAACATTTAAAATATATAGATATCTATTCACTTTTAAATATATAAATTAAGGGATTAAGGAGTTCCTTGTTTGCTTTAGAAAAAAACTGAATTATATCTCCCATATGTTTTCTATATCTTATTTTTTGGACTTGTCAGTAAATAGAAATCTCGCAAGTTAACCTTTATTGCTCAAATTCATTTTAATGACTGGTCAGTAGTCCATGAAAAATGTAGATGCAGTAAGATTTATTTAATCTCATTCTCCTGGTGGATATGCCTTGTTTCTGATTTTTTTCCCCCTGTGAAACAATGCTGGAATAAACACTCTTACATTCAGTTCCTTTTATTTCTAGGGTAGGTTCCGGAGAGTGAGACTTCTGGGTTGAAAGAGATTCCTAGGTCAAAGGTGTATTTTTATTTTGAATAGATGTTTTCAGGTTTCTTTCCAAAATGGTTGTAATAAGTAACGTGTCTACAAGTGATGCATGTGAGTATATTCCTCCATTGTTGTCAGTAGTCAGTGTTATTGTACCTTTTAAACTTTGACAGGAAATAGATATATAAGGTAATACTTTGCTCTTTCTCATCTACCAGTGAACTCGAGCATCTTTTCATATATTTGTTGTCCATTTGAATTTTCTCTTCTACAACTTACATGTATGTAGACTTTACTATTTTATTTTTTTGATAATATGTGATAACTCCATGTTATAGATACTACTTCTTTATCTGTCAACTGTATTGCTACCCCTCCCCCTCATTCTTCCCATTTTATTGACTTTATAGTATCTTTTCTCCCATTTCTATGGCCATTTGTGTCTATATTCTTTTAAGTGCTTCTGGGTTTTCTGTGTTTATTGAGGTCTCTCCAAACCCTAGGTTGCTGTGTGCTTTTGTCCTTTAATTTTGTTTTTCACATTTAAATAGTTTATCCATTGACTTTTTTCTTATATTTAGCATGAGATAGATATCCAACCTTATTTTTCTTTAGGAAGATAATCAACTGTGTTAGAACTACTAAATAATTTATCATTTTTCCATTGTCTTAAAATACCACCTTTGACATATATTACATTTTTATATATACTGAGGTTGTTTTCTGGAATATTTTTGTAGTTTTTCTATTTGTAGATTACTGTTCAATACTATATTAGTATGAATACAGAGGAGTTGACATTCAGGTCACATTCTATACCAGTTAGCTATTATTACTTAGTGCCTTACAGCAATGATCTTTCTTTCCTTTTTCTCCTTCTTCTCCTTCTTCTTCTCCTCTTCCTCCTTCTTCTTCTCCTCCCCCTTCTCTTCCTCCTCCTCTTCCTCTTTCTTCTTCTTCTTCTTCTTCTTCTTTCTTCTTTTCTTCTTCTTCTTCTTCTTCTTCTTCTTCTTCTTCTTCTTCTTCTTCTTTTTCTTCTTCTTCTTCTTCTTCTTCTTCTTCTTCTTCTTCTTCTTCTTCTTCTCCTTCTTCTTCTTTTTCTTCTTCTTCTTCTTCTTCTTCTTCTTCTTCTTCTTCTTCTTCTTCTTCTTTCTTCTTCTTCTTCTTCTTCTTCTTCTTCTTCTTCTTCTTCTTCCATCTATTTTGTTAGTTGGCTGGGTGGCTTTTCTGGTCTGAGTAACTTCTGATCCCTTCTGGGCTTTCCCATAGACCTGTGGTCAGCTAATGCCTTATCCAGTAGCTGGATGATCTAGGATGGTCACACCCATAATGCCTGACTGTTGTAGGCTGTGCACTCTGGTGCCTCAGTCTTCTCCACTTGACCTCTCCTACTTTAGCAAACTAGTTTGGGTTCAGGTCCATGGTCATCTTAGGTCATCTCAGGTCATCATCTCAGGATTCTGAGTATGGTGAGAGAGAGAAAGTCCTAATGTGCAAGAACTTTCAACCTTGTTTATGTCATGCTTATTAATGAGCTAGTGGTCAAAGCAAGCAAAAGCCCAAATTCATATTCAAAGAAGGAAGGGTGCAAATTTACTCTGCCTCTTGATTAAAGAGATATGTATGCAGGAATTGGAAGACTTTGTAGCCATTTTCAGAATCTTCCACACATTAAGAATCTGAATGAGACTTTGCTTTCCAGTGTCAAATAGGATCCTGCCACTCTCCATCTTATAAAATTGCCTTGGCATCTTTTGATCTTCAGAACTCTCAGCATGACATGGTCTGGTCTCTACCTACCTCACATCAACAATGCCCATTCACAATACCCTGGGCTCCATCATGCAGAACTATTCTATTTTCCTTTTACCTGTACCTTTGCTCAACTTAAGACAATAAGATAGCTTTCTTGCTTTCATGTTTCTGCTTTGATTCATATTGGAAGTAAATGTTTCCCTTGATTCACTATGCCCTTGCTTGTTCCTACTCTCCAAAAAGAGGCTATTTTCCCTGGAAATATACTAGCAGCCACTGGCCACTGGCCTTCACACTTGATGATCCTTAAGAGAAAGGTCACTGTTCTCTTGCACCTGCAATACTTGGGAGGAGCACTCCCTCTCTTTCTTCCTCATCTCTTGTGGTCTACCCATCAAGACTGTTCCTTTCCCTGAGGAGGAAGCTCATCAGGGACTGGGTGGTAAGTCACAAGTGAGATAGGAAATAAAAGGTCCTGTCACATCCTCCAATCAATAACTTCACTTTTGCAAAGGTTTGGGCCCATGCTTGCTATAAAAAAGCAGATAATCCCACCCTGTCTTAGGTAATTAATTCTCATCTTTGTTAGGTAGACTCTGGACAGAACAATGGTGATGTCTTACATCCTATGTTCCTGTGTCTAGAATGTTCTTCTTTCCCTTTTCATTAATCTGCCCTTTCAATTGATATTTACTGACTGCCTGCTACATGTCATTGTGCTAGATGTTGAAGATACAACAACAGATTAGATCAACCCAGTCCCTGTTCTGATGGTGTTTGTAAGTCAAAGTGATTCTCTTATAAAGTCTTTCCCCATTTCACTCACATCCATTCCTACTTCCTATAGCAAGTACATCTTTTTTTTAAGATTTTATTTATTTATTCATGAGACACACACACACACATACACACACACAGAGAGAGAGAGAAAGAGAGAGAGAGGCAGAGACACAAGCAGAGGAAGAAACAGGCTCCATGCAGGGAGCCCGATGTGGGACTCTATCCAGGGTCTCCAGGATCATGCGCTGGGCTGAAGGCAGGCACCAAACCCCTGAGCCACCTAGGGATCCCGTCAAGTGTATCTTTTAATCTTTGGTATTACTATAATTTTAGCTCATTTGTCATTCTCCAGGGGAAGTATATACATGCACATGCACACACATATCTAGGCTTGCTTCCCCAAGTTATACATGCTAGGAGAAGGACAATAACACAACAGTAAGGAAAAGGCACTTTTGTATTTTTTTTTTAAATATTATATTTATTTATTCATGAGAGACACAGAGAGAGACAGAGACCTAGGCAGAGGGAGAAGCAGGCTCTCTGCAGGGATCCTGATGTGGAACTCCATCTCAGGACCCTGGGTTCAGGACCTGAGCCAAAGGTTCAGATGCCCCAGGAAAAGGCACATTTGCATTGGAGCTTACATCCAAGAATTACTATGAATCCAATCCTTTGACTTTCTTTCCTTTCCCTTCAGGATCCCTGAAAGTTCACACATTTTGGGGGGTGATTAGTAAAGTGCTTTCCTGGTAGTTCAAGGACTGATTTCTATTTTCTTCCTTGTGGCTGTAGCCAGAGGTACTGACTGTCTCTTGTATTCAGCTCTCTGAGACCACAGGCTCTGGACTCAGACACTCACTGCAGCTCTGTAGTTCTGGTTGGGGTAGGAAACAGGTACTTTTCTGGGGTTAAAGCTGTCTATTTAACTCCTCGATGTAACAGTGCTACACTTTCAGGTTGGTTGGTTGGTTGGTTGGTTGGTTGGTTTATTTATTCATTCATTCATTCATTCATTCATTCATTTGACAGAGAGAGAGCAAGCACAAGCAGGGGGAGCTGCAATAGGAGAGGGAGAAGCAGACTCCCCACTGAGCAGGGAGCCATGTGGAGTTCTATCCCAGGACCCTGGGATCATGACCTGAGCCAAAGGCAGATGCTTCAGTGACTGAGCCCCCCAGGCACCACGACTTTCAGTTTTCATATGGAATATTTTTTAAATAGTTCTGGAACAAGTTCACCTATTTCTGATTCAGAAAACACTTTTTTATGAGTTTTTTTTATGAGCAGAAAACATTTTAATGGATCTTTTTGTTTTCACTTTAAAGGATAATATCATTATTATGATGATGATGATCATCATTATTATTATTTAGTATGCAGTTGCTGGATCTTCTTTTTATTTCTGTATGAATTTTATTTTTCAGTTGAAAATATAGAATGCTTCACAAATTCGTGTGTCATGCTTGCTCAGGGTCCATCCTAATTTTCTCTGTATTGTTCCAATTTTGGTACATGTTCTGCTAAGCAAGAACTAAATATATTTCCTCTTTAGTGCTTAGTGACACTAACAAATCTACTCATTTTATGAATGAGGGATCAAAGGCCCAGAAAAAAGCCTTGCTCAGAGGCAAGTAATTCTCTCCCTGTCCCTCAGTCTTGTTCTCAATGTCCCAGGCTGGATTTTCAGCTCAAGTATTCATCAGGTTCTGAAGCAAAGAGGTTTGCTGGTGGTCTTTGGGGGCTTTCTGAGGAGTCTATATGAGCAAACAGATTAGGTCTCACCTCTTCCTCAACACTATCTTCATTTGTTGAGGGACATTTGATTGGCTGAACATGAGAGAGCACTCTGTCCTTTTCATCTCTTGGGTCTTGGAACCCAACTCAGGTCATTACTATCTAGCGGATTGTAATGAATTAAAATCTATTGGAAAATTATGAGGGTGAGACATACCCTGGCTCTTTGCTCCAGTGGCTCTTTGCTCCAGTCTAAGATAGTGATCTAATCCAAGTTCCTAAGGAAGTGTACCTGTGTAAACTTGTGAATATCATGGGACAAATAATCACCCTTCTAGTTCCCAAGCCTCTGACCACCCAGTAGAAACACCTTGCCTACTAATGCATCAGAAATAGAACAGAAATCATAATAGCTGCTACTTGTGATATGGTGCTTATATACCCACTGCAACTTTAAACTAATTACATGTATTGTCTCATTTAGTCTTAACACACCTTAAGAAGGCATTGCATTTTTTCCATTTTATAAATGAAAACACTAAAGCAGAGGAAAAAGTAACCTGCTAATGTAACACTTCAAATGACAGAGCTAGTCTTCAAATCAAGACACTATGACTTCAGTACTCGAGTTTGTAAAAAAGAGATGACAAAACAATCTCTTCATGACATTTCAGAAAATGTCTTGAAAACCACATGGGGCTTTGCTTTGTTTTGGCATTAATAAGACAGAGCAGTAGGACTGGAGCTGACCCAATAGTGAGTCAAAAATCCCAGATTCTCATCCTGACTCTGACAACTTGCATAGGCTTCTTGGACTGCAATGTCTTCATTGTAGAATGATAGATGGAGCTAGCTGGTCATGACAAAGATGTCATGGGCTTTGTAGTCAGACAAGGTCTAAAGTTGATTTCACCATATACTAACTGTGCTTGCTAAGGCAGGTATCTTAATCATTCTGAATGTTTTTTTTTTCCACATGTGGAGTGGGATTTAAAACCTTATATTAAAAGCTACTGGGGCAGATAAATGTGTCATATAAGAAGAGAAGCTCAGGTGAGGCTTGTGACAGATGCCTGATCAATGCTCCATAATATGTTCAGGTCTTTCAGCTGGTGAGTCTAGAAACAAGATGTGGTTCCCAGAGCTCCTCTCTCTTTAGCACCTTTATTTCCATTGACATCCAAGGCTGAGCTACCCTCCTGATCTGTGGCTATGGAGTTTGTGGTTTGAATGTTTATGAAGCTTATCTCCCTGGAAGCCATAATCAGTGCCAGGATTCTCCCTATGGCTCCTTGTTTTAACAACTCACTTTTCTTGGCACATTTGACTGCTCTGGGTATAGGATTTCTATGATCTCTCAATATCCTGTTTCTGAAGTCCTTGAGGGAATCTGAGCAACCCTACATCCTTTCATCCTTTTCCCCACTGAGGTGCTTTACTAAGAGAATGATACACATAAGGCAGCAAAAGAAAAAAAAATCAGAAGAAAAATGCTTTGTTAATAGCCAAGAATTTAGCATCCATTAATATATAAATACCTGATAATTTTGAGTTAAGAGTTAATAAATAAAAGAGGAAGTGAAGTGTCTTATCTTCCCCAAGTTTAGATATTGAGACCCATGGGCTGAAGGATGCCTGTGGGTGAAGGAACATGTAAATGGGCACAAAGCTCCCTGAATGTATTTACCCAACTGGACATGGGGGTGGGAAGAAGTAGGCTAAGAAGGAAGACAAGCCTACCTTAGAACTGAGATTTTTTGCAGCAGAAGACAAAATGAGAAAGAGATGGGCAATGTAGGTTCCTGCATTAAAAGGTACAGTGGCCTCATGCTCCAGTAAGTGTAGCCCAATGAATACATAGGCTCTGATCAGTCAGCTCAACAAAATAGGCCTGGCATGAGAAACAATTTCAACATTTGAAGGAAAAATTCTAGAAGTCTTCTCTCTCATGGCTTATTAATCAGAAAGGACTCTAATGTATTTCCTTTTCAAATTGCCAGATAATTCACTTAAACATTTTCATGCTAAATTCCTAGAGTATCAAGGTGGAAAGAATCCTTGAAGACATCTAGTCTACCAACCAATCTTTTGAATGAATAAATAACAAAATTCCAGAAAGAAATGACTTGTCTAGAGTTGTTCCAGGGTTCTATATTCCTTAACAAGTATTCTCTCCTCTACTATAGTATATCATTAATCTTGAAATGCTGTTGTTGTTTCTTTGTTCTCTGTGCTTCTTCCTTCTTGTTATTTTAAAAATTTATTTCCAATACTGATGTATATTCTCCATATATCCAGAAAGGATTTCCTCATGTACACAGAAGACTACTAAAGAAGCAATTCATTCTAGATATGCACCATTAGACTATACACATATCCACCAAAATAATTATATACAAATGCTCACAATTAGCTTTATTTATAATATTATCAAGCTAGAAACAACTCATATGACCATCGACAGAAACATAGATAAAAAATTTGTGATGTACTTAACATTCCATTTTACAATGGAATATTACACAGCAATATAAAGGACAAACTACTGATAAGTGCAATGAGGTAGATGGATTTCAAAGACATTATATTAAGTAAGAGAAGTTAGACACAGAAAATTAGGTATTCTATGATCTTATTTATATGAAGCTCAAGGAAGGCCAAAACTAATCAATGTAACAGAAGTCAAGTGACAGAGTTGAAGTTGAGAGCTATTGATTGGGAAGGGGTACAAGCATAGGGGAGTATGAAAATAATCAATGTCTTATTCTGGGTGGTGGTTGTAAGGGTGTGAAAATATGCAGACATGCATAAGTCTGCATATTTTATAAGTACCTAAATTATACCTATGTTTAAAACAAATCTTTAAAAGAGCAGTAGAAAAGCTGGAACTATCCCAATGGAAAGAATAATTAACATACTCCAAACCTAGGCTAATAGAATTAATATCATTGAATACCAAATTTCATTTTAAGATAGCAGCCAATGGAAAAAAATCCTAATCATTTGTCACTCCCATTTTTTAAAATAAAAAAAAATCACCAGGAGAGAGATTTTAGAAGTGACATTTTTCTTGTAAAATTAACTTATCATATAGTCTTTTAACTGAAAGGCATTAGACAATATAATGAATAAAATCTCTGATATTAACTCAGCAGAAATGTTGAAATATCTTAATACGCCCATATTTTTCTACCAGTCTTTCATAAAGATGACATTTATGATGAAATGGGACGAAGAGATTTTCTCAGAGGAAAAGATAATGAGATCCAGGTGATCATGACTTACCTAATTGACCAGAGGACAGAACTTTGACCAACATGTCTCAACTATGACATGTACAGGAACCACCTGGGGATCTTGTTAAAATGTGGAAGATTCAACAAGTTAGGAATAGGGCTGAGATTCTGTATTTCTAACAAATCTCTGGGTGATACAGTTGTTGTTGGAACAAAGACCACACTGAGTAACAAGGGCTTAGACCACTCAGGAAGTGTTAACTCATCATTTACATTACTTGTATTGGGGTGTTTGTTAAAAATAAGATTTCTGGGCTCCGTCTCCATAGGAGGTGGGATCAAAGATGTTTTTTTTTCTTTAATAAATCTCAAGAAGATTATGGCATATGTTAAAATTGTCTAGCCACTGACTAAGAGAAATGGACTTGTGACATGCCCTTTATAGTTTTCCAGTAACTATAATTGTTGCATCTGATTTCACATATCAGGAGAAAGGAAAAGAAAGGGAAAGAACATATTTTCAATATCTTATATACATCAGTCACTTAATGGATGTGCAATTAACTTTAGTTCATTTAATCCTAATGAATATCCTATAAGGTAGGAATTATTTTCAATATTTTAGAGTAAAAGATAATAGTTGATAATTATTCAACACCTACTATGTCCTAGACACTAATAAATGCTTTAAAAGTATCATCTCAATGAGTAGCATGATGAAATAGGCTTGGTTGTTTCATCACCATTTTATATTTCAAATAATGACACCACTCTGGAATCTGTCTTTCTAGAGCTCAAGCCTCAACCCCTAAATGATATCATCTAAGAAGGCCAGGTTGCAACCCAGGTATTGTTTATTTATTTATTTTCTTTCAACTTTAGTTTGACCAAATAGCACATCTTATTTTCTTTTCATTATGCTGTTATTACTCCATCATTCAATTATTTTGTTTTGAGAAGTATCAATGAAAAGACTTAGGGTATTAGACTATAGTTATTGACATCTGTACAGTATTTTAAAACTTATATATAGATTGTTTACAAAATATTTTAGCTGATTCGATTCTCCATGTATCCTCATTTTATGAATGCCAAGTGCCAGAAAAATGGAATTAATTCTCTGTATTTCAGATGTCAAACTTCTCACTCCAAATCTGCAAGCTTCCCTTAGGTCAGTCTGCTAAGGGAAGAAAGAGAAGAATACGGGAAGTGGGACAAGCAATTACTTGGGAATCAGCAGCATTGCATTCTGGTCCTTGCCCTGCCAATAGTGGAATGAAAACTTGGGCAGTCTGGTTTCTGTCTTTGAACTATAACTTTTTCCATCTTAAAAAAAGGGATTAGAGTATACTTGTTATTTTTAAATAGTGTTGACTCATTTTTATCAAAGCTCTTTCTTTAAAATAAATCTTACAATGGACCACTAACTCATAAAGTAAATCTTATGGTAGATAGTTAACAACTAAACACTGAGAACCCATCACTTTCCATTCTAGGGTAGGGCCAGAATCACATTCATTTTGTTACTAAGTTCCCAGATCAGAACAGTGGGTACTCATAAATACCTTTGAATGAACAAGGCTCCTTTATGGATTCTCTGGAGCTCCCTGGGGCACAGTGTGAAGACTATTGGGTCAACAGGTGTCAAGCTTTTTTGTGATTCTAAGAGGCCACATTTCTTAGAAACTAAAACTTCTCATAAGAGTTCAGACAAAAAGCAGAGATTTCTCTGAATATCCCTACTATACAGGGACCCCAGGTGTTTCCAGGTAAAGTCATTTCCACAAAGGCAGAATTCTACAGTGCTATTTTTCACATGATGAAGTATCTTATGCTTAAGGATTGGACAATTTGTTCTCCCATTCATTCTCAAGAAAATACCAACTGAATAACAAAGCAAAACAGACAAAAAACTAGATCTACTTAGTGACTTATTTTTTTATTTTTTCTTTGCTGTGAACTCTGTGCACAAATCTATTCTTCTCCCAACTCTTCTGCAAAATTCTTGGGTCCTCATGGAAATTAGTTTTATTTGTATGTTGTCTACATATCTAACTATGACACAACTGACACTTTATTTTTCTATTTTTAGATTTTAAAAAGAGGTTTTATTATGAAAAACTTCAAAAATACAAAAAAGTGGGATGAATTACTAGCACAATATTTAGAATTACTAATCACTTAGAGTTATGAATACAGTATATTCTCATACACTGCTCAGTTCTACTGTTTGTCTCATTTACTTTACCGATCCCCATTTTCCTTTGTGAAGAATTTTAAAAGTAGTTTGATGAGATGAGCACTGAGTGTTATAGTATATGTTGGCAAATTGAATTTAAATAATTTTTTTGAAAAAAAGAATGTTCACAGAGAGGATCTCAGTGTCTAAAACCAAGAGCAAAATGCTTCAAATGGCCAACGGAGAAGCTAGTCTTCATGGAAGGTCAGATATAGGCAGAGGGATGGCCATACTACCTAGCACAATCACCAAACCCTTTGCATCTAGTCCCAGTCAATAACCCTCACTTCACTGTCTTCCCCAAGAAGATCATATTCTATTTACCCACACCATGGGCCATCCTGAGTCAGCTATAAATAGGGTCCTTCTCTGAAATGTCCTTATCTCCCTTTCATAGCTGAGAAAACTCTCACTCATTTTCAAGATGTAGCATCAATGTCTCATTCTCTGGATTAAATTAGTCATATTTCCTTATTGATAAAGTACTCTATAAACAAAGATATGGTAAACTTATCAAAGCCTTTAATTATATATTATAAATCATCAAAAATATGTAATTGCTTATGAACATTTATAATTTATTTGTGTAGGCAAGGCATCTATTCATTCTCTAGGTAGATTCTAGGTGTGTGTTTGTGCCTGGCTAAATCCTTTGTAATCTTTCTCAGGACACCCCCATTTCCACCTGTGATCCTGTGTAACAAACTGATGCATACACTCATTGGCAACAGTAGAGCTATGGGCCCATTCAAATTGCTGCCTGTCATCTAGAAACAGATCTTAACTTATTACACAGATATAATGGAGCTAGATTGTATCTGCCTATTTCAGGGGGCTGATTGTACACCTCTATTCCTAATTCCCCTTTGGTGACATTACATTGGTGGTTTAAAGAAAGCCCAGTGGAAGTATTTATACTACGGAAGTGGGCAAACACTCCACATCATTCTTTTTCCCCTAGAAAGTTCGCTGCTGAACCTTTATCAGAATTGTAGTGCTCATTTGTCATTTCCTGATCTCTCAAATTGAAGCATGTCATTACATATTGTCATAACCATGCTCCTCTCCTTTGTAGTACTTACCTTTGTTGTAAATTGATATTCATTTCCACTAGGAAGATTAATTGGGATCATATATATTAAATACTGAGTATAGGTCTTGGATATTTATTAAGTTTAAATTATTAAGTTTATTATTATGTAAGTATCTGATTCCCTCCACAAAACTTTCCATGAAAGCAAGATAATATTTGTCTTCTATCCTCAGGATCTAGCACAGTACCTGGCCCATGATAGATGAGCAATTACATTGCAATAAATTAATAAATAAAATCACTTTTTTTTTTTTGCTGTTGACAACAGCCCTCTGATCTACCACACACTTAACCCCCTTTGTGTTTGCTTCTCAAAAGTAAGAGAGTTTGGATTTTGCATATTATCTGCATAGGGGGTGCGAATGAGTGTCCTATGATTCTGTCACATTAGTCATGAGCATTTGTGTCTGTCCCTGTCTTTTAGTAAATTATTAGTATGAGGACAGGTTTCCTGAGAGACTAAGTAACCTTTAAAAATATTTAGTGAGTAGGAACAACAAACGTATCTTGGGGATTCATGTCTAGGAAATAGACTTAATTAGGTACTTAACCATTCACTATTATCCTCTCCCTTCTATGTAATAATGTGGCTTTGATTTGGTTACTATGGCTGTCCCCAAGTTGTCCTTGTTTTAAGAAAACTCATTTTTTTCCACTTGTCATTTCTGAGGATGTTACAAAAAGATAGTTATGAAGTATTTTTAGCTTTCCCTTTTCTCATTTGATTCATTAGTGGGAATGTAGCTAAAATGTGGCTTCATTAGGTCTTTTCATTGATGAGCATACATTCATTAAAAAAAAGCTTGGCCTTCCAATGCTGACTTTCATCCATCCAGGGATTCCTGTTCACAAGTTAGACCTTGCATCTTTAACAAGAACATCAGGGTGCTTAGCAGTGAGGGCTGCATAGGTGAGGCACCATGGATGGATTTAAAGGTCAATCCAGGAAAGTGAAATAATTTTGTTTTTAGTCCTTTGTTCTGCAAACAAGTGATTTGGAATATCTCAGACCTTACAGCACCAGGAATCCAATGTGTAAGTTTGTATAATTCTGGTGGCTACCCATGACATTGTATTCTTAGCATAAATGTATTGCTAACATGAGAGGCCCCTTGGGATTCTGGAAGGGACATTTGGCTGAAGGTCAGGAGACCTGAGCCCCCAGTCTGTCCCTGGTATTAATAATAATGATAATAATAAAAATAGTTCACACATTTTGAGTTCTTGTTTGTGATAGACAAGATTTTAAGAGATTTATAAGTATGAGGATATTGAAGAGATGCACAGGCTGAATGTAATTCTTTTATTCCTTGTATGTTTGCTCTAGTCTTCCTGCTCAATCCCATGCACTGGTGTCTAGGAAATAAATAAAACATTTAGTCCAATCTAAATTTAGTCATAATGAATACTTTTAACCTGAACTGTCCAAAATGGTAATCACCATCCACATATTCTTAGTTTGAGCACTTAAAATTTGGCTAACTCAGATTGACATAAAAAATTGTATAAAATACCATCAAATTTTAATATTTTGAGAAAAAGAATACAAATCTGTTTCATAATTTTTATACTGATTGCATGTTGAAGCATTTCAGATAGTTGGATTATAATGCATTGTTCAAATTAATTTCATTGCTTACTTTTATTTTAATTTAATGTGGCTACTGCAAAGTTTAAAACTATATATGTGTCTACTATTAATGTATTCATCCAGGCAGAGAAACAGCATGTGTTAAGGATCTGAGTCTTAAATAACTTGGTGCTTTTGAAGAAATGGAAGACAACACAGTATCTTGGAGTGCAGCGAACAATTCAGAGAGTGTATAAAAGGCAGGGAATGAGATAAAGGTAGAGAGTGAGGGATCATATCACGCAGAAATTGGTATTACTGGTAAGAAATTTGAATTACTCTAAAAACAATGAGAAACTGTTGAAACGTTTAGGCAGCAGAGGTAGGATATGATATATATTTGATATCACCTCTCTAAATTCTCATTTCCCTGCCTTTATTTTTTTATTTTTATTTTTTTAATAATAAATTTATTTTTTTGTGTGTTCAATTTGCCAACATACAGAACAACACCCAGTGCTCATCCCGTCAAGTGCCCCCTCAGTGCCCGTCACCCATTCACCCCCACCCCCCGCCCTCCTCCCCTTCCACCACCCCTAGTTCGTTTCCCAGAGTTAGGAGTCTTTATGTTCTGTCTCCCTTTCTGATATTTCCTACCCATTTCTTCTCCCTTCCCTTCTATTCCCTTTCAGTATTATTTATATTCCCCAAATGAATGAGACCATATAATGTTTGTCCTTCTCCGATTGACTTATTTCACTCAGCATAATACCCTCCAGTTCCATCCACATTGAAGCAAATGGTGGGTATTTGTCATTTCTAATGGCTGAGGAATATTCCATTGTATACATAGACCACATCTTCTTTATCCATTCATTTTTCGATGGACACCGAGGCTCTTTCCACAGTTTGGCTATTGTGGCCATTGCTGCTAGAAACATCGGGGTGCAGGTGTCCCGGCGTTTCACTGCATCTGTATCTTTGGGGTAAATCCCCAACAGTGCAATTGCTGGGTCGTAGGGCAGGTCTATTTTTAACTCTTTGAGGAACCTCCACACAGTTTTCCACAGTGGCTGCACCAGTTCACATTCCCACCAACAGTGTAAGAGGGTTCCCTTTTCTCCGCATCCTCTTCAGCATTTGTGGTTTCCTGTCTTGTTAATTCTCCCCATTCTCACTGGTGTGAGGTGGTATCTCATTGTGGTTTTGATTTGTATTTCCCTGATGGCCAGTGATGCAGAGCATTTTCTCATGTGCGTGTTGACCATGTCTATGTCTCCCTCTGTGAGATTTCTGTTCATGTCTTTTGCCCATTTCATAACAGGCCCCTCCCCCAGAAGACCAGCTAGATGGAGAAGTTCCAGGGGAAGTCAAGGGACTTAAAGTATACAGAATCAGAAGATACTCCCCCGTGTTTTTTTTTTTTTTTTTTTTTTTTTGCTTTTTGATTTCTGTTTGCTTCCCCCACCCTTTTTTTTCCCTTTCTTTATTTTTCTTTCTCTTTTTCTTCTCTTTCTTTCTTTTTTTCTTCCTTTTTTTCTTTTTTCTTTTTCTCTTTTCTTTCCTTCTTTCTCTCCTCTCTTTTTCTCCTTTTCCCAATACAACTTGTTTTTGGCCACTCTGCACTAGCAAAATGACTAGAAGGAAAACCTCACCTCAAAAGAAAGAATCAGAAACAGTCCTCTCTCCCACAGAGTTACAAAATTTGGATTACAATTCAATGTCAGAAAGCCAATTCAGAAGCACTATTATAAAGCTACTGGTGGCTCTAGAAAAAAGCATTTCCCTGCCTTTAAAATAGGTATAATATTAATGCCTTCAAAATACCATTAAATAAGATAATGCTTCAATAATCACTCTAAATGCTGTACCATGCTATAGAGGTATAAATTAATCTCATCACTATGACTAGTGCTCAGAAATCTTCAATGATTCCCTGACATCCGTGGCATAAGGTCTTCCATCTGTTAGTCACAACTGACCAACAGAAACATTTATCTTCCATCATGTCCCAATATATACCTCCAGTGTTCTCCCCATTGCACCTCTGCTCCTATACCTGGCCTTTGTTCATGATGGACAGCAGTTCACTTAGAATGCCCTCACCACTTATCTCCACCTATTCTAATTCAATTCACATCTGCACGTGTATTAGTAAGGACTCTTTTGGTCACAAGGAACTGAAATACCTCAAATTGTCTTGAACTGTTAAAGGAATTTGTGAATAATATAAATGAAAAGTCCATGGGGACATCTAGTTCCTTCAGGAATGAATGGATCTGACAACTCATGAAACTTTGCCCAGAATCTGTATTTTGGGTTTCCATCTTGAAGTTTCTCCCATAATTTACCAAGATGATTATTTGGAGCTCCAGATTTTATCCTACCAAGTTAACTTCAGTAGAAAGAGAATTTTTCTTTCTAGTGCATTTTAGCAAGAGCCTCATGTTTTACCATATTGATCTAAATATATTATACATCCTTAACAATCTTATGTAATACTTATTACCAAACCCAACGCCAGAGCCTGCCCATGGATTGATGGTACCAAGTGGGGTTAGTCCCAATTCTATTGAAATGGATAAAGTAGAATTGAGAAAATATTCTAAAAGAAAAAGAATTAGGAAATGGACACTGGACAGGCAAAAAGAAAGGAAAACAAAAAACTCACCCAGATATCTACCATAATGATATGGCTCATGTCCCATGTCCTCTATGAGGCCTGCCTTGATGACTTCAGGCAATAATTATCTTTTTCCTTCTTGACTTTTCTTCATACTTGGTCTCTGAAGCATACACTTTTGGTTCTTGATATTCCATTCTGCACTTTATTACAACCATAAAATTTTTATTGCTTGATTAGACCTTGGTGGTAATCTCATCCTGGAGATGTGAAAGCCCAGAAGGAAAAATAATAAATTTTGGATTATTTTGAAAACATTTCTTAAGGACTTTAGGTTATATCTGGGGGAAAATAATATAAAAATTCTTTTAAAAACCCTTAGCTTTATTCCCAGAAATCTTCCCTTATTTTCCTCATCCTTAAAATTTCTAAGTATGTCAATGACAATTTTATGAACAAACTAAGTAATACGTGGTGTAATTATAAATATCTAACCAACTGTGTCTTTTGATCTACAAAGAAGGAATGTATTTCTCCTTTCAATGAATAGATCTAAGTATGTATATGTGTGTGTGTGTGTATTTACTTAATTCATTTGTTTTCCTTTGTCTTTACTTTCTAACTTTTTCCCCCAACACTCCTTTAGGTCTAAATGTGCTTGAATCTGCCTGCCTGTCATTCCTGTTATGTTCTTGTTTGTGTCTTACAGTTGTCTATGAGTTGAGAGGTATCTACCCAAGGGCAATTGAGTATCTGTGTCTGTTATAAGTCTAGGAGCTGCTCTGTATCTAAATGTATCTGTTTCCCCACCCCAGCTTTATTGAGATATAATTGATAAATAACATTGTGTAAGCTCAAGGTATATAGTGTAATGATTTGATACATACATATATTGGGAGATGTTTCCTGCTATAAGGTTAGTTAACACATCCTTCATCTCACATAATTATCATTTTATTGTTATTTTTATGGTGAGAACTTTAAAGCTATACCCTCATAGCAGTTTCTGAGTATACAATACATTATTGTTAACCATAGTCACCATGTTGCACATTATATCTTTGGAATTTGTTCATCTTATAACTAAAAGTTTGTACCCTTTGATTAACATTTCCCCATTTCCCTTACCCCTGTATCCCTGACAGCCACCATACTACTCTCTGTTTCTATGAGTTCGATGTTTTCTTTTCCAGATATAGTTATATCATGTGGTATTTGCCTTTCTTTAACTTATTTCACTTAGCATAATGCCATCAAAGTCCATCCATATGGTAAATGGAAGGATTTCTCTTTTATGGCTGAGTAATATTCCACTGTGTATGTGTGTGTGTGTGTGTGTGTGTGTGTGATATGTATATACGACATTTTATTTGTCCATTCATCTGTTATGTACTATTGGATTGTATCTATATCTTGACTATTATGAATATTACTGCAATAAATATGAGAGTGCAGATATCTCTTTGCAGTAGTGATCTCATCCCTTTCAGATATATGCCTATAAGTGGGATTGCTGGATCATATTAAACTTTTCTGACTTCTGATTTCACAGATAGGAAAAGAATAGTAAGACCTTTTTGGTTGAACACACCTGGGGTTAACATTTGCTTTAACATTGAATAATTTTGAGTATTCCAGTACCATCTTTACCCTCTATTCTTTGATGTTCTCACTTTCAAAATATAGCAAATAAGGCCTATTTTATAGGGTGGCCATAAGAATTAAATAAAGTGAAGCATATAAAGCACCAAGAGCAATTCCCAGCATATAATAATCCATTCATTTATTTATTCTATTTACTAAATATTTTCTTAAGAGTTTACTCTGCCACTGGGTATTATTCTAGGTACTGAGGATGCATAGATGAATAGCATAAAAACCTCATGAAGCTCACTTTATAGTGAGAAATTGGCCAATGAGGGATACTTCTCTTCTGATACACCTTTTCCAACATCTCATGGTTTATTAGTAGCACTCTTAGGGCTAGAATCTGACATGAGGACACAGTTGTCCTGAATCCCAGGCAAATGCTTGAATCACCAAATTTTCCTATTACATACTGACAAATATGAATCAGTATTGTGTATGTGTTTTTTAAATAAGTTTCTTAAAGGTTAGCATCATAATTTGGGGAGGAGGGAAGCTTAGAGGTATAGAGAAAAATAAGCTGAATGGAAAGGGCCATACCAGGATTTAGAGCACCCGCACTCTAATCCTGTTCCTCTGCTCCCAGCAAACTGTGAGAGCCTTTTCTTAATAGGCTCTGCCATTCTGGATCTCTATTTGCTTCAATATTAACTGAGAGTTTTGGATTAGATGCACGTGAATCTAACACTGATGTTTCTAATTACAAAAGATTTCCTTCAGTATCCATGAGTTCATTCATGTATTCCTTTATTTAATAGCTATTGAGTTGCCTCTTTATGCAGTGCAAGTTGGTAGACATTAGGAGTACCAATAGGATAAAATACATGACTCCAATACCCTTAGAGAGTACATTTTAATTAAAGAGGTTAACAGGTATGCAATGAATGATAACATAATATGCAGAAAGCTACAGTATAGGTGTGAAGAAAAGGCTGTTGTACTGAAAATGAGACTGAACTTATTTCCATTTGTAAGGATGGTGGAGAGAGCCTTGACAGAGGAGACGGTGTTCAACCATGGCATTTGATGGATATTGATAGATACAATTCAGATAGGCAAGGAATTGAGGAAGGAAAGTTCAGGCAAAGATGACTCTGAAAGTTTATGTCACTTTATGGCAATGACTAGTAGTTTGGTTTGGTCAGGTAATATTGTACTTTAAGAGGAGTGACCTACATCATTAGAGATGTAAGTTGGAGTCTGATTGCAGAGCATATAGACTATCAGATTTAGGAATTTGAACTTCATCTACTAGGTAATGGTTAAGTGTATATTTTCAGGTAGAGAAGTGGCATGATTAATTTACTTAAAAAAATAGAATTCTGGTGGTAGAATTGTAGATGAATTAGAGGGCAGTGAAGTGGAAGTTCAATTAGGAAGCAATAAAGATCCCAAGTAGGGCAATAAGAATTGAAATGAAGAAGTGGATTAGACACAATTAAGAAAAAAGTGACAAGTTTTAGTAACCATTTGAGTATAAGGGCACTGGACAGGAGAAGCTGGAGATGAATATGTCATGTCTCACTTAGGTGACTAGACACTCCTAGTTACATAGGGGAGAGAAGGGCGAACTTTGAGAGAAGGATGAAGGTTCTGGTTTGCAACTGAGGAGATGTCCTAGTGTGACAGACACCTAGATGGATGAATCTGATATATATGGACATTGGAGTCTGGAGCCAGCAAAAGAGACTTTGAGCCCTGTTGTCAGTGTATCCATCCATGAAATAAAATTATAATATAGGTGAGAAAATAGAGTTTATGGAGCAAATAGAGCTCCATATGGAGAAAACAGAGCATGAAGGAGTTAAAAGATAGTCCTGGTCCTCCTCAAACAGTGACCCTGTACCCAAGGGGAATTGCTCAATGTCATCTCAAAGAGGCAAAAGCCCAAGTGAGTTACTACAGGTAGAGATTCCTAGGGTATTAAATTCTGTGGTCAACAATCAAGAAGATAAGATTGAAGTGAGGGTATGCAGGAAGTAGAGCAAAGAATAGCATTATGGAAAGGTTGGTTAGGCAAAGTCTGACAAGGATCCAGAGGTGGGATCAAGTCCTGAGGGTAAGATTTTCTGAATTGCTCATGGGATGCTTTTATTAGTAGGTTAGGTTCATCTAAAGGGTCTGGTGTGTGATGAATGTTTTAACGACTTTTCCTTATTATGCTATGAAGGACAACATATATTCAGAACAACTAAGCCATAAAGAGAATTTTTGAGGTAAAATGACTGAAAAGTATAGTGGTATGGCTTCACCTAGATAGCTCAAGTTTAAGTCAACAGCATTTATTTTATATGTCATCTTTGTTTATGTATTTATTTTTTTAGAGTCATTGTTGACTATTGTAAATTTTATAATAATAGGAAAGCACATCATTTAAGGAAAGAGTGAAGAAATTATTTTCCAGTTCTATGCATATTGGATTATTAGTGGCAACATTAGCTGCCATTTTTGTTGAAAACAAACATGTATATATTTTTAAAAACAACTTTTGTTTGAGTAAAGTTGACATACTGTCTGTGTTTATATTGGCCTCATTATCAGTCAAGCTCTTCTAGTGGTGGAAAAATGGCTCTAAGTCGTGTGTCTTTTCACCATCAGGAGCAGAAGAGAGGTGAGAACTACTTCACTGTAGAAGCCACAACATATCAGAGGCTCTAAGCTAGTTATGAACTAATGTCTGAGCCAATCAGTGTGGCCAGAGGCATGGCCAGATGATGTGCTTCTGGTCAATGGGGCCTCACTTCTGGAAGTAGTTTAAACTACCTTAAACATATTGGCTAAAATTGAGGGGCATGCATTCCCAAAAGTACAAGAATGGTAAAGACACAAGCAGATGACCACTCTAATTTATCAAGGTGATTCTTTGTTATTTTGAAAGAATGCTACTCAGAGACAGGAGTTAGTTTTATTTCTCTCTGTCTGCTCCCCCATCTCTCTTTCTCATTTCCTAGTTGAATATAGAGGCAAAGATGTAAAGCTTCAGGAGGATCCAAGGCAAAAATACATAGGTAAAATAAGTCTAAGACACCAGGAAAGTGGTACATCAATGTCACCTGAGATTGCTGGTAATTTGAAATGCTAGAGACAGAGTTTGTTGTGACTTCTTATTAGCTATCCGAGGCTCTATGACCATGTCTGACTTGTATCCATTGCTTCAGATTTATTTTAGCTTCTAGGAAAGAATCATTGGCCTGAATACTTCATTTTCCAACCAACCTCAATAGCAATGATATTTGGTGTAATTTTGCAGGTTGGCTTTGTTTCAAACCATCAACTTTCCATCAACACGTTTTGTCTCTGAAGGCAAAATCACAGTTTCTGCCCTGTACATTTTTATGAAGGTTCTCATCTCTGGGGATGCTATATTCAAAGTTACCAGATGTGCAAATACAGCCTCAGGCTGAATCTGTGGCCCCATTATAATCGGACTTCCTGTTTTGACAACTCTCCGCTCATACAAAGAGGAACAGGTAGCATCTTGAAGTGAATTCACTGCAACCATTTGGAATGAAACCTTCCAGGTGCAGCAACTGACAACTACCTCAATAGAGAAAATGACAGCATTTGCAGCTTGGAGAGTCACCTCATAAATCTGCTGTCCCACTTTTAGTATACAGATTTTAATTTAGACTTGATTTATTAGAAAATTTCCAAGCTACTGAGAAATTAAGCATGGACTGAAATGCCTTTCATCAGAGAATTAATGTCAAGATCACTGGTGATGTAACATAGAGAAGAAATTACAGCTCAAATATAATGAAAAAAAAATCTTATTTAAAGTCAAGAGAATTGAGTTCTAGTTCATGAGTTGGCCCTGAGTAGCTGTGTGACCTTGGGCAATGTCCTTGTAGGATCTCATTTTCTTTACTTGTAAATAAAAGGCTGCAGTTGGAGGACTTTCAGTCCTAGTAATCTATTCCATTTTTGCATTCGTTACTCACAAGCTAAGAGAAAAAAGGAGATAGAAAAGAATGATAAAACACATCAGCACTGAATCTACTCAACGCTCACCATCATAATAAAATATATTTAAAAAGTTGCAAAAGGAAAAAATCTATTATACTTTATTTTCGACTCAGTTACCTAATTTCAGTGAACAAATGACCTCTAGTTACATTTACTTAGACCTAACTGGTTAAATTGTGTGGAAATTTTATTATATTTCAGAAGATCTTTAAATTTTTATTCTGCATCAGCACATCTGTGGGGTAGCATCCACTAACACCATTTAACCCCAAAAGCTTGTCTTTGGTGGATGGGCCACCCTCAGGTTACAACAGCCTCTCATGGAGTAGGAACTGAAGTGGACATAGAGATGTGTCACCTGGGATCTGTTACCTACCTTATGAGGCCCAGGGCACAAAATGCGGGGATCCATTTTTCAGTTACCAAGAATTTTCAGACAGCAACAGCAGAGCATTGACCCAAATAAAGGCCCCTGAGGGACCCTGAGTGACTGAAAAAATGATATACCCATAAAGCAGGCCCTGGTTTTACCCAGATGTCCCTATAAGGAAAGACTCGTTGCCTCAGCTGTCAGGAATGCCAAGGATGACATCAGCTGTGGCAAGCCACCTTGCTCAAGATCAGTAGCTTCTTGGGGTGGACCATATCCGACTGTGGCAGGGATAAAAAGGACCGGTCATTTTAGGCCTAAGTGAGACAACTTGGATGTGCCATTTCCACACCTTCTCAAGGGTCTGCTGAAGCTTGGTCTGTATCACAATTTACTACTTAGTTCTGCCTCCCCTGTCTAGTCCATAGCTGTTGTTTCCAATAGTACTTTCTGTATCCTAAATGTTGTCAGAGGCTGCTTCTGAAGACCCCATATTATTATTTATTTTAAGAATAAGAACTTTGAAAATTATGTAGTTTTAATTAAAAACATACAAGAAGAATCTTTACAAGAGAAGATAAGAATAAAATCACACAAATGTTTCACACCCAGTAAGGATAGCATTTGTATGTGTTAAACCTTATCTCAAGTTTCGCTCTGGGCCTGTGTACAGATAGAAGGGTTTGATGGTTCCGTAAAGAGATAGATGCAGATAGATATAAATAAAAATAAAGTAAATGTGAGGACTAAACAATATCACATACTAAGTCCACACAAGGAATTCAAAACACCACTAGGCACATAAGGGATAATGTCCCCAAATCCCTCCCTGTACATGTATTTCAATTGAAATTCTATTATATCACTGTTTTCCCACTGCAAATATCACTGGATGTTCACATATAAATGAGGTTCCAGGGAGAAGTTCACAACAGTAAAAGAAATATAAAAGGTGCTAAGCTTTTGGATGGATGCTGCTTAGTTGGTAGTTCCTTTACTGTAAGATGTAATAGCTCCCATGTGTTAATTATAATGACAATTGATCTTTCAAGGTCAAAACTCTGGAGGAGGAAAACCTTTCAAATTAGCAGCCAATGTAAGTTGAAATTGTCATCAGTGCCATTGGCCTGAATAATATGTTTTTGCAAGCTAGGAAGCCTTAATCACCAACAGAACCATAATAGAAACAGAAATATAATTCAGAATTCTCTTCCTGGAAGCTTTCTTCACTGAAGAAAAAAAAAAAATCAGGTAGAATATTTGGTTGCAGGGTTTATTGTTACCCCAACAGTGCAGGTTTCTTTGACAGCCTTCTAATTGTAAGGAGTACTGGGAGTCTTGGTCCCTATTGTAGTGCATTCACCTCTAAAATCTGAGGGTTTGACTGAATATAGTAGTGTGGAATAAGACTCGGCGACTTGGAGGTCCAATTTAGGATCATCACAGAAACCTAATATATAACCCAACAACAACAGATCCATCATTAAATCCCAATTAGAAAAAAAAAAATTCAGCTAGCCAAAAGGAGTATGTGTTTATCTGAAATAAGAACAGTACTTTGGGGCAGCCCGGGTGGCTCAGCAGTTTAGCACCGCCTTCAGCCCAGGGCCTGATCCTGGAGACCCGGGATCGAGTCCTACGTCAGGCTCCCTGCATGAAGCCTGCTTCTCCCTCTGCCTGTGTCTCTGCCTCTCTCTCTCTCTGTGTCTCTCATAAATAAATAAAATCTTAAAAAAAAAAAAAGAACAGTACTTTGAAGCAAACCAAATATGAAACATCTTCTTCTGCCCAGATGATGTCCTAGAAGAATGCTTTGCCAGATGTATGTTTCAAGTTAGAAGGAGTGCTCCTAGAGCCTCAAACTAAAGCTATCTTCAGTAAAAAGACAGAAGAATTGCAAGAATCATCTGCAAACAGACTTGACAGCCCTTGAGTAAATCTTTGGAAAGTCTAAAATCACCAGAATTTGAAGTCCTAGTGAATCATAAGTGGGCCATGTGCTGTGCTGATTGCAGCTCTGCAGGGTGGAGCCATGCGGGAATGGGTATGAATCCTAGCCCAGTCACATTTCATCTGTAAGAGTCGTCCAGTCTCTTAACCTCTTTACACAATAAATTCCTTACCTGTAAGTGGTGATGTAAACCACATCAAGTGTCATTGTGAAAGTGGTTTCAGATAACTTACATTAGGCACCAGGACAGAGCTGGCACACAATGCATGACAGCTATTACTCCTCATGGTATCATCTTTCAGAATTCTGCGGCACATGGGAAAGAGGGAGAAAAAGACAGAAATAGCAAGCCAAAGAAACATGAAGTTTGAAGCTTTCGAGGCATTTTAAGATTCAAAGAACAACTTGAAACACAAAGTGTTGCAGCAGGAAATGAGACACACAAACCTGGATGCTTAAAACATAGGAGGAGGTTTTCAATAGAAATAAAAATATGTATAAGAAAGTCTTCTATAAAGGGCACAGCCCTGCACTGTTCCTACCAAGAGTGTTGGTTGGGAGTTCAGTGATAAACAGAGCACCACGACAGCAGCCGCCATGGCCGAACATTAACAGCTTATTATGCATAAAGACATGCTAAATGCCCACCATGGATGTCTTATTTTATATTTTTATATCTTAATTTATATTTTATATTTATGAATATTCTTATTCATTTTATATAAATATATATTGTTTAGATGAAATTTATGTATTTATGTATATATTATTTGATTTTTTATTTTCATACTGGAAAAGTCCCCAGACATTGGCTTTTTTTTTTTAGAGTTTGCAATGTAATGTTTTGTATATGTTTCACAATATACATTGTGAAATGATTACCACAACCAAGATAATTAATATATCCATCACTTTATATAGTTACTGTTTTGAAACATGGGTTAAAAAGACTTATGAACTACTCTCAGGAAATTTCAACTATCCAACCCAGTATTATTAACTATAGTCACCACGCTATTCATTGTATCTCCAGAGCCTATTCATCTTCCATAATTGAAACTTTCTGCACTTTGACTAACATCTCTTCATTTTATTATTATTAACCCTATTTTATAAATGTGGAAAAAAGGCACATGTTCGGCAACATGCTCAGCATCTCACAAGCAGAAAATGGAGGATCCCAGTTGCCAGTTTGAGTCCTGCCTGTACATTTCTCATCTGCCATCTTGTGCCACAGACTGTGGAATGCCACGGGCTTCACAGTTATCAGGAGCCTGCTTGGCACTACTACATGTTAGTTGTTTACTTCCTGGCCACACAATTATTCAGTTTTTCTTAACTAACATTTATTTATTAAATAAGGAGTATACCAGTTCCTTCCTTGCAGGGTTGTTGTAAAGTTGCTATTATTATTAGTGTTTTTATTAATGTAGAAGATATTTACTCATTTCGTTGTTAATTTTCTTGTCTTTTAAGGGGCAAAAACACTTTTCATAACACTTTTCAAGCAGAAATCACTCTTCTGGTCCAGTGTTCTCCATTTTCTTCCTCATCTCTAAGAATTTTACATTTATTTATGTATAAGCTTATAATATTATTAGTCTTTCTCCCTGTAAGTTGCCTAATATGTAAGTTGACAACAATTTAAATATCTACTGTAATCTCATCCAAAGCAATAAAATCTGTGAAATCTCAAAGCAGATGAGATACTTTGATTTTTGGTTGTACTAAAATAACCAAATGACCATCACAAATTAAAATTCCAACCCTGTCCTGACAGGCTAGCTTTTGTGCCCTCAGTGGTATGAACACTGCACTTTGGAGAACAGCATTTAATCAACCTTCACACAAGAGTGCTGAGACCCAGAGGTGCAAAATGCTCCTGGGCATACAGATAATTCATGGCCAAGCTTGGAACTCACACTTCCAAATGGCTTACCAACTATACAAGATGGCAATCCTGTTCTTCAAAGCCAAGTTGCAGGTCCTTGGACTGAAGCTTAGGAAGGAAGTGTGAGATTGTTGAATCAGTTCATTTGAGGGGAACAACTGAGTCCCCTGTGTTGTGAAATGTGTCTCTGAAACTTAACACAGATCACACATTTTCATTCCTACTAAAAATCCTGTCAGAGTTTCCTCAAACTGGGCTTTGAACTCTTGGCTAAGTTTGAATTACATATGCTTTGGCACTGTTTAGGAGGAAGTGTTCTGGATAATGTTTCTCTACTAATAGAGGGAGACTTTCAACACTCTCATTGAAATGTTACTGAATTGGAATCCTTTTCTGTTCATTGTGCTTAGCAAGGAAGACACTGTTTTCTTTTTGATGTAGACAGAGTAAACAAATACTACTGTTACTACTGTGTATGTCAGGACAACACTCATTCCTTTGAAATGTCCAAGTGTGATGCTACTTCCCAAACCCAGATGGATGTTCAATGTACTAATTTCCTGTGCCATTCTGGATATGGTCTGTCAACATCTGGCAGACCATGAGATGAAAGAGGTCATAGTTTGAAACTGGAAAACCAGCTCTGACACTAAGTAATCATACAATCTTAGATGACCATATGACCTTAGATGATGAACTTAACTCATCTGGACTCTACTTTCTTCCTTTGGAAAATGAAGAGGATAATAATGCCTGGTCAATGAAAGTCACACAGATGTAATGAGGGTGAGAAAAAATATGTATGGAAGAGTCATTTATCAAAGGCGCAGCATTACATAACAATTACCAAGGATGAACTCTATTTTGGAGTTCAATTATAATATTGGAATGCACTTTAACACACCTTCTTTTTTTAGATTTTTTTTCCTAGATATTTTATTTATTTATTTGAGAAAGAGAAAGAGTGTAAGTGAGTGAGAGAGAGAGAGAGCACAAGGGTGGGGAGCAGAGGAGAAGCAAAGTCCCCACGGAACAGAAAGCCCTGATACAGGGCTCGATCTCAGGACCCTGGGATCATGACCTGAGCTGAAGGCAGATGCTTAACTAACTGAATCACCCAGGCACCCCTAAGACACTTTTGAAGGTGAAAAATGTTGGTTTAAAAAGTGGAAATGTGCACTTATGCTGTCACTCATTTTTTCTTCTATAAACTATGTTATTGGCTCCTCCAATTCTTATTTTTTTAATTCTTTAAACTAACTGGGCAGAGATGCTGAAGAAAGGTTCCTGGTGAATTGTTTTGTTACTTAGTTCAGAATAATAAGATGTTGCCAAATTCATTAAACTACATTTTAGGTTGGTACAGTATAATTTTCATCATGCTTGGGAAAAAAATAGAAACTACTCTTTTTGAGATTAATTTTATTTTTGCCAAGAAATTCATGTGCATAGTGAAAATAATTAAATATTATGAAAAAGGCTCTAAGTAAATATAGCAGGAACTTTGTTAATCTCTTCCTATGCACGAATCTTTTCTTTTGAGGTATCCTCTTTCAGCTCTCAAAGCCATTATTTCTGATTTTTATCTCTAAAACTCTAAATAACATGTTTATAGTTTTCTTTCTTTATTGATTAAATGCGAATATTATCTATTGACTCTGTATCATGGTAGTTAGTGAGTATTTAGCTCTCTTACATCTAGATTTCTGTTCTCTTCCTATGATAGGTTAGAGTTGACTGCAAAATCTGTGTCACCTTTTCCATTTGAGAGGTAGGACCTACTTCCCTCCCCTTGAATATGGACTAGCCTATAACTACTTTGATCACTGGAGTGAAGCAGAAGTGATGCTATGCTATTTCTGAACCTAGCCATTAGGAAGACTGGTAGTTTTTCCTTGATACTCTTGGATTACTTGCAGACTATTTGCTAGGTAGGAAGACTGAAGAATTTTAGACATGTTGTCCCACAGCAACCTCACAGTCAACCAAAAAGTATAGGGATGCCTTTGTAAGAAAGATTTATAGATATGAATATCATCTAATATAGTAGGCCCTAATAATATTCAAAAGAAACTCATGAAGTTTTAAAAATAATTTAAATGGTGTATGTATCACCAGCTTTGTGTGAAGAGTCAGAGAGAGCTCAGAGTAAGAGCTGTCAGAGCCTCTAACCTCTCAGTAGGAATCAGACTGGACCATGTGCTATCTAGTTTTCTTCTTATGGAAAAAGAAAGATAATTCATGATGGAACTGGAAACCCAGAAGACAGTCAAGAGCAATGGAGAACTTTCCCAAGAAGCAGGACCAGGATGGAATATAAGTACTAACAACACATGTCTAGTTAGGTGCCAAAATTTCTCTAGAGTAGTGACTGCAACATGAGTCTTAATAATCTCTTCTTTTTAAATAGGAGCCTCTGTGGTAGCTATTCTCCCTCTGTTCCAGCACTGTGTATTTGGTGTTCAGGGGTCATGTAACTTTGTGTTTTGTTTCTAGGTCTTTACATTGAAAGGACTATACTCATAGAACCATGCCTGAAAAGTCTCACCACTTTTTCCTTATTCATTCATTTTGTCCTCTTGTACCAGGGCTGACTTATGACTGCTTTGACAAATGGAGCATGGGGGAAGTGATGCTTTTTCAGTCTATGCATCACATTTAAGAGGACTGTAAACTTCTGCCTAAGTCTCTTGGATGCCTGAATATATGCCATGAAATAGATCACATAGAGAGGTCCTGAGACTACATAGAGAGAGAGAAGGGTCTAGCTAATCTAGGGAAGGTCCAGGCATGTGAGTAAGACTATCTTACATTCTCTTTTTTGTCAGTGTTTGGAAATAAAAAATGGCACTTGATTTTTCCCCCATTCACTGTGCAGAATTCTATGTAATTTTGCATTTTCAGTGCCTTTCTCTCAGCTTCTACCAGATATGGTGACTTCCAGGGCCTCTCTGATTCTCATTTCTTGAAAGAATAAATTCTGTTTTTTTTTAATAGGAGAAGGAATAAAATTTAGTTAGTTATTTCTTCATGGGGTAGGAGAAGGAATATGGGGGGTCAAATCCACATTTAAGCTTATCTAAATTTTCCATAGTACACAGTACACCAATTTTGAACATTTCTGGGATTCTTTGGGTTTAATCAAATACTTCTCACAATCATTCCCCTCCCAGGTGTTTAAGTTCAGATTTATAGTGTTATTTTGGTATGTTAACAACATAACAAATGCATGCTATTTATATAGACACTTGTGTTAAGAATTCAACAAATTATAGCTTTGCTTACATTGTTATCTCTATCTGTATGGTAAAGGATATACTGCATCTGTATAATGTAGAACACAGGAACACAGGAACTGTACTGTCTGGGTTCAGATCTTCATTCTGCTATTTCATAGTTAGGAGATGCTGAGCAAATTCCTTCTCTCTTTCCATTCTTTGCATCAGTAACCCTATCTGTAACGATGGGACCAATTAAACTATCTCATAGGGAGATATATAGCAATCAATATAAATCACCAAACCTTTAGATAATATTGAATGAGTATTAGCTACTCTTATTAATAACATCTCTAGATCCTCTCCAACTCAATGATTCTCAAATGAAGTATCTCTATAATGACATTTATTTGATCAAAATAAAGTATTGAATATGATGGAAGAGTTACTGTTTATTCATCTCTTTGACAGCTCATTAATCATCTCTGTAGGTTGTCTGGGAGGTTGGCTTTTGAGGGTTCAGCTTCTAGGTCTTTTTTACTTTCTCTCTGAGAGGCTACTGTGTACAGAATCATGGGCTAGTTGCATTTCTAGTGTCTTTATTATAAAGCTGGGATATAGAGTTTCTTCCCAGAAATCCAGCAAGACATTTTCACATTGTTATGGTACCATGGGTTTTATAAGTTACTTGCTCTTTGTAATGGATTGAAACCTGATCATTGTCTTCTTTAGATAGAACTTCATTAGCAAAGAAAGCATACTCCAAACTACAAAAAGAATGTTGTCCTTTAAAAGCAGTTGAACCCTGGAAACAAAAAAAAAATCTCAGTCAACCTTAAACAGAGGTATACACTTGGGCCTTATTTTGTGCAATAGAAGTCTTATGAAAAATCTGTATGAATCTTATTTTTGAAAAAGATAAGTACAGCGTCCAATTGTCTATGTGGTTATTTTAGTAATTTTCTGTGAGCAATGGATACTTACTGACAATTCAGGAAATGTATTAACATCTCCAGCATCAGTTATGTTTCTCTTCACTGAGTATATGTGGTTTCTCTCCCCAGGGAGTCCATAATCTAGTGATGCAAATGGACACAGAAATGAGTAATACTCAATGTATTCAAAAGTCATAGAAAATTTAGTAAGCCTACCTCCTCCTGTAATCTACTTCCTTATTCCATAATGATCTTCATCTTTAGTGTGCCTTCAAAATTTTTCCTCTGTAATTGTTTTCATTTGTTCATTCATAAACCAACATTTACTCTAAGCATATTTCTAGACCAAATGTTAGTTTTGGAGAAACCAAAGCAAAGAAGTCTATGTATTAAATAAGTAATTCCAATGGTTTTGGGACTGTATAGAATGATATCTGCATAGGGCCGGGGAAAGCCCTGTGGAAAAGATAGTAAAGTTGAGATATATAAAACAAATGGGGTTTACCCAAAACAGAAGGGCAGGAGAAAACCCAAGGTGCAAGAAGTCATACAGTGTATTGGGAAAATGGAATAGAGTTCATTCTGCCTTCAGTGAAAGATTCAGGATGTGGAGTTGGAGAATATGAGGTCAAAGAGGTAGGTAAGGGTCAAGTTGTAGAGAATCTTACAAGTCATATTACAAAGTGATAGGTTTATATTTTAGTATAAAAATTCATTAATCTATTGATTGATATTTAGATTGCTTCTATATCTTGGCTATTGTAAATAATTCTGTAATGAACATAGGGGTACATATTTTTTTTTCAAATTAGTGTTTTTATCATCCTTGGATGAATACCTAGAAGTAGAATTGATGGATTGTATGGTCATTCTAATTTGAATTTCTTTGAGGAAACTCTGTACTGTTTACCATAGGGGCTGTACCAGTTATATCCCACCAACAGTGCATAAGAGTTCCCTTTTTTCTACATCTTCACCAGCACTTGTTATTTATTATTTTTTGGTAATAGCCATTCTGCTGGGTGTGAGGTGATAACTCATTGTGGTTTTGAGTTATCATTTGCATTTCCCTGATGATGGGTGATTTTGAGCATCTTTTCATGTATCTGTTGGACCTCTGTTTATCTTCTTTGGAAAATGTCTGTTTAAGGATTCTGTCCATTTTTAAATCAGATTGCTTTTACTTATATAAAGAGTTTTATCAGTTCTTTGTATATTTTGGATGTTAACCTCTTATCAGATATATCGTTTGCAAATATCTTCTCTTATTCAGTAAATAAAAAAAAAACACTTTAAATTGTTGTCTGACTGGGTAATTTCCTTAACTGCTCCATCCTTTCTTTTTCTCATCTGCAAAATGAGCATAATAACAGTACTGGCACCTTCCATATAAAGTTGTTACAAAGATTAAGTGAGGCAACAATCTAAAATCATGACTGCCCTTAAGATATAGGGAAAGGCTCAATATGTTTCATCTACTCTCATTTTCATTGCCATCATCATCATTACCATGAAGACTTATTCTTCAGAATACATAAAAACAAATGTGAGGAAGTTGAGACTCATTAGAGCAATTTTTGAAAGTCTCAAGGAGTTAATGGAAGAGACAGGGTATCTTTGAAGATTTTTGAGTCAGTGGTAATAAAGGTGAATAATGGTAACCTGGGAAAGATTCATCCAACTTCACTATAGAAAATGCATTATTGAGGGTGGAAAGAGAAAGAGAAAGTCAGAAAGAAAGATAACAGATACATCTGCTCTAAGAGAAGATATCACAGAATTAATAAATAAATTAGAGATAGCAAAGAGTAAAATAGAATAGTTGAAAATTGAGTGTCTGTCCTAAAACAAAGTCTTGGGATAGTCACAATGAACAAAGAAGAAAAAGATAGAGACTAAGAAAATCCAAAGGAGAGGATAGATTGGAAGGCAGAAAATGTGATCTTAACAGATGAAAGAAAAGATACTTATATAATGCAAACAAACTCCTTGAAAGCAATAAAAAAATGAATTCATAGCTAGAAAGTAAAATTCTGATTGACTAATATTGGGACACATTCTAATGGAGATATCGGTTGGTTGTCAAAGATAAAGAAAGAATGCTTCCAATAACCTGGCCAGGAAAAAAAAAAAAAAAGAGCCACCTATAAAGGAAATTAGTAGTCAGGATTTTGACCTCTTGACAGTAATATTCAATGCCAAAATATAATGGAGAAATACCTACCTGGATCTAGTAGCATGTATAGAGATTATAGTGGTGTTAGGCATAAATACTCTAGAAATACAAGAACAGTGGGTCTCCATTGCAACAAAACAAACAAAATTGATAATTAGCATAAAACACACAGAATTTGAAAATGAAAAAGCTGTGTTAAAAGGCCTGGAATGAATATTAAACTTTCTTAATTGTAACTAAAACTTAGGTAATTAAATATGCAAAACACAATGTGACTATTATAAAACCCGATAATATAAAAATAATAATATAGTTTACAAAGATTAGAAGTAGAGAACGGTTGAGTGCAGAGGAATTATTGGCAGGGTAGGCTCACCACCTGATCTGACATGGTTCATAATAAAGAATGAGTTTAAACTTTCCGAAATTAAAGCATGTAGTCAAAAGAACTAATGAATTCAATCTTATAATAATTTTTTCAAGTCATTTTTTTCTTAACTATAAAGGAATGTTTTTAGTAAATGACATTTCTTTTTGTGAAGGAATTGTGTGAATTCAACAGTTTCCTTAATTTTACTTATTAAAATTAAGTTCAATATAAATTTTTAAAAATTAATAAATAGGATTTATCAGAATGATTCTTTCCTCTAGAAATTACTTCCATTTACTCATGTCTTTAGCCTTTTCACTGTATATATGCATAAATTGATATATAGAATTATATTGTCTAATAATAATGATAAATAATAGTAGGAGCTTCTAGCACTATTTACTGAGCACTTACTCAATGCAGGAATTTTCCTGAGCACTGTGCATGCAATACTTCATTTAATCTCACAACAACATTGAGAGCCAAGTACCATCATTATCATAGCCATTCTATAGATGAGAGAATTGAGGCATAGGAGGGGTTTAGTAAAGTAGCAACATAGGTATTGAAGATAAAGCCATGATTCTAACCCAGATAGCTTTCAATTACTAACATTAAAGTTTCTAGGTACTGAGATTTTAAAATAACTTGTTTCTTTTTTTTAAATTGAAATATAACTGGCATATACTCTTATGTTACTTCAGGTGTGCAACATAGTGATTCAACAATTCTACACATTACTCAGTGCTCATCATGATAAGTGTAGTTACCTTCTGTCACAATGTTATTACAGTATAATTGACAATATTCCCTATGCTGTATTTTAATCTCTGTGACTTATTTATTTTATACTTGGAATTTCGTACCTCTTAATCCCCTTCACTTATTTTGTCTATCTCTCACCCACCCCAACTCTGGTAACTACCAGTCTATTGTTTGTATTTAAGAGTCTGTTTGCTTGTTTTTTTTTTTTTTTTTTTTTTTTTTTTTGTTGTTTGTTTGTTTTTTAGATTCTACATATAAGTGAAATAATATGATATTTGTCTGTCTGACCTATCTTATGTAGCATAATATACCATAAGCCCATCCATATGGTCACAAATGGCAATATTCTATTCTTTTCTATGCCTGAGTAATATTCTATTATATATCTGTTATATATGCATATGTGTATATATATGTATATATGTGTGTGTGTGTTGCTTCCATATTCTGGCTGTTGTAAACAAAGCCACAATAAACATAGAAGTGCATGTATATTCAAATTAATATTTCTGTTTTCTTTGGGTAAACAATCAGTAGTGGAATTATTGGGTCATATGGTATTTCTGTTTTTAACTTAAAAGAAAACAAAACCCCCCAAAAATTCCATACTGTTTTCCACAGTAGTTGCATTGTTTTCATTTTTGTAGTTCCTTACTTCTTGAATTTTATGTTACAAATATATGTATACATTTATATGTACATATATATTTGTCTGAGAGATATATATTTATTTATTCACATGTAAAGATAGAAAAAAAGAAATGTGCTAGGGGAGAGCTCTGAGGAGAAAGAGGGTTAAGGGAGATAAGAAAAAAACAGAGGCTGGAAAACATCTTTAGGCTAAATCTGACTTGCTAGAAATTAAAAAAAAAGTCTTAAAATATCAGGGAAATTTAATATTCAATATGAATGTATTTTCTACATGCTATTGTGATGTGAATCCACTAGGGAATTATAATCTACTAAAAGCAGCTGAGAAACCAATGAGATGTACACATGTCTAAATTCAGATTTACACTGGAGCAGAAATAAATAACAAGCCACAAGATGCAGGGTAATGATTGAGAGTTTAGCAGAAGGTAGAAATTAAAGCTGAAAGTGACTGGGAAAGAAGCAAAATCTCAGGAGTTCCCAAAAGTCTTGTGAAGGAGTTTTCACAGTGTGTGAGATCAGATATGATGAGGTTCAATTGGTTCAATTACTCAAATGATTCAATTGACACTGTGTATGACTCTCATACATCTTCACACCAACACTGTCTGGTACTTTATTATACCCATTCTTTTTTTAAAAAACTTAAATTAAATTAGCCACTATACAGTACATCATTAGTTTCAGATGTATTATTCAATATCCCCATGTTGACATAGAGGAGGAAAGCCAATGAACCTTGAAGAAGGGAAAAGTTCTCCCCAAGTGTACCCCAGTCAGCTTAGTGGCAGAGGATGAATTCACAGCTATGTCTTACTGTCAGCAAAGCCCAGAATCTTTCACAATTTCTTCTTCTGAGTAGTGTAATATGCTTTATTATCTCACCTCAAGAGAGAGAGAATACATTAAAAGTGATATAAGCTGTGGCTACTCCTCTGTTAGCAGCCAATTCAGGCTCATCCCGTCAGGGAAACTCAGATCAACCCAGTTATTCTTCAAGTCAGTGTGAGCCCATAATTTAATAACTTGCCAGCATAAAATTTAGTTTTGAGGCAAATTCCCAGGTGACATCATAGTGCATTGCCTACTATGTGATTAAAGAAAAAAAGATCTTAAAAAAGAGGAAAATATCACTTGTTGTGAGCCACAAGTAAACAACTAGTATAGGATTTTCAAATCAGTATTCATATATCTGAAACTAATATAACATTGTGTGCCAACTATACTTCAGTAATAAAATTTTATAAATAAATTCATGAACACAGCAGCACGGGTTGTGAATGAGAAATGTCCATCAAACAGCATAATTCTGTCCCTTGACATCAGGATATTACATAGTATCTCATAATGCCTCCTGGAGAATTCAGACATTTTCCTTTGTTGACTCTATCTATACCTCTTACATGGCTGGAACTACTGCTGCTCTGAGATTTATCTACTGCCATCAACTGGTGCCTGGCTTGGACAATTTCTGCTACTGTTCCCTTTCTTTGGTACTTCTAGCAAATGCGTACAATAAAAATATGAGACATGTTTTATAAATATACATAATATTTATATATAATATCTATAACGCCATATATAATATCTATAAGTATGTTATAGATATTATATTGTACTGAGCACTATATTATTATTATTATTATTATTAATTATTTGAGGCAAACCACCTCTTGTGCTTCATCACCCCTAGAATATGGCCCATGAAAAGTATTCAGATTTCTTACATGCATCTAGAGAGACCCAGGAAAGATGCTGATACAGGCTGACTCAAGAAATTCTTATGCCCAATCAAGCTATTATCCCATGGCTACCATCTTGTCTTTAATATATGGAATGGTGGAATGGAACCATCAGAGGCACTGCCACTCTCAATGGCCCCAGGAAGGAACGGGATTAACTATTTCTTTAGCTTTCAAATTTCCAGCCTTCAAAGGAGGGTTTCCTTATATCTCCATGCGCTCAAGATATTCCATTCCTTTCTACTTCTTTCTGTCATGTAATTAGTTGTCAAAAAGATAGAAATAAGTACTTTTATTTGAGGTGATAAATGTTACTTACTGGATGATTTTATTATTTATTGAGCTCTTAGGGTGAAGTTGAACAAAATTTTCTAGAAATAAGACAGATGAAACTATATGAGAGACCTCTAATTCTTCATGATTTCTGAGTTCATGCATTTTAAGAAGTCCAATGGTCCCTATCAAATATCAAAATGGTGGGAAAGTCCACAGAAATGTTAACTTGTAAAGACATTTGGTATCTATGAAATGAACTAAGAAAAATTAATATTGTATGAATTTAGTGATTTAATTGTGCTTGGATTAGTTAATTAGATAATTAAAATAAGAATGTGCTTTTCATATTAGCTTTCTATATATTAATAATGGAACTGCTCATAAGATGAGAAAACCAGACATTGGGAATTGCTAATGAATTTCAGAAATGGAACCTGCTAATTGCTAAAGTACTTTCTCCTTGTGTCCTTTAGAGAAGTGCCATAGCACACCATTTGCCGGACTATCTTTTGCCTTGCTGATTGATGGCTTTGTTTTTCAACATTTGTTTTTTTTACTTTTCACATTCTTTTAAAAGCAAATATAAATCAGAGAGGGAAGCAAACCATGGGAGACTCTAAACTCTGGGAAACAAACTGGGTTGCGGAAGGGGACTTGGGTGGGGAGATGGAGTAACTGAGTGATGGACATTAAGGAGGGCCCTTGATGTGATGAGCACTGGATATTATATGCAACTGATAAATTATTGAAAACTACATCTGAAAATAATACTGTAATATTTGTTGGTTAATTGAATTTAAATAAAAAAAGTAAAATATGCTTAAAAAGCAAATATAAATATAATCAAATACATTTCCACATGCCTGCATGAAATAATCTACATAATTGCTTCCATGGCTTTCTACACAGAATTCTGGCAATTCTTTGCATTCTATCAAGTTGTATTTCTCTCTGAAAAATACTTTAATTCATGGGGTACATTCGTTAGTACAAACATGTAGCTTCTAATATATAGAGTCCCCAAAATCTAGTGGTTTAAATAAATAGAAAATTATATTTTAATGTAACCATGCATTCGGTTTCACTTCTACTTTCCTCCTGAGTGGGTTGTGAATAGTTGGAAGCCTGGCAAACTGGCCTTTCCCAACTCAACTGGATGCAATTGCCTCTTTAAGACAGAATGGCATTGACAATTCTTCCTTTATTGATCTTATGGTTGTAGCAATCTTTGAAGATTAAAAAATACTCAGTAAACAACCCCTCTCTCTCATATTCAAGTTCTCAAACTATTAAAAATAAAAATATCACTTTTATTACTGATAAAGGTAATATTAGGGAGATAGTGAATCCCATGAGCAACTGGGACCCATTACATTGAACTAAAAAATTATACAGACTTGCCTAGTAAATGTTTCAAATATGAGAAAATATAAGAAGAAAGGAAGAAGACCCAACATAGAGAAATCAAGGAACTGAAAAGGACTCATATTTTTAGCCAGGAAATATTTAAAAGGATTAGATGTTTATAAGTGAATACTTAAGTGTCACTTTGAAGTACACAAAAGATTTTTTTTTTTCCATCTTATAAGGATGCCAAATTCTACAGATCTGGGACTGTGAAACAAGAAGTTTAAAGCTTTTGATACTTCTGATTAGTTTGGTATTTTTTAGCTCTTTTCCTTCTAAGGATTTTCAGAAATTTCTCATTTTTAGGAAAAATTCCTAAATGCAAATTTAATGCATAGTCATTAGAAGGAAGTATAATTCTTTAAAGTTTGGATGTTAACATTTACACAATTATTAGGATCAATTTGCTTATTTGTGTTACATAAAAAAACATATTTTTATTGACTAATTTTAAAAATATATGCTATGTTTGCTGCAGCATTACTGACAATAAGTCAAGATATGGAAGCAACTCAGGTGGTCACTGCTAGATGAATGGATAAAGAAGAAGTAGAATACTATTCAGCCATAAAAATGAATAAAATCTTGCTATTTTCAAGACAAATGCCATATGATTTCACTTATATATAGAATCTAAAAAAAAAACAAAACAAATGAATAAACAAACAAAAAGCTGAAATGTTCTTATAAATACAGAGAACAAACAGGTGGTTGTCAGAGGGAAAGGGTTTTAGAGATGGGAAAATGGGTGAAGGGGAGTGGGAGATAGAGACTTCCAGTTATAGAATAAATAAGTCATGTGAATAAATGTTACAGCAAAGGGAATATAATCAATGGTATTTTTATTTTTTTATTTTATTTTATTTTTTATTTTTTTCAATGGTATTTTTAATAGCACTATATGGTGACAGATGGTAGCTATACTTGTGGTGAGCATAGCATAACATATAGACTTGTAGAATCACTTTTGTGTATACCTGACACTAATGTAATGTTGTTTGTCAACCATACTTAAAAATAATTATGTTGATAGAGAGCTCTTTATCTATCTCAATATTCCTTATTTGGTGTTTCTTATTTCATTAGTCTTTCTCTTGTCCTTTCTCTTTCTGTCTCTCTCTCTTTGACTCTTCAAAAATTGAACTCATGGTATTATCATCTCTCATTTTTAAAAATTTCATTGTTTTTTATTTTAATAGCATATGATTTTTTCTTCATGTTTCCTTTTCTTTTATTTTCTTATTCTTTTAGTGTATAGAATTGAATAGCTTGATCATTTATTCATTCCTGTTTTCTAATAAGTGCATTTAAGCCTATCTCAACAATTTAGTGTGGTGTCTTCTTATTTGATTCCATGTTATATAACTTCAGTTTTGATTTACTATAAAATAATTGAGCTTATTATTCAATACCTTGTTGAATATCAAATTAGAACAGATTGCATGTGCAATAATTCTGAAAGTTTTTATTTTGGGTATCTTTCTTAGAAGTAGCTCAATAAAGAAGATGGTGTCGAATATTAGTGATAAGGGCCCTGAGTTATTAGTGGAGTAATGGAAAATCTCAGAGATCAATGATCCAGAGGGAAACAGGCTTATAATGAGAAATTTAGTGTTTATGTCTTACGCAGGAAGATCACATAAATCTTATTATATATTTAGGATTGTGTGTGCTCTTTCTATGTTTCTTTAATATTAATATCATGTTCAAAAGCAAATATATACTCTTTACCATGACTCATAAGATCTTGCTTGCTCCATATGTCAAGCTGTTCAAAGACTCATAATTTTCCCACCAATATGGTACTACCTCTTCACTATTCTAGGTATGAGGGCGACTACAATAAAGAAAATTTACAATATCACTTCTCTCAAGGAGATGATTATATTCTAAAAGGTGAGAGAGACAGTAAGTTATTAAAAACAAAATGATCAAGATTGTTTCTAAGGAGGGCACATGATGTAATAAGCACTGGATTTTATATGCACCTGATAAATTATTGAACAGTATATCTGAAATTAATGATATACTATATGTTGCTAATTGAATTTAAATAAAAACCAAATGAAAACAAAATGAAAAAGAAAGAAAAAAGATTGTTTCAATTCTTTCCGAGAGTACTGAAATGTATTTAAAAATGTTGATAGTGATATGAAGATAATCAGGAAAGACCCTTCTGAGGAGGTAAAGAGAGAACAGAAGAACAAGAAGAGTCTGAAAATTTAACTGTCTGAAGGAAGACTATTTCAGGTAGAGAGGTCAAGTAGAAGGAACAACAAATACGAAGGCCCTAGGACAAGAAGCCTCTAGGCTTGGACAAGGAGAAGAAAGAAGGCCAGGGTTGCTGGAGTGCAATTAGTGGCAGGGAATGTGATTGAAGAGGTAGGAAGAAGCAACCATCAAATATTTGAAACAATATAATAAGGGCATATATTATAGTTATAATAATTTTATTATATTATAATAAGGGCAATACAAAAGTAAACAATTCCCATCTTCAAAGTGGAAAAGACTTAAAAGCTTGATAATATCACATATTGAGTAAAGAAACTGCTCACAATTACTTCTTGTACAAATTGGTAGAACTACTTTGAAGAGTGAATTTCAAAAATGTCCATTCTTATGATCCAGTTCCTCAGAGAAATGATCTCACGGATGCACCAGATGGTTCATTGCATTGTTGTTGTGAATAGCAAAACAAACAAACAAACAAACCTGCAAAAATATTGACTGGAAACAATCTAAATGTACATTATTGGGAAGATAAATAATAAGTTATGGAATAGTATACAGTGAAAATTCTGTATCAGTGGAAATTAATAAATAAGAGCTGTAGTCATCCCCTGGATGAAGCTCACAATGTTGAGGGACAAAATGTTGAAGAACAAAAAAATTACATCAGAGCATATAGAGTGCAATTCCATTTGTATACATTTTTTATATTTTTATTTTGGAATAATTATAGACCCTCAAGAAGTTTCACAAGAGTGCAGTGAGATCAAATCCACCCATTACTAAGATACCATCAGTAAAAACATCTTACGTATATATAATACATTATTAAAATTAGAAAGTTGACATCAGCCAATTAACTAGACTGCAAACCAAGCTCAGATTTCATCAGTTTTTATATGTAGTCATTTTTTATGCCCATAGTTTACATGTGCAAGTTCTATGCCATTTTATCACTTGTATAGATTTATATGACAACTGCCACAGTCAAGATACAGGACTATTTTTTTTTTTTCAGTACATAGGAAGTCCTTCATGCTATCCCTTTATAATCACAACTTTATCTTAAATCCTAACACTAATTTATTCTCCATTTCTATAATTTTGTAATTTTGAGGATGATATATAAATGGAGTCATAGAGTGTGCAATCTTTTGAAACTGTTTTTTTTTATTATTATTATTGACCATGATGCTCTTGAGATCTCTCTATCCAATAACTCGTTTCTTTTTTGCTGAGTATTATTCCCTTGTGTGATGTACCAGAGTTTGTTTAACCATTTACTTCTTGAGGGGTATTTGTATTGTTTCCAGTTATTCCAGCTATTTTAAATAAAGCTGCTATGAATATTTGTATTTAGTATTAGTGTAAATATATGTTTTCAATTTTCTTGGGTAAATGCCCCAGAAAGGGCATTGCTGGATCTTGTAGTGAATACATGCTTAACTTTAAAAGAAAGTGACAAATTCTTTTCCATAGTGGCTTTATGGGTTCCATTCCTTTTAGCAGTGTGTGAGAGATCTGCTTTCTTCACATGGTCTCCAGGATTTGGTACTATCAGTATTATATCAGACATTTTAATAGATTTTTAGTAGTATCTAATTGTGATTTTAATTTGCATTTCTTTAATGGCTAGTGATGTTGAAAATCTTTTCACATGCTTATTCAGCATTCATATATCTTCTTTGGCAAAATGTCTGTTCAAATCTATTTTTTTTTTTCACTTTCTAATCGGATTGCATTTTTCTCCCTCACTATTGAGTTTAGGTTGTTTTTAAAATATAGTCTAGATAGAAGTCCTTTGTCAGATATGTGATTTGCAAAGAGTTTTTTTTTCTCATTGTTAGCTTGTCTTTTTATCCTTTTAACAGGATTTTTCACAGAGGAAACATTTTAAATTTCAATTAAGTCTATCTTAACCACTTTGTTTTTTTAGATCTCTCATAGATCATTGTGTCTAAGAATTTTTGTCCAACTCTAGGTCACAGAAATGCTCTCATGTTCTCTTCTAAAAATTTTATGGTTTTACATTTTACTTTTAGATCTGTGATTTATTTTCAGTTAATTTTTATTAAAAAAATCCATTTTAGTTTGAAATTTATTTTTTGCCTTTTGATTTTCAGTTGTTCCAGTATCATTGGTTGAAAATACTACCCTTCTTGAGTTGCCTTGGCACCTTTTTCAAAAATCAGAGAAGTATATTTTGTAGATCCGTTTCTGGGCTTTTTATTCTGTTCCATTGTCTATGTGCCAATCCTTCTACCAATACCTCACTGTATTAATTATTGTAGTTACATTATAAGTCTTACAATGGGAAAATGTGAATCTTTCCACTGTACTCTTCCTCTCCAAAATAAGTTTAGTTATGCTTTGCCTTTACATATGTAAGTTAAAATAAATTTGTCTACATCTATAAAAGTTTTGATTGGGTTTTGGTAGGAATTGTGTTAAATCTATATATCAACATGGATAGAATTGACATTTTTACTATGTCTTCCACTGCATTTATATTATGTCTCTCCATTTAATTAGATCTTGTTTGCTTCCTTTCATCAGAGTTCTATAGTTTTCTACATATTTAACCCACTGGTGCTTTATTAGATTTGCACCTACATGTTTTAATTTTTATAGTGGTTACAAGTGGTTTGTGCTTTGAATTTTGGTTTCTGATAGATTAATGATGGTATAAAGAAACGCAATTAGGGACGACTGGGTGGCTCAGCGGTTGAGTGTTTGCCTTCAGCTCAGGGTGTGATCCTGGTCCGGGATCCAGTCCCGCATCAGGCTCCTTGTGGGGTGTCTGCTTCTCCTTCTGCCTGTGTTTCTGCCTCTCTCTCTCTCTCTCTCTCTCATGAATAAAGAAATTTAAAAAAATTTTTTTAAAGAAATGCGATTGAATTTTGTGAGTTTATTTGTACCTTGTGACATATAATTTTTTATTTTTTATTTTTTATTTTTTTTTATTGGTGTTCAATTTACTAACATACAGAATAACACCCAGTGCCCGTCACCCATTCACTCCCACCCCCCGCCCTCCTCCCCTTCTACCACCCCTAGTTCGTTTCCCAGAGTTAGCAGTCTTTACGTTCTGTCTCCCTTTCTGATATTTCCCACACATTTCTTCTCCCTTCCCTTATTTTCCCTTTCACTATTATTTATATTCCCCAAATGAATGAGAACATATAATGTTTGTCCTTCTCCGACTGACTTACTTCACTCAGCATAATACCCTCCAGTTCCATCCACGTTGAAGCAAATGGTGGGTATTTGTCATTTCTAATGGCTGAGTAATATTCCATTGTATACATAAACCACATCTTCTTTATCCATTCATCTTTCGTTGGACACCGAGGCTCCTTCCACAGTTTGGCTATAGTGGCCATTGCTGCTAGAAACATCGGGGTGCAGGTGTCCCGGCGTTTCATTGCATTTGTATCTTTGGGGTAAATCCCCAACAGTGCAATTGCTGGGTCGTAGGGCAGGTATATTTTTAACTGTTTGAGGAACCTCCACACAGTTTTCCAGAGTGGCTGCTCCAGTTCACATTCCCACCAACAGTGTAGGAGGGTTCCCTTTTCTCCGCATCCTCTCCAACATTTGTTGTTTCCTGCCTTGTTAATTTTCCCCATTCTCACTGGTGTGAGGTGGTATCTCATTGTAGTTTTGATTTGTATTTCCCTGATGGCAAGTGATGCAGAGCATTTTCTCATATGCATGTTGGCCATGTCTATGTCTTCCTCTGTGAGATTTCTGTTCATGTCTTTTGCCCATTTCATGATTGGATTGTTTGTTTCTTTGGTGTTGAGTTTAATAAGTTCTTTATAGATCTTGGAAACTAGCCCTTTATCTGATATGTCATTTGCAAATATCTTCTCCCATTCTGTAGGTTGTCTTTGAGTTTTGTTGACTGTATCCTTTGCTGTGCAAAAGCTTCTTATCTTGATGAAGTCCCAATAGTTCATTTTTGCTTTTGTTTCTTTTGCCTTTGTGGATGTATCTTGCAAGAAGTTACTATGGCCGAGTTCAAAAAGGGTGTTGCCTGTGTTCTTCTCTAGGATTTTGATCGAATCTTGTCTCACATTTAGATCTTTCATCCATTTTGAGTTTATCTTTGTGTATGGTGAAAGAGAGTGGTCTAGTTTCATTCTTCTGCATGTGGATGTCCAATTTTCCCAGCACCATTTATTGAAGAGACTGTCTTTCTTCCAATGGATAGTCTTTCCTCCTTTATCGAATATTAGTTGCCCATAAAGTTCAGGGTCCACATCTGGATTCTCTATTCTGTTCCACTGATCTATGTGTCTGTTTTTGTGCCAGTACCACACTGTCTTGATGACCACAGCTTTGTAGTACAACCTGAAATCTGGCATTGTGATGCCCCCAGATATGGTTTTCTTTTTTAAAATTCCCCTGGCTATTCGGGGTCTTTTCTGATTCCACACAAATCTTAAAATAATTTGTTCTAACTCTCTGAAGAAAGTCCATGGTATTTTGATAGGGATTGCATTAAACGTGTATATTGCCCTGGGTAACATTGAGATTTTCACAATATTAATTCTGCCAATCCATGAGCATGGAATATTTTTCCATCTCTTTGTGTCTTCCTCAATTTCTTTCAGAAGTGTTCTATAGTTTTGAGGGTATAGATCCTTTACATCTTTGGTGAGGTTTATTCCTAGGTATCTTAGGCTTTTGGGTGCAATTGTAAATGGGATTGACTCCTTAATTTCTCTTTCTTCAGTCTCATTGTTAGTGTATAGAAATAAAATAAAATAAAAACAATTAAAATAAAATAAAAACATATTATGAACAGCTATACGCCAATAAATTAGGCAATCTAGAAGAAATGGACGCATTCCTGGAAAGCCACAAACTACCAAAACTGGAACAGGAAGAAATAGAAAACCTGAACAGGCCAATAACCAGGGAGGAAATTGAAGCAGTCATCAAAAACCTCCCAAGACACAAGAGTCCAGGGCCAGATGGCTTCCCAGGAGAATTTTATCAAACGTTTAAAGAAGAAATCATACCTATTCTTCTAAAGCTGTTTGGAAAGATAGAAAGAGATGGAGTACTTCCAAATTCGTTCTATGAAGCCAGCATCACCTTAATTCCAAAGCCAGACAAAGACCCCGCCAAAAAGGAGAATTACAGACCAATATCCCTGATGAACATGGATGCAAAAATTCTCAACAAGATACTGGCCAATAGGATCCAAAAGTACATTAAGAAAATTATTCACCATGACCAAGTAGGATTTATCCCTGGGACACAAGGCTGGTTCAACACCCGTAAAACAATCAATGTGATTCATCATATCAGCAAGAGAAAAACCAAGAACCATATGATCCTCTCATTGGATGCAGAGAAAGCATTTGACAAAATACAGCATCCATTCCTGATTAAAACTCTTCAGAGTGTAGGGATAGAGGGAACATTCCTCGACATCTTAAAAGCCATCTATGAAAAGCCCACAGCAAATATCATTCTCAATGGGGAAGCACTGGGAGCCTTTCCCCTAAGATCAGGAACAAGACAGGGATGTCCACTCTCACCACTGCTATTCAACATAGTACTGGAAGTCCTAGCCTCAGCAATCAGACAACAAAAAGACATTAAAGGCATTCAAATTGGCAAAGAAGAAGTCAAACTCTCCCTCTTCGCCGATGACATGATACTCTACATAGAAAACCCAAAAGTCTCCACCCCAAGATTGCTAGAAATCATACAGCAATTCGGTAGCGTGGCAGGATACAAAATCAATGCCCAGAAGTCAGTGGCATTTCTATACACTAACAATGTGACATATAATTTAATAGGATAATATCCATATAAGTCAGTTCTAAAATTAATCTGGGAATGTAATTTAAAGCAAGACAAAGGAACAATTGTTTCACTGGACTTAAGGTATAATATATGAAATAGTAGTAATTAGCACAATATTATTGGCATAAGAATAGGTAAATGAGGGGCTCCCTGGGTGGTTCAGTGGTTACCGCCTGCCTTCCGCCTGGGGCGTGGTCCTGGAGACCCTGGATCAAGTTCCATGTCGGGCTCCCTGCATAGAGCCTGCTTCTCCCTCTGCCTCTCTCTCTCTCTCTCTCTCTCTCTCTCTCTCTCTCTCTGTGTCTCTCATGAATAAATAAATTTAAAAAAATTAAAAAAAAGAATAGGTAAATGAACAATAGGTTTATTCTCTATTCTTTATTCTAAATAGAAAATCCACAGACTCATGATCATTTGGTAGGAGAAGAGCTTTGGGCTATTGGGCTTCCAATGAAGGTTGATGAAGTGATTATTTTTAGCCAATATCCACATAAGAAGCTTTAGCTTTCCCATATGGTTCATTCAGTTTTCTCAGACAACAGACTCCACTTCATGACTATGGGTAGATGTCAGTTCACCTTGGTGTTGTGCAAAGGGAGAACAATAGTTAAGGAGATCTTAAATTATTCCATGTTTTACAGTCCACTTCTCATTTCAATCTTCCAGTGCACTTGTTGATCTTGAATGAGCCAGTGGATTTTTTGAGTCCCTATGAGCAGAGGGGCCCTCACCTCCTCTGTAACCTCCTGTAGCAGGTTCTTTAACGCCACTTTTTCTGAATATTCATCCATGAACTTGTTTTTATTCTCTTCTATTTAGTAATTTGCTGAACTCTCTCCACTGTCATCAGTAGTGACTCCTCCAGTCCTTTGTTTTCTGCTATAAATGTGCTCCTTTTTGTACTTCTAGAGTTTCATTTCAGTGAAGACTCAGGAGAGACAGAAGATAAATGTAGAAATCACATCCTCCATCTTGAAGCTGACAGTACTTGTCTATTGAATGAATGAAAAGTTGTTCAGATTATCAAAAAAAATTGTTGAGTGAATGAGTAATTATTAAACAGAATTTGGAAACAAAGCACATATCCCAATAGAAAGTAAAATCAATTTAGATAACAAAATCAAAGCAAGATTTTTCAGGTTATGATAAATTTAATTCAAGAAGTGTTTTTCAGAATGTTTGATGTACTTTGTTCTTTACTATGAACAGGCACTTGGTCCATGATATGGAATTAAATCTAACACCTGCTCTTGCTGTATGGTGATCACAGAATAATTTTTGTTCCCAATGTTTAGTAGCAACCCCAGCAGACCCCACAGAATTAATTTCTTTGCAATAATCTGTCTCAATGTCACTTATTCCTTTCTGATATCATCTCTTTCTCACTCTTTATCCAAGGGATCTCGAAGGCATTGTTGGAATAGATTCAGTTTCTGGCTTTCATCTTCTGTTCCCCTCCTTCACAGACACTACAGTCTGGCCATGCTTCACACAATTCCCTATTTTTGAGTTTTCTGACCTCCGTGATACTGCTCCCTGGGTCTGTCTCCCTGGAATGTACTCCTTCATTCTGATCCATAATCAACACAAATTGTGTTTGCCTGCTTACTAAGGAGTCCTTAATGACCCTGCCCTCCCCCCTGGGCAGGAAGTGCATTTTTGACTAAATGCACTGTACCAGTTGGACTCTTTCCTTAGAATTTGAGCACAGGAATAGAGATGTCAAGTCATGAAATGCAGCTACAAGCTAGTTATTTCTTGGCTGCATCCTAAAAAGAAGTCAAGTGCCTCTGTTGCTGACATGTCTGGACATCTATCTCCTGGTTCTTGGCCTTTCCTCAAGCTTGTATTTTAACTCTTTAATGCATCTTTCCAATAAATCTTTTCTTTCCTTTAAGAGAACTATTACTTTTTTTTTTTTTCCTTTGCTGTCTGGTGCATACAACCAGGAACTTTAACCTACCTTAAACCCTATCTCTTCAGATCTACCTTTGCTTTCCATTTAAGGTCACATTCAAAATCTTTCTTTCTCTGTAAGGAATCTTTATGGCCATACACAAGTAGAAGCCTCTCCATTCTCTGAATTTTCACAGTCCTTTGCCTTCACCTCTCACATGACAATCACCACTTATAACTTATCAGAAGCATATTAACATATGGTGAATATCTCCCCATATGAGAACAGTAGTTCATTAATATCATGACTTGCATTTTTTTCCACAGTGCCTTTATGATACTTGCACAGAGCAAATATTCAAAAAACAATAGTTAGTTTTTAAACTTGCATATTGGAAAAGAGCTTCCCCATCCAGGCATTAGACACTGAGAGTGGCCTTTGTTCAGATGCCATTTAATTTTTAATTTAATTTAATTTGATTTAATTTATTTTGAAAGAGAGAAAGCATGTGTGTGAGCAGTGGGGGAGGGACTAGAAGGGAGGGCCAAAGGGAAAGGGAGAGAGAGATTCTTAAGTAGACCCCACACTCAGTGTTTAAGATCCTGACCTGAGCCAACTGTGAGATCATGACCTAAGCTGAAATCAAGAGTCAGATGCTTAACCAACTGAGCCACCCAGGTGCCCCCAGAAGCCATTTTATTAATAGCAGCTACCCTCTTCTTAAGTGTACCTTCGTGCTATTTCATGCTACTTTCTTAACTTTGCTGCAAAATAGATAATATTATGCCTACTTTCTAAATAAGGAAGAAGTTCAGAGAAGTGGAATATCTTTTCCAAGGTTTAATTGTGATTCAGAAATGTACCTGAATCTTAGTTCTGATTTGGATTCTGCTTTGATATAGCTCACAAGTTCCCTTATTAGAGATTGCTTCTGTCCAAGCCACATCTACAATTCCTGGGTACTTAAAGGAGTAGGAATGCTGGAAGCAAGTGAAAGGGGACAATTTCTTGTCTGATCTCCAAGCACTCATTCCTTGAGCTCTGAAGCAGACAGCGCTCGGGACCAGTGATATATTTGTGATGAAAGTATAAGTGCAGATTTTTTAGCCCTCATTATTCCACAATGAAGTGAGCCATTACTGCAAGTTAGAAGATGTTTTGAAAGATGTCACTGACAAAATGTCCCAGAGGGACTAAACGAGTGATGGAGGAAAATATTCTGTTATTCAACACCTGGAAATAAGAAAAAGCAGTGCTTATTTTTAGGCCTGGACCAGTATCAGTGCCAGTATGAGCATCCACAGACATTTGCATGTTTATTTCCATTTTAGAGATTAAGTAACTGAGACTCAGAGAAAAATATCTGACTCCTCTTCATACAGAGAGTGTCAGAGTCAGTATTCACATTAAAATCTTATCTCATTCTCTGGTACTTTTTCACTGTGTTGCATTGTTTAACAGAAATCAAGTAACTCAGGAGTAATAATGGAAGTCGTAGTCAAAAATGGTCAAAAATGGTAGATCAACCCTACACAGAGACTACTGATGAATAATTCTGTGTGATCTCCAAGTCAGCCATCTCTTGGGGCACCACAGTGTAACCAGGGCACAGGATTGCAAGAGCACCAGGTTTCAGGGGTCCCAAACAGACCAGGTTTGACCACTAGCTGCTGACAAAATCCAAAGGCAGAGGGACAAGTTATGGTGAACCAAGAAAGGAGTTTATTTCAGTGAGGCCCACACCAGGACGATAGTGGAATATCTCAAAGACTGTGTCCAAAGTCCAAACCAAAATACCTCTAGGTTTATATAAGGAACATGTGGGACAAAAGTCAGTGGATACATACTGGTGGGCAATGAGGTCAAGTGGATCGTTGTCTTGGGTCTTGCTGATGTCAGGGCCTGAGGGGGTAGTTTTGGTTCCCATCATGGGATGCATTACCTGTAGGGTCTTTTGCCTGAGTTAAGAAGTAAGCTGGAAAGAAGAGCTTAATCAATTAGAAAGTATAGTCTGAGGTCTGAATGGTGGTAGTCAAAGTCTTTCTACAGGGTTCTCCTGATCCCATCTTGGACAACATTTTTTTTTTCAAATAAAGGATGTACACAGACATGGAGACAAGCTTGCTAAAAGGGCCAGAGAAGAGGGGGTTGGTAATTCTTATGACTAAACAAAAGAGAATGAGATTTAAATAATCTCTGGAGGCACAAATGCTCTGAAAAACTGTAAAAGTAAAAAACAATAAAGGTGAAATTACAAAAAAAAAGAAAACAAGGTGAAATTGCTCATGAGAGAAGGCTTAAAGAGAAATTTCATTACTTCAGGAAGGAAGAGGATTGATCAGACAGTTGCTCACTGGGAGATAACTGAGGATTTGCTTGATTGCCAGCCTTACATACACCTGCCGAAGACTGATGGATTGAACAAGCAGGGTCTCACTGCTATAGCCCCTCATTTTTGTGCAGTGGACAGTTTCTGGTGGGATATGCCATTTTTATGCTTTTGGAAGCATATAGACAAACCAAAGACTGAGAGATTTTGTGCTTACTCATTGACACATTCTAGTCCCTCTGCTTGGAATGTCTCTTTTCCTGGGGGGCACCAGGCAAAGTCAGTTGGTTTATCCAGTCTCCTTTCAAATTTTTGCTCCACTATGGAGTCTTCCTTGTCATCTCCAGGCAAAATGCACCTCCATAAAAGGAATGACCACAGACTGGATTTGTGGGGGTGTCTATCTCTCCACAGGTTGAGAAGTCCTGCCTGATAGATTTTCCAATCCACATCTTATACCACTTCACTCTGTGAGGTGTGAAGTATTACAAGTTATTGTCATTATGTGTCAGCTTGTAAACCAAGCAGTATACTTTCTAAAAATTTAATTAACTCCCAGTGTGTCAATGAGCCAGCAATGAAAGCTCAAGACTTTGTTTATGCCTTGGGCTTTTAAACTTCTCTTTATCCATGTAACATAATAAAAAGGAATGTTTTCTGAGTGTGCTACAATGCTCTGATTCAGATCAATGCAATCTGAGCTGTGTCAAATAGTATATTGTGAAATATTGGATTTCACAGAAAGACAGAGGTTCAATTTATTTTTCTGCTGGCGTGCCCATCTAATCAGAAGAATAGACCCACTGCAGATTTTTTCTAGACATGATACCTAAGGAAGATGAAAGTGCAATTACATTCTGCTATTGCGTGGCAGTTTGAAAGGTGTGTGTGTGTGTGTGTGTGTGTGTGTGTGAAGGAAGGGGGAGAGAGAACGAGAGAGAGAGAGAGAGAGAGAGCATGGAGACAATGGATGCCCTCCACACAATGAATTGTGGGACACGGAGCCAGCGAGAGGGACAGGTGATGTTTAAATGATGACAAGCAGTGATGGGCTTGGGAGTCACTTCACGTGTCTGCCAGGCATCAGTCAAACAATAATTCTCTGTTTGTTTGTTGGGAGCCTGAGAAAACACTTTCAACTCGACTGAACATAATTGCTTCCTGAAAATAGATTCTGGCGAGTGAATTGAGACTACTCCCTTGTAGCTGTAGCCTTTTAGAGTTTTTAGAGTTTACACAGCATTTTCCCACACACTGTCTCAAGCATTGTTTTGAGCCCTCTGCCAGGCACTGGCAGTGCTACATCGAGCAGGATCAGACATAGTGTACATCCTTGGGAAGGCACTAGTACAAGTACAGGTAGATATTAAGCAAATAATCACAAAAGGAAGTGTACTGTTGAGATTCTTTTTATTACACTGGTATTTAAAAACATTAAGTCCATTAGAGGTACTTCTGCAACAGCTATGGAAATCGGGGGGCGGGGGATTAAAGGACAGGTTGTGGTCCTTATCTCTGTTTCAGTTAACAGCATGCAGGTTTTGTTCAACATACCAATATTTATAGTAAGCTTTTACTTGAAAAAAGTTTAATTGTATGCAAAATACCAACAACTTCTGAACTCTACATTTAGGAGAATGGGTAATGTGCTATTTACTAGAATAATTGTATTTTTCCTGGTGTGCTGCTGTTTCTAAGCATAACACTTATGTGTTTCTCTCCTTGAATGCCACTTTGTTCAGTTAGTGAAGGTCTATTCTCTGAGAATTCCAAATGTGACTCCAGCAGGGTGTCAGTGAGGGAGGCTACCTGACTTACCAAGGCCAAGGGGACCCACCTGTCAGGGCCCGTGCAGCCTTCACTTAGCATTAGATGCCCAGAATGCCACTTCTCCTCATAAGAGGTAGCTGACCTTTTCAAGACAAGCCCTCCCTTCTTACAAATATCTGTGCAGTCTGAACACCTTTTCAAAGGTCATACATAATGTTTTAGTCTTTGGCTGATGTGAACTTTGACTTTCCTTGGGGCTTTTTTCAGGGTCAGGTATAGGTGTTACTTAGCCGTCAGGATAATCACATGAAGTAGGCCCTTAGCGTCACTGTGCTTTCTGGGATTATGGTCATTGAAAAGAAGGTAAAGTGCCTAAAAACTGCAAGTTTCTCTGTCTTTTCTCACACCCTGATCAGCTTCTACTGATCCCACAAACTTCTGAAGGTCCCATTTGAGAAAATTGAAGACTTGTGTCAATCATCTGAGGAGTCACTTACAACACTAAATAGGTATTTGGGCAAGGTTGGTCAACCAGTGAGATCTCTCTGGATATTTTCCTTTTATCTGTAAATGGGTGAATGGCTCAGGTGGTCCTGAGCCAGCTATACCAGCAATACGATTCAGTAGTTCTTTGGCACAATTTTTAACAATCATAATTCTCATATTTTCAGCTCAATCCAATGAATGTATCTTATTTCCCTTTGAGTATTAGTCTCTTTATCTATTAGGTGAGTTACAATCCAGGTTGCACAGAATTGGGAAAAATTAATTAAAGTATGATAGGTATGAGTTTGTCCTCCTCCTCCTCATCTGCCTTATGGTTCTCCTTGTTTTTTATCTCTTTTAACCTGTCCTTGTTACCTTCCTCCTCCATCATCAGTCACTGTATCCCTTTTCTTTGTTTTCAATAGTCCTGAAATCCTTCCATCTTATTTGTCTCTAATAATGTTGCATTTAGAAACTCCATCACATGAATCATTATGTGAGTCACAGGTCATTAATGCTTATTGTCACTCATTAGTTATTTGTGTATTTTTTAAAAACTTATTTATTTGAGTGAGGAAGGGTCAGGGGGAGAGGGGGAGAGAGAGAATCTCAAAGAGTCTCTACTCTATGACTTGGGGTTAAATCTCACCACTCTGAGATCATGACCTGAGCCAAAATCAAGACTCAGATGCTTAGCCAACTGAGCCACCCAGGTGTCCCTGGTCATTTGTGTATTGAATCCCTAAATACAGGGCCCAGAGCCAAGCCTGGGAGAGAGCAGAAAGTAACACTGACCTCAAAGAGTTTACAGTCCTCTAGGAAGACCAATTTCAAACATGTAATTTCAGTAATGAGTGAAAAATGTTTGATAGGACATTTAGCAAAGGAAATCTAATGTTCTTATAGGTTGAGATCTGAATTATTCATTCCATATTAATTCAACACATACTAACTTAGTCTTACTATATACCAGTCTCTATTTTAGGCACTAGTACTTCAGGAGTTAACAAAACAGACAAAATTCCCTGCCCTCTTGAAGTTTATATTATACTGCCCACCTGCTCCGAGGGCATGAGGAGGAAGAGGAAGAGTGGAGCTTGACCAGAGTTCCAAGTGCTCTGAGTCCCATTTAGAGTCAGCAGATGTTTACAGAGTCAGGCCATTTGAGTTCCTCCCAAGATTTATTTCAATTAATTAGGCTTTAAGACTATGTATAATTCTGAAAATTATTTCTGCATTTGTTCTGAAATTATCATAGAGGATGGTGTATACCACACAAGTAAGTGGACACCCAGTAGAATGACCCATATGGAGATCAGTTTTGAAGGTTGAAACAAGAAAACTATAATAATAGTTATTTCCAGGAAACTGAGACCTTCCTTCCTGTATAATGAAATTCAGTAACTTAGCACATTGCACTTTTTGCTCTCACAACCAGAAAACTCAGGGAAAAATCAGCCATCAATATTTAGGCTTCAGGTATTTGCTTCCTATTCATTTGTTTTAAATTTATATTTTGTTAACATTGCTATATGAATATTTTTTATTTGGTTAGTCTAGATCCTAAATATGGGCTTTGGTTATAAAACTGTCAAGAATGATGACTCAGAATTTTCTGTTATTTTCACCTCGTTTTGCTATATCTCTGGTAGCATATAATACGACGATAATGCCAGGGGCCAAGAGGGAGAAGATCATTCTTCTCTCTTAAATGAAGCTTTGACATTTCTCTCTGTATATTCACATTTATCTATCAGTTGAGTTTCTTTGACTGCTCATGCTTCCCATGCCCTGCTAACTTTGTCTTCATATGGCTTTGTCTTCCTGTCTTTTTCCCTCTATGATTCTTGCTTCTGATAATTCTAGATACCTCCCTTTGGCTTTTGCCCATATTACTCACTACTTTGGTCCTTCTGTTCTTGTATTTTAAGTTAATGAGTGAGGCATCTGATTGAATCATCTTTTCATGTCAGATAAAAGATCTACATCTACTTGTAGAACTATTCTGTCCATGGGCCAGGTACATACACTGGTCTAATTGGCTTTTGCTAGCTAAGGTCAGGTTATGTCTGACAAAATAACACTGAATGTTCCTTACCACAGATGGAGAGGTACCTTTACAAGGACTAGAGGTGGAGCAGGAGCAATGATATCTCTAGTTACATGGCTTTCCTGATACATGCTTAGGAATAGGGATAGAGAACCTTCATCAATCCACTCAACATTGCAATGATCTTGCATGGGATGTGCTCTCTGCCTAGAACTTGGAGTTCTTTTTCTGCCTACACCTGCCTTCTTCAGTTTTCTCCCCTGATCATCTTGTGCTCATCCATTGAGGCTCAGTCCTTTTATTGCAGGTCAAGGAAGGTGTCCTTAACTTCTGTCCCTGTGCAGGTCTTTTGATTCTGATCTCAGAGAACCCTGTGCTTGCCTCTCTTGAATCTTTTTCCATTTTATTAGTTGTCTTTTTCCTTATTTGGTTCCTCCTGTTAGGTCTTGACAACACTGACAAAGTTAGCTTCTCATTTCTGTACATTTAGTCCCTGAAACAGCATCTGGCCCTCATTAGGACACACTATGAGATGGAACAGGGAATTGAGGCTCTTCTTCTTCTGTCCCAGGTTAGGACAAAAATCCATTTTCTGGAACAGATATTAATTTGGTGCTCACATTTGTATAACAACCCACTGGAATGAGAATTAAAAGTCCTAGACCAAATGTTGAGACCACAACCAAGTATTCCTTTCCATAGACTTCCTGGAAATTTCTTCCTTTGCCAGTTTCTTATCTCTTTTCTATCCCCACACTCTATGTCAACTTGTTCCACACTCATCATCTTCTTATAATTTACCATCCCTTCCTTCTAGGTCTTTGCATATAACCCCTACTGGCCTCTGTTGAAATCTAAGCCTCTGTTGAGCTCATCTTTTGAGAAGGTTGGCTTGGAAAACTTAGAGTGAAAGACTTAGCTCCACATCTCTGAAGTAGGTGACTGCAAACAAGTCACTTGATCTCCTTTTCTCTAAAGTGAGAATCACAATTCCTTTTCTGCTCTTTTCAAGAACTGCTGAGATTATTCAGTGATATAAACACAGAATAAGGTTTTTAAATCCTGTGCCAATATTAGTGACAACTATTATTCAGCTTCCTTTCCTACCCCCCATTCCATCTCCCATCTTTGTTGCTTATTTACAATCTCTGACTTCCAGAAAGGATTTGAGGCAATTGTCTCAGCAATATACCTTTCTAAAACTGTGTGAATCCAATTTAATAAATATTGATCTCCTGTTATATTAACTTTATTGAGTACTTGCTATGCCCTGGGAGCTGCATAAATCGTATCGCTGAAACCACACATGAAACACTTGAGGGAAATATTTTTATTTACCTTTGCTTGCAGATGATTGTGTTGAGGATTATGGATGTTAAATAACTTGGTCCAGGTTGCACTTGGAAGTTATGGAGTCCAGATTTAATTCAGATGTCAACGAGTCCAAAGTCTATACACTTAACCATTACTCTATACTACTTGTCATGTCCTGTGGCCTCAAATGAATCATTTTTGATGTCTAACTAATCTTTCAGTCTTTTCCAAACATTATTCTGGAAGCTGTCCAGAATTGTCAAATTAGTGAATGAGGTTTGTGCTCATAGGTACATAGCACTCAAGGAGGCTTCCCACGGACTATGTTCCTTGAGTAGGTGACTCATTTTCTCCCTGTAATTTTCATCTCACCTGTCAGTCTACCTAATTAAATTCTAAGCTCTTTAGAAGAGATTGGAAGTGATATCTACATACTGTATTCCCAGGCTAGTTCATTTTTTTTGTCACAAGTTAATGTAAAAAGGTAATTACATTGTAATATGAGGGTTGGTGGTTTATTATGTCATATATCACAGTGTTTAATTTCAAAATTCAGAATCTTACATTCTTTTCCTTCAGCAGCAGAAACCCTCAACTCAGAAAAAGGAAACAGAACTTCTGAGTTGTGAGGAGATGAAGAAAATCCCCCAATCAAGAATTTTTGCTTTTGGAGGTGAGAAGAAGGAAGCCTGGATCAGGGAAGTAACTTATTTTTTTTGGGGGGGGGGGCACGGGGGAATAACTTGGTTTTAAAAAGATTTTGGGCGGTTCAAATTCTCTTCTTTCATATGACTCATCATTGTGCATCTAAGAATAGCAACACAGAAGAGTGAAAACAAGAGTAGGTTAGAATAGGGGAGAATGGATACTGGGTCCTTCTGTCCTTACCTGCTTCTTGATGCTGGCTGGGCAATTTCATGCCTCTGACACTCATGTAACTCCACTACAGACTTGGCCTATCAGACTTGGATATTCTGCTGGTTGAGGTTTCCATTGTGTTCTATTAGGTGGAGAACACAACAGAGAAAACTTAATAGTCTTCACTTTGAAAGAATTTCATAAGAAGTTCCATGTTGAACATGTATGCATAGACACAGCAACACTCACTTCATGAAGCCAAGAACAACAAACTAGTTTTATGCTGAAAGGCATGAAAATGATAACTCATGTATAAATTTAGAGGCACAAAGGTCATTAGAGATAGCATTATCAGGTCAGTTCCTATGATAGAAGTAAATCACTGAAGTAGTCCTTGAAGGACCACATAGAGAAGAGTAAGGAGTGTGGTCCATACAGAAAGACCAGAACAGACAAATGTGAAGAAGTGGGAATGGGATGGATGGAAGATCACGTAATGTATGTGAAAGCCAATTTTGCGAATGGTGATTAAAATTTTTAGATTGGTTCTTATATTAAACAAATAATCATGGAGTTCCTACTATGTGTGAGGCCCTATGCTAAGCTGCAAAATATGGCATTGATCAGGACAATGTCCTTTTCTGTCTGGATCTTCCATTGTAGGAGGGTGAGGGACACTAATTAGAATGACTAAAAGTTAAATGTGATGAGCATTGTGGAGGGAAGCCCCAAGGACTGGGAGTAAAAACAAGACCCAGTCAAGAAGCTATTCTCTGTAACATCTGCGGTATCATCCAACTTCTCCTTTGCCCTCATGTTCTCTAAGGGTCAGAGAGAGCCATTGTCCTGCAGTCCTGCACAACCATGATATATAGCTATTTAATTACGTCTTTTCCTTCTGTTATATTGTAAACTCATAGAGACTAGGGATGATGCTCTTCTTATACCTAAATCTCCAACACTTAACTCAGAACTTGTCATACACTAAGTGGAATGAGATAATGAAATATCATCTTTCCTCTTCTATGAAAAACGCATCACTATCCTCAGCTTTTCTCTAAATGGGCTCTGCCATGATAGTTCCAATGATTTTGTGAACTATCAAGCTAGCACACATTCACATAAAGGCCAGCCTTCTGTGTCCCAACACTATATGTATACTGTTGCTTAGCAATTCAGTGCAGGAAATATTACTTGATCAGCGGGCAAACACAAGCTTAGTTTGAAGGAAGAGCAATAGTTTAATGCATGCATGGATGTTGGGGCTGCTTCATGCAGTAACATCATTAGCTGCAAAGAGGTGTGGAGAAGCAAGAGATATCCAGGGGTCTTTGATTATTGTTTTGGAATGTTGCATTGACATTTCTCCTTTCCTAACTTGAATCTTAGGTTTGCAATGAGGAGTGGATGGGATTTCAGAGGAGGATTAAGTAAATAAGTCATATTAAAATGACAAAATGGGTAAATAGAATATAACATGGAATGAAATGTAAATTGGATTTAGGCAAACACTTTTATACAGCCTTACCATCCAACCCTATCCGACTGCTTCGGATTCCTACAGTGGCTTCCGCACACAGTTCTATTACATGTTGCCACTCAAGGGCATTTGATGTTTTCTCTCTCTGGAAATTCATTTGCATTTAAATGATTTGAAATAATCATAAAAGCCAAGTGCTATGAAGTTTGAAATTAGTTACTGTCTATAAATTGCGATGCCATTAAAAGATGATTGTGGAGAGCTTTGCTGTCTCAAATGTAGGCAGATTAAAATCTAACAAAGTACACCTTGTTACAAACCTGTAAAGAATGATGGGATGCAGAGTTAAATTGATTTATTCCTCTATCAGTGCCTGTAAACTCAATGTACTTGAGTTTATTCTTGGAGTAACAAACTTTTTCATCTGGTCTGTATCTGTCCTCTTTAAATCTATGGATGTTTTATAGAACTTATGAGATTTCATTCTTATCCTTTATAGAAAAGTGAAAGGAAGGGGAATCGGGTTACATTTTCTTTTTAAACTTGAGGATCTGGGCAACATGCTTTGTAAGAGAAGCTTGGACACCAGCTGGTTCATGTTTGAAAGCTTCAGATCAAAATTATCTCCAATAGAAACTCCTAGCCATCTTGGAAGACCCATGTAACAGTATGTCAATATCAAAAAGTGCAGGCTTAGGGGTCAGAAATTTAGTTTTAAATGACAGTTCTGACTGTCACCATCTATATGACCCTGGGTAAGTTGCTTGATCTTTTTTATTTCAAACTGGCAATACAACAACATCTATATTATAGAATAAGAAATAGAGTAGAAAGAAATAAAGAACATAAACAGCTAGTACAGAGCCTAAGGCATGGGAGTACTCCACAAATGTTAGTTGTTATTTTTTACAAGGCATAACAAAGATGTTCCATCCTTGATTTTGTTTCTCAGTCTCAATTCTTAAGATGTTTTCACACATGGACTCAGTATTATTTGATGCTTTTTCCAACAAGAAGTGGGGTAACATTATGTTCCTTCCTTTTAATCTGGCTTCTTATTTTTTGACCAGTAGAGTACAGAGGGAAAATAGCACTGTGCTAGTTTCTGAGTCCATGCTGGAAGAGACTGGCAGTTTCTGCTTCCCTATTCTTGGCATGTTCGTTCTTGGAATCCAGCCAGCATGCCACAGGGAAGCTCAAGTCACTCCAGAGAGAAACCCATGTGCAGAGAAACTAATAGCTAGCTAGATTGCTTCCTTAGGGCTGCTGTTAAAAAGTACCACAAACTGCATGACTTAACCAACAGAAATGTATTGTCTGACAGTTCTGAGGACCAGGAATCTGAGATCAAGGTATCAGCAGGGTTGGTTCCTTCTGGGGGTGACATGGGAGCATCTGTTCCAGACCTCTCTCCCTGTCTTATATGGTCATATTCTCCCTGTGTCTTCACAGTCTCCTTTCTATATATGTCTATGTCCAAATTTCCTCTTCTTAGAAGGACATTAGTCAAATTGGATTAGGAGCCACACTAATGACTTTGAACTTGATTACCTTTATAAAAACCCTATTTCAAAATAAGATCACCTCCTGCTATAGCAGGGGTTAGAATTTCAACCTATGAATTTTTTGGGGGGGATACAATCTAATCCATAACATTTACATTAACTTGCCAATCATGTGAGTATGCTATCTTCAAAGTGGATCTTTCAGCCTCCATAATACCACATGAACCTAATTCATGAGAGAAATAAATGATTATTGTTATTTTAAGCCACTAAGTTTGGTTTGAGTTATTACATAGCAAAAGATAACTAAACCATGATCTTCTTTGAATTGGACACTTAATGTTGATTTTCATGACATAATCTAAGACCTTTGTCTTCAACCTATCCTTTGTTACATTTTATTCCTGGCTGTGTTAGGAAGGGTTTATAATCTAGTTCTGGCCCCCAAGAATGAAATCTCAGCTCTGTATAGTTAAACTATGCAATCTGCCCTCCATACCCAGTCAGTCCAAAAGGTCAAGTTTGGACACCTGACTATGACCCAAGGCACCCCTAAGGTCTCTTACAGACACAGCTTGGCTTGTGTCAAGGAGATGCCAATGAAAAACACGTGTTTTTCAGGCTAGTGTATCAGAGAAGAAGTGAGATTAAGGTTAATTTTGCAGGGCACCTGAGTGGCTCAGCCAGTTAAGCATCTGCCTTTGACTCAGGTCATGATTTCAAGGTCCTGGGACAGAGTCCCACATCTGGCTCCTTGCTCAGCAGGGGAGTCTACTTCTTTCTCTCTCTGCCCCTCCCCCCACTCATGCTATCTCTCAAATAAATACATAAAATGTTTCTTAAAGAAAGATTAATTTTCAAAATGAATCACTGCTTCTTCTGACTTTTACTATCCTGGTGTCTAAAAAAGCTTGTTAATAAAGCTAGTCTTACCAATATACTTCCATGGAGATGACCTCCAATGTTATTGGCATGTGACTTATTCAACTTCATTCTTGTCAATTTTCCATCACTTTTCTGGATTGTTTCTTCCAGTTCTATTTTTTAAAATTTTATTTTATTTAAATTCAATTAATTAACATATAGTACATCGTTAGTTTCAGAGTAGAGTCCAGTTATTCAATCAGTTGCATGTAACAATCAGTACTCATTATATCATGTGCCCTCTTTAATGGTCATCACCCAGTTTTCTTTCTATTTAAATATCACACTGGGTGGGAGCACTAGGCCTTCCTTTTCTTTCTTTCTTTCTTTCTTTCTTTCTTTCTTTCTTTCTTTCTTTCTTTCTTTCTTTCTTTCTTTTTCTTCCTTTCTTTCTTTCTTTCCTTCCTTCCTTCTTTTTCTTTCTTTCTTTCTTTCTTTCTTTCTTTCTTTCTTTCTTTCTTCCTTCCTTCCTTCCTTCTCTTCTTCTTCTCTTCTCTTCTTTCTTTCTTTCTTTCTTTCTTTCTTTCTTTCTTTCTTTCTTTCTTTCTTTCTTTCTTTCTTTCTTTCTTTCTTTCTCTTTCTTCTTTCTTTTCTTTCCTTTCTTTCCCCAAGCCAGAGTGAAGATAGTCTCCTCTACCTGAGACAACCAGGGGTGGGAACATCAAATGACACATCTGGCCTAGAGAGTACCAGGGTGGAAGCTGAGAAGATTCAGATTGTATATCATAATCAAAGGACAGGACCAGAGTTAAACTAGACAAAAAAAAGTCTAAAGTCTGATTTTTTTCTCCACTTTCCTTTTGGTTTTTTAGTCTTCCTATCATTTTTTTTTTTTTTCCTGGAATAGACATTGAGGGAAGATCGGAAAAATCCAATGAGCTTGGAGGGCCTGGGCCTATGGCTCCAGACAGAGGAAATCCTGGCACCTCCAGACTCAGGGACTTTGATCTTTCATCCCCTGTGGCCTCTGAGTGCTGGTTCAATTGCAGGAGGCACAGAGACTCTATAAGATTGAAGACTGTGGACAGGATGAACACATTTTGCAGATTGGCTCAAGCTACAGTTACTGATTAGACAATATACCTTTCTACCTATGTAAGTTTTTTTGCAAAAAAGTATTCTTAAGTTCAAAGGCTGGAGACACTTTGGGAACAAAATAATTAGGTGACTTACAAGGGTAAGACTATATGATTATCAGCACCACAGTATTTAAGGGAGAATGTGGCAATTTTCTTGGTGATGTTGATCACCTTAGGGCAACCAATCAGATGTCCAAACATAAAATCTTTCTCTTTACAACAAGCAGATTAGGTTGATTACTTAAGGCAAAAACCTCCGACTTAATTTTTCTTTATTTTTTTATTATTAATACTTTAAGATTTTATTTATTTATTCATGAGAGAGACATAGAAGGAGAGGCAGAAACACAGACACAAAGGGAAGCAGAACTCTTGCAGGGAGCCCGATGTGGGACTCCATCCCTGGACTCCAGGAACACACTCTGGGCCAAAAGGAGGTGCTTAACCACTAAGCCACCCAGAAGTCCCTTAATTTTTGTTTAAAAGATCTTCTCTTAGTTCAGACTGCCATTTGCCATGCAGAATATTTGCATAGAGTTTTTTGCCTTGGGGTTTATTTCATGTAGAAGATCTCTCAATTTAAGATGTAACAATTCTTCTGTACCTGAAAAGCAAAAAAAGTTCTCCATTTTAATTTCATGGTTTTGGGCTTCACAGTTCATTATGAGAACCAAACTCAAGGGTTTATGTATCGACAGATGGCATGATTATACTCATTAAATGTGTTGCACTCCTATAGATTTTCCTTAAACTTAGACTTGTCAACTTGTATGTGATGGAGTAAGCCCAAGGATAAAACAGATGGGAACCAGTGAGTGTGTGCCTTTTTTTAAAGAGGTCAACAGAATAAAATGTATATTTTTATAATAGTCTACACAATGTGCATTCCCATTCACTGAAAGGGTAGTGCCATATCAACATGCAGAGGGACGCGAAGGGAGGCTTTGAAGACACCCTTGTGGTATTGACCTCAAATGGGAGTAAAATTGAGAGCTGAAATATCAATTGTTTACTTAGTAGTTAGCCTTTCTTCTATTAAATATTTACTTATGATACTTGTAGACCTGTGTTCAGGGCCAGAAGATTAAACCATCTGACCAGAGTTACATCCAGGGCTGTGATTATGTGTAGGCTATAGTGATTATGTAGTTTGAGTCCCCAGCCTCACACAGATAAAATAGAGTAAAAGCATTACACTACTTCCAGTATAGCTTCATCCCTCTCCTCCAGTGGAGGGAATGTTTATTCACTGGCAAGACAAAACAGACTAGAATAAGCACAATAAGAGAGGTATTAAAAATTCATGAAAAAATGAGCTCAATCTGAGTAGGCCTTGTAAGACTCAGAGGAATTTGACCCACCCTGGAAGAAATGGGATTAATTTTAACACTTAGCACCCAGACAGTGAACTCTTCCAACAGATAACCAACTTCTAGAGGGCAAGACTTAATGACAACTTTACTACAGTTTCTAATTCACAAGACTGTGTCTGGTTCATGGTAATTGTTTTAGTAACAGTGCTTTTGAGTCTAACTAACAGAAGACTCAATTTATCTGACTTAAACAATAGGGCCAAATATGTTGGGTCATGTCATGGGTCATGTGGTTCCAGAATTGGTTTTTTAGTGTCTCAGCAATCCATCAAGTACGCTGTTTGTTTGTTTGTTTGTTTTTCCATCTTTTCTTTTACCATATTCATTAATTTGACTATGTCCTTGGCTAGAACCCTGTATTATCACTTTGACTGAAAGAAAAGAGACTATTTATTCCAACTGTTTGTGTCTAAGAGTTATGGAATTTTCATGGAAGACCACCAGCAAGCTTGTCCCTTACAACTCATTGACTCACATTGGGTCACAGAGTTCCCCCAAACCAAACATTGTTAACGGAAAGGGATTGCCATGTTTGAGTGAAATAAATCAAGATTTGCCTCTGAGCCAAATGGTGAAGGGGTGAAACAAAAATGAGTATTTCTGTTGAGTAGGCAACCAACAGTGCTTACCCATTGTTCAACCCACTCTAAATTTGAACTGAGGTGGAATGGTAAATCTAGGCAGAAAGTGCAGCATTAGCAAAGATACAGAGAGGTCCCATGTTACTCTTGTTGGACTATTTCCATTTCTCCCTCAATGTCTTCAATCTCTTCCCCTCAATGAAAACTTGAGTTTTCATTCCTAGTCCAATATTCTTTTCTACAAACTATGATGTTTCCTTTATTTAATTTTACATTTTATAGTAGAACCATAGTATACTGTTTTAGTCTATCCTGGTTGCTATAACAAAAATATTATAGACTGAGTAGTATAACAGCAAACATTTATTTCTCATAGTTATGGAGGTTGAGCAGTCCCAGATCATGGTGCTGGCAGATTTGGTACTAATGAGAGCCCACTTTGGTTCATAGACAGTCAACTTCTCCCTGTGTCTTCCCATGGAAGACACATCATCTCTGGGGCCTCTTTTTTTTTAAGACTATTTATTTATTTATTCATGATAGAGAGAGAGAGAGAGACAGACAGACAGACAGAGGGAGAAGCAGGCTCCATGCAGGGAGCCCCATGTGGGACTCGATCCCAGGTCTCTAGGATCACATGCTGGCCTGAAAGCGGCACTAAACCACTGAGCCACCAAGGCTGCCCTGGGGCCTCTTTTATATGGACACTAATCCCATTCATGAGGATGCCATCTTCAAGATCCAGTCACCTCCCCAAGTCCCCACTTTCCTAATGCTATCACACTGGACAATTTTATGTTTTTAACATAAAATTTTGGTGGACACAAATGTTTGGACCATAGTGCATGCCAAACTACAAGAGGGAAAAACAACAACAACAACAGGAGTTTTACAAGCAAACTGTAGTGTAATCTATACAGAATTAGACCTGATATAATTCAGCAGTTATACACTGTGCATGACTTCCAAGTGGGCCCTTCAATGGTGTGATACAGGAAGGGGCATACATTGAGAAGATGATACATTTCTTCATACATTTCCATCATTCGTCTCCTTTAAAGTTATATCCACCCTCTCCCTTCCTCCAGAATCCAGGCAACCACTAATTTGTTTTCCATTGTTATATTATGTCATTTCAAGAAGGTTATATAAAAGAAATCATATATTATGTGACCTTTGCTATTGGATTTTTTTTTCACTCAGTATAAAACCTTGAGATCCATCTGTATTGTTTCATGTATCAATAGTTCTTTCATTTTTAACACTGATTAATATTCCATGATGTCTTAATCTTCTCAGTCTACTATAATGGAATACATAGAGTGGGTGACTTAACTGAAATTTATTTTTCACAGTCCTAGAGGCCAGGAAGTCCAAAAGCAATGTGTTGGCCCATTTAGTGTCTGGTTAGACCTCTCTTCCTGGCTTGCAGATGGATGACTTTATGCTAAATCCTCAAATGACCGAGAGAGGAAACAAGATTCTGGTCTCTTTTATTTTTTTATTTTTAGTTTTTTATTTATGATAGTTACAGAGAGAGAGAGAGAGAGGCAGAGACATAGGCAGAGGGAGAAGCAGGCTCCATGCACCGGGAGCCCAATGTGGGATTCGATCCCGGGTCTCCAGGATCGTGCCCTGGGCCAAAGGCAGGCGCCAAACCTCTGTGCCACCCAGGGATCCCTGGTCTCTTATTTTTAATGTAAAATCAATAAGTAAAATATAGTGTATTATTAGTTTCAAATGTAAAGTTTAGTGATTCATCAGTTGCATATAAAACCCAGTAGTCATCACAATAAGTGCCCTCCTTAATGTCCATTACCTAATTACCCTATTCCCCTATCCATCTTCCATCTGGCAACCCTGTTTGTTTCTTATAGTTAAGAGTCTCTTATGGTTTTCCTCTAGTTTCTTCTTCAAAGGATATTAATCTCATCATAAGAACTCTGCCCTCATGACCTAATTGTGTCCCAAAGGCCCCATATCCAAATACAATGGGGATTAGGATTTCAACATATGAGTTTTAGGATGGATGCAAATATTCAGACCATAGCATCGATGGTATAGAGGTACAACGCTCAACCACTCAGCTAGTAAAGAAAATTTTGGTTGTTTCCAGTTTGGGGCTATTATAAATAAAGATGCTATAAACTACCATGTAAGGTCTTTGTTCAGAAAAAAATGGTTTTATTTCTCTAGGATAAATGTCAAGGAACACAACTGCTGGATCATAAAGTTGGTGTGCATTTAGATTTTTTAGAAACTGTGAAGTGTTTTCAAGACTCGCTGTGCTATTTTATATTCACACTAGAAATTTATAAAAGGTCTACTTTTTCTACATGCTCATCAGCACTTGGTATTGTGTTTATTTTTTTTATTTCAATTATTTGAATAGGTGTGTAGTGATATCTCATTATGGTCTCAATTTACATTTCCTTAATGGCTAATGATTTTGAACATTTCTATGTGCTTAATTCCATTGTATACCTTCTATGGTGAAGGTTTGTCCTTTGTCCATTTTCTAATCAGATAGTTTTATTACTGTTGAGTTTTGAAAGTTATTTCTTTTTTTTTTCTTTTTAAATATTTTATTTATTTACTCATGATAGACAGGGAAAGAGAAAGAGGCAGAGACACAGGCAGAGGGAGAAGCAGGCTCCATGCCAAGAGCCCGATGTGGGACTTGATCTTGGAACTCCAGGATCACATCCTGGGCCAAAGGCAGGCGCTGAACCACTGAGCCACCCAGGGATCCCCCGAAAGTAATTTCTGAATCAAAACTGGCCCTAATGGGTCTGAGTAAGAGACTATGAGCATTTATCATGTTTTATTTAACCGGCTCTTATTGATGAAGATTTTAATTGTTTCCCGTGTTTGTTCTTACAAAGCTAATACATATATGTTCCATGCCTGTGAGTAATCTATAAGGTAAATTCTTCAAAGAGGAATTTCATGGGTCAAAGTGTTTGAATATTTTTAATTTTGCTCAGTTTGACCAAATTGTTCTTATGCTCCCACCAGCACTAGGAGTATCAATTTTCTCTGTCTGTGGGATTTTCATGTCTACTGAGTGAAATTAGCCCTCAGTCATCCAGTGTTTCATTAGCTGGAACTCTTCATCAGCCAGGGACACTCTTTCCTGAATGATGAGAGTTGGTGACAGTGAGACCCACAAGGATTTAATGAAAGGAAGAGAAACTGGTGCTGAGCCTTGAGTATCAGGTGAAGTTGACTAGCTTCACTCTTGGAAAGTAGGCAGCTGGGTACAGTAGATGAGGTTTAATGATGAAGTCATGTGACTCATCTTTTAAGCAATAAGCCAGATGGTAGGCAGTGGTAACATTGTGGGTTACCAGGTTTGTCTGAAGGGAAATGATTGTCCCGTGTTGTTTTAGCAACTGCAAGGTTGCCCTTGGTCATTGAATTAGAACACAAGTCATTGCTTGTCTTGACAAAAAAGCTTACTGTTGAAGGAACATAGTTGTCATGAAAGGATCTGGGTTCAAATCCTACCTTTGCTGCCTAGTAGCTATGTTCACTTAGGCAAGTCACTTGACTATCCAGAGATTTGGTTTTCTCATCTGTTTAATTAGAATAATAACTATTATATTATTAATAGTGTATTATTTATATTATATAATATATTATTATTATCAAGCAGGATTAATGTATTTTAGATACCTGACATGTAGTATGTACTCAGTAAATCACTGGTTTTAATTTTGAAGTTCTGAGCTTAGAGGTTCTAGATTCCTGTTAATTTTTTAACTCTTACAGATAGTTTCTTCATTAGATCTCTCAAAAAGATTGATTTGAACAGCTTCAATATAAATGAATGAATCTTAAGGAGACTCTTCCAGGTTGTGTTATAAATAAACTCATTATTTTCAAATTTTCTTCAGGACAGTAAACAAATATATAGCATAAGAAATTTGAAAGTGGAAAATAATATATATGCACAGGAAATTTATAAACTATAGGAGATATATAGTTAAATTTTATGCTAACAAATTTGAGTAGCTCAATACAATGAATATTTTTCTAGGAAAATATATTTGACAAATTTAATCACAAAGAAGTAAAATATTTGAATGGCACAATATTCATGAAAGATAAGAATGAATTGAACCATTAATGTGTTAAAGGTATATTATAATATGTCTCAGAAGGGTTTTTCCCAGACTCAAGGATAGTTCAGCATTAAGAAGTTATTAATCAACACATTTATTGCAATAAGATAGAAAAGGAAAAATAGATTTTAACTATCTGATAGGTTGCTATAAATTTATTGAGATTAAATATCTATTCTTAACTTTTAAAAATTTTAGTATATTAATTATGAAGGAGAATAATACTTCTGTAGCATGATAAAGTATGTGTCAGAATCTAACAGTAAATATTATGCCTACTAATCACTGTTATAGTGAACATTTGCTACCTGCTAGGAACTGTTCTAAGTACTTGTGCATATATTAGCTCACTTAATACTCAAAACACTCTTAGGTGAGTAGTGTTATTTTCCTCTTTTTACAGATAAGAAAATTGAGGGGCAAAAAAGTGATGCAAGTTTGTCAAAATCCTACATTAGGAAAAAATACAGCTGTCCTTTGAACTCAGGAAGACTGGCTTCCAAGTAGACTTTACCATGCAATAAGCCTTCATGAGTATTACAAGCAAATTCCACTAAAATTCAGTACAAGAAGGTTATTAGGTGCCTGGCATCAATATTAATATTCAATATTTTGGGAAGACTATAGCAAAATGCAATAAAATAGTGTGTATATATACCTTCATTTTTATAATTCATATTATATATATATATATATATTTCTCTATCTCATTGAAAATGGCAATAGAATTTTATTTATTTATTTCTTTTTTAAAGTTTTCTTTTTAAAGATTTTATTTATTTATTCATGAGAGACACAGAGCAAGAGAGGCAGAGACATGGGCAGTGACAGAATCAGGCTCCATGCAGGAATCCTGATGTGGTACTTGATCCTGGGTCCCCAGGATTATGCCCTGGGCTGAAAGCAGATGCTCAACCACTGAGCCATCCAGGCTTCTCAAAGTTTTTGTTTATTTTTAATTTTAGTTTAAATTAATTTATTTCAATTCAATTAGCCAACATATTTATTTATTTTGAGAGAGAGCAGGAGAATGGGCAGAGGGAGAATGAGAATCTCAAGCAGACTCCCTGCTGAGCATGGAGACTGGTGAGGAGTTCAATCCCATGACCCATGAAATCATGACCTGAGCCAAAACCAAGCGTTGGATGCTCAGCTAATTGAGCTGCCCAGCACCCCATAGCAACAGAATTTTAAAATGCATAATTATTAATGAACAAGTAAGATGCAATATTTTGACTTTGATGAAGAAAGCTACAAAATTGTACCCAAGTGCATGAAGGAAAACTTAACAGATGTACTTATAATTTTAGATAATAAAACTCAATATCTATTATATAGTTCTTCCAAAAAAATCCTATTCCCATCAGAATTTCTACTTGACAAATTGTTTATTTAGATAACTAAATGCACAATAATATCCAATAAACTTCTGGGAAAGAATATAATGGTGTGGAGGGCTGTGTAGGATGACTTCGGGTCCTTCTACCAGAGATCTGCTACAGAGATATAGAAAATAGAATAGAGATATAGTGGCACAGATAGAGATAGAGACAGGTAAATTGACAGAAAAGAGCAGAATATACAGAAAGAGACTTTTATGTATGCAAGAAACTGGCATATACTAATACTAGTCTTTTGAAATTCCTGGGGAAAGAGGGACAATATGAAAAATGGTGAGACAAATGGATTCAGTTAGAAAACAAAGTCAAATCCATCTATCACACCTTCAGTTAAAATGAATTCCAGATGGATTTAAAGTACAAATCTAAAAAGGCAAATATTAAAAATCATATCTTGAAGATGTAGAGAGGTATATAGAAATCTATAGAAGGCAGACATCACAAACTGATGATACCTGCAGTACTGTCAGCTGATGCCTTCAGCTTGGCCTGGGGAGGGATTTTAAGAAAGAAAGGAGGGATAGAAGGAAGGAAGGAAGGAAGGAAGGAAGGAAGGAAGGAAGGAAGGAAGGAAGGAAAGAAGGAAGAAGAATGAAAAGAAGGAAGGGAGGGAGGGAAAGAGGAAGGAAGGATGGAAAGAAGGAGGAAAGGTGGGAAGGAAGGAAAAATAAAATGAGAAATGGAGGCCTCAAAGACACATCATTTCTGATTGTCTCAGCAATAAAATATTAGGTAGTCTGATGTATAGTTTTACACATATCTGTTACCTGCTTGGCTCCCAAAGGCATTTGATTTTGTGTAACTACTTTCCTCCCAATTATAAAGGAATGGCTTTAAATATTTTAGTTCTAACGATGTGTGTATGTAAATATAAAATAAAATGGTAAAGTTAAAAGACAAATAGTGCTCAGTAAAATCTTTAACATAAATGACTAAGTGGTAATATCCTTAATATATAAAAAGTACTTAGAATTCAATCTGCAAAAGATAAAAAAAAAACTCAATACAGTAATGGGTAAAAAATACAAGCAATACAAAGATTTATGGAGGGCAGAAAATATAAGCCAAGAATTCCATAGCACAATGGATCTAAGAGATGAGTATGCTCTGCTTGTTTGACTATAACTTTGGGAAAAGTTGAAATATTAGCAATGTTTAATACTAGCAAGTGCAAGGAAGAAACAGGCACTGCCAGGTATTTTGGATAGGGTTATACATTTTTACAATTTTTCTATGTACAATTTGGCAATGTATGTTAATATATAATATATGCATACCTTCTTTTTTTAAGATTTTATTTATTTATTCATGAAAGACACACAGAGAGAGAGAGAGGCAGAGACACAGGCAGAGGGAGAAGCAGGCTCCATGCAGGGAGCCTGACATGGGACTCGATCCCGGGTCTCCAGGATCACGCCCTGGGCTGAAGGTGGAGCTAAACCGCTGAGCCACCGGGCTGCCCCATACCTTCTTTTTTTAAAAAATAATATTTATTTACTTATTTATATGAGAGAGAGAGATTAAGATAGCACAAGTAGGAGGGAGGAGCGGGCTCCTCACTGAGCAGGGAGCTGGATGTGGAGCTTGATCCCAGAACACTGGGATCATGACCTGAGCTAAAGACAGATGCTTAACCAACGGAGCCACCCAAGCACCTCTAAAATATGCATATCTTCTGACTCAATAATTCTACTTCGAGAATTTACCATTTAATCAACAAATAGATATTGAGATTGTATTATTTGCTAGATACTATAGTTAGATCCTGGGGATAAAAAGATGAACAAGTTCTTTAAGCCTCCCTTCTTTTTACATAGTGCCTATTTTCATGGATATATATCCTTAGTAAATGATTGGACATATATACAAATATATAGGTGCAAGGGTATTTTTTCCCCATATACTTGATGTAGTTAAATTTGGAATTCAAAAGCCATCAATAATATGGATTGGGTAAATTATTTCACATTCCAGAAAAGCACACTATGCAGCCATTTTTAGGGTGATAACAGAGCCAAATGATTTAACATAGAAAATGTCCATGATGTATTACTAAGGGAAAATGCAAATTATAGAACTGTACAGCATGGTCTATCTACTGGTTGAGATAAATTATGCCTAAATAATGTAGTAGTGACCTCTAGACTACTGTTTGGTAGTCACAGAGAGAACTAGTATGTGTTTCTTCCAGAGCAGAGGTGATGTGAACAGAAGCTGAGGACAGATCATGCCTGAGCTAGGTGTGCGGGCTGGCATCACAGTGTGCAAATTGGAGTATGGCAAAGTTTCAAGGCTGATGGAAAAAAAATCTATCACCCAAGGAGATAGAGAGCTCTGGTTCGTTGAATGGCAATGCCAAAAATCAGCAGTCCAGAAGCCTGAGATTTCCAGGACAGCTTCATAACAGTCCAGATTTTTTTAGGCTGGAAAGGATTTTGGAAAGGAATTAGCTCAATAGTTTGGCTTCATCATTAAGGAACATGAAGCTCTGTGAAGGCAGAGGGTGGAAAGGGCATGGGAATAACAGTCACCATGAATATAGTATCGTGAATTTTATGTGAATTACTGTATTCCATGTTCCCTTGAAAGTTGTTATGCTGTTACTATTTTCAACTTACACAGGAAAGAGAACTCAGAATGGGTTAAGAATTGTTTGAGGCCACAGAGTTAGCAAGAGATAGGTAGGCCCATTTGCCCTCACAAATACTCTTTAATCCATGCCCCATCACATAGGGCACTGGTGGCAGAGGGAGGAGATGGCCCTTCTGATGCCCAAACGAGGGCTCCTCTGAGGGCTCAGTGCTTTCACCACAAGGTCTGTAGACCGATGCAGTGGGCTCTGCTTTTTCCTGGGCATTCCCCATGTCTTGAAATTCCCTCATCCCTGGCCCCAGGATCTCCCAGTCCCAGCACAAATTGGACTGGAGGGCTATAGTCACTGACACAGCTGATTCTGTAGGGGCCTTTGAACTCAATGTCTTTCTTTCTTTCCTTCTCTGGAGAGGCTGGCTAAGACAGTCAGGATATGGGTTCATCAGAATTGGAGTTCCCGTGGCATCTTCCAGCCAAAATTGTGGTTTCATCAATTCAAGTCATAGGTTCTCAAACTTAACACTATTGACATTTTGGGCCAGATATCTCCTATTGTTGGGGGCTTTCCTGTGCAATGTGGGGATGTTTAGCAACATCACTGGTCTACCCATGAGACCCAGAAGCTCCCCCCTTCAGGCCCAAGTCACGACCATTAAAGATGTCTCCAGACATTTTCCCTGAAGGCAAATCTCTCCCAGTTTGAACCATGGATTTAGGGAAATGTCCACACTCTTCTTCCTCATAAACATCCTTAAAAACAAAAACAAAAATACCTAAATGAAAACTTAGGAAGGAGAATCTCATAGTTTTTCTAGAGGCTAATTAGACCCTTACCTGCCTCTTGTGTGCATATGGGGATGCCCAAAAGGAGATGGTTTTGCCTGATTCAGTGAGATAATTTTCTTTCCTTTCCATGTTTTAGGCTGTCTTTGCTCTCCTCCTTACCATTCATCTGCCTCTTGATGCTTTTACTTTCTGAGCTTTTACTTGAAGAAGACACCTGTTTAGCATTTTTAATTTTGCCACCTCTTGCTTCCTAGATTCCTTTAAACATTTTCTGCACCCCTTCTTTCTGTTTCCCCAGCCAGTTTTATCGTTCTTTTTTGTAAAGATGGAAGGCTGGCTGAGGTAGAGCTCAGGGGCCTGCACCAGGTTTGTGCTCATTTTTTGTCATCCTTACATTGTCACATGATCTTGAACAACTCACCCAACTCACACACCCTCTCTGAGACTCAGTTCCTCCTCTGTAAATTGGGTGTGGGGGGGTCTGGCCTGCCTTTCTAACATTACAATATTGTATTAAGGATCAAATGGCTGCATAGATGTGAAAATGCTTTGCAAAGAATAAAGTGACATAATTTATTAAAAGTATCATTATCATGACAAATTGCCCACATCATTTAAATTACAGGTGGGACAGATGAGCTTTTTATCATGTGGCCTCAGCTCTTCAGCCTTGCTTGGCATAGGGAAGACACACTGGCCAGGAGTCTGGGAGTGGGCTCTGTGACCTAGACTTGCCCTTTGTTTGTCAGTGCCCTTCTTTGAACTCCAGTTTTCTTGTCTAGCTCAAGCAGAGGATTTGACTGGATGCCCTGATGTCTTCCTCCCTTGCAAACTAATCTGTGGGATGAGGTGTTGCCTCCAGGGCAGTGTTCAGAGTAACTGGCCTCTTCAAGATTACTTCATTCTTTAATTTGTCTTCTAAACTGCATTTGGGATGCTGACACAAGAGATAACACTGAGCAGCTTTCTAGGGGACCCTTAAAAGGGAGAAGGATCACATCAGAATTCCTTCAGGAGAATTTTTCAAATCATCCAATTCCATATTCACTTCTGACCTCTTGGATGGCAACATACTTTGAGTTCCACTAAACTAGGATAACGTTTTATGATATGGAAGCAAAGTAAGAGGACCCCCCCCCCCAGGAGTTTCTACAAGATTATGTGGGAACTAAGTAAAAGCCTACCAGGACAGTAGGTGGAAGATGTGCCCACTATAAACTCACTAATGCCTTTAGAATGTAAGAGCAGGAGCTAGGGGCTGGCTGGGCTGAGGTGGAGGGGTTGGTGAAAGGTCAGACCCAATTCTATAGCCCAATGCTGCCCAAAAGACCTTTCTAAGATGATAGAAATGTTCTGATCTACACTTTCTTTTCTTTTTTTTTTAATAATAAATTTATTTTTTATTGGTGTTCAATTTGCCAACATACAGAATAACACCCAGTGCTCATCCCGTCAAGTGTCCCCCTCAGTGCCCAGCACCCATTCACCCCCACCCCCCACCCCCCGCCCTCCTCCGCCTTCTTGAGGTGTAACTTATACACAAAAAACTATATATTTTTAATTTGTACAATTTGATAAGTTTGGATGTGTGTAAACACTCATGATACCATCACCACAATCCAGGTATTAAAATGTCCAACACCTCCAAAAGTTAGCTGGGTCTCTTGTTTTCTTTTCCCTCCCTTCCTTCCTTCCTTCTCCTTCCTTCCTTCCTTCCTTCCTTCCTTCCTTCCTTCCTTCCTTCCTTCCTTCCTTTCTCGTCTTTGTCTTCACCTTCATATTTATTTTGGAGCAAGAATACTCAAGAGGAGATCTACTCTTTTAACAAGATTTTAAGAACATAAGAATGTAAAGTTAGCTACAGACACTATGCTGTGCAGCAGATCTCTAGAACTTATTGGCCTTACATAATTAAAGCTTTGTATCCAATGAGCAGCATTGCTTCATTTCTCCTTTCCCATAGCCTCTGACAACCACCACTCTACTCCTTGTTTCTATGAGTTTGACCATTTTAAATATCTTATATAAGTGGAGTAGTATTTGTCCTTCTGTGGTTGGCTTATTTCACTTCACTAATATCCTTCAGCTTCATCTATTTTGACATAAATGGTAGGAGTTCCTACATTTATACAGTCTGAATAATATTCCATTGTATTTATACACCACATTTTCTCTTTTCATTCATCTGCAGAAGGATATTTGTGTTGTTTCCATATTTGGGTTATTGTAGCCACTGGTCACATGTGATACTATAGATAGATAGATAGATAGATAGATAGATAGATAGATAGATAGATATAGATACTAGATATTTGAAATAAGACTGGTGTGACTAAGGAACTGGATTTTTTATTGTATTGAATTTTGATTAATTTTATTTAAATTTAAATAGCCATATGTCTGTTTCAGCACTGTACTCAACTTTCTGGACTCCAGAGACCAAAGGTAGCAAAGATGTAGTGCTCAGTCAAGGGGGAGGATAACATCAATCCTGGCACCAAAGGTTGGGACTCATTTCAGTCACAGAAAGTAGGGAGATGCCAAGTGGCATAGAGCTCTTAGAGCACTCATGAAAAATAAAATTGCTATCAAAAAGTATATTTCCCTACTGTAGTGACACTTATTGTTACCTCTTTTATCTAGTCCCTATATATACCAAATTGACAAATGAAAACAAAAAAGCAAATCCATCAGATCGATCCTACAGATCAGTCTGGAAGGAAGGAATGGGAGACATTAGGTCATCCAGCCTAGTCTTCTGATTGAGCTAGAAGTGAAAAAACCTGGAGCTCATATAAAGAAAGTGACCAGCAGTGTAGGTTATAACTTCGTGCCTCTAAACTGCCAGCCAATGTGTTTTCTCTCGTCTCCAACTTCAAATGCCAAGAATGGAGCATCACATAGACAGGTATGTGATGTCTTTGACAGAAGAACTGTCAGTTCCCAATAGTAAATAAGTTGACCTTATGGAATCTAAGGGTATTAAATGAGAGAGGAAAATAACTAAAAAAAAAAAAGAGAGAGGTAAGATTTAATTGGATTTAAAAATAAAAGCAAAAGTCCAGGACATCTATTTAGGATATGTTCATTCATATTTTCATCAAGATTTGAGGAGATACCAAATCAATAAAGAAAGAAAGGTGATTATGAATTAGAGTGCTTTAAACCTAACATATTTTAGAAAGTTAAGACAGATTATTTTTGAATTGAAGAAAAAAGTAATGGAGACACTGGGTAGAATTGGTTTCTACAAGAAAAGTAAATATATCAGGATTTGAGAAGTTGACAAGAATCCACCAAAATCCTAGAGGAGAACACAGGCAACACCCTTTTTGAACTTGGCCATAGCAACTTCTTGCAAGATACATCCATGAAGGCAAGGGAAATAAAAGTAAAAATGAACTATTGGGACTTCATCAAGATAAAAAGTTTCTGCACAGCAAAAGAAACAGTCAACAAAACTAAAAGACAATCTACAGAATAGGAGAAGATATTTGCAAATGACCTATCAGATAAAGGGCTAGTATCCAAGATCTATAAAGAACTTATTAAACTCAACACCCAAGAAACAATCCAATCATGAAATGGGCAAAAGACATGAACAGAAACCTCACAGAGGAACACATACACAAGGCCAACATGCACATGAGAAAATGCTCCACATCACTTGCCATCAGGGAAATACAAATCAAAACCACAAGGAGATACCACCTCACACCAGTGAGAATGGGGAAAACTAACAAGACAGGAAACCACAAATGTTGGAGAGGATGCGGAGAAAAGGGAACCCTCTTGCACTGTTGGTGGGAATGTGAACTGGTACAGCCACTCTGGAAAACTGTGTGGAGGTTCCTCAAAGAGTTAAAAATAGACCTGCCCTACGACCCAGCAATTGCACTGCTGGGGATTTACCCCAAAGATACAGATGCAGTGAAACAGCAGGGCACCTGTACCCCAATGTCTATAGCAGCAATGTTCACAATAGCCAAACTGTGGAAGGAGCCTCGGTGTCCATCGAAAGATGAATGGATAAAGAAGATGTGGTCTATGTATACAATGGAATATTCCTCAGCCACTAGAAATGAATACCCACCATTTGCTTCAATGTGGATGGAACTGGAGGGCATTATGCTGCGTGAAGTAAGTCAATCGGAGAAGGACCATTATTATATGGTTTCACTCATATAGGAAATATAACAAATAGTGAAAGGGATTATAGGGGAAAGGAGAGAAAATGAGTGGGAAAAAATTAGAGAAGGTGACAAAACATGAGAGACTCCTAACTCTGGGAAACGAACAAGGGATAGTGGAAGGGAAGTTGGGTGGGGGCATGGGGTGACTGGGTGACAGGCACTGAGGGGTTAGTTGACAGGATGCACACTGGGTGTTATACTATATGTTGGCAAATCAAACTCCAATAGAAAATATACAAAAAAAATACTTGTATCACTCAAGGAAAATAATAGAAATATGACAAAAGAGAAAATAAATGATATGTAGGATCAGATAAGAAATGAAAGAAATAATAAAATAAGATTGAATAATTAATGTTCAAATCACAAAGTCTTACCCATGAAATGAATGTTATGAGGCTCATAGCTGGAATACTTGGCATATAGCTTTGTGACATCCATAATGAAAAAGGAAAGGAAGGGACCCCTGGGTGGCTCAGGGTGAGCGTCTGCCTTCGGCTCAGGGTGTGATTCCGAGATCTGGGACGTAGTCCTGCATCAGGCTCCCTGCATCAGGGAGCTTGCTTCTCCCTCTGCTTATGTCTCTGCCTCTGTGTGTGCGTGTCTCTCATGAATAAATAAATAAATCTTAAAAAAAAAAGAAAAAGAAAAAGAGAGGAAACAGAATTTGCAATTTAAGCAGGAAGTAAAATGAGACTATACCTATAGTGGCCAAAAGTTTTCTGTTTCCACTTCATTTCTCCACAGTACTACACGGGACAAGGCCACTCAGGTGGTTCAAACATGACATAACCCATATAAACACTTTTATTTCCTCCCAATGCAGTTAGAATAAATTGCAAACTCATTACATATTTTCAAAGAAAGAAATTCAAAGTCAGTATCTCCAGGTATTTTTATAGTGGATTTCCAACGCTTAAAGAATGGAGAAGTCATATGTTATTTAAATTATTCCAGATCTAAGTGTCTTATGAGGTAAACATAACTTTGTGAGCTTGCAAAAAAGAGTCCAGAAAACAAAATTCTAGTCCAATCCCACTTTTGAACACAGCAGTTCAAATTTATATACACACACAGACAGATTACAAAGAAAATCCATCATAGTATTTTCAGGAATAATGCCCATTATTTACTTGAGAAATAGTTTAATATTAAGAAATGAAGTGACAATTTTTTTTATAATTCTTGGCATGTAATAATAATAGCTCATGCTTAATGAGTACTTACTATATGTCAGGTGCTATTCTAAATATTTATTTATTTATTTATTTATTTATTTATTTATTTATTTATTTATTATAGTCACAGAGAGAGAGAGAGAGAGAGAGGCAGAGACACAGGCGGAGGGAGAAGCAGGCTCCATGCACCGGGAGCCCGATGTGGGATTCGATCCCGGGTCCCCAGGATCGCGCCCTGGGCCAAAGGCAGGCGCTAAACTGCTGCGCCACCCAGGGATCCCTCTAAATGTTTTTTTTTTTTTTTTTTTTTAAGATTTATTTATTTATTCATGAGAGACACAGAGAAAGAGGCAGAGACATAGGCAGGAGGATAAGCAGGCTCCCCATGGGGAGCCTGATGTGGGACTTGATCCTGGGATCTCAGGATCACTCCCTAAGCCGAAGGCAGACGCTCAACCTGAGCCACCCAGACATCACTCTAAAAGTTATTAAATCCTCATAACGCCCTTTTGAGGTCAGTGTTATTGTCCCCATTTTATAGAAAATGGAGACACAAAAAGGTAAGAATTTTGTCCGAAGCCACACGGATAGTAAAGTCGGAGGCAGGATGTGATTACAGGCAGCCTACCCCTGATCTCGGGGTTCTTAACCGTCGTGCTGCCCAGCAGGCATATGGTAAATATTTGTTGACCTACATTTTATTATTTCTGCTAAGAGTAGCTCTTGCTGTGTGCCACTTGCCCTCTGCTTAAGGTAATTTTAAAAAATAAAATGGGATCCCTGGGTGGCGCAGTGGTTTAGCGCCTGCCTTTGGCCCAGGGCGCGATCCTGGAGACCCGGGATCGAATCCCACGTCGGGCTCCTGGTGCATGGAGCCTGCTTCTCCCTCTGCCTATGTCTCTGCCTCTCTCTCTCTCTCTCTGTGTGTGACTATCATAAATAAATAAACATTAAAAAAAAGATTTATTAAAAAAATAAAATAAAATAAAATAAAATAAAATAAAATAAATTATTGTGACTCACAGTTTTCAGTGGGTTGACTGGGCAAGGCGCCCTTGGGGTCTAACGTGCAGTTCCAGTGAGATGCTAGCTGAAGGTGTGGTTGCTCTGGATACTCAGAGGCTTATTTGCGATGTGTCAGAGGCCCCAATACTTCTCAGCCTCTGCACTAGGCTTGGGCTTCTTGGAGCATGGTGGTCTACAGGTAGCTGCACTTATTCAATAGCCATTAACTTCCTAGAGGCAAGAATTGGAAGCTTCTAGGCCAACTGATGGCATCCCAAGTGGACACAGCATCATTTCCACCATGTCCTATGGGACAAGCAGTCACAGGCTCCCTCTGGATTCAAGAGGACATAGGAAACAGCTCACCGGCGGGTGGGGAGTGGCAGTGGTACATGATAGGAGAGCAGGGCTGACCTGCCACAATTACTATTTGTGTTTAATAATGCAAAAGCTAAGCACTATACAATGATCCTCAGTGAAAAGGCTTCTTCCTTCCATAGTTGTCTTCATCTTTCTGGTTTTCCCCAGCTACCTCCAACTGGTAACCACTTTCATTGCTTTGTTAATGTGTCCTTCCAGGTCCTTCTTGGAAATATAACCAAAAGCAAATGTATATCCTTCTCCTTCTGGTTTACAAAAGGGAGCAGACTGTATACACCAGTTACCACCTTATATCTTGGAGAACTGTCTGTATTAATATGCACTAAAAGAGAAAAGAGATGGAAGGAAAGGAGGGAGGAGAAAGAAGAGGGAGGACGGAAGAAGATAGAATTAGAGACTACATACCAACAAAAACACCAGGAGCAGACACTACATTATTAGTAGAGGTTATCTCTCCAAGAAGAGATTAATGCTATTTCTTTCTCTTTTCTGCATTTTCTGAATTTACTATAATGAATATAGGTTATGTTTGTGATAAAAACGTTTTCAATACCAAAACCACATCATTCAATTTTTATGCTGCTCTGTATTTTGTTCTTGTCGTTATTGTTTGTCTATTTTTGAGAAATTGACCTCTGACCATGGTATAATAGAAAAAGAAGACTGATACGGCTTTCTTTGGGAATTTCTCAAATATACCTGCATGATCTTATACAAGTGTACTGTGTCAATTCCCTTTTCCTGCAACCTGACCTTCTATTGAATCCATGATGTTACCTTATTATCCTGAATATAATTGTTATGTACCTACCATGTACAAGGCAAGGCACTATGCTATGTGTTCTGGGTTTTGGAGATGATAAAGAAGAACACATATATACCTATCTGGGCTATAATTTGATAAGTGTCATATTTGCAAGCCTAATTTGGGATCACAAAAACAAAGACCTATTAATCTTTCTGATAGGAATAGGAATTCAGGGCACAGCTTCTATAGTGGGTGCTATTTGAGCTGGATCATCAAAAACCCATTTTTGAAAAAAGGTAGGATAAGGCAGTCTGAGTAGGAGCTGTGGTTGCTGCTAGGGAGCTTGATGAAGCACCTTTGTGGGTAAAGTGGTAGCAGGTGACACTGCAAATACAGACCCAGATCCAAGGACAGAAGGGCTTGAAGCCAAATTGAGAAGTTGCAAGTTCTGCCCTTGAGCACAGGAGGGACAGCCAAGAAAGGAGGGTGACCATGTGCCAGGCACCAGATCTGTCTTTCCTTTGATCCAGGTGCCTTTTGCGCAAGACACAGTGAATTAATATTTGTTCTTGTAACAGGTACTTTCTGAGTTCAAGGAAATAAATCCTTGAGGGGTTTTATTTCATTTACACTCTCAGCAATCTCAAAAGAAGACATTGTGTCCCTCTGAGGTTTCAGTGGAGGTGAAAATACAGAGATTAGGCTGGGTTTAAAACTCTCTCGAGACTCCTCTTGGTGTCACTGATGGATAAAATCCTCTTTGCCTCCAAATAATAAAATAAAAAACAAATATTCACACTGAATGGTACTTCTTCGTCCTCCTTCTTCCCATGGCTAAGAGCTCTGAGAAACTAGGCAGGTCACCAGGGCACTCAGGCCCATGTGTGGTCCATTCTAGACGCTCAAAGTAAGTTAATTGTCATGCTGTGGCAAAGCAGAACCAAGACACACATCTCCAAAGGACTAATCTGCAGAAATTAGTCTTGCACCAGCTTTGGCTTCCTGTTGGTACTCATGGGTATCTCTAGCAGGAGGAAAACCAGACAGTGGGTGCACAGAGCACAGAATAGTAAACTGTGAGAGCTGGTACAGCATTTAAGTAGAGAGGCCCAAATTGTCAGATTCCTACTTTCCTCTGTTCACTAGAAGCCATTTTTCCCTGAAGGCTGGCAGGGAGGGAGAGGAGGCTTGCCAAGGCCAGCCAATAGGAGACCATCTGGGAAGATTGGCCTGTTGCAAGTATATGTTTCATTTACATCCTTCAGGACTCACTAGGGAGATAAGGGACTTAGAAAGTGTGTGAGCTCCTCATAGTTAGAGGGACTCCCTCTGAGATTTCACAGGCTCATTCAATGCCTCAACCTGCAGGTTACTGCTCAAATAAGAAGCCTCCCTTAATTCTTCAGCTGGAAATGCACCCCTGTATTTTCTGAATCAGCAAAGCACCTTGTTTTAAGGATCTTAGAACACTGGCAGGACAGAGAGAACACTGGTTTTTGACTCAGATGACCCTGGTTTTGATATCTTGCAGCGCCATGTGCTTGCTCCATGGCCTTGGAAATATATTTATTTATTTGAGTCCATAAGGCTTTTATCATTAAAGGGAAGGGACTACTGACTGCGGGATTGTTGTGAGAACGAACTGAAGTTCCATGTAAATGACTGCCTAGTTATTCTATAGAGAGAGTCCAAATGAAGACTTGGTCAGGCCTAAATTCAAAACCCCATTTCTTTTTTTAAGATTTTATTCATTCATGAGAGACACAGAGAGATTGAGAGAGGCAGAGACAAAGGCAGAGGGAGAAGCAGGCTCCATGCAGGGAGCCCGATGCGGGCCTCGATCCCGGGACTCCAGGATCATGCCCTGGGCGGAAGGAAGGTGGCAAACTGCTGAGCCACCCAGGGATCCCCCTCAAAACCTCATTTCTACCATGTAATCTCTTGGTAAGACTTTACGACAGTCTCTTAGCCTTTAGATATTTGAGTATCCTCTTTCTGAAAAATTACATTCATCCTGTATATTGGTTGTAAGAATTAGTGGAAATGTAGATAATATGCCTAGCACAGTTTCTGGTGTCTGGTAGATATCCAAATATGACCTCTTCTCTTTTTATTTCTTCTTTTTTTTTTTAATTTATTATTTATGATAGTCACAGAGAGAGAGAGGCAGAGACACAGGCAGAGGGAGAAGCGGGCTCCATGCACCGGGAGCCCGACGTGGGATTCGATCCTGGGTCTCCAGGATCGTGCCCTGGGCCAAAGGCAGGCGCCAAACCGCTGCGCCACCCAGGGATCCCTTTTTATTTCTTCTTGATGTTGCCTTGTCTCTCCCATTTTTCAGACAGTAAAGAGACCATAAAGATTCTTTGAAGGCTAAAAACATGCCTGTGTCCAGACACCTTTAATTTATTTATTGAATAACTAAAAGAAGATTTGCTAAATAATTTGGTTGGTGTCACTGGGGAATAAGAAGAATAAATCTATGGGTGGCTTTCTATTTTAGATTTCAGTTAAAATCCCCTGAGTGGCACAAGCCCAGCCTCCCAGGAGTCCTTGCCTCTGTCACCACTGTGTAGATACACTGGTCTCACTATGTCCAGAAGCAGCCAGCCCCTCCCAGCCTTGGGGCACTTGTGCACTTCCTTTGCCTGGGATATTTTCCCCATGAATTTCTACCTGGCTGTTTCCTTCTTGCCTTTTGAAAAATTCCTCATGTTGAAAGATTACTTCTTTGGGGAGCTTTTTCCAGGCCATGCTCTCAGAGTTAGCATTTTCTCCAATGCTTTTTTCTTCACTAATTTGTTTCTTTCATAGAATTTTCTAACAGCTAAATTATAGCAGAGTATGTTTTTGAGTTTTGTTGCCCAGAATCTTCTTGGTTCAGGATAATTTGATCCAAGCTTTTGAGATGCCAGGAGCTTCGGATGAAGCTGACTTCATCCCAGGGCTCCAGGATAGGATTGCATGACGTAGAAGAAACCAATCATTAAACTGTAGCCCTCTGCTCATGGTGATGGGTTCAAAGATCTCTCTCACTCTCAAATCAGAATACTGTAGCCAAATGAAACTCAATTCTGGGTCATAAAAAGTGATTGGAGAAGTAGCTTCCTCTTTCCTATGGACATAAATCAGAAAAGATATAGAGGCTGATGCTGGAGTAGTTATCTTACAGCAAAGAAAGAGAAAGGAGAATGTGTGTGTGTGTGTATCTTATATATGATTATCATTTAAATATCTGGCTCAATATAAACTCAAACTGGACCTAGTAACATAGTCTTCAGTTACATACTCAATATATAATTGACCCTGAACAATGCAGGGGTTAGGAGGGATACAGATCCCCTGTGTATTAAAAAAAAAAAAACCTCATGTATAACTTTGACTCCCCAAAAAGCTTAACTACTAATAGCCTTCTGTTGACTATGACTTTATATGATAATGTAAACAGTCGATTAACACATAGTTTGTATGTTATGTGCATTATATACTAAATTTTTACAATAAAATAAGCTGGAGAAAATAAAATGTTATTAAGAAGGCCATAGAGAAGAGAAAATACATTTATAATACTGTACTGATTTGTCAAAAAAATGTGCATGTAAGTAGGTCCACAGAGTTCAAAGTCATGTTGTTCATGAGTCAACTGTATTTCTTTTGCTTACCCAGTTTATCTGAGTTTTCTGGCCTGTTACAAAAATTATCAAGATAGAAACATTTATTTAGTATCTGTCTTTAACACTAACTAAATCTTCAGGAGTGAAGGAATTGGGTCTCTTTCCTTGTTGTATCACTCATGCCTAGTATAGTGGTATTTATAAAATAAGTTCTTTATAAATATTTTTGAACAGATAAACATGGTATAGTGCCAAGCTCCCAGGGGCCTCCTGTATTCTCCAGATGTGGTCTCACTCAGACTTTTGGAGTATTGAAAAGGCTTGGAAATGGTTGGGTTGTGTTTCATAATAGTGATAAGTGTGGAACATCCAGAATGCCAGCATTAGCTTGCAGATTTTTGTAAGAGTTTTGGTACCTGAGTAGACCTAAATGAAGGCTGTGTGTTGAGGCAGTTTCTGAGCATCCAGGGTAAGACACGAATGTTCAACTCAACAGAAGTCCTACCTTTCCCTGTTGCTAAAATCACTCTGGGACTGCTGAAACTGTCATGGAATCAGAATTTTCAAATTAAAATAAGCCCTAGGGATTCTTTAATCCTATTGTATGGATACAGAAAGATATGCCCAGATAGTTGAAGAATTGGTCATCCAGCTTACCATACATCACTCCAGACCACAATTCTTTGTTGCCTCCTCCTCTTTTCCTTCCCCTCTTTCTTTCATTTCAAATATCTTCACAGACGGCTTTCTCTTTTCCTGCCAGCCACGGTCTGTAATGTTGGCACTATACTTATGCAGACAAATATAACATGATCTCTGCCCTTAAGCATCTTATGATCTATTAGAAAATGGAGAACAGGCAAAGGACTTTCATAACAGCATGTGGTCATTATTGAAGGTTGTTGAATCCTGTTTGTAGGGCATTGTATCTAGTCGGCTGGCTGAGGTGGCTGAGTAATGGTGGTTGGTGGTCAAAGGAAGGTTATGGGGAACTTTGAAAAGGTAAAACATGAGCTGAGCCCTGAACGTTGTTTCAGGTGGAGGTCATCAAAACATTAAGATTGGCGTTACGGTGACTTTAAACATGGCAAGATATGCTTAATCGGATGGACAGTGATGAGAGATGAGATGGTAGAGGCACATGTAGGTTGCATGCGAATGGCCTTGCTGGTCATTCAGGAACCTTGAACATTATCACAGGGACAGCAAGTGTTTGAGAGATTATGAGCAGGGAAGAAGCATGGTGAAATGGGCATTAGAGAGTGACTGCTCTAACTGCCCAGATTGATGGGTGGATAGGACAGATGACAGGCAGAGAGTTAGGAGGCTGTGTCGGTAATCAGTGTGGGGGTGGGGGGCTGGTGAAGGCTGGCGGAGGTGTGACAACACAGACTGCTATGACAAGACACCCTGACACTCTGATGCTTCACTAGACTCCCTCCTCCCTCCTTCCCTCACCTTTAATGATTTCTGGATGTTCTGAAGTGGAACCTGGCAGATGGTATTTTAAGAAAAAATGACTTCACAGCCTCAGGTTCCGATCTGATTTATATATTTTTCTACCAGAAGGAGATGAGAATGCAGTACCTTCTTAGGTAATTAATGATTCAACATGGTGCCTTTGCAAAATGAAATTGAAGCGGCTGGAAGCCTCATTTGCAGCCATAAGAATTCAAAGGACACAAGAAGGCTGATTTGTGATTGTTGCTTTTCCTCAATAAAAATTAAACTGATTACAAAGAGCTGACAACGAGACAATGTCTTGCGGAAGTAATGTTTCTGACATTTCGCTGAGTGTTTACCACAAATATTCAAATTTATCATTCTTGACATTCTTTAGAAAAATGGAGATAAAATATTATTTTGGTCCTGCAATATTTGCTTGTATGCACATTTATATGCATGCATAATTGATGGAAAATTAAAAGATTTCTGAGCTCCCCTCATATTCATTTTTTAGATTAAGGACTCTGATGAGAAATCATAGAATTAAGCCCATAGAGCTTGTACTTTGGATATAAAAAGCATTTAAGGAGTCATATTTTCTGCAGAAAGAATGTGCCCATCATTAAAATCCTGGGATTCTTTTGTGAATTCAACTTTTGAAGAAGAATTATTAACAGAAATAATAGATAACATTCATATGACTTTTGTAAGCTTACAGGTACGATCTTAAGTCTTTCGATGGTCATTTGGATATTATTACTGTCCCATTTCATGATGAGACCAGAATTCTACTCCTTATTTGATATCAGACAAATTCCTAAGCACTTGAGCTTTAGTTTCCTTGTCTGTACATGGAACTAATCATTCTTGTGTCATGGGGCTAGTATCAGGATCACAGGGTCAAAATAAAACACAGCGCAGTGACTTATTAGTAGTGTGCATTGATATTATAACATCAATTCTATTACACTAGGCCATAGTTTAATTCTGACTTTCTTTTTCATTTCTGTTTTAATAATCTTGAAGTCATCCTAAATCAAATCATTCCGTTGTTATATAGGCTTTTCTTTTACAGTATGCTCTTTGGTTTTGTTTTTATTTTATCTTTATTCCATTCTGTCAACCATTGGCACTGTACACAGTTTTACAAAATTTCTTTAAGGCTGCTCACCTGGTCTTCGCCCCACCATCCTTTCCACTCATTTCATCCTTCACAATGACACTATGTGAATCTTTCAAAACATTGTCTTTGATTATATTAGTTTCCTGATAGATTTTTGTTGTTGGAAAAGACCCCGAATAGCCAGGGGAATACTGAAAAAGAAAACCAGAGCCGGGGGCATCACAACGCCAGATTTCAAGTTGTACTACAAAGCTGTGATCATCAAGACAGTGTGGTACTGGCACAAAAACAGACACATAGATCAATGGAACAGAAGAGAGAATCCATAAATGGATCCTCAACTCTATGGCCAACTAATATTAGACAAAGGAGGAAAGATTATCGATTGGAAAAAGGAAAGTCTCTTCAATAAATGGAACTGGGAAAATGGGACAGCCACATGCAGAAGAATGAAACTAGACCATTCTCTTACATAATATACAAAGATAAACTCAAAATGGATGAAAGATCTAAATGTGAGACAAGATTCCATCAAAATCCTAGAGGAGAACACAGGCAACACCCTTTTTGAACTTGGCCACAGCAACTTCTTGCAAGATACATCCATGAAGGCAAGGGAAACAAAAGCAAAAATTAACTATTGGGACTTAATCAAGATAAAAAGCTTCTGCACAGCAAAAGAAACAATCAACAAAACTAAAAGACAACCTACAGAATGGGAGAAAATATTTGCAAATGACCTATCAGATAAAGGGCTAGTATCCAAGATCTATAAAGAACTTATTAAACTCAACACCCAAATAGCAAACAATCCAATAATGAAATGGGCAAAAGACATGAACATAAATTTCACAGAGGAAGACATAGACATGGCCAACAAGCACGTGAGAAAATGCTCTGCATCACTGGCCATCAGGGAAATATAAATCAAAACCATCATGAGATACCACCTCACACCAGTGAGAATGGGGAATATTAACAAGACAGGAAACAACAAATGTTGGAGAGGATGTGGAGAAAGGGGACCCGTCTTGCACTGTTGGTGGGAATGTGAACTGGTGCAGCCACTGTGGAAAACTGTGTGGAGGCTCCTCAAAGAGTTAAAAATAGTTCCACCCTATGACCCAACAATTGCACTGCTGGGAATTTACCCCAAAGATACAGATGTAGTAAAAAGCTGAGAAACCTGCACCCCAATGTTTATAGCAGCAATGTCCACAATAACCAAAATGCGGAAGGTGTCTTGGTGTCCATCAAAAGATGAATGGATAAAGATGTGGTCTATGTATAGAATGGAATATTACTCAGCCATTAGAAACGACCAATACCCACCATTTGCTTCGACGTGGATGGAACTGGAGGGTATTACGCTGAGTGAAGTAAGTCAATCCAAGAAGGACAAACATTATACGGTTTCACTCATAAAGGGAATATAAAAAATAGTTAAAGGGATTATGGGGGAAAGGAGAGAAAATGAATGGGAAAAATTAGAGAGGGTGACAAAACATGAGAGACTCCTAACTCTGGGAAACGAACAAGGGGTAGTGGAAGGGGAGGTGGGCAGGGGGATGGGGTGACTGGATGACAGGCACTGCGGGGGGCAATTTACGGGATGAATACTGGGTGTTATACTATATATTGACAAATAGAACTCCAATATATATATATATATGTAAATTTTGTTGTCTACAAAATTGAGAACATATTCCATCCCTGACATCAAGGACTCCTGTATCCAGTTACCTTCTAATTTCTCCCTAAATGCTTTTCATGAGTGCTAAAACAATAGCTTTCACTGATGTAATGTTTTATAATTTATAAAGTGTCTGTGGATGCCCATGACATTCGATACAAAAACATTAATTTCTTCTGTCATAGCTTTCAGAGACATGTTTAATTGTATTACATTGGAGATGTTATGGTGTTGCCTAATGGAAAAATACATTTTATCTCAGATTCTTGCAAACAAAATGATTATTTATAAATAGAGTACACACCTGTTGAGATGGCTAAAATTAAAGAAAAAACCTGACAATTCCAAATGTTGTTAAAGATTAGAAGCTACTAGATCACTCATACATTTCTTGCTAAGAATGCAAAATGATACAACTATCCTGAAAAACAGTTTGGCAGTGTTAATAAAGTTAAGAATACATTTCTTATATGGCCTAACAATTCCACTTCTGAGTATTAACCAAAAGTAGTGAACAGTTTTGTATACAAACCTTGCTACAAATGTTCAGCTTCATCTATAAAAACTAAAAACAACATTTTAATTTGTAATGGACAAAACCTGGAAAGAAACAACCTTAATGTCCTGCAGAAGGTGAAATGTTAAACAATTTCTGATATATCCATACAATGAAATATTACTCAGCAATGAAAAGGAGCAAATTATTGATTCATGCAACTGCTGGATGGCTCTTAAGCACAATGAATGGAATAAAAAAACAACCAATTTAAAATGTGGCAGAGTGCCTGGGTGGCCCAGTTGTTTAAGCATCTATCTTTCACTCAGGTCATGATCCTGGGGTCCTGGGATGGAGTCCTGCATCGGGCTCCCTTCTCAGTGGGGACCCTGCTTCTCCCTCACCCTCTGTCCCTAACCCTGGTCTCTCTCATGTTCTCTCTCCCTCAAAAAAATAAATGAAATCTTTAAATAAAATGAAATATTGCATACTGTATGATTTTGCTTATTTAACCTTCTCAACGTGACAAAATTAGAGAGGTGGAGAACAGATGAATGGTTGTTAGGGGTTAGAGGGAGGGTATAACAATTAAAGAAGGAGAATTAGGGATTTCCTTTGTGGTGATGGAATAGTCCTATATCTCAATTGTGCTGGTGGTTTTACAAAACTAAACAGTTTACAAAATATCAGAGCCGCACACACATACACAGACACAAATGCAGAAATGAGTGTATATGGAAGCTGGTGAATTCTGAATTTGGTCTGTAGTTTGGTTATTATTATGGTGTGAATGGTTACCATAGCAAACGAAGATGTTATCACTGGAGGAAACTGAATGAAGAGGATATGGGAATTTTCTTTATGCTTTTTGCATGTCTTAAGTCAGCCTAAAATAATGTCAAAATCAAAAAAAAAGTTTTTTAAAATGTGAGAGAAGTAAGAGAGGTAGTAAAAATATTTCCAAAGCCATAACAAAGATTAAAAAAGCAAATTATACAGACAGACTTTAGATACAAAACTGTCTGACTGGGGATGCCTGGTAGGCTTAATCGGTTAAGCATTCACCTTCAGCTCAGGTCATGATCCCAGGGTCCTAGGATGGAGCCTCACGTCAACCTCCTTGCTCAGTGGGGAGCCTGCTTCTCCCTCTCCCTCTGCCTGCTGCTCCCCCTGCTTGTTCTCTCTCTCTCTCTGAAATGAATAAATAAAATCTTTAAAAACAAGCAAAGGAACAAATAAACAAAAAATGCCTGACCAGCACAGTTGAGGGCTATAACATCATCTTCCTTTTCATTAACAGCAACAGTCAGCATGTTGAAGAGAAGCAGAGTCTTTTAAATTTAATTAATTAATTAATTTTGGAGTCCAACTGATACTCAGTCTTTGAAGTCTGTATTTTAGGCAAATTCTTAAGTCTAGTCTAAAAACTTTCTAAAGTAAAAAGCACCTGTGTCCACACAAATAATATTTAACGTGTGACCCAAAATAGAAACCAATCTGGAAAAAGCCCAGGTGACTACTACAAAGATTATTTGTGAGCTGATTTAGAAGTCTTGGTCTCGGATCTGTTTTCAAAGTCTTGAAATGTTAGAGAGGGAAAAAAAAAAAAAAAACACATCACACTCACAATGACACAAAGCAAGTTGGTTCAATAACCTGAATAAACCTAGCCTTTACTGGGGTGATAGATGTTATAGATTATTTTTTAAATCCTCTTACAAAGAAGAAACTGAAGGCTATAAGGACACACTATATCCTCTAGAATTTGCAGTATGTAGCTTGGTACTATAATCCATGTAGAAGCAGAGATTCTTATTCCAAAGGATGAGTTTAATCTCAGTGGTTTCTTTTGCATTTATTCATTAATTTATCCTTTCATTTTTTGACCAATATTAATTGCTTCTTTATTATGTGCCATGAGCTATGCCAGTAGCTGGGCTACAACAATGAACAAGAAAGTGAGACTTCATGAAACCGTTATAGCAAGGGAAATGTTACCCAATAATTAAAACAATAATTAAAATTGTGACATGTACAACACAAGAAATAGGCATGATGTTATAAAAACAACAGGAATACTGATCAATTCTGGAGTTAGTGATAGCTTCTTAAAACCAGTTTCTTCTACCTCATTTCAGATTGTTGTGGAAAGACAGCAGAGATCCAATGGGGTAGATATAGTATGGAAGGAGTGTCTCCACCCCCGTCATGATACCGGATAAGAGGGATCCATGAAAGGGGTAGTAAGGGCAGGAGGGTGGAGGCTGCTCATCAGGAATCAGGCCAGGCAGTTTCACTTAGAAATACAGAGAGACAGGTTGCTAGTTCCTGGGAAGTTTGTGAAGTTTGTTACTTAGCTGGTCATGAGTAACACTCAATTCCCTGATGAGGAGAGAAAACTAGGGATCCAGCAGAGTTGATGGTCGAAAACACAGCAGACATCAGCAAACTGAGCAGGGAACAGGTGTGGAGTCTCAGGAAGCTGGTGTCTGAACTGGAAAATATTATAGAAGGAAAAACGTCCTCCCTAAGGTTGAGTTTGAAACCTATAGGTTAACATTAGCTAGTACTCATGCCATTCTCAACATTGAGTAATACCCCGGCCTCCTGCCTAATTTCTTCATCCTTTTCCTCCATCTATAGCCAGTGCTTAATCCTAACATGTGGCAGGAAAAGCTGAAACTGTATGAACTCTTTTGGCCAGCTTTTGAAGGTCAGTTTGATAACTGACTACTTCCTCATAGACCTTAAAGGAAACTGGTCCTTCCAGTGTGATCTTGTTTGCCAAGGAATAAAAACAAGTTCCCCAAAGGGGATTAAATGGCAACAGTCTCTATGACACTTACAAATGACCTTTCTGACCATTTCTGAACCACCTTTACTCAGCAGACTATAGTTTGTTTGTCTATGCAGGACACCAAGAACAGGGCTCATTAAGATGGCACCAAAACTATCTTCATCTTTCCTTTATTAAAATCCGCATAATGTTTTCTCTGCAAAGGTGTGAATCCAGATGCCATCAATAGCTCTGATATCTGAGAATTACCACAATAAGCATGTAGGTCAATGTCCCCCACCCCACCATGAACTATGTCATATATGATTAAACTAAACTTCCAAGTGATATAAACATAGGGAAAACACATGTCAAAGAGTGTTAGTAGAGGAAGTTACTGCCAGGAGGGGTGAAAAGGGACAGTTTCAAAATGGAGGTGGCAAATGAATGAAGCATTAAAGCATTGGTAGTGTAGAGGCCATGCAGTTGCATTACTCAGAGCTTCTTTCAAGAGAATCTGCCACAAGAATCAGGTGGATTGAGAGCCTCCTGCTGCCATACCTTATTTTTTAATCCATATAGTATCCACCTGAGGCTACGATTCCCAGCCAATGACTGAACATAATGGGACTATTGAGCCAGGCTATTTCTCCCCACTGTGAGACCCCTCTATGAGCAACTTTGTTCCCAGACTCCCCTTGACCTTACTAAAACTTTCTCAGAATTGCAATGCAGTCTCAGGCTTCTTATACCTTATCTTCTTTCCTTCCTTCTTCCCTTTCATGGGTGCAAGAGCTACATCATAGTCTGAAGGCTCTTTCCACTTTTATGCACATGTTTATCCTTCACAGGTGTTTCTGAAGAGGGATTTATTTCCCCAGTAAATCTCTTTTACATCCAATCCTGTCTTGGTGTCTGCTTCATAAAGGTTCTGATTCAGGTAGGGTTTTTGAGTGACTGATCTGATTAATGGATGGCTTAATCAACATGATCACAGCTTTGCTTAATTTAGTGGACAGACACATACCCAAGTTTCAGTCATGTGTGGGACCTCCCTTGGTTCCTTAAGAATTGAAGTTGAAAAAACATCTAGACCTATAATAGCACTCCAGCTGGTCTGAAGGGTTAACGTGCTTCAAGGAAGCACACTTCTTGCCTGCTGACTTAAGGTCCTTGATCTGTAACAGAACTCATTTATTTACTTCCTTGAGAATTGCAGACCACTGGCCCTGGGGAATGAAGGACCAGAACTTCCCTAGGCCACAGAAGCCATCAAGTCTGTTTGAAGCTGCCTTAGCCTTCTGATTAGCTCAGCAATATTTTAGCAAAATGTTTTTCTTTTTTGAGGTCACACAATCACTTTACTGACCTTCCTTTGTGCATCTGTAGGCCCTGCTCTCCTTTGCAGAAAGAACAGAGTACTCTTGTACAACCTCTGGGTACCAAGGAACCAGACCTTCTTGCACAACACCCCACCCCCACCCCCTAATCCCAGGCACCAAGGAACTAGAACTTCTTATACAACTTCTGAGCACCAAGATAACTTCGTAGCTGACATCATGGATTATGCATGTAAACAAGAAATGTCACAGACCACTGTACTCCCTTAACTGATTAAACCCCTTTTAAAAATCTGTGGGCCAAGCAGAAACCTGGGAGTTGGCCTTTGGACAAGAGTCTGCCTTATCCCCAGGGAGGCAGCCTCCTGAATAAAGTTTATATCCCCTTCCAATCAAAACTCATCTCTTGATTTTTGGCCTTTGAGCCATGGGCCACTGAACTTGGGTTTCAGTAACAGAATATGCCAAGTAATAAAAGAGCAGCTACACTGAAATCACCTTGTGTTCTGTCTGGGTGGTGGCTCTTGAGGTGGCCTCGCTTACACTCAGATTTCCCTCAGACCCTCTCAACCCCAACCCATCAAACTAAAGGAGCAAAATCTGCCTCCTTTCTCTACAGACAGTTATAAATTTTCAGACCTTTATCCTTTCAGGCTTGTTATCTTAGGTATGGAACCTCAGGAGACATTATCTTGGCTTCCCATCAACCTATTCATTAATTCAATAAATCCCACCTGAGAACTCATAGAAGCAATAGTTATTTAAGGGTAGTGAAAGAGAGTAGACTTTGGAGCCCAAATGCCTGTGTTAAGAGAAAGACAAAGACTTTATGATTTCACTTATATGTGGAATTTAAGAAACAAAACAGATGAATATAGGGGAAAGGAAGGGAAAATAAAATAAGATGAAAATAGAGAGAGGGGCAAACTATAAGAGATGCTGAACTCTAGGAAACAAACTGAGGATTGCTGGAGGAGGGTGAAGAGAAGGTGACTTGATGATAGGCATGAAGGAGGGAACTTGAGGTATCGAGCACTGAGTGTTATATGCAACCAACCAATCACTAAATTCTACCCCTGAAACTAAGAAACAAAAACAAACAAAACAAAACAAAACAAAAAACCCACAAAACAAAACAAGAAAAAAACAAAACAACTCAAAAACAAAACAACTCAGGGGATCCCTGGGTGGCGCAGCGGTTTGGTGCCTGCCTGCCTTTGGCCCAGGGCGCGATCCTGGAGACCCGGGATCGAATCCCACATCGGGCTCCCGGTGCATGGAGCCTGCTTCTCCCTCTGCCTGTGTCTCTGCCTCTCTCTCTCTCTGTGACTATCATAAATAAATTAAAATTTAAAAAAAAACAAAACAAAACAACTCAGCCTTACCATTTCAATCAACAGGTTAAATTCTCTGTGACTCAGTTTCCTCATCTATAAAAAAGAATAATAAATTACCTGTCCTATGGAGTTATGATAAGAATATAAAATATAATACGAACAGACATTTAGAACAGAATCTGCTACATGTATAGAAAGTATTCATAAAAATGATTATTAGTATTTCTATGTACCATAACCTGTGCCAGGATTTGGAAATGCAAAAGTTAGTAAAAGAGACAGTTCATGCCCTCAAGGAACTTTTGTTTTAGTGGAAGAGGCAAACAAAACAAACAAACAAAACTCCAGAACAAAAAAACTTAAGGAAATTAAATACTTTTTAAATTCAAAATTATATATTTTGGCATGGTATTAAGTTCTGTAATGGGAAAGGGGTACTGGGCTGATTTGGTACTGCATAATTTGGGGCATCAGAGACAGCCTTTCCCCTGGGGAAGAACATATCAGGAGGAGACAAAAGCATGTGCCAAAACCCTGTGGCAGAAAGAGGCTTAGAGTGTTGGAAAATGAAAGGGAAAAAAAGAGCAAGATGTCTCAACAAATAAATGCATCCTAGAAATCTATGCTAACACATATTCTAGACATATTCTAGGCTGGCTCCTCAACACCACCTGCACGTTGTGGCCTGGCTCCCTGCTGAGGTTTAATATTATTAGAATCCACCTGGCCTTTTATATATGGCAGCCCCATCTTTAACCGCATATTATACTCAGGTAGTTTTTACATTAATTGCTTTAACCATTTCCTGTGTATGAGACAACGGCTACTCCATGCTTGTCCCTGTGTTTATCCAACCCATCACTCTGAGAAGCATCTGACTTAGAAGATAACAGCATAAACTCTGGATCTATTTTCCAAAATTCACACCATCACTTGACTTGGGCTGGCTACTTTACCTACTTGTGCTACCTACCTGTGCTTCAGATTACTCATCTGTAAAATAGGGATTAAAAACATCTTCCAATCTATAAGGCTATTATAAGTATTTGACGGCTTAGCATAAATAAAATAGTCCTATACTTGACAGTCGGTCGATGCTAGCCCTTACGTTATAAACACCATCATTATCATTTTATAGGCTCCTGTTCTTCCTTTGGGGCTCTATTTTGGGGACACTGTCTGTGTTTTACTGTGTCTTCTGTGAGCCTCTCCATCCTCTTCACTGATGGACAGTCTCTCCTTGACTTTCCCAGCCAGGGTTTTGGGCCAGTCAGGAGAGGAGAATTCTGAGTGGCATTGGGAATGCCTAAGGGCTCACAGACATGCACATGCACACATCCAAACACACCCTCTACCTCTTTCACTCCTCAGTGCCCACTGAAATGGTGCATCGTCCTTCATGGGTTCAATCTCTTGCTGTGTTGATATTCTTCCCTACTTTCCATCATAAATGATAATTTTAGGGAGAGCAACTGACATTTTAAATAATCATGATCTTCAGTAAAATGGTACTAATTTTTATGCTTTCAACTACTGCTCCTTTTCAAGGCACAAAGCAGCCAGACTTCCTTTTCACTGAAGAGATTGCTAATGCGATGACATCCGAACCATCAGCTGCCTCCCACACGGATATTGACAGCTGGGGTGCTTTCAGTGTTCTCCACAGTTATCAGCCCCTCTCCATTTGCCTCTCTCGCAGATTAGATTGAAATGGTAGCGTTTCACTCCAGTTGAGACCAGGGGGTTCTGCAGATTGACAGATATAATTATCATGTTTGCTTCCCGGCATGTGGTATCTAAGTAATAGTCTCCATATTTATCCAGCGTTAATCAGGAAAGAGTCCAATCAGTCAGAGAGGGTTTTTTCAAACCGGGCCCTGCCTAGAGAACTCATCCAGTAACGATGGTTCTCATTTCTGATATGAGGCTGGAGTCTTGCCCCAGTTCAGTCTCTGAGCAACTTTTATTATCCAAGAACCCTGGGCCTTCACGAGGGCAATTGGATCAATACAGAGGACCTGCAAAGAGGCCTGCTCCATTCATTCTGAGGAGATGGAGCAATTCAGGGACTTCCATCACCAAGGGAGTAATTAGAGAAAGATGAAAGCAAAAAGTAAAATATGATTTATTATAGTTTGGTAATTTAGTTAGTAGAAGCAGTAAGAAGGGTACACCAACACATTGTTTTGTTGTTGCTTTGCTTGTTTATTTGTTTGCAAAGGAGTAAGGATCATGGCTTTTGGTGCTCTAATGAACTTTAAAGATTATCTAGCCTGCCTTCCTTCTTCCTTTTTATAATGAGCAAATATTAGCCTTTTTCCACTAGGCTAGAATCATTTGGTTAGTTGGGGGGAGCACAGAATTTATGTGAAGGAAGAAGCCAAGACATGAAGCAGCTTTATAAATGGTGGGTGCATTTGTCACTGATATTCTGTTTTATATTATCCTTGACTTAAGTAGATGGAGGGGGGCTTTCAAACTTATGTGATCCAACCTCATTCTTTAACACCCCTAAGAAAAGCAGTCCCATCCATCCTTGGATGTCTTCCATAAAGTATGGCCACCCAGATATAATGAAGAGTCAGAGACTGACATTACTAAGAATAGTAATGGTGGTAGTAATTGTAATAATAGTGATTCTGGGAGGTGGGAAGCAGTCTTCTATGGAACCATTGCTTATTCCAGACCAGGCAACTTCCAAGGGCTTTACATAAATCATCTTATTTAGACTTTTCTGTAATTCCATGAGTCAGATGACTTTTATTTCCTTAATTTAAAAATATGGCTTAAAATATTAGGAACATTTTCTGGGTCAGGCAGTGGTCAAGTGACAGAGATACAATTGTCTGATTGAAGCTTTTTTCTTAGCCACAATGCCATTCCGCCTTTCATGTACTCCTTCATGTGCTCAGATCACCAGTTCAAGGAGAACATGAAGGGGAGAGAGAATGTGAACAAAGGTAAGTTTGGGCCTGGTGTTTTATTAGGAAAAAAGTCTGTAATAAACAGTGAAAGATAGCATGTACTCAGGCAGAAATGAAAACTCAACCTAAACAGAAGTTAAAAGTGTATGAACACAGCCAGCTAATTTTGATTCTCCAATTGCTATGTGTCTTCTGGGGAGGCTCATCAAATGGCCCACTACCTCTTTATCTATTTATTTTATTTTGTTTCTAGATCACCAAGCAGAAACTAGTCTCTTCTCTGTGGCATGCCCATAAAAGTTAAATAACACTTCTATTTAAAAAACACAGGGAGAGCTCACTCCATTTTCTTAGGAGACCTAGTCACCACTATCCTGCCTCTAGTGTGACCATTTTAAATAGATTTTATTCTCCCAGGAGGTATGGTAAGTCTGTTCCAATTAGTTGGGATATTTTCCTAAAAGAAGAAAGTGGGCAATTTCAGCGACATCTCATCTTTTATGTTTACCTGGAAAGGGGAAAGTGAATGTAGAAATTCTTAAAATAATGTTTTAATATAAATTCAATTTGCCAACATATAGTATAACACCAAGTTCTTATCCAAAAACAATAATTCAAGCACTATTCTCAGTAGCTTACCCACATGAACGCATTAGTTGATCACAGCAATCTGTTGAAGTAGGGATCATGATAGAGTTGAAACTGCAGAGAAAGAATATATACTTGAACAAGGCTGTAGTGCTAGTCTGCAGCAGTGCTAGGACACTTATGAATCTTACTTTAGAGCCAGATATAGGGAGACACCTGGGTGGCTCAGCGGTTGAGCATCTGCCTTTGGCCCAGGGCATGATCCTGGAGTCCCAGGATGGAGTCCCACATCAGGCTCCCTGCATGGGGCCTGCTTCTGTCTCTGCCTATGTCTCTGCCTCTCTCTGTGTGTCTCTTATGAATAAATAAATAAAACCTTAAAAAAATAAAAAGACCCAGATATAGGAACTACAAGGGGAATGCCATTTATGTATAAAGGCTGGGGGCACTGAAGTCCTCTCTGAGGAGGGAAAATCTGAGCTGAGACATGAAGCATGGGGAAGGACTGGAAAAAAAAAAAAAAACATTTTGAGCAGAAAGAACAAGTGCAAAGCCTCCAGATGATAACTACCACTTTCAATGAAGGGCAAAAATATCATGATCATTCCAGAAGGATGTCTGGATAAGCAATAGAGTTGAGATTTAAATTCATGCAGTATGTTTTCAAACCCTATATAAACCATACTGCTAACTGACTCTCTTAATCCTATTGAGTGCTGCAGAGGCTCCCAGGTAAGAATAAGACACAAAACTGCCCATTGATTTTGCCTTCTGGAGACCTTAACAAGAGTAATATCCATCGCTTGGTAGTTGGCAGAAACCAAATAGGATAGGTGGGAAGAGTTAATAGTAGACTGGGAAGAATGGACAGCAAGTGTCAACAACTTTCTCAAAAAGCTTTTTTGTTTTGTTTTGTTTTGTTTTCGTTTTTGTTTTTGAGAATGCTAGAGGAAAATGTAGGGTCAAAAGAGGATTTGAGGGATCCCTGGGTGGTTCAGTGGTTTAACGCCTGCCATCGGCCCAGGGTGTGATCCTGGAGACCCGGGATCGAGTCCCGTATCCGGCTTCCTGCATGGAGCCGTCTTCTCCCTCTGCTTGTGTCTCTGCCTCTCTTTCTGTGTCTCTCATGAATGAATGAATAAAATCTTAAAAAAATAATAAAGAATTGCTTTAAAAGATGATTTGAGAAAGGAGAAAAAAATGTGTGAATGCTGATAAGATTGATCCAGGAGAGAGAATGAGTCATGATACAGGAGAGAGAAATTGATTATGTCCAGAAACATTGGTGCATGATTTGATTCTTAGCCTTTGGCTAAAAAGGATTTATGGACATCTAGGAGCTGTGGATGTGTGTTCCATCCTGTTTATCTTGTTTTCATACTGTATCCATCCTTCACTCCAGTGAAGTCAAGCACAATCAATGTATAATATGTATGTTGCTTTTATTGGCAATGGTTTTATTTTTTCCCCAAAGCTCATTGATTGATTCTCTTCTTTGTGATAATTAAATGAGCTAATCAGCCAGTTAACTTATTATCTCATTCTCTCCACAAATATGTTTGACCACCTTCAATACGTCAGATACTATAACAAATAGATATGATATAAAAATGGATAATATAAGCATAGAATGGCTGCTTCTAAGAAGCTCTTATTCTTAAGGGATACAGTGCAATATTCTACATCACACATTAGCAACTCTTTGCTCAGTCAACTTGAGTTTTCATTTTTATCTGTAAATTGGAAAGAGACAGTGATTTAGAATTTTAAGCATTTTTTAGAGCTCTTTCCCCTTATCTGATATCCCTTTTCATCTTTTCTTAGATGTTCATTTATATGTATTCAATTATATGTATTATAATGAATATATAATACACCATACCTGAATATATCTTTATAAACACATATATATCTAGAATATGTAACAAGTTTGTAAAAATAAACAATAGGACTAATTTGCCACTTAAAATTGGGCAAATGACTTGTACAGACACTTCACATACATGCACAAAAAGATATATAAATGACGAATGAACATATAAAAATTTACTTTGGATCATTAGCCATCAGGAAAACAAAAATTTAACTACAGAGAGATACCAATACATGTCCTCTGGAATAGCTCAAATTAGAAAGACTGATGGAAAATGTTGGTAAGGATGTGGACCAACTGGAATTCTCATATATTACCAGGAGGTTGGAGTGGGAGTGTAAAATGCTACAACCAATTTAGAATAATATTTGGCAGTCAAACATATATCTACCTAAAACCCCAGAAATTTCCACACCTGGTTACCTACCCAATATAAATAGAAAGTTATCATCACACAAACATTTCTCAAGAATGTTTTATACAGGCTTATTTGTAATAGTCATGATTTAAATGTCCATCAACATTTCAATAAATAAATTGTGGTATGATCATATAAAAGAATACTATTTCTTAATGATATGGAAGAAACTGCTGATGTACACAACATCATGGATGATTCTCAAAAATGTTATACGACAAAGAAACCAAACACAAAAGAGTATGATACACACCATATGATTCCCCTTATATAAAGTCAAAACCAATCTATGGTGATAGAAATGAGAACAGTATTTGTGAAGTTGAAGATTGACTAGAATGGGGATGCCTGGGTGGCTCAGCAGTTGAGCATCTGCCTTCGGCCTAGGGCATGATCCTGGGGTCCTGGAATAAGTCCCACATCGGGCTCCCTGCATGGAGACTGCTTCTGTCTCTGCCTGTGTCTCTGCCTCTCTCTCTGTGTTTCTCATGAATAAATAAATAATATATATATATATATATATATATATATATATATATATATATATACGAAAGATTGACTAGAATGGGCATAAGAGAAGTTTTTGAGAGAAAATGGTCTGAATCTTGATTGGGGTGGTATAATATGGGTATGAAAATGGTCAAAACTCATCGAATTGTACACTTAGCATGGTACACAGATTTCAAGAAATGCTCATGGCCTTTGTCCCTGGTGCAACTCTCATGGTTTCCCTACAATATAAGAGAAAGAAGAGATGATTTAGGGGGACCTAATATAATCACATGATTCCTTGGAAAGCATGGAATTTTCTCCATTTGGTAAGGAAAGAAGAAATCAGAGAACTTTGACACATGAGAAAGATTTAAGGTGCCTTTGCTGGTTTGGAGATGAAGAAGGCTGCATGACAGGGAAATCGGAGGGTCTCTAGAATTTGAGGGCTGACTGACAGCCAGCGAGAATAATGGGAACCTCAGACCTAAAGCTGCAAGGACTGCACTCTGTCACCAACCTGAAACGTTGGAAGTGAATTCTTCCCCAGAGCCTCCAAACATCAGACTGGCCTGGCAGACATTTTGATTTTGTGAGACCCTAAGCAGAGAACTAAGTTGACCCCATCCATATGTGTGACCAACTGGAAGATAATAAGTGAGTGCTGTTTAAAACCATTAACTATGTGATAACTTGTTATTCGGTAATAGAAAACAAACACACTTACAATCACAGTAGGTACATATCATTTCTCTCTCCCTCTCTCTCTCTTTCTCTCTCTCCCTGTATGCATATGTCTATTTCAAGGAGTTTAGGCAAATTTAGAAACACAGTGATTTTTAATATAAAACACACAGATAAGCTGAGTTTATCTCATGGATGTAGATACAATTAGCCGCCTCTGCTTCCCCAGCTGATGAAGTCTAAGAAGCTGATGTAACAAACACAAGATTCTTAAGTAGAGCTCTTTGCATTGCTAGAAAAAAAAATATGTTTAAGGGTAAAAATATTTTTGTTTTTCTAAAAATGCCTTTCTCTAGTTTTCCCATAGCTAACATTTATTGAGCTCTTACTGTGTACCAGCCATGCTCTTAAGCTCTTTTCACATACTAGCTAATGCAATCCTCACAAAATCCCTGGGAGGTACATAGGTACTTTCACCACCTTCAGTTTATAGATACCTCACTCCAGCGTAATAGATAACTTACACAGTGAGGCAGTCTCCCTCTAGAGCTCCAGTTCCTAACTACAATGCTATATTTTTGCTTCATTGAAAGTAGAATTATCCTTGCGTCTTTCCCTCACACCCCAAATTCAACTCATCAGAGCATCCTAATGGCACTGCTTTCTAAGCATATCCCACCCTATTCAAGCCACGATCATGCCTCTCCTGGACCATTGGGAAAGCTCCCTCAGTGCTCTCCCTGCTTCTGACCTTGGCCCCATCCCCTCCGGTTCTTGGTCCAATCAGCTTGTTTCTGTCCTCTGCTTAAAACCCTCTGATGGTTTCAAGTACAGTTATAATAAAGATCTTACAATATCTTTCAGGGAACATTTGGCAGTATCTAGAGATGTTTTAGGGTGTCATGCCTGGGGGGCAGGATTGCTCCTGGCATCCAGTGGGTAGGGGCCAAAGACGCTATTAAGCATTCTGCAATGCACAGGTTATCACTCCAAAACAAAGAATTGTCCAGCTCACAGTGTCAGTAGTGCTGAGGTGAGAACCCCTGTTCTGCTGCACATAGCAACAAATTCAAAGCAGAGAGGATCACATACCTTGCAGCCCTAGTGTTTAAGAGCTGCCGGGCTCTCACCAAATTGCCATGGGGATACAGCACTCTGCAGGCCAGGGAAATCCAGAGATGCAGCCTCACTCCAGTACAGACCGACGAGCTGGCTCTGAGCTGAGACTGAGATCCTAAGACTCTGCAAGTGGCAAATTGAATTTTGAAGAGTGATGACAAAAAAGAGGAACATTCTTCAAAAACACCATAAAGGAATGTCTGCCACTGCTTTGACCTCAGGAACACCTGCTTTTCTCCTGGAGTTCCTGATCATTGCTCATGCACGCTCAACAGTTAATGACTAAGATGGTAGTGCATTTATATGAGGATTGATTTTTAGTAACATTCTTTTTTCATAAGATAATACAAGCTTAATGTAAAAAACATGGTTGGGAGATTTTTTTTTTTAATTAAACATCTAAAAGAACAGAGAGGGAGGAAAAATATACATTTCCACTAATCAGAAATAACCACTGATAATACGTTGTGTGTGTGTGTTTTATCACAAATATTATGTCATTAGATTTTTGAAGACCATTGTATAATATTCTACCTATGGTGGTGTTGTTGGTTTCAGACTCTTCCCAGTTTTTGTCACTGATACGGATAATACCCACTTCCCTAATCAGTTGTCAGAATGAACGGACTGTTTACTCCACAAACATCTATGAGATGTTTCCTTGTCAGACCTTATACTGTGTATAAACAATGAATAAAATAGGGCTTCCGCTTTCCAGATGAATCCAATAGCAGTGGTGGGTGGTGTGTGGCCACAGAGCAGATGAGAGACTGGAAGCAGCTTCTGCAGAGACTCTTGAGAATCACTGCTTGGGTGGTGAACTTAGCAAAGGAGGCCATTTGCAGCATCCTCCTGCTAATCCAGAAGCTTCTCACTTTCACTGAGCCCCACTCTCCTGCTTATCTCAATGCTTATGGACCTCTAAATCCCTGTAAGGAAAACAATCCTTGGGAGTATGTATTAATCTTTTAGGGCTATTATAAAAAATCACCATAGTTTCTGTGGCCTAAACAACAGATTTATTTCTCACATTTCTGGAGGCTGCAAAGTCCAAGATCAATGTTTCAGTCAGTTTGGTTCCTGTGAGAGCTCTCTTCCTAGTTGCAGATGGTTGCTATTATATGAGCCTCACCCTTATGACCTCCACCAGCTCTAATCACCTCCCAAAGTTCCATCTTCAAACACCATCACATTGAGGGCTAGGGCAGCAATATATACATTTTGGAGGGACACAGCTCAGTCCATAGTGGGTTATTTAGAGTGCACTTCTTTTGTGGTTTGTAAAACCTTAATTTTATTCTATAAAAAATGTGTTCATGCACCATGGAGATAATCTTTCATCAAGTTAATGTATATCTTCCCTTTATCATATCCCATGTGGCTCATATTATCCATATTATATACAAAAATATTACACTTCAACATTGGTTCACATGTGTATTCCACAAATATCTACAAATACCCATTCTATGCTGGGTGCTGAGGCTAGTGGTGGAGAGTTGAATCTGACCTGATAGAACTTAGAGTCTAATATAAATTGGAGGTTTTTCCCAAGTTTCACTGTTAAACAAATGTTTCAGTGAATATTATTTATGTCTAACTCTGCACCTAACTGACATGTGTGTTTTAAGAAGAATTGTGTGTGTGTGTGTGTGTGTGTAAACTAACAAGCACTTGGCAGTTTATTTCAAACACTGATAGTCTGTTAATACCTTCTTCATGTTAGTCATGTCCTTGGGACTAGGATCCTTGTCATATGAGTCTTTATGTGCCCTGCATCTTTCACAGAGCTCCATGCATAGTGGCCACTCCATGATGCTGACTGAATGAATGAGGAAGGCCTTGGCATTCCTACATTACTCAGCTCAGGCTGCTGTAACAAAACATCACAGACCAAGTCACTTAAACAACAGAGGTTAATTTTCTCACAGTTCTGGAGGTAGAGATTTGAGATCAGGGTAGCAGAATGGACATATTTTGACATGATCCCTCTTCCTGGCTTGCACATGGCCATCTTTTCTCTGTGTCCTCACATGGCAAGAAGAGAGAGGAAGAGTAAGCTCTCTGGTATCTCTCCTCATAAGAGCCCTAATTCTATTGGATCAGAGCCCTAATCCTATGATATCATTTAACCTTAATTATTTGGTAAAGGCTCTTTCTCCAAATATGGTCACATTGAGAGTTAAGGCTTCAGCATATGAGTTGGGGGGAGGGGCACAAACATAATAATAATAATAATAATAATTTCCAATATACAGATAGAAAATCAGGATGTGACAGGATGTCAGCTGTGTTTTGACCCAAATGTCGACTTCCTCTGATCCGTAGTGGCTGCTTGGAGCCTGGGAAGGGAAGGATTCTGGAGCCATAGCTGACCTGGGTTCAGAGGAAAGCTGGGCATGAATCAGTTAACAGCATGTGAAAGAGGATGGAGCAGGGACCAGCAGCATGTGTTTACCATCACTGTGTTTGGTACCACACAGCATTATCTTCTTCAATACTTACACCCTGAAAGGCAAGCATTTTCTTTCTCAGACTATAATGACTGCCTTAAAGCTAGAGAATGTAAGTATTTTACCAGAAGGCAGTTAAAAGTAGAACTTCTATTTGAACCAGGTTAAGTGCCTTTTTGTGGTACAACTGACTTACGTTGGCTTCCTCTAATACTGAGGATTTTGTCAGTGTCTCATTTCATAATACATTTAAACACACACACACACACACACACACAGCCACCAGTCAAATCACAGTGTTCAAGAAAGTAGAAGCACAATTGATTCTTAGAGATCATCTGAATTCATTGATTTAAAAAATATACATTTGTGAAATATTTTTGTCAGTGGGGTGTTACTGGAACTCCACTAAATGCAAAGCAGAGTTGAGCAGGACAAAAGCTTCCCTTTGTCACCCCTAGATCCCTGGAAATATCTCCAAGAAACCCCAGATTCCATGGAACATAATAAACCACTGATCCAGCTTACCCTCTTTATTCAGTTGAGAAAGACACCAATTACTTACTGAAGGTCACCCAGCTAATTAATGACAGGGCCAGGCATCTAGTTCTAGCCTCTTGATTCTTAACGCAATGCTGCTTCTAATACACAGGTGTTGAAATATTTTTAAAAATCATCTGTCACTTTGAGGCACCAAGCTCCTCTGGAATCATAACTGAATTATGTAGGGCACGTGAGGTTTCTTGAAAATCCCAAAGAAAACAAAGGGAAATTGGAAAAGCACTGTGGGATTGACTGCAAACAATTGAAATTCTTCTCAGTTAAATGTCGAGATGAAAAGGCCAAGACAAGCACAGTTCTGCAAAGAGGAGAAATGAAAAGTCAAGTCAGAAAGCTTTATAGATGTCGATATTCTGCTGAGAAGACTTAGTTCCAGAAGAAAAGAAAAGCTCTGGTTACTGAGCGCATGCCAGCGTCTGGTTCCAGTATAAATGCCCAGTCTGACTCTGGCTCAACCTGGTGTGTGTTTAATGAATATTTCAGAGATTCCTACAGAGTTGAAGGACTTTTGAGGTCAATGAGGTCCATCTACCACCTCATACAAGAAACTTCTTTCCAGCCACTAATGTTCAGGTCGGCTACCAGCTCTCACACCTGGTTGGATAGCTCTGAACACTAGCGAGACCACGCTTGTACAGAGCTTAAAAAGAAAGGGGAAAGGGAAATTCTTTCTGTGAAATTATATGTACCCATTCAATTTTTCCAAGAGTCTGTTGAGGATGATATGATAGTAATCATTTTGCAGATGACAAAAATGAAGCTCAGAAAAATTAGACAATTGGTCCTATGGTACACAGCTAATTATGTCATAATTGGCACATGAACTTAAATCTGCCTGAACTCTTTCTACTGTTTGGCAGAGACCACTTGTGAGTACAAATATTGGTTTCTGCTTTCCTTCCGGGGCAAAGCACTGGAATGCATATTTTATATTCTCTTTTTCATCTCAGATGAACCCGGGAAGCTGACTTATGGCCAACGCTATCAGAAATGTTGGGATCCGTGTCCAAAGCTGGTCCTTAATAACACTAGTTGCTTCTCATTAATTAGGGGAGGGGAAGAAAAAGGAAGCTTTTAGGATCTTGAAGGGTATAGAGCTACAGGATAAAAGGAATTTGGGTCCTTGAATGACTTCGTGGAGCTAAACTTGCTTCCTAAGTTCTCAGGCCTGCCTTCTCACTGAACTCTGCTTCAGATCATTAACCAGTCATTATTCCCTGTTGTGACTATGGAGTAACAAACCCTAGAGGTATTTGGGAAAAGCCTCCTTTAGCTCTTGCTGTCCAATGCCATGAGAAGGTGGCTATAATCACAGCTCCAGGGTCATTAAAGCCAGCAGTGTGATGTTGTAGGCTAGCCCTTTTACCAGGTCACCTGCCGTATAACTATGGGCTGAAAGTAAACATCTGGATTCCTATTACACTTTGATAAAATTGTTGAAGAACTCTAATAGGAAGATGTGCTATTAGACCCTCACCCCCATTCAGGGATGAAAGGCTCATTCCTCCAAGGTGAAGGAAGTATTGATTGGTCATGGCTTGTGTTTGAGTCTCTCTCAAGAGATGTAGGAAAAAATCCACCTCACATAACATCACAACCCCTTCACAGCCACATCATTTATCCAATGACTGGTCCAATGCTGAAATATAAAAGCCCTTCCCCCTTATCAAAATTCAGAACAATTTTGTGAGCTATACCAGTTCCAGAGGCAGTTACCCTCCCCCACCCTCCACCATGAGATTAGCAGAACCATTTGCTGTCACTATGTCATAGCCCAAGATCTCCTTTTCTTGGTCCTGGTGTAGTCCAAATCTTGTCGTTAAAATTTGTTTTTAATTATTATATATCCCTAAAAGCATGGACTTAGGATAAGGATACACAAATAACAATTTGTTCTATAAGAGGTGGGAAATTATGGTATGTTCACAGCCAGGAGCCTCCAGAGTATTTTGGAGCTGCTTTAATTTCCTTTGTGATATTTAGTTCATTCACTTAGGCTCTGCCTGGTAATGAAGTGTTTAGACTTAGAAGGAAACCATTGCCCTACTCAAATAGTGCATGATCTGTGACTCTATCACTCTTCTTTCTTTTTTTAAAAAAATATTTTATTTACTTAATATGTATATATAGAGAGAGCATGAGCGAGGGGGAAAGGTAGAGGGAGAGGGAGAGGCATGATCCCCACTGAGCAGGGAGCACAATGTAGGGCTCAATCCCAGGACCTCAAGATCATGATCTGAGCCAAGGACAGACACTTAACTGACTGAGCCATCCAGGTGCCCCTCTCTGCTTTCTTATAATCAGAATTATCTACTCCCTTTCTGAGGCCTCCTCTGCATTGGGTACATACTTTTTTTTTTTTTTTTAGAGATTGTTGTGATTTTTATTCAATTTGGGATCCTTATTAGAATAAGAACAGTGGGAATTATACCTTACAAACATTGTGTTATTACTACATCATTGTGATATGGTTTCACATTGATTGGATATAGAAGGAAAAAACATAGGAATTAAGGCAATAAACACATGTGCAAACCAAGCACAATACCCTGACACAGTCCTTAGTAAAAAGCTCTTTTGGTTAGGCAATGGTTGATACTGCTGCATGCAAGTCAGTCATTGGAGGATATGCTTCATTTATTTTAAAAAATCTCTCCTACTGGTCCATGATGGCCAGAAGAAACTTTTGGTAATCTCCACTTGTGTCACTTGCAATCATCGTGCCCAGAGTCTTCTGATACATCTGACTGAATGTCTGTTTTATTTGCACAAGATCAATCCCTCACTTCGAGTGACCACAATCCTGACAAGAGTGGAATCATCTGTGCCAGCACCTTTCATAAAACAGTAGAGCCTCTCAGCAAAGAAGGCAGGGCAGTTCAGGGCATCACAGTCTACTGATTTTAACTGTTATTATCTATTTACATGTCCATCTCCACTCATCTAGGATTTCCTCCAGGACAAATAAGGACAATAGCTTATTAGTTTCTGAACTGCCCTGGTCTTCATATGAAGTGCTCTCAGGAATGGTTTCTTCAGTGTTAACGGAACAAATTCACATCATACCGCTTGACACATAAAGGCCCTTTGCAATAGCTTTATTCACCACTGTTCTATTACGTTGACTAAAACAAGCATAGAATGAAAAACTTTATAAAATTCAATCTAGCCATAAACTTGAGCAAGATAATATGAATGTAAAAATATACTCTGTTCATCCCAACAAAATAGAAAGGCCTTCCAAAAGAATAGCAGTTACCCTGGTGGAGGAGTTTAAAGAAGGACGTTTTCATATAAGTTGATCTTGAATATGTCTGTCTTTCTCCATCCTCATCACCCACCCCCATCTAGGGTATTAATATCTCATGGTCTAAATTTATATAATCTATAATGAGGATTATGTAGCTTCCCTTCTCATGCAAATACAGGGCCTTGCACATAGTAGGATCACTGCAAGGTAAATACAGGTTTAGGAAAGAAAGAAAAAAAAGATAAATGAAAAAAAGAAAGGTAAGAAGAAATGAAAGGAAGGAAGGAAAGTAGCAAAGAAGGAAAGTATGAGGGAAGGAAGGAAGGAAGAAAGGAAGGAAGGAAGGAAGGAAGGAAGGAAGGAAGGAAGGAAGGAGGAAGGAAGGAGGAAGGAAAGACGGAAGGAAGGTTAGGACAATGTTAAAAAGAGTAAATTGAGGTTTATCTTATAACTTTTGACTTTTGTCATAACAAAGCCAACAGACTTTCTACTATACTATACCATCTCTCTGATAGATTAAATCTGTTTTGGAAGTATAATGTATATAAATCAGCCAATTCAACTGAACTAGGAATTCAGAGGGTATCCCAGTCATACCTGGTACTTCAGTCTTCCTAGAATCTGGCCTTCCCTTGATCTATGGTCTAATTCCCACTCTTAAACAGTTGACTCCATGATAGAACTAGAGACATTCTGGATATTGCTTTTAAAAATTAACTAGGAAAAGATAAAAGGTCCAGATGATGGGTGTGTAAAATCAAACCAAACCCTTAAATAAGAGATCCTTTTATTCCAAGAAAAATAGAACAGAATCTGCTATAACAAGGAAAAGACATATTAGTTAATCTCAAGGGCAGGAATGCACTAAAATATGAAATCTGGTATCTCATAAAAAGCTTCAAGGGTCAAAGTTAAACAAACAGGCAACACTACAGAGAATGGAAAATCTCATGACTTGATGCTCCTGTCATTAATTGCTGAACTCCCAGTTACCCAATGAAACATTATATAATTTTTCACTGGACACGGATGTAGCAATGCCCTAAAATAAATAAGACAGTCAATTAGAATTAATCTGTTAAAAATTACCCTGCCAAGACAAGCTGTAGAAAGTGGAAACAAAAATAAAGTGTTGGTGAACAAGGGATATATTTCTGAGCCTAGCAGTGATCTCTTATCTAATAATTCATAAGGTCCATTCATCCATCCAGTCAGAATTATTCTCTTGTTCCTGGAGTTGAGTTAGACATGCTCAGGCACTGAATGGGGGCTTGGCCACAAAGTTCTGAATGAAGGATACAAATGGCTCAAGAAGGTCTAAGCAAGGTGAGCCAACTTTAAAAACCAGAGGTTGAATTAAACACTATTTTCAAAGGAGAAAGACCCACAGGAAGTATATCCAGACACTGAGTGGGTGTCTCAGACCCTCATAAATGTTTTGGCTTCTCTTTAAAGGCTATCACATGGATCTTATGGGGGCTCAAGTGAGATCACCTACTTTCAAAAGTCAAATGTTGAGATGATCTGTCTATTGATCCATTATCCTACCATCCATCCATGCTTTCGTATATTCCATTCAGCAAGCTGAAGTAGGAGGAATGAATTGAGACACAGCAAACTGCCCACTGATCTATATCTGTTCACCTATGTTCATGCTGCACATGTTACCAAAATTTAGAAAAAGACCCACCAGTTTGTACTGTGGTATTATCTGTGTTCTTTACCATCCACATTAACAGAGAAGAAGACTTTTCACAGTAGTTAAACAGCCTGGTTGGCATAAATCAATAGCAGAAATACTTTGATTTCCTCACCCATAAATGGAGCTGATAGTGGAATCTACTTACAGGACTATTGTGAAGGTTGAGTGAACTAACAAATGTAAATAATGCCTAGCACTATTACTACTTTCAAGAGTACCTATAGATAAATAGTGATTTATATTTTAAGGAGTATTATCGCAGACAGTATTTCATGGGATTCTCCCCCAAACACTTGCAAATAAAGTGTATTTCTTCTCATTTCACAGCTTAGAAAATATCAGACAATCTTTTTCACTCTCTCTAAAATAATTAAACTCCTCGGGGGCAAGGCTCGGGACTTTTGCTACCTGGTCAGCCCAGTGCACCTAGTATGCGGTAGGTAACTGTCAACAACCAGTTGAGCTATCTAAGTTGCAAAATCCTCCTAGATGGCTTCTGTGATCTGCCTTGTCCACCTCTCTTTGGTCAATGCCCTGGTTTAGGTCTCATATGTCCTCTGGATTGTGGCCACGGCCACCCACCTGGACTCCCTGCTGGATCCATTTTTCTCTACTGCGTTCAGGGTCATCTGTTCAAAATTAAATTTGGCCTTGCTTTTTCTAAAGCTCTCAAGGGCTAACCATTTCAGCAGGAGGTAGCCCTCTGTTCTCCCTCTTGCTCACCAGGCTCTTTTCAAAGGGCAGGTCTTACCGTTGTTGCAGAGCTCAGTCTGCCAGCCTACCACAGAGGCTGAGGGTAACTCCAGGTCACAGAGGAGAGTGATGGAGCCCCGAGGTGAGAGTGCCCATCTCCCCTCCTGTTCTGCTTCCCCACCCGGGATAGAGTATCCCTGCTCTCTCTCCTCACTCTCAGCCCAGAATACTGCTCTCTGGGGGACCTGCATGGTAAAGGTCCCAGGGCTGAGCCTGGAGGGCAAAGAGGATGGGAACATTTCAGGGGAGAAAGATACTTTCATTCTACTGTCTTGTAAATGTTAATAAATGGGAACTTCTGTTCAAAAACATGTACGTCGCAGGATAACCTTATTCTTTTTGCATCCCAAACAAACCACACAGGTCATATGGCAGCCAATCATTTTGAGAAAGATTAATGGTAACTGTATTGGGCATTTTTGCTACATTGTATAATTTCAGTCCTTGCAATAACATGTGAGTGTATGACAGTAATTTAATTTTACAGATTAAAAAACCGACCTTCAAAATGTTAAGTAACTTTGCTAGGATCAACTGGCACATATGTACAAGGTGGGATTTAAATTCAAGTTAGGACCATGTTTACAATGAAATATATAAGTATCAAATCTCACTTGTGAAAGGCATCATAATCCTCATTAGTCCCTTTTTAAGTGAACCCCACCCTCTATCCCTAGACCAACCTACCAAATTTAAGTCTACCCGAGAAAGGTACTATATTTGAATTCCCAGGAATATTACAAAGCTCTCCAGGGGATACTAAGATTCCCTCTTTTCCACTCTTGCACATGCTGTATCTCATCAGGGATTACACTGTTTCCTGGCATCCCTTAATTGATGTTGGGACAGAGAATATAAGAGCAATTATGTTGCCACATAAAAGACTATGACGCCTGAATGGGGCTCCCTAGGAAGGCCATGGAGACCAGAGAGACTTGGTGAGACACCTAGAAGGAAGCACCAAGTTCAAGAGGAGGTGGAGACAGTGCCAGAAGATACCTTCACATTGAAATGACTGGTTCCTTTACTCATCTGCTTCCTCCTACACTATAAGCAGCTTGGAGGCTGGGGGCATGTCTTCCTGGAGCTGGATGCACAATTTCTAGCAGTGCCCAATATAGACTGTGTCTTTATTACACAGCTTGAGATGACTAATGACTTCTCAGTAGGATGGAGATGCCAAAAGAGTAGAGCTGCAGTCTTTGTGGGCAGTGCCAGTAGATCATCATATGGGGCTCCTGTGGGATCCACCCCTGCCTCTCTATTCTTGTTCACAACTTTCACCCTCACTATGCATGCCCCCACCACACTGACCTTCTGCTAGATTCTGGAATATGCCAACCTCCCCTCTGCCTAAGGGTCTTAAGGTGCTGTTGCCTATATGAGATGATCTTGTCCGTATTATGCTGCATGACTACTTCCCTCTTCTTCTTTAGTCTCAAAACATGTGCTTCTCTGACCCAGCTTTTGTTCTGCCTTCCTTTTATGAGCTCCCAAAAAACATTTTTTTTTACCCACAGCATTTATACAATTGTAAGGTTAATATTTACTTAGTAGACCTTGCTTGTTACCTGCTTATTGCACTAGACTAAAATCTCCATGATGACAGGAGACTGTCTAGTTAGTTACAGCATTCTTAGTGCTTGTCACAGGATCAAACACACACTAGGTACTCATTACTTGTTGAATAGTTGATTTTCAATAAACTATGTGCCAGAAATTATATTGCCCAATGGAATGAGTAAATGTCCCTGAATTTATGCTCTTTAGGGCTGAAATAAAGAATATAAAAAACACTGGGGGAGAGTGGAATGCACCTGGGTAGCTCAGTAGGTTAAGCATCTGCCTTCGGTCTAGGTCATGATGCAAGGGTCCTGAGATGGAGGCCTAGCATCTGGTTCCCTGCTCAGCCAAGAGTCTGCTTCTAACCTCCTCCTCTGTCCCTCTCTCTGTTGGTGCACTCCTGCGCACCGCCCCCCCCCCCCGCTTCTCACATTCTGTCTCTCAATAAATAAGTTTTTAAACTAACTAAATAAATAACACTGGGAATTTAATAGTGTAGAAAACAGAGGGTTTGGTAGTAGCATGCATTATACACTGTATTAAAGGGGCTGGACATGCTTCTTACTTAATTAAAAATTTAATATGGTCATGTGCCAAGGGCTTTATGTGAATAAAGAACATTGTTGTGTTGACCATATTAGATATTCCTACATGGAGCCTATGATAGCAATGGACTAAAAAATGGCAGAAAAATTTAATTTAGATATTTTTATAGTCAAAATGATGGATGCACAGGTTACAGTTGTTTATTAATGATGATGGTGTGTGCACATACTGTTTTATAATTCACACAACATGTTCTCGGTCGCTCATAAATTCTCTTGATCCTAAGGCTGTTTAGTCATGACACATCCCTCTTGAGAGTGTAGATCTGTTATGGCTCACCAACAGGAGCCATTTCTGTGAGAGCTGGTATTCTGCAAAGGGGTTGACCAGACCATTTTACTAGTGCATGTTCACAAAAGAATTTAAATTTTGATTTTTTAAAAAATGTTATCTACAAATAGAGAACATATGTTATCTGTATGTGTGTTTGTGTGTATTTTTCATAATCTTGTCTTGACACTTTTTTTATCTTTTACTATCTTGGAATCCTTAAAATTGGGGAAAGCCTATGTCATTGAGTGGCCTTGTGTCCACAGTCCCTTATAAATTGGATAGAGAGGACACACTCAGCAAGCACTAGAACCAGTAAAGCTCGGACTTCTTCCTCTGGCCTCCAGATTCCCTGGAAGCATGAACGTCTTGTTCATTTTCAAATTTCAGTGCCATTATTCTCAGCTCTGTAAATATTGGTGAATCATGTCACCTCTCTGGGCTTTAGTTTCTTCCTCTATTAAATGACAATGCAGATTTCAGTCTACAATGCCTATCTCACAATTCTGAAATCCAGAAAAAGTCCTGAAATATAAAATATTTTTTCCTTATAAGTTGGGGGCAAAAGTTATTTTTGGCAGCAAACTTTTCTGAATTGGCATGCGACTACTTAATCATTTGTCACATTTTGTCTCAATATTCACAATGTGAGAGTAGAAATGTTAATGTGATTATGCTGGAGATATTATGTAGTACACAACATATATACTATGCTTTTATGTAGCCATAAACTTCTGCAAGCCCCAGGAGCTTCATCTAAGGGACTGTGGCTCTGTTCTTCATGGTGTGCTGCTGGGGTTTGAAAAAGGTAGAGTCCTTGGCTCAAAGTAAGAACTCAACAAAGAGGGGGATCCCTGAGTGCCTCAGCAGTTTAGCACCTGCCTTCTGTCCCGGGCATGATCCTGGAGTCCTGGAATTGAGTCCCACATCGGGCTCCCTTCATGGAGCCTGCTTCTCCCTCTGCCTGTGTCTCTGCCTCTGTGTGTGTGTGTGTGTGTGTGTGTGTGTGTGATTAATAAATAAATAAAATCTTAAAAAAAAAAAAAGAACTCAACAAAGAGTATCCCTCTTTACAAAGTATTCTTTTGGCTTTCCCTTATTAAACATTAGCACTCCTGTCCCTTCACTGGCCATCTAGTTGGTAAACACCAGGCTTTGAATTAAGCTTTCATTCTATTTATGATTGAGTGTAATATCAGTAATTGATACTTAAGAAAGAGAAGAAGGAATAGGAAGAGGGAAAGGAAGAGGAAGAGAAAGAAGAAGAGGAAGATAAGTGAAAATTGAAAAAAAGAAAACAAAACCAAGGAGTAAACAAAAGAAGCAGGGGTATAAGAGTGAAACATGCCTATATCCCTAGCTATGGAGTTTCTTTAAAACTATTCTCTCTTGAATCTCTGTTGATACCAATGTTGCCAAACCCAATGGCAAAGCACTTAAGAGGAGTCCCTGGAGTCATTCTGCCTGTTTGATACCAAACAACTGGGTGACTGTGATAGACAAACCCTAAATGACACCACCCCCACCCAGGATCTCTTCCTTCTGGTATTCATAACATTGTATAATCTCTTACCCATGGCTGCTGTTGTAACCTGTGACTTGCTTCTAATCAATGAAATATGACTAAGGTTATGGGTGGTCACTCCCATGATTGCATTACATTATATAAGATTATGTCTTGCTGAAAGACTCACTCTTGAGATTCTTCTTGCAGGCTGCATGAGGCAAATGGCTATATTGAGGAAATTCATATGGCAAAGAACTAGAGGCAACCTCAAGAAATTGCATAAAGTCTCTTGCCAACATCCAGCAAAGAACTGAATGAGCTTGCAAGCAGAATCTTCCCTCTTTGAGCCTACAGATAAGGACACAGCCCAGAGAAACTTCGGTTGCAGCTTTGTCAAGCTCTAAGCAAAGGACCAAGCAAGCAAGCTGTGACTTGACTTCTGACCCACAAAACTGAGATAATAAATACATGTTTTATTTCAGCTGCTACATTTGTAATACTATCATTATACAGCATAAGAAAACAAATACCCACCATTTGCTTCAACGTGGATGGAACTGGAGGGTATTATGCTGAGTGAAGTAAGCCAGTCGGAGAAGGACAAACATTACATGTTCTCATTCATTTGGGGAATATAAATAATAGTGAAAGGGAATATAAGGGAAGGGAGAAGAAATGTGTGGGAAATATCAGAAAGGGAGACAGAACGTAAAGACTGCTAACTCTGGGAAACGAACTAGGGGTGGTAGAAGGGGAGAAGGGCGGGGGTGGGAGTGAATGGGTGACAGGCACTGGGGGTTATTCTGTATGTTAGTAAATTGAACACCAATAAAAAATAAATTTTAAAAAAAAGGAAAAAAAAGAAAATAATACAGTGACATTGGGTGCCAAACTTTCTATGTTTTGGCTCCCTCTGTCATAAAATAGAAATGACAATAGTATTCATCCTGGAGCATTGTCGTGAACAATGTGATGATAACATATGTAACAATAGCACTGGCACATCAAGAGTTATATAAGCTTAGCTACTATAATTACACACGACAGATTATCTTGACATGATTCAACAACTTGAAAATTTTTGCTTCTTTGGCCTTTATAAAATCTCATCCTCAGGACACCTAGGTGGCTCAGCGGTTGAGCATCTGCCTTTGGCTCAGGGTGTGATCCTGGAGTTCCAGGATCGAGTCCCACATGGGGCTCCCTGCATGGAGCCTGCTTCTCCTTCTGCCTGTGTCTCTGCCTCTCTCTCTGTATTTCTAATGAATAAATAAATAAAATCTTTTACAAATTTAAAAAAATCTCATCCTCTTGGTTTCCCTCTTATTTTTTGCTCATATTTCTCAGTTTCATTCACAAACTTCAATTTAGTCCTTCCATCAGGATCCTGCCCTCTTGTCTACTCACCTTTAGCATTTCTCTGAGTGCTCCAGGGAATAAGTCCTTTCTCTTGCCCACAGTATACTAAGCACTTCTAGAGGACCAGCTCCCTGCAAACCCTGATTGAGTGGTTTTTGCTGAGAAGGAATGAGAAATTCTAAAAACAAAAGGATGAATTCAAGTAAAAATAGCATGTTAGGCCTCCAGTGCACTAAGACATTGCACCAGGAGCATTCACATTGTGTAATTAATCTATACAGCTGACCTTTGAGATCAGCATCATTTGCACTAAGGAAGGAAAAAAAAAGGAGGCTCAAAAAAGTGAGTGGCAGTTTGAGGGAAGGAAATAGCATTAGCTCTGGAGATAAATCTAGATTCAAAGTCATCCTATGCCTCTTAATAGCTGTGTGACCCTAAACAAGTTATTGAACCTTTCTGAGCAAAATGAGGGTGGCAATATTCATATGGATGATAGGTAGATAAAAGGCAAGGGATAGACAGAGATACATGTGATAGTTTAAAATTCACTAGAAGAAAGATGAGGACTAAGTCTTTATGAAATATATAAGATGAACTTGATGATTCTTGATGATCTTCAGGGAGAATGTCATGACTGAGTTAAGGAAGTTTTTAAAGTCTTCAATACTTGATGGAGAGGGATACAGGGCTTACACACACACAACCTCAAAAACTGTCGTGTTACTTATTTTATGCATAAAGAGGCTGTGATTTAAAGATTGTAAGTTCATTTTGAAAGTAAAACTCTTGGTCCTTCATTCTTAAAGCCTTAAATTGTGTTTGGATCCACATGCCTATCTCAACACCGGAGAACACCATTGCTTCTATGGCCATAGTGTTTTAGGCTTTGCCATAGAAATCCATTTATTCTAGGATTCAGGCACCTCTGGCTTGATGGAAAGTTAGTTTATAGGACTCTGCAATGAGGCGAAATCTGAGAGATCCATAGAAAGAACTTATCCCAAAGGAATAGAGAGCCAGAATGCCAAAGTAAAGTCTAAGGAAAGGAGGACTGACAAAGGACTGAAGAGTCCCAGGATCTTATCCACCCCTATCTGCCTTCTACTCCTCACCATGTCCCCATTTCAGAGACTTCAGATGTGGGAAGAAGAGATCTTAGAAAAACAAAACAAAACAAAACAAAACGAAACAAAACAACAGTCTCACTAAAAGCTCTGTAATTCTAGAGAGGAAAGACATCCTGTTTCACTTCTATGTGATGGTGAGGGGCCCAGGAGTCTGGAGTAAGGGAAAAATGCTTTTGACTGTTTCCCATCATGACAAAGCACAGAACTGGGAGAGAAGAGGATCTCAAGCACCCATGAAAGGCATGCTGAAGCAGCCATGAGGAATGTGAAGATATCTATTACCAGTAATCGTTCTGATAAAAGTGAAGATAGCAAAATTTTGTTTTCTATCTACAGAAATTGTAAGCCTCTATAACCATTTTTATGTATAGAAATTTTATGTTTTGGTAGCCATTAAAAATTTATGGGAAAAAAAATAAAAATAAAAAAATAAAAAAAATTATGGGTCAGAGAAATCCTCAAAACACACTGACATGTGAACCATTGGACGGTTTGCAGATATGATATGAGTCAGTAAAGTAGCAACCATGTAGTGATGTCTGCTCACTTTGTAAAATGGCTGGGTAAGACAAGCTGTTGGCAGCTGAGTCATGAGTCAGGGAAACACCCTCATGAGGGGAAGGTAGTGATTCCAAAAGTAAGCACTGTGAAAGACCTAGTTTCAGCTACCAGATATCACCTTTAGGAGACTGCATGCTGCTTTTTCAAGAATCTAGAAGTCTGTTCTAACTCTCTGAAGAAAGTCCATGGTATTTTGATAGGGATTGCATTAAACGTGTAAATTGCCCTGGGTAACATTGACATTTTCACAATATTAATTCTGCCAATCCATGAGCATGGAATATTTTTCCATCTCTTTGTGTCTTCCTCAATTTCTTTCAGAAGTGTTCTATAGTTTTTAGGGTATATATCCTTTACATCTTTGGTTAGGTTTATTCCTAGGTATCTTATGCTTTTGGGTGCAATTGTAAATGGGATTGACTCCTTAATTTCTCTTTCTTCAGTCTCATTGTTATTGTATAGAAATGCCACTGATTTCTGGGCAAGATAAGAAGCTTTTGCACAGCAAAGGATACAGTCAACAAAACTAAAAGACAACCTACAGAATGGGAGAAGATATTTGCAAATGACATATCAGATAAAGGGCTAGTTTCCAAGATCTATAAAGAACTTATTAAACTCAACACCAAAGAAACAAACAATCCAATCATGAAATGGTCAAAAGACATGAAGAGAAATCTCACAGAGGAAGACATAGACATGGCCAACATGCATATGAGAAAATGCTCCGCATCACTTGCCATCAGGGAAATACAAATCAAAACCACAAGGAGATACCACCTCACACCAGTGAGAATGGGGCAAATTAACAAGGCAGGAAACCACAAATGTTGGAGAGGATGCGGAGAAAAAGGAACCCTCCTGCACTGTTGGTGGGAATGTGAACTGGTGCAGCCACTCTGGAAAACTGTGTGGAGGTTCCTCAAAGAGTTAAAAATAGACCTGCCCTACGACCCAGCAACTGCACTGTTGGGGATTTACCCCAAAGATACAAATGCAATGAAACGCCGGGACACCTACACCCCGATGTTTCTAGCAGCAATGGCCACAATAGCCAAACTGTGGAAGGAGCCTCGGTGTCCAACGAAAGATGAATGGATAAAGAAGATGTGGTTTATGTATACAATGGAATATTCCTCAGCCATTAGAAATGACAAATACCCACCATTTGCTTCAACGTGGATGGAACTGGAGGGTATTATGCTGAGTGAAGTAAGTCAGTCGGAGAAGGACAAACATTATATGTTCTCATTCATTTGGGGAATATAAATAATAGTGAAAGGGAATATAAGGGAAGGGAGAAGAAATGTGTGGGAAATATCAGAAAGGGAGACAGAACGTAAAGACTGCTAACTCTGGGAAACAAACTAGGGGTGGTAGAAGGGGAGGAGGGCGGGGGGTGGGAGTGAACGGGTGACGGGCACTGGGGGTTATTCTGTATGTTAGTAAGTTGAACACCAATAAAAAATAAATTAAAAAAAAATCTAGAATTCTGGCCCTTTGGGGAAATCCCTTGCCCCAGGACTCTTTTCTTGAAGTAAGTTTGGTTGTGTTTCATCATCCCAGGCCTGATTCTTACTTTTAAATCTCTTTCTATTACCAGATTTGATCCTCAATTGTCATCCATAACTCCAGCTGCTATCTTCTGCACTAGATTCATTACACCTTATGACCAGACACCTAGAAATCGGCTGTCCCCAATTCTTGCCCCTGACCTTGATTCCTAGTTCATTTTTGACATTTGCCCATGGCTCAGTTGGAATGGTGACCTCTGAACTACCCTTTAGTTTTTCTGTTTTCCATGTGGAAGCTCTTGGCTTGTGTATACACATGTAGTTCAAGGTCAGCATTGAAACAGAGCTAAGAGACCATCCTTCCCACTCTATCTTTCTCTAACATGTCCTCTGTGCTTTCCTTGTCCACTGAGGCTAATAACAAGTAGTCTGTTAATCTGAGTTTACAACATACATGCGAATATAGGTGAGGGGGCAGTGTGATTTTCCTTGACAATAATAACTCATAGGGTAATTTGGTTAATGAAATGTTACCATTAAACTCATTGGAAGGAGAGAGAGAGAGAGAGAGAGAGAGAGAGAGAGAGAGATCTGATCAGGTTTAAAGGCAAAAGAATCCAAGCTGGTGTAGATGATGCTGCAAAGGATGCAGAAGAACTTATTGATGTGGTCAGAGGTAGATGATTCTAAACCTACCTATCTATCTATTGTAACCAGGGCATTTTGCTCCTGAGGATGGGTCACTGATACACATGAACACATGCAGATCCAAAAAGTAAAGAGTGCTTTTTTTGATGAACAAGTGTTATTGTTAGCTAGTGATGAACCAATTTCAATTGTACCTAAGATCTTCAGTATGCCCATATGAACAACAGTGACAGACATTTAAATACATGTATAAAAGCCCTAAAACCAACCAAAGTAGTAGTATTAATGGTTATAATGGGAAAAAATGGTGGGAGTGGTATTTCTAGTGACTTAGAGAGCACTTTAAAGACGTCTAAAGACCTAGTAAAGATTATGAGGAACTTGCAGCTCTCCAAAGACCACCAATAACCCTCAATCCATTTCAAGTTATTTCTGGAACTATTACTTCTCTACAGTCCATAAAAACACTTTTTCTCCCTTCATCTAATACCTTTATTGGGATTGATTTATGTCTCAACAAATTAGATGGTGTTGACATCTGGCTCATGTGGCTTCACTCTATTTGTAGGAAATCCAGTCATGGGAAACATCTGGCAGATGTGTTTCAGAGTATTTTAAATGGGTGGCTATGGCAACCATTAAGAGTTCTTTAAGGGAGATTACAAAATTTCCTCTCTCCTGATCATCATCCCACAGACTGTAAACATTTTCCATACTAAGCAAAATTTATTATTATTGTTGTTGCTGCTGTTATATTAGGAGTAGTATTATTTTGTAATAGCATTTTATTTTTTGTACGTGAAAAGAGGCCAATACAGCATGGCTCTGTGAAGAGTGTTGTAGAGATTGGGTTGAGGCTTCCCAAGGAATTCTCTCTGCATTCTTTCAGAGGGAAAGGGGTGCTATAGAGACTGTCAAAGCTGAAACAAACTAAAGATATCTTTAATCTAATGGGTTTCTTCTGCTAACTTGGAAACTGAGCCTCCGAGTCTATGTCATATGTATATTTATATCATCAATGTGGAAAAAGTTTGAGAATTAATGTTTCAGATGGCATAATAGGATAACAAAATCATTCTTATATTGTACTTTTTTTTTTTAGATTGACTTCAAAGTCTTTAATGCCATCTCTTTTTTTTTTTTTTTTTTTTTTTTTGTCCTCCAGTGGCCTGGCACATCCTATCCTATGCACACATATGCATGCACACATTAGAGATCAAATAAAAATTTCACTCTTTCTTATGTATTTGCTCAAAACAAATCCTGAAGACTAGAATATTTATTTCTGGGGGAGACTTTGTCTTGTGTCAACATGTGCTGTAGCATGTTGCTTGCTGGCTTCTCTGCTGAGTCAAAACGACAATGTATTTTCTGTAAGCCCTCTTACTGAACCAGACTCACGTGCTCCATTGTGTTTTCTTCAGTGAGTATTTTCTGTTGGTGCACTCAGCATTCTCTGCTCACTCCAGCAGAGAGAGGGACACATTAAAATCATTTTGATACAAAGACTTGTTTCTTAGTTTCATTCTGAGCTAAAAGTGGATCAAAACTCTTCCTTCCTAAATTAAAAAACAAAGCAAAACAAAACTGCATTACAATGACATTTTCAATATTCATTCCATAAACAGCCATATCTGTGTCTTTACTGACCCACAACAATTACAATTTTAGATATTTCCACTTAATAGCATCCTGCCTGCTACCATGTAAGTCCTAGGGGTTAGTAGAACTGACATGATTATGCCAATTGTACATGGCAGGAAAAATGAAGAAAATAGAATTTACTGAGGTTTTTCTACACGGTGTTTGTGTCACACATCCCCACCATGTAGATATTTAAAAGTTCCAGAATCATGTACTGATGTATTCTTATTTGGTATTTCTACGTAGTTTTGTAAAAAATCAATTGACAATATTGATATGAGTTATTTCTAGAATACCTACTTCTCTCCATTTTTTTATGTCTTCAATTATTCTCAGCATTTAAAAACAATTATCAGTACATAGACCTACACATATTTTGTTAGTTTCATATTTCTGCATACTTTTCTAAATGATACTGTTTTCAATTTAAATTATAAATCTTCACTGTCAGTTTATTAAAACAAAATTAATTATTATTATTAATGAAGACCTTATGAATTAGATAACATTGCTAAAATCTATTATAACTTCTAGTAGTTCCTATAGATCCCTTCAGATTTCCTACATAGATGTTAATTCTTCCGTAGATAAACGATTTCACCTTTTCCTTTCCAATTTGTATGCCTTACTTTTCCCCCAATACAATGTTGAAGAAAGTTGATAAGAGTAAACATAACTGCCTTGTTATTGATTTTAATGAGAAAGTATTCAGTCTTTCAACATTGCCCATAATGTTAGCTAGAAGTTTTCTGGTAGATGCCATTTAGTAGAATGAGGAAACGTGCTGAGGGTTGTTTTGTTTTGTTCCATTTTTTCATTTTGGCTTTGTAAGATGTGGAATTTCATCCAATTTTTTTTTGCAATGGTTTAGATGATCATATTATTTTCTCCTTCATTCTGTTAATATTATGAATTAAGTTGATTTTTTTGAAATGTGAGATTAACCTTGTATTCACAGAATAAATCAAACTTGATAATGTTTAAAAATATTGCTGGATTTATATCCTAATGTTTTCATTAAGAATATTTTTGTAATAGCTTTGTTGAGGTATACTTAAGAAATAAAAATTGTGTATATTTAAGGTATACAATTTGATGCTTAAATATACACATATGCATCGTGAAATGATTACCACAATCAAGCTAATTAATACATTCATCACCTCACATAATTACTATTTTCTTTTTCTTTCTTTTTGTGATGAGACCATTTAAGATCTTTAAGATCAGCAAACTTCAAGAATACAGTATTGTTGTATAGTATACAGGATTGTTCACTATAGTAACGATGATGTACATTAGATCTCCAAAATGCTAGGACCGTGAGATTACTACTCAAACCAAAAGCAGACAGTTAACCATCTAAGCACCCAGGCACCCTGACTTTGACCCTTTCAAACTCTACATATAATTGAGATCATGCACTAATTGTCTTTTATCTGTCTGGCCTATTTCACATAGACGTAATTTATTCCAGGTTCCTCCATGTTGTCACAAACGGCAGAATTTTCTTATATATATAAACTACACATTACATGCACACACATGCACGCACATGCACACACACCACTTCTCTTTTTATTTCAGCTGTCAACAGACCGTTTCCACATTTGGGCTGTTGTAAACAACGCTGCAGTGGATTTGGGAGTGCAGATACTTCTTTAAAGTTCTGATGCCTTCAGAACACACATTCAGAAGTTTGAGTCTATGTTGAGGGATGTAGGTCTGCAGTTTTTCTTCTTACAATGATTTTGTCAGGTATTGGTATCTTGTTATCAAGGTAATGATTGGTATCACATACTAAGTTGCAAAGATTCCTTTGTCCTCTATTTTCTGAAAGGTTTGTATAGAATTCACCTGCTATCTAGGACTGATGTTTCCTTTGTGTAGGAATTTTTATATTATGAATTCACTGCTATTAACAGTAAGGGGGATATTCAGGTTTTCTATTTCTTCTTGGATCAGGGGAATTTATGTCTCTGAAGTATGCTTTGGTTCATTTATGTTGTTTAAGTAACTGATAAGACTTTCTTCACTTTATTCCTTTATGATCATTTTGACTTTGAAGGAACTATAGTAATTTCCTTTTCATTTCTGACATTGGCAATTGGTTTCTTTCTTTTTTTCCCCTTTATTAGCTAGATAGTCTAGCCAGACTTTAGTTATGTAGTGGTCTTTCCAATAGATCAACTTTTTTTTTAATAATAAATTTATTTTTTATTGGTGTTCAATTTGCCAACATACAGAATAACACCCAGGGCTCATCCTGTCAAGTGCCCCCCTCAGTGCCCCTCACCCATTCACCCCCACCCCCCGCTCTCCTCCCCTTCCATCACCCCTAGTTCGTTTCCCAGAGTTAGGCGTCTTCGTGTTCTGTCTCCCTTTCTGATATTTCCTACCCATTTCTTCTCCCTTTTGATTTCATTGATTTTTTTCCATTATTTGTTAGTCTGCTGTTTCATTGACTTTTGTACTTATTTTTACTATTTCCTTCCTGCTACTCACTTTTTTTTCCCCTTCCCTCTATATTTCTAGTTCCTTATCATAGCACTTTGGTAACTGATTCTGAACCTTTATTATTTTCTTGTATGTGCATTTTAAGCTGTAAAGTTCGTTTTTAACACTGCTTTGGTGCATTTAATATAGTTGATTTTTAATTTTTTTACTATTTCAAAGTATCATTTAAATTCTCTTTGGTTTCTTTTTTGATCCAAGGGCTACTTCGAAGTGTGTTGTTTAATTTTCAAATATTACCTGTTTTCTAGATTTTTTAAAATTATTTTTAATGCAATTCAATTGTGGTCAGAAGACTTACTCAGTCTTTTGAAACATATTAAAACTAGTTTCATACCCCGTATATGGTCTCTGAGGGAATGTTCTTTTTGTGCTTGCAACAAATGTTTATTTTGGTGTAGTCAGGTGGAACTTTCTGTAAAAGACAATTAGTTCAAGTTGGTTGATAGTCTTGTTCAAAACTGCTATGTCTTTGCAAATTTCTCTCTACTTGATTTATTGATTACTGAGAGAAATTTCCAATCATAATTGTGATTTGATCTATTTCTCCTTTTGCTTTCCATCAGTTTTTGCTTCATATAACTTGAAGCACTTTATCAAATGCATGCACATTTATGAATACTAGTTATACTTTATGAATTCACCTTTTTATAATCTTGAAATATACCTTTTTAACTCTGGCAATATGTTTTTTTCTGAAATCTGTTTTGTCTGCTATTAATATAGCCAGTGAGACTTTTGAAGATTAAGATTTGATGGTTTGTATTTTTTTCAATTTTTTACCTTCAAAAACTATTTATGATACTATAATTAAAAAGCAATTCTTAAAGACAACTATATTTTGGCATTGCTCTTTTTTCCAGTCAGGCAATCCTTATCTTTTAATTGAAATGTAGAGATCATTTGATTTTGATTTTGATTTTATTTTTTTAAAGATTTTATATATTTATTTTAGAGAAAGAGAGAGAGAAAGTGCATGTAAACATGCATGAGCGCGAATGAGGGAGGGACAAAGGGAGAAAGAGAATCTGAAGCAGACTTGGTGGCTGAGTGTGGAGCATCATGCAGAGCTCAATATCACCACCCCAAGATCATGATCTGAACTGACAGAGCCACCCAGGCAGCCCAATAATTTACTTTAAAAAATTTCAGTGTTTTCCTGTTTTTAAAATTGAAATATAATTAATATACACTGTTATTATATTAGTTTAATGGTACACAATATAGCGGTTCAACAATTCTGTACATTACTAAGTGCTCATCATGAATAACTGTTCTCTTAATCTCCTTCACCTGTTTCACCCACCCTCCATTTGCCTCACCTCTGACAATCACTAGTTTGTTCCTTATAGTTAATAGAAATGACAAATACCCACCATTTGCTTCGATGTGGATGGAACTGAAGGGTATTATGTTGAGTGAAATAAGTCAATCGGAGAAGGACAAACATTATATGGTCTCATTTGGGGAATATAAAAAATAGTGACTATATTTACTTGTTCTTTACTGATTTTTCTGGCATTTAACTTGCAAAGTTTAACTTCAAATACAGCAAGACTTTCTTAAAAATTTTATTTATTCATTCATGAGAGACAGAGAAAGAAAGAGACACAGGCAGAGGGAGAAGCAGATTCCTCACAAGGAGCCTGATGAAGGACTCAATCCCAGGCCCTGGGATCACATCCTGAGCCGAAGGTAGATGCTCAACCGCTGAGCCACCCAGGCATCCCAATACAGCAAAAGTTTATTAAGATATACTTCTTTTTCCTCCTCCAGTCATTTAGAAAATTATTTCGTGTATTTTCTTCATATATTCTGTAAACCCCATACTAAATTACTATTCTTACACTAAAGAGTTAATTAACTTTCAAAAGAATTAAAACATGAGACTAAAAAGTTTTTTTATTTAACCAAATATTCCAGTGCTCTTCACTCCTTTGTGTTCATCCAAAGTTTCATTTAGCATTATTTTCCTAAAGCTCGAAAAAAATTCTGTTAACACTTCTTATAGTGTAGTCCTCCTGAGAATGAACTATCTCAGTTTTTGCTTCCCTGACAAGTTCTTTATTTCATCTTTATCACTGAAGAATATTATCATTGGATGAAGAACTCTAAATTAAGAGTTTTTTGCAGTACTTAAAAATATATTTGCATTAGTTCTGGCTTGTAGCTTCTGATGACTGCTTATTTGTATCTTTATTTAAATATAGGTTATGTGTTTGGCTTGATGAAATTTTTTCCTATGAATCATTTTCTGCAATTGATTATGACACATTTTGGTATTACTTTCTTTGTATTTATCTCACTTGATAGTCACTGAGTTTCTTGGATAATAAATGTTACCAAATTAGGAAAATGTTTGGCTATTTCTTCAAAAATTTATTTTTTTCAATTCCACAACTTCTCCTTTTGGTTTTGTAGCTATGTCATATGTTAGGATGGGGGACATTGTTCTGTAATTTACTGATGCCCTGCTGATTTTTTTCTTTAGTCTTTTATTTTCTCTTCCTTACTTTCTTGCATAATTTATATTGCTATTTTCCAAGTTCACTAATATTTTCTTCTGCCATGCCTGATTCCGCATTAACCCCAATTTATTTTTTCAATCCTACTATTAATTTCACATTATATATATTTTCATTTCTGACAGTTCTGTTTTTTTGTGTCTTCTATATCTTGTCTGTATTTAAATCATCTTATATAGTTATATACTAGCCATTTTAACTTCTTTCTCTGCTCATTTTATCTTCTTCTTCATTTGCTTCCATTGACTGTTTTATTCTCCAAATTGTGGTTTATTTATTTATTTCCCCTCCTTTGCATGTCTAGTAATTTTGACCAGATTCTGGATACTGTGATGTTTCATTGTAAATTGTCTGGGCTTTATTGTTTTTATTTCATGAATGTTGGGTTTTGCTGTTGAAGGGTGTTAATTGTTTACAGTTCAGTGTGAGTTCTTTTTTTTTATTTTAAATTTTTATTTATTTATGATAGTCACACATAGAGAGAGAGAGAGAGGCAGAGATACAGGCAGAGGGAGAAGCAGGCTCCATGCACCGGGAGCCCTATGTGGGATTCGATGCCGGGTCTCCAGGATCGCGCCCTGGGCCAAAGGCAGGCGCCAAACCGCTGTGCCACCCAGGGATCCCTCAGTGTGAGTTCTTAAGCTTGCTTTTAACCATAGGGAAGATCTGAACTAGTTTTTATTTTAGGGACTATTTACTCACACTAATAAGATGTGGCCCTTGTGGGTTTTCTTTTGAACACCCTTAGTGATCAGTACTTAGAACTCAAGCAAGTCAAAACTCAAATGTCATTCTGACCTGAATTTGGCTATGGAACCATTTTAATCCCTGTATTCCTTGCCCTTCTCCATGGAGTTTCACTCTATGCTTGTGTGTCATGGTGTTCAGCAAGCAAGCATCCCTATTCAAATTTCTAGCCTTCCTGACTTTCCTCCCTCCCTCCCTCCTTCCCTCTCTTTCTTCCTTCCTTCCTTCCTTCCTTCCTTCCTTCCTTCCTTCCTTCCTTCCTTCCTTCCTTTCCTGTTTAGCTCCCTCCTTTATGAAACTCTGCAGCTCTCATTTACCTCAGCCCCCTTGAACTTCAACTCTTGTCATCTAAATTCAATGAGACCAATACTTTATGCTTGCACTATTCCTCCCAGCTCTGAGGTCTGACATGTGCCTCCAGTTGAAATGCTAGGATGATCACAGGACCCACTTGACTATTGTCCTTCTCTCAAGAACCACATTACTTTGCTGCCTTGTTTTCAGTGTCTAAAAATAATTGTTTCATATATTTTTGTCAAGTTTTCTAGCATTAAATGTCAAAAGAATAATTTTGACTCCATTATTCCATTATGGCTGGGAAAGAAAATAGTTTCTACATTTTCCAATTTACCCCACTTGTGCAACACAGTTTGATGATGATATTATTGGTGGTAAATGAATGAATGAAAGCCACTAATAAAATGCCAAGTATTGAGTGAGGGCTATAATGCAATAATTAATACCACAATACCAGATTTACTAAATAATTCAATTCAGCAGAGTCCTGAAATTCAGTGCATTAATAGAGAACTTCAGCCTCAAAATATTCTGATGGACTCAAATTAGCAATAGTCATCATTGTGAGATGAGAGCACAAGAACATTATAATACATTTCTTGAGTCTAAAGAAACCAACCTTTTTATTCATATAAAAAGCCAATTTTCAGTTAGAGCAGCATGAGAAAAAATAACTAAGAATATTTTTTCAAAAGATATATGCAGCTAGAAAACAAATTGTAACTTCTTGCGGTGGCTGGCTGGGTAGGTCAGTTAAGCATCTGACTCTTGATTTCAGCTCAGGTCGTGACCTCAGGGTTATGAGATCGAGCCCCACCTTGGCTTCTGCCCTCAGCAGAGAGGGTACTTAAGACTCTCTCCCTCTCCCTCTGCATTTCCCCTTGCTCTTGTGCTCTCTCTCTAAAATAAATAAATCTTTTAAAAAATAAAAGAAAATATAACCTCTTATTGAATATATGCTTCAAAATTTGAAAATTTTCAATAGCTTTGATAGGACCTCTGGAGCTATGTTATATATAATATATAAGGTATATGTCATATATTATATAGGAAAAAAATTAAGTGCTTTTAAAATCACCTGAGCTAACCTTGTGTTTCATTTTACTAGGAAAAAAAATAGCAGTTGTATTTCAGGTATTGAAATTTTGCTTCTGTTAATTAGACCTAAATTGTGTCACATGGACACCTAGAACTCATGAAGCAACATTACTTATCAGGTGGTATCACGAGCATGTCACAAACCACCAACCAAGGAATATTTTACCTATTTCTACTTTTATAACACTTAGTGGTGGGTGTATGTCCAAATTATAGGAATCCCCGGGTGGCACAGCGGTTTGGCGCCTGCCTTTGGCCCAGGGCGTGATCCTGGAGACCCGGGATCGAATCCCACGTCTGGCTCCCGGTGCATGGAGCCTGCTTCTCTCTCTGCCTGTATCTCTGCCTCTCTCTCTCTCTGTGTGACTATCATAAATAAATAAAAATTAAAAAAAAAACAAATTACAGCACTTACCAGCTCAGTAATCTTAGGGAAATTATTTTACTCTTTCAGTATCTCTCTATGTCCTTCTGTAAAATGATGGTGGTGATGATTCATAACCTATTTACATACTGGGAAGGCCAACTGTGCAATAAGTCTAATGTACTTACACTGTTTCTCATAATAAGTAGTAAACTCATGTTGAGTTTAGTATTGTTGTTAAGTCATCTTTGTCATGACATCTTTATTTTCTGGGTTCTTCTCTCTTAAAAATCACTTGCTTTGATTAAATAAAGCAAAGCCTCTCTCTTGATTTTGTATCTCTCAGTTACTCAGCATCACTCCTTTCTGAATTGTGATTACCATCCTATGATTCTTGTGCTTGTTTTCTCTCTGATCCTCACCACACTCCCAGATGGCTATTTTTTAATCCAAAATGTCTAGTCCTATCTTCTTAGATCCAGGTTTTTTTTTCATTGTTAAAATTTTCTAATTTGTGAAGGAACCATGATAATATATCAAACTTGTCTCAGTCTTCTTGATGGAGGAGATGAAAGTGACAACAGGGTGCACACAGAGTCATCTTTTACCCATCCCATTTCAGGCCATTAGGTCCAGCTCTGGGCCACAATTCACCTTTCAGAAACACATCATACATCCCACCGCCATTTTTTCTCCTATGCTATTTCCTCTACTGGAAAGGCTTTTGACACCTTGGAAAAAATGTCATATTATTCAGGAAGACTTAGATGTTCCTTTTCTGTGTTTATTTTATTTATAAAAGTGTAATATAATTTTCCAGTTATGGCTTTTTTTTAATACTCCAGTGAATGAGTTTCAAGAGCAGGGATTGTGACTTATCCATCTTTGTATTTTGAGACTTTGCCTAAGTCTGGATCTAACAAGTGTTCAATAAATGCTCATTGAATGCATGCATGTGTAAACACTTTACTAAATGAAGTTAGAAGCTTAATATGTGTCTAAAATGTGCTGCATTTTTACCACCAAAATTGTCTAACTCTTAAAATACCTATGAAAGAGGAGTATTACCTTTGTGGTAAGGTAAATGAGTCTGAAAAACTTTAGATCATTTTCTCAAAGTCTGACTAGTGACCAGAGAGTGAATACAATGGGTAAAGCTAACGTTTTGTTTGTTCAAGTTATGCACAGGTGTATGTCAGTAGGTTATCTGAGCAATCCCTACTGCTGTTTTCTGTCCTTGTGTTGCAGTCCTGTCCTTCAGAGTGATTGGCCCAAGCTTAATGGTGTGTTCACTTATGTGTTTACTTATGCATCTTTTTTTTTACTTACTTTATTCAAATTCAATTAGTTAACATTTAGTGTATCATTAGTTTCAGATGTAGAGTTCAGTAATTCATCAGTTGCATGTACACCTAGTACCCATTACATCATGTGCCTTCTTTAATACCCATCACCCAGTTACCCGTCATTTCCCCATATCCCCTCCAGCAACCCTCAGTTAGTTTCCTAGAGTTAAGACTCTCTTATGGTTTGTCTCCCTCTCTACTTATGCATCTTCTACCTCCAGCAATAGATTTTAAACTTGTCTCCTCCATGACTTGATTTAAAGAGCACAGACTTCATTTGTTCTCTTCATTGATGTACCACCAGCATTTAGCAGAGCTCTCAGCACACAGAAAATACTCAAGATCAAGGCAAATCCTTCTTATACCTAACCTCCTTTTTTGTTGCTGTTTAAAAAAAAAAAAAAAAAAAAAACCACAATGCCATTTCTAGGATAAGTGAGAACACAATGCAAAGGACCTTTAAGCCAGATTGAGCCCAAATAGCTTTTCCACCAATTTCACGAACTACTTGGAGCAAGACATTTAATCTCACATTTTTCTTCTGTAAAATGATGCTAACAAAGCCTAAATGTCATGGCTAGTGTATGAATCTATTAAAATAATAAATGTAAAGTAATCAACCTCAGTTCCAGAAAATGCTTTATTCCCATCCCTTCAAGGATGTTTCATCCATATATTACATTCAATGTGAAAAGAAATTTCACTTAAATTGTGAAAACAAAATTGTCATTTTAAAGAACAAACATAGTGCTGATTAAAATCATCTGAAAGAAGTTCTAGCCTTTAAGCTGAATGAATTCACGAAATGAACATTACCACAGTTTTCTGCCTGTGCTCTGGATAGAATTAGTAAGAAGGGTGAAATTTTTAAAAAAGAAAGAAGAAATACCAGCTGGCCCTGATTTATAAGTTGAAAGGAAGGCATGCCAAGAAAATACAGAGATGCATTTAGGAAACGTTGATGGGGCGTCTATTATGTGCATAGTGGAGTTGCCCCTCATCTAAGGGTGATTGTTATGCCTGGGATAAGTCTGGATTTTGCATTCAATTTTTGTGTACTTTGGAGCAAATGTGTATCCTTTCTTGACTTAAAATTTTACATTTTCAAGAGAAAAAATCATTTCCAGTCCATCTTCACAAAATTATGGACAATTTCAAAGACAGATGTATGTGAAAGAATCATTCATCCATAATATAAATATTAACTGAGTGACTTCCACATGCTAAGTATTGGCAATACAAGGGTTGACCACACATACAAGTTCTTAATCTTCCTGAATTTACACATTTTATAAGATGGAAAGTAGTTGACAAATCATGAGTATTTCACAAAGGCTCAAGGTTCTAGAAGAATTTAGCCTAGTTTCAATACTGTAATAGCAGAAGCAATGGCAGTTTGTATTCATTTGCCTGATGTTATCAAGCTATGCAGTAGCACTTTATTAGCAAAACACAGTTCCCCTAGTAAAGAGCATCAGTTTCTCAACTTGAGCATTTAGTTTGTATGGTCCAGGTTCCAATGAGCTGGTATAATTTCTGAGATAGTTAAAATGAGCTTTCCTATACTCAAAGTATCCTTCATAACTATTTAACACTAGTCATATTATTAACAATGGCTTGATTGTAACAGGAAAAAAAATCAACCTTTGATATTAGTCTGGGTCAGTTAAGCATAGTTTTCTAGGCCTGAAGACTGCACATAATTATTGTCTAATGTACTCTTGGCTTCCCTCTTGAGATCAAATCCAGATCAGAAGTATTAATCAGTCACACTACAGATAGATCTTAAATTGTAAAGTTTGCATTGCAATAGGGAGTTTTATGAATTAGCTATCTAGTTATTTAACGATGGCTATACTCATTTACACACTGACATGTTTTCACATTTGTCCTTCTACCTGAGCAAGATTTAGCCTCTGCCATAGGCAGTATAAGGCAGCTGGAAATCACTTTTTGTTGAATTAATTATATTTTCTGAATTCTAAGTTCTGATAACAATCTCTGTGTAGCTCTATCTTAAACCTTTTCTCCACTGTACTATAATAATCCTTTGTCAATGTTTGTCTCTCGAATCTTGTTTCTACCACTTACCATCTGTGCCATCTCCCTCCTTATCCTATAACATGGTGGTGATATGTCTATCACAGGTGTGTGACCATGAAATGATACATACAGTTTCCGACAGAATTATCACCCCAGTCACCTTTCTCTTTTATTATTGTTGTTTCACATAGAAATGGCTCTAGTTGGGGAGGGAAGGTAAGCATGACAGGGAGGTTTTGAAAAAATTAAAAGATGGCTCTAGCTAACTCTTGCAGTGAGTGTCTCCAAATTGGTAGACCTGCTACCCTCTACCGCCCTCTCATTTCCAGACAGCCCCAACCACTTATACCTTCAGATTTTAAGCTCAGTGATTCTCAACATAAACACAAGGAGGAGCCAACAATTTGGAACCATACCCACCTAGGCTGTGAGAACCCTGGTTCTAGGATTCAGAGGTTTGCTCCCCTTCAAAGCTGAGTTCTAGAGTAAATCAGACACATAGTTGGTGCTCAATAAATATTTGTTAAAGGGGTAAAATTCATAATTGCATATTACTACAAGACAAAACAGAAAAAGTGCAATTCTAATGACCATGTTGACAAATTTAAGAATGATATATTTGAGAAATCAGGCTATTCTGCTAAACTGTGCTTGTTACATAATAATGACAGTTTACCAAACCAGTTCATTTTTGATGTAAGTTTTACTGTGGAAGCCCAAGTTCATGTTTTTTTTTAACAAAATTTTTGTAATTGCAAATCAACACTCATTCATTATCTTAAAAAAAATTAATAGTTTAACAGCTAAGTTGATTTTATTAACTTAGCAGAAAGAACCATGGGTATAGTGATGGATCTGTGTTTGAAATTCACTGACCTGCCAAGTGCTCCCTGACAAGTTATTTGGAAGGAGAGGAAAGTACAGGGGAAATATGGATTTTGAATATTGAAAGGTTAGGAATGGAATTTCCTACATCTCAGTTTTCTCATTTGTAAGTGGCATTAGTAATTTCGGCCTCATCAGGTTATTAGAAGCATTAAATAAAATACTGCCTTGTTAAATGCACTAGGAACTAAATAATTTATCCCTCTTTCAAGAATGATTGCCTGCATGATAAAATAAACATCTATTATAGAATGATGGGGATTGAAGTAATGTATATGAGATGGCTTTTAAATAATAAATTGCCATTAAATTATGTCATTATTAAAATTGAAATTATCAACAGAACTGAAAGTATTTTATTCCAAATATTCTAAAGGCTTCATTTGAAGCATTTAAAAATTGTTTTGGACATAAGTGTGTTTATTTTTTTTAATTTACAAAAAGACAAGTATCAAATTAGACTTCTTATGCTATTTTTAGAGCCCACAAAATGTATGTTCTGACTGACAAGGTCTGTGCCAGTTTTCTATCAGATGGGATTACCATTGCTTGCTTTTAAATCATGTTCGAGAGCAGATTTTACTGGTGAGTAAATGAACCTGATGTAGTTGATAGGGCACTCTTGCAGGATAAGAAATTTTTTTTCTTTTGTTACTACAAGGATATTATTTAATAAATTATCCTTTGAGAGTGCCCATATTAATGGAGGCCTGGAAGAATTGCCAGTGTTCCAAAGCATGGAATGAATAGCAGTTTGGTTACAGGTGGCCTCTAATATCTAATATGACAGTTGCACCTCATTTATCCAACATCACGGGAAAATGTGCTTTTTGATGAAACAATTCTGCAAACTACTGAAAGCTTTCCATTCAATGCAGCAACTAAACTTCGTTAATTATTTGAATGGAAACTTTATAAATGAATTTTATATTTCCCTACTTTATTGATTAAAATGCTATCAGTTTTTGTGTTCCTCGTAGATATGAAGAGTGAAAGCCTATCTTCCCCTGCACCAATGGCTCCAGTTTGCTGTGCTTGCAAGGATCATATCTGGTCTTTTACTTGCTTTGGCTTCTCTGGCAGATCAGTTTGAGCTCATGCTGGTGCTTCTTCTACCTCCACCCACACCCCATCTCCTGCTCATACTCCTGAGGATGGCTGAAACAGAGTAACTGACTTCCTATTTTTAGTTCAAAGCCCATATCCTGGGAAACCCTTAAATTTGGGACATTGGGGAAGTTGGTCACTCAGCTTACAACCTGCTTACTGAGATCATAGCATGTTAGAAATCATCATAAAGGAACCTAACTAAGAGCCTGGGGTCTCCTTCACAAGTACAATTAATGAGTTTGATCACATGGAATGTCACTATAATTTAAGGCCAGTTTTTGTTTCCATAGTCATCCTGAAGTTAGTTCTGGATTGCTGATATTATATGATGCAGCATACTTTTCCCTCTGGATAGGGACTGTGGCCCATACCATTTCAACCAACTCCAGGTCGTTAGATTCTGCTAGTTCATAAGCAGTAGCTTAGGTGTGCCTAGTGGTGTCTAACAGTGATAAACAACTGGTTTCAGAGTTATAAGAAAATAAGCTCTGCATTTGTGACAACACAAAAGAACCTGGAGAACATTATCCTGAGTTAATTAAATGGGTCACAAAAGAACCATTACTGTGTGATTTCACTTACTTGAGGCACCTAAAATAGTCAAACTTATAGAAGCAGAGAGTAGAAGGGTGGTTGCCAGGACTGGGGGTGGGGAGGGTAGATAAATGTGTTCAACTGGTATAAAATTTCAGTCACACAAGATGAATGAGTTGGAGAGAACTGCTGTACAGAGAAGTGCCTAGAATCAACAATTCTGTATTGTGCACTCAAAAATTTGTTAAGAGATTAGATCACCCATTAAGTGTTCTTATGACACAAAAACAAACAAACAAACAAGGGTCAAGAGTACTCACTTTGGCAGCACATAGACTAATATTAGAACAATACAGAGGAGATTAGCTTGGCTGGTTGGCAAGGATGGCGTACAAATTTGTTGTGTTCCATATTCCCTGTCAGTGTTATGAGTTTTGATTTCACAACTGGATTCTCCATTATGAACATATTTATAAAAATACTGCTAGAAATTTAAAATGTGAGTGATTGCTGAAATTTATGGAAATTTATGAAAAAACATACATTTAAAATAGAATTTCTGATAGATCATGCATTCATAATGGGAAGGGGGAGATATTGTCTCCAAAGGGGTGAAAACTGGTTCTTAGTGGAAGAAACAAAAGGTTTTACTCTTTTCATGTGCAAAGCCCAGATACACATACAGTATATGAACATATACAGTATACCTGTGGTGTTAAAATTTCATGGGGATACAAGATACCTAGTAATAAACCTAAAAAAGAGGTAAAGGATCTATCCCCTAAAAACTACAGAACACTTCTGAAAGAAATTGAGGAAGACACAAAGAGATGGAAAAATATTCCATGCTCATGGATTGAAAGAATTAATATTGTGAAAATGTCAATGTTACCCAGGGCAATTTACACGTTTAATGCAATCCCTATCAAAATACCGTGGACTTTCTTCAGAGAGTTGGAACAAATCCTCTTAAAATTTCTGTGGAATCAGAAAAGACCACGAATAGCCAGGGGAATATTAAAAAAGAAAACCATAGCTGGGGGCAACACAATGCCAGATTTCAGGTTGTACTACAAAGCTGTGGTCATCAAGACAGTGTGGTACTGGCACAAAAACAGACACATAGATCAATGGAACAGAATAGAGAATCCAGAAGTGGACCCTCAACTTATGGTCAACTAATATTCAACAAAGGAGGAAAGACAATCCACTGGAAAAAAGACAGTCTCTTCAATAAATGGTGCTGGGAAAATTGGAAATCCACATGCAGAAGAAGGAAACTAGACCACTCTCTTTCACCATACACAAAGATAAACTCAAAATGGATGAAAGATCTAAATGTGAGACTAGATTCCATCAAAATCCTAGAGAAGAATACAGGCAACACCCTTTTTGAACTTGGCCATGGCAGCTTCTTGCAAGATACATCCATGAAGGCAAGAGAAACAAAAGCAAAAATGAACTATTGGGACTTCATCAAGATAAAAAGCTTTTGCACAGCAAAAGAAAGAGTCAACAAAACTCAAAGACAACCTACAGAATGGGAGAAGATATTTGCAAATGACGTATCAGATAAAGGACTAGTATTCAAGATCTATAAAGAACTTATTAAACTCAACAGCAAAGAAACAAACCATCCAATCATGAAATGGGCAAAAGACATGAACAGAAATCTCACAGAGGAAGACATAGACATGGCCAACAAGCACATGAGAAAATGCTCTGCATCACTTGCCATCAGGGAAATACAAATCAAAACCACAATGAGATACCACCTCACACCAGTGAGAATGGGGAAAATTAACAAGGCAGGAAACAACAAATGTTGGAGAGGATGTGGAGAAAGGGGAACCCTCTTGCACTGTTGGTGGGAATGTGACCTGGTGCAGCCACTCTGGAAAACTGTGTGGAGGTTCCTCAGACTTAAAAATAGACCTGCGCTACGACCCAGCAATTGCACTGCTGGGGATTTACCCCAAAGATACAGATGCAGTGAAATGCCAGGATACCTCCACCCCAATGTTTCTAGCAGCAATGTCCACAATAGCCAAACTGTGGAAGGAGCCTCGGTGTCCATCGAAAGATGAGTGGATAAAGAAGATGTGGTCTATGTATACAATGGAATATTACTCAGCCATTAGAAATGACAAATACCCACCATTTGCTTCAATGTGGAGGGACCTGGAGGGTATTGTGCTGAGTAAAATAAGTCAGTCAGAAAAGGACAAACATTATATGGTCTCATTCATTTGGGGAATATAAAAATTAGTGAAAGGGAATAAAGGGAAAGGAGAGAAAATGAGTGAAAATATCAGTGAGGGTGACAAAACATGAGAGACACCTAACTCTGGGAAATGAGCAAGAGGTAGTGGAAGGGTAAGTGCGCGGGGGGTTGGGGTGACTGGATGGTGGGCATTGAGGGGGGCACTTGGCAGGATGAGCGCTGGGTGCTATGCTATATGTTGGCAAATTGAACTCCAATAAAAGAAATAAAAAAAATAAAATTTCATGGGGATCATTTAGGGAAGAAAATGTCTAAAAAAGCTCCTAGAGGGTGTTAATAATAATAATTTTTTTAAGTTGAGAAAAAGAGTACTAGGTACTAAAGTAATATAGGTTGTTTTTACAAAGTAAGATGGCTCCAGAGAGTTAGGTAGAAGCATTTAAAATGGAACCGAACTATGTGTAAATACTTCAAAATTGCACGGTTTTTACAGCAGAGGAATTTTAGTTTGTGCTTCATTTGAAAGGCAAGGACAAAGATAAAATCTGAAAAACTTTTACTTGTGCATCACCACATAAAACCACTCCCCCCCCCCAAAAAAATACACTTCCAAATTGCAAGAACCACTGACACAGATAATAAATTGCATTTATTAGTGACTTTTGACGTTTTGGAAATGCTTATGAGTACACAATCTCATTGGATTTTTACACCTTTATGAAGCCAGTATTAATTAGTATGCAAATCCTGCTTTGGGAAGTTAAGTAGGAGAACTCTGACTCCATTCTTTTAACTTCAGAATGTTGTCTGGCTCCGTAAGTGCAAAAATTTAAAATATTTTCTTCTTGAGTATATATTATAGCTGTGTGGCATCAACATTTGTATTATAGTCACCAAACAGCATAATTTGTTCATTATAGTTTAGAAAACTCATTTCCTTCAGCCCTGCATTATATTTCAGCACTATATTTTTTATAAAATATAGTAACAACAATACCACAACATAATTATTGCTAATTTGAGCACATCTCCTTGAAGTATGTGTTAAAAAGACCATTTTTATTAGAAAAAGTCCACTGAAATGTGGACTTTTTAATTGAAAGTTAACCATGGTTACTACTGCGTATCTACTTTGTAGACAGTGCATGGTATGGACCCCACTGTGTAGTGTCTGGAGAGTTGGGCCTTAACGCATGAGTCATATTTGAAACTCTTCCTCATCACTAAGGCCATGGCAGGTGTTCGGTGACTTCTCTGATCAGATGTTTCTATTTTAACTGAATTTGTTTAATAAACAATTGAGAGGCTGAGTCAAACTACCATTATGATTTGAAATCATCTGCTACTGAACTTCCTGTGTGAATCTGTCATTTTCCATGTGAGTAGAGGCCATGATTGCCTGTTACAATGATATTGTAACAGCCATGACTCAGGCTACCTTGGGTTCCCATTATTCTTTTGTTAGTTGGTGTTTATAATTCTTAGGCTCAAGTGGGTATGGAACTGCTTCCCTGTCAGGCTGGAAATTCTCTGTAGCAAGCGCTCATGTCTTACCTGTCTGATTGCCCCACTACATATCCATATTAGTTGCCTAAGGCTGCTGTAACAAAGTATTACAGACCAAGTGGTTCAAACAAGAGAGATTTATTTTCACAATTCTGGAGGCTATAAGTCCAAGATCAAGGCACCATCAGTATTGGTTTCTTCTAAGGCTTCTCTCTTGTCTTACAGAAGGCTGTTTTTACGCTGTGTCTTCACACCATCTTTCTCTGTGTGTTTCTGTGCCCTAATCTCCTCCTCTTGTAAGACTATCTGTCGTATTAGATTAAGGCCCCCACCAATGACCTCATTTAACCATAATTGCTTATTAAAGATTCTATCTCCACATACAGTCACATTCTGAGGCCCCGGAGGTTAGGATTTCCACATATGAGTTTTGGGTGAATGCAATTCAAAACATAACAATATCATAGCACCAGGTCCATGGCACACTCTTAATAAATGGGTATTGACTGCATTACAATCTTGTACAAAATACCAAAGAATAGTAAGCGTTTCTTATAAAAGAAAACTGAATATTCTTTGATAAGCCTGAGCCTGAAACATACTATATACCCATAAAATGTACATTTTATAAATCTTCAGATTGATTGGTTATTAAAACATATAGAAATTCATGCAACAGCCACTACACATCAAAATACATATTACCAGTTCTCTGACCCTGACTTCCAACTGTAAGTTAGTTTATTTCATGTAAATGAGATCATCTACTTCTTTTACTCCACAGTAAGTGAGATTCACCCATATTCACGCATACAGTAAGAATGGGTTCATAAATATATAGTATTCTATACTGTGAATATACCATAACTGGTTTCTTCTAGTTATTCATTATGAATAACATGACTGTTTCCAGTTTGAGGTTACCATGAATAATACCTGCTCTGTACATCATCATACTTGACCTTATGTACATTATCATACATGATCCTTTCTTACATGAATGTAGGCATCTATATTTAGCATATACCTAAGAGAAAATGTGCTGAATCATTGACGTTGTATGTTTGGTATAGCATATAGTTATAGTTTTGTTTTTTTTTTTTCATTTCTACCAACCAGCAATGTTTGAGACTTCCAGGAGCCTCACACCCTTCGTAGCATGTGGTATTGTCAGTTTTTAACAGTGAGTATGACAATATCTCATTGTGGCTTTTATTTGCATCTCAGATGATTTCTGAGGTTGAGTGCCTTTTCATTTGTTCATTGAAATTTGAATATCTTTTGTGAAGTATCTGTTCAAATCTTTTGCCTATTTCTGAGTTATTTTTTTTCCTTTTTCTTATCAATTTGTAAGAATTTTTGTATGTTTGAGATGCTGGCCTTCTGTTAAAGGTATTGTAAATGTTTTCCCTCACTGTGTGTTTTTTTGGGTCTTGTGAGCTATGATAGACATACTGTAAATGACACAAATTTATTTTTTTATAGATACTAATAGACATAGAATTTTATTTTATTTATTTATTTTTGGTATTTTTTTTATTGGAGTTCAATTCGCCAACATATAGCATAACACCCAGTGCTCATCCCACCAAGGGCCCTCCTCAGTGGCCATCATCCAGTCACCCCACCCCCCCACCCACCTCCCCTACCACTACCCCTTGTTCATTTCCCAGAGTTAGGTGTCTCTCTCTCATGTTTTGACACAAGTTTAAAATGTAAAATTTGAAGTAAAAATATCACCACAGTCAAGATTCCACATGACCCTTGGTAATCCCTTCCTCCAGCCACTCTAAGCCCCTTTTAGTGTGTGTATTTTCCTTTTACCTGACTTCCAGCTCACCAATTTTTATTAAGTGGGTTTAATCAGCTGTTAAAGATTTTTGAAGTCTCTACCAACATTTTGAACTGGCTAATTCTTTGTTTTAGGGGCTGTTCTGTGTATTGAAGGATGTTTATAGCATCTTTAGTCTCTACTCACAAGATGCCAGGAGCACTTCCCTTCTGGTACACCCTCAAATGTCTCTAAACATTCTCTGAAGTATCCATCTGGAATCAAAATCTATCAGGGGTCAAAATCCTCCCTGTTTACAAAGCACAAAAGTTATCCATTAGGTTCATAATTTTACTTATGTTACATTATTACATTCCAGAACTCCCATGCAATTTTCTTTCTTATGATTTCCAGTTTTCTACTCATTCTATTTATTATTATACACTGTTTTGTTAATGTATGAGTTATTATAAAATACTTCTGAAAACTCCAATATCAAGATCTCTAGTGATTTCTATTTTCTATTTTCTATTGGTTTTTTAGTTCAGTCGTGGTCTATCAAGCTATCTGACTGCCTGTCATTTCTTATGGGAGGCAGATATTATTAATCCAATCATGTACCAAGATAGTTGAGTTTTAGTTTCAGTCCTTGTAAGGACAGGCTTATTTCACATTCACTCTTCTTTCTAGCCCTAGACAGTATTAATAAAAAGCTTGCAATAATATAAGACTATACATTAGTTATACTTTTATTAAATAAAAAATAATGTATTTACTAGGAACTTTTTTTTGGGGGGGGGTCTTGAACTTTGATCTTTACCTCCCAGGTCTGTGATACTGATCGTCTGTGCTCAGCTTCTCAGCCTGGCAGCCTCTGCTTTAAGAATGGACACTCATCTCACAGTGAAAAGCACCACCAAATGCAGGCTCACCTCTCTTGCCTTTACTCCTCTTTCAGATTTTGGCTCAATACTTCCCACTGCCTTGCAAGCTCTGTGTGCCTTAAACAGATGTAATGTATTTTATAGCCTTCTAGTTGTTCTCAGAGGATTGGTTGTTTCAGAACAATTAAGATAGCTAGTGCCAGGTTATTTTGTACCATTCACTTATTTTTCCTTGGTTAAAAATCTATCTGCAGAATTATGGAATGATTTAGGAATTGAACATGCACCTATTTTTTTCCCCTTCAGTACAATTCTTTCCTATGTGATCAGTCCTAGTTCACAACCTTAATTTTGTCTTTCTGTTCATCTTTTTGTTTTGTTTTTCCAAAAGTATTACATGATAATGGCAACAAAAAGAAAATCCAAGCACAAAATAAGGAACTGTTAAAAACCTTCCCACAAATCTTTACCTTCTATCCCCCCTAAAATAAATAATATTAATACCTTGGCCTATAACACCCCAACTTTTCCTCATGTTCACACGCTTATACTCACATACACATGTACATCTACATGCAGCACCCACAAACACCAAGAATTTCAAACTTGCTCATGTTTACAAAAGTCACCTACATACATGTTTGTTTCCTTTCCTTGATTAAAAACAAAATACGTATTGTAGACAACTCTTCTAGCCTTGTTGTAGAGGGTTTAGTGTATTGTTTTTAAGAACTGCGTAGTGTTACATAATATAGACATATCACACTTTTTTCAATTGCTTTCCCACTGAAGGATAATGAATTTATGTCGATATGATGCTGTAATACCCATTTATATATATATATATCTGTAGAAAAGACTTACCACAAGAGGATAGCTGGGTCAAAGGATCTGTATTGTTTAATTATAATACATATTGCTCCATCGCTTCCCAAGAAATTTGAATCCATTAACATTATCATTAGCATTACTGATGAATCTGTACAAGTTCCCAAATTATCATATGTCCAGGACAGTCTTGTGCTGTTGTTGGTGTTTAATTCAGGCACTCTGAATTTAAAGATTATGTTCTTTATCTTTTATTTTCTTTGACCAATAAAAGATCACTGGAAACTGATTATATATATATATATATATATATATATATATATATATATACACATATACAATTTTTAAGTTAACTCTAAAATCTCTACTAACAATACAAAGTCAAAAATATCTTCTCTAAAGTGACAAGAAAATGGCAAGATGATTTCAGTGTAAATCTATAGAGAGATCATTAGAATGTCAAAATGAAAATTTTAAAAGTCAATACATGCTTCTGAATATACTGACATCTGAGGCTGAATCATATTGTCAAGCTGAGGGAAGATGATACTGTCAGGGGAGGTTTGGAAAGATCAGTCCGGGAAGTCAGGCGAAGTTGGAGGCAAAAAGATCTCCCTGTATGAGCTACATTATAAATTGTGAGATTAAGATGAAATCAAATGTACAAGATTTCTCTCCATTAGGGATTTATTCAGTATAATATTCTAAATCCAGATTTTTCATCTGTCACTCATCTGAAATGAACAACCTTCTGAAATGGAAATTTATTTTGTCATCATGGAAGATGGAACTTTCCCTGGTCTTACATGCTGGACATCTGAACTTTTTTCTCTAATTGCCACATAGCATCCACCCAAGTAGCTACGTAATTATAATAATTCCTCAAGGATTATTTAATGCAAGACTTATTTGTAGAAATAACCAAGTCCACACTTTATAACGAGAACTCTTTATTCCTTACTGTAAACACTAATATACAATCTTATATATAAATTCTGTGAAGAGTTCAGATTAGCCAATTCATCTGCATTAAGTAATTCTTGATGTAATTTGCAGGGTGGCTAAAGAAATGTCCTCTGGACTATACAAATGTGTATTTTCTTATGGCTTGTAATATTTTCATCTGACAAGCTGGTCTACTAGAATGGCTGGACATTGTTTAATGGCCTTCATTTTTACCTTTGTTTAAACATTTCCTTAAATTTTAAATTATTGATTATCACTTTCTCTCTAAATCTTAAAACTTTTCTCTCAAATGGAACCTTTGTTACCAGCATTTAAACACTCTTGAGGGATGCCTGGGTGGCTCAGCAGTTGAGTATCAGCCTTTGGCTCAGGGCGTGGTCCCGGGTCTGGAGATAGAATCCCACATCAGGCTGGAGCCTGCTTCTCCCTCTGCATATATCTCTGCCTCTCTCTCTCTCTCTCTCCCTCTCTCTCTCTCTCGAATAAATAAATAAATAAAATCTTTAAAAAAGAGACATGAAAGCTAAGGAGGTTAAAAAAAAAAATAGGGATCCCTGGGTGGCGCAGCGGTTTGGCGCCTGCCTTTGGCCCAGGGCGCGATCCTGGAGACCCGGGATCGAATCCCACGTCGGGCTCCCGGTGCATGGAGCCTGCTTCTCCCTCTGCCTGTGTCTCTGCTTCTCTCTCTCTCTCTGTGACTATCATAAATAAATAAGAATTAAAAAAAATAAAAATAAGTTAAAAAAAAAATAAACACTCTTGAATCCCTTGAATCATGAACAAAATAGAGAATCTCTCAACCCACACCTGCTTCTAATTCCTGCTCTCTCCTACTGTCCCCCAACAATGAGCCTTTCCCAGGGGGTTTCTCTTCTTCCTTTCCTCTTTCACTCTTTCTTCTGTTCACCCCAGTGTAGCCTCACCCCCTTGAAATCGTTCACACTAAGATCACCATTGACCTCCACCAGTATCTGATCTCTCAGAGGGCACCGTTCCTCACTCCTTTTTTCTTTGTCTCTTAAAAATAACCATTTCCTCCACTATCATAAGGCCACATTGTCCTTTATCCAATATCGCTCTAGCTTCTGCACTGCTTCATTTGCAAGATCATTCTCCTCAAAAAACCATCATCTCTCAGCAGATGCATGAAACAAACTCCTCCCTGAGCCTCTAATCTTCACTTTACATCACTTTCCTTCTACTCCACAAGGTGGCCAGAATGTGATTTCCAAAGAGAACATCTGATATGCTATTTTCCTCTGAAAGCTTTTCAATGGCATTCAGTGGTTCTTAGGTCAAAAAGACCCAAGGCTTCCATCTGTTGCATGAGCCTCAGCCCCATCTGCCTCTGTCCCCTCTGAACTTTATGTACTTCATACTCCTCACGATCCCTGTCTGACACACTACTTACACTCTTTTGGCAACACACAACTTTCCTTCATGCCACTCATCACAGCAATTGTACATTGCTTGGTGTGATTTTTCTGATTTCTGCATATGGACTGGAACATCCTGAAGACAGGATCCATTTATTGATTGATTTGTTTGCTTGTTTTTCACTTTTAAAACTGTCTGATAATAATGATTTTGGGAAGTGAGAAAGAGCTCTTTAGATGTTTCCTTATTACTTTCATAATAATTGATCAAACAATATTTCACAAATATTTTTTAAAAATTGTTAAATTCTATTTTTCTTCGTATTATTTTATTCATATTTCAAACATATTTCCACATAATAGAGAAAATGTAATGATTAAAAAATCCTCAATAACATTGATTTTTCATACTTAACATTTATTTGGTTTATTTGTGTTTTCCTCCTTAATCATTGAAACATTCATAATTGCTGATCACCCCTAATTCTTAGAGTACTGATTCTATTTGTGGTATCTGCTGAGCATCCTTATTTCATGTTTGCTCCTTTCTTTATACTTCTAGATTTTGAGCTTATCTCTAATGAAATTATTTTATACCCCATGAAAATCCCTTGAATGAACTTATAAAGTAGTTTTAGGTTGGCCCTGGAAATGTCCCACAGATTCCAAAGATACTTCACTATTTTCATGTTATTTTCTTAGTTTGGATCACTAGGAACAAATGTAGCCAAGAATTTAAATCCCATAGTCTTGAGTAGCACAAGTCTGAGATTTAGATTTCCCCAGCGTGACTGATTTTTCATTTTTATTTTATTTTATCCATCCAAGCTCCAGATCATAGGCAAAATTCCTTATTTCATCCATAATCTTATAGGAGCATTTTTTTCAATATCTATATTTGGGGAGGTGGTGATGCTTTAATGTTTAGAATCTAGTTTTTCATGATTTATAGACCAAAGGGATTGTCTATTATTCCCATAGGCTTTAGAATCCCAGTCCCTAGCCATTCTGGCTTTTGATTAGAACTGTCACTTCTATGGTTGTTCATAATGTCAGATGGTTCTTATTATTTCTCTCTACATTTCTTCCACATGCATATTGTGCTTTCTTTCTTTTGAACTTGGATATAGACACATGTTTACCCATAAAATACTTTATATCTAAAGTTATTTTTTTCTAAAATCTATTTTAATGTTTATAAATATTCAAAATATTTCACCAGAATTTCTACAAACTTATTGCAGTATTGGGGAAATGGAATCTTCTTAAAGTTTACTCTACTATGTTGCCTGAAATAAACTCAACTACCTTTGGAGGTAAGAAGATTGAGATCAGTCTGAATTAAAACTTTTTAAAAAGGTAATAATATTTTTTAAAGACTTTCTTTCTTTCTTTCTTTCTTTCTTTCTTTCTTTCTTTCTTTCTTTCTATCTTTGAGAGAGAGAGGAACATTAGTGGGGGGAGAGGCAGACAGAAAAGAGAGAAAGACAGAAGATCTCAAGCAGACTTGCACTGAGCAAGAAGCCCCAAAACAGGACTCAATCTCACAACTCCCAGATCACGACCTAAGCCGAAGTCAAAAGTCAGACACTTAACCAACTGAACCACCCAGGGATTCCTGGTAATGATATATTTTATTTACTTCCATATGTCCAAAAATTGGCAGTCCAACATGTTACCAATATGTAAATATTAATAATGAAGTAATTCATAATATTTTACACCCACATTCAGCCTTCAAAATCTAGGGCTTATTTTGCAATTAAAGTAAATCTTAATTTGGATTAGCTACACCTGCTAACGGTTGTCATATTAGACAGTAAAGAGCTACTGAAAATCTCTTCTACTTTCTCCATTTTTCTTAGTGAAGTATAGTTGACACATATTATTAGTTTTAGTTTTAGATGTACATATAGTTAGTTTGACAAGTCTATATATTATACTTTACTCACCACAAATGTAGCTACCATCTATCACTATACAGTGCTATTACAATACCTTTGAATAGGTTCCATATGTTGTACCTTTTTTCCCCATGACTTATTCATTCTGTAACTGGAAGCCTGTACTTCTACTCCTTTTCACCATTTTGTTCATCCCCGCTACCCTCCTCCCCTCTGCAACCATCAGTTTGTTTTCTATATTTATAAGATTGATTCTGCTTTTTGTTTGTTTAGATTCCACATTTCAGTGAGATTATGAGGTATTTGTCTTTCTCTGTCTGACTTATTTCACTTAGTATAATAACCTCCAGGCTTATCCTTGTTGACACAAATGGTAAGATCTCTTTCATTTTTGTGACTGAATAATATTCCATTGTGCATATACATGCACCTCATCTTTATCCATTCATTACGGAAGGACATTTGGATTGCTTCTATATATTGGCCATTGTAAATAATGCTGTTATAAACATCAGGGTGCATGTATCCTTTCGAATTAGTATTTTATTATGTGTTTACTATAAAGGTACATATATCTTTTCAAATTAGTGTTTTTTTTTTCTTTGTTTAATTTCTTTCAAATTAAATATCCAGTAGTGGAATTACTGGATAATAAGGTATTTCTATTATTAATTATTTGAGAAACCTCCATATTATTTTCCACATTTACATTCCACAATTTACCAACAATGTGCAAGGGTTCCTTTTTCTCCACATCCTCCCCAACACTTGCTGTTTCTTCTCTTTTTAATTATAAACATTCTGACAGGTGTAAAGTGATATCTTGTTGATTTGCATTTCCCTGATGATTAGTGATGTTGAGCCATCTGTATGTCTTCTTTGGAAAAATGTCTATCTGGGTCTTCTGCCCATTTTTTAGTTGGGTTATTTGTGTGGGCGGCAGTTCATGTTGAGTTACATAAATTGTTTATGTATTTTGGATATTAACCCCTTACCAGACATATCATTCACAAATATCTTCTTCCATTCAGAAGGTTGCCTTTTCACTTTGCTGATGGTTTCCTTTGCTGTGCAAAAGCTTTATATTTTGATGTAGTCCCAGTAGTTTATCTCGGTTTTTGTTTGTCTTGCCTGAGGAGATACATCTAGAAAAAAATTTGCTAAGGCCAAAGTCTAAGTAATTACTGCCCATGTTTCCTTTTAGGAGTTTTATGGTTTTATATCTCACATAGGTCTTTATGGATTAATATGGATTAATATGGATTAAAAAAATTTTTTTTTGAGGGAGAGCAGGAACAGAGGAAGAGGGAGAAATAGAATCTTAAGCAGGCTCCATGCCCAGTATAGGGCCCAATGTGGGGCTTGATCTCACGATCCTGAGATCCTGACCAGAGCTAAAATCAAGAGTCAGATGCATAACCAACTGAACCACCCAGCACCCTTGGATTAAAACTTTTTAAAGAATACACAGCTATTAAGCAGCAGCATCAGGACTCAAACTCACATTACAATAGTACCTAGAATTATGTCTGACAAATAACAGATACTCAATAACCAATTAATGATTAAATGCCTAAATAAAACCAAGGAAATAAGAAGCATTTTCTTCTATTGGCATTGTCTTCACTGATGGAGAGGTTGGAAGTAACAAGGCTCTTGATTTTTGTATTTCACAGTGGAAGGATATTCATGGGGGTGAGATATTTTGGACCTTTCAGAATTTGAGATTCTGCTACCGAGGCACCCAAAGAAGAAATGATTAACCTCAGATGCTGCCTAAGTCAAGACAAGGAAAGCTGAGAAGTGATACTGGCATTTTAGGATTGCTCAGTAATTTTTCATTCAAGTCCCTTGCAAATGCTATACATTCCTTTCTCAAATCATCCCAATTCTTCATCTATCCAGCAGTTACATTTAGAATGCACCAAATGTTAACAGAAGATGAGGCAGCCAGCATTTTAATCCAGCATTAAATGCTCACTGCATTTCAACTGATTTACAAAGATCTTAAAGAAGATCTATTATAAGGTACCCCCTGCTTTTCAAAAGTTTGCATTATGTTACTTCACTTTTATAAATTACCTACATTAGCACTTGTTTTTGCTAACAAAAAGAACTCCGAAGAGGATTTTCACTTTTATAAAAAAAAAAAAAAAAAAAAAAAGCTGGGGGGGGGCAAAAAAGCAAAAGTAACATTCAGCATTAGTTTTGCAGTGAGACGCTTGGGGAGAGAGGCAGCAAGCACCCCTAGGCAGTGAAAGTGGCACCCCCAGCGCCTTCCCTGGAAGCTACACTCAGCATCTCCGTATCAAGCACCAGAGTTCTGTGCTGTGTCTGTGAGCACCTGGGCTTCATTGCCATTTTTTTTTTTTAAGATTTTATTTATTTATTCATGATAGTCACAGAGAGAGAGAGAGGCAGAGACACAGGCAGAGGGAGAAGCAGGCTCCGTGCACCGGAAGCCCGGCGTGGGATTCGATCCCGGGTCTCCAGGATCGCGCCCTGGGCCAAAGGCAGGCGCCAAACTGCTGCGCCACCCAGGGATCCCCTTCATTGCCATTTATTCTATGCATCAGTTAGCAAAATATGTCCCAAGGTATCAGGAAAGCCTCAGAAAGGTGATTTTTTTGAGTCTAGGAACAATAAAAAAATTTGCTATATGATAATTACTTCTTCACTTAACACCATTTCAGCCTATGGAAAGGTTTGCAGGAATGTCCTATTTTCTGATAGTGGGGAAACCTATACCTCTATTACAGCAAATGAGAAAAAAATCACCTTTAATTCAGTTACACAAAATACATTAAATTATTCAATGGAGAAATCAGATTTTGATTTCCAAAACAAAACCTCTAGAAGTTTTCACATTTATAGTATTATTTGAAATTACTGCCTCAATACCAAACTTGCCTCAAACATTCAGATCTCAACCTTCCTGCCCTCGATACACAGCACAGCACCTGGCTGATGCTGCTAATATGTAGGTCAAACTGCATGCATCTTCCTGTGCTCAACAAAAATGAACAGCTACTTATACCCAGGGAGTAAGAGCCCAAATTTTAACAATGACCACAAATCCTGCAAAATATGGTCCCATCTCCTAGTTTCCTGATATCATCTCCTTTGACCACCACTACTTGGCTAACTCTACTCCAGCCATGAGGCCTCCTTGATGTTTTTTAGACATACCGACTGGGCCTCTTTCTGGAGTCTCAGTCCTCGCTCTTCTCCTGCATAAATTGTTCCTTCCCTTGAAAGTCTCATAGCTTGCACAATCTCTACCCTCCATCGAGCCTCAGTCAGGTCAAATGCTATCCTCCTACTGATCGTTCCTGGATAATTCACTTCTACTTGGGACCTGTCTTTCCTGCTCCCACCAAGGTAGTTCTGATTCCCCATCCCAATATTTTTCTCTAGAGCATTTATTACCATTTAATATGCCATACACACACATACAAAATATATATATTATGCTATTTAAATATAAGTTAGTTAATATTAGTTTCAGGGGTAAAATTTAGTGATCTATCTGTTGCATATGACACCCAGTGCCCATTACGTCAAGTGCCCTCCTTAATGCCCATCACTCAGTTAACCCATTCCCCACCCACCTCCCCTCCAGCAACCCTCAGTGTATTCCATAGCATTCAGCATCTTTTTTTTTTTAAATATTTTTTTTCAATTTTTATTTATTTATGATAGTCACAGAGAGAGAGAGAGAGAGAGAGGCAGAGACACAGGCCGAGGGAGAAGCAGGCTCCATGCACCGGAAGCCCGATGTGGGATTCGATCCCGGGTCCCCAGGATCGCGCCCTGGGCCAAAGGCAGGCGCCAAACCGCTGCGCCACCCAGGGATCCCGCATTCAGCATCTTTTATGGTTTAGTTCCCTTTCTGTTTTCATCTTCTTTTACTTTTCCTTTCCTTCCCTTATGTTCATGTGTTTTGTTTCTTAAGTTCCACATAAGAGTGATATCATACAGTATTTGTCTTTCTCTGACTTATTTCACTTTCCATAGTACCCTCTAGTTCCATTCATGTCATTGCAAATAGAAAGATTTCATTCTTTTTGATGGCTGAGTAATACTCCATTGCATATATGTACCACATCTTCTCATTTTATTCATCCATTGATGGACATCTAGTCTCTTTCCATAGTTTGGCTATTGTGGACATTGCCACTATAAACAGTGGGGTGCATGTGCCCCTTGGGATCACTATGTTTGTATTCTTTGGATAAATACCTAGAAGTGCAATTGTTTGGTTGTAGGGTAGTTCTATTTTTAACTTTTTAAGGAACCTCTATATTGTTTTTAAAAATATATTTATTTTATTTATTATCTGAATACACCTGCTACTAGTCAGTATCATGGGTTTTATTTTATTCTTATCTATCCTCAATTCCTAGAAGATTGCTTGTCACCAGTAGACACTTTATAAACTTTGGAAAATGAGTAAAATGAGTAAGCAAACAAACAATGAATGAAAAATAGCACTGGCTGAATCTTTGGCATGTAAGGTTCTTTTCTATGCATGTTACATGTATTCATTTAATCTTATAAGTTAGGTCCTCATATATTCCTCATGTTACAGTTGAGGAAATGAAAGCACACAGGGAATACCCATTTCAGGACATGGGATTTTAAAGTAATTTCTCTGTTCTGTATTATTGACAATTTTTTCCATTGTCTCATTGAAAAAGTACCACTGTTTTAGCTTTGCATTCACGCCTCTCTGCAATTAGACACCCCTGATCATCTTCATCTGGGTCATCTTCATCTGGATAGCTGGCTTATTCTCCCCTTTCCCATTATACTCAAAGTTATTACATGAGGTCTGGGAGATGAAAATGATAAGATGAAGAAGATCTAGTCTAATGACCTTTAACTGAGCTCTTGATGTGTGCCAGGCACCATGTAAATATGCTATATGTGCATCTCATTTAATCTTCACCAAAGTCATGTAGAAGAATGAGGCTTGAAGAAGATAAATTATATTTCCAAGGTCACACAGGTAGTCAAGAACTAAGCCTATAGTTTGACCTGGACTCTCCCAGTTCTGTAGATGGAAGTCCCAACACAGCTAGAGGTTCTTCTCAGAGTATCGCCTGGCTGACATCAAGGTATTGACTCGACTACCTTCATTCCTGGAGTTTCTGGGGAGGACACACTTCTGAGCTCATTCAACTGGTTGAAAGGATTATTGTGGTTGCAGGACTGGGGTCTTCATTTTCTAGCTGGTTGTAAGCTGGGGACTGCTTTCAGAGCCAAGGGGCTGCCCACCCGAATCCTATGTGGTTCCCTCCATCTTCAAAGCCAGCAATAACACTTAAAATTCTTCTCACGGTTTGGATCTCTGACCTCCTCTTTTTCTGACCTCTAATCCATATTCAGAAGCCTCATGGGATAAAGTCATGTTCACTCCTATAAATTCCCTATATTAAGGTTAACTGATTTTAGAGTTTACTTACATCTGTAAGATCCCTTTTGTCATATACTGACCTATAACCTTGGGAGCCACAGCCCTGGGAATTGTACAGGGCATGCACACCATGGGGTAGGGATATTGATAGACTTCTTAGAATTCTATCATACCATTCTCTTGCCTTCACATTCCTTTCACTCTGCATCAAATATCTACACATTAACCTGATAATTACTTTGTCTCTTTCCTGGAAAAATACCAGTAGACACACATGAATCTTGTCCATCCCCATAGAAGGTTGACCACTGGCTTTGGACCCTCCCTCCCATATTATTCTTCAGGGCCCAAAGATAAGCATAGAGAAAGACAAAAGCCAAACCAGAAGGTTTTTCATGTCATGTGTATTAGCTTCCTCTGTCTGCCATAACAAATTTAGTGGCTTAAAACAACGCAAAGATTTTATCTTATGATTCTTTAGACCAGAAGGTTGATGGGAGGTTCACTGGGCTAAACACAAGGTGTCCTTAAGGCAGCACACCTTTCTGGAAACTGTGTGGGAGGATATGCTTTCTGCCTTTTCCAGCTTCCAGTTGCTCTCTGTGTTCTTTTTTTTTTTATTGTTTTTTATTTTTTTTGCTCTCTGTGTTCTTGAGTTCACATTCCCTTCACCCCTATAGCCCCCAGTGTTGTTCCTCTCTGACCTCTCTTCCATTATAAGCCAGAGCCTTCTCTCTCTAACCTTAGCTGGAAAATATTGTCCATTTTCAAGGACATACTTGCTTAGATTGGATAATCCAGAATAATTTCAGGGTCTGTCTGAGATCACACTGGATAGTGTGATCATATCTGCAGACTCCCTTTTGTCATGTGAGGAAACAAATTCATAGGTTCCAGTGTTATGGTATAGACATCTTTGCAGTAAGGTGTGCATTATTCACATCACATCATGCTAGGAAGACTGGGCTTTCTTCTGAAGGTGTGTAGAATCACAAAAGAACTGTAGCACAAGGTGGCTAAGACAGATTTGCATTTTTGAAAGATTCCTTGGCTCCAGATTTCAAATTAATGATGGAGAATGTTCACATTAATGAATAATAACTTGTACAGAGTACTAACCACATTTCTGGCATTCTTTGAAGTGTGTTGTAGTCCTTGACTCACTTAACCCTCATAAATTAGATAGTATCATACTAATAACCCCATTCTATAGATGATAGAAATATTCACAAATAATTTAAATAACCTTGCCCGAGAATAAATAGTGAGCACCAGAGCTAAGATTCAGCCCAGGTAGTGTGGCTTCCAGAGACAATGTTCTAATCTTGACAGGGCAGAGCACCTTCTCCCAGACTTTGGAAGAGGGAGGAAACATGGCCGGGCATAATGGTCAGGGAATGCTGTATAGATGCAGCAAGATATGCAAAGAGACCACAAAGGAAGGAGGACTTGAAAAAAGCCAAGAGGAATGAAGAAGTACTTCCATAAATACCTTAATGACAAGTCCATGTCCTCCCTTGTCTATAAAATAGGATCCTTGGCCCCATAATTGTTTGATTCTTTAAATGTTTGAAAGAGTGAATCGAGGGCACTCTAGAACAATATGTGCTGATGGGTGTAGTCTTCCCCCTTTGATTGCTGCTTTGCAAGTTTCACAAATAACTAACCACCTGAGAGCTTGTCTCTCTCATACTGAATTCCATTTTGATTTTTTCATCCCTCTTGATTCTCATCTCTTTGTGCCAAAATTGTATTTTTCCAAAGATGTTTTCAAAAGTGTTTTTGTTCTGATTTAATAGGCTCAGTTTTCAATGTTTGGGCTGAAATTGAGGAGGTGCTTTATGAAAAGTGAATGCATTTGAATGGTGAAGTTTCCTGTGAACAGAAATACAGTATTGTTCTACTCTGAAGTTCCTAAGAGCCAGCTTCTGTTATTTTATTTCTAGATTTCCTTCCATCTTCTTCTTTAAAACTTTTCAAAATGACATCAAACAGCCTTCCTCTTGCTATGAAATAGAGAAAGCCCTTTCATCTGTAGGTAGGCTGATGGTGAGAGAATTATCAAGCAGGGAAAACCAAGGCTATTGTTCTTATAAAATATATTAACTTGAAAAAACCTTCCTTTCCAGCTATTCACTGCAAAATATGCCTTCTATATCTATAATCCTTAAAATCAGAGATGGTCAGAGATGGTCAGACAGCCCATCAAAAACCAGATAGTGAGGGCATCCTTGTGCATATCCTTCCAGGAATGAACCACGCAAAGGACAGAAGGAAGCACAATGTATTCATCACCTATTTTGTACTAAGAAAATCATTGTGTTATTTCTTTATGTACCTTAAGTCATTTGATCTTTTGAATGGCCTCTGTGCAACCCATTCTGATCCCTATTCTACAGGTAAAGAAAGTGAGCCATGGAGAAGGTAAACTTATTCAAAAATTTTGTGAGTGCCAAGACCAGGGTTTCAATTCAGGTATTTCTTATATTAATAGATCACATCATCTACCTATTCCCCTAGTATTGTTCTGAGAAATGACTATGAAGGTTTCTGCTTCTTATAAGAGACATAAGAGCACCAAGAGTTTGGTAAATTTGTGCAGAGAAAAAAAGTCATTTATTGGACAACAAATGTGTTGAATATCTTATTACCCTTGGACCTAAACTTTAAAGCATGATTTAGTAACATGCTATATGGATTCTTTCCATCGAAAGCTTTTTTTTTTTTAAATTATAGGTTGAAAAATTAGCATTTCATATCTATAGAGCTAATAAATAGCATTATATTGGTGCTAGTTTTATAGCACAAATAGTATTCTCTGATATATATATTTTTTTTACTTTTGAGTTTGCAAACGTTTCCTAGTGCATTGTCTCAGTGAATTTCCTGCCCTTCCATGAGATGAGCATTACTTGACCTCCTGTACTCTTATTAAGCCGAGGCTTAGAAGCAGTTCAGCAGCATGAGTAAGATAACACAGCTAATAAATTGTGAAGCAAGACCTAGAACATTGTTCTTAAGCTATCGAGACATAATTCTTCAGGCCATGTAGGTTGACATCCTAATTAATCTATGAATAGACACAGTGAAGTCCTACAAATACAAAGAGAACACAGTCTCTGTAGGGCAGTCTAAGGCAGTTTGCCCAATCATGAATTTTTCATTCTCTAGCATTACAAAAAGAATTTCTGTATCTTTCTCCATTCATTAGTCTGATCGCTTTTGACTCCAACTTCAAACTCACACCTTGAACCTTAAGAATCAGTGTGTGTAGACCCTTTCCATGCTACTGGAGCCCACCTTTCTCCTACTGTTTTCAGTTTGGCTAAACATCCCCTACAGGGTTAGGATTTCTGGCTATGAACATAGACCCTCAGGATCTGAACTATGAATCTCTAGGCCAGTTGTGTGTCTTCCTGCAGGAACAGGTAGGACCCAAAGCAGTTAATAAAGGTAGAAATCATGAGAGGAGGCTTGTAGAAAGAAAAAAACAAATCCCATCCAAAAAATAGGTCAGATACTGTAGGAAAAGAGGGATGGAGGTATGGGAGGGAAAGAAAGTCCTCAGCATGAGAGGAATAAAGGTTGAGTGAGCACAGTTTTTATGGGGAGAGCGAAAGGCAAAATATCATTCATTAAATTCCAAAGTTGCTGTGCTGTAAACTTACTTTCAGTTTTTGTTCAGGTCTTAAATTAAGTGCAAGCAGATACACACACACACACACACACACACACACACGGATAAACATATTGCTAAGGGTTCACAGAATTTTTGCTTTCTAGTTAGAAACACATGGACAGAAAGGACTTTGGAGGATTTTGTAAAGATGTAATTATTCCAAATGCACAATTTTGTCAGCTTGCTTTTATAATCAAAGCGCTGCATGAATTTCAAAGTAAATACAATCTTTGTTATCTTAGAAAGCTGTGAAGTCACTGTCTTAAAAAATAAAGTAGGGACAGCTTCAGCAAATTGCTGGAAACCTCAAAGGCCTACTGTTTTGATGTATGACTCCTATTAGTAATGTCCTGAAGAAGTCCTACCTAATTGATGCCATCCATTATCTATTACATGCTTTATGATACATAAAGATTAAGGAGGGAAAGGAAGAGATCTAGCAGGTATTGACCACCTACTAAGTGACAAGAACGAAATGTGCTTCTATATATTTTCCATGGCATTATGTTCTTATAACTGTTCTACATTGTAAATATTATACACATTTACAAGATGACAAAAAGGAGAAGCAGGTTAACTAAATTTGTCAAGATCAGACACCTAGTATGTTTTGGAAGCAGGAAATTTGTTTGTTGCCAAATGTAATGATCTTCACACATTTTTAATTGCATGATATGATTAGCCAATGTATGTATTACTTTCCCCTTGGAAGATGTATATATAGGTCCAGAAAATGGTTATATCATAACCTTGCTTGATTTATTCATTTGTTCTATTGATGTATTCATCAACTTAGAAACAAGTGCTAGTTTTCTTTTCATTTTTGCTAAGATCAGGGATGGGGTTGATTGGTGTGTATACATAATAAAATTTGTCATTTAAATATAAAACTAACACTAGAAATTATCTCTACATAAAACAATAATAAAAATATTCTTGGGCGATCCCTGGGTGGCTCAGAGGTTTAGCGCCTGCCTTCAGCCCAGGACGTGATCCTGGAAACCTGAGATCAAGTCCCACATCAGGCTCCCTGCATGGAGCCTGCTTCTCCCTCTGCCTGTGTCTCTGCGTCTCACTCTCTCTATTTCTCTCATGAATAAATAAATAAAATCTTTAAAAAATATATTCCTCTCTTACTATATTAGTTATGATAATCCAACTTATTTAATGAAAAATTCCAAATGTCAGTGGGTTATCATCATATTATTGTTCTCTTATTTTATAGTCCAGATGGATTGGTTAACAAAAAAGTGAGTGAGTGAGGGCTTCTAGGTGGTACCATGTACCAAGAAACACATGTAAACCCTTCCCCTACACATAGTTTTTATTTGTATGTATGTATGTATGTATGTATCTATTTATTTATTTATTTATTTATTTATTTATTTTTTTTTTTACTTTTCCTTTTTTTATAATAAATTTATTTTTTATTGGTGTTCAATTTGCCAACATACAGAACAACACCCAGTGCTCATCCCGTCAAGTGCCCCCCTCAGTGCCCGTCACCCATTCACCCCCACCCCCCGCCCTCCTCCCCTTCCACCACCCCTAGTTCGTTTCCCAGAGTTAGAAGTCTTTATGTTCTGTCTCCCTTTCTGATATTTCCCATACATTACTTCTCCCTTCCCTTATATTCCCTTTCACTATTATTTATATTCCCATCACTTGCCATCAGGGAAATACAAATCAAAACCACGATGAGATACCACCTCCCACCAGTGAGAATGGGGAAAATTAACAAGGCAGGAAACCACAAATGTTGGAGAGGATGCAGAGAAAAGGGAACCCTCTTACACTGTTGGTGGGAATGTGAACTGGTGCAGCCACTCTGGAAAACTGTGTGGAGGTTCCTCAAAGAGTTAAAAATAGACCTGCCCTACATAGTTTTTAAAATTACTTTTACTCTTCCTCTCTTCATCCCCAGCATACTGCCCCTCCACCACTGTCTCCTAAAAATGGTGACATAAAACAATCAACATTTAGTGAGAAGGCTACACCCTTCATCTGAACTTTTTGTCACACTGGATTCTATTTGGTCTTTGTTGCTCAAATACTTTCTCATCTTTATTCCCTGCTGTTTTAAGTCTTGAAGTTGGCTTTTCTTCCAATTCAAGGTCTCAAATTTCTAGACTGCTCTTTTTTATTTATGCTTGCAAACCAGCGGATCCTTTCCCAAATTAATTTTCTTTACATAGTTTACAGAGTCAATAACTACAAGCACACATCCTTAATTTTCTGTGTTACCAGTTAGTCCCCTAGATCAAGTAGATTTGTCACAATGAAATAAAATCACCGAAAAATCCATTTCCTTTCCACCCACCAAGCCTAGCCTTAAAGAGCTATATTTTCTTAGGCAACTCTCTATTTCTGGCATCTTATATTCAATCAGAGTTTGATCAGGAAAATACAGATCTAAGAATTTTGAACAGAATATTATTTAATACAAAGATTTAGAGGCTTATAAAACTATTGAAGTACTCGAGGATTTGAGGGATCAACATTTTTATATACTCATTTACATATTATTTGGCAAGACTTAGTCTTCTTCCAGACAATGTTAGTGGCAGTGAATCGAGAAGAGAGAATTATATGGCACATAATAAGTATTTGTTGAATTATTTAGTCACAGAGCTGTAGTTCGATGCAGAATTCCATCCACAGACCTTTGATACAAAAGGAATAATGAAGTAAAGACAACACAATATTTCTTATGATTATTTTAGTGCAGGTCCTTGGTATTTCTAGGGGAATATGCTTATATTGATGCATTTGTTTCAAGGAAGGAAAATCCATGATCTCTATTTAAGCTTCTTCATACTTAATGAGCCAGAGGGAAAATGTCAGTCTTTGTGGTCTACCAGTGTTACTCAGCTAAATAGGAAAATAGAGAAAGAAAACCTTGAAGCCATAAAGAAACTCTGAGATCCTACACTGGCAGAGATCACCATTCAGCCAGTTTCACGGGGAAAAGAAACCACTTTTATGTTCTTTCATATCTGTAGAAACATGATTTTGATTCAAAGTTTAAATAACCCTGTTACTTATGAGCTGTGTTATCTTGAGTAAGCTACTTAAATTTTGGAGCAAAGTATCTTCATCATGAAAGCTGGGAAATTCTCATATTTCAAAGGTGTAATGGGAATGATATAAAATTAATAAAATGAGTGTTCAGTACAAGGTGGGAGAGTACATTATTGAAGGATGAAATGAAGAGAGGTAAGAAAGGAAGGAAAGAAGAGAAAGATGAAAAAGAAAAGAGAAATGGGCAGTGGGAGGGAGAAATAAAAGGAAACAGACAATGTGAAAGCAGGAAATCATAAGCCTAAATATAAAATTAATAGTATTCCTGGCAAGTGGATCAGAGGTTAAATTTAGTGTGACTTACTTCCTGATGAATTCTTGTACTGCCTGTGTACATAGTTGTCTTCTTTAACATTGCATTGCTTCAGCTCATTTCAATATCAAGTATGTGCAGTCCATGCATCATGCATTCTGCCGGGTATTTTGAAGTAGGTGGTGCTGAGGAGCTGGAGTGGCGACCCAATGCAGGTGGTGTTACGGTTAATTCCGGGAATCTCTATTAGAGTAATCAGAGAGAGACATCTGCTTGAACATTGTGAGCAGACTGCAGATTCAGAACAAAAGTTATAATAGGAATGGACTTTGAAGAGATTATTTTTTCTACATCAGTCGAGTACACAGTCTCAACTAAAGATTCCCGACATGTGGAAACCACTATGAAAAGGGCCACTATGAAAAGGTCCACTCCTTAAAGTGGTAAGAACATATTTTCATAGCTATAATATGCTGGAAATTTTCAATTTCTTAATATAAGATATTGTAGACACTGGCAATCACAAAATTAAACAAAGAAAAATAGAATGGTATTATACTCACTTCAAAAATAGAACCTCAGCAGTTCCTAGAGAGCTGACAAAGTATTTCCCAGTAGCTTCAAGGCATGTGTTAAATTATAATGAAAACTTCCATTTTAATAAAACCCCTCATAATCCCTCATAAAAATATTCAGGAAAGTTTATTAACACAGCAAAAATTGTTTTTGTTTGCAAAATAATTGTTTTGGAAAATGCTTAAAGTATCTATGAATCCTTTATAAAGCATTTCTTCTCTGGAGGAAAGGAAAAATCAACAAGATGTAATGAGCAGGCTTTCATTTTAAACAGATCCAGCTTCAATCCTAATTTTTCTATTCACTACCTCTGAATTCTTGGATATTTTACTTAAATTTCACCTATAAATGGGAGAAAAGGTGGTGTTAGAAGTATTATATGCAACAATAAACGCACAGGAAACATCTGTCACAGTGTATATGCTCCACTAAACAATAGCTCAAGTTCGAGTGCACACCGCAATTCCATTGCTATGCCACATCCACTAAAACTAATTAAAAGAAAAAGAAAGATCAGTAAAATACCTAATATCCCTCTTCCGTGTGGCTCTTTCTGCTTGTGTCTTATATTCTTTCTCTCTGTCAAATGAAACTCATTTTCTTTGCTCATCCCAAAAGGACCATGGAGATAAAACAAGCTCAGTGTCCATGGCTCAGAATAATTTGGTTCAAAAGAGAGATCAAGAAAAGTCCTGTTGTGTCATACATGAGACCAACTTTCCTTGTTTGACTATGACAGAAAACATTGGGAGTAAAATTGAAAATGATTGATAAAAACCAAGAAAGGGCTTATCACTGTAAGAAATAAGTCTTTCATGGATTTGTCAGACTCCTGGCATCTAATTGTGTTGATGAGCACCATATCTATTGAATCATAGATTCTAGAAATAGAGCATCAATTTTTCATTATCTTGACTGGGTTCATGTCTTGCTCTTTACTCTCAAGACAATTTTCTCAAGTAAGATACCAACAAATTTTATCAAAACAATACAAAGACAGAATATACAAGTGGCTATTTGATAAGAGATCTAAGCTTCAACATATTCAGGAGAGCTGCTTTCTACCAGCTTATAGACATTCTAGGCTGTATGTCCCTTTCTTCCTCCTTTCTTCATCAACAAACTTCTTACAAAGGTAGTTTAAATTTACAACCTCAGCTTTCTCATGCATTTCTTTACATTTGGTTGAGGCTCCAGTTTGACAAGCTCCCTCTGACACCATCTCTTTCTTTGGCACTTGTGATGTTGTTCTCTTTGGTTCCTTTCATATATTTTAAATTATTTCTTCTCAATCTTTGCCAAACTTGCATCTTTATTTTCTTGCCCATTCTCATGGGATGCCCTCGTATTCATTTGCTATACTCGTCTCTCAATTTCAACATATTTGAATCTCTCCTTTATCTGAATCTTTTCTCCTTAAGAAATGCCCACCAGTTGTGTTAAGTTGGGAAAAGAGTCTTTTCTTTATCTGTCTCTCTCTTGTCTAAAGGATTGCAGGGGTCCCCTTTATTAAGAGACATGGGTTCATAGCTGTTAAACTTCAGAGACCATATCCATAAAAATTACATTCTACTGTTTTTGAACCATCTACTTATTTCTTGTGTGTTCAGGACACAAATATTGAATGCCTATTCTTTGTAAGTCATTGTATTAGATATTCAATAAATTGCAATTTCTTAGACTCCAAACATCTTTAAGCACTCCTATTATAGTACATATAATAATAGTTGTCTTGTGTTAAAATTATTTAATTAAGTGTGTTATTTCTTTCCAATATTCTGCCTTTAGGGTAAGAGAATGCCTTTTCTATCTTTATATCCCCTGTAACAATTGGTTGCCCATAGTTAATAAAAAAATACTTGAATAAACTACAAAAATATAGTATATATTGCATGTATATTTATATATAATAGAATATTGTACTCAGCTGTAAAAAAGAAGGAAATATCGTCTTTTGCAATAACATGGGTGGACTTTTAGGGCAATATCCTTAGTGAAATCAGACAGAGAAAGACAAATACCACATGATCTCACTTATATGTGGAATTAAGACAAGCAAACAAGCTTATAGATGCAAAGAACACATTGGTAGCTGCTGAAGGTGGGGGGGGGCAAAGGGTGGAGGGGGTGAAATGTGTGAAGGTGGTCAAAAGGTACAAACTTCCAGCTACAAAATAAGTCCTGGGGATGTAATGTACAGCATGATAACAATAGTTAATACTATTGTATGTATATTCAGAAATTGATGAGAGATTAGATCTTAAAAGTTCTTCGTACAAGAAAAATAAAATGTCACTCTGTATGGTAATGGATGTTAACTAGACCTACTGTAGTGATCATTTTGCAATATATGCAAATATGGAATAATTAGGTTGTACAACTGAAACTAATATTATGTTATATGCCAATTGTATTTCAATTAAAAATATCACTTTAGATGAACTCAAATGGTTATATTCAAATGTTTATATGAAGGCTAAACAGGTGCCCAAGAAACTCATCTGAGATCTGATCTACATATATCCCAGGTTTGAAAGAGAGAAAGAGTCTTGGTCCTCTAAGTAGCAACAGAGCCCAATTTCTAAGGCCAGGAGAGTAGAAATTTCACAGGAGATAACATTCCCTAGTTCAAATCTTGGATTTGACCCACACTAATTTTTATGGATTGCACTTTTTATTTAACATTCTTGTTCCTCAATGCTGTCATGTATAGCATGAAAAAAGATGGCTGCTTCCTACTTGTTGCTGTTATGTGAGGTTTACATAGGAAAACATAGATAAAAAATTCTTTGTAACCTGTAAAACAACACAAATGCATAATATCTAAATATAACAGGTTCTAAATGTATGTTTAGAGAATTAATAAAGAAATCAAGAATTGATCTGCTCTGCCTCAAATTTCGCCAATGCCCAACTAGTGAAGCAGCGTTTATGGAACTGCCAACTAGATACAGAGCATGTTGAGAATCTCTTTACAAGTTTTAGGTTGTTTTTTTTTTTTTTTAATAACTAGAACTTTAAAATATTTGTTGACTAGAATGTCATTCAATGCATTTAGCTATATATTCATAGTATGAAGTGCCGTCATACTGAATAAAAGATGATTAAGAGCTGTGGCAGACTCTGTATGTTGCCTACCCAATACCTATTTTCATGTCTAATCAAACCACCTCTGGATTGTGTTGATGAAGCCAGCTGTATGACAATTCTCAAGCCCTTTGCAAATAGAGAAGGTCAATGATGTAGAAGTAGAAAGTTGTTCAAAGATATTTACTCAACTGGCAAACGTCATTCTTCCCAATTCTTCTTTCTTCCTTCTTGAAACATGAATATAAATCTAAAACTCATGAAGAAACCTTAAAGATGAAAACCCAGGTTTTAAGGACAGCAGAGTCAGAAGACAGAGAAGTCTAGGTCTCTGATAGCATCATGTTGGCCATGAACTGACACATCTGACCTTGATATTTTGTGACAGAAATATAAAGCCTTACTCGTTTTAAGCCACTATTATTTCATATATCTGTTACTAGCAACAGAACACACATCCTAACTCGTATAAGAGCCTCTCTTTTTTTCAGAGTTTTGTTTGTTAACATTTAAATATAGATAGAGGGGAATCCCTGGGTGGTTCAGTGGTTTAGCTCCTGCCTTCGGCCCAGGGCATGATCCTGGAGTCCCGGGATCAAGTCCCACATCAGGCTCCCTGCATGGAGCCTGCTTGTCTCTCTGCCTGTGTCTCTGCCTCTCTCTCTCTCTCTCTCTGTGTATGTGTCTCTCTCGTGAATAAATAAATAAAATCTTTAAAAAGTAAAATAAATATGGATAGAAATGTTAAATTAATTATTTTGTAATATAATTAATATATTTTAATGCATCTAGAACACATTGCCAGGTGAAAAGTAAAGAAACAGCAATATAAACTATCACCACCATAGTATTTACTAAGTATAACACTTCCCAAGCTACAATTTAAATTTTGTTTAACATATTGCAACACTTTTCAAATTCTATGTTTTGTTCAAAACATAGTTTTAAATAATTATAGTCTATATAGTTTTAAATACTTAATTTTATAACTATTCAAGATTATCTCTGCTTTAATAGTATTGGCTTTCATTAAAGTGTTAATGAATCTTATATCTAGACATCTTTAGGAAAAAATACTTGTCAAACTTCATTGAAAGTTATTACAATATTTGATAGTGAAGGTTATCAGTAGTTTGTGGGATAAACTACCTGACCTTACCACTACTTTTACTCTAAAGAGGAAGCTGGCAAAGGACACAGGACTTTTACTAGGTATCTGACACTTTTTTAAAAAGATTTATTTATTTATTTGAGAGAGACAAAGAAAGCGAGCAAGAGGGGACAAGGGAAGAGGGAGAGAGAGATTCTTAAGAAGACTCTAAGCTGAGTGTGGAGCTGGAAGTGAGGATCAATCTTATGACCCTGAGATCATGCCCTGAACCAAAACCAAGAGTCCAACACTCAACCAGCTAAGCCACCTAGGCATCTGTGTATCTGACATTTTCAAGAATTTGTTCTTTGGTTATAGAATGTGTGAACTTAAGAAAAACACTAATTTGGATTATGTTCAGGGAAATTCTGTTTACTACACAAAACTGGGAAGAATGCTTATTTGATAAAACTTTTTCTTCACAGTGATTTCAAAGTAAATTAGTATTACAATATTACGGACTTTATTGTCTCCCCACAAAGTTGATGTGTTGAAGCCCTAACCCACAGTATGACGATATTTGAAAGTAGGGCCTTTAGGGAGGTAATTAAAGGTAAATAAGATCATAAAGGTGGGGCCCTCATCAACCTAAGGACTGGTGCTCTTATAAGAAGAAAGAGAGGGGCAGCCCGGGTGGCTCAGCGGTTTAGCACTGCCTTCAGCCCAAGGCCTGATCCTGGAGACCCGGGATTGAGTCCCACATCGGGCTCCCTGCATGGAGCCTGCTTCTCCCTCTGCCTGTGTCTGTGCCTCTCGCTCTCTCTCTGTGTCTCTCATGAATAAATAAATAAAATCTTAAAAAAAAAAAAAGAAGAAGGAGAGATGCTGGAGATCTCTCTTCCTCTACATGAGCACAGAGGAGAGGCCATGAGAGAACACAGCAAGAAGGTGGCTACCTACAGTCAAGGAAAATAGCCCTCACCAGAAATCAAATTTACTAGCATCTTGATATGGATTTCTAGCCTCCTGAAGTGTAAGAAAATAAATGTCTATTGTTAAAGCCACTCAAGATGTAGTATTCTGTTATGACAGCCTGAGTAGACAAATATATATAAAATAACATACAGTATACAGGGGAACATATTGAACTTAAGACTAATGCTATTTTTGAAGTCAACATTTATGTATTACTTGCTTATTAATTGTTATTATTTTCTGATCCTAACCAATATGTTCCTTGTAGAAAATCTGGAAAAATAAAAGGTATGAAAGAAAAAAAAATAGAGTCAGGCTAGTTTCCCTGCCAATAACCTTCCTAAATTCCTAATAAAGTTTCCTAAGCACAGGAGAAAGATGATATGCTGTTTTAAAAACTTACCAGCCTGGGACACCTGGGTGATTCAGTGGTTGAGTGTCTGCCTTTGGCTCAGGGCGTGATCCCCGGCTTCCAGGTTCCCCCCTGGAAGCCTGCTTCTCCCTCCCGTGTCTCTGCCTCTCTTTCTGTGTCTCTCATGAATAAATAAAAAAATCTTAAAAAAAAATACCAACCTTATCTCAGAATCTGAGATAAAATTTCATTAACTATTTAACCTGTTGAACTGAATTAAAGCATGAAAATGATGTTCTATTTCCGTGGTACCAGTTGCAAAATATTTCCCTATTCAAGTGGGAACATTTATCCTGCTCTCTTCCCATTTCTAGGATGAGCCATCTTCAGGATCTTACACTCTGAGTTCCTCTTATTCAATCCTCCCCATGGGAAGCACAAGCTCTGTCCTTCTATCAGCCTTAGGTCTTAAAGAAGTGGCACCAACAGGTGAAGGCATGAGTTTTCCCTCTCTACAGGGAACTGGTTAGGTCTGTCAAATTCAGGGGAAAATGGTAGCAAGCCCACTTGGCTGCAAACCTAAGCCCAAATTCTCTGCCAATTTTATTATAAAAGAAGTGAGTTTTAGTCTCAGTATGCTTGGATTCAATGTCAAATTTCCATTGACTCAGAAATCAGAAAAAAAAAAATGTTACTATGTAAGAGCCCCCTTACTACAGAGATCTTTCAAAGGTGTGGTTTGTTTTGTAGCCATCAGGAAACTGCATTATTGTCACTGTTCTGTGGTTTCTCACCATGTTTTCCAATTGGCAGCTCCCTATTCAGAAAATACAAAGCAGAAACAATGCATCTAAAAATTTGGGGGCTCCCTGGGTGGCGCAGCGGTTTGGCGCCTGCCTTTGGCCCAGGGCGTGATCCTGGAGACCCGGGATCGAATCCCACGTCGGGCTCCCGGTGCATGGAGCCTGCTTCTGCCTCTGCCTGTGTCTCTGCCTCTCTCTCTCTCTCTCTCTGTGACTATCATAAATAAATAAAAAAATTAAAAAAAACATTTAAAAATTTGGATAGGGATTTGTATGTTGCTAGCAATAGTTGATTCCATCTTAAGAGGAGTAGTAGGGGAGGAAATGGTTACATTTCATACAAGAAGATCTTCTGGGTGAAAATCCTTTAAATGCTATTTATAGGACTGAGTAATAAGATAGCCTCCTCTTGATCTTGAAAGGGAATATGATTAGCACCCAGACAGAAATGGTTGGAAGATGCTCACCATTTATTTTGTCAAATGCTGAGTTTGGGTGGATATCTGTCTTTCAAAAATGGATAAAATGAATTCTTCAAAAAATTGGGCAATTGTAATAAAATATGAAATGTGCAATGATTGGAGTAATAGTTTAAGGATCATGAAAAAAATATACTGCAAAACAAAGTAAAGGAAATACTTTCATTCAATACTTTGAATAATCTCTGAAAATTACTTATGAAGGGAACTATTTTATGTTTTTAATTCATTCATTTTGGAACTCAGTGAAGCAGATTTCTTTTTTTTTTTTTAATATTTTGTTTGTTTCTTCATGAGAGACACAGAGAGAGGGGCAGAGGGAGAAGCAGGCTTCCAACAGGGAGCCCGCTGTGGGACTCAAACCCAGATCCCGGGGTACAACCTGAGCCAAAGGCAGATGCTCACCTGCTGAGCCACTCAGGTGTCCCAAGAGATTTCTGCCAGAATACATCCCCTGAAATAAGAACACCAAATCATAAGAGATGAAAAACAATATGGTAGAATTAAAGGGTGATAGTTGGAATATGAAATATTTTATTTGCATGTAGAGTAAGATACAGAAAAGATGCTAAGTATGGAAAATAGATAATGGAAATCAACTTAAAATTCCTAGATAGTTTTTTGGAGAAAAAACAAGATCAGTTAAAGAGAAGAAAAATCAATTATGTATTTCTTTTCAAGATCCTAAAGTTAAAAGGCCTCAATGTAGAGCTTGAAAATGTTAATACAAAACAAAAAGACCATATTCTGGGCACTACTAGAGTAACATGATTAAAGCAAAAAAAAAAAAAAAATCTTACAACTCCTCAGGAAGCACTGATAAAATTGAGTATTCTTAGACTTTACTTTTATTTTTTTAAGATTTTATTTATTTATTCATGAGAGACACAGAGAGAGAGAGAGAGAGAGGCAGACACACAGGCAGAGGGAGAAGCAGGCTTCCTGCAAGGAGCCTGATGTGGGACTTGATCTGGATCTGGGATCACTCCCTGAGCCGAAGGCAGATGCTCAACCACTGAGCCACCCAGGCATCCCTATTCTCAGACTTTACTACATCACTAAATGTTAGAGGACAAAGGAACAAGTCTTAAAGATTTTGGAGAAAATATATGGTTTCCAAAGAATGTTGTATTAGCCAACCTGTCATTTATATTGGAAAACAATAGAAACATTTTCAAATTAACTTGAAAATATTATTGTGCAAAGACTCAGAAATACATAGTAAAAATGACTTTAAGAGTCACTTAATGATTCAGCCATCTGAAAAGATGAATACCTGCCATTTACATCAATAAGGATGGAACTGGAGGGTATTATGCTGAGTGAAATAAGTCAATTGGAGAAAGACAATTATCATATTTCACTCACATGCAGAATATAAGAAACAGAGCAAGGTACCATAAGGGAAGGAGGGGAAACTGAGTGGGGAAAAATCAGAGAGGAAGACAAACCATGAGAAACTCTTAACTCTGGGAAACAAACGAGAGTCACTGAAGGGTCAGTGGGGCCTTGCGGTAACCGGGTGACAGGCATTAAGGCAGGTGCATGATGTGATGAGCACTGGGCATTATACACAATCATTGAACACTACATCTGAAACTGATGATGTACTATATGTTGGCAAATAGAATTTAAATTTTAAAAAATCGGATCCCTGGGTGGCGCAGCGGTTTGGCACCTGCCTTTGGCCCAGGGCGCGATCCTGGAGACCCGGGATCGAATCCCACGTCGGGCTCCCGGTGCATGGAGCCTGCTTCTCCCTCTGCCTATGTCTCTGCCTCTCTCTCTCTCTCTGTGACTATCATAAATAAATAAAAAATTAAAAAAAATAAAAAATAAAAATAAATAAATTTTAAAAAATCACTTATAATGATTTGCCTGAATTAGTAGACAAATCAAAATTAGAAATAGCATAATGGCATAGAAACAACCTAAGTGTCCATTGGTGGATGGATTTATATAGAAATATGTATATTGAGAAATATATTTGTATGTTTATATATATTTATAATATATATTTCTATATAAACCCAAATCTTCATATATATATATATAATATATATATATATATACACACACAATGGAATATTATGGAATATTATTTAGCCTTAAAAGGAAGAAAATTCTGTCATTTGTGATAACACGGATAATCCTGAAAGATATCATGCTAAGTGAAATAAGCCAGGCAGAAAAAGACAAATACTGCATGGTATCACTTATATGTAGAATACAAAAAAATAAAAATGAAAAGTTAAACTCATAGAAATAGAGAGTAGAAGGTGGTTGCCAGAATCTGAAGGGTTACAGAGATGGGGAGATGTTGGTAAAAGGATACAAACATTCAGTTACAAGATGAATAGGTTCTGGGGTGCCTGGGTGGCTCAGTCCATTAAGCATCTAACTCTTGATTACAGCTCAGGTCATGATCTCACAGTCATGGGATTGAGCACCATCATTGGTTCCACACTCAGTGTGGAGTCTGCTTCCCCCTCTACCTCTGCTCCATTCCCATGCTTTCTCTCTTTCTCTCAAATAAATCAATAAAAACTTTTTTTAAAAAGATGTATATGTTCTGAGGATCCAATGCAGAACATGGAGACTATAGTCAATAACTATTATACAATTGGAATTTTCTAAAAGACTATAACTTAAATGTTCTCACCACAAAAAAAAAAGGAGGTAAATATGTCAGGTGATGGATGTGTTAATATAGTTTATGTAGGGGGAAATTCTTTCAAAATGTATACATAAATCATCATATTGTACACTTTAAATATTTTATAATTTGTGAATTATACCTCAATACAGCTGGAAACAAAAAATAAAACACTATAATGGAAAACTTGTGGTTTTAAAAACTTTGTGGACCAGGGTGCCTGGGTGGCTCAGTGGTTGAGCATCTGTCTTTGGCTCAGATCATGATCCTGAGGTCCTGGAATCAAGTCCTACATCAGGATCCACTCAGGGAATATGCTTCTCCTTCCGCCTTTGTCTCTGCCTCTCTCTCTGTGTCTCTCATGAACAAATAAATAAAATCTAAAAAAACACTCAAACTTGTGGACCTTCCCTTGCTTCATATATACCCCGAATTCTATAATAATCAAGGTCATGTTTTTTAGAGTGCTCCTCTCTTGAGGAAAAACTTGGTCCTTTTTTGCTTTTGTCTTTCAATGATGTGAGTGACTGTGTTCCTTTTTTTTTTTTAAGATTTTATTTATTTATTCATGAGAGACACAGAGAGAGAGAGACAAAGAGAGAGACAGAGAGAGAGAGAGAGGCAGAGACACGCAGAGGGCAAAGCAGGTTCCATGCAGGGAGCCCAACGTGGGACTCCATCCTGCATCTCCAGGATCACGTCTCCAGGATCCAACTGGGCTGAAGGCGGTGCTAAACCTCTGAGCCACCAGGGCTGCCCGACTGTGTTCCTTAATAAGCAAACTTTACTTTTAATGTCCTTCATATCATTTAAAAAATTATATGAACACTGGATGTTATATGCAATTGATGAATTATTGAAAACTACATCTGAAACTAATGATGTGCTATATATTGGCTAATTGAATTAAAATTATTATTATTTTTTAAGATTTTATTTATTTATTCATGAAAGATACAGAGAGAGAGAGAGAGGCAGAGACATAGGCAGAGGGAGAAGCAGGCTCCATGCAGGAGCCTGATGTGGGATTCAATTCCGGGAATCTAGGATCATGCCCTGAGCCAAAGGCAGATGCTTTACCACTGAGCCACCCAGGTATCCCAGATTCAAATTTAAAAAAGACAAAAATTTAAAAAACTAAAATAGAAAATGTAAAAGAATCTAAAAAATTATTAATATTGTCTTTTCCATCATTTAACTGTGGCCAAAAGTTTGAGACACAGTGCCAGAAAAATTGTCAAATAAACCATATTTAATTTTGCTTTTCTCTCTCACTAAAGAAGGTAGCATTGAGCTACATATGGCCATTTTCATTATCTGTGACTGGAATATATTTGAATTAACTGAGTCATTAAAAAAATCTGAATATAAATAAACCATGCAGGGACAAATTCTCCTATGCCATTTACTATATGTTTTGATTGCCTACTAAATGCCAGGTATTATTCTAGAGTTTATGTCTACACCTGTAAGCAAAATATGTATAATATTTATATAAGGGACTTTATAATCCAGTGCATGAGATAGATGATAATGTTGGCAATGTAATAAGAGTACAAGTTAGGGGTAAGCACAAACATCTTCTGAGCACCAATCTTTTATTGCTAATCCTGTGTTGATTCAGTTTTTTTGTTCTTTTGCTAAACTATCAGCATAGCGAGCCACATTTCTGCGATGGAAAACGATGCAATGAACAGTTATTTGGACCATTATGAAAGGTTAATGGTGGTCATCTCTATGCACTAAAATTGTTAAATTTTTCTCTCCTCTTCCTTTGAATCCATTTCCCAAAATATCCAACCTGAGAATCATAAATCAGAAAGTGATACATGTAGACATTTGTCTATCTCATGTTATGAAGATTAAAGAAAACTAAATAAGGCATGGTTAGAGCTTTCATTTCCATCCACCCTTTTCACTTTGATGTCTTTTTCAAGTTTCTGGAATAAAAGTAAGTATTATTTAAAATGAAGTAAACTATTTTATTTATTATAAACCTAAGGAAGGAAATTTGAGATGAAAAATATTAAATTTTTATTTGCAATTTTTAATTTTTTTCAATTGCAAATACATATGCATGTCTAATTTTTATACTTCCAAATCTTTTACATAAGAATTTTCCAATTTTTAAGGGTTTTTAAAATTTATTAATGAGAGACACAGAGAGAACAGAAACACAAGGCAGAGGAAGAAGTAGGCTACTTGTGGGAAGCCTGATGTAGGACTCAATCCTGGGACCCCAGATCAGGACCTGAGCCAAAGGCAGACACTCAGCCACTGAGCCATTCAGGCTTCCCGGGATTTTTCAGTTTTTCATACCAGCATTGAAATGTCATTTGAAGTGTCTTCATAAGATTTCTCTGTTTGGCTATGCCATTATTTACTTTACCGTTGCTGCAGACATATAGCTGTGATAGCATTCTCCCTCTTACAAATGCAGTCCCATGAGCAGTCTATACCTAAATATTTGCCTGGATCTTAAAATATTTCTTTATGATGGACTCCAAGACCTAAAAATATGGGATTAACCGATGTAAGCTTTTAACCCTTTTGACATATAGCCAAATAGCTGTACATGAATGTTTTACATCTTTACAATCTTTAAGCTTGTGTGCAGGCTCTGCTCCAGACGGGTAATAACTCAACCTCTTCCCTTCTCACTTTCTACCCTACAAGGTCTGTCTAATACCACCACAAAATCTTGGGTGAAGAATAAATGAGACGATGCATTCATGGGATTTCACACGGCACTCAGCACTGAGTGGATGATCGACAATTATTATTTTGTCTCCCCCTCTTTGGGAAGATAGCTATATCAGCCACAGTCTGCTTCTCTACCCCAAATCCTCTCTAGGATCCACTTTTCATGTGGCAATCAGAAGCCCCTTGAGCTCTGTGTTTTGTAACTCCAACTTCCCTTTTACATTTCTTATTCCCAGCTACATTGCTTGTGTCCCATCTATATTAGAAGGAGCTTATCTTATTTCTCCACTCTGTAAATAACAGACTGCTGATAAGAATAATAATGAAAAGTCAGATTGCAGCAGAGCAGAATCGGGGAAATAAAGGTAACATTGAGTGAACTTCAACAGGGAAGAAAGGATGCGTAGTGGATAAATGATTCTGTACCCAGAGATAATGAATTCCAGCAAGCAATAACTACACAAGAAAAAAAGAAGAGAAAAAAAAGTGTGAATACAGAGAACTGAAAAGAAATCCTGGAGTAGCAAGAGAGCCAAATAGGGTTCAAAAAGACAGGTCTTGAGCTAAGAGAGTTAAAAAAAAAAAAAAAAAAACGAATCAAGGCATGCATGCACTGGGGTATCAAAGGTAGAGAGAGCAGGGGTGAAGTAGATGGAGTCCCTCATGAATGCCTTTCTGGCACAAAAGAAAGACCAAGTCTGTGAAAGAGCCAGTGATGCCAGCAGAGAGCTATGTTGATAAGGTATTGATGTCTGAGTCCCAGAGAAACCAGATAGGATTTTAATCACCTTCAGATGGATACAAAGAACAAGAGCAGGTATTAAAAATCAATATTTATAAACTACCACAAACTGGTGTGGAACTGGTGACTTTGTATAGCACCTGGTCAGAAGGGCTGAACTATAATCAAACAAATGCTTAAAAAAATAAAATTCTAATAGTGAGCCCAGCTTTGAGTTGTGTCCAAGCCTAAGTGGCCCACGGTGACTAGCTGCCTCTCTGAGTGGTAAATCTAGGGCTATATGGCTGACTTCTCTCCCTTAGAGTTTGTTAATGAAAAAAAACAACAACAAACTAAATTTGAATATCTAATTGACTTTTAACCAGGCAGCATCTCATCCAACAAATAGAGAGATGCTCTGAGGCTTATTTGGAATGAAAAAAAAAAAAAATTATAGGCAGGAGGGTTGGGCAAGGACATTATTAGCAAAAGAAAAGAAAGAATTGTTTGAGGCCATCCTTTTGGGGGGAAGTCAAGGGGAGAGTTTATGACACACAGATGGCCTCACAAGTGCTGATCAAGAAATTTCAGATTGACTTTTAAAAGGTCACATTCTTGGGATAGGTTAAAACTGTAAATTAAGTCTTGGTTTGATGTTGTGAAGTGTAGGGGAAAAATTACTCCATTGGGGCTTGTAGTTTCTTTTTTTAAAGGGGTGGAGTCCTTCAATTAATTTTCAATGGGTTCCTCTCCCTTTTAAGGTGCCTGCCTAATGGATCTTGAAACATAGGTTGGAGAACGTCATCCCCTCATTCTAAAACCTTCAGTGGCTTGCAGAGTGGAGCCCAATTCCCAGTCTGGCACCAAGATCTCTACCACATAGCACTAACTTACCTCTCTATAGGAACTGCCTATATTCCTAATAAGGTGTCTTAGACTCTGGAGACTACAGACTTTTCAGTTGCATGTAGGTAGATGCCAATGCTCTCTGTCACTTGAGTACATTGAGACACAGCATCCAAGGGCCAAGCTGAGGGCTTCACAGTCTTCCATTGTAGGGAAAAGATGAGTCATCAGGCTTACTTCATGTGAATGATCCTTTAAGAGACACAGCAATTATCCATATTGTAAGTGTGCACAAATTAACTCCTATGATCCAGCAACTAACTCCATGAGATAGGAATTATTTTCCTCATTTTACAGATGAGGTAGAAATCAGTATTTTCATTTTACTACAGAAGACTTAAGTAAAGTGTTAAAAGTATATCCAGCAAATTCTGAGTCATTCATCTTGCAAAGCCTATGCTGTAATGACTATGTGTTACTTTGGTCCCCGTTTTGTTCTTGAAATGTTCTTGAACCAAAGTGTTAGTTCTTCCCTAATATTTTAAACTAGTATTTTGACCATTTGGGTGTGGCTTCATTCATGTTGAGTCCTTAAGATTGATATTATCATATTCAGTTTTGGAATACTGAATTCTGTTTTGAAATATCCCAGGCAGTTCATCTCATGCCAGGAGGTCCTCTGCATGTTTTCTTTGCAAAATGGAAGAACTTGGTCATAGTTGTCTCCTTGAACTTTGGAGTCAGACAGAGCCTAATTTTAATCTTTTTTTTCCCTAATTTTAATCTTAACTGTGTCACTTTCTAGACTGTATATACTTGAGCAAGTCATGAAACTTTATCTGTGCCTTGGTTTCCTTATCTGTAAAAAGAGAATGGCAATATTTCCCCTGCAACCCCCTAGGGTTATTGGAAGGATCAAATTAGATGATAAATGCGAGTGTGACTCATAAGATATAAAGTGCTACACGAATATTCAGAATGATTATGACATCATCTTGCCATTGTCATTTTTATACTTCATAATCCAGGCACATATGATAGCTATCCATAATCCTTGATTGGCCCTTTGAGACACTTAGCTATTACCTAAATATCGTCAGGTCTTATAATAATTTTTTTTAAAATATTGAAAATCATTTCTGAAATGTTTCAGTCTTAGGTTGAATTAAAGCTCAGGGATTTTCTTATCTGATCCAAAGGCAAATCATTATTCCAGGACTCACATATGACTTGATATTTTTCTTCACCCTTGTGTTTCTATCTTTATAAATTTGTGAAAAGGAAGAAGGTCAATAAGAAAAGACAAACCAATGCACCACAAAATGATTCATTTCCATATACAATAGAGCCATCCAGTAATACAGAAAGAATACATTTTCACTAATTTATTGCTTTGTCAATTAAAAAGTAATTTGGTCAGATTTCATTATAGTCTTTCCACTGTGAAGAAGGCACAGAAAAACTTTTAATGTTTTAAAGGCTGACCTTGCTGTATTTCATCTAAGAAAATTAGAAAGCACCAGACTTTTAAAAGTTTTATGAAAGAGTCTCCAGGCCAGTTTCAATCTCTCTCTTTTTTTCCGTGAAAACTCAAGGTGGGCAAGGGGGGCAGAAGGGGCAACTTACTTTTTCTTGACTGATTTGTATGGGTCAAGAAGGTGACTAGGTTCTCAGGGAGGGATGTTAAGAATAAATCTATAATCCAATGCTGATAGCAATGGTGTTCATTTGTCAGTCCTTTATAGTTTCTATGGCATGATTTGAATTTATGTTCACATCCACCACTGTGAGGTAGATGATATTAATCCCATTTATTCAGATGAATAAACTGAGGGTCAGAGAGGTAGAATGGTATGATGAAGGATCCTGGATTAAAAATCTAAAACCTGAGCCAATACTATAAATATCAGAGTAAAGTTGTATAATGAGATCCTTTTAGATACAGTATCTTATATCCTTGACAATAGTTTGAGATAAAACCCACGCTTTCCTTTTGAAAATTGAAGACATTGAGGCTGTAAGAATTAGGCAGCTTCCCTTTGTCATATAGCCATTGAGGAGCAAAGCCAGGGGGTAAATTCAGGGCTTTCTGCCTCCAGAGCCTTACATGATTCATAGAGCCCATGTATTTCCTTTATGAAAATTAGGATAAAATTCAAATTGTTCATGACTAGAATTCTTGATAAGAGCATGTCAGTGTGGCCAGAGGAGAATATTGTAGCCAGTTTCTTAGAACCCAGGGCTTTAATAAGGGCCCCCAGTGAGGGAGACTCATAGTGACAGCTGGACTCCCCAGAATGCCTGTTCTGAACACCTTTGACTGAAATGTTCTTGAACACAGAAGGGTTGTGTGGCAACCGTACAAACCTCAAAAGAGCTCATGAACTTCAACCCTGGGGGGTCCTGTGTGCAGGTTCTCTCTAAAAATGGAAAAGCTTTTCCATTAGGAGCAAGATAGGAGTGTAGTCTCAGGGGAGCAGAGCTAGAAGAGCCATTCACAGAATCCTCACAGTACAGAGAACAATCTTGTTTGTTGCTGAGGAGAGACTGATCACAGGACCCCACCCCACAGATACTCTCCCCATAGCCTCACCTTACTTCCTGTCATGGTCTCCATGGTGCATTCAAGAAATTAACTCACTTCTCCAGGAAAAATAACTGCTTTGATGGGGAAAGTAACTTCCCCAGGAAAGTAACTGCTTTGATGGTGGGGTGTGGCTGGAGGTCAGAAGCCTTCTCTTTGACACCTGGTCTGGGGAACTCTGGGGACCTAAGTCTGCCCCATGGGCCAATTAAGTGGCAAGAGCCCTGGCTATGGGGGAATCATGGTGCACTGCTCTGTCCTGGTACAAATCTAGCAAGCCTCAATTTTATGCACCACTTACTTGATTTCTACTTGCCCCTTGGGTTCTGAAGAGGACTTTTTTCATCTAAGTAGCCCCAACTACACACATTGCATACATGTGTCCTGAACCCCATCCTCACTCCTCTTCCAGCCAAAGAGCAGAAAGGCTGAACCTTGCAATAACTGACCTGATTATCAATGTTGTGCAATCACACAGGGACCAAATTTCTGCTTTCCTCTCAGCCTCTGCTTTTATCCCTTCTGTCTCTGTTTCTGTCTCCCGCTTTCTCTCATAAACTCCCATGTGTAATGAAACATAATTGGTATTGGGTTTAGATTGTTCAAGAACAAACTAATTTTCAAAATTTATATCAGGGCTCCTGGATGGCTCAGGCGGTTAAGCATCTGCCTTTAGCTCATGTCCTGATCTCAGGGGGCCTGGGATAGAGTCCCACATTGGGCTCCTTGCTCAGCTGGGAGTCTGCTTCTCCCTCTGCCTCTGCCCCTCCCCTTGCTCTTGCTCTCTCTCTCTCTCTCTCTAATAAATAAAATCTTTAAAAATGATAAAATTTATATCAATAATATTTTCACACTTTTTAAATAAAATTTGCACATTTTATGTTAGCTTAATTTCTAGACACTCTATAATTTGTGTTGCTATTGAAAATGCTACTGCTTTCCTAATTGGTTAATTTGGCCCGTAGGGGCATTGTTTCCAGCAATGTTGTTAAATTCTTCAGTTGTGTTTAGTAGGTGGTCCATAAATTCTTTTGATTTTCTACATAGATAACCTATTAATCTGTTAATATTGAGATCAGTTCCTTGCTTCTGTATGTGCTGATTTTGGATCTTTGTAAATTACTTAATTTGGGGTAGACTTAGATTCCTCATTTTTATAATGCAGTTGCCATGAATCTCATAGGTATACTGTGAGGATTACTGAGGATGATGTACCCCAGGTGTTTGGCTCCTGGCCTGGCTGGAGTTCAGCCTTGGGGCCACAGTAGGCTCTAGGGAAGGCCAGGGAGTGTAGCTCAGTCTTTGCCATAGTGTTTCTGTTCCTGTCATCTAATTTTTAGAGATTCTTCTCTTACTTTCTCTAAGATTTAATTTGAATCTAATGACTCCATATTCTCTGTTGTAGTTTCTGTCTTTCAATGAGTGACATCTCTGCTGAAGAAGGGTGGGTAAAGAAGAGAGGAAATAAAATTTAATAAAGACTCTGGAAAAGGGATCTTTTAACACTTTAATCTCTACGTTTCTGGAAAAAAACTTATACATATATATGCACACATTTATATGTATGGTGTTCAGACAATTAAAAAGGATTAATAAAATAATCTTTGACCGTTTTTCTGCTCAGGTACAAACTTAAATATTATGGCTTTAGCCTTAGGCTGAAAAAGAAACCAAGTGAGTTTAAAAGACAAACCAGGAACCAATGGACATTAAAGATGGAGTTATAATTAGAGTGACAGTAAGTCTCAATCCACCAGGTGGGTTCAAAATGGACAAGCCAAGTGCATGGCTGCCTAGCAAATGCATTGATGTCTATGTAATTCATTGATGATGGATCTCTTTGGCTTCAACTGACCCTTATGTAAGATGGAGGTGTACATAAACCATACCATGTCTGCTGCATAGGCTGGTCAGGATCAGATAAAATTACAAGGAACCAAAAGTACTTTCTAAGGTAGAAATTTTCACCTTATGGCATTAATCTTCACATAATGAGTTACCTGGAATTCTTCCTACGATGCCAACCTTCCTCATTTTCCTGAAACTGAGTAGTTTTCCTAGACCTGGACTTTTATTAATATAACTCTTGGACAGTCCTAAGCAAACTGGGACAGTTGGTAACCTTATCCTTCTCCAAGGACCAGAGGGACTAAAGGGCTACTGAAGAAGGAGCTGCTATGGACTGAACCATGGGAGGAGTGTCAGTAGAACCTGGTGGAGAAATTGGTTTTACCAAAGCACATATTCATAACTGTGACCTGTTAAATCCTGCCCATGGTGTTGCTTAGTTACAGAACCTAGCCAATGTATGTCTGCACTGTCAGCAGATTCTGGGTCCCTGAAATCATCGGTAACTCCTAGGTTTATATAGAGTATTGACAAATCTCACTCCAATCAGTGAGTTCCTTGAGGTCTTCTCTTTTTAGAGATCCCTTGATGATACTAAAATTTCTCTTTCTGTGGCTTATAAACAGGTCTGTGGAGGTGTTTTCAAAAAAGAGTGCCCCAAAACTAACAACAACCTCAAACCTTATATGTTTGATTCAAGACACAAATCTCTCATTTCCTGTGCTCTATGTCTCATTTTTGCTTCTTTCTGTATTCTTCATAAAAGTTGATGGTGTTCTCATTTCTATACTCTCTCTTCCCTGATCTTCAGCCAGAAGCTGTGGACAACCATTTAGATCCTCCTACCTTGAATCCTACTCCAGAACTATCCTCTCAACATGAAGCCTGAATGAGCTCAACCTGTTGAATTTCATTTAAAAAAGGTTTCCCTTGGGGATCCCTGGGTGGCTCAGCAGTTTAGCACCTGCCTTCAGCCCAGAGCGTGATCCTGGAATCCGGCATCGAGCTCCCTTCATGGAGCCTGCTTCTCCCTCTGCCTGTGTCTCTGCCTCTCTCTCTCTCTCTCTCTCTAATGAATAAATAAATAAAATCTTAAAAAAAAAGATTTCCCGTGGTAATATATATACATGGCTTAAAAATGAAGACCAAAAATACAAAATAGAGCTTATGATGGAAGGCAACGATTCCTACCTTACCCATCCTTACTTCTAGGCCCACTCTGCAGACAGGCAAAGCCAGTTACTGTTTTTATATTGCTCTCTCCTGGTTTATCTGCTGTGGTTGTTATATAGATCTAGCTCCTTTGACTCCATCCACTTCTCTCACCCCTTTCTCCCAGTTTTCATTTCATCTATGGCTTTCTTCCTCAATTTATGAATGTACTTGAGACTTTGCTTCTTATTCATCAAATATAAATGTACCTCTGGGCTCCTCATGTGCCTAAGAATACTGACACCCCTACCCTCTCCAGTCTCTTCTGTTTCCACCATCCAGCTTCCATGATCTGTATTTTTTTCTATGTCAAAATTGCTATCACTACATCCTTTTTTAAAAAAAAAAAAGACTTTATTTATTTATTCATAGAGATGCAGAGACACAGGCAGAGGGAGAAGAAGGCTCCATGCAGGAAGCCCAATGTGGGACTCGATCCAGGGTCTCCAGGATCACGCCCTGGGCTGTAGGCGGCACTAAACCACTGGGCCACCAGGGCTGCCCTATCACTACATCCTAATCTGCAGCCACCTCTCTTGCTTTGTCTATACTTTGATTCTAAATGTTAACAATAGGTCATTTCCATAATTATTACTGTGTAAATATCACAGAGTCAATAAACTATGGCTTATTTCCTTTCTTGTTCAGTGTTTATTTTATTCCACATTGTGGTTTGCTTTGGTCTATTTATTTTTCTTTCTTAAACTATTGGTTTTAAACACAGCCTTTTGTTTTATTGGTTGATTAAATCATTGTATCATCTGTTCTCTCAAGACCTCTTTTTTTCTTTGGGGCCTCTGACCCCAAACCCCCCCCCTCATTTTATTTAACACACACCAAATACCTTCAAGTCCTGTTCCATAGCTCTATTTTTAGGATTTTCTTCACTAGCTCTCCCAATTTGGTTGCACTCTCCTGGATTCCACTTTCTTCTTGGTTTTGCTGGAATGTTATTTTCAGGTATCTTAGCAAAAATGACTTTAAGGAGGTCAACTTTTAGAGTCTTTTTGTGTCTGAAAAAATGTCTCACTCATTGCTACCTGCAAAGTAAATTTTAGTTTGGTTGCATAATGAGCTTCTATATCAAATCCACATTTCATGTGTGCATTCACTTCAGAATCCTGTCCTTCCAGGATTCAACTCCTTAGCTCTCTCAACAACAAACATATTTATACAAGTAAGGCTATATACACATAATATGAAAAGCAGAATGGGATATACCCTGCAGGAAAGAAGAATTTTAGAATTCCTTATCCATTCTCCATAATTATATCAAAGGATAAATCATTCTAAAGCCCAGAGGGACACCTGGGTGGCTCATCAGTTAAGCATCTGCCTTTGGCTCAGGGCATGATCCTGGAGTCCTGGGATTGAGTCCCACATCGGGATCCCTGCATGGAGCCTGCTTCTCCTTCTGCCTGTGTCTCTGCCTCTCTCTGTTTCTCATGAATAAATAAATAAAATCTTAAAAAAAAAAACAAAAAAAGCCCAGACAACAAGGCACCTGGTTGGCTCCGTTGGTTATGCCTTCTGCTCAGGTCAAGGTCCTGATCCTGGGATGAAACCCTGCCTTGGGCTCCCTGCTCAGTGGGGAATCTGCTTCTCCCTCTCCCTCTGCCATCCCCTGCCCCGACTTGTGCTCACTTGTGTGCTCTATCTCCCAAATACATACATAAAATCTTTTTAAAAAAATTACTAGAGCCCAGACATCTGCTTATAAACTTTTGTTTTTATTGCTTCTATGTATTCTAGCTCTGTGGTTCTCAAAGTTTAAAGTGCATAAAGAGAACATAAGAACTACCCTGCATGATAAATATACAAAACTATGTACTGAGCTTTAGAAGGGCAATTTAAGGGGTTTTCAGAGATAACTCTTAACTATCGAATTGTACTGATTCTAAGTTGCATCTCTCCATATTTTAATATCAAAAATCAAGATGCATCTTATAAAACAATGGCATTTTACAATTTTACCAGTGTTTTTATTTTGCACTTTTTATAGGTATAGAAGATAACATAGCTTCCTGAAGTTAATGATGTATTATTAGATGCATTGAAATATCATAGACTTCACAAGAGAACTCCAGAGTTTTTTGGAGGCATTGCTTTTTTTGTGATATTTAATCATTCACTGTTGCTTAACAAACCTGATGTCACTCATATTTCTTTTTAGGTAACTTTCAGCACCTTTTTATCTTTATGTTTGTACATTTCATAGTGCTGCTCCAAATGAGGGTTATAACTTTTCCTTCATTACACTTGGTGATTAGTGCCCTCTTTTAACGTAAAACACCATGTCATTCAGCTCTTGTAAATTATCTTCTGTTATTCCTTGAATAATTTTCATCCTCTGTTTTCAGTGATTTCTCATTCTAGAAGTCCTTTATTCCTCTATTAATTAAAAGAGTAGTTTGAACACCCAAAGAAAAAGGTATTGAGAGAACCCAATTCCAGTTCTCTGGGGTATAGATCTGGAAATGGGACTGCTAGTTTATATGGTAGTTCTGTTTTTTTGTTTTGTTTTGTTTTGTTTTGTTTTGTTTTTGAGGAAGCTTCCTACTGTTTTCTATAATGGCTGCAGCATTTTGCATTTCCCTTTTTTTTCATTATTTTTTTAATTTAAATTCAATTAGCCAACATGGATTACATCATTAGTTTCATTTTTTTTATTGGGGTTCAATTTGCCAACATATAGCATAACACCCAGTGCTCATCCCATCAAGTACCCCCCACAGTGCCCGTCACCCAGTCACCCCCACCCCCCACCCACCTCCCTTTCCACCACCCCTTGTTCGTTTCCCACAGTTAGGAGTCTCTCATGTTTCTTCAGAGAGTTGGAACAAATTATCTTAAGATTTGTGTGGAATCAGAAAAGACCCTGAATAGCCAGGGGAATATTAAAAAAGAAAACCATAGCTGGAGGCATCACAATACCAGATTTCAACTTGTATGTAGCTATGGTCATTAAGACAGTGTGGTACTGGCACGAAAACAGACACATAGATCAATGGAACACAATAGAGAATCCAGAAGTGGACCCTCAACTTATGGTCAACTAATATTTGACAAAGGAGGAAAGATGATCCACTGGAAAAAGGACAGTCTCTTCAATAAATGGTGCTGGGAAAATTGGACAGCCACATGCAGAAGAATGAAACTAGACCACTCTCTTACACCATACACAAAGATAAACTCAAAATGGATGAAAGATCTAAATGTGAGACAAGATTCCATCAAAATCCTAGAGGAGAACACAGGCAACACCCTTTTTGTACTTGGCCACGGCAGCTTCTTGCAAGATACATCCATGAAGGCAAGGGAAACAAAAGCAAAAATGAACTATTGGGACTTCAACAAGATAAAAAGCTTTTGCACAGCAAAAGAAAGAGTCAACAAAAACTCAAAGACAACCTACAGAATGGGAGAAGATATTTGCAAATGACGTATCAGATAAAGGACTAGTATCCAAGATCTATAAAGAACTTATTAAACTCAACACCAAAGAAACAAACAATCCAATCATGAAATGGGCAAAAGACATGAAGAGAAATCTCACAGAGGAAGACACAGACATGGCCAACAAGCACATGAGAAAATGCTCTGCATCACTTGCCATCAGGGAAATACAAATCAAAACCACGATGAGATACCACCTCACACCAGTATGGATAGGGAAAATTAACAAGGCAGGAAACCAGAAATGTTGGCGAGGATGTGGAGAAAAGGGAACCCTCCTGCACTGTTGGTGGGAATGTGAACTGGTGCAGCCACTCTGGAAAACTGTGTGGAGGTTCCTCAAAGAGTTAAAAATAGACCTGCCCTATGACCCAGCAAGTGCACTGCTGGGGATTTACCCCAAAGATACAGATGCAATGAAACGCCGGGACACCTGCACCCCAATGTTTATAGCAGCAATGGCCATGATAGCCAAACTGTGGAAGGAGCCTCAGTGTCCATAGAAAGATGAATGGATAAAGAAGATGTGGTTTATGTATACAATGGAATATTACTCAGCCATTAGAGGTGACAAATACCCACCATTTGCTTTGACATGGATAGGACTGGAGGGTATTATGCTGAGTGAAGTAAGTCAATCGGAGAAGGACAAACATTATATGGTCTCATTCATTTGGGGAATATAAAAAATAGTGGAAGGGAATAAAGGGGAAAGGAGAAAAAATGAATGGGAAATAACAGAAAAGGAGACAGAATGTGAGCATTTTGCATTTCCATCAACAGCATGCAGTGCTGCAACTAGAACTCTTTCTTACCTTCTATTTTCCATCTACCCTGGTCTTGCTCTGTTTCTTAACTGCATCACAGATATACATGTGTCTATCTTCTCTGCTTTTCCTTGTTTTTATAGTTGAAATCACACTGTTTATATATGTTTAGGTCCTGTGTATTCATATTTTCTTGACATATCATCATACCTATTTTCCCATGTCATTAGAATCTTTCAAAACATGATATTTCATAACTGTTCAATTCTACTCATGAGCTTTCCTAATATGATAGATTCTTTCCATTTTCATCCTATTATAAAAGCATCATTTTGTGTAGAGAATACATATGCAAATATCTGATTTTCAACTAAGTTTTAAAATAAAAAAGTGAATATCAATCATTTTATACAACAACGGTCGGTAATTCTGTTTCCTGTACTTGTTGTTAGAGTACTACTTAAATGATTTTTTTTTTTCAAGAATGGGTTGGAAAGTCATCTTCTTATAGGAGATTGATTTTCTGTGCTTCCTTCATAAAAGACTACTTGTTAAGATGAAGAATTCTTGGGTCATGGTCATTTTCCCTAAAAATTCACCAGCTGTGCTCTGTTGTTTTCTCTTCTCTAAAGTTGAGATGATAAGTCTGAGACATCGATTTAATTTCTCTAGAAGTAACCTGCATTTATCTGCCTCGGAGGGTTATGGAATTTTTCTTGATTTTTTAAATTATTTTTTAATCTGATCAGAAAGTGGTCTATTCGTTGTGCCTCCTTAGAATGTAATGAGTTCTTAGCTTTCTATTCTCAGGTATTATTTCTCCTAGGGAACTTTAATTTTTTGCTGGTCTTAAGACAGCTTCTAGTGTTCTACTAATATTCTCTTTTTGGTCAGGTTTCTATTCTCTCTTCTCTAAACTTCTAATTTTCTTTGCCATAATTTTCATCCTTTTGTTCTTTTGTTTTATTCTGGGAGATCATTTTCAGTTTTTACTGCTCAACAATAATTTAAAATTAATTCAATGCCAGTTCTGTTAATTATTATGTCCAAGGTAGGATTTAATTTTGCACTGGGTTTTGCCATCACCTTTTATCTCACACAGATCTGTTTCCACTGTGCTTTATTATTTCTTCCTCTTACTGTTTTCTTTCAGGGTCCAGCTTTCTCTGATACTCAAAACAGAGAAAGTACCCAAAAAATCACCAAGGCTCCCCTCCTTCACTTCTTTCAACCACAGTTTCTGAGGATGTTTGCACGGTAATAACCCTGTGAGCCTGAAAGTCAGAGGAGTACAGACTTTAATTATGTGAAAATTTCATGTGGAGCCATCCTGGGGACTAGATTTCCATTATAATTAGTGATATTTGGGAGATATGAATTCAGATTCAGATCAGCTGCTTAGTCCAGGAGGACTGGTGTAAGGAGGTTTTGCTAATGATAATGCCTCATATGCGGGTCAAATGAGTTTCATAAATTGAGCCAAAGAAATGAGAGATTATTAGTAAGCATTAGGGAAAAAAATAAATAGGATTTAAGAGTTGAGAAGAGAAAAGGCAGGTAAAACATATAGAAGAAAAGGAATAGTTTACCAGGCAACTTTGGTGGAGAAAAAAATGAATAAAAATGGCTCCGTGCTATTCTGTCTCCTGCAAGGTAAGAGCTGAATTTGGCTGGTGACTGAGGAGACAGTTGGTGGTCAGCAAGTTGGTGGTCTTCTCTGGCATGGAATTAGCATGTCAATACTGACCATGGGCACTAATCTACATATGCCCCCCATCTTTTCCTTCAGTTCAACACTTTTTTTTGGCCCAATGATTATTTTATTATGAAAGAAATATAGTACAAATTCTCCTCTGTCTGAAAACAGAGCATTCATGTGAAATGGCATCAAGGAAAGACTTAATCACTATTAATTTATTTGAAAACATTTTTTGAGTGTTCCTAGACCCTCCTAAAATCACCTCTTGTAGGCTGTTCTGATACCTTAGGACACATCTTGCTGATGGAAGCACACAACAAATGGAGATAATGCTCAAATGCTTACAGACATAGCCTCAGAGCTCTAGTGGTTTAATGCTGAGAAGCAGAGTGTGTTCCAGGGGAAGGCGCTGGGGGAGCAAGGCAGGCGGAGGAATGCCATTCCCTCTGTCCTGCAGGAGTGCATACTGCCTCTTTTCACTCTAAAGCAAACACAACACTATTTTTGCTTTTTGCCTTTTATTTTTTTTTATCAAAGAGAAAGCCCTGTTTGAATTTCTTTTGGTTAGCAAAAAACAAGTACTAATGTAAGTCTTTTGTAAAAATGAAGTGGCATAATAGTGACTTTCTGAAAGTGGAATATACCTGTATTGTTCCAGGGAAAATTGTGATCGATCTTTATCTGCAATACGGATTTTCGGACCCTATTGCCAGAGACTGTCCGCATGATTTGATGAATGGATGGTCATTTCGTGTGTGTATGTGATGGAAGTGAAGTTTAATATAGAAGGTGATCTAATAAAATCTCTACTGGTTTCAGTCCTTGTCTCTCCAAATATAGTCTATTATTAGTTGCTTTCAAGACATAAAATGGTGCTACTTTAGAGTCTTCTTCTCACCTACCCTCTCAGCATCATTTGACCTTGTAGACTGTGCCTTTTATATAAAATCTGAGCTGTTAGCTCCTGTGGTGTTCGTAGGGATCACATACAGCTATTTTCTATTTCTTCTCTGCCTTCTTGCTTTGTTCCCCTTCCTCTATTTCACCAATTGTTTCTCAATATTCAGTTTCAGGCACACTATTTTATTCACTGCCTCTTAGCAGATTTAGATCCTGCCCTTCCCCTCGGCTGTAGCTATACTCAGGAAATTCACTAATGTGTATTTAAAAGAGCATAACCCCCTTCTCAGATCATAACCTGCACGTCTACATGTTTACTTGACATTTCTTTTTATATTTGTTAAATGAGCCTCAATCCTATGGTACAAAATGAACTATTTTATTATTCCGTAGCAAATGTGGACCTCTTTTACTGTTTTTTTTTTTTAATCTTATTGTAAAACTAAACCATCTATTGAATTTTAAAAGTCAGAAATCTAGGAGTCCTCCTGACATCACCTTTATCTCTAAGTCTCATAGATAATTCATTACCAAATATTGTCAAATTTTCCTCCTCAGTACTGCACAAATCAGCCCACTGGCCCAAGTTAGCTATGTTTCATTACCAACAGCCTCCTGACTTGCTTACCACCATCCATCCATTCCTAGAAATCCAGCTGCAAGTGCATTACCTTTAAAAAACTTAAATCTACTCACACTCTCTGGCTACCCAAATAGACATTTTCAGACATCTCATTACTCAGAAGATAAAGGCAGCACTCCTTATGACTTCTAAGGCCACATCTACCTCCTCAAGCTCATCTTCTGCTATCTTCTTAATCTGTAAGCAAGAACACTGACATTCTTTCTGTTTCTGCTTCCTGCCTTGCAGCCCCCTGACATAGAACATTTGTGTTCGTTATTCTCTCTCTTTTTTCCCCATGATATAAGTCAAATTCTCCTTTAGATTTCAGCTCAGATAACACTCTCCTAGAAGCCTTTCCTGGGCCTCTGATGAGGCCAACCTCTCCACATCCATAGCGTACCACTCTTCCCTTATATAGCACTTTGCCCAGGTGAAATTTTATGCTTGTTTGTGAAAATATTTCAGGTTCTACATCCTGATTCCATGGGTGCAAGAACCATTTTGTTCACCCAACGTCTATCCTGGCACCTGGCTCATAGCAGGATCTCAAAAATGTTTATTGGAAGAATAATGAATGAATAATAATATGAGTGAATTACATTTAGCACATATTGCCTCAAATCTTCAATGCACATTCACATCTAATATTGATTTCCACATATTAATTCTAAGAGTATCTCAGAGCAAAGGTAATTACTCTCACTTTTTTTTGGCTGACAAAGCTTAGTAGTATATTGCATTGTCATGGAGACTGTTAAAACGATGCTTGGTTCTTCCAAGCCCCAAATCTCTCTGTGTGAAAGCAGGAAGCCTGTTGGATGTGTTTCTCTGCACCTCTTGCTAAGGAACTCACATTTTTAAAAATGCCTATCATTTCAGGCGTGTTGCATAGACACTTTTACATAGGTTCTACTTTAATGGCTTTGTGATCTTTCCAAGTACATATTTTAAGTCCCATTTTATAGATACAATGATTAAGAGTCAGAAACTTTAAGAGACTGACCAAGTCACATGGCTTTCTTGAGGAGATGTGAAATTATTCTCCATTAACTGGAGCTTTTGATGTTAAGCTACTAGGAACTCAGGCTACAACAGACTCATGTTTATTCTGGGAAATCCTCTTTGTCAACTTAGAATCTATTTTACCTCCATGAGAATCAACCCTCACAGCCAAGTAATAATGCCTTTTCCCAAAATCAAAGTGACAGCCTTATTTGAGATAGGTTGACAGATTTTTAATTCTGAAAAAGGGTCCCTCCTCTTTCCCTCTGCTTTGTCCTCATTTCTTTCAGTATAAAATGGAAGAAAAATAAATAAATCCCTAGACATTGATCATACTGTGATCTGATGTATTTCTGATGCTATTTAGTTTATAAATATAGACGGAAAGCTCAATTGATATCATCTATTAAACTACTTCTTAAAAATTGTGACATCTACCCTAAAAAGAATAGCAGAGAAAACAGAACAATTGCTTTGACAAGGAACAAGAACGTGATGGAGTCTTACTATAATAATTATGTATATACCGAGATGTTAATAGAACCCCGTGCATCCAAGTCTGGCTGGTGGTTACGTGGCTAGTCCATCACCCCACGATTTCAAAGCAGGTCTCCTCAAATGAGGCACCAAATATTTAAATGACTGGTCCCTTAAACACAGATCTAGGAAGATGAAACTCTATTGCATATGCCTGCTGGTCATATAGAATCAGAAATGTAGAGCATATTAAATTTTTTTAGCAAGTGATTTGGCGAGGGGCAGGGATCAATTATGTCACAGAATGAATTTCATTTTTGAGATTAAATTGAGCTTGTTTTGCCTCCATTGTTCAGTTATTGGAAATCAAGGGATATATTCCCCAATTTCTCAGGGATTGGAGGGGTGGCCATCCTAATGTAAAGCATCTAGCTCTCATCCCTTTCCTTGATGTGCAATTAGCTGTCTGTAGAGTCTTAGATAATAATAATATCAATGGCATACTGATATTAATGCATCACTGATAGCAGTTGCCCTACCTATGTTGTGAGCTTGTTTAATCTTCAATACAGCTATGAGCCTAATAGCAATATTTTCAGTTTTCAGAAGAGGAAACTCATGTTAGGAAAAGAGTGACATGACCATGGCCTTGTAGACACTGAATGTTAGAGCTGAGACTAATACCCTATCTGATAGCAAAGCTTGTGGTCTCAATTTCCTCATCTTCAAAATGAAGATAGGCTAGGTAATTTATGCTTGGGCATTTAAAGATACTTCCAACATAGGATGAAACGGACTATGGTTCTGCCTCAGACTGATGCAAAGCACTCTGTGGGATGTTCATTTGTCCTGGACAGGGACACTGCTCCCCCAAATCCCCACTACACACTTCTCTCTGAGACCTTCTGTCAGGGGCAGTAGGTTAATAATCCTCCTAGATCATGGGCAGCCGGGAGCTGAGAGAGCCAGAGAAGAACTTCCTGAAGTGCTTATCCAGCTATGAGTAAGCTTTTCCTGAAGTATGTGTCCTGTTGGTTATCCTGAGGTTTGTTTATACACATCTGGACTCACAGCTTTCCCTCTCCCCCCTCAGCATTTATCAGATACCTAGTTCATTAAGCTCCATTGCTACTGAGAGTCTGGGAAGAGAAAAAAGTTCCCTGAAGCCATTTAGATGCATTTATAGAAAAATGTTTTGCCTGCCCCATGCTACTAGATTGTATCACCTTGCAGTCCAAGAGCTGAGAGCTCAGTCAGTATTATAGGAATGTCATATACTAAGTGCCTTTCCTTTTCCTTATTCACTTATCAGTCTATTAGATTTTCTTCCAAACACTCTAGAATCTGAGTTTCTTGACCTTCTCAACAAAAGTGAACTTTAGGTCCACCTTTCTTTCAAAGAGCCACTCCTATGACTATACCTCAAACTGTATCAAGACCCAGAACTGCTCCATTTCTGAAATCTTAAAAACTGAAGCTTAAAAACTTCATTCAGCCTCCATGCCTAAAAACTTCCTCACTTTCTTATACTCACCACTTTTGTTCTGTGACTCAAACAGTCTTTTAGCCTTTCTATCCCTCTACTTTGTTCATTCTGTAAGGTTCTTCTAAGCTTAGAGTTTCCCAACCAAGTTGGACCTTATCTAGGGATAGGTTTCACTTTTTGATGGGAGCTTCTAAGTCACTTTTAAAGGGTGCAACAGAGATACATGGGGTCATTTGCAATAACTCACGCACATTTCCCAATTTCCACCAGTGGTTTCTTTGAACAATCCTTTTCTTAGTTTTTATTGGGTAAACACAATAAAGAAAGAGGAAGGAAAATACCACATTGGTGGTATGACATTGTCCTCAAAGGAAAACTCATGGGTCTAATGCAATCTCCTTGCATTCTTACTATTCCTTCCAGACAAGCTGAGGGGGAGATGAGGTGATCTTAGCTAGGTGATTCTACACCTTTCTAAAACTTCTCCAGCTTTAGGTTTTTCTTCAGATTTTTATTCCACAAATGTGTACTGAGCATCTATTATGTGCCAGATGACCTTCTAGGTACTTGGATTGAGTGAATGAATAAAACATATCAATCCATTGCCCATATGGAGATTCCCCCATTCCAGTGTTGGGGAGGGAGATAAAGAGTGAAAAATATATATGATAAATAAGCAAATTATAGTTTGTTTAAAAGTGATAAATATTATGGAGAAAAAGAAAACTAGAGTAAGTAAGGGGCACGGTAATGGGACAGAAGATGGCTAGATTAGGCTCACTGAGATAGTAAGAGTTGTTCCAAACTGGAGGAAATGAGAGAGTTAGTCATGGAGATACTTGGATATCTGGAGTGTTCTATGAAGACAGAAATCTGGGGGTAGGAGGAACAAGAAATTGCATGGTGTGTTTGAGGGACAACAAAATGGCTTGTGTGGTTGGAGTGCAGTAAGCAACAGAGTCATAAGAAATGAGATCAGAAACAGGAATGGGGAAGCAGGGTCTGCATTTTACAGGGTAGAGATTAGCAAACTATGATCCATGGTCCAAATCAGGCCCACTTCCTGCTTTTGTAAGTAAAATTATTTAGAACACAGCCACATCTGTTTGTTTACATATTGCCTATGGTGCTTTCATACTACAATGGGAGAGTTGCGTTTATGGGATAGAGACCACATGGCCCACAAGGTCTAAGTTTTATTTTGATAAAATGAAGAGCCAATGCAAAGGAATTATATGATCTGAATTGGATTTTTCTAAAGATCATCCTAGCTTCTAGTCAGAATGGACTCTGGGCAAGTAAGGACAAATGGAGAGATGCCAGTGAGGAGTATTATTACAATCCAGGTAAATTATGGTGATTTGGATCAGAGTAGAATCAATGATAAAGTGAAAAGAAGTCCGAATCTGCATATATTTGGCATGTACAGCTGCATACAGGTTTTCTAGATAGGAAGAGCTAAAATTTTGCAAAAGCAAGAGTAGTTATAGGAGCACATCTGTAAGGTTTGTGCTGGACACTGGGACCCAGGAAAAGGGACTCACTCAAGCTCAAGTGGATGCTTTGGAACAAACGAGGAGCAGTCTTGTGATATGTAGCTCAGTGGTCCACTTGCCTACTAGCCCCAGCATACTTTCCTGGCCTTTTCTCTTTTCCCACATCTCTTGGTATCTAGACCAAGGCACCATTGGCTATTCTTCCTCTAAAGCCTTTGGTTTCTTTTCATCAAGTTCAACTCTGTGTTCCATTAACTCAGGGCTTTACTTTCTGCCTATAGAAATTTACTATCTGGAACAAAACATGCATTTGCATTCAGGAGACCTGGCTGTAATTCCCGGTTCTATGACTTTGGCAAAGCTATTTAAACTCTTTGCACCTCAATTTTCTAACCAATAAAGCAGGGGCCTAATTGTATCTATTCCACTGTCTTGTTGTGATAATTAGCTATGATCCTTTCTATTTAGTGATGTCATAGCAATTAGTATCTGGCACATGGTAGAATCACTATGAATCCATAGATGGTTTTCCCCATCCTCATTTTTCTTTTCCGGGGGATGTATTCTCTGATCTGTAAGGGGGAGGGTGTTTTTCTGTTCTCTAAAGCCATCCTGGTGTCAGGAATGTCCTCAGTTCACCCTGGCTGGCAGATTATTGCTTGCAAATTCCAAACTTTTGCAGACGTGCTGTGAGGAAGGATCAAGTAATATCACAGGCCTGGCTGGGAGACTGCAGGGAGGACATCCTGACTGGGGTTATTCATGAGATGCTGCATAATCAGGGTCTGCAGACAGAGATACCAAGCACCGGGAGCTGGTTCAATTAAAGAGCCATGCAGTGAGACAGGCCTGCTAGGGAGGGCTGGAGAAGATGGGCAGTTTCTGGAAGTAGGAAGTTCTTGGGTGGCTGGAGTCACTACTGACGGATTGGATTGGAGATTGTATGGGATTCGAGAGGCACTGGGAAGTGGTAGCAGGAGCGGAAAGTTTTTAATGGGAGGGAAAATGACTTGCTGAGTTCTCTCCAATTGAAAATGAAATCTTTTCCAAGCTTTCTAATGGCACAGCCTAGACAGTAAAAACGAACCATGGTGTGAGCCTAATTGCATGGCCCTGCTTCTCCCTTGTCTCCTTCAAGAAGCTCTGGAGGTGTGAACGGGTCAGTAGAGTGTGACTTTAATTTTTATGACCTTACCACTATATGCTTTTCCTATTTTCAAGGCAGTTCATGCTCAAAGAAAATTCAGAATCAGGGAAGTAAAGAGATTCTCTTTCTATCTCCCAAACCATATATCACCATTGTTAGCATTTTGGTTCTATTACTCCAGTTTATTTCAGATACATAATCAGCAGACACCAAATCTGTAATTAAAGTTCTTGAGGTTTTCCACAATCACATCTCTGCTAAAAGTTACATATTTCACATAATTTTTCCTCTAAGAAATTTAGCCACCTGTTAAGTTTTATTGTTTTTTTTTGTACCTCACTGTATGATGTCTTTCTTTTTATTTTTTGAAGAAATAAACTCATTACTTTTCAAAAGTTGCTGTCTTGCACAATGAGTTAACAAAAGCAAAACTCTGTGATCAGGAATGTTAGCTAGGTTTAATAAACTCTTCAAAACAGATGATTCTAAGTCATTCTTGAGCAGCATTACATATTAATATGGATGTGATCTTGGGGTACACATATCCATGAATATCTACCATCATATATACACATTTTTAAACACACATACATAGGTATGCGTAAATAAAATTGGTAATAGATATGTATTTTTATATCTTTTTTTTCCCCTTTGTCACCACAGCAGAACAATTTTCTTGGTAAAATTCATTAAACACTAAGGTTTTAAAAACTGCATAACGGTTATCATGTCATTAGGCCATCACTCATTTATACAACATTGTGTTGCTATATATTTTGAACACTTCAGATTTCTGTCACTGTAAATAGTGTTGGAATGTACATGGTTGTAAATAAATATTCATTGCATCTTTTGTGTTTCCTTAGGATTTATTCCTAGCAATGAGATTAATGGCTCAAAAGGTATAAATATTTTAAATATTTTAAAACCTTTTCTCTCTCTCCATATATGTGTATGCATATACAAATATGCACATACTGTCATCTCTATATGAATATTCATAAATATATAAAATATATATTTATCTATATTATCCATCTAAGAGTTAAATTACTTACCAGAAATATTGTACAAATATCTCCCTTCTATCCTTGAGTGCACTGTGAACATGTTCTTGGTCCCGTTCTCCATCAACATTAGTAGAGGACAACAAGCTTTTTGGACAGCTACAAAAACAAACAAACAAATAAAAAAACAGCTATGACAGTTTGACATAGAAACCTCCTTTTCATGTTTCTTCAGTTTTCACTTGTGTTACACTGGTAAAGTTTAATATGATCCTTCTATTTATTAGCTATTTTTTCTTCTGTAGTGTTCTGCTCAAGCTCTTTGGACATTGATTTTCTTGAGGTTAAGTGCTTTTCTAATTGATTTTTATGAGCTGTTTGGACACTAATGATATTTTCTTTTTGCACTTTTATGGCAAATATTTTATGAGGTTGTTTCATTTTAATTTTGCACACAGCATCTTTGACATTTAAAATATGCATTTATTCAAATCCTTTATGTCTCCTTAGTGATTTTCCCTAGGGTTCTGAAGACTCTCATTTCCCTAGGGTTCTGAAGACTCTCATCACTTAAATTCTTACCTGTATGTAAAAATACTTTCCTGCTACATTTGGCCATATGGTGATGAGTTGAGGGGCTAAGGTGTGGGAGGCTAGAATGGTAGATAGGAGCCTATGCAGAGAAGATATTGAACAAATATTAAAGAAGTACAAATGACATTTATACATTTCACTTCTTTGAGTCACTAGGAATAGATTTTGCATTTTGTTTTAAGTAACTATCATTGCTTTAAATTAGTTCTTTATCATCTCACTCCAGAATTTTTGCAATTGCTCCCCAGTTTTGCCTCCCTACTTCCAGCCTTTTCTAACACCAATACCTTCTGCACATTAAAGCCAAGGTAATTCTTTTAAAATATAAATCTGATGTTTTCACTTTCTAATTGAACTCCCTGCCATCAGCATTCATGGGCAGTGTCATGGCAGGTCATTCTGCACCCAGGCCTGGCCTCTCACATCCACTCCAGCCATCTCTCCACCTCTCTTCCCTTTATATTTGGCACTGTGCTATCATTGGGATGCATTACACTTGCTGTCCCTGCTCATGGTGTTAACTCTACTTGAGATCTTTTTCTTTATTCTCTTACACTAGAGCCAGGCAGTATCTCCCCCAGAAAGCAGCTTCTTGAATCTACATTCTGCTGTATATTCCTCTTCTTTCTGTTTGTGGCATGCTATGCTGAATGGTATCTTAAATGTAAACACAAACAATTCAGGGCAAAACATTCAATTAAGAAGGAAGGTACAGGGGCATCTGGGTGGTTCAGTGGTTGAGCATCTGCCTTGAGCTCAGGTCATGATCCTAGGGTCTTGGAATTAAGTCCCACATTTCCCTCCTCTCCACAAGGAACCTGTTTCTCCCTCTGCCTATGTCTCTGCCTCTCTCTCTGTGTCTCTCATGAATAAATAAATAAAATCTTTAAAAAAACAAAAGATGAAAGAAGGTACAAAGTGGCAGCCCGAGTCATTCTCTCTTGGGTACTGTCAAAAAGAGAAAACAAAACAAAACAAAAAAATAAAAAAGAAAGAAACTTGGCAAAGAAGATGAAGGTTAAGCAGATTTGTAAACATTAACATTTATTTTAGGGGACACAGGGTAGAAAGGCTTTTACATAAGTGTCTTGCACCTATCAGCATGTGAGTTCCTAGTAGGTAGTGACAGTATCAAATACCCTTTGTGGTCCTGACACCTCCGTGAGGCTTGGCACATCAGAGTCTTCAATCAGTATTTTGATTCATTGCTCTGATTTCTGAATGGTGGCAGGTTTCCCATTTATCCAGCAAAACAGTTTGCAGCAATTTCAGGGCACTATAAAGGGTAATGTGATCATCTCTGATCATCTTTTACACTCAAGTTATTATTGGGCAATTCATGAAAATGTGCTGATTAACAAGCCACCAAACTGAAAGAGATTGCTCTTGGTAAAACTCTTTCTAAAGAGCGAGTTTTACAGCCTGGTAGCCTAGAAGACATGTGCCTGGAATCTCTGAGAGAGATAGTCTTTGAAAGTGTGGATGATGGAACAACAAGCACTAGGAGTGTGCTTGGAGGGGAGAAAAGTGATTCAAGTTTTTTGTTGTTATTGTTTCATGGCAATTGAAGCAGCTACAGATGTGGATAGTGACCAGAGGATGGAGGAAGTCTTGTATCTCACAATGAGGAGAGTGAACTCCATCCTGATGATGAGAGGGACCTGCTTGTTGAAAGTTTCTGAGTTAAGGAATAATACATCTTTTCCTTATAAAGAAACGACTCTGGAATAGCATAGGCAGTAGACCAAGGCCTCTGAAATCCAGAGGTAAGAAGAGTCATGGAAGGCTATGATGTCAGGGAGGCTGATCTGCAGGTGAAGATTCTTGAAGGATGTGCAGAACACCAGATGCGGGAGACAATGCGTGTGTAGATTGAACACACAAATTGTGTTTTTGAGTCAGGTAGTCATTAAGCTAAGCAATCGACAATGGGATTTTGGGTCAATCACATGTTCACTCAACAACTAGTTGAATGTGGATTATATACAAGGCACTCTTCTGGCCTGCAAAAGGTAATGAACTAAGATGCTGTCTTTATTCTGGTGGAGATTTTGGTTAGCTATGAAGGCAAACAAGAGCTCAGCTAAAAATGACCATTTAGCCAGTGGGTGCTATGTGTTATGCTATGAATTTTCATTAGTTCTCACAACATCCCCACAAAGCTGGTGATGTTTTACTCTCTGGCTTTCATGCCTCAACACTAGTAAAGGAGAGGGGTAATAATAGCACAACTTCATAGGGATGATGTCATACTCAGGAAGTAAGATTGAGTCTGCTTGATACCATATTCCTAACTTTACTCATTTCCCAAAACTGCCTCCCAGGCAATTGTGGCACCAAGTGATAGAAGCGTTAAAGAGCTACATAAATCAAGTACATTGGGAACATAAAGAGGAAAAAAGACAAAAAATTGGCCAGGACCTTAGAGGTTGGGCTTTAGAGGGACTCTTATGCCTAAAAGAAGGTTAGAGTGCTTTCTGAGCCTGAAGAAAATGAGCTGGCACAAAATATCAATCCAAAGTAAGTAACACTTCCTCAAACCAGAGTATTTGCCTTCTCCAAATCTTCAAAGGCCAGGATGAAAGAAAGTAGTTAGGAATTTTCAAGGCAATTGCATTGGACAATGAGAAGGCAGTCACATTTTGACCTTCGACTGTGAGATAAGACAGAAAGCAGTCTTTGATTTAAAATATTGAGGAAAACTCAAAATCAACACAACCACTAAAACAAAAACAAAAACAATTTAAAACAAAACCAAAAACACCCAGGCACTTAAAGTCACCGGGAATCAAATCACAAGTCTATAAACTTCACACAGTGGAATTTTCCAGTAATGAATTCCATAAACTCTTAACTTGGTGGGACTTCTCCCTCTTCTTCTCCTCCTGCCTTATTAAACACAAGGTTGGAGTTTTACAGACTTTGCAGTAAATGTGAGTCCTCACGGCACTCATGGTATTGGCAAAAAAGTTTCAGTTGTCATTATTTCACAGTTAATAGATAAAAGTGAGCAGGAGAGGGGAAGCGAGGGAAGGATTTGATTTACGGTTGTCCTTGTTCCAAAGTGTCCTTGACAATCAGTTTTAGGATGCTCCTCAAATCGCCACAGAAACATCTGCCAAATGCTCTACTGCAGGGCAAAAACTCAGTGGGTTTTATGTGCTGCAGGATCAATGGCCTATTTCTTCAGACTCTAACGTAGGTTCAGAGTTTTCTAGAAATTTAAGAAAGAAAAAATAAGAAGCTCATTTGATGGCTGGTTGCATAAAAGTCAACACCTGCTACTTGGATTTTTTTTTTTAATGCCTGGTTAAGGGAAAATGTCAAGGGCTTTCCAAATTTGCATCAATTTGAATAAAACCATTGTTATACAGCTTGCAAAAAGTCAAAACACTTTGGGAGAAGTTAGAACAGATTTTTTTTTTTTTTCCTTGCAGAGATTGGCATAAAAGTAAAACTTCAGAGATCTTAATCTGAAGTAATCTTGCGAGAATTGCTCAGGCCCATATTTGCCAATTAAACTTATGTTCCAGAAGATAAAGCATTTGCTGAATTAGAGTATATAATTTGGTAGATAAGGGAATCTCTTCCCTTCATAAATACTTTATCAGGAAGTGAAAATATACAAGTCGATACTCCCAATAAGGCCATGAATATCAAGGAAAATTGATCTTCTAACTTGTGTTTCAAGGGAAATAATTTTGATTGAAAAATCTAAGTTCCATGATATGTTTTTGCAGTGTAGAGAATGCTATATATATACAAAAATTTTTCTTTTTGTATTAACAAAATCATTCCAGATAGATTTTGTGTGCAAAGTCAGATGAAAAAATAAAATGTGACATGCATTTTTCTTTTAAAAGATAAAAACTGAACCTGAAAAAAAAATCTCAAGTATTTCTAATTGTCATTAGCTTGATAATTAGGACTCAAGCACATTTATGTGGTCTTAGGTTCTCAGAGACAAGCATCTTGGTGTGTGGGAAAGAGTTCCATAAGTAGACTTTGCATTCTTGTTTTTTATGAAGTGTTGGATAATGTAGACAGCATTAAAATGAGTACTTATATTGATAAGGGTGATTAGTAAGGAGTAATGAGATTTTTTCCAAGATGTACACGAGTCATTTAGGCAAGATCTAGCTGAAAAAACTGAATTTCAACTTTTTCATCTTGGGTCATTAAATTTGCCTACAAATCAGTCCTACTCATTAATATATGAGAGCTATTAATATGAATGAGTTGACTCTTAAATTAAGCTTCTTATCAAAATGAGTAAGAGATCAAGGTTTCCAAACTTTTTGGTGGACTACTTGGTTATCCATACTTAAAGAGATAAGAATTTGATAAAATCTTGTAAACCTGTGTTGGAGCCACAATGCTAGGCTGTGGAGCTCCTACCTGTAAGACTACAGAAGCCAAATGCTTAGTCTTGATGCCCCAAAAACCTTCTTTGGAAAGAAGATGATAGAAAAGGAAAAAAATTACTTCATCCTTCTTGTCTTGATTTTTTTCTTCTTTATTGCCCATCCCTTAATTTAGGCCTGAGAGTCTTCCTCACCCTTGGAATAGCAGAACTAAGTAAAATTCTAAGGAAGCATGATCAGCAGCCTAGGACCATTGTTCTAGGCCCTGTGGAGAGAACTTTTCCATCCTAAACTGCTCTATCTTCTAATAGTAAAACATTATTGAGTTCTTGAAATATGCCAGGCACTCCACTAAAGGTTATGGCTTCTTCCTGCTGATAAGAACCCTATGAAGTAGGCATCATCACTATCTCCATTAAAAATATGAAAACTGAGGCACAGAGTATTTAAGAATTTTTTCTTGGTTTGTGAGAGAGCTAGGATATTAACACAGGCAGCATGAACTTCATGGCTTTTACTTTTAATAACCATACTTTATTGACTTTCATATTTATATTATGATGTTAACTGATGTCTGGAACAGTAACCCTAAAGGACAGAACCAAGAGTGCTATATTACATTTGTCCCTAGTTTTGTGTTTTTGAAAACTTTAATCTATTGTCATTATTGACAGCATTCACAAATATGTGAAATATTAGATTAACCAGAACACACAGTATCTAATCTGTCTTCCACAACATAACAATTATTGAATATCAGAAAGAGCCATCACTTTGCATCTTTAGCTTTAGTTCTGGTCCTGAAGCAAAGGCACCTCTTTCACACCTGATTTCTCTGCTCATCTGCAGGATGAAGCTTGAGAGTGCCCTTGCCTTCTCATCCACCCTTTGTTACACTTCCCATTAGCTTGTCTATCGTCCACCCTGACTTTAAAAGGTTAAGACCACATCTTATTATTCTCTTTATCTACCTCCAGATGCCAATAAAATATCTGTCCCGGTGAATATTTACTGAATTAAAGGATGGAAGCCTCAGTTTTGACTTCTGTTTATGGGATGATAATGTTTGCATAAACTTGGGAAAGATGATGAATAGGAAACTGTGTAGAATGAAAACATGGTACAAAACAAAAGATTCTTTCTTTCAGGATTTATTTGTAACCATTCTTATCTGTAGATGAATTTGACTTGTCTAAGGGAGTCACATCCAAGGGAAATGATTATTGCAAAATTTTCCAAAGTTATTTCAAAAACTAAATCATTTCATTTTTCATTCCAGTAAATCTTATCCTTGTTATGAAAGGAGAAATAAGAGACTGTTGGCTGTAGAGGTTCTGGACAAGGCAGAGTTTATAGAACCAGGAGAAATAAAGCCCCAAAGCTGTCATTTTCAAGGAAGATAATCCAACTACAACCCAGAATGTGGAATATCGGGCACCTATATGCAGAAGGCTCCATTTTAGGCACTTTTATGTAAAATTTCATCAAACCCCATAATTTTTATGTGAAGAAAAACAGCCCAATTTTATAAGTAGAGGAAATAGTGGCTAAGAGAGGTTTACAACTCACCCTAGATTATATATCTAAGAGGTAGGAGCATTAGGATTGAATCCATAACTGTATGACTCAAAAAGCTTAGCACATACCTAAAAGCAAGGGGAATGAAAGCAAAAATAAACAAGAAGGACAACAGCAAACTAAAGAGTTCTGTACAGCAAAGGAAACCATTAGAAAAATGAAAAGGCAACCTACAGGATGGGGAAAATATTTGCAAATCATGTATCTGATAGGGGATTAATATCCAAAATATATAAAGAACCTATACTACTCAATAGTAAAAAAAAAAAAAAAAAATCCAATTCAAATGGCCATAAGAACTGGATGGTCATTTTTCCCTTAAAAAAGATACACAAATGACAACAGATGCATGAAAAGGTGCTCAATAGGCTAATCATCAGGGAAAAGCAATTCAAAACCACAAATGAGATATCACCTCATACCTGTTAAAATGGCTATCATCAGAAAGATGATAGAGAACAGATGTTGGTGAGGAGGTGGAGAAAAGGAGCCATTTTGCACTGTTGATGGGAATGTAAACTGTATAGCCACTCTGGAAAACAACATGAAGATCCCTCAAAAAGTCAAAAATAGAAATGCTGCATAATCCAGCAATCCCACCCCTGGGCATATATCCAAAGGAAACGATATCACGGTTTTGAAGAAATATCTGCACTCTTCCTTATGTTCATTAAAACATTATTTACAACAAGTAAGATATGGAAATCACCTAAGTGTCCATCAATGGATAAATAAATAAAATACTTGAATATTACTCAGCCATAGGAAAGAAGGAATTACTACAATTTGCTTAATATGGATGGACCTTAAGGGCATTATGCTAACTATGTAAAATAAGTCATACAGAGAAAGATAAACATTGTATGATCTCAATTATATATGGAATGTAAGAAAAATAAACAGAAGGAGCAAGATGCCGGAAGAGTAGGGTCCCCAAATCACCTGTCTCCACCAAATTACCTAGAAAACCTTCCAATCATCCTGAAAATCTATGAATTCGGCCTGAGAATTAAAGAGAGACCAGCTGGAATGCTACAGTGAGAAGAGTTCGCGCTTCTATCAAGGTAGGAAGACGGGGAAAAAGAAATAAAGGAACAAAGGCCTCTAAGGGGGAGGGGCCCGCGAGGAGCCGGGCTGAGGCCGGGGCGAGTGTCCCCAGGACAGGAGAGCCCCGTCCCGGAGGAGCAGGAGCTGCACCGACCTTCCCGGGGGAAAGGGGCTCGCGGGGAGGTGGAGCAGGACCCAGGAGGGAGCAGATGCCCTCGGGTTTCCCGGGACAGTAACAGCAACTGCGCGCCCAGGAGAGTGCGCCGAGCTCCCTAAGGGCTGCAGCGCGCACGGCGGGACCCAGCGGGACCCGGAGCAGCTCGGGGGGCTCGGGCGGCGGCTCCGCAGAGGGGTCTGCGCCGCCCCGGGAGCAGCTCGGAGGGGCTCGGGCAGAGGAAGAGGCTCCGTGCGGAGGGGGCTGCGCGGTTCCAGGAGCAGCTCGGAGGGGCTCGGGCGGCGGCTCCGCGGAGGGGGCTGCGCGGCCCGGGAGCGCGAATCCACCAGCGCAGGCTCCGGAGCACTGGGCGCCGGGACACAGCCCAGGATCCCGCCTCCCCCGGGACAGGCAGAGGCCGGGAGGGCCCAGGACAGCGAGGACGCTCCTGCCCCAGCTGAGCAGATCAGCGGCCCCGCCCCGGAGCCTCCAGGCCCTGCAGACGGAGTTCCTGCCGGAGCTGAATCCAGGTTTCCAGAGCTGCCCCGCCACTGGGGCTGTTCCTCCTGCGGCCTCACGGGGTAAACAACCCCCACCGAGCCCTGCACCAGGCAGGGGCACAGCAGCTCCCCCAACTGCTAACACCTGAAAATCAGCACAGCAGGCCCCTCCCCCAGAACACCAGCTAGACCGACAACTTCCAGGAGAAGCCAAGGGACTTAAAGTACACAGAATCAGAAGATACTGCCCCGTGGTTCTTTTTTTTTTTTTTTTTTTTTTTTTTGTTTTCTTTTGTTTTGCTTTTTGATTTGTTTCCTTCCCCCACCCCCTTTTTTTTCTCCTTTCTTTTTCTTCTTTTTTTTTTTTTCGTTTTTTTTCTTCCCTTTTTTTTCTCTTTCTCTTTTCTTTCCTTCTTTCTCTCCTCTCTTTTTCTCTTTTTCCCAATACAACTTGCTTTTGGCCACTCTGCACTGAGCAAAATGACTAGAAGGAAAACCTCACCTCAAAAGAAAGAATCAGAAACAGTCCTCTCTCCCACAGAGTTACAAAATCTGGATTACAATTCAATGTCAGAAAGCCAATTCAGAAGCACTATTATACAGCTACTGGTGGCTCTAGAAAAAAGTATAAAGGACTCAAGAGACTTCATGACTGCAGAATTTAGAGCTAATCAGGCAGAAATTAAAAATCAATTGAATGAGATGCAATCCAAACTAGAAGTCCTAACGACGAGGGTTAACGAGGTGGAAGAACGAGTGAGTGACATAGAAGACAAGTTGATTGCAAAGAGGGAAACTGAGGAAAAAAGAGACAAACAATTAAAAGACCATGAGGATAGATTAAGGGAAATAAACGACAGCCTGAGAAAGAAAAACCTACGTTTAATTGGGGTTCCCGAGGGCGCCGAAAGGGCCAGAGGGCCAGAATATGTATTTGAACAAATTCTAGCTGAAAACTTTCCTAATCTGGGAAGGGAAACAGGCATTCAGATCCAGGAAATAGAGAGATCCCCCCCTAAAATCAATAAAAACCGTTCAACACCTCGACACTTAATAGTGAAGCTTGCAAATTCCAAAGATAAAGAGAAGATCCTTAAAGCAGCAAGAGACAAGAAATCCCTGACTTTTATGGGGAGGAGTATTAGGGTAACAGCAGACCTCTCCACAGAGACCTGGCAGGCCAGAAAGGGCTGGCAGGATATATTCAGGGTCCTAAATGAAAAGAACATGCAACCAAGAATACTTTATCCAGCAAGGCTCTCATTCAAAATGGAAGGAGAGATAAAGAGCTTCCAAGACAGGCAGCAACTAAAAGAATATGTGACCTCCAAACCAGCTCTGCAAGAAATTTTAAGGGGGACTCTTAAAATTCCCCTTTAAGAAGAAGTTCAGTGGAACAGTCCACAAAAACAAGGACTGAATAGATAACATGGTGACACTAAACTCATATCTCTCAATAGTAACTCTGAATGTGAACGGGCTTAATGACCCCATCAAAAGGCGCAGGGTTTCAGACTGGATAAAAAAGCAGGACCCATCTATTTGCTGTCTACAAGAGACTCATTTTAGACAGAAGGACACCTACAGCCTGAAAATAAAAGGTTGGAGAACCATTTACCATTCGAATGGTCCTCAAAAGAAAGCAGGGGGAGCCATCCTTATATCAGATAAACTAAAATTTACCCCGAAGACTGTAGTGAGAGATGAAGAGGGACACTATCTCATACTTAAAGGATCTATTCAACAAGAGGACTTAACAATCCTCAATATATATGCCCCGAATGTGGGAGCTGCCAAATATATCAATCAATTATTAACCAAAGTGAAGAAATACTTAGATAATAATACACTTATACTTGGTGACTTCAATGTAGCTCTTTCTATACTCGATAGGTCTTCTAAGCACAAGATATCCAAAGAAACGAGAGCTTTAAATGATACACTGGACCAGATGGATTTCACAGATATCTACAGAACTTTACATCCAAACTCAACTGAATACACATTCTTCTCAAGCGCACATGGAACTTTCTCCAGAATAGACCACATATTGGGTCACAAATCGGGTCTGAACCGATACCAAAAGATTGGGATTGTCCCCTGCATATTCTCAGACCATAATGCCTTGAAATTAGAACTAAATCACAACAAGAAGTTTGGAAGGACCTCAAACACATGGAGGTTAAGGACCATCCTGCTAAAAGATAAAAGGGTCAACCAGGAAATTAAGGAAGAATTAAAAAGATTCATGGAAACTAATGAGAATGAAGATACAACCATTCAAAATCTTTGGGATGCAGCAAAAGCAGTCCTAAGGGGGAAATACATCGCAATTCAAGCATCCATTCAAAAACTGGAAAGAACTCAAATACAAAAGCTAACCTTACACATAAAGGAGCTAGAGAAAAAACAGCAAATAGATCCTACACCCAAGAGAAGAAGGGAGTTAATAAAGATTTGAGCAGAACTCAACGAAATCGAGACCAGAAGAACTGTGGCACAGATCAACAGAACCAGGAGTTGGTTCTTTGAAAGAATTAATAAGATAGATAAACCATTAGCCAGCCTTATTAAAAAGAAGAGAGAGAAGACTCAAATTAATAAAATCATGAATGAGAAAGGAGAGATCACTACCAACACCAAGGAAATACAAACGATTTTAAAAACATATTATGAACAGCTATACGCCAATAAATTAGGCAATCTAGAAGAAATGGACGCATTCCTGGAAAGCCACAAACTACCAAAACTGGAACAGGAAGAAATAGAAAACCTGAACAGGCCAATAACCAGGGAGGAAATTGAAGCAGTCATCAAAAACCTCCCAAGACACAAGAGTCCAGGGCCAGATGGCTTCCCAGGGGAATTTTATCAAACGTTTAAAGAAGAAATCATACCTATTCTCCTAAAGCTGTTTGGAAAGATAGAAAGAGATGGAGTACTTCCAAATTCGTTCTATGAGGCCAGCATCACCTTAATTCCAAAACCAGAGAAAGACCCCACCAAAAAGGAGAATTACAGACCAATATCCCTGATGAACATGGATGCAAAAATTCTCAACAAGATACTGGCCAATAGGATCCAACAGTACATTAAAAAAATTATTCACCATGACCAAGTAGGATTTATCCCTGGGACACAAGGCTGGTTCAACACCCGTAAAACAATCAATGTGATTCATCATATCAGCAAGAGAAAAACCAAGAACCATATGATCCTCTCATTGGATGCAGAGAAAGCATTTGACAAAATACAGCATCCATTCCTGATCAAAACTCTTCAGAGTGTAGGGATAGAGGGAACATTCCTCGACATCTTAAAAGCCATCTATGAAAAGCCCACAGCAAATATCATTCTCAATGGGGAAGCACTGGGAGCCTTTCCCCTAAGATCAGGAACAAGACAGGGATGTCCACTCTCACCACTGCTATTCAACATAGTACTGGAAGTCCTAGCCTCCGCAATCAGACAACAAAAAGACATTAAAGGCATTCAAATTGGCAAAGAAGAAGTCAAACTCTCCCTCTTCGCCGATGACATGATACTCTACATAGAAAACCCAAAAGTCTCCACCCCAAGATTGCTAGAACTCATACAGCAATTCGGTAGCGTGGCAGGATACAAAATCAATGCCCAGAAGTCAGTGGCATTTCTATACACTAACAATGAGACTGAAGAAAGAGAAATTAAGGAGTCAATCCCATTTACAATTGCACCCAAAAGCATAAGATACCTAGGAATAAACCTAACCAAAGATGTAAAGGATCTATACCCTCAAAACTATAGAACACTTCTGAAAGAAATTGAGGAAGACACAAAGAGATGGAAAAATATTCCATGCTCATGGATTGGCAGAATTAATATTGTGAAAATGTCAATGTTACCCAGGGCAATATACACGTTTAATGCAATCCCTATCAAAATACCATGGACTTTCTTCAGAGAGTTAGAACAAATTATTTTAAGATTTGTGTGGAATCAGAAAAGACCCCGAATAGCCAGGGGAATTTTAGAAAAGAAAACCATATCTGGGGGCATCACAATGCCAGATTTCAGGTTGTACTACAAAGCTGTGGTCATCAAGACAGTGTGGTACTGGCACAAAAACAGACACATAGATCAATGGAACAGAATAGAGAATCCAGAAGTGGACCCTGAACTTTATGGGCAACTAATATTCGATAAAGGAGGAAAGACTATCCATTGGAAGAAAGACAGTCTCTTCAATAAATGGTGCTGGGAAAATTGGACATCCACATGCAGAAGAATGAAACTAGACCACTCTCTTTCACCATACACAAAGATAAACTCAAAATGGATGAAAGATCTAAATGTGAGACAAGATTCCATCAAAATCCTAGAGAAGAACACAGGCAACACCCTTTTTGAACTCGGCCATAGTAACTTCTTACAAGATACATCCACGAAGGCAAAAGAAACAAAAGCAAAAATGAACTATTGGGACTTCATCAAGATAAGAAGCTTTTGCACAGCAAAGGATACAGTCAACAAAACTCAAAGACAACCTACAGAATGGGAGAAGATATTTGCAAATGACATATCAGATAAAGGGCTAGTTTCCAAGATCTATAAAGAACTTCTTAAACTCAACACCAAAGAAACAAACAATCCAATCATGAAATGGGCAAAAGACATGAACAGAAATCTCACAGAGGAAGACATAGACATGGCCAACATGCACATGAGAAAATGCTCTGCATCACTTGCCATCAGGGAAATACAAATCAAAACCACAATGAGATACCACCTCACACCAGTGAGAATGGGGAAAATTAACAAGGCAGGAAACAACAAATGTTGGAGAGGATGTGGAGAAAAGGGAACCCTCATACACTGTTGGTGGGAATGTAAACTGGTGCAGCCACTCTGGAAAACTGTGTGGAGGTTCCTCAAACAGTTAAAAATAGACCTGCCCTAGGACCCAGCAATTGCACTGCTGGGGATTTACCCCAAAGATACAGATGCAGTGAAACGCCAGGACACCTGCACCCCGATGTTTATAGCAGCAATGGCCACGATAGCCAAACTGTGGAAGGAGCCTCGGTGTCCATAGAAAGATGAATGGATAAAGAAGATGTGGTTTATGTATACAATGGAATATTACTCAGCTATTAGAAATGACAAATACCCACCATTTGCTTCAACGTGGATGGAACTGGAGGGTATTATGCTGAGTGAAGTAAGCCAGTCGGAGAAGGACAAACATTATATGTTCTCATTCATTTGGGGAATATAAATAATAGTGAAAGGGAATATAAGGGAAGGGGGAAGAAATGTGTGAGAAATATCAGAAAGGGAGACAGAACGTAAAGACTGCTAACTCTGGGAAACGAACTAGGGGTGTTGGAAGGGGAGGAGGGCGGGGGGTGGGAGTGAATGTGTGACGGGCACTGGGGGTTATTCTGTATGTTAGTAAATTGAACACCAATAAAAATAAATAAATAAATAAATAAATAAATAAATAAATAAATAAATAAATAAACAGAATCAGAGAACAGATTGGTGGGTGGTTGGCAGAGCTAGGGGGTGGGAGGTAAGGCAAATGGGTAAGAGGTGGGTCAAAAGATATAAACTTCCAGTTATAATATAAATAAGATCTCGGGATACAATGTAAAGCATGGTAACTATAATTTAAAGTACTATTTTCTATAGTTGAAAGTGGCTGATAGAACTGATCTTAAAAGTTCTTATCAAAGGGAAAACGTTACTATGTAAGGTGACGGATGTTAGCTAAACTTACTGCAGTGATTATTGCACAATATGTACATATATCCAATCATTATGTTGTACACCTGAAACTAATACAGTGTTATATATCAATTATATCTCAATAAAACAGAGACTTGGCACTTTCTCCTCTGTCATATACCTTACTAACAGCAGCTTCGCCCCCTCCAATGCTATCCTTGTACTCTGATACTTCTTTGGCAAAGCAGAAATGTGGTGTCAGTGGGCTTAGGAAGCAAGCAAGAATTTGTGTTTATTACTGTGCTTAAACATGAATTAGGGTTATTATACCTGTAACTAATAAAAACTCAACTCTAATTACCTTATGAATAATAAAGAAATTATTCATGGACACTGGCATACCCTGTAAGATAGTTAAGCTGTCAAAAGAACAAGGAAGCAGGTAAGAAACATCTAGAATCCAGAATTTAAATGCCATTAGAGCTACTTCTCTGATTCCTAAATCTGTGCTAATCTTCTTCCCTACTATAGACAGGACCATAGACAGCTCCTATGCATTCAGAACTTCACTATGGAATGGGAGAACACTATTACTTGGAGTCTCAGATTCAAAATTGGTGGAAAGGACTCTAAGTGGCCAGCCAGGGCCCCATGTATCCCTTACACAAGCAAACTGAGACCAAAGACATGAGGCGGGGTAGATCATTCCACAGTACTAAAGGAAGACTTACATATATCACGTAGATCACTGGACACATGTTCTCCTCCTCCACAGAACCCCAGTGTATTGGGATCGAATGGGAAGAATAAGAGGCATATTTGGAGGAAAACATTAACTAGATGCAGAACATATTGAAGTCCCTCATGCCTCAAGACTCATTGTTTTTCCTATAGGTACTTTTTTCTACCAAAATTTTTGGCTCTTGACAACTCAACTTCACTAGCATTTTTGCTTGGCAAGTAATGTAAAGGTGAGAGAAGTATTTCTACTTAATGTTCATAAAATTGCCATTTAATCAAGGGTCACATGATTTGGGCTCATCCAGGAAAAGTTAAATGTGCAGTTCTAAGGTAAGACACAAGACAGAATTGTCAGAATCATAATGTTGCCATGTTTTATTGAAAACAGGATTTCTGGATATGACATCTCACTTAGCTATATAAAACAATTCTATATGAAAGGCATGCCCAGTAATATCTCAAAATGGTATTTGCAACATGTATTCTTTAGTCACACTGAGTTACTTGTTAAAGAGGCAGAGTTTAGACCTACTGGATCAGGATATTTATGGGTGGCATCTGGATCCTGGAGTTTAACAAGCTACTCATATGATTTTTACAAACAGCAAAGTTTAGCAGCCTCTGGTCTTAGGCAGTAACTGCTACAAACATGAGCTTGGGACTTTCATTCTTTCCTGGTGATGGCATGTCTTAGCACAATCCTTGAAAGCAAGAAACTTTAATGTCAAGAGCCTTAAAATGTTCATAATTTGTATCGTTAGTAATTTTATTGTGGTAATCTTTCCTTTTTAAAGATTTATTTATTTATTTTAGAGAGAAGGAGCATAAGTGGGTGGGGCAGAAGGAGAAAATCTCAAGTAGACTCCCTGCTGATCTCGGATCCCCATGTGGGGCTCAATCCCATGACAATGAGATCACAGCCTGAGCTGAAACCAAGAGTCAGATACCTAACTGACTGAGGTATCCAGGCACCCCGGTGGAGATATTTCAAGAAACTATAGTGAAATATGGAAAACATAAAGCATTAAATAGAGAGAATAGCCATTACCTTATATTATGAGTTAAAAAAAGAGACCATAAGATGAGGATAGTTGTACCAATTTTGGCTAATCTACCTCAATGCAATATTATTCAAGGCATTAAAATGAATGTTTGTAAAAAGTATGTAGTAATTTAACAAATTGCTTAAATTATGATGTTAAGTGAGAGGGGAAAAGTATAATTACAGTTAGGTATATCAAAGTTACAAAATAACATTATATCCAGAACCACCTGAAGGAAATACATTGAAATAATAATAGTGGTTCATTGGATTATGAGAAATTTTTCTTTCTCTCAGCTTTTGTTTTCAAAATGTTCCTACAATAAACTGTTGCTACTCTTATAATAAAAAATTAAAAACTATATTAAGTTAAAGACAATTTTAACACTCATAAATTTGAAAAAAAGAAAAGAAAACTCATGTCCTGCCAGCCTCCGGGTATATGGATGTTAGGCAACCACAGCCCCATTAACTGGCTCCTGTGGTCAGCCCTTCCTTACCTTCTACTTTGTGTTCTGTGCCTGGGTGTTTGGATACCTTTCCTTGCTCTTAATCCTCTCCTTCAGGATGACCATCTTGCCTCAGTACCCTGAGAGATAAAGCTGAGATTTATCAATAAATAGTCCCACACTTTGGTAGTCGTGACCTCCTGCATCCTTGTAGCTCTGCCCATTCAGGCAACAACTTTCTTCTACCCTGTTATTGCAGATCTGTTTATTTTTTTAAAGATTTTTTATTTATTCATGAGAGACAGGGAGAGACAGAGGCAGAGACACAGGCAGAGGGAAAAGCAGGCTCCATGCAGAGAGCCTGACGTGGGACTCGATCCCAGGTCTCCAGGAGCATGCCCTGGGCCAAAAGCAGGCACTAAACCACTGAGCCACCCAGGGATCCCCACATCTGTTTAAAATGATATGGACATCCATGTGGCTTATTCCAATACAGAGCAATACTGGGGAATTTAGAAGAGAACTTCAAATCAACATTACTAATTGTTTTTCTTTTTATACATCTCTCTAGGTATAATCTTTGAGGTTATTTTTACTCTTCATCCTCATTCATACCCCATATCATATTTCCTATTTAATACAGAAGCCCTCGATTCAGGGAGTTTTTACCACATTCCTTCTTATATCCCACAAATGTGTGTTTTCAAATTTCATGTTGCATTAGGTTGAGTCTGTCATATTCCTCTATTTGTCATCAATTCCTACAAGGCACCTGTCTAGTTGTATGTACGTATGTATGTACTTATTACATTATATCCCCATCACTCATTCTTATTCCCCTCCTCTTTCAAAAACAATTCTAGCGTGTTTTTACTTTTGTCCTTTTACTTGAATATATTCTTGTAGAATATTATTTTTTGTTGTGAATATTTGATTTATATTATATTGTATTTGTTATAGACCTATTTTTGTTTCTTTTCTTTTCCCATTCAGGCTCAAGTTTTGAAGGTGTAGCCATGCTGTGGATATATCTGGCCTGTAGCTCCTAACTGATATATACTATTCTGGTACACAGCCTACATATTTTTTAAAAGATTTTATTTATTCATTCATGAGAGACACAGAGAGAGAGAGGCAGAGACACAGGCAGAAGAAGAAGCAGGCTCCCCATGAGAAGCCCGATGTGGGACTCGATCTGGGATCCCGGGGTCAAGACCCAAGCAGAAGGCAGACTCTCAACCGCTGAGCCATCCAGGTGTCCCACAGTGTACATATTTTTACTACCGTTCCTCCAGCCATAAACACCTACATTGACTCCAACCTCAACAGCTATTTGCTTTAAAAATACCCATGATAAGATACCTATGCTGCAATTATTTTCTTTAACTTTAGTAGGAACAGAAGCTGACAACTTTTGTCACCTAAAAATGGCAAGGAGTTTCTCTCCTTTAATTGGAGATTAATTAAGTTGAACTTTGGAACAAATCTTTTTGTTGTCTTTGTCCTGGAAGAAAGGAAAAGAATCCAGGTTATGAATAAAATTGGAAAATTCTCACCCTTTTGGGTGACTAGAGGACAGATACTGGGACCCAAATTACCCTGATTATCCTAGAATCAGAGGGTGTGTCCTAACTGGTCATAAAAAATGGATATCTCTTTTTCTTTCTTTTTTTTTTAATCAGAATATAGACTTTGGAAATAAGAATGCTTTATGGACTAAGATGTAATTCTTCTTCAGTGTGATTCTAGATTAACCTAAGTTTATAATTTTTTTCTTGTGAACTGCCTTTGTTCTTTGAGGGATTGTTTGCAGTCAATGTGGAGCTTAGATTATAAAAATAGCAGTAAGGATATGTAGGCATGGACTTTGTTCATTTATTCAACATAAATTTATTGAGATTTACTATGTTCCATGCACTAGCATAAGCAATGTGCTATCGCAGGTAATAAAACAGCCCAGCCTTCATGAATCTTATAGTCTTCATCTTATCCTGGAAGAATGACTAGGAAAAAATTCTTGCCTTCTCTTGATGCTCCTTAAAAATACAATGCCATTGATTTTCTATATCTGACATTATTATTTATAAACCATTAATTATGAATGCTAGTTGCTTAGGGGGAGTCATTTTACATAAACACATCAATATAAATAATTATATTTGGGGACAGTGTCTTAAAACAAAGAAATTATATATATGAATATACGAGAATATATATATATATGGCAGTTGGGGTGATTCAGAATCTGTTTCCACTTCCCTTTGTGGGAATCCATCCAAATGATTTTAGAAAGAGGCAAAAAAAAAAAAAAAAAAAAAGGCATGAAATTTCATTTCCAATAACACAAGTGGTAGGTAGCCATTACAGGTCACATTATATAAAGAATGTTTTAAATAAGGTATTTAAAATGAGAACAATTATATCCTCTTCAAATTTATACATAGATGTATAGTTCTCTAAAATAACTGTCACTGTGTTACAACACTCATCCAATGACCCTTTACTGGATGAAGAAATACAGGAAGACTGGTAGATAGAAGAGAATATATCCTCAGAGAGACTTCAGACCAGCTTGGGAAATGGAGCAGAAGGAAGGGCCATGAAGATATATCGACTTTATTAGCAATGATATTAGTGGAACAGATACCTAGGGTTGATCTGGAAAGAGGGAAGAAAAGCAGGTAGTATAGCACACAGAACCTAAGAATTACAGAAGTTCTCTGCTAAGCTTAAAGCTTTTTGAATTCTTAAACTAGGAGAATACATGTCCTCAAGCCAGAGGACATTGATTTAAGAAAGATTGAGACCATTAATCAAAATGTAAAGTGTTGACCCTCTCAGCCCTCTGCCTTCTGCCAACTTCCACATTGCTAGGAGCAAATACCTAACTCAGAAGAAATGGCCCTTTCCAAGCTTTAAGACATGTAACAGAAAGAAGTGGGTCAGACTTTTGCACAGACTTTATAGTTAAAAATGGTAATAATGTTACTGAAAAGGATTTTAGCAAAATAAAATAATTAAACTTTATTAGAATTACTCTAGAAAATAGGAAAGAATCAGACATCACAGGCAATTGAAAACAGTTTGTCTGAAAAAAGAGGAAAAAAAAAGCTCAAAGGATAAACCTTAGAGACAAAAGGAAAAGAAACTGATAATGCTGCAGAAGGAAGTTAAAAAGTGAGAATAAATCAGAAAGAGAAAAAGGAAGAGAAAAATAAAACCACTGTGGAGTTGAGAGTCACATTTGAAATAACTACAACATAAATAAAATTAAATAAACATGACTAAAAACATGGCCAAGGACAGAGGATAGGCTTGGCTAAGTCACACATAAAAAATGGAAAAAATAATATACAATTATTTGCCAAAATATAATATCCAAATATAAAATAAATTTCAAAGCATTGACAATATCTTTCAGTTAAAGACTATTTCAGAATAACCTCTTAAGTTTTACTATGCCAGAGCCAAAGAACTAGATCCATGAGGATGGAAGGGATTTTTCATGAAGGAAATGGAAAATCACACATCCTGAGTCAATAAGTCAGAACTGGAGAAGATGATCTTAGAATAACACTAGACAACACTACTTCCTTTTTCCTCTGTGGCCTCATGGACTTGGGTCAGAACCGGATTTCTATTGGAATGGACCTGCTATCAAATGCACTCACTGGGAACAATGAGATGACAGTGGGCTGCAAGGATCCTGGGGAATCAGCCTTTGAGGGCTCCCAAAGGTGACCTGAGGGTGTTAAACCCAGTCACAGCAAGCTATAGTCTTAAATCATTTTCTACATTCTCTTTCTTTATCTCTCTTTTATTTTCAATCTCAATTCCCAAGGAAGTCTTATTGTAAAGTCATTTCCAGAGGTTCATAGTAGAGATGTAAGGCAAAGTCATGTACTATAATTGTTAAGAGCTGAACTGTGCCCTGCCCAACCCCCAACTCGTATATAGAAGTTCTAACCCACAGGAACTAAGAATGTGACTGTATTTGGAAATTAGCCATTAAAAAGATATTAAGTTAAAATGAGGTCATATGGGTGGTCTCTAATCCAATATGACTGCTGTTCTTATAGGAAAAGGAGATTAGCATACAGATACACTAGTTTCCAGAACTAAATTGCTATTTTTTAAGCCACCAGTCTATAACATTTTTTAAAAGATTTTATTTATTTATTCATGAGACACACACACACACACAGAGAGAGAGAGAGAGAGAGAGAGAGAGAGATCCAGAGAGAGAGAGAGAGAGAGAGAAGCAGGCTCCATGCAGGGAACCCGACATGGGATCTGATCTCAGGACTTCAGGATCATGCCCTGGGCCAAAGGCAGACGCTAAACCACTAAGCCACCCAGGGATCCCCAATATTTTGTTATGGCAACCCTAGCAAACTTATAAAATAACCAAAAAAAAATGAGCTGCAATAGTCATAGAAACAGTAGCAGAAACATTTAATACATTCCAAATAATGTTTTAAGCACTTACATCTATGTATTCACTTAATCTTTACCACAACTCCAAGGATTCAACACTTGCAAAATGCTTGGAAAAAATACCTGCATAAAATGAGTGTTCAGTAAATGTTACCAATTAATGTTCTCTATGTTTTAGAGATGAGGATACAAAGACTCAGAAAGGTTGGACAATTTCTGTACATTATTTTTAAGTGGACATTTTAATACTCTGATCTACTCTTCCAGGGGCTGAGTGGAAATAAAGCAGTGATCAACAGGGCAGTGACCACCAACTGTGTTCAGCAGGACAGAAGTTCCACAGTGAACATCAGCAGTGGGCACTGCAAGGTGATAAGATGATGGTGGACCCACATAGAAAAACTGCAAGGGGGCAGCCAGGGTGGCTCAGCGGTTTAGTGCCGCCTTCAGCCCAGGGCCTGATCCTGGAGACCTGGGATCGAATCCCACATCGGGCTCCCTGCATGGAGCCTGCTTCTGTCTCTGCCTGTGTCTCTGCCTCTGTGTGTGTGTGGGTGTGTGTGTGGGTGTGTATCTCATGAATAAATATATAAAATCTTAAAAAAAAAAGAAAAGCTTCAAGGAATCACTCCATGTTAGTGAAGGATGAGAATGGGGGAGCACTGAAGATATATACGCATGAAACTTATCCACACAGACACATACCACTTCTCAGTTGAGCCCAAAGTTTTGAATAACCTATTTACCTTATTTAATGTCTTAAGAAACAGATATGTCACTTCATTCCACACTTAACTTAATAGCAGTGTTAACCCACAATCCATGACCTGGTAACACTCGTCAGCTATCTGGTAAACACCCTTTAAGCTAGCCTTCCAGGGAGAGAGAAAGATGAAGGATTCCAAACTACCATTGTTTTTCGTTTATTTGTTTTGTTGTTGCTGTTGTTTTAATATTAACCAAGGGCATGGCCATCTGTTGAAGTCAAGGGGATCCCCTTGCTTTCAGTGGAACTATCTTTTTTGGCTTGTCTGAGCTTCCCAGGCTATTAGCTTCAGGAGGTGTCATATCATCTGACATTTCCTTTACTATCTCAGAAATGCATATTAAATAGAATACGCTCCCCCCCCAACTCACTTCTTTCATTCTGGAGTACTCATAATATGGGAAAATACAGGAACATAAAGAGATTTAATTAAGGAGACAATGCATGTCTAACATGTCACAGCTAACACCATATTCAGCTCATTCCTTTTTGGGTTGTGTGCAGCATCCGAATCTCACACACTCTGAAGAGCAGATAGAAAGTAAAAGCCCAAGTGTGTGTGGGGCGGGGGTGTTTCCTAATTCCAGGAGCATCTTCATGGCCCCTGCGAGCTACCACCTGTTTCCAGCAGATGCCACCATCATTAATCCGTCAACACTTGCCAATTTATTCTCTATACACTCAGCACTCCTAGCAGGAAAACAATATGGCTTCTCCTATGACTACTTTTCTTGCTGCCTGATGGAACTGTCATTTTGAATTTTCCCTCGAACCACCAATCTGTCTTCCTCCCCTCACTGTTTGGGTAGTTAGTTATCTATGACTCACTAGCAGGGCATGGTGCCTGAGCAGGAAAGACAGTGCTGAGTGGGACAGTGTGAATATTGGTGGGGGGCCCAGACTGCTCTACCAGGTCATCGATTATCTATCTATGTTATTTTCAGGAATAAATGTGGATCTATGTGTGTGTGTGTGTGTGTGTGTGCATGAGTGTGTGCATGTGTGTGAAGGAGTAAGAGCCTGGAGAAAGACACAGAAATGCAGAGTAGTGCCTCTTCCCTTATAGATGCAGGATATACAGAAATAATCTGAAAGTTTCATTTAGACCTTCTGATGCTCAGAGATGTTCCTCCCTATGGAAATGTTTGCTCTTGATTATGTGTGAGACTCCCCACTGGCTACTGGAGGAATCCCCTGGCTTAGTTTGTGTGCAGAGAGCTGGGGCAGAGGGAGAATAACTTTCTACAGTCAGTCTATAATATCAATATGCAAGTATGGGTGGTCATACAGTCTCCTTTATGCTCTACCAGCTGTGATGCCTTGATTATCCAGATTGATGTGATTATCTGTGTTGTCTTGGTTGTCGACAGTGGGTTTTCGTGTGTGTTTGTTTTATTTTGAGTGTGTGTGTATTTGCATGTGTGTGTACAGAATAGAGCAGTTATAGCCTCAAGTTCAGCCTTAAGCTCATGACACTTTCTGTGTCTAGATGCTGCAATGCCCATCCCACCAGCGAAAAGACTGGGTTGAGCTATTTCACACATTTTTGTATGTTTTCTTGTGTGTGTGTGTGTGTGTGTGTGTGTGTGTTTTCTGAAAATAACCTGTTGAGTACATAAAATGCACCACTTGGATTAGACGCATTGCTGAAACAATGGTCCTGCATTGCTTTAGTCTCCCAGTTAAGAGGAAGAAGGGGTGGTGGGGAGAGTTTTTTTTTAAACAGTAAGATTTATTTAATGCTTAATACATGCCAGGAACTTTAAAAACATCTTGGACATGCAATGACTTATTTAAAACTCACTATGACCCTGGGAGAAGATCATTGTTATTGCAATTCCTATTTTACAAATGAAGAAACTAAAGTATAGAGAAGCTACAGAGCTAGTAGAGCTCAAATGTGAACCAAAGTAGTCTTGCTCTAAAGTGTCCTAATTAAGAAGCTGGTGCTTCCCTGCCTTGATCTTGGCATGCACATAAAATGTGATGCACATTTGTAAGGTACACAGCAGGAAATGGAGGAGTTTGCTTATGGTTAGAGGCAGTTGTACAGGGATTTCAGTCGGCCCAGACTCTGTCAAGTGGTCTTAATGGTCAGGGGGTTCAATGGCTCTGCTTACCTGTGACTCATTTGGGATACATCATTGGAAAACTGCACAAAACTTTACTTCTTCTCTAAGAAGAGTATCACATATTACTTTCCCTGAGTCCACATCTAGCACCCTGCTCAACTACCTACTGTCCTTCCTGCTGCTTCTACATGTAAAGATTCTTAGCAGAATGCTGTAGCAGATGTTTAAACAGCCAAACCCAGCATCTCCAACACATTATTCTGTAGACTAAGAACACAATGATCACAAAGCTGCAGATACTGGGGTCGACCATATAAGATTCATTCTCTCTCCCCATCATGTAGCCACAATATACAGTTTGGGGAATTGACTCTCCAATTCAGTGGGGGCGGGAGGGCAGGTGTTTCTGATTTACCCAAATCATGTCTGATAATCACATCATTTTTTTTTTGATTGATGACTAAGCATGTGACCAAATTCTGGCCAATGAGTCACCAGGAAAAGTTGCTAGAAATTTTAATATTTTCCCTTATTTGTAAAAGAGAACAATGGGAAAGGGATTGGTTTTTCTGACTCTTACTAGGTGTAAAAAAAAAAGAGTAGCAGCCAAGTCATGAACTTGAGGAAATCATCTTACCACTAAGCTCAAATTGTGGACAGCAGAGTAGAGACATTGATCAAACCTGGGCCACTCATGTCATTTGCAATCTAGTGAATCATTCCACCTCCTAGTTCTGGATTTAAAGTTATCTGAGATAATATGCACCTCTGTTGCTAAATCAGAGTCCAGTTTTCTGCTCCTGCAGACAAAAGCATCTGGACTGTTCTGTCCTGCCTCTGGAAGTCCTGCTGAGCATCTTGCTAGGTCTCCTGTACTTACAAAAGCAAGGGGTCTTCACCTTTTGATGTAGATCCCTGGGTCCCTAAGCCCACAGATGATGGTTTATTTTGTGGACTCCTTTCACGAGTAATATTTTTACTGCATTAGATATAATACAAAGAACCACAACTGAAACCAATTACTGAATTCTAGTTATCAAAACACTAAACATAACAAACCCTGACATAGTAATATATGTGTGTCTTTATTATTACATTAAGTAACACAACCTACTGGTGGATTTAATAACTCCCATAATATAATAGTGGTGGTATTATATACTTTCAATTTGAAACAACTGTAATGTAATGAGAAGATCTGTGATTTTCATTAGGGACCTAGCCACATCTTCTCCCATGCTGTTGTGGTTTGTGGTCTGTGGAGTTTCTTAGACCTCAGGTTAAGGCCCCTGACTTAAGGTGAAGACTCCTAAGGGCCTGGAACCAGCTTCTGCTCCAGAAGTCCTTTGCCTTCAATCCTCTCAGGCAGGATTGAAGGAGCTTTTCTTATCTCACCTGTTTTTATTTTGTTTCCACTGAATCTGTCTGAAGATAAACATTCTCTCCCTTATCCCTGAGACCCACTGTGATTTTTTTTTCTTGCTATGTTCTCTTAAGGTCTCTCTCTCTCTCTCTCTCTCTCTCACACACACACACACACACACACACAGACACACACACATACACACACACAAACACACACACACATTCTCTGTTCTCCAATATAGCTAGCCTCTCTTTGTCCTAGCCCTCTGTTCTGGGCCACCGAGTTTATACCTGGAGAAGCAACTGCTGAGACACTTGAGCTGGAAGACTGGAAGCCCTGCTTCTGTTTGTTTGGAAACACTCCAAGGAGGGAGTGAGGAGGGAGGACATATATTCTCCTCTTTGGAGTTCTCTCCTTCCATATTCAGATCAAGGACTCAAACAGAAGTACCAGTTAAGTTTGCCTAAAAGGCAGGAGCTGTGTGTCCCCCCCACATCCCTTCTCTGACATCCCACTCCCCAGCCTGTCTCAGCTGGTTTCCAGGCTCTCCAGAATTGGCTGGTATAGGGCTTTTCAACCTGAAATTCAAGCCAGATCAAAACAAAACCTGCAGAGATTATAGAAGGGAATAAAGAAGCCTGTTAACAGCAAGATCTGTGTGAAGTAGGAAAAAGGTGGACTTTTGTTTCCTTCTCAACTTTTTTTCTTGTGTTTTTAAATGTAACACAATGTGGATGCATCGCTTTTATTCTACGAAAAAATGTTTTAAAACAAAATATGAGATCCCCCCAAATTATGTAACTCAAATAGTAGGGATGGACAACCATTTAACCTAGAAAAATTCCCGTTGACTTTGCTCTTGGAGGTCCCTGCATGTGGATAGTGAATTAGCATTCCCAGGTTACCAATATAGTCACAGCAACTGCCCCATTTGGCATTCAATAATTACTGACAATGAGATTGACAGACCTGGTGTTTTATTTCATTCCCATTTTACAGATAGGAAATCTAGAATTAGAGGAGTTTAAATGACTTAATTTCTGTTGCAGATCACAATGAGGAGTGGAGAGGGCAAAACAGAGTGTCACGGGTTGCATATGAAGCACAGGAGAGGACACAGAGAGGCTCAGGGGACACTAGCAGGTGGGGAGGGCAGGAAAGGAAGATAGTAACATTCCCTTACTCCTAAATACCCCTGATGCACTGTCCCTCCCACAAATTCTTCCCACAACTGCTCTCTATAATCTGTTGTAGCATTGTTTTCTCTTTAATTTTTAATTGAAATATATTTGACATATGAAATTGTATAAATTTAAGGAATACAACACATTGATTTGATACATTTATATATTCTCATATGATTGCCTGTATAGATAATCAGCACCTGTGTCATCTCATGTAATAACCATTTCTTGGGGGCTGAGGAGGAGACTAGAAGAGATGTGTTTACAGCTATTCTACTATTTTCAGATGAGAATTGAAAGCCCCATAGAAGTTAAGTCACTTGCCCACACTTAGAAGCTAGCAAGGATTGGATATGGGATTCAAACATGGGTAAACTTCCTTCTCTAAACCCTTTCACCCACCACCTTCCTATAAAAGTGATCACAGAGGAAGACCTTGATGCCTTGCAACCCTGTATTGTGTTGGATGTCCCCACCGGACTGTAGGAACCACAGGACAGCAGTGGTAGTTTCATTACCTTCAGACCCACAGTGCCAGTAAAGAAGCTGGATTAGAGCAGCCATTTAACATGTGGAAGAGCCAAAGGAAAAAGTATCTGCTACCCTAGAGAGGCTGGTCCCCCAGCAGCTGAATCCTTTCATCTGGGTCCACAGCATGAAGGTGTGGGGTAGCATATCCATGCTCTAGCTTTTTGCATTTTCAGCATTGCCATGTTCAATCAGGCATTTGTTGTCCAATAAACCCAGGTACAAAGCACCAGGTGCAGCATTTGCAGAGATTATCAGGGCAGGATGGAGAGTTTGGTATAGGGGCCTGCTGTAACAAATCCCACCTTTGCCTCTCACCATCACTGACAGCCCCCGGCAGGGTGCAAGAGCTGAAGAAGGCCTTAGCGAAACCAAAAGGTTAAAATCTGTGTTTCAGCAATGGGCTTTGTGCAAAGTGGCTGCTAGTCTGTGGATTATGCCATTCCCTGACCTTTCTGAGATAGAGCATGCTTCACAGCTGTCATTGCGTCAGGCACAAAAGCCCAGAAATATCATTAGGGGAGACGTCTTGGCTGGGAGTCTGTGCCAAGCATGGAGGAAGGGGTCTCTACTTAGGAAGCATGACCAGAAATTCAATAAATGGAGCTGCAGCCAAACACAGTTGTTGATCCAGAGATGAATAACTGAGGCCAGGAGGCAGAGATGCTTACCTACCCTCTGGCCTCATTGCTTTATACTATAATCATCCATTTCCATGTCTGTCACCCTCACTAGTCTGCAAATTCCCCAAGGTCAGGAGCCTGTCATATTTCTCTATCCCCCAGCACAGAGCCTGATACAGAACAGAAGCTCTCTAAATTCTTACAGATACAAAAAGAATCAGTGGATCAGATGGACAAGGCTTACAAATCAACTCATCTGTCTTATTTCCATATCTCCCTGAAGCAGAGCCTGAGACAATGATTTGGGTACAGATTGTTGATTTGGAAGGTGTGTTTGTCTCAGTCATCCAGAGAAAATGAACCAATAAGAGAAGAGGTAGATGAATAGATATATAGATTCATTGATCAGGATTTGCAGTAAGAGAATGGATTGGCTCATATAATTATGAAGGCTGAGAAATTCAAGATCTGCAGTCAGCAAACTGGAGGACCAGCAGAACTGATGGTATGAATTTCAGTCAGAATCCAAGTCCAGAGGCAAGAGAACACCAAGGCACCTGCTTGAAGATATTCAGGCAGAGAAAGAATTTTTTTGTATTCAGCCTTTCACTTACTCAAACCTTCAACAGATGTGATGAGGCCCATCAGCACTGGAAAGGACAATCTGCATCTCATTCAGAAACCTTCACAGACATATCCAGAAATAATATTTAACCAGATATCTGGTCAATAGGTGGCAAGTCAAGTTGACCCATAAAATTAACCATCAAAAAGGGGAATTCAATGAAGTAGAGACGGGGAGAGAGGAAGTGAGACAGTGGAAGAATAATAGTCAATAAAGCTTGAAAGACTGAGCTGGGCACTAAGGTTAGCAGCTGGGGCTCAATCCCACAGGTGCCATCTAAGGAATCTGTGGAACGTGCCTCAGAATTGTCTGAAGCACAAAAAGCTGGAACACTTACTCTTCCACTTCTGCCTACTGCAGCTGTGAGCAATAATTACTTCCATACTCATAGGCTGCACCTGTTCCTGGGATAAGCAGCTCTACAAACTGCAGAGGGAACCATGGGGCCAAAAAGACAGATATTGGTACAGCAGGGACACTTCAGATGCCCATGAAAACTCTGATTAAATTGTGTGGGCCAATGGGATGGTTGAGGACATGGAATGTGTCTGATGCATTTCCCATTTCATTTTGCAGTGTTCTGGCCTTGTGAACCATTAAAGCTGATACAGTGCCTCACAGTGTGCAAAGCACTTTCTCATTCATGCCTCCCTTGGTCTCCTTGACAACCCTAGGTATTAGGTAAGGGCAGGATCTCCTCCTGACTCAGAGAAGCTATGCTCCTCAGAGGGCCTAGGTGCTTGCTTAGGCTCATTCAGATGGGTGACAAGCTGGGCCAGAACTCTCATTTCAGCTCTCCATCCAGTTCTCCGTCCACGTTGCCAACACTGGAGTGTTTTTGTCTCTTCCCCTTAGGCTTCAAATTATTGTAATGAGAAAAATGAACCACTGAAGGAAACACAGAATTATAGTCCTAGCTTATATTTGTAGGAAATCAGTTAGAATTTGTACATGTCACAGGCAGGCAAAGAAAAGCTGGGAATAGTAGGTATGTTACCCTGCTTTTTTTTTTTTTTTTAATATGATGCTATCATTAGGCAGCAAATCTACTGATTAATATGGCAGCACTGATCTTTTGAAAGATTGTTGGTTTTGAAGTCAGAGGAACATGCCATCTTGATTTCATCAAGGTAGTGTGATCCCATTGGGCGTGTGACAAGATTTGATTTACTTATATCTTAAGAGCACCTAATATTCACCGTGAAGTGTGAGTTGAGTAAGAGATTACAAAAAGTATATGTGCAGTTACTATGTCATTGCCTTATCCATAGAGCACCCTCACAGATGATTGATGCTATGGTTGCATGTAATATTTTATGAAAATTATGTCCAATAAGCTGACTTTCTTATCTCTTTTTTTTCAAAATTTTATTTCTTTATTCATGAGAGACACAGAGAGAGAGGCAGAGACATAGGCAGAGGGAGAAGCAGGATCCCCTTGAGGAACCCAATGCGGGACCTGATCCCAGGACCCCAGGATCACACCCTGACCCAAAGGTACATGCTCAACCACTGAGCCACTCAGGTGCCTCTTTCTTATCTCTTTGACAAGTTCGTTTATTAATCAATAGAGTAGCCCACTTGATATCTGTTTATAGCAAAAATGTAAATGTATCAATATACCATCTGTGTTAGAAAATTTTAGAAAGTGCAAGTATTCATTTTCTTTTCTGTTTTTCAATGGATACCTAGAAGTCTATACTTGCCATTATAACTAATAAAGGCATGAATATTGACATCTTTTGTACACATTCAAAAAATAAATAAAATAAAATATTAGACTGGATGATTTTTAATAGCCCTTTCTATTTAATTTAGTTAACATTTTTTTTTCTAAACACATGGATATCAAAACACAATTAATAGTTCTAAGAAGGGCCCCAGTTGTTTTAAATCCCTGGAAATATCAAATAAAAGAAGCATGTCATCTGGGCTAAAGGTCATTTAGGAGTCACATCAAGCTCACTTAGGGTTGCAGAAATGGTTGTTATCACCTGCACCTCCATCTAATGATGTATTAATCATTAGATGTTGATAGCTAATGCCTCAAGTTAGACAATGAAAAAATGCAGTTAGAGAGTATTGGCTATAACCTCTTTTTTTGCTTGTGATTTAGAATTTTTATTTATCTTGCTACAAAATAAAGACAAATTCATGAGAGAAAGGAACATAGCAATCTGTGCAAAAGCCCTCAGGGTCCTTTACAAGCCCCTACCTTTCCTGAAGGATCACCAGAGAATTTAGGGGATTATATTTTCATCTTGGGTTACTATGAAAAATAAATTCATGTTTAGTCTTGTATTCTCCAGGAGACATCAGAAATTCTGCTTGCCAGGATTTATTTGGTTGGATGACTAAAATAATGCACTTTCCATCCATTTCAATATACTTCCATAAGGAATGACTCAGCTTCCAGACAGAATGATGTGAATAATTTTCAAAAGCTTTGAACTCCTTCAAAGTCCTGAAAGCCTCAAAACCTACATCACCCAGAGTAGCAATGGCCGCAGAGAGTGAAGAGAACAGGGGAATGAATAAACAAAAGATAAGCAGAAGGAAAGTGTATATGAACATGGCAGGAGTGTGAGCTCATCAAGTTGGAGACCTCACCTTACATATTTCTATACTGCGGGACCAGCCCACGTGCTTTTAGAAAATTACTAACACTCTAAAATTACTTGAACTTCTCCACCTCAAAATGGACGAAGTAGACAGAGTTGGATATCTGAGAACCTGAATATCACTTCTACCACAGACTAGATAAATGAGATTAAGCAAATCTAGTTAGTTCTTTAGATCTTAGTTTCTTCATCTGTAAATGATAAGTTAGAGAGAAAAATGAAGATCTACCCTCAATAGAATGTCACTGGCTACTCAGATCATTGTTGGAGGAACTGAAACAGGTCTTCAGAATCACTACACATTTCCCCAGTCTGTGCTCTTTCTGGGACCTACTTCACCCATGTTCTTCTGATGTCTCCATTTTGGATGATTCACAGAAAAAATAACAGTGCTTGATCACATACCAGTTGGTGGGTAAAAGCTTTGGCCCTAGTATCTAGGAGACCTGTGTTGGAGTATAGCTCCATGAGAAATTAATCCCATAACCCTGAGCAAATACTGCAACCACTATCTAATGCCTCAGATCTATTGTCCATAAAAAGAGCATGAAGATTATATGAGTATTAAATGAGAAACTACATTCCAAGCACTTAGCACAGGGCTTTGTACTAGCTGGTGCTCACTATTTGTTGGATATTATTATTAGCATGCATAATTTTAGGCCAGGAAAACTAAGAACTCCAGGAAACTGTTCATCTATATTTATGCAAAAGAGTAAATATTTGTAAGGATAAAATATCAATAATTTAATTTACTGATCAAATATATATGAAAATAAATAACATTGAACTTAGCAAAGACTACACATGGAAATATGGTGACTACAAATGAAACTTAGGGAAGGAATGTGACTCTCATTTAAGGGAAAATCAAGTTTTGGGGAAGCTAATACAATGACTTATTAACAGTTCTCCTCATTGCAGGATTATATCCTCCAACCTACGTTCCACGGAGCACATGAAACAGTCTTCCCAGACTTGAAATTTACCATATTATTTTCCTACTTAAATCTTTCAGCTCATTCTCTTCCCCCTAGGATGAAGTTCCAGTTCTTCAACATGATGAATAAAATATCCTCAATCTGTCTACCTCTGCAGCCTTTCCTCTTTTTACTCTTCCTCTCTGATTCCACACCCTAGTTGGGTTTATCCTTTTTATAACTTGGAACAGAGAACACTCTCTTGCTTATGATCATATTACCTGCTGTTTCTTCTAATTGGAAGAATGTGTCTCCTTCCTCATGCCAAGTTCCCTTCCTTCTTTTACCTATATACCATAATTATCTTTCAGGTCTTAATTCAAATAGTTTGGTACCCTTCTTCAAAACTTTGTGTTTCCCCATGTGAATAGTCAGTAAGCATTTTTAATATTATTATTTTTTAAAGATTTTTATTTATTTATTCATGAGAGACACACACAGAGAGAGAGAGAGAGAGAGAGGCAGAAACACAGGCAGAGGGAGAAGCAGCCTCCCTGAAGGGATCCCGACATGGGACTCGATCCTGGGTCTCCAGGATCAGACCCCGGGCTGAAGGCTGCATTAAAACACTGAGCCACCCCGGCTGCCCACATTTTTAATATTAAAAGCATCCTTCACTATTGAAATTTAATCTGTTTCTAAAACTGCTGGATGTGAAATTTTGAGAAGCTCCAGCCCACATTTTACCTTCTTTAAATTGGGAGAAGAATCATGTCTTCCCAGCTCAAAGCAGATGTTTTTGGTGTCCAGCCGATCACTTACTATCACAAATGTAGTGTACACTGACACTGTATGTATCAGATAAAATTACATTTTCCTCCTTCATTGCAACCACGGCACACTCTAATGGAAAACAAGCCATAAAATATGTTAGATGCATGATTAATAAAGCGGCAGTTAGCAAAATAAAAGCGATAAACAATGCAAAAAATGTTACCTATCCATTGAAGAATTGCTCAAGTAAGGTTTGGTGATGAAGATAGATGGAAGTTGTAGTCACTGTGGCTGTTAGATGATAGTGAAGAGGAGGGGATTGAGCTGATGAAAGACTGAGTAAAACAATAAACGCTTCAGATTTGCCCATATCCAAATTTGAGGAACTCGTGGACAGTTTTTTGTTTTTTTGTTTTTTTTTATTGGAGTTTGTAATTCATGAAGTAGACGCCTGTAAATTAACATCCAAAGTCATTGAACCAGCAGGGAGAATAATAAGGAAATATAAATGTAAGCTTTTATTTTTGTTCCTTTTGCTTATAGTTATGCAGCTAATAATAGAAAGATATTGGACTTATATTTGCAATTTTTATCATGGTACTACTGCCTATGTGCTAATGATGCTTATTTACAACAATCATTGTGTCCAAATTTTCTTTCTTTTCTTTCTTTTTTATTTTTTAAAGATTTTATTTATTTATTCATGAGACACACACACACACACACACACACACACACAGAGGCAGAGACAAAGGCAGAGTGAGAAGCAGGCTCCATGTAGGGAGCCCAACGTGGGACTCTATCCCGGGTCTCCAGGATCTGGCCCTGGGCGGAAGGCGGCGCTAAACCTCTGAGCCACCCGGGCTGCCCATGTGTCCAAATTTTCTATAATTTCTTTTAAAGCTTTGGTCTTGCATGTTTCATTGTGCTTTTCCTCTTCCAGCTTCTTAGAAAATATTTTTACTTAATAATATTGGGGAAATTATAGCAATAATTCACATTATGTTTAAATACCATGAACATTAAATTATATCCTTTTAAAATACTTTTTTTTTTGAGAGAGAGAGAGAGAGAGAGAGAGAGAGAGAGAGACCACGCAAGAGCAAGTGGAAGGGGAGGGTCAGAAGGAGAGGGAGGAAGAGAATCTTCTGCAGGCTCCATACTCTGTGCGGAGCCTGACACGGAGCTTGATCTCATGACCCTGAGATCATGACCTGAGCTAAAATCAAGAGTTGGATGCTTGACTGGCTGAACCACCAAGGTGCCCCTAAATTATATCCTTTTAAGAGGACACTTGAGATATTACTGCAATGTGATTCACATTCTACTGCCAGGATTTGCATATGACTAAAAATTCTCACTGGCACACACATACAGATTTTGCTTGCTGTTTTAGGTTGAATGGTGAAATTCACATTACAAATCTGCAAGTCTCATAGCAAATATTTGGATAGAGTATAAGAATTAGTTAAGGATAACTTAACATTTCATTATTTGTTTAATTATCGGCCTATTTCATTGGGTTCTAACTGTTCATGAAGTTTAAGACTTTGTTTCCCTAGAGGTGCCATATATCCTACTAACAACTCGGAACCACATGTGGCGCTTTCTACTCTCATATCATCAGGCTAGAAGACTGAAACCACTTCCTGTACTTTCTTGCCAGCCTGTTTCTGGTTTTGGTACTGCTTTAAGGCCCAGGCTCTGTTATTAAAAGATAAGAAAGAGGCGCAAGTTGCTCTGTGTGGGGAAGAGCAGCCACAGCAGACACTGTAGTCTTGTAAGTGCCAGTTTCTGCAACAACAGTAATGGTTTTGTGGGAGAAGCATCAGAAGACTGTGACCAGGGGATCCCTGGGTGGCTCAGCGGTTTAGCGCCTGCCTTCCGCCCGGGGTGCAATCCTGGAGTCTCGGGATCGAGTCCCACGTCGGGCTCCCGGCATGGAGCCTGCTTTTCTCCCTCCTCCTGTGTCTCTGCCTCTCTCTCTCCCTCTATGTCTATCATGAATAAATAAATAAATAAATCTTAAAAAAAAAAAAAGATTGTGACCATTTGCAGCAGTATGCAGCTCTGTGGCTTCTTGTAGTAGCAGCAGCAAATTAGGGTCTGTACCCTACTGCAATGAGAGCAGCTTCCTGAAGTTCATGAGTTCTAGGGAAGAATATCACCACCACCACCACCCTTTATTTTAAATTCTCCAGACTTTCCAAAAATGTAATCTAATTCTCCATATTAAATTTTTCTTCCTTGAAATATGTACATTTGTTTCTGTTTTTCTGGCCAAATGCTGACTCATACAATTATTTAATGCTGGGCCCTTGAGATCTTAAGCATGGAATGATGTTCAATTAGTAATTTAAAAGTCAATATAGGGAAGAAGGAATGCTCCAGAGTTAGTGAGCAACCTAGTTAAGACTTGAACTCAGGTCTTACACAGATCTCGTGCTATTTCAAATATTCCACACTAATTTTCAAATAAGGAGCATTAATGAGAATCTGTCTAGTTTCTCGGAGACTCTATTTTGGGCAACAAAAAGAATGACAGAGAGTTTGGAGAAGCCCTTCAAAGGAAATCCCAGACAGAGACATGAGGTTGACTATGCAACTATTTACATTTGTCTACACATATTGGGTTGAATTGCAGACCTATTCTTACAAATATTAATTTTTTGTTAAGTTTTATATTATATATGTATATATACTTATGTATATATTTTTATATAAATTTTATATTTTCCTTAATTCTACTAACCATCTAAATGTGTAAGATTGTGTGTGTGTGTGTATATATATATATATATATACACATATATATGCATATATAGTAAAAAACACCACCATATATATATATATATATATATATATATATATATATTGCTTCACAAACCTTGAAAATAGTACTCTTCTTTCAGATTCTATGACATATTTTAAGTAACTAGCAATGTAACCCCATTCCAACCGAGGCCATGAAGTGGAGTAGAGTTTAGGAATGAAGGTTTGGGGAGAAAAAGAATTTAACTTAACCTACTTAAATTGTTTGTAGAATGGAGATGAGATGTAAAAACACATATGTACATAGATACACAGAAGAAATCTATTAAAATCCAAATCATTTTATACCATTGAACTCAATACACATTGAACTAAGCCTAGACTAAGCCTAGACTGAGAGAAAGACTCTTACTAAGCCTAGACTGAGAGAAAGACTCTTACTCATGCTCAGAGGAAGATGCTTCCAGGTGGAAAGAGAGAAGGAGACAGAAGCAGTGATCCCTTGAGGACATTTGTAGGCACAAGCTGCAATATCAGCTGCAAGAGTGATTGGAGGATCTCTGTCTCCAGTCTGGACCTTTGATTCCATTCAACCCAACAAATACACACACCATGAGCCCAGTGACTGATACAGACAAGACCTGGGCACCTTGGAGAGGTTTGATGTAATCATGTCAACTTACTGCTTATAAACTCTGCTTGCTTTTATTTGTATTCATTTCATGCCCAACACCTGTCTCTCAACCTCTCCTTACAATTGTGTTTCTCCTTTTCAGCTCTCTGTTTTGGGACTTGCTTCAGATCTCTTCAGCTACTGACTTTTGGTTCCCACTTAGGACTGGCTTGGGTTAACTTTGGTTTGAGGACCATGTTAGCAGGCACTGCAATTTTTAGTGGTAAGTCCATTCTTGTCTGGGTTGTCTCATATCGCAGTTTTGAGGGAGGAGTAGAAGGCAGGGATTTAGACAGGTGGAAGGAAAGATATTGTGCAATGTATCACAGTTATCCAAGATCTTATAAATAATCAGCTAAGGAACATAATAGGATAAAATTTATGAAATTCTCTCTGCTTTGACTCTAAATATTTAAAAAAGAACTTGAGGGGATGCTACAACCTTTGTGGGGAAGGAGCAATTAGCCTCTTGCCTTTTACTTGCTGTCCACTCTTCACCACCCCCACCAACCCACACCTGAACTCTGACTCTCATAGAAGATTAATAACGTCCTTCTCTGAGACTGACAATTTGCAGTATTCACAACTATATTCAATGGAAATAAAAGGCCTAAAGGCTTATATGGAAAGGCTTAAGTTCTTAGCTCTCCCATTATAAATGGCCATAATTCTACTTCACATTGCATGTGAACAGAGATAATGTAAAAGACTACCCCACAAAATATTCAAAGTTTAATTACTTGACAAAGGGAACATTCCTCTTTTCATTTCAGCTAGAGGATAATTTCAGAAATGCTGTTTTACTAAGTCATCTCTTAAATAACTTAAATTTAACTTAAAAGTATAGACTCTTAGCCCAAATTCAATAAAAAAATGGTACCCAAAAGGGTGGAATGGGGGTTTATAAGAGAGAAGAAAGTTTATGGAATGAAAAAAAATCTGTTATATGAAATAAAAATCTGTATATGCTGTTTGAGCCTTTACCATAAACATTAATAGGTGGGTCATTGTACCCAGGCGAACTAGGGAAATAAAATCCATTATTGAGGACATGCATATGTGCAATTAAGCAACAAAAATCTATTGAGTACCTAATGCACAGCATGAGCTCTGCTAGTGAAAGACTATTACCCATAGAGTAGCCAAAGTGATCTTTATGGATCCAACCTAGCCATCTTTTTAGCTTTATCTCCTACCTCCGGTTCCCTGTATCATTATGTTCCTGCCAGGCTGGCTTTTTGACTCAGTTCCAGCTCCTCAGACAAGAGAGTCAGGCAAAATCTTATGCAGAAAAATTTCATTTGAGTGTGCTCTTCCAGGTAAGCAAGAGTGAGAAAAGCATGGGCCATGAAGTGAGGAAGAAGAAAAAATAACTCAGAATGGTGTATGACCAAGCAGGCCAGAGAGCCACATCACACTGAGGCCTGATGTATTATTTGGGGTTCTCTGGAGAAATGGAACCAATAGGTCCAGAAGATTTTTATAAGATGTTGGCTCATAACACTTTGGAGGGTGAGAGGTCCTGTAATCTTCCACTTGCAAGCTAGAGACCTTATGAGGTCAGTGACGTGGACCTGATAGCCAGACAGTCAGTGGTATAGATCTCACTCTGAAGGCCTGAAACTAGGAGTGCTGAGGGAAAGAGAAGATTGATATCCCAGCTCAAATAGGCAGAGAACAGATTCAATCACAGTGGATTGGGTGATGTCCACTCACATGGGGAGGGCAATCGCTGTACTGAGTTCACTAATTCAAAGGCTAATCTCTTGGGGAAGCCCAGAGCTAACATTAAACCTGATGTCCAAGCACCCTGTGGCCAGTCAAATGAACACTTAAAATTAACCACTGCACTCAGGGACAAGGAAGGCTGAAGGGATCTGGGGTAATTTATAGCCTGGGTCCAGTATATCTATTTTCTGCTCTTACACAGGCCTATCTCATTCTCAGCTCAGGACTCTACACTGGATCCTACACATAGGACTCTAGTTGTGTCCTCTTATGGGAAGATAATTCCCCAGTTGTTCTCATCCTTGGGCCTTAGCCAAAATGTTACTTGCTCAGACAGACCCCCTGACCACTGTGTCTACATTTGCACCCTCTTTCCAGGTTTCTCTATATCCCATTCCATTGCTTTTTGTTTTGTTTCATTTTCATAAAATTGATTGCTACTTAAGATTATTTTGTTTGTTTAATAGTTTACATAATTAGTATTTGTCTCCCTTCCCCCCTTCAATTATATGTTCCATAAAGTAGAGAATTTATGTTCGTGTCTATTGTCATATTCCCAATAAAATAAAATTTAAATAGACTATATGCTCAATATTTATTTATTGTATGGAGAACAGATGGATGAAAAAGAGAATAAAAGGGACAGTTTCCACAAAGAGTAAATTCTAAATGTTGTGGGGGAGACAGGTAACCATCCAATATCAAAAGACTATGAGAAACGCTTGATTTGAAATGAATTCAGGGTGACAAAGATCACAGCAGAGGCACCATTTCAGATTGTGTGGAGGGGTCCCACTGCATGATACCCAGAGGGAGTCAGCCAATCAGCTGTGGCCAAGGATCCTACAGTCACTCCTTCAAAACCAGGGTAAAGAGGCACCTGGGTGGCTCAGTGGATTAAGCATCCACTTACAGCTCTGGTCATGATCCTGGGGTCCTGAAATTGAGCCCCTCATCAAGTTCCCTCGCTCAGCAGGAGTCTGCTTCTTCCTCTTCCTCTGCCTCTTTCTCCTGCTCATGCGTTCTCTCTCTCTTTCTCTCTCTCTCTCTCTCTCTCAAATGAATAAATAAAGATCTTTTTTAAAAAATAGCATAAAGATTAAGATTCTAAACTCTGCCTGAGCTTAAATCCTCTGCTAGCACTCTGCTAGCACTCGTTCTGTGATTCTAGATTAAATACATAAACACCTCTTGCCTCAGTCTCCTCATCAATAAACGCGCATGATATTAGCAGTCTTCCTAGGCTTGAATTAAAGAATAAATAAGAACATCCATACACGCTGCTTAGTTCAATACCTGGCCTGTTTGTAAATGTTCAATGCCTGTTAATGACAGCATTAGGACTAATGACTATTAATTTTTGGATTTTCTAGTAAATATCAGGCATTGAAATACCTTGACTGTATGTTGATGAGCCACACCAACCAAATTGCTTCCTCATAGAGCTGTTACAAGTTGGTAATAAACAAACAGGTCATTTAAAAGTCCTTTAAAAATATGAGTTGCCATGAAGCAAAGAAACAGCATCTAAAGGCTTACTGAGAGGATAGCATTTAAGCTGAGATCTAAAGGGTGAGCAGGAGTCAGTCACACAAAGAGGCAGGGCACAACAATCTAGGGCAAAGGCTCTGAATTTTGAAGATGGAGAGGGAGAGCTGGGTCTGAGGCTCTGAAAGAATGATCAGTGTCTGGAAGGCAGAGATAACAGTGGGGAAATCTGAGATTAGGTTGGAGAGGTGAGCAGAGACAGATCATGTTGGGCCCGAAAGGGCAAATATAAAGGGTTTGGATTCACTTTAAAGCATAATGGAAGTTCATTAGATGGCAGTAAGCAGGTGAAAAACAAGACCTAGTCACATTTTTTGGGTACCCCGCTGGCCCCTGTGTGGAGAATGAGTTGCAGATGGTCAAAAGTGGAAAATAGGAGGCCAGTTAATGGGCATGAATAGCAGCCCCCAGATTTGAAGGTTGGCATCTCAAGACATTTGTCTTTCTCATGGTTTCTTTGGAACTTTCATGTGTCTCCTTCCTGCAGTACGTATCAGGAGCAAGCGTTGGATGACTGTACTTCAAAACTCTTGGGGAGGCCCATACTACAGACCTAAGTGAGTCTTCTTTGTGACATTCACAGACACTGATTTTTATGACCTTCCTGACTTTTAATAATGAATTACTAAGTCTTAATGCTCTATAGTCATGGTGGTGTACTGCTTTGGTGGTCAAAGTGATTAATCTTTTTAATTATCAGGTGATTCTTGTTAGATTTTATTGCAACCCTCTGTGTCATCCTCTCCCATAAAACTTCACCCGAGTCCAATGACAGAGAGGACCTGGTTAAAAACCAGAAGCTATTCATCAAATTGCAGTACTTTTTCAAAAAGAAGCTAATGGCTTAGTGTCAAGACTCTCAAACATCAGTTGAAATACATTGAAAACACATTATCTCCTTTAATTTTATAAACCATATATATTGAAAAATATTTTTAAAAATGTTTGTCAATTGCTAAAACATTTCAATTGTTAAAACATTATTATCCAAAGATTAAGTTAAAATAAAACCATCGTCATCATCATTATCTTGCATGACAAAAGTAATAATTAACACATACTAAGTTTCTATCATGTGCTCTAGACTATGCTAAGCATTCCACTGACAGGATTCATTTAATCCTTATAGCAATGTTGTTAAATAGACCCTGTTATCCTTCATTTTATTTTATAAGTGAGAAGACTAAGTTTCAGCAAGGTCATAAAATTTCCTCAATGTTGCCTAGCTGAGATATGAAGTGGATGCTCAAATTCAGGTAGTTATGACTCCAAAGTCCATCATTAACCACTATCCAATTGATATCACTGCACTTCATTTCATGTGTATAAGACAAAACCAAAGTGGGGCAAGAGGTATGTGTGTGGTGTGGTAGAGAAGATCTCAATTTAGGAAATGTCTCCAATGAAATTGCCTTTTTGATCTTCATTTTCTTCCATTGTATAAAATGGGGTGTTGAATGAGAAGATCTCTACTATTCCAATTCTGGATTGGACTGAAATTTTTCTTCTTTTTCTCCTCACCTCTAGAGTTTCCATCATCCTCAGCACTTTGAGGAAATGTGTTTGATGCACCATTTTCTTTAACAGTTTGGTGGAAGCCAGTAAGACATCCATAGTTCTTGACTGAAACACCAGAATAGTAAGGACATGTTTCCTTCTACTCACATGTCTGGTGTGGCTGCAGGATCAGATGTTAGTCTCTGGGTGTTAGCGCCTGAGGAGCTCACTTGAAAACCTAGAAGAGAAGAAAAGTTATTCTCATGGTATATAGCTCACAATACTCTGAACAGTATCAAGTTACTTTGTGACTATTAAATCTGGAACAGAAGACTTCTACAATTGGTCTTTATGTTTCTTTTCTCAAAAATAATTTTTTTGAAAGAATTGTAATTAGAATCTAGTAGAGATATCTGGACCCTGTAGTCATTGCAGCAGTATTAATGATAGACAACATTAACGAACCTATACAGGACATTAGGGTAAATGACTAAGCCAGTCGCAAAAGGACAAGTATTTCATGATTCCATTTATATGAAATATCTAAAATAGTCAAATTTATAGAAGCATAGAATAGAATAATGATTGTCAGGGCTGTGGGGAAGAGGAAATGGGGAATTATTGCTAATGTATATAAAGTTTCAGATTTGAAAGGTGAATAAGTTCTACAGATCTGCTAATGAACATGGTACTTATAGTTTAACAATACAATATTGTGTACTTTAAAATATGTTAAGAGGATAGATCTCATGGTAAGTGTCCCTACCATCCACAATGTATACAAGACACAAAAGAACACAAAGAAATTTCTTGAGGTGGTGTATATGTTTGTGATGATGGTTCATAGGTACATGTAAATGTTCAAACTCATCCAGACATATACATTGTGTGCAACTTTAATAAATCAACTATAATTCAATAAAACTGAGAAGTTAATATGGGGGGGGGGGGGTAATTGCCCAGAAATAAACCCCTGCCAGAGAGCATCATTGTGAGCAGGGACTTCTTACCTAACTTCCTATCTGTCCATCTTTGCTGGGCTGAGATCCTAACTAGAGCTGGGGATAGCTTTTCAGATATTCTTGTTATTGAACCTTTTGCCTTCAGATCTACTGACACTATTCACATGCATTCTGTTTTCAAGTTATTTTCAACTCTCTTACGGTACTTCGAATTATTTATCTTCTTTATCTGTCTGAACTAAGACTTCTTTCTCCCTGGAAGACATCTCTCACCTGCCATTCTCAACTATACCTTCTCCTGTGCATTTCTCAAAACTCAGATTTCCCTCCTTTAAACATTGTCTTGAAAAGTCTCTCTCTGTTCTTATAAATCTCCTCTCCTCCTCTTTCCTGTCCATTTATTTAATATACATGCAGTAGACTAGGCTTTGTTCTACGTGTAAGGGATTCAGAGAGATTGTTATGTTGAGAAACATCAATATTCATTGATGTGCTGATAAATGTTTAACAACCAGTACTTCAAAGAAAAAAAAAGGCCCTGGTTCATACAACTTGCAGATCTCAATGGTAAAATGCTTCCACCATGGCCAATTTCAAGCTACCAATTTGACTTCATGTAAAATGAAGTTGAGAAGACGTATGCACAATGGGCTGTTAGAGCAAGACCACTACAGACTGCCACTGCGGACATGCATGTTCTGGCATTGCCCTTAACTTCAAATATATTTAAGACATTATTGATGATATACAAGTATTAAAACAATAGTCCCCTTAAATACATATGTCTCAGATAGCAAATTAGTTCTGTACATGTGTAACTCCAACTGCGGAGTCTAGTTAACTCACAAGCCCTCCTCACCTGGGCACTGGACACATTAGCCAGGAGTCTCAGGGAGTAATCACCTTGTCTGAGAACTTCAAAGAAGTTCTTCTTTAGACAGGGTCCACCACGTCATGTTGTGATCAAAGTTTTTGGTTTCCCTGCCTACCACTCACAGGTTTCTTTCTTTGAAGCATGCAGAGGCTAATTTCTGTGCACAAACAGAACTGAATATTTATCGTTCATTTTTGTTATATAAACTGGTGCAAAATAAGGAGGTTTGAGTCATAGGGAGTTCCTAACCTAACCTCTGAAAGTTTTCTATTCTGATGATGAGGGTGACGCTGATGTACTTTCTTTTCATGTGCAGACCAATGTGATCATTCAGGTAGAAAGCTGCTGAGAAATATCTACCTTTTTTTTTTTTTTGAGGTAAAATACCTGTCTTCTGTTTTTCTAAGCACCTTGGTAACTCAGTACTTGAGATTAATAGATATTTACCTATTAACTTTATGAGAATATTTGTATCAACCATTATTTCTATAGTTTTTATAACATGATCTTCACTTTTCCTATATCCATGCTCTTCTATGTCATGAAGTTACTGTGCATATTTAGTTGATCTGGAGAAACTTCACTTAAGATTGTTTCAGAATTCTCAAAAAAATAAAAAATAAAAAATAAAAAGAATGTTTCAGAATTCTCAAAGAGGTTATTCTTCTGAACATACTGATGGTTATTCTTCTGAACATACTTTTCATCTTCAGAATAATAAATAGTTTTGGTCAGATGTAAGGAAAAAAAAAAAGTAAAACTCTTCACAGCCAGATTGAAAATCTGAGCTCACAATCCATCAATGTCCTTTCCCACTTGCAGCTTTATCAGCTATACACACCTAATTTTCAACCTTGCAGTGATTATCCTAGGAAGCCAAACTACTTAAGTCCCAGGAACACTTACAGTAAATTTCTCATACTTACAATTATATACTGTCTGTGCTCACACACCTATTTTGTCTGCTTTTTACCATGATGGAGCAGAGATTATTAACTTTCTTGTATCCCCTAACCAGTCCCCAAACTAGTGTTACCCCTCCATAGCTACCATCCAGACTTGAGATGGATCTTCATCATTGTTGAATTAAGCTTGGTCTCCCTAACTCCAATAACATCCCCACTTCAGTCCACAAGACTGCCAGCTGACAAAATGATCTTATAAAACACAAACCTGATCAGTCTCCTCCTCTGTTTACATTCCATTTACATCCCCTCAATATCCAGGATAAAATGCAGACTCGCCAGCTGAGGTCTCAAAATGTCTGCTTCCATCATGTGCAGTACTCCTAACCACGCATGTGTCATTGCTCACAGAGGGTCTCAGACATGAGTCAGGGTTGCAAGAGAAGTGAGCTCAGGGAGAGGACATAGAGAAGGGGAGAAGACATAAGGATGGGGTTTTAGAAAACAAGTGAGAAGAGACATGTGCAAAATCCCTTACATATTCCACCAAGAGAAAGGAAGGTGGCAGGGAATGGAGTGCCTGAGATTTAGTTTACACACATGAGACTATGTGCTAGTGTGTTCCTGCAGGTGCAGAAAGGAGCAGTGCAGAAAGAGAGGGAGGGAGAGAAAAAAAATACTTGTGCATGCTTGTGCATATTTGGTGAAAAGTGGTGTGAAATCACTTCCATTATATTGCAGGATGACAAAAGGGGGGGAGAAAGGTATTATGCAGTGCTCTCTGGCAGAAGAAACTGGAAGGCTCAGTAAATCACTTTGGCCTATTAACTCTGGAGCACCATTAAGCTGAGACAGCTTGGTGGCTGTTTATTTTATGTATTTACTATTTTTTTTTAAATTTGTAGAAATATGTCCCCAGAGTGATTGTAATGCAAGGACAAGAGCAGAATCAGAAGTATGCAGCCTGAGTCGTGAGGCCAGGAGAGAAGGTGGTATGAAATGTGCTGTTACACATGGAATGCTTATGCAGGCTCTGTTCCAAAATGAATACGGGAGATAAATGGGATATCATCGATAACTGCAGACCTGTTTATAAACTGTGAATTTTATCTCTAACATCACCCCATATTCCAGATGGAAAAATCTGAGTCACAAAGAAGGCAAGTAAATTAGCTGCTAGAAGAATATTACAGAATCATGGGGTGAGCCTTGCAAGTTTCCAGAAGTACAGGTGGACTGCCTGGGCTCAGCTCACCTGATCGACAAAAACAGTGAGGTTTCCCCAAATCCGAGACAGACCAGAGTCTTGAGGAGCAGGAAACTCTGTGAAAAAGGAAAGGAGGTGAGGGGGTACAAAATTCTAAAGGTGCAGAAGAGCCCCTTTTAGGGACTGTCTGACGTTGGAGTGAGGTCCTGTCACTTTCAGAGTAGAGTTGAGCTCTTCTGCAAAGAAACTTCAGGAAAATCAATTTTGTTTGTTCATATTTCCCACATGGCTGCCTCATCTCCCCTTTCCTTCTTTTTTATCCTTCATTTCCTTTAATTCTGTGTCGTTTTTTTTCTCAGTTCTCCTCATTATTCTTCCTGCAGTTTCTTCCCTTATTCTTTTGTAGCATGGTAATATTTCAAAATATGATTAAGTGTGATTTTTTTTAAGTGTGATTTTTAGTCTTAGAAAGTCTCACTATTCCTCAGCCCCCTTCTGTTAAAACAGAGGTGATGGTTGCTTCCAGGAAAAAAACAACCTAAGACTAAGAAAGGGGACTTACCTAGTGTTTTGTTTTTAAAAATAAGCTATTGAAAAACCATTCAAGGACCAACACTGGGCAAATAAAGCTTTTTGTTTAGAAGAGTCAGACTCTTGTAAAAGACAACTGTTTTCTAAAACTCAAAAGCTTTCTTTTAAATTTCAAGGACCACAAGCTGGCTGATGAATAGCATAGAGTCTTACCATAGAATAGAACAGATGGAAGATTCTCTACAATGAGAGTTCCCTTTACACAGAAGAGTAACACCCCTTTTGGGCTGGGTGGGCATGTTTGCAGTCAGAGGGGCCACAGCTAGTGGGAAGATGCTGACTGCTCCCTGAGATGGGCCCACTACCAATAAATCCTTAGTATTGCCTAAGGTGTAGGGAAGCCTTCTTTGAGAAAAACTCTGGAGGGAAAGAATGATTATGCTCTCTTCCCTTTTGAAATGCTCAAGGGAACACTTGGTTGATGTCCTGTGCTCACATGGAATAGTTTTGGGAAAGTTGTAATGTGGCAGTGCCTTGTTTGGACAGAAAGAGGGCTGAGATTCCTCTTCTAGTTTCCTGTGGTTTGTCTGATATGCACTCAAAGATCCAAGATTTCCTGCTGATCCCACTGAGGTGATATGGAGATGATTGTGGTCTCACTGGGCTATTATCAAGGTGTCAATGGGACTACACTTCTTTCTCTAAAGTCAAATTGTTTTCTTGATATTTTCAGCTTCTAGAGGCCTCCCTTGTCCCTTGCTTAATGGCCTCTTTCTTCCATCTCCAAAGCCAACTCTATCACCTTACTTTGACCTGTCTTCTAAGATGACACCTCCTCCAGACTCCCCTCATCTGCCTCCTTCTTCCATTATTTAGAAGCCCTATTGATTATTTAAGGCCTATCCAAATAATTCAGGAGAATCCCTCCAATATCTCAAGGTCAACTAATTAGTAGCCTTGATTCCACATGCAATCTGAACTCCTGAGCTATGTCACATAGCATAGTCAGAGATTCTGAGGATTAAGAGGTAGACATCTTTGGGAGACCATCACTCTGTCTACCACAGGGGACTGCAAGGCTACAGGCCATTGCTAGGACACAAGATACCACTTACATCACCAACTGAGCTAAAAGGTACCCAGAACCAGGGATTAGGATAAGAGATATGCATCTATGATGTCATATAAGCTTCCTACTCTGGAAGAAGGCAAAGGAGGAGAGAGGTAAAAAAAAAAAAAAAAAAAAAAAAAAGTCATGAATAGTCAGAATTAACCTGAAGAGAGTCTATGATTCAAACTGGAAGAGACAGATAACCTTAAAATGATAAGATTGCAATTTTTTGCTGACATCAGTGGAACCAGAGGGCTTATTACCCAGTTGCTTGAGTTATAGAAAATAGAGAAAATTACAGGCATGCATATGAGAATAGCAGTCTATAAATTTCAGTGCTACCACACTTTTAAAGTTTATATTTCTTCTGCTGCTGTCACTTCTTTTATTTGATATTTTTTTCTCCTCTCTCTCCACAATGTTTCTCTCTTCTGCTCTCCAAAGCCCTTTGATTCTTGTCTTACTCCTTTACCAACTCCTTTTGTTATTCTCCCTCTTTCCAATTACATACCTCTCTTTTCCTTCCTTTCCTTCCTTTTTTTTCTGTGTTTTTACATATAACCTGGTTACAAGAAGAGAGAAGAGAGATGATACATGTCTTATCCATATTTTTGTCCCCAATACTTAGCACAGAGCTTGGAAGAGAACAGATGCTCAGTGACTATTTATTGAATAAATGAATAAATAAATTAAATCCTCAGCCATGCAGTAAGGAAGGGACACTGCAAGACGTCAAAGAGCACTGCTAGCATTCTGGAAACACAGAGAATAGCCAGGGTGCATTAAAAATAATGTTAATTAAGTCTGCCTTTATGATCCCAGTTTCTCCAGCTGTCAAGTGAATTATCACCTTTTAAACTTGCCATTTGGAAAAAGCTTTAAATTATAACCGTAAGATGGCAAAGGAGTCAGAGTAATTGGAATTAAATTTATATGGAAGAGTTTTCCTTTTTTACTGTTGTTTAAATAGACTCAAATAAATTGAAATAGCAAGAAACTTCCCCATGGATAAAGGTAACAAAATGTGATTGCCTTGCCCAAAGCTAAGAGCTGGGGATGAACTGACCAGGAAAGAATTATTCTCAGAACCAGCAAGCCAGAGTGCTCTGAAATCATGGGATAAGCAGGTTTCCCCCCTGAAAATAACCTGCTCTGAAAATAGCACACCATTCCCTAAAGCATGGGCAATAGCTCCAAATTATAGGAGGGTCCAAATTATGGGCTAAACACCTCCTGGTGATTGTGTTCCTGAAAATGTCACTTCAAAGAAAGGTATTTCTGATTCCATGAAGTGTTTGCAGGAAAAATACTGTCCAAATGAGACTTTAGATCTAGGGAAGCAGCAATATGGCACTAAAGAGGAAAGGGAACAACTTCTGAGTTGAGTAGGGAGCCAGGACAGCAAGGAAAAAGCCCTGCTTGCAGTTGAGATACTACCTGGTGTTACTTGGCCACAGGTGAAGTAGAAAGCATGGAGGGAGGTGGGCAAGAGGATACAAGTGAATTTTGTTTTTTTTTATTTTCAGTTGACAGGACAGTATATTGCATGCATTGTTTTATTTCATTTTTTCTACATCTTTTCAACATTTATAGCACTATGCTCAATTTTTCAGAGAAGAAAACTAAAATTGATCAATTTTTAGCAACTTGATACATGTATACAATTTAATGTTGGACCTGGGATTTGAACTTGAGTCTGTATTACTAAGCCTTGTACTTAGTCACTGTGTTACATGAGGAAATGCTACACTTCCTCAATACAGTCATTTTTAAAATTTATTTGTTTGCTGTTACCTGTAACTATACAGATTATATATTGGCCCATGTAGAATTTGCATGTGTCCACCGGAACCATAAATTAAAGAACAAATCATCCCAGTCACAGAAAGTGGTCAAAAAGCCAAGATTAGTCACAATTATGACCATCATTACAATTGCCTTCTCACAGCCAGAAAGCTGGTCATGGATTATCAGATTGTGGAGTCTGGCCGCTGCCTCTTGCAAATTCTTCTTGATAGCTCCAAAGCAGGATACTTAAAACAAGAATACCGTAAGAGGGGAAAGAGGGGAAAACATACCTCCAGAAAACAGCCTAGACAAGTTAAAAAAATAGCCTCTAACTGATGTTTTCCTTCTAAATGTTGGATATGTACATATGATTGGTAAAGCTCTAATTTGCATTAAGAACCCTAGTTTTGAGGGAATCTTGGAAATCTAGTTTTTACTTTTACAGACTATGGGATTTAAAAAAAGACACAATAGAAGGAGGTGAGAATAGTTGCTAGGTGCCAATTTTACTTATCCAACTCATACTAGAAATAAAGAATTTTGTTTTCTAGCCTCTGTTGTGGAAGAAGGTAAAGATTAAAGGATGAGAACGTGGGCTGATATGCCAAATATAGTGTCTTTCTTATAACAGGTTATATGTCATCCAAAGAGAATTAATTTCAGGATCTTCACAGGAGCAAACTGAGAAAAGTTTTGCCATTTCTCACTCACTGGGGTTGAACTCAGAGGCATGTTGCCCTAAGTGCTCCTGGAAGCCATCTTGCAACCTCAAAAGGAAGTAAAGCTAAGAAATGGAGAGGAAGTAACAAATGCAGAATTGTATTATTCAGGTCCTTTTATTTCACTGCACTTGAGGCCACATCTACTCTTCTACCATTTGTAAGCTAATAAATGCCATTTAAAAAACAACCACCACCACCCTGTTTCCTGCCACCCTCAACCAAAAAAATGTCCATTGGTATATCCTCAAATAATGTTAAAAGGGAAAGAGGCCTCAGTTCTTCATATAACCAATTATAATACAGAATAAAGATACTGTTAAGGCCAGGGATAGCATAATTACTCCAATAATTTAAGACATGGTAAACAGAAATGGATTTAATTTGTAAGAAAGGTGGATAGCTAGATTGGCACACAGAGCAAGGTTCTGTTTACAGGACCCTTGCCCTGGGAAGAAAGAGAAAATATGATTGGAAAGGAAGCCAGCAGGCAGATTGATGTCCCCACATAGAACACTCAGTGCTGTTAAAGCCCTAGAGTCAAAGGAATGGATGGACCAGTATTCTAATAGGATTATTCACCAGCATTTATTTTGTTTCCCCTTCTAGGCACACAGAGGATGGTATTTCTCATCTACCTTGCAGCTGGTTAGAACATAAGAACAGTTTCAGTCAATAAAATATGACCATAAATGACATGTGTCACTTCTGAATAGAGACCTAGCAAAGCATTTGCATAATTCTCTAGTCTCTCTCTCTCTAACTAACAAAGCCATGGACTGTATATGGGACAATTATAAGATAATGGATGCCATCATCAACTCATGTGGATCATGTGATATGAGCAAAAAAAAATCAACTTTTATGGTGTTAAGACACTGAGATTCTAGGAGAGACTTCAGGAGATTTTACTTCAGTATCACCTACTCCATACTAACTAATATTGTGGTATTATTATGAAATGAGAAATCTGATTCTATTACCTTTATGGAAGAGCAGTCATTCCAAGACAGAGCTAGATCAGATATGGCCATTTGTGCTGACCATAGGGTTGATGAGACCAAATCAAACATAGTGGAATCCTAAGAAGATCTTCAACCAATAGAGAAGAGATATGTTGATGTAATGAATAATAGGCATCAGAGTAAGGTCTTTTTTCAAATACTAACTTTTGCTATTTAATTGCTGAGTGCTAACCTATCAAATTTTAAATGTTTCTGAGCCTCAATTTATTTATCCATGAGACAGAAATAAAACTGTAATTCTTGTAATAATATTGTGAAACTGACTTAAAATGCATGTAAAAAATATGGAAGGTATTCAATAAATGCCCTTTTGCAAGTAAAGAAGCCAATGTTCTCACAAAGTAAAAATAATTAATCAGAATCATACAGTGATTTAAAGAAGCCAGTAACAGAACCAGATGCCCTGACTCCAACCCCAGAATGATTATCCTGTTCTCCATAATCTGTGTCTTCATGTAACTACAGATTCCATACAACTGAGAATGTGAATCATGCATTCCCATTTATATGGTTACAACACAGTCATTCAGTGTACATTGAATAACTGGCACACATAAATATGTGATAGTCATTGTTCTTATTTCTCATAACCCTTCTGTTCCAGGGTTAATTTGTCCCATAGCCAGCTCAATACTGGATTCTTCAATATACTGGGAAAAAGGAACATTTACAGTCTTCCTTTTGCTTTTATATATATGTACATGTATTTAATGTAGCTGATATGAGGTCACAAATACCCCTTAGAACTGAAGTATTCCCCAAGAGGAATGAAATGTCCCCAGACTAATGGGATAGAGAACTTTTCACCTGTAGTTCATTCGTTCAAATCCTCTCTGATGAGGTCAGTAATAAGTCATTACTATTATACAGCTGTTCAGTGACCTATGTAAAATAAGTTGGAGGTCTTATTTTTGTTCATAGAGCACCAGGTATTAGATTAAGTGAAAAACTACATTGACACCAACATTATAATCTGAATAGGAAGATAGTGTTGATGCTTGGTTTGGAGAGGAGCAGATAGACCAAATATTATTTCCTGACCATCAGAGTTGGGTCATTTCAGAATTGGGAGAGGAGAAGCTGACATTTAAGATGTGTTTCTTTTTACCCTAAGGAGAAGTTGTGCTCTTAATTCCTTAAACAATATATTTGTTGTACACATAATAATAAGATTTTTTTTAAAAAACCTTACATACTAGAGTAGATTGATATATTAACTATTCCCAACTAATCACATTTCTTGGTATTCACATCTTTTACAATCCCCTCCCACATTTATTCAGTGCTTAGCCACATGATTTGCTTTGGCCCACAGAGAGAACAACACATGTAACACCAATAGGAGTTAGATAAATGCTTGTACATTGGGATTTGCATTTTTGGAACCCAGATACCATAAAGAAGTTGTGATATGTTGAGGTCTCCACATGGATGTTCAGCAGCTCATAACCCCAACCAAATGAGTGAGTGCACCCTGGAACAGCTAGCTCTCTGATAACCTGCCATCTGATGACAAAGGCATGAATGATCCCATCAAATACTGCATGGAGCTGAAATAAACTGTCCCAGTTGAGTCACAACTAATTTGCCATCCCACAGAATTGTGAAGAAATAATTATTACTTGTTTTAAACCACCAAGTTCTGGAGTATTGTGTTATGCAGCAAATACTAACTAATATAGAAATCAATATTCTGACTTCATTCCAGATAAAGCTTTATACAGGTTTCCCTTCAAAATCACAATTTGCTTGTCTGTTTATTCATTCAATAAATATTTTTTGAAAATCTTCCATGTTCAACTCATTATAATAATTATAATGATGCAGCAGTAAAACAAACAAGTAAAATACCAGTTAAGACACTTTTTCTCATGGAACTTCAAAGTGATCTCAAATTGATGGCCCAGAGTATAAGTCTGGCTTACAAAAATGTAACACTTGGCTCACAAGTTATTCTTTAAAATATTGATTTAACAATTGGAAGTTTTTACATTAAAATTGTAAACTACAATTTCTTTCACACTCAGAAGAAATGGGTCTGTACTTGGTATAAGGTAAAATTGGCTGAAATAAATAATGGCTGCTCTTGCCCTCCTTGGATGGGGTATGGCCTCTCCAGATCCACCATTTCCATCATTACCTGTCTTCTCCACAAATGTAAAGACTACTGTTATTTATTCTTATTTTTGCAGAATTGTGTCATCATTTTGTTTTGTTTCGTTCTTTGCCTGTGTGGCTATCTGTAGGCTTCTAAGTCTAAGACTCCCTATATACAAGATCTAGTGGAGCAGATAGAGAAGATTATCCAGAAAAAAAATGTAAATACAGAAAGACCATTAGACATGGAACCTAACAACGAATAAATGAAGATAGCTAAAGTGGTCTTTCCAAAATCCAATAATCTGTTCCTTGAACCCTGCACTGAAAAGATTTAAGGCACTCAGTACATCATCCTAAGAGTTAGGTATATCAGGCCATAGAACCATTTTTCAGGAAATGTATCCATTTCTCTATGTGCCCATGGATATCCTATGTCACAAAATGGTTATTACCTTTCAAACGTCAGAAAAACACAGGTCTGCGCTGCAGGTTGCATAAAGCTGGGCCTGCAGAGCCTAGTCAGGCAACATGACAGAGAGAAGAAATACCAAAATCCTTAAGCCATCAAGCTCCAGAAGGAGCTCAAGTAGAAAAGATTTCACATTGACCTTGTGTTGTTAGGCATTCAATCTATCTTCCTCCTGGCCCAGAATCTGAATCTATTCCAAGATTAGAACCTGAAGAAAACAAATGTATATTTCATTAAAATTGATTTATAGGGTATACAGCTTCTATTTTATAAAAAATCGCTTTTGTATTTTTGTATATCCCCTCAAAATCTGGGGCTCCAAGTTGCTCAGAAGGTATTGTCAGCTTTCCATGGCAGCTGGCAACACTCCTACAAACATGTCAGTTTCAGATAGCACTTTGACTCTATCTTCAAATCTTATGGAAGATAAATTAGGAACAGAAAATGCTGGAGGAATAGTGGATATGAAATAATGTCATCATTATCCTATAATTTATAGTGCTGTTCAGCACAAAATATCCATTATCAGCAGTGCCTTTGACTATGTGCTTATAACAGTTTAGATTTTGTATATAAAAGTCATATTTTACAAGAGTGAATTGTCATCAATTGGCATTGGGAAAAGGTTTGCTGTTTTTGTTTTCTCCTGTTAGAATTTTGTCATTGTTGTGACAGGTAGAAAAATATGTCTCTTGGCATTTGAGTGGAAGCTAGTATATGCTAGACTATTTCCAAGATTGGAAAACTGCAGCGTGGGGACTAAATGCATCCCCACACATGTTTTATATATAAAGCTTAATTAGAATATGGCCCGTTCATTTATACATTGTCTACATTACTTCTGTGCTACTGGTGTGGAGTTGAGAAATTCCAACAGTGACCTAGTGGCCTACAAAGCCTAAAATATTTACTTTCTGTATGGCCCTTTATTTAAAAAAAGTTTGCTGACCACTGAACTGGATATTTTCCTTGGCTCACTTGGGGAAAATGCAGATCATCTATGAGAGATCAAGGTAAAAATGTAGATTAAAGTGGAAAAAGTTCTCATAATCCTCTAGATGAGTTAAACATGATAATCTTGGTTGCTATCAGACCATCTGCTACAATTCTCTCAATTACAGATGATGGAAATGTGGTAACTTACCTCCAAAGTGAGTCCTCAAATGACTCATGCCCCTAGCAATTGGCTATACCCTTCTGTTGTTGGTCCTCACACCTAGAATCCAGTTAGTCCGGTGACTAGTTTGTGAGCAATGAAATGCAGGCCTCAGGTCAGTATGGTAATGTATGACTACTTAGGCCAGGTCCTAGGAAGCCTTGCAGCCAGTGCCCCATCACCATCTGCCCCCACCACACCACACCTTCCTTTCAATTGTCTACCACTATCTCTTTTAAGCAGCTGTCCATTCAGTACTTCATTCACGCAACAGATATATTACTGAGGATCATTTTTAACCAGTACCTTCACAGGCTCAGGCAGTATTGCCAGGTCCCAGAAGCTCTGTCTGGTCAGAAAACAGACATGCAAACAATGATGACTCAAGGTGGTATGTAAGGGAGGAAGTGTGTAAGGTAACTGAGACCTTGAAGATCTTTCTAGAAAGTCAGAGAAGGCTTTGCAGAACAGGTAATCATCAAATGGAGTCTTAAAGGAGAAATAGCATTTTGCCAAACAGACTGATGAGACGGGTTGGTCCGAAGAAAGAACATGACCATGAACAGCTTTCTAAGCAAACAAAAGAAAGTTACGGAGAAATGACAGTTTATCTTTTCATGAAGTCTTTACCTCATTCTCTATAGCTTCTACTCTTTAGTGGTGGTTTCACTAGTTAAAATCAACCAGACAAAGTCTAATACATTCTCTACTACTTTTAGAGGGCAAAGTATACTTTCCATTGAAATATATATAAATGTATGTGTGCAAATATATATATTTGAATGGAATTTGGATTTCACATCACAAACACTCCATTTGGTGAAATATGTATGACATTATAAAAACTAGGGGATCCCTGGGTGGCTCAGTGGTTTGGTGCCTGCCTTCTGCCGGTTGTATAATCCTGGAGACCTGGAATCGAGTCCTGCATTGGGCTCCCTGCATGGAGCCTGCTTCTCTCTCTGCCTGTGTCTCTGTCTCTCTTTCTGTGTCTCTCATGAATAAATAAATAAAATCTTAAAAAAATACACATATACATATGAAGTATATTTACACATATATATTTATATTTCATTCAAATACATATAAATGCATATGTGTATATATGTATATAAATATATATGTTATATATGTATATATATATAGTGTCATGCATATTTCACCAACCACAGTGTTTATCACATGAAAAACCTCGTTAAAACATTCCCCAAGTATATTTTGACTAAGATAAATAATTTCTTTCCCAAAAGACAGCGCTTTAGTTACTTGGAGACCCTTACCATGTTCTATAAATCTTCTCTTATCAATGACAATTTTCTCAACTCATTTGATTCCTCCCATATGAAAGGACTTCAAGTGCCTTTCATTTGATGGCTTTTATCTATTGAGTACCTGCTATGTCTTAGACAATGTGCTAGACACTAAGGACATGACACTGAACCAGACCAAGCCCCTGAATCCAAATCTCTTTGAAATCCTAGTTGATTTTTTTCTGAGTGACTCTAATTTTCCTGTGTCCCGCATAAAGTTGTACAACTGAAGACTGGATCCCAGGCCTGATCTAAATTAATTTGCCTTATTAATTGGATACCATATCATTTACAAGATAAATTATCATTCAGTTGGGGGGCTTAGGGATTGATGTTTTCCCTTACACCCATTTATCCTAAACTCATGCACATTATGTCCCAGGTCCACACAAATTTAGTATGAGAAATATCCTCATACTCCCAATGATATTAATGAGTGCATTTAATTTAATTTCTACACTTAATGAAAGAAATTGTGCAAAAAAGATATTTTTATACCATTAATGAGACCTCATTAGTGAGGAGGTTGGCTTGTGAAGGAACAATAAGAAGTCACTTTTTAAGATAACTTAACCCTTTTCTCTGAGAGAGAGAGAGAGCATATGGTTATTGCTTAATTGAAGAGCTCTCTATTATATTCTCCTTTTCACCTAATAGAGATCAAAAGGGCAGGTGTTAATTGGTTATTCTTGGCAAGAATTATGTTGAAAAAATTAGGAGTTTTTAGAGCCTAAATAAGAGAAGATGGTAGAAGACATGTATTTTTCTTTTTTAAGATCTGATGGATTGTCATATGGAAAGTGACTTATTCTGTGGGGGCTAAAGAAGTAAAATCAAGAGCCATATGTTTAAATGACAAGGCAATTTTTAAAGAGGAATAAAAACGAAGAACAGAGTCCTATGCATCCCAGGGTAGAGACATATCTAGGAGAATTCAATTATTCCTCAAATATTAGTGGACTAGCTGACTTTTAAGACTTTTTATACCTTAAAATACCAAGCATATGCCCATTATATATCCCTTTTGTTTATATATGCATTCATATACATCTATTATATAAAAGCATATTTGCTAACCGGAAGAAATGCACAAAGTACCACAAAAGGAGTACACATGAACACATACATACACACAATTCTGAAAATTTAGATCCCCAAATATCACTTTATAAGAAATCATTTTTTAGCTTTCTTTTTACTATTGCTTGGTCATACAATAGAAATACCTACTCTTTGTGAGTAAAATAACTACTCATCTCTCTGCCTCCAGATAACTTATCTGTTGGTGAAATTGAGAAAATGGAATGCCCTTGGAATTGATGAATATACCTCTGGTTCTGCATCAAGGTAGCAGTGTGCCAAAATGAAACCAAGACCTGCCTTTCCTACCTTGTCTATAATTTGAGATCAGTTGGTGTGAGTCTGCAATTCTTTTTTTTTTTTTTTTGTAAATTTTTTTATTGGAGTTCGATTTGCCAACATATAGTATAACACCCAATGCTCATCTCGTCAAGTACCCACCTCAGTGTCCATCACCCAGTCAATCCATCCCCCCACCCACCCACCTTCCACTACCCCTTGTTCATTTCTCAGAATTTGGAGTCTCTTATGTTTTGTCACCCTCTCTGATTTTTGCCACTCAGAGTCTAATTCTTACAGCTGTCTGATTACATGCTTACTTAGGTGGGACATCTCAAATAAATTTGGGGCAAAGGATTAGAAAATGTGATTCTTTCCATAGATCAAATCATATCCAACACAAGCATCCTAGAAATGATGATTTCTAATTATAATTTATCTGTGATTACTTCCCAATGGGTTAATAATGTCAACCTCATCAATAAATAACAGTTTTGAATAGGTGTCATCAAAATATGAGGGAAATTTTTAATTATTCACTGATATTCAGTTTCCACTTGTTAAAATTAAGACAACAAGTCTAAATGGAGTGTTTATGCTAAGCCCCACATCACTAAACTGAGACTTAATTACAATTTTGTCTTTTCCAGAAATGGAATCTTAAGCTAATCGATCAGAAATCATCTGACTAGCACTAGTTTGTAATCTGTCTCATAGATCTCTGCCATCCCCTAAAGGAAAGAAACCTTGCAATTACCAACCTGCTTTTTTGCTTACTGTAATTTCCTTGTTCCCACTCCCTTCTGCCTATAAAAGTCTTTCAATTTGTACAGCTCCTCAGAACTCCTTTCTATCTACTAGACTGGATGCTGCTTGATACATGAATCATTGAATAAAGCCAATAAAATCTTTGTAATGCATTCAGTTGATTTTTTTCCTTTTTTAAAAAATTGAGACACAGGTGACACACAATGTTCCATTAGTTTCTTGTGTACAACATAGTGATTCGACTATACGCTATGCTCTGCTCACCCCAAGTGTAGCTGCCATCTGTCACCACACAACACTATTAAGATACCATTAACTATATTCCCTATGCTGTACCTGTTATCCCTGTGAATTTTGTTTTTTAATACCCTGAATGAACATAAATTACAAAGATAAGAAGTACATATGAAATTCATACAGTGCACTTGTAGGTGGAATCTTTAAAAAAAGAAGAAATCAAACTCAGAAACAGAGTAGAAAAGTGGTTGGCCTGGGCTAGGGGCCTGAGACAGGTAGAGAATGTTTGGTAAAAGGATGTAAACTCTCAGCTATCAGATGAATGAGATCCAAGGATCTCACATAAAACAGGGTGACTATAGCTATAACACCGTATTGTATATTTGATATTTGTTAAGACAGTAGAGCTACATGTATTTACCTCCCAAAAAAGACAAATACATGAGGTGATGGATGAGCTAATTAATTGGATGGTGAGGTAAAGGATCCTTTTATAGTGTATGTGTATATCAAATCATCATGATGCACGCTTTAGATATCTTACAGTTTTATGTGTCAATTATACTTTGATGGAGCTAAAACTTATCAATATAATGCATATTGTAAATGGGTCTATATTTCAGCAATTCTTAAGCCTGTAATCTTTTCTTTGGTAATTATGGAGGTCGTAGGTATTAGGGATAGATCAAAGAGACTTCTCCTCCCCTGCATTATTCTCAATGATTTAGCCCCTTTATTTTATAATACTGTTCATATCATGCATTGGGCTGAACATGGCCAAGACTGTTAAGAGCAACGCAGGTGGAAACAACCCACCGCTCTCCACAGAAACATGAATTGCCTAAGTCCATCTGCTCACCTTAGTTAGTGTTTGGCTGCTCAATAGTGTGGTATCATGTGGATAGGGGTGGGGGGACAATTTAGTATAAAGGGGAGGACATTAAATTTGAAACCAAAGACTAGTACACTAAAACCATTGTGGTTTTTTGATATGGTTGGTTAGTTTTCTTTATTTTTTTAATTTTTATTTCTTTCAAAGAGAGAGAGAGAGAGAGAAATTATGCTCACTGAGCACTTTTCTAACAGACTGGACCCCCTGTGAATGCTCAAACTATGTCATGCAACTCTATCCCTCATTAACCACAATGACCATTTTTTTTTTTTTTTTGCTTTTTCTGGAATTCCGTCAGCTGATTTCCTCCTGTCATTTCCTCTTCCTCAAAAATGCTTTTAATTTCCTCTCCCCAATGTCTCCTACCATCTCTCAGAACCTTGTTGAAATGTCACATTATCAGTGAGATGCTCTCCTACTACCTTAGCATTCTTAGGGAAAAAAAGTGCCTCATCCATGTCACAGTCTTTGGAGACTTAGTTTCTCCCTCATCTGTACATGAAGGAAAATAATATGCCACTGTTACAGGGTTGTAAGATTGTATCATGGGTGATGATGCATATCTGTTATCACTATCTAATTGACACATATTATACACACAAAACACATTTATTTTTTGTTTTCTGCCTCTGATAAGAATATAAGCTCCATGAAAGCAGGGATTTACATTTCTTTTGTTTCCTGCTATATTTTCAATGTCATTGAGAGCCCCTGGCATGTGATAGAGATTTGATAAGTCTTTATTGAGTGAATAAATAAATACATAAATACGATAGGAAAAAATTTAGAATTTTAAGCCAAGTAGGTATGGCTTCAAAGCTAACATGTTTGTCCCACCATTCTATGCTAACCTGTCTCTTTTCTATTCATGCAAGAGCCATTTGCTCCAGCACTGGATATAATATCTTACTTGAACTCCATTAACAAGTAAGTGTGAAGGTGTTCATTGTGCATTATGTAAGAGGTCAGAAGTTCCCCAAAAAAGATCTAAAAAAATAGACTCAAGATGATACTTGTAATTCAGACACAGAAATGTGCATTCTATTTAGAAATGTATCTCAGGAAATGAGTCCAGAAAAGCCCAGAGCAGTAGACAAAGCAGAGACACAGACCTAGTCATGCCTGAGAACCAGAGTGTAACATGGGTAGAAATTATTTTGAGTCACGAAACACATTTTTAATTCTGATGTCAACAACTGTTAGCTTCAATATGGAAGAACATTATCTTACTTTACCATTGTAAGATTGGGTAGGAGGGAGAGGTTCCAAATGCCAACCTTATTGGATATTGGGATTTTTACAGAATCAGCTGGGGTGGTAAGGCTTTCACTGTGGATTTTCACAGAATTCTAATAAAAAATAATAGAATTTGAGGTGGATCTCCTCACCCTTAGAGGCTGATACTGATGCTTCTTCTGCACTCAAAATGTTTTCCTAATGACCCATTGTTCATTGGAAGAAAGCATTGAAAAATTACTGACTTTTCAATGCAGCAAACAAAGGGTTGAAACAGATCTGTATTGCTTGCTAACCAAACGTAGGAGCATTTCATCTTGCTGATTTTATTTCCCTTCTTTCTGAATAGTAGAATAGTACCCAAGTAGCTTGATTTGAGAGTCCCTGATCTTAATTGCCATGCTAGTTGCATGCTACACTTTTACCCTGAAAGGACCCCACTCTTTCTCTTCTTATCCTTTATATTGCTCAAATGTCACTTCTTCCAAAAAACCTTTCCAGACCCCTTGGCCTAGGAGAGGGTGTAATACCTACTCTCATGTGTTGTATGCCTTTCCTTATAGCACTTTCTATCTTTTGTAATTGTTCTTCCATTTCTGTGATGATTTTATTATATGTGTGTATATATATATATATATATCCCTGTAGGCTCTAGGCTTTGTTAAGGTAGGGCTTTTAGGGTTTGCTGAGCACCATATCCTCAGTATTCAGCATAATACCTTGATGAGAGAAATCCCTGAACAAATGTGTGTTCAACGAACATGTATACACATGTGAAAATATGAAACAGTGATTATATTAGCAACTTAGAGTTCATTCCTCTGTAGCCTCTTTTAAGTTTGTTTCATTCTCTGTGTTTCTGCCCAGACCCAGGAGGGTAACTGATTCCAATCTGTGCTCTGAGTCATGTTCACAGTGAACTGGGTTTCGGTGCCCCCCACACCCACTTGAGGTTACTGCCTGGGCAGAGATAATCAACATGGCCACTGTGCAGAAACTCCAGCCTAAGGTGGTGTTTAAGAGCTAAGAATCATTGTAATTTCAATTACAAGAGAGCCTAAAATTATCTTCTTCACACATTCTCCCCATTTCCCAGGGCCCCACATCAGAGCTGAAAGGCAGAACTCCACCCTCCAGCCCCAGACTTTTCCTACAGCAAAACTCAAAGATTATAGGCCTTAAATGACTCTCCCTGTGGCTCCAGGAGTTAATTTATAGCTTGGTTGCAGCTTATGAGGCTGCATAAGTCAGTTCACAATAGTGAGTGTGGGGAGAGATCAATCATGACCGTTATGTTTTCGGTGTGCTTCTCCAAATGTGAGGAGAGCTGTATTTTCTTTTTTTCTTTCGATGGGGAATGGGCACCCAGCTGTCTCAGCTGTTAGGGAGTTCAAGAAATGATATAATCTACTGTCCTAAAAACTTACCTGGAGTGTTCTAAAATAACAGTACAAGAGAAGACTCATTCTTTTCTTTTCTTTTTTTTTTTTTCTACTTTTCTCTCCAACTGTATAACTTGAGGACTAAAACAGATTCTTTACAAGTCTTGGTTTAAACCCAACATGATTACTTAGATCTATGTATTCATGGTGAAAGAGGATTTAGCAGAAGGGCTAAGATTAGGGAGATGTAAGGCACAGGTCTGGATATAAAATGTAAGGAAGTGCTCAAAGCCTCAGTAATCAAGACAAATAATATTTTAATGTAATATTTGTAATATTTGAGGAAAAAAGTCAAAATTAAGCTCAAGGTTCTATGATGAGAAAAATGTCAACAGCATTTTTCCTTTTGCCTCAGGCTATAGTATTGCTGAGTATATCAAGCCTTTATTTAAACTTCTAATATTTTGCCTGTAGAACATTTTGCTTTTTAAAATATTACATATCATATTATTTATCTTGATTACTGCATTATTTGGATCTCCCTTAAATTGTATCCCTGAGATAAATGTCTCATTAGCCTCATCTTTGCCCAGACCTGGCTTTGCTTAGTGAAAGAGAAGTTAGGAGACAGAATGGTCCCAGAGCCATCTGTGTAAGTGGAGGACCTTGGGAATATCACAAAATCTGTGAGTTACTTTAACTCTCCTCTCAGCAGCATGCAAAGAGTTTTTCACCTACAGATGCAGCCTCAGCCAGTGTCTGAGTCAACCAGAAGATGGATAAGATCTAAAATAACATCAATAATAGCTGGAATTTACCTATCATGTTTTTATGGCAGATACTTTTACATGGATAAAAATGATAATATTTGAAAAAAAATCAAATTGATGCATTTTAACTTCCTTGTTTTTTCCGATCCTAAAGTTTTATTTTCCCCAGATAAGGGTGGCAGATCACCCCTAGCAGGGTGATAAGCTTGAAAGCTGGGTCTGGAAGACCAAATTAAAGGTTTCCATATAAGGAATGTAGGAATAGTTACAGTTAACACAGCCCATATACCAAGTACTGTTCTATGCACTTTGCATATAAAATTCTTATACATCTTTAAGAATCTTATGAGATAAATAATTTAATATTTCTACTTTCAGATAGAAAACTGAGGTGTAAGAGGTTAGTCAAACTGATTTGATCAAAGTCAACTGATTGTTTAACACACTACCCACTTAAATCCGTATACCACTGAGCCTCTTTGATACAGATACAAATATTGAAAGGGGAGAAAAAAGCCCATTCTGGCTCTGGGACCAGTGAAAAGACAAAGATGGAATAATAGTCAGGCTGTGTCATGATATGCTACACTAACAATGAGTCTCAAATGTCTCCATTTAATTCTGAATCACAGAGAGTCCCCTACAATCTGGTGGCTTAACAGACAACTGCCTCTCTGCAATTCAGTGAACCAGGATGCTTCTTTCTTGTGGCTCCACCATCCTCATGAGGTCTCCATAATCACCCATGATAGAGGAAAAATCAATTGAAGAATCCTGCCAGGATGTTTCCCTGCCACAGTGCATAAGTGGCTCAGGTCACTTTGCTCCTGTTTCAGTGTCCACAAATAGTAGCAAGGCCCTATCTAGATAAAAAGAGGTTCAGAAAATAGTCTCTCACATGCCTAGAAAGGTGAATCAGATTTAATATGGGAAAGCACTAGGAGAAAGGCAGGAATTGCAAGCTGCTTTGATTTCTCTACTTCCAGGGTCCAACTCCCTGAAAGGAATCTTGCTGTGTTGTTCTATTTTTAGGTAAATACTTTGGGAAGATAAAATGTTCCTGCTCCTTTGCTCATTTGTGCCCTCAGAACGAGGCTGCCTAGCAAACTGTCCCCTCTGCCTTCACTCCCTGAACTGGGTGAAAGGAGGGGCAGTCACACAGGGTACATGGGTTGGTGAGAGGTAGCAGGACACAAGAGAGGGTCAGAGTTTAGCTCTCCAGATTCTTATGTGGTATGAGAGAATCAGGAAGTTCCTAAGGGCCCAGAATAGGGAGGATGCTCTTCTCTGAAAGTTCTGGCTAATGAACTTGCCAGAGAGACCCTGCAATAGGAACAGAGTAGACCTCCAAACAGGGCCAGGGCCAGGGGACAGATTGAACCCACAACAATGACCTAGGACTCCAGCTTTCACTGAAATCAATGTGAGTGCCAAGCAGTTACAGAGTATAAATGAGATCCATTGGGGGTAGGGTAGAGAAGACCACATGGTTGACAGCTATAGACCTCAGGGGCCCCAACACTTTGTCCTCACATACTCCATATACACTAGGGTGCTTTGGCAAGAAAAAAAAAACCAAGAAGTAGATTAATTAGAAGATCCCTAAAAGTCATTATTTTTATCCAAATAAGACTAGTCATCACTCGGAAGAGTTGTGTAGTAGGCAGAATCATGGCCCCCACAAAGATATCCATTTCCTAATGCCCAAAACTCATAAATATGTCACCTTAAATGGCAAAGAAGACTTAAACAGATGTGATTAAGGGTACCAGACTTTAAGATTGGGAGATTAACCTGGATTATCTGGGTGGACCCAATCTAACCATGATTCCTTAAAGGGGGAGAACCTTAGACGGGTCAGAAAGAGACTGATGATGGAAGTCAGAGGTGTGAAATGGACGATGTGATTTGAAACTGGAGAGAAGAGGTCTCACACCAAGCCATGCATAGCCCTCTAGAAGGTAGAAATGCCCCTCATGGACTACCAAAAAGAAAACGGGGATCTAGGTCTGAACAATAGCAAGAAAGTGAAGTCTGCCAACCACCTGAGTGGGCAGGAGACAGATGCTCCCCTCAAGCCTCCAGAAATGAACGCAGCACTGCCAAATCCTTGACTTCAGCCCAGTGTGGCCTGCATGAGTGTCTAACCCCTAGGACTGCAAGATAACAAATCTAGCTTGTTTCGAGCCACTAAGCTTCTGGTGATTTGTTATGGCAGCAAAAGAAAACTAATACAAGCTCTATAAATTAGAGTGAACCAAGACTGTTTTGTTGTTATTGCTACTACCTGATGTTTGAGGGCTCATGAGGAAGCCCAGACTATGTTTTTCTCATTTCCATTTTCTCTGCATATCTGAGTTGTAATAGGAACCATTTATGTGAACCTGTCACATATACCTTATGTTACTCTTTTCTCACAATAACTTCACAAAGAATGTACTGGTGTAATTCTTATTTGCAGATGTGAAATTGCTAGTTAGTGAGGGCAAGCACGGTATCTAAGATCACTCTACTAGTAAGGGCCCAAACTGGGGTTCAACTGGCTCCATCTAATGCTCAACAATGAGTCCATGTTGTTTCAGTGTCTCTAGCCTCTGCTTAGAGTCTTGTCTCTCTCAAGTACTTCCTCCCCAGCTTCTAAAATGCAAATTTTTTTCTCTTTGCTATGTGAAATTATAGGCTGCTGATCTTGACCCAGCATATCTCCCAGCCTCATCCCCCAGCCCCCTTTCTGTTACTATCCAGCTGTACTGACTACTTCCAGCTCCTGTATATAGTGAACTCATTACACCTCACAGCTTTTGTTTAAGCTGCCTCTATGAAGCTAGTCTCAAGGTCCCTTGACTGAATATATATTTCCATCAGGAAATTTTCCCATGAGACCCAGATATCTGCCATTCCCCCACTAGGTATCTGCTTTGGCTCCCATCTACATCCAATTATCATTACTGGGCTAAGTTCCACCTTAGACCAAGCTCACTTTTGCCATTCCCCTGATTTGATGGGTAATTTTGATCAAGACTCCCTCAGTACCCTCAGCAATGGACTGCATATGAACTAGACTCACCAAACCATCTCGAATCCTTATCTCCACAGTTGTCTCTTGCAAGCCTTATTGATTTCAAAGAAATTCTTGATGCCACATTTCATCCATGACAGCCAGCCTACTTCAAGGGCCTTTTTGGTGCTACAGTAACCAACGGAACTACATCAGAAAAGTCAAGAGTCAATAGAATTCATCTCATATGACACACATTATGAAAATCCAATAGTTGTCATTCATCTTGTAGACTTTGAGAATGAACTGTATGCATACCAAGTCATGGATGTGAGTTATAAACACAGAAATTAACCAAGAATCCCCCTTTTTGGTCTGAGTGTTCATTTCTTCCAATTCCTTTCTTCTAGTCAAAACTCATGAATTGGAGTTTGTATAAATTTTGTTCCTAACACACTGTTTCCAAATGTGATTCGAGCAACATTTAATTCATCAATTTCCCTGGAGTGAGGTGGTCAAATAATTTTGGACAATGCCGCCTAGTATAACTCCTTCTTGGAGATTCAAACAGTTTGTTATTGCAGCAGAGATAGTATTTAACTATGTTAAACCCAGAAATTTCCAAATTTATTTGCTCATAGGATCTCCTTTTTTCATTTGTACCCATTTGTACTCTCCCATGCCAGTATTTTATCCTTTGGGGGTTGCTAGCTTTGTCAGTTCTGATCATGCTTACATCTCCATGTGCTCTGTTGAGAGGAAATCCTTCTTTACTTCTTCCTTGTGGAGCCCATCAGTAACCCAGGCCATGAAGGAAGCCTACCTCTGCCACCTCTACCATCCTTGTAACATCCTACACTCCCTTACAGAAGGACTTTGCCCTATTAGCCTGCCTCAATCAACTGTCTCTCTAAGACAAGATAATGCTCATAAATCCTCTGGTGGAAATATTATTGTTCTTCACTGTGGAGGGGGAAATCTTGAAGCCCCTTCTTTTAGGGACCCCCATTGCACTTCCTGACTAACATAACTTAATTCTCCTGCCCCTATATCTCCTACATCCAACTATTTCCCAGAAAGCTGCTCTTCTTGAAGTTCTTGAAGTTCAAGAGTGATTGGCACAGTCTTTCTGATTCTCGTAGGTAAGCTATCTTCAGAATCCCCTGGAAGGCTTGTTAAAACACCGATTTCCTGGATCCCACCCTGAGTTTCTGATTCAATAAGTCTGTGTTGAAGGCCAAGAATTTGCATTTCTAACAAATACCTAGGTCCTTAATTTTAGGGATCATATTTTGAAAACCATTGCTATATAGAAATAGTTACATATACAGTTATCCTAGTTGATAAGACCAGTACATATAATAAGAAAAAAGAAAAGAAAAAAGAAAAACAGATGTCTGATTATCAGGACAAATGATCTGAGATCTACTGGGATGCCAACATCCTAATAAAGTAGTGCATTGGGGTACAGAAAGTAAAACAAACAGAACTCCTGTTACACTTTTAATCTAAAAGATAAGACAGAAATAACACTGAGAATAGTACTGATGTGGTCAATGAGGTATCCTGTGGGGTGCAGAGATACTAGAACTTATACAAGAGACCTACAGGCACCCACGCTGATTTATTCACTTTTGGTATATTTTGTTTCATTAGTTAAGATGTGAGCTTCAATGACTTTAAAAAATGTATTTCTAACTGTCCTAACAACATGTCCACGCTGAAATAGTGGCTCTGTCGTGCCCTGGGCTTATTCGAGGCCTCTCTATTGTGAACAAGGAGCAGCCTTTAGCTTTTGCACAAAGTGTAGGAAAAGAACAGGGAGGGCAGATTCTTTTTCTCCTTTGGTTGCACTCATCACTTTGTTTATAACCATTAGTCAGAACCTACTCAAAGGATCAAATGAGTTGCAAGGGAGACAAAGATACATAATCTTCCCACCCAGCTAAAACTTCTATTTTTTATGGTTAAGTACAGTCATTGAGGGTACAGGGAGCAATCTCAGCGACATGCATTGTAATGCACTGTGATTTTGATGCTCCTGTTTAATTATATTTATAGATCACGGGATCTCATGTCAATGCTGCTAACACTCAGAGTGAACAAGTGGTTTGGCAAGGTTTCTATGAAGAAATGACTGATTCAAAATGATGTCAGGAACATAAGCACATGTGAACAAGAAAATGGCAGAACCCATGGTACTTCTGTTCCAAGGTTTTTGCCAGTCCCTTAATGAATTAAAATAAGTCCAATCTAAACATTTAGGACCCACAACAAGGCAAAAACAAACAAACCAACCCTGAAATTATCTGGAGGAGCATTGAGAACATAGATTTATATTGACTATCATATAATATCATAAAATTTCTTGCATTATAAGGCACAGTTGAGGTAAAATGCAAGATTAATAATAGTTGAATGCACATACAGTTGTACATTTATCATTCTATGCATTGTATTATACTTATAAAATTCTATATGCTTATAGATTATAGATACCCCATAAATTATATATATTATGTATATATATATATATTCTATAAAGTGAATGAATACAAATAATAACTATACATTATAATCCCATTTTAGTAAAAGGAACAGAGAAGTTATATAAGAAATCCATGTTTTCTATGATGCTATGATGTCATTATAATTGGAAACACATTTAACATTTTGTCATCTTTATAACTCCTTTTAATGCCAGCTCTTATAATACACAGAATATATTAGTATTTTAATGCATACGCACAATTTATACATAAATATGCATGCATATATTGGGTATGTATGCTCAAAATATTTAATTACCTGGATTGTGTAGCTCTCTAAATCCTTCAGGAATTGATCAGTGTGGTTGCTTAACTATAAAAGGAAGGAAGTCTTGACAAAGGAACTGAGCAGGTGACTTACTTTGAAAACCAGAAAAATCCTTAAATGGCCATGGCATCTGACATCCTCACTCCATGTCCATATTGTTCTATTGCCATAACACCAGAAGGGATTACACTCTCTGACATTTGGGGTTTGACATTATAGTTCTTCCAATGTCTCTGGTGAACATCAAAATTGCTTAGGGTTGACAGTTAACACCATGGAACCTGGCCTTAAAAGATGCTGAATGGGTTTGACAGAGCCTGTCTCTATAGAAATGGGGATGCAAGTGAAGAGCTAGATCCAACAAGGAGAGGGGTCCTTGCAAAAAGGATGTGAAGAGACAGCAAAGAGGACAACCAAGTGTGTCCAAATGTGGTCCTTGTCTAAGAAGCTGAGCCTTGAGAGATGAGAAAATTTGATTTATAAACACATAACTTCATATTTAGTGCCAAAGTCTATGGATTTGTCACTCTACAAACTTCCTTATCTTTTCTGGGCTTAATTCCCTTACATTCCTCTTGTGTGAGGAGTAGGCAATGCCTTGGTCGTTTGCCCCACAGTGTGGGTGTAGCTCAAATGGCATCATGTATACCTAAAACTCTTTGCAAGCTACAGATACTAGTTATCCTCATTTGTGTTGAAGGCTGCTAGGTTTAGATAGTAAGAGATTACGGGGAAATTATTTCAGGTCAAACCTAAGAACTAATGTGTGAGAAAGTTATGTTTATAAGAAGAGAACTAGCCTTTATTTTGCGCCATGGTTCATCAGACACTCTGCATTCAATGTCTCACTTAACCCTCCCTGGGACTCCACAGATAACCTTATTTATTTGCTATTTTACAGATAAAGAAAGTGAGGCTCACTGAGATTCCATGATTTCTCCAAGGCTACATGGTTAGGATTGACAGAGCAAATAGTGAAGGTCTGTCTAGATCTAGCACAGCTTTGGTGAAGCTACAAGTTGTCTCAGTGAGTGCACCTGTACCAAAAAACATATCAGAATTGGTTGCAAGGAATGAGATAATAAGTCTCAAATGCTAGATGTTCACTGGCTGTTTGAAAAATCAATATTTTGTGTAGGGTTCTTAGCAGGATGCATCTGTTTATGTCAGGAGAATGAGTTGCTGGAGATGTGTCTGACAGCCTGCAGGGGCAGAATTCAGAACCATAGAGAGAAGTCTGAAGTCTTTGGCAAGGGACCCATGCAAGCTGGTAAGAACTCACCTTGAATGTTGGCATCTGATTCAGTCAGAGTTTTTTTTTTTTTTTTTTTCCTGGCTGTGGGCTCAGGGAAAATGAGGCTCAGTGTACCCATTCTAATGTATCTGCTTGGCAGGTTAAGTTTCTCAAGGATATAACCTGGTTTAGGCACACTCAGCTGACACTGTCTTAAGTGCTGAGATCATGGACCAATGCTGAGTTATTTACGGAACACCATCTATATAGAAGGTGCTATTTTATATTCTGAAAATTTAAATAAGTAAGAGACATAATTCTGACCTTCAAATGAGTAATAGTAATGATGGATAAAAAGACAGTTCCAATACACTCTGCCATGCTACATCAGGGGAAAGCCAAGAACACTATTGAAACATACTGCAGTGTATTTTCCCCTTCCCTGGTGTCAACATCCACTGGGGGTTGGACTGATGCCTGGAGCAATTCAAACCTCCAGATCACCATGTAAAGACACAACCACTCGTCTTATCTCATGTGTGAGAATGGGATGATTCCCACACATGAGCTATGGTGTGCATGCACTGACATGCACAGAGTAATTGTCCTTTATAATTGAAAATGTGGCCACTGACAGTTTTATGTCCCTGACAGTCAACCACTGTCAATGGGATTTTATGGTGAATTTACAGTAGTGGGCTCTCAGTCCTGGGTTAATAGGCCTTCTGCCTCTGTAATAAAGACCCATTAGAAAAAGGAGGGAGAGGAACTTATAAACACAGCTCAATGCTCCAGCTCAGCTGCTGTGGGCTTTGGGGTATTAAATACTTTCCTGGCTCAGAAGTCACATTACAGATGATATTTCCTTGAAGAGCAACCATAATCTCACCTTCCTGTCATCTGGCCCAGAACCTGCAGCTATAAATCATGATACTAGGAGCAGACCACTCCCCTCTCATGATAGATCTTTGGGGGAGAGTCTTCAGTGATGTTTGATGTTTGACAAAATATTGGAAAATAACCTCACAGCTCTGAAGCTGTGGTCTGAGAAGTTTGAAAATCATGGCTGTCAAATTTCTAGCCACTTTGAGTAAGTTAATGAGCAAAACATGGAAATTGACTCATTGGTAAGGGTCGTGATTGCCATAAACAGCTTGTGTCAGCGAGACTTCACAGTAAACACAACATCAACATGTGCATTTAATTAAAATGATGTCTATTTTTGCAGGTAGTTAAAATGCCAGACACTATGCTAAGACTCATTTATTCTATTTAATCCTTCTGGGAGATATATTGCTATTCCCATTTAACAGCTAGGGAAACAAATTTAGATGTGCTGAACATTTTAGGGCAAAGGGAGGTTTTGAACCTAAGTCTGTCTGCTTACAGAGTCTGGATTCTTCACACACTGCTATCTATTTTTCTTTAACCCCCCAACAAGGGGTTTGTTTCTGTTTGTTCGTTTTTAATTCCTAAATCTTTTATTTCAGACCTTCTCATGTTCAGTTGTCTTGAAGATAGTTGTAATCACATGTAGCTTCTGAGAACCACTGTTCAAATCACCTATCTGAGGGGAAGTCAAGAATCCTTCTCTTCCATCTCTTCCTTTAGGGGAGAAAGATGTTCTTTGGCTATTGAGCACACAGCATTACCTGAAAAATCCCTGTTAAATGTCACAGTCAAAAAATAGTTTTAGTAAATAAAAACTTTACCACATGGCTGGGAGAGAGAAACAATGGTATATGAATGAACGCAATAGGCACCCACCATCGGGGCACCTTGGTGGCTCAGGAAGTCGAGCATCTGACTCTTGATTTGGGTTCCAGGCACAATCTCAGGGTCCTGAGATGGAGCTCCACGTCAGGTTCCACACTCAGTATGGAAACAGCTTGGATTTCTCTCTCGTTCTCCTTCTCTTCTGTCCCCCCAAAATAAAAAAAAAATAGATGCCCACAATCCCTTCTCTGAAACCAGAGGAGCCAAATATGCACTTGGGTTTCAGGATTTTATGACCTCCAACATCGTGCAGCTCTGCCAGCACAGACTGGGGCTATACCACATAAACAAAGACCTTAATATTTCTGCAGGAAAACCCATGAAAATTAACACATCATGGAATACCTAAGAGCTATAAACTAACTCCCTTTAGGGTCAAGTCAGAGCAGAGAAGCTATAACTTAAATTACAAAAAGTATGCTTTTCTTTCAAAGCTTCTATTTTCACCCCAAGACATCACCTTGCTTGATTCTCAAAAACATTCCCTAGTAAAGAAGAAATCATTCTTTCTAGTGACTGACTGATGTCTTAGGGCATCAAAAGGTAAATTTCCTTGCCCACTACCTCATATGTCTAATTTGTGTTAGGAGCAGCCTTGAAATTCAAATTTAACTGTTCTACAGAGTGTTTCTGTGTTGTCCTGGACAGAGCCCAAAGTGCCACACAGACTTGAGTTCAAATATAGTCCCTTCCTCTTTCCCTCCAGACGACCTGGAACACCTGAGTCTGGTTTCCACCCCCCAGTTCCCACATCTCAAAATGCACAGACACACAAATTGGGGCTCTGTGTGTGGGGGACCCTTCTAGGTGCCCTCCCTCATTCCCACCTCTCATCTTCTCTTAACACTGTCTCACCTCCCTGGTCTGTGAAGTCTCTAACTTTATAAGTGCCAAATTCTGCCATGAGTTGGAGAGGCATTTCCTTTTCTTCTCCTTCCTCTCTTTTCTTGGGTTCTGGAAGTGCAAAGATTCAGGGAAAAGTATGGACATATTGATTTCATGAAGAGCCCAGGGTCTGTGCTTGTTCCTCATCACTGTCCAGAATGTGACGTTCCTTGCCTGTGCCAAGAAAGTGGTGGCTGTGGCAGTCATCTGCTTTACCACATGTGGGTGGAATATGCCCTCTTGGCCTTTCAAGAAAGCAGCGTGTACACAGCACATGGTCAGAACATGAACGGTGCCACAGAAGTACAGTATATCATCTACTCAGTCAAAAAACAGTGATTTGTCTTTTGTTGTGTAAACTCTTGAGGTAAGGACTATAACATTATTGTGATAAGATTTATCTTTATGTAGTAGAGGTAATATAATTACAGAAAATTTTAAATACAGATTAAAAAAAGGAGGTGAAACTAAAATATACTAATAATCTCACTTGTTCCTTTCTGATGTCTCCTTTCTGCTTTTCCCTATGCATGCCTTCAACCAATTTTAATCAAAGAGGATATATAATGCTGTGATTTTTAAAAACATTTTTAAAAAGTATTTTCTATGTGTGCCGAAGCATATTTTCAATGAGCTCAACACAGTTGTTAAGACTGTGCTTTCTGGGAGCACCTGGGTGACTCGTGGTTGTGTGTCTTCCTTTGGCTCAGGTTGTGATCCCAGGGTCCTGGGATCAAGTCCCCCATTGAGCTTCCCACAGGGAGCCTGCTTTTCCCTCTGCCTGTGTCTCTGCCTTTCTCTGTGTCTCTTGTGAATGAATAAATAAAATCTTAAAAAAAAAAAAAAGTGTGCTTTCTGAAGCCAGACGGTTACAGACTGAAGGTTTGTGTCCCAAAATTCATACATTGAAAACCTAACCTCTCGTGTAACAAAGCCTTTGAGAGGTAGCTTTGAATCAGGTCATGAGGGTAGGGCCCCTAGAAAAGGAAGAGAGACCAGAGCTGTCTCTGTCTGGCCTACAAGCCCACAGTGAGGAAATGGCCGTGTGCAAGCCTGGAGGAGGGCTCTTACCAGGAATGAAATTGGCTGGCTCCTTGATCTTGGAATTCTAGCCTCCAGAACTGTTAGAAATAAATATCTTTCCATCATGCAGTCTGCGATGTTCTGTTATAGCAGTCTGAGCTGGCTAACACACAGGCTGCCCCTACCAACCACCTACTAACTGGGTAAACTTGGGTGCATAACTGTTGTGTGCTTTTATTCCCCTCAACGATATCGGGGAGGGTAAACAAGAGCTATCTTACAGTTGTAGTAAATATAAAATGAGAAATTACACACAAAGTACTTAGAGACTCTTTGACACCCAGAAAGCCCTCCATAAATAGTTTTTTTTAAAAAAGATTTTATTTATTTATTCATGAGAGACACGCAGAGAGAGGGGCAGGGGGGGAAGCAGGCTCCCGGGATCATGCCCTGAGACAAAGGCAGACGCTCAACCACTGAGCCACCCAGGCGTCCCATCCTCCATAAATATTAACTATTGGCTGGTGAGTGTCTAGTTTCCCCATCTTGAATAATTGTATCCATCTCACAAGCTTTTGTAAGGATGAAGGCCAAATGTCTGAGAGCCCCATTCAGTGCCTGGTAGAAACAGGTTTGGAATTAAGAAAAACACAAAATCTTAAAAAATGATAATACTTGAAAACTGTTCAAACTGAGACATTTATTTGAAAATGCCTTAGAAATGCTTCAGATAACTCAGAGATTTCACATCGGAAACTGAAGATCAAACTAATAATCTTAGATTGCTTTGGCCTGGGGCCTTTAGATTGCTTCTTCTCCAGAGAAGTCATTCAGACCATGTGATGAGAAGGGTGTTGTTCAGGCTACTTAGGCTGTATTACAAATTATCCCAAAACCTAGCAGCTCCAGCCACCATCTCGATACGTCCTTTGATTCCATGAGGAGGGTACAGGAAGAATGGCTTGCCACTGCTCAGTAACAGCCTGAGCTGTGGCTGGAATATTCAGCTTCAGGGGTGACTCAGTGGCTGGAGCTAGAGTCATGGGGTGGTGATTTTACCCTTGTGTCTGGTGCTGGCTGAGACCTGGGGTCTGCAGATGCGAGCACATACACTCAGCTCTCCATGTGGTTCGCAGCATGGAGGGGCTCAGTATAGTGAGATTCCTTACATGGGGGCTGTAGGAGCCACAAGCAAATGAGCTGTGAACCAGCCCCAAGGGGGATTACATTTTATGACTCAACCATGGAAGTTACACAACGCCACCTCTGCTGCGTTCTGTTGGCTTCAAGTTAGCTACTACAGTTGGCCCAGATGAAAAAGAAAGAACACATAGTCCTCTCTCAATAGGAAGGATATCAACAGCATGTTTGAAACTGCCACAGGAACTTTAGCCCTGAGTATTTCAGGGGACTGTGTGTTGAACCAATGAAATCAGAGGTCTCCTCTTGCCCAATGTTCACCTTGTTTATAAACAATTTCTTAAAGTGAAGAACTTTGACTTTATTATATCTGTACTCCCTATTCTACTCAGGCCAGGGTCCTTGCAAAGTTGATAATAATTGAGTGTTTTCTGATCCACACTGAGCTCAGCTATCTTTATTATTTCTTAACTGTGTTCCAGATTTTCATTACTTTAATGCCAATTACACATTTTATATTAAAATGATGCACTTGTGCTTAATTTTACATTCGTCTTTATTATTGTCCCATAAATATATCATGAGAATTTACGTTTACAACCTGGTTATTTTTTTCCTATATAAGTATCCATATTAAAAAAAAAGTATCCATATTTAACAACAGCAATAATGATGATAATAATAATAATAATAATACATCTTGATTAAATAATATGTCCTTATTTGGTCTTAGGAAAACATGGCCACAATTAGATTCACAAATAAATAATTTTCCATAATTTAATGACTCTTTTTCTCAAGAAACATGAAAATAAATCCCAGGCTGGTAAATTATAATGGCAATTCTAGTGAGCATTTAATGAATACCAACTGTGTACTAGACATTGAGTTAAGGGTTTTACACATACTAGCTTGGGTAGTGTGGCATGACTGGATACAGTCTCTGGAGGAAGATAGTACAGGTTTGGCATTGGGCTTTGTTCTTTATTAACTATATAATCAAGGGCAGGTGATATCATCTCTGTATTAACAGTAAAAGATGAAATGGTTATGAAGATTGATTCTATGAGTAAATATACATTTAGCACTTAGCATGAGATTGAACCTCCAGCAAGCATCCTGGGGATGAGAGCTTCTATTCCCTACAAAAATCTTATTTTGTACATCTTACATTTCCTGAGTGCTTATTAAGTGTGAGGCTCTGTTACAAAGATGTTACATTTACTAAGGCATTAATCTTCATCAAAACCTATGTGGTGAGCACTGTTGCCATTCCCATTTTATAGATGCTAAGACTGAGACTCAGAGACACTTGTCTACTCAGGACCACAGTTTGTGGCAGAACTATGTAGCTAAGTCACAGGATCAAAATTCAAAACCTGCGTCTATTTCCAAATTCATTTATTTATTATGCTCAGGACCCTTTGAAAATCACAGAATGTTCCAGATGCACTATCATTACAGTATGGTTACTCCATAAAGTTATTTGGCATTCTTCTTTTGATTGGACCAACCTACTGTATTAGCCAAGACTCTGCAGTGAAACATAGAGTGTATATAGAGAGACAAGATTTATCTTTAGAATTGGCTTATGCAATTATGGAGGCTGACAAGTTCAAAATGTGCAGGGTGAACCAGGAGAGTAGAGACCAGGAAAAGCCAGCATTATAGTTTTAGTCTGAGGACCATCTGCTGACAGAATTCCCTCTTGCTCACAGGAAATCAGTCTTTTTGTTCTATTGGGCTTTCAACTGATTGGATAAGGCCCACATACATTATGGAAGGCATTCTTCTCAAAGTCTAATGGTTTAAATGTTAATAACCAGTAATAGCTAAAAAGAAGACAAAAGGAAAGGAAGAAAAAAAAAGGAAAGAGAGGAAAGAAGGAAGGAAGGAAGGAAGGAAGGAAGGAAGGAAGGAAGGAAGGAAGGAAGGAAGAGGAAAAAAACCTTCACAGAAACATTCAAAATAATATTTGACCATATATCTGGGCACCATGACCTAAGCAAGTTGACACATAAAATTACCCATCACACTCACTATTAAAATAGAAGCAAATAATAAACATCAATCTCAAATTATTAATAGATAAAAAGATTATTTTTGAGGAAAAAAACAAATGAAACGGATAGTGAATACGTGTCCCCATTAATTTATTCTGTCACTGCATTGAACACTGAACAAAAAAGAAAAATATTCAACAGGAAAAGTAACAGCATAGAAAGCCGTACTTTAGTGCACATATAAAACCATTTATAATCTTAACAGACATGGTTCTTTTTGTTAAATAAAAAAAAAGTGATGGCGGGTGTGGATGAGAGGCAGCAGGGGGTCTCATCGCTCTCCTCTTGTGAAATAGGAGGAGCTGCCAAGACAATGGGGCAGTATCTGGGCCCAGAAGGCTCAGAACAGGATGAGAGCAAGGCTTCCCTGTTATTGGCACTGCAGGTGATTCAGGCATGCAAAATGCAGTCTCCAAGGTTTTGTAACCAGAGCTGGGAATCACTGCACCACTGGAAAGTTCAAGGCCCAGAATAACCATAGCACAAGCTCCCTGATGGTTTCCATGGAAATTTATTATCAGTCACCAAGCACCCAAATAGACACTCTTGGGCTCAAATAGGAATGCATAGACTTCGTGGTCATTTACTTTGGCAAATATGTTAGGTTGTTCAATCAACAGCATGAACAACAGAACCCAGGTTGTGGGAAGAGGGGGACACGAGGTACTTAAAACAGCTGTAGGGGCTCAAGTTCCTTTGAGTAATTGGGAACAGGATTTTCTTCTAAGAGCATGTTAAAGATAGAAGCACTTTTTGAAAAATCTATAACCAGATACACGTTATTATGGGTGTAGTAAGAAGAAATCCTTGTAAGGGTTGCTATTTGTAACCACATACCCAGTAGAAGATGAGTGAGTATTGGAGATATCAGTCATTGAGGAAAAATAAACTCCTTACCTATCATCTCTCTGGAGGATAAGAAAGGCTGCAGAGAGTTGAAAAAAATGAGCATAACTCCAAACAACGGAGCTATATATGGGAACATGGCATTGAATTTTCCTAAAATTTCAGGAACATTCCATTTTGGACTTGCCTAGACAATCACAATTCCTGTCAGATGTCCTGCACAAGATTGAAACACTCTATAAATTTCAGTATTTTGGCATCCAAACCATAGCTTCTATACTCCCTCCCCCAACTGAATATATAAAAGGGAATGAATAGAAGCACTCACATATTTGACTTTGGTTCATCTTTCCAGCATTGCGTGACATAGGAGTTATCACTCCTTTATTATATGGATATATAAGCCACGTTTTTAGATAGTCTCCCTAAAGTGTCTTTGGCCATTTTACAAGTAAATTGAAGAAGTAGTATTCATATTCAGAAATAGTCTTCAGTAGATGGATGAATGTAATGGATGATCTGTGGGTGGATGAGTTGATGAGTTCTCGACTTAAGTTATTTATTTTAATTTGGGTTCCCATTTCCTGCAGTGTAAGTGACATTTTCTTTGACTCTACCTCAAGAGAGGAAAAAATGCTAAAGGTATGTTCAAAAAGAATCTTGGAAGTCCATATAATCTTTAGAAATGTATTGACTGTCAAATTTATAGCTAGACTGGCCATCTTTATGAAGGAGAGAGGGTGACAATATAGATATTAGAATGAAACTATTTATTTTGGCGAGTTGCAAGTGACCATATAACTCACAAGTAATTCTGAAGTCTGTATATTCGAGGAGATTCATGCTGTATTGTATCATGGGGAATGGCTCATAATTCATGTGCTGGGCTTCCTTTGGTATGCCCAGCCTGAACATTTAGGCATAAAATTCCTTTTCTCTTTCAGAAATGGAAATGCAACTGTGATTTTCTGGTGGCAGATTTATGTCTTGGAATAACTGTTTTAAGAAATGTTTGGATACGTGGCTCTGTTTGACAAATGACAATAGTGACAGTCAGGCCATAGGGATGCATACACTGATGTCACTCCGCCACACCTACCATGTTCTTTGTTCCCTCAGAGTCCAACAACAACCCAGTAACACATCAGAGCCCCAAAATTATGCCAAGAATAATGTATGCTGATGCATCTTAAAATGCAAAAGTAAATAATTGCAGAAAGACTACATGATATAGAGCAGCCAAAAGATAAAATATCCTTTCAAATTCCACTACCAGAATGAATTGTTTTCATTAAGATGATAGATTGAGCTGCATAACCTATGTTCTAGCTTCATATCCATGAGTTAGCTCAGTTCAAGGCCCTCTCCACTTGGAACGAATGTTCAAGAATGACGATGGGAGCTTATTCATCACCACCAGACACAGGACCTTGGATGAACTGACAGATATTCTGATGGAGTGAGACAGGGAGTCAAGCCAGGACTCAGCATCATCCCCTGCCACAGTTGGGTGCTGCTTCTACTTGGCCATGAGCTAAGGCAACGTAGAAGATCCCAATAACGTTCTTCCTATATTTTAATGGCACTCCATCCTGTACATATGTCATAATTTATTTTAATAATACACTTTTTGTTCATTTTACACACTATTTTAACACCATATACATTCTACATTCGAAAATTATCTGTGAAGTGAACTGGGATATTTCAAATATATATAATCCTAGTGTTAGCTAAAATAATCCAGCCTCTTAGTATCTAAATAATGATTGGCCTTGGGGTGACTGAGTGGCTCAATTAGTTTAGCATCTGACTTTGGCTCAGGTCATGGTCTCAAGGTCCTGGGATTGAGCCTCCACGCAGGACTCTGCACTCAGCAGGGAGTCTCCTTCTCCCTCTGTTTCTTAACCCACTTGTGTGCTCTCTCTCTCTCTCTCTCTCTCAAATAAATAAATAAAATCTTAAAACACACACACACACACACACACACACACACACACACTGGCCTCAAACACCATTTCATGACATGTGGAAAGTCCATTGCCCCTCCCTCCAAATGAATGTCTGCAAATTATCAAGGGGCTGAACTACTCAAGTTCATAGGCACCTCTGTTTTTATACTCTCCCTGAATGCTTTCATGTGCACCTCTCACCAGTGTGAATGTGCTTATCTTTTTCTATATTAAAGTTTCTAGGTAGGGAATAGGAATCTGACTCTGGATTTTAGTAACTGCAAAGTAGCTCAAATGACTTCCATGAGGCCTCTGAATAGATACCCAGCTCTACTGAGGGTTTGACGAGAGAGGGATTCAAAAGCCAGCATCACAGTGGACATTAAGTAGTAGAGTCGCCTCTTCCTAGCCAGCCCAGTGGAGATCTCTGGGTCTCCACAATCAAGGAATCCCCATAACCAAGCTGTGCCACCCAATGCTTTACCCACTCCCCTCATGCCACCTGTCCATGGGTGGAATGTGAATTCAAAAATATTTCAAATCCTGTCCATTTTCTTGGTCATAACAATTTGGCCCTCTTTTGTTCTGAAGGCTTCTTTAGATTCTACTCTGAATCCTGTATCTTCACAGCTAGGTGGTCAATCATCTACTCATTTTCTAAACATAGGTTATTTCCTTCCAAGAGGAACTCCAATGCCGTTTAATAAAATGACTTATTGTTATAAAGTTTGCTTATCTGCATTGACTTACGGGAAAACTGGGGGAAAGTGATAGATATTCATACCAGGAAAATTTATAATCCCTTCCTTAATCTCCAGGACCACCCTCCAGGCCAGTACCATCTTTCCCCTGTGCTGCAATTCCCAATTTTCACCTTGTTTTTCTTTGCTCTTTGAAGCTGCCACCGCCTGTGTTATCTGTGTGAATTCTTTCCCCTCTGCATCTTGCTGGATAATGGAATAGCGTCATGAAGACTTTAACATTCTTCACTGCTCCGTAAGACAACAACAAGGACCATTTTCACTTTTTTACAAATATTTCTAATCATGCAAGTAGGCATATAGACTTTATAATCACAGGATAGAGAGAGGAAAATTATTCAAAAAAAATCACAAAGTCCTCTCTTTCATGTTTTTCTCTCTGATGTCCCTGACTTCCTTCAGAGACAAACAGTGACACCTGTTTGGATTTCTAGTTTCCTTTTCTGTCTCTCAGAATACAGTTCATTTTACCTGTCTTCATCATTTTTAAACCTTATAATCTCCCTTAAAAGGGCCCTCTTTCTAGAACATGAACCCCAGACAACCAGAGCAGAACCATAGCTATCCCTCATCTCGAAGAAGGCAGGGTTCAGTAATGAGAAGGAAATGGATTAAAGTCATAGAAAAAATACCACACATAGCAAAGTGTTTAACCACACTTTTTTTTTCAATCTGTAAAACAAAGCTAGTACTATGGTGTAATAATTCTATAAATTAAAGCTCCTGCTACATTTTTGACATTCAGATGTTCTCAATGAATCTTGGCACTATAGAAAAGGGAACGCCTGGCTTCCCTACAGCTTTGTTTTTAATTCTGTGACCTTGAGCAAATCACATTCCTTAAGTCTCACCTTCTGCACCTGTCAAATAAGGATAAGGAAAGTTCTGTAGGCATTCATGAATATGTATAGATTTCAGGTGAGGAGTCCAGTCCTTAAACATTCAGATGACATTTGCTTGAACCCCATGTCAGGTGCTACAACATACCCATGCATGCATGATTCAGACTTTCTGGGACTTCCGTGGGATGGAATGAGGGTAGGCAGACAAACACATCCCCGGTAACTTTGTTCCCCATTAAATGAGTTCTGTCAACCCATGATCTTATGGTCCCTTTCATGTTGACAAATGTTACACAGTGAAAACTCACTCCTTTTCTTTGGAGCGCCCCCCAACAAACTGGTTCAACAAGGTTTGTGGATGCTTGCTGACTTTATGAGTTTTGGAGCAGCACCAGAAGGATTACCCAGAACTTTAGCAACCATCTACTGTCTGCTAAAGGCGTTTGGTCTGTTTTCAGTTCCTCCCTACCCCTCCTGCCCATGGAGGGGCAAATGCTTATTTCTTCTCTTTAATATGCTCCAAGATATGGTGGATCACCTTGCCCTAGGCTTGCCCCTCAGAGGCACAGTAGATCTGGTAGGGACTCCACATGTCCTTCCCTTTTCTCTGTCCCTTTGTCCCTGTCAAGGAAGGGGACAGTAATACCTGTGTCCTATTTTTTTTAATAATAAATTTACTTTTTATTGGTGTTCAATTTGCCAACATACAGAATAATACCCAGTGCTCATCCCGTCAAGTGCCCCCCTCAGTGCCCGTCACCCAGTCACCCCTATCCCCCGCCCTCCTCCCCTTCCACCACCCCTGGTTCATTTCCCAGAGTTAGGAGTCTTCATGTTCTGTCTCCCTTTCTGATATTTCCTGCCCATTTCTTCTCCCTTCCCTTCTATTCCCTTTCACTATTATTTATATGTGTCCTCACTATTAAGCCACCTCCCTGCAGGACAGAAACAACCACTGCCCCTTTTGGTTTGAAATATTTCAAACCCCCTTTCTAGCCTTTTTTTTTTTTTTACATGTGTAAAGCATCTTACAATAAGTAGATCCTAGAGGAGTATTCAGGAGGGGGATGAGGGGGCAGATGGGAACATGTGGAGGGACAGTATGATCAGGGCAGATGGGAAATCAATAACATGGAAAAAAAGCACAGAGCTGATGTGATAGGTTCCCAGGGCGGGCAATCACGTTGCTAAACACTCCTGATACTTAATACCAAAATGGTTTTAATTCTGTGCATATGAAAACCTAAGCCCTCAACTCTCTACCTGCCCTTCCTGCTGATACAGAGCCCGCCCTCGGCCTCCCTCCACGCATCCCAGCACCTGTGAGTTAGGAGAACATCGCTTTCCTAGGTGGAAGCACAGATGCAGGAAGGCAATGATTTCAGAGGGTTTATTTTAGAAACAGAAAACGGCTTCCTAATGACAGGCTGGCTGGAGGGGGGTTGCATCTCATTGGTTATGCTGGCAGATCACCCTCTGCTGATCTGTTTTGTCATTTTGTTGTCTGTTGAGGAGACAACAAAATGTTGGTGAGCAGCTGGTGGCAGAATTATGTTTTATGTACAAAATGTGGAAGAAAATTCTGGCCCGGTGCTGTAATTGCCTGATTGGGTGGGGGCGGGAGAATGAGCTTTGCATTTATCTGAATTAAATCTGCTTTCTCTCTTCAAGGTTCAGCATACTCAACTAGGATGGGAATTAGTGTGTGATACTCTTTGCGCATTTCAGATAGGATTCTGTAGAAAATATGGCCTGAGATTTCTGGAAAGTCAGAGTCAGCCAGAAGTCTAGCAAGACTATGGTGATATGGTATCTTGGTTTATCTGCGAGGATTTAGAGGTCCTGAGGGAAATTGCTCAAGACTGTTAACATGTTAGTAGAAGTGCAGGTGCACAGAGAGCTGGAGAGAATTCCCAACAGGGCTAGGGAAGAAACACAGTTAGGCAGGCAAGATCCAGTGCAGTAGACACCTCATAAACCCAGGTCCTGATTCCTCTTGTAAAACATGATATCCTGGTATCATCTGATAAACATGATAGCCATGGCACACTAATTTCTTGGAGCAATAAAACAACTGTCTAGTACATCATATTATTATGCTTTAACTCCTTGAGTAATATGCTTCTTAGGAGTTACAAGTGCCTGTTCCCTAAACTATTTATGATCATTGTACTTCTATGTTAATTACATAGTTTAATAAAATGTTATCTAAACTAGTATAAATGAATGTAAAAAGAAAGCTGGTTTGTTTTTAAAATTCGGTCAAAGAACTTATTAGAGCTGACTCACTAAAAATATTTGTATTGAATGTGGTACAAGGAAGCTAAAGGTTGGAGGGAAGTCACAAATATCAAGCTCTACCCTCGGATCGATTTGCAAGTATGCACATGATACCTCCCTACTTAAAAGAAATGGGAATTACAACTCGAAAAAAAATTCATTATGAGATTGTTTTTTTCAAGATAGGGTAAACAGAATGCCAATCACAATACTCATGTTCAAAGAAAATGCCATGGTATTAAATAAAAAATTTGGCAAACGCCTGTGTAATTAAAATGCTCATAGCATATGTATATGCATTTGTGTGTCATTTTTATGACTTCCCTCCTTAGCCATATTTTTTTTATTAGCTTGCCAGTCTCAGGTCTGGACTGGAAGGGATCAGATACCTTTAGCTTTGCTGGGAGTGTGTGAAATCATTTTGGATGGATTAGTGGATGTCAGAGGACCAAACAGGGTCACACGGCAAAAGAGGGTAGATAGAAGTGAGGGACATGTGGATAATCTGTAGCAGGGATGGCTGGCGCCAGGAAGCAGGACCAGAGTCTCTCAAGTAGGTTTAGGGCTAGGACTCCAGCCCATATGAGGTGGGAGACTGTTACAGCAAGCCATGCTCAGCCCAAAGGATCTGGGAATACCAGGTGGAGAATGGCCGTGAGGCTTAGGGACGGAACAAAGGGCCGGTGCCAAGACTGGAATACGGTGGCCCTCCCAGTCCAGCAGAGCGGCCGCACTGCACCCCTGCCATGACACCTACTGTCCCTGCCCCCCTTTTTCCTCATCTGTAAATTGCAGACAACCATACCTCTGTCACAGAGTAATTGAAAGCATTAAATGTATGACATATTCAGGCCATCTAACACACACTAGTTATTATTAGTTGGACAATGAGTTTCCTATTTCCTTGCTGTCATCCATTCATTCCAAAATATTTACCGAATATCTGCTGTGTGCCAAGAACTCTTCCAGCTGTGGAGGAGACCGCAGACAGAAAAAAAGGTAGGTAGCATCCTACTTGTGTGAAACTTACCTTCCATAGAAAGGCCAGACACTGAAAACAGGAACATAATATAAGAACAACATTATTGTGCAATGAAATGAAATAGAGGAAGGAAATTAAAAAGATTTTCACGATTGCATTAAGAAAGGTGGGAGTAAAGCAAGGCATTCATGTTCATGTTCTCCACTCTCTCCATTTTCATTCTAACCGGGGGAATGATGGCAACGTGACCATGCAGCCGCCGTGTAATTATCAATGATTCCACCGCCGCCTGCGGCACAAAACAGGAATGAATCATCGCCAGCAAACTTCAGAGAGCTCTTAATTTTTAATTTTTAATGAAAATAGCTGTACTGTTTTTGTTCTTATTTGAAGTATTGCATATGAAGAAAACTCAAAACAATACAGTGAATTATGAAAAAGTGAAAAAAAATAAAGAAAAATAAAAATCATCCTAAATGTCAGCATTTAGATACAGTAATTGTTCACTTCTTTTCAGGTTAGGGTTTAGTTTGCTTGTTGTTGTTGTTGTTTTTTAAGATTTTATTTATTCATGAGAGACACACAGAGAGAGAGGCAGACACATAGGCAGAGGGAAAAGCAGGCTCCCTGTGGGGAGCCCGATGCAGGACTCAATCCCAGGACCCTGGGATCATGACCCGAGTGGAAGGCAGATGCTTGACCACTGAGCCATCCAGGTGCCCCTGTTTGCTTGTTTTAAGTGAACTTTCTTAAAAATGACCTATAATGTATATTAATTTCCTTGTTCACAGGACAAATACTGGCATGCACCAGAACTCTTAACTGCATGTAAATATGTACAATACACAAAATACATACATCACATATATATGCACACATATACATGTGTATGCATGTGTATGCAAAAGTATACATACAGAGCCCATGAGAGAGAGAGACATATGTCTGTATATATGTGTGTGCACACAGAGAGAGACCAGATAGGGTAGGATAACTTTGTGGGTTGTGACTTTGAATGAGGCATTTAACCTCCAGAGATTCCCACTGACTTGTTTTGAAAGTCAGTGTACAGGCCAGAGATGGCAATGCTCACCCACTAGTTTTTTTGTTCCCTGACATTTCCTGGCTCCCTTGCATTTGGGCAAGCCTCATCTATGTGACAGTTTCCAAAGTGACATTGTGACAAGCAAGTGCAAGTCCCTGGCACTTCTCATTCCCTGCTGCAGAGACCAAGGTGGCAGACAGGCCCATGCTGAGATAGGAACCTCACCTGCCAGGTGCTTGAGTAAAAGAATAGAGCCCTTCCCACTCTCTGATGGGCAAGGTGTGTGACAGGAACAAACAAACAAACACAACCACCTTTGCTGTATGAAGACACAGGGTGTTTCAGTTGCTGCAGGGTAACCGATAACCAGTCTACCCAACCCACATAGCTCAAGAAAACACATCTTAAAAAAAAAAAAAAAAAAAAAAAAAAAAGAAAAAAGAAAAGAAAACACATCTTAGCCAGTCTGAGAGTCCAACAAGACCGCGTGAGGCTTATAACAGAAGCTCAGTCAATTCGTGGTTGAGTCTGAATGACAAGGACTAATGGAGAGGCATTTAGTTATATTGCAAACATTTTGCAGTGACTTTTGAAGGAAACACAGATAAAATGCTGGTAAGAGATTTCTAATTACCTCCCAATTCTGTATTTTCTCCAGACATGAGCTGAAGTCTCTCTGTGCTCCTTCCACTTCACAAACAACTCCTCCAAGATCCCTAAGCAACCATTATGCACTAAAAGTTAGTTCTGCGCCACTACTCTCTATCCTCTGGACCCCACCACCCTGGCCTTCTCAGCTCCTATTCCTTCCACCCACCATGCACTTCCAGTGGGTCTACACACACTGCTCTCTCCTTGTCAAGCTAGTCTCCACTCAGAAATACCTCCCAAATGAGGAAGTCCTTGACCTTCTGATCTAGTGCTGCTCACATACCTCACATTGTCCACTTTCTGCCACAAACCCTCTTTCATATTTCTGTAATTCTCAAAGTCAATAATAATTCACATACTCACGTATCCATTTCTTTACTGTCTGTACCCTGCCCTCCACTAGTTTTGTAAGTTTCACTCAAACCTAGGCTTTGCTGTCTTGGAACAACGCCTAGAACATTGTGTTCCGTAGTACTTGTTGAATAAATGCGTGGGCCCTTATCATGTGCCAGATACTGTGCTGGACGCTGTAGTAACTACATATTTGAGTAAAATAAAGCAGGAAGAAATGAGTACTAATTAAAGTCAATGGCAATTTCCTACAGAACTACCATTGGAGGGAGCAGTTACTTCTTATGAAATCAGGGGAAGCCAGGAACTTTTCCTAGAGGTGAGATTATTTCATTTCAACTGTGGAGAATGAATAAGATTCTCAATGGTGAGCTGTCATGACAGTGAGAGGGAAGAAGATAAAAGAGATTGCTTGACAATCCAAGGGAGAGATCAGAACTGAAGCAGGAATAATTCAGGGCCTATTTCAGCAATGGTGAGGTGCCCTCTGTGGCCGGGCCTTGACTCACTGCAAGGAAAGAAAACTGTGGAAGACAGTGCCCAGCAGTGAGGAGACCTTTTATGCTATTAAGTGGACCTGCCTCTACTCAACATGGAAAGTTACTAAATGCTTATAAACCAGTATATTCCTTTCCTAGAGCTACTGTAACAAAGTGCCACAAACCAGGTGTCTTGGAACAACAGAAATTTGTTGTTGCCTAGTTTCAGAGGCTGGAAGTCTGAAATGAGGGGTCAGCTATGCTCCCTCTGAAAGTGGAGGGGATCCTTTGTTGAGTTGTCCTAGCTCATGGTGGTGTGCTGGCAATCTTTGGTGTTCTTTGGCTTCCAGATGCATCTATCCAATCTTCCATCTTCAGATGACCTTTCCCTGTGTCTTTGTCTCTTTGCATAGCACTGTATTATTATGCTTTACATAAGGAAATTAGTTACACTGGCTTAGGGCCCCAGGACCTCATGTTAATTAATTTCATCACAGCTACTTTATTCCAAATCAGGTCATATTCTGAGGTACCAGGGGTCAAGACTTCAACATATCTTTTGTGAGGGACACCATTTCACCCATAACATCGTGAACTTGTATTTGAGAAGTCACTCAGTGTGATGGTTAATTGATGCCTTTCAGCTGGGACTTTGCTTTATTTTTGTTTTGTTTTGTTTTGCCTTTGCTCTTGAACTGATACATTGGCTCTTCCTCAGTCTCAAACCTGCCAGCCTTTAGGCTGGAATTACACTATTATTTCTCTAGATTGCCAAGTACAAGATGTTAGGGCTTATCAACTATCAGCCTCTGTTATTACATGAGCCAATTCTCGAATTCTTTATTATAATATATATGATATATTATTATATTTTTAAATTCATATGTGATTTATATTTATAATATTAATATAATATTATAATATGTTATAATAATACAATATTATGTATAATATTGCATGAGCCAATTCTTCAATTCTTCATTTTATATGTGTAAAAAATAACCCTTGTCAGTTACCCCTTAAACAACATAGGCTTGAACTGCACAGGTATACTTATATGCAGATTTTTAAAATAGACACAGTACCATAAGTATATTTTCTCTTCCTTATGATTTTTAATGACATTTTTTCTGTATACTTTGTTGTAAGGGTATGGTAAATAATACATATAACATGCAGAGAATGTATTAATCTACTATTTATGTTATCAGTAAAAGTTCCAGTCTACAGTAGGTTATCAATAGTTAAGTTTTTGGAGACTCAAGAATTATCCATGAATTTTTGATTGCATATAACCTCTAACCCTCTCATTGTTCAAGGGTCGACTATATATGTGTGTGTGTCTGTGTATGTGTATGTATATCTCCTAGCGGTTCTGTTTCTCTTTTCTCCAGAGAACCCCAACTAATATAGATTTTAGTACAGTGAAGTGCGGTGTTGCTGTAACAAATACCTAAAACTGTGTAAGTGGCTTTGGATCTGGGTGACGAGCCAAGGCTGGAGAGTTTTGAAGTGCATGCTAGATAGAGCCTAGATTTCTGTGAAGAGACTGTTGGTAAAATATGGATGTTAAAAGCCATTATAGTAAGGTCTTAGATGGAAATGAGGAACAGGTTATCAGAAAAATGAAAAAAAGGCAATCCCTAACACAAAGTGGCAAAAACTTGGCTCAATTGTGCTTTAGCATTTTGTGGAAGATAGAACTGTGAGCAATGCAATTAGATATTTAGCTAAGGAAATTTTTTTAAATTATGTATTTGTTTGAGGGAGAGAGGGGGGAGGAGTGGGGGCGGCAAAGGGAGAAGGAAAGATCCCTCAAGAAGGCTTCCCACTGAGCATGGAGCCCAACTTGGGGCTCAATCCCATGACCCCAAGATCATGACCCAGGCCAAAATCAAAAGTCAGATGCCCAACCAGCTGAGCCATCCAGATACTTCTAGCTAAGGAAATTTCTAAGCATTGTTGAAGGATCAGTATATTTCCTTTTGATTATTATAGTAAAATATAAAATGAGAGAAATAAATTGAAGAAAATAGTCAAGCAAAATGAACTAGAACTTGAAGATTTGTGAAATTCTCAGCGTTATCTATACTACAAGAAAAGAGAAAATTTGTTCTGAAGAGAACACTAAGTGTGTGGCTGACCAACATTTTGATGAGGAGATTAATGTAAGTATGAACCACACATTTAATCAACCACCTCAGCAGAAGTCAGGAATAGACATAGGATTATACTAGCAGACACATTGCCAGCAGGGACTAAAAAGAACAGAATATATGGAGTTGGAATGAAAGAGAGCGGTCTGACTTCTGGGATGCTACAGGACCAGACAACATAGCTATCCAGCAGGGAGTATGAATAATCCTTCCAGAAAAGGAGGGAAGGATCCTGGAGGTGATCCAGAGAGCTGTAGGGCTGCTACTTGACCACAGGTCAACAGGGTAGGGCTGGTTTCTCCTTAGTTTACAAGCAAAGGCTCTCTTGGTTTCAGGAGATAGAATGGATCACCTAGTGCCTCAAGGGCAGAGCCATAACCCAGTGCCACATGGGCTGGACTGTCTTACCAACCCAAAGGTGGTAGGGGCCACACTATTGAGTTCTGGAGGGCAGGTGACACTGCCACCCCAGTTTGCCTGGAGGGCAGAGCATTGAACCAAAGAAGATTATGCTTCAGCTTTAAGATCTAATGGAATTTGACTTATTTCACTTAGCATAATATTCTCTAGTTCCATCCATGTCATTGCAAATGATTTCAAGTGAAATAAGTCAACAGAAGTAGACTTATTAATTAGTTATCATATGATCTTACTCATATGTAGAATTTAAGAAACAAAACAGGATCATAGGGGAAGAGAGGAAAAGATAAAACAAGATAAAATCAGAGAGGGAGACAAACCGTAAGAGACTCTTAATTATAGGAAACAAACTGAGTGTTGCTTTGGTGGGGCGGGGGGCATGTGATGTAATGAGCACTGGATGTTATATAAGACTGATGAATCACTGACCTCTGCCTCTGAAACCAATAATACACTATATGTTAATTAATTTAATTTACATATATATTTTTTTAAATCTAATGGAATTTGCCTTGTTCAAGTTTTGCTTGCATGGGACCTGTCACTCCTTCTTTTCTTCCTTCTGATTTCTCCCTTTTGGAAAAATAGCATCTATCCTATGCCTGTTTTACCACTGAATCTTGGAAGCTTGTCTGGTTTCACTGGTTCACATCTGGAGGGGAATTTTGCCTCAGGATGAATTGTACCCTATATTTCACCCACATCTGATTTACATGATATTTAGATGTAACTTTGGACTTTAGACTTGAGAGTTAGTAAGGAAATGAATTAAAATTAAGGAAATGAATTAAAATTTTGAAGGCTGCTGGGATGGAATGAATGCATTTTACATGTCAGAAGGACATGAATTGTGAGGGGCAAAGGGTAGAATGTTACGGACTGAATATCGGTGTCCCCCCTGAAATTCATATGTTGAAGCCTTCATTCCCAATGTGACTGTATTAGGGGATAAACATCTAAAGTAATTACTAAGATTAAATGAGGTCATGAGCCGGACTCTGATCCAGTAGGATTTGTGTTCTCATAAGAAGAGAGACTAGCAAACTCCCACTCTCTCTGTGCACAGAGACCGGCCATGTTATCACAGAGCAAGAAGGTGGTCATCAACAAGCCAAGAAGAGAACACTCACCAGGAACCTAATCAGCCATCCTATTAATGTTGAATTTCCCAGCCTCCAGGACTGTGAGAAATGAATACCTGCTGTTTGAGCTCCGTCTGTGGTGTTTGGGTATAGCAGCCTGAGCTGACTAACACACTCTGATTGCAGAGTGGAGGAGGATTGAGGGATAGACGGTGGAGAAGTGGGGAACCAATATGGAAATTGAGGTCTATCTCTGTAGGAGATATCTATGCTGTAGGAGAAAAACGTTGATAGGCAGAACTAGGGAGATCATGGTTGGAGACGAGGAATAATGTGAGAGAGACAAACCTTAGTGGTGTTTACTAAGGACAATTATAAATAGGAACCAATGTGTTAATGAGGAAGATGAATGTTATTACAGACCAAAACCAAAAGGTTTTTAGCCCTTCACTATATTAAACCTGTGTCACACTGTCCTTCCTCTGAATAAAATCTGAGCAAGAAAGGGTGCAGCTACTTTAGTTCTTGTTTGTCATCTCTTCTCATGCCTCAGTTTGTTCATCTTTCAGGTGGGGATGCACTGACTGCTCTTTCCAACACACTGGCCCATTGAGACCACCAGGCATGCAAGGATGTTTTGGAACATTTGGTGCTCTTGTTAGGGGACTTTTGTAATCTTCCTTGACTCTTTTCTACTATGGGGGCATTTGGGATCAAGGAAATGAAGAAGAGAAGGTGGAGGAGGAAGCACAATTAGCCAAGATTTCCTAGGCTCAGCCTGAGGTGAGTCTAACATGCTGACATTTCACGAGAAGCTATAGGGACAGGGTGCCTAGAGTAAGGGAAAAAGGAGAGGGGGCAAGGTGGAAGGGGAAGCAGGTGCCAACTGGCCACCCTCCAGAAAACACACCCAGTGCTGAGTAAGAAGGGGCACTTCCAAACAGGCATGCAGAAGCCCCTGCACAGACATGCCGAGAGTCAGGATCAAACAGGAGTTGACCCACTAGTTCCTTTCTATTTCCCACCCCATGTGGTAACATCTGCTCAGAGAATTCAGCCCTGACTCATATTAGTACTTTTGACTTGCATCACCTCTGCAGTTTCTGGGAAGCCAGATCCTCTGCCCTGCCCTGGTACACATGTTCCACTTGAGACCAGATACAGTTTGAGGAGTCAAAGACTTCTGTCCATGGCCTCCAGTAGAGTGACTTTCTATCAGCCTTCCCAGGGTTGGTCAAGATGACCCCTGTGGTAGAGAAAGTAGTGAGGCTCTGGAGACAGGTATGGTATAGATAATGTGTGGTGATTCCCACCAGATGACCAGCACAAGAAAGATACATAGTTTCTGTGGAATATTTTACAGTGGATAAATCATTCATGCACACACTCTCCTTGATCTTTACAACTTCCAGTGGAGTAATCCAGAGGGGCACCTCAGGATGCCTGCTAAGCACTTCCTAAACTCCTAGAGCTTCATTCGAAATGCCCCTGATTTTATGTGTCTCTGAAAGTCAACAGGAATGGAAGAATGCCTGCCAAGTTTAATGAGAGAGGATTGGATTTGACCCACTCTATCACTCAAAGTCAATCAGTTGGGGATGCACACTTCTCTCAGGAGGCTCTGATGGAGAACGTGGGTTGGGCAGGTGACTCCAGCTATCTGTAACAGAACATTTCTTTAAAAACTCCTGATGCAGGGGTGCCTGGGTGACTCAGTGGATTAAGCATCTACCTTCAGCTCAGGCCATGATCTCAGGGTCCTGGGATCAAGCCCTACATTGGGTCCTGTGCTCAGTGGGAAGTCTGCTTCCCCCTGTGCCACCCCTTCCCCCTGTTCGTGTGATTGCCCTTGCACGCACACTGTCTCTCAAAAAATAAATAAAATCTTAAAAAGAAATCCCTGTTGTGGATATAGCTACGTTAATATTTGTCAGTCAAATACAAACTCTACAACAGCCCAGGTATTTGTTTATTTACCATATCCCAGGGCCCTAGCTTATTCATATCAATACTTGTTGAGTCCATTAATATGTGAAATCTGGATGTTGAGAACATAGGGGTCTGTTGTATTTTCCTCTCCTTTTCTATGCTTTGTATATTTTATTAGTTTTATTGTTGTTAAGATGAAATCTATTATCAGAAGGGAGATGGTCAACATGGAAGCTTAGCAAAATGGAGGTAATTTAGAAAATAAAATCTGACAGATTTATCAAGCACTCCCCAATGAAGACAGACGTTTTCCTCTTGCTATTTTTATTTATAGGCAAATCAATTCAACAAAATTGAGATACTTGCAAAGGTCAGACAGTGAGAATTGTGGATCTGAACCTCAAACTGAGCATCTATAGGTGGTAAGAACTTGAATGTTGGATTCAAACACACTTAAGGTTGAATTTTGACCTCACGTGTGTGTAGGGATGGAAGGTGTAGAAGGAGATCAAAGGGTTTTATAGTATTTTTTCAATAAAAAAATGAGTGCCTATGCCAGATATCACTTTGTTATCATGCATCAAATGCTATTTGAACATTATCCTTTTTAATCCTCTCATGAATTCTCTGAGATTTACAGATTAAAAAACGGCACCTCAGAGATGTCCTGTAACTTGATCAAGGTTACACAGCTAATACATCACCAGCCAGGGACTCCAAGTATGGTGGTCTATGCAACTCCAAAGCTCATGATGTCAATAACCAGTCTTTTACCCACAGTCATATTTGGAGAAGAGATAGTGTCTTAGGTACAAACCTGAGTCTGGCTCATTTCAAAGCCATTTGTTTCTCTACTCCCTCTTACTGTCTCTATCTCTCTCTGTCTCTCTGGCTTTCTCTTTTTCTGTAAGACCTGGACAGTTGATCTGAAAATTTTTATCTTGCCACTGCCCTAAGCAAAGATATTGGCTCATCATCCTTTCCATCTTAGAATTCATATAAGCAAAAATCCTTAAATGTGTGTCAGTGTTTGCTCTGCTAATATGCCCTGAAAGCAGCACACACTAGCTCTTCAGTGGTTTGATAGGTCAGGATAGGAAAGTACTAAGAATTCAAAATAAGTAAGTAAGTAAATACATATGTACATAAGAAAGTACTGAGAATTCCAAATATTAGGTCTCCTAATGGCATACAAATAATCATATTTTAGACATCAAACAACCCATCTCTAACCTTCCTATTTTTGTTTGTGTTTTATTAAATTATAAAGCCTAGCTAGCCATATATATCTTGGTTCTTAAGGACTTCTGGAAAAATTGATTATAAATATAATATTTAAGGCATTAGATTTACAGAGAAGTGTGTAGGGTTTTTGTTTTGTTTTGTTCTGTTCTGTTTTCTCTCTGGAGTCTTTTACCTCCTAAAGCCAGGGGAAGGGTAGGAAAGAACTGACATCAGTCCTAAATATTTAATTTTCTTCTTCGAATCTCAGATGTCAGGAGAGCTTTGGGGTGGCCACACACACCTATGTTCGGCAACTAAAGAAGTTCCAAAGCTGTCCTCCTTTTCCGTCTTACATGTCATGGGACTTTCACTTGCTATTTATCTCCCCAATCCAACTCCCTCTACAGGAACTAAAACCCCATTATTCTTAAATGGTCTGGTTTGATGTCGCCACAGCAGTGAAGTCATTATGATTCTCCAGGGCAATTTTCTTCCTGAACTAATAACGCTCCATTAGCATCTTTCAAAGCCAGAGGAAAATCTGTTCTAGGAAAAGGGAGAAGGGTAGCTAAAAGTGAAAAGCAAAATGAAATATGTTCCACTGACTTTATATAATCCTTTGCTGGCACACAATTTCTCAATTAGACATCCTCGGCCTCCCTATTTAAGTGCTGGTGAAGGACAGAGGCTTCCGTCACATTGGGGAAAAGGCTTGTTTCCTTTTGTTGGCTCTGCCTGTCAGCAAATGCGCAGAAATGATCCTTGAGTCTCCCAACCCAGACGTAATGGGGAAAATTGGTAAAACTGAATGTAGTTTCAGTGAACTGGCAGGTCACTGTGGTTCTATAAGATGAAATACCATTTTAAAACTTGCCTTTTTAAAAAACGATTTAATATTTGTGAAAAATACATCCTATATCTGAGATATATCTTAGAAAAGAGGTATACCCTTCTACCCTCTTATAAGTGACACTGATTCTAAATCAATATGTAGATATGAACGTTCATATATATGCATATAAATTGCACATATATACATAAAGTCTGTGTATATGTACATACACATACACACAAGCACACACATCAGACTGTATATTCCTTTGTGTTTTCACAACATTTTACCATCTCTCGCCCTTGCTTTGTCTCTACCATGCTGATTCTCTAGCAGTTATCAGAATGCTTGGTAGAGATATAAGGATCTAAGAGTGATCTGTTCTATTAAGGTCTAGGGGATATTTGCTGAAAAAGCAGAATGTATCTTGGAAAATACAAAGGGGTGGGGGTTAGAAAGAGGAAAGCTCTAGCCATCTGGATTCTCAGAGCTCTAGAGGCTTTTGGAGATTGTGAATTTATGCCTATGGCAGGAATGATTTCACAGCGCCATTTAATTGTTTCTAGATACCAGACTGATATGTCTTCTGATTGTTGCATCCCGCACAGAGGGATCATTAAGCAGCAGCCCAGCTTTATGGGAGTACATATATATTAATAAATAGATGTATAAATATACAAGCCCAGGTTATAGACCCAATTTAAGAATAATATTTACTAATAGTGGCAAATAAGTGATCTCTATGTTAATGGTACTGTTTTTCTCAACAGAATTTATTTGAATAAATAATATATTCCTTGTCTTTGGAAACAATGCAGTAAATATAAATGGCATTGTATCTCATGAAATATTCTCATAAGTTAATTTCAAGTGAGCACAGTAACTAGAAGCTAGAGAAATAAACTCTTGTAACCAAGCTATTGCTTTGCCATATGTTACAGGTAAGAGTTCAGGCTGTAGAGTCAGACTGCCTTTGAGTCTTATTTCATCACATACCAGCTGTATACCTTGCACAGGTGACTCAGTTTCTCTGTGCTTTGGTTTCCTCATCTATGGAATGAGGATGACTTTCTTACACTGTGGGATTGATGAGACTATTACAATTCATGAAGTAATACATCTAAAACATTTAAGATTTTATCGATTCACTCATGAGAGACAGAGAAGCAGAGAGATAGGCAGAGGGAGAAGCAGGCTCCCTGCGGGGAGCCCAATGCGGGACTCGATCCCAGGATAGAGGATCGATCCAGAACCCCTGGATCACGACCCGAGCCAAAGGCAGATGCTCAACCACTGAGCCACCCAGGCTCCCCACATTTAAAGTATTTAGAACAGGGTCTAGCAGACAGTGAGTGTGGAATAAATGCTAGCTATCATTTGCTGATGGCCCAGTTTCGCTATCCAGCCAATACAAATGATCTTACGTTCCACCCAAGATTGTAATAATTAGAGAACATATATTTTAGAGGTTCCTAGTACAGTGGCTGCCATATAATCCTCTGCCCACAGGGTGCTTTTTCACAGTCCTATTGACATAAATTATATATAAACTAACAAAATGTGTAATAATTACATGCCTCACATTTATATAGCACATTACAAATTACAGAGATGTTAACATGATACCTCATTTAGTCCTTTTAAAGTCTTGTCAGGTGCACATCATTAGCCCCTTTGTAAAGGTGAGGCTTAACGTGCTCAAGTAACATTCCTGAGGCTATGCAACTATAAATGAAAACTAGCAGCCAGGTAGGATTTGTGAGCCCCCATTTGTACCAATAACTGCACTTGGCATTTCATCTTTATGATGCCATTTAATCTTTCAAGAAATCCTCAAAGTTAAGGATTATTATTTATAGGCTGCAGAGAGCTCAATCCGACATCCACAACTACAGAGGGGTCAGAATCAGTCTTTACATGAGGCCCACCTGAAGATTCAGGGTGTTGATTCTCTACCCTAAACCAGGTAGTATCTGGCATTCACACAGGCATTTTGTTTTTTATGATTTTCCATGTTAAAAGAAAGAAGAATAGGGTGTGTTAGCTTCATGCCTCGTATATGTGAAATGATAACTATATCCGTGAGCTCTGATCAGTACCTCCTCCCATCCACTATCTCCTTCTTCTGCTCCCGTTTCATGTGAGTTTTACTAAGGAAATGAAAGAGGAAGAGAAAGAAGCAGAGAGAGGAAGGGAAGAGGGAGGAGAGAGGGGGGAGGAGGAAGGAAGGAAGGAAAGGGAAGGAGGGAGGAAGGTAGGGACAGAGGAAGGAAGGTAGGAAAGGAGGGAGGGAGGAACTCTGAAAGCTCTTGGGTGTGTGTGCAGGTGGCCAGCTGTCTCCAGGGTCCCTATCAGCAATACCAGCCCTTTTATCTTCCAGAGCCTTAAGCTACTGTGATCTGTTCAGCCTTCTGTGGCTACATATGTCTCCAAGCAGAATGATGGTTCCTAACAGCATGAACTCTGCATTATGATCCCCCCTGCCTTTCGAATCACTCTAAATTAAGCAGCGAATGTGTGCACGGGCAGGAGGAGAGACTGCTTTGGCCCAGACCAGCTAGCCAAAGTTTACAGTGTTTTAAGATCTCCATAACAGCAACAACAATAGCAACAGCAACAAAAGAGAGAGAATGGAAATCTAGCTCTCTTTTTTTCAAAAATAACATAATTCTGTTTCCATCACACAGGCTTCAGTACCAGGAGAGGAGAGCTCATAAGTATAATTATTTGATCAAACACTACCCTGTTAGATCCATCACCAATAGAAGGAAGGATGTGAAATTCTCAACAGCACAAGGAGCTCAGCTTGAATCTTGGGTTGAAACACAGAAGTAAATGATAATATTGAAAAATAAGAGCTATCAGAGAAAGAAGAAAAAAACAAAAGAATGAAAGGCATTTGCTGGGGACTATTTGCTGAATTGTTCCCAGTGAAAGCTGAGCATTGTGGAGCACCCGTTTGCTTGTCACTGTGCTGACATTAGCACCATCCAGTTTGATTGCATAACCCTATCGTAGGACCTCTGGCAAGGTAAACACTGGTGGTCCTGCAGTATGTAGGCAGCAGAAGTCAGGCATTCTGACCCGAATGTTAACTAAGGTAGACAGTTCCTCAGGACACTGTTTTCTGATACCTGAGGTATTAGGTCACACTGCTGCGCTCCTGGCTCTGTGACTGGTGGCCTGGTGGTCTTGTGCCGTCTTTTTCCTTTCTCAAAAAAAGACAGGCTTGTTGTATAACAGATTCCTCAGCACTTGCTACATATAAGAATGCTCTGCTGGGCACACAAAAAAGAGAAAGGAAGGTCCAAGTTGGCCAGAACATGGTCTCCCTTTGAGCAGCATAGTGTGGAGTATGGAAATAAGACTCACTCAGATAGCATTAGGGGCAAGAAGGTCCCCATCGCTGCTACAAACAGTATCACTGCAGGCAGGGTGCTGAGTCTCAGACTGACTCAGGCAATTGTTGGAGGGTCTCAGTAGGATCTGAGACAGGCCTCCTACCTTCTCCCCCTGCCTCCAACTCCTTGGAGCATCACTACCCCTGAGGTCCTCCCCAACAATACCATCTCAACTCCATACTGCTGCTAACACCATTATAATGCAGATTAAACCACACTACCCTCCCTGATTAAAGCCCTTAAGTTACATGCTTTCTGTGCATTTTTCTTTAAGATGAATTCCGAATTTTTAACGAGATAGATAAAAACTTTCATGATTAGGTCCCTACTGCTTCTTCCAACTCCTCTCTTCCAGCTCCCCATCTATAGAGCTAATTAAGTTTCCCCAGATGGGTTATACACACTCTGCCCTTGCTCTTCTGTCTATCCAGAAAACTCTCATCACCTTTCTTTGGCCTGGGACTACTCTTCTTATGTCAGGTCTCCATTGGTCAGAATGTCACTTTCTCTAGAAAAGTCGTTGTCTACCCTGGTTGCACATTGGCATCCTAAGATTGCATCACTTTAGGAATATTAAAACAAACAAACAAACAAAAAAATAAACTAAATAAGAAAAAGACTTTGTCATACTATTGAATTCAAATATTTTAAAGAGACAGGCTCAGTGTTTTGTTTTAATGATCTTTAGATGATTCTACTGTGTAGCTGAGTTTAAGAACCACTAGTATATACAGACCTACTGCCCACCTTCCCAATGCTATGAAAGGCATTCTGTCCTCCAGAGCATGGGTCCATAAACTCTTTTTGTATGGGGATATGCAGGTCATACTCAGTCACTACTACTCAATTTTGGCATCGTATTTGAAAGCAGCCATAAACAATGTGCAAACAAATGGACATGGTGTGTTCCAGTGAAATTTTGTTTGCCAAAACAGACAGCATTCCAGATTTAGCTCTTTGGATAGACATTTTTCACATTAAACAATGATTATCTATATAAATGTCTGTATGCAAGTAGTAACTTCCTGGAAGGCAGAGAATCTTTGTTACTTAACCTAGTTTGTTGCCATGCCCAGTGCAGTGCCTGACATCACTGGTACTCAATAAACACTTGTTGGGAAAACACCTCAAAGAATGAATGTAAGGGTGAAGAAGTGAGCAATGACTAAATCCTGATAGAAGCCTAGGTTCTTAACAGAAAATGCTTGATAGTTCTGGATTTAAGAAGCACACTGGGCAAAAGAGGGAGGGGCCATTGTAAAAATTCATCTGACAATTAAGATGGATGATAGAGCTTTATTTTCCAAAGTCTTTCCCACGCTGAAAATGTATGACATATAAATCAGCTAGAAAAGTGCTATTGACAAATATTCATTTAGACAAAGAAAAAAATCCCATCCCACTTTCCTGTCCTTCATTCTCTAAGTGATTCATGGGGAAATGTTGCCCAACATAGCCAAAGATTCACGCAAAGGGTCCTAACATTGTTCACAGCTTTCAAACACTGTCTTACTTACATACCCAGCTCCCTTCCCATCACACACATGTCCATTGTTCTTAGGTTCAGATAGCTGATTGAGTTTTCATTAATGGCATCTCAGATAAAATCCTTCTTCCCCAAATTGATCAATGGGTAGCTATTTCTCCAGGCTAAAGGCTAAAGGATCACATAGTCACACAGATCTTCCACATTCTTCCCTTACTCATTTATTTTGAGAAGTCATATCTTCAATTGCTTCTCAGTGTGCTGCCTCCACTTCAGGTGAACCAGAATCTAGAATCCAGGGCATGTGCCAGGTTCACAGCAGTGAACATCAACTGTATCCACACTGAAGGAGGGAGCCCCCCACCACTCTAACACCCAGGCACATACACACTGTAATCTACTTTAGAATTAACAAAATACTTCCCATATGATTATATATGTGACCTCAAACACATTATTTAACCTCTCTGAACTTTAGTTTCCAATTCCTCCACATTGCCTGAGTCATAAAGCTGTCACAAGGATTAAAAAATTATGTATGTAGAGCACTTAGTACTCTATCTGGCATATAGACAGCATATAGACAGCTCTACCACTATTACTATTAATTTATTTTATTTGTATATCTTTTGACCCTCTCCAAAACTCTGTGGGGATAGTCAAGGTAGGGGTAATTATCCTTTTTTGGTAAGTGAGAAAATGAAATCTCAAAGAAGTTAGAGAATCGGCCCCATATAACACAGCAACTCTACATAGCATGAATCCATAATTAGAACTAAGCCCTCTGATTTCTAGGGATTTTCCCATCATATTCTACTTCTTTTGAGACTTTACCTATTTTGGAAATATTATAATAAAGTAATCCATGGGTTATTTTAAATGAACTTGCACTATTTCTAAAATGGGATTAGAATTTTGTTTCATGCAACTACAAGGTAAAAGAAGCTGAATATCTGAGGGTCACCACATCTGACATTAGCAAGCTGTGTGTCATTAGACAGACAAGTGATCCTCTCTGGTCCTGAGTTTCTTCATCTATAAAAAGAGAAGATTGGGCAAGATTATCCTGAGGGTATCTTCCAGCTCCAGAATCCAGGAAAACTGGATTCTCAATTATCCATGCTCATAGAAAGAGGAAGTACTGGGTAATGGAAATCCCCAGATAATCCTTCATGTTGTCTCATTTACATTGGAATTCATGGGCATCAGACTTCCATCCTTCCCTTCATTTGCTGACAAGTAGATGTAATTGACTGATTTGGGTTTGACCTTCCTTTTGATCTTATTCATCCTCAGGAGGAAGGGACTAATGAGCAGAAAAATTCCCAAATCAGGGAGGAAGACCCAAAGCAAAGGCATCAATGATCTGTCTGTAAGTCAGTTATTTGCTTCTTCAGTTACCAAGTGTCTCCACAGCTTTGCCTCATGCTATGAAAGGTGTGTTCCTGGAGGACTCTTTGCAAACCAAATATATTTCTGTAATATATTTTATGCGGTGGTGAACTAATGAAGTAAATTAAAGCAAAGTAGGACAAAACAAAACACAACAAAATAAACAAATGACAAACAATGACAAAATAACCTAATAACCTTGTGCTGAACCTTTGCTTGCCCCCCTCCACTCTTTACACCGTTTTACAAAGTCATATGAGTATCACTTCCCTTTTCCATCAAATAGAAGCCACTGGATGTCCTTCTCTTGAAGAAAAGTAGTAGAAAGAGAGTAAGCATATATAGGTAGAAATACTCAGAATGGCTGAAAGTTTGATGTCTTTGACTTTGTTAGTAGAGTTTGCAATTTATACAGGTACATCACAGAGATACTGTGGGTTCTCTTTCAGACCACCACAAGAAAGCAAATATCACAACAAAGTAAAACAAATGAATTTTCTGGTTTCCCAGTACATATAAATATGCATGTTTACACTGCATGTTTACACTGTATTATAGTCTATTAAATGTGAGATACCACTACATCTATAAAAAGGAGTACATACCTTAATTTAAAAATACTTTATTGCCAAAAAATGCTAACCATCATCTGCGCTTTTAGTGAGTCATAATCACTGATCACAGATCACCATAACAAATATAACAATAATGAAAATGTTTGAAATATTATGAGAATTACCTAAATGTGACACAGAGACACAAAGTGAGCAAATGTTCTAGGAAACATAGCACAAATACACTTGTTTGATATAAGGTTACCACAAACCTTCAGTTTGTAAAAAACGCAGTATCTGTGAAGCACAATAAATCAAAACTCAATAAAATAAGGTACACCTGCATAGTTTTGGGAAAGATAGATTTAAAAATATATGGAATTTCCATAAACAGGGAAAATCTGCTCTCCATTTGAAAGGTGAGATAGATTATAGCAAAAATAAAATTTCAGTTAGTAGAAGGGAGATGATAAAGATATTTCCCTCAATAGAAGAATCACAAAAAATTTCAGATTCTAGTTTCGGCAAATACAACAAATGTAGATTCATGTCAGAAAGTTGCAGTGCAGCAATAGAGCATAGTGTTAAAAGGTACTAAGTCTGGCACCAAATCTCTTTGGTCCTTGGGACTGCTGGGGCCTTAAAAAAACTACCTAGTATCCATGTACCTCAGTTTCCTCATTTGCAGAATGCAGATGACAAAAGTAATTACTTCACAGGGAATTTTTGTAAGGAACTAAGCAAGTTAATATACATGAACCCCTCAGGACTATGTGTTTATGTAATGTGTTAAATATTTATCATTCATAAGATTGTATCTAAATGTATATAACATGTGCATATCTTATTTCTGTACATTTTCATCTATTAAACTTCAAACATTGCTGTGGAACAGAAGCCATTATTATTTCCCATAGAGAAGGCCAAAGTGGGTCTCCAACAATGTGCTCTTCCTAGACACATCTACAAGTTCAAAGCTGAATCTCGGGTGACAAGTCTGACTTGGCACCCTAAGGGCAGCCTCTGAGGATGAGTCTTACATCAGTTTTTATCTTAATCATGGCAGCCACTGATGGTGAGTGTTGACATGATTCTTGCAAGGCTTTGGACGTGTATGAGAGTCAGTTCCTCAAGCTTATTTGAAACAAATATCAATTTGATTGCTTTTAAAAAAAATAACAAACAAATGTTTAGACTACTGATTAGGACTCTATACAATTCAGTAGAATAAGAAACTCCTCTGGTATGAAATTACTGATTTTGATTGATTTAAAGCCTCTTTTCAGGTTCATGGGAAGCCTTCATTCTGATGTAATAAATTCTTAATTTAGCCAATGTCAAGAATGGCCTGTTTCTTCACATCCTCACCAATTCTGCATTTTATCATTTAAAAATTGCAAAGCCCAGGGGTGCCTTGGTGGCTCAGTCAGTTAAACATTTACCTTCACCCAGGGTTTTGGGATGGAGCCCTATGTTGGGCTCTGTGCTCAGTAGGAAGCCGGCTTCTCCCTCTCCCTCTGCCTGCCACTCCACTTGCTTGTGCTCTCTCTCTCACTCTCTCTGTAAAATAAATAAATAGCAATTAATTAATTAACTAATAAATTAATTAATAATCTTTTTAAAAATTGCAAAGTCCATAAGCTAAGTAGTTTCTTATTGTGACTTGTAGAAGACATTGACTAGCCTTTATATTTATTAGTAATTAGCTTTTCAACTTGTGAGAACTGCCTTTTAAAATATCTTACCCATGTTTCTATTAGCTGATTTGTGTACTTCTTATTGATTGATCTAAAGGGACTATTTGCAGATTAAGAATAGAAATCCTCAGGGCACCTGGGTGGCTCAATTGATTGTCTGATTCTTGATTTCAGTTTAGGTCATGAACTCAGGATCTTGAGATGGAACCCCAACTTGGGCTTCATGCTCATCGGGAAGTCTGCTTGAGATTCCTTCTCTTTGCCCCTCCCCTCTTCTAAAAAAAGAATCTTCTCCAATAAGAAAATATAAATTAATTAATTAATTAATTAATTAAATTAATAAAATGTCATTTTGACTGGGAACACACAATCTTTTAAAAAATGGGAAAAATCATAAAAATTGACCTTTTGATCAGGTCATAAGGTTATAAAAAATAAAAATAAATGAAAAAATAAAAAAGAATCTTAAAAAATAATAATAATAAATCTTTGTCACGTATATTTCAAACATTCTCCCCATCCTATTAAAGCTTTAGCCTTTAAAAAACATAAATTTGCTATAGTCAAATATGGTTTTAATGTATTCTGAATTCCTTTAATTGCTTAGGATCTTTTTCTAACAGTTAAGACTTTTTAGATATTTAAACATTAACCCACTTGGGATGTTTTATATACTCATGATTATATTTCCCCCAGATGAATAATTATTATGTTTGCACTATTTATTAATAAAATATTATCTTTTATAGTATTAAAATTCTATTTTACTATGTATTTAATATAGATTTTCATTGATTTCTGGACTTTATATATTCCCTTTCTGTGATTGATTTCATTATTCTTGGCTGATATCTATATGGCTTTAAACTCATGGCTTTATACAAAGTTCTAATATCGGGGAAAAGACTTTTCCTTCCTCACTAATCTAATATTTGTCCTATCATTATTGTTGTTATTCAAAGATATTTATTGCTATATTAATTTTAAAATTGTTGTGGTCAAGTTAAAATAGCATCTAACCAAAATAGCATATGTTCATTAATTTTTAGAATGATTGACATTTATGTGATATTAGTTCTCCCTATCCTAGAACAAATACTTTATCTCCATTGGCTCAGATCTTACCTATGTCCAGTTAAAAATATTTTGGTTGTTTTCATATAGATTTTGTGCTTTTCTTTTCTAAATTTATTCTTTGGTATTTGTAGGTTATGTTTATTGCAATTATTTTCATTTACTTTTCTACCTGAATATTACTAACATAAAGGTAAAACATTAATTTTGTATATTTATATTGGATCCAGGCACCTTATCCAGCTTACTTAATTAATTTTAGTACTCGATTCCCCACTCCCAGGTCTTTCCTTCCCTCCCTCCTTATTCTTTGCTTTCTTTCTTCCTTTCATCTTTCCTTACTATTTCCTTCCTAAAGTTTTCAATCATATAACATTCCAATAAAGATGTTTTATTTTCTAACATTTCTATTGGTATTCTTTACTCATTGAATTAGCTAAAATCTCCAAAATAATGTAATAACTGATGTTTCTGCCTTATGATTAACTTTAGTGAAAGTCACTGAACATGTCTTGTTTAATTTGATGTTTGCAATTGGAGAATAGTCTTTTTTATATTAAATGGTTTTCTTCTATTTCTATCATGTAGGGTTTTTATTACCAATTTGTGAAGTGAGTTTTTAATTGCCTTATTGGTACAGTCATATTTTTCTCTTTTGATCTTTTTGTCATGAAAAATTATTAGCATGGATTATCTCATACTGAACCATCTGTAATTATGGTAATAATGTATTAGTTTTCTGGGGATTTTTGGACATCATTTGCTATTTTTTCTCAAGTTTTATCATGTATATGTATAGGTAAAATAAATATGTTTCAATTTCTATTTTTTTTTAAGATTTTATTTATTTATTCATGAGAGATACAGAGAGAAGCAGAGACATAGGCAGAGGGAGAAGCAGGCTCCATGCAGGAAACCCAATGTGGGACTCAATCTCAGACTCTAAGATCATGCAGTGAGTTAAAGGCAGACACTCAAACACTGAGCCACACAGGCATTGCTATTTTTTTTATTTTTTTTAAGATTTTATTTATTTACTCATGAGAGACACGGAGAGAGGAAGAGATATAGGCAGAGGGAAAATATGTTTCAATTTCTTAGTATTACATTTATAAAGCTTGATATAAAATTTATGCTTTATTCCTAAAACTAGTTGTGAATCTACCCTATACCATTTAGAAACTGGAATAAATCTTTGGAAGTACCTTCTATTTAAAACTTACAAAGAAAATTATCAAGGGATTAGACCAAGTTTCTCTCTTAATTGGAATATTTTTACCTACCTTTCTGAACTGTTCATATTTTCTACCTCTTTTCTAATTGACATAAGTAGTTTATAGATTGCTAGAAAACATCAATTTAGTTTACAAATCAAATCCATGCCCATCAATTGCACATCTGTGTTTATACATACTATCTCATTTCCAGAAGTCAATTTTTAAGATATATTCTCAATTTTACCTATTCTTACTTGCCAGAAATTTATGTGCTTTATCAGTTGTTTCTCTCTCTCTCTCTCTCTCATCTTCTTTTGGGATATTTTGTAATTTTCCCCCCAACTTATTGAAAATAATGTTTATTTCTATCTTAAGATTTTATTACAATGTATTATATAGATAAGTCATCTACTCATAAAATCATTATAGAATTGTAAGAAAATAAAAAAATGTATCACAATGAATTTTACATACAGCTGTTTTGAGAGGAAAAGATCAATGAGAGTAGAAATATATAAGGAAATTGGTCATGAGTGATATGGCCTAATAGTTGAAAGGGGAAAGAGAAGAAAAAAGATTCTCAAAACCAAATGAGCTAGCAGGTACTTCCATATAAAAAGTTTCTAGTTAGTTCATTATGGGATCACCATTTGAATTACAGAGAATTGAGTTCTTTCAGAAATAAAGAAAGGCATCCATCCTCACAACTAATTAAAATCAAAGGATCACTTCTGTATTCAGACCCTGATTTTCATTAAACTTTCACTTAGTTTACTGGATCTAATAAAATCTAGGCTCCTGATAGCAGAAATAAGAAGAAATTCCTATAAAGTGCAAGATCATAAACATAGCTCACCATTTTGACAATAACTTGAGCACTAAACCCACAAAGATGGTGACAATCTGATGCAGTCTGCTTGAGGTTAAGAGAGATTTCGTACAGGCTTGAGAATGGGTTATACACATCAATGTAGGGAAAAGCCTCAATGAAAGTTCTCAGAGTAAATATCCCTATTTGAAATGAAAGTGGCAAAAGGGGAGGAAGCAATTTCCTCTAGATAGTTCTTTTTAAAAAAAATATTAAGAGCATGTAAAAATAAGAATAATTAGTGTTTTCAAAATACGTATTTCATTTACATAAGGAATGAATGGACTTCACCTGCTCACAAAGTAACAAAACAACTACCTTTCACCTCAACCTTCCTTTGTAAGACATGTTGCCTCAAAGTATAGAATGAGTGGTTTTTACTCAGGCGAGAACCCAAAGGAAGCATTTTTGTCTTTAAGGAGCCTTTTGCCTTCATTCAGAGGTAAAACAAAAATGCAAAATGAAAGGACCTTTCTATGTCATGTCAGCAGATATGTAATATTTCCAATTTTCTTTTCACGACCTCTCAGAAAAACATAGTCTCAAAAGTGCTGTTCAATTGGAAAAAGAAATTGCCCAACAATTATAGATTCATTCAATATAAGGTGTGTGGTTTCTGGAAAACGCAGCAACAACAAAATATTCCATACTTTTCTACCACTTTAGTGAATCATAAAGAATTTCTTGAAGGTCTAGTGCTTTGTAATAAAAAGTAATTTTTGCTAATATATTCCCTAGACATAAGGTATTGTGTTATATCGGATTGCATACATTAGGCCAAAATGCTCTCTTGTTCAAACTTTTATAATTCCAGAGACTTCCTGCAAGTTTTATGTATGTGAAGGAATTTGCTTAGAGGTCATTACAAACAAGTTGTTATTTTTCTTCATGAGGAGGGGTGTGGAGGGACTTTTGGAATGCAGCAGGAGAAGCAAAGCAAAAAGGAGCAGCTGATTGTTGACTATATTTATAGGATACTGAAATGAGAAAATCAAGAAGGCTGAATTTTTCTGCCAGCAATTCTTTTTAATTCTCACAATAATTTATTGAGGCAAAATTTACTTGCAATAAAATACATAATCATAATTGTGCATCTTCATGCATTTTGCCAAATGCATACAACAATGGAACCACCACCTGGTTAACATACAGAACATTGTACTCTAGATAGTTCCTGTCTGCTGTTTTCACTTAATTTCCCCCCAAAAGCAATCAATACTCTTATTTCCATCATCTTTGATTGGCTTTGTTTGAATTTTATATAAATGGTGTCATGCAGTAGGCATTACTTTGTGTATGTCTTCCTTTTTCCATTGAATACATTTTTGAGAATCATCTATGTTACATTAGTGGTTTGTTCTTTTTTACTAGTATTTCATTGTACAAATAGTCTATAATGTTTATCCATTTCCCTATCAATGAGCATTTGGGTTTCTAGTTTTTAGCTATTATGAATACCATGCCTTGGATAATATTGTACGATCTTTTTGTGGATATATTCATTTACTTCTCTTGGCTATACAGCTGGGAATGGAATTCCTGGGTCATATGACATGGTATTTTGTTGTTGTTGTTTTATCTTAAAACCAAGGAATAGTTTCAATAATAATACACATAAGTTTTTCTTACTTATAAGCGATAAGTTAGCCTATCACTTCCATGATGTCTACCACCCTCAAATTCTTTGGTGTGTATCCCCATTTACAAGAGTATTCTCCTATATAAAATTGCAATAATGAAAATAATGTTGACATTTTAGTACCATCTAAAGTTCAGATTAAAGATTATCAATTACCTCAATAATGCATTTTATAAGAAAATGGTAAAGCCCGGAATCATGAGTTGCTCTTAGTTTTAAGTTTTTATAACTTAAAAGTTATCCAACTTTTATCTGGGACTTTTCATTAGCTTTTCTTTGACTTTCATGATCTTGACACATTCTGAACCAGTTATTTTGTAGAACTCCTCAGTTTAGGTTTGATCGGATTCAGGCTACATCTATGTTGCTTCATCTTTGGCAGGAGTATCGTTGAAGTGAAACTTCCTGTCGAGCCCACATGATTTTGACTTGCCCTACTAGTGATGAGGTCCACTTTTGATCACCTGATAAAGGTGATATATGCCAAGCTTCTCCACTATAACATTACTCTATTCCCCTTCCATTTAATGAGAATTTTATGTATAATGACTAAAGCTACACAAATATGATTTCATTAAAGTTTTAACTTATCCATTTAAATGTTTGTAACAATATAGAGTCATGGATTACTATTTTATTGGATGGATTATAATCCAATTCATTTATTACTTTGATGCTGAAATTATCCCAAATTTGGATTGTGGAAATGTTTCTAGCTGGCTTATGGACTCTTTTTTGATAAGCCCCTCATTCTTTGAGCCTTTTCTTACTTGCTGTTACAGCAAGATAGTCCACTCTCATCTTATACTTTCCCTGTCCTGGCACTGGAATCAACCAATTTGCCAAAGTTTCCTGGCTCCTTTTAGTGGATTATGGTATTTAAAAGCTGAGATCTGATTCCTGGGTGTGCTTTTTCTGCTCCCAGACCCTCTCAATGGGATAGAGGAGTTCATATGTATGTTCATACACATATATACATGCACCCATATACACTTTACATTGCTCTCTATAGAGACTTTTTCATGAGTTTCCAAAACCTTTGATGTTAATCTAACACTATAGGTTCAATTCTAGTTTTCTTTATTTCAATATTTGTAAGTCCTTTCTCTGACAATGATAATAAATCTGGCTCCCACTACTCTTAATATTTGCATATTTGAGTAACTCTTCCATATGCAATTAATATCTCATGGTTACTACTGCCTCCTTGTATAAATATCCTCTTGACCACTCAGGCTCCAACAAGCCACATTCTATTGTTGTTTTTATGCTTGGATGTTCTCTTCACTGTACTTAATGTTAATCACTTATCCTGGCTACCCTTGTATGGGAGCTTCCTTACCCTGACTGGCTTCTGATACCCTAAGATGGACTACCCTCATTAGTATACTCAGGATCTTACATCCCATACTTTGATAGCTCTTAGGATGGGCAACTCCTCATCCTATTTGGGTTCAGAAGTGTCTGAGCCATCCCCTCCAGGAGGATATCTCTTTACTTAGTTTAGGCTCCACCAGCTTGCTCAAGACTACTATGGACACAGAGCCACCTTCAATGGCCACCAACCTTGCTTGACACCATTTACCTCTTGAGGAATGAATTCTTCAGGAAAGGAAGGAAACAGAAGAAGAAGCAATAAATAATGACTTTTAATAGTAGTACACTTTAACCATTTTAGTCAATTGATTCTCACAAAATTCATTTGTTGACATTGTCAAACTTTTGTGTCCATAGATAGTTTATGATTACAATTCAGTATGACCTGACAATTGTAATTGCAGCTAAATCCACGGACTATTTTTGCAGTAAATTTATTGTTAAGTCTAATATATGATCTTCTATTAAATTATTTCTCATCCCTGTACAAATTATATTCAATAAACTGAAAACTCTTCTGACTTCAACATTAAGTCAAGCCTTGATTTACACTATTTACTGATTATTGTGGCATAAATATTCTCTCTAGGGCCAAATTCAAGCTACCAACATGATGTCAATGAACATGGAGTTTGTAAGAAATGAGCAGCAATATTTCTATCATAAAGGTACAATAGATGTACATAACCTCAGGGGGATATATAATAATAAAACACTATAAGATAATTAGGAATTAGTGAGTTTTGATCACTTATTACACTTGTTCTTATAGAATTTACTTAATTTTAAGTTTATATGATTTAATTTTTATTAATGGTTGTTTAACCACTGATTTGCAAAACTCCCGAAAATTTAACCAGTAGATCTTACAAGCCAGTCTAAGCCAGCTCCAGCACACATGAGTGGTTTTCAAATTATTTTACCCTAGGACACTCGTCTCAATATAGGTCTAATTGATATTCCTAAAGATACAAGTTTGAAAATTTAGGAAAATTAGTCATATTTCCCATCTGAAATAAAATCAGTGGTCTTTAAAAAAAATCAAAACTGAAAATTGCACAAACCCTCACCCTTAACTGTTTGATTTCAGATAAGCCACTTAACTTCACTGACACTAAATTTTTTTTATATGTAACCTGAAGAGTTTGGATTTACCTCAGCAGTTCCTATAGATATGTTTAAACCTAGACTCTTTATTCATAAATGGGCACAACTTTTTACTTGTTTTATGGAAAATCACTAAATGCCTATTACTAGGATCTGAGTTTATAGAGAATATTCCATAGATTATATTTTGAAGGAGCTTCAGGTCTAATGCAATAACTACATTGTGCTCAAAAAAGACTATAATATAAAGTGATATCTATAATACAGTTAGACTTGGTAAGGATGATGTTCAAGACCAGGGAAGCAAGTAGACCAGATAAAAAATGAACATATTAAAAACAATTTTTTGCTGATGCTTTTTATGCTGGAGGTATCACTGGGTTGGCCTGATTCTCTTATACTTCCAGACAGCTCTGAACATTCAGCACTTCCATGTAAATCATCAGTGCCCTTTAAAGCAATACCCCTAAAGGCACAATTCTGGCCTTAACCTTTTCAATGTCTACACTATTGCATAGAACATCTTGAGATTTGTTTCTTCCTTTTTCATTCTGAACTCCATAGTGATAGAATCTTAATTTTATTCAGATCCTCAGACAAGTAAATAGATGTGTTATTGTGGTTGATGTTTTTAATGCAAATTGATGCTTTTGTGGGATGAATCAGTCTTGACCAAGAGGTAAACAGTGAGGCCTAAACTCTGAGGACACTGTCAGCCCTGAAGACACTGCATTTCTTTCCTCCTTCAACAAGATGACAAAAGCAATACAAAAGCAATATAAAATATCTGCTTTTGACTACAGCAAAAATGTGGAAGGATGTCAACTACTATAACCCAAACTATGCTAGACCCATTATGGGTACAGAGCACACAGAGGATGGCATTGCCTCAGCACCCAGATGTTAAGATATATAGTCAACAATGGCAATGTGTTCCACTTTAGATGGACGGTATTACAAGACAGGATTTGGTTAGGGGTGATTGTAGAAAACAGAATGAGAGGTACAGTGTTCTGGAAGCTCAGCAAGGGAGAATTAAACCAGCCAGGATGGAAAGAGAACAGAAGAGGGGAAATATTGTTGAAGAGATGAATTTGAAATGATTTTTAAAAACTATAAAAAAGAAGTGAATTTTAAAATATATAAATAAAAAATTTAAAAAATAAAATAAAATATGTAGATAAAAATAAATCTGGGTAAAGAATATCGGGGAATGAAGAGAAGTATTTCTGCAGAATGGGTACATCCAATAGATGCTTGGATATAGAAAAACCATGCACAAGCATAATGAACCATTTTTTGTCAGCTATGAGTCCTCCCACATGGAAACATTTGAAGAAAATACAGAGTCATAGGTGATTGATAATGAATATGGCTGTTGTTCTAAAACTAGAGAATTAAATAAGATTTTCCTTTTATTTTCAAACTTTTTTGAAACTTCAATTCTATTTTTTTAAGATTTATTTATTTAATCATGAGAGACACCCACAGAGAGAGAGAGAGAGAGAGAGGCAGAGACATCATCAGAGGGAGAAACAGGCTCCATGCAAGAAGCCCTATGTGGGACTCGATCCTGGGACTCCGGGATCACACCCTGTGCCAAAGGCAGATGCTCAACTGCTGAGCCACCCAGGCGTCCCTGAAACTTCAATTCTAGAAAAATAACTATACACAATGAGAAAGCATTGAATGTTTTTAAGCAAAAAGAACAACCTAATCGTGCTGTAGGGAAATTAACTAGACAGCAGTATGAGGAATGGACGTTAGAATAAGTCTGGCAGTTCTCTGAGCATTTAGGAGATTATTACAACAGTGGAGGTGAGAAGGAGGCAGTGGGGACAAAAGGTAAACATGGAGATCAGAGAGGGAATTTGCAAGCATGGTGAGTGTGGACAGCGCAATAGAGGGAGAAGTTGAGGCTCCAAATAGTGGAGCCTGGGTCATGGGAAGATGTTGAAATCCTTAACCATAATGACCACAGTAAAATGCAGACCGGAGAAGAAATAACAGCTTCTATAGCTGTTTTGAATAAACCAAGTTGGAGATTACCAGGTGGATTTGCCCAGCAAGAAGTTGGAAATGGAACGTCAAAGTCGGGGCAGCATATATTGATGTTGCTCACCCCCTACAGAATGAGAGTCATAGCATGGATGAGATTCCCAGAGTGACTACACAGAGAAGGTATAAAGTCTTCATAATCTAGGAAACTTTTCTGGTAAAGGAAATGAGAATCAAATGAAAACTGGAAGCTGCCTTCTGTCATGGATGTTTTAAGTTCATTCTCACTTTAAGTTCAATGTGAACCTCAGTCCTCTTGACAGAGCCACTTTCTCTTGGCCCATCAAAGCGATAGCCCTAGTCCTGGATGCTTCAGATCTCATGATACTGTATTTGTTTAATAGAAGATGAATAGATGAGGGTGAATGTCAGCAGTCTCTGAGGGATGCTTATTGATTAGTCCAGCAGATAAGAACATATAGAACATAATACCCATCAGTCAGTTACAGTATATCAGATACATCTAATTTCACTTTTCACAGTTCTGTGGTGGACTAATTATAGATGACTTTCTTCCTATGCTTCTATTGTGTTACCTTTTCATACAGTATTCTCTTTGTGTCAGATTCTTCATGTCTAATTATATCAGTCTTTACACTCCCAAACTCTCATGCTTCAAAATGTCAAAGAAATAATTTTAAAACTCTCTTAGGATTTTATCTGTATGTATAAGTGTGATTATATGTGTGACTATGTGTGTGTAGTCCTATCTATCTATATTGATAGTGCATGTATATATAACTCTGTGTCTCCTAATGATAGGTTTTCATCTCAATGAGCAGACTTTCAGTATTTACAATGGTAATCAGGATATAAGAACCTGTCCTAATATTTCGGTAATTAAAGATATAATGGATGTCCATTGGATGTTTTTCAGTAGCCAGATTGAATGCATTTCTATTACTAAAGCAAAATGCACATGGAAATTAGCCCTAATAAACATAAGTAATGCATTAATGTATTTTCCTAGAGTATCCTGAGAATGGCACATTATCTTAAATCTTTTATCATGGCTTCTCATGACCTACCATCATTACTTCCAAATGTCACACTGGTCATTGGCTGGTGATTTTCAGACTAAACTCCTCACCTCACCTTGTTCTGTATGCAGGAAACTCCATTTCCCTGATCCCTTGCCTTCTGGCTTTTAGGTCACTCTAGCCAATGGCAACATCACCAACTGGCCAGAGCCTGAAGGATGGGAGGGAGAGTATTTCTATCCATCTTTCATCACTTCCTGGCAGCAGCTGCTTCTCTTTTATGGGTCCACATCCCCTTGGCCAAGCCTTCTCTCTATATAACCATGGTGATTCCAACTTCTGCTAAGTGGTCTCAAATGCCAGACTCTGGTAATGACTCTGGTCATTCCTTTGTCCCTCCAGGCTGAGTAGCACTTTCACATGTGGCTAATCGCTGAGTTTCCTCACAGAATTCAGTTTAGATTTTCCTTTCTTGGGCAGCCTGGGTGGCTCAGCGGTTTAGTGCTGCCTTCAGCCCAGGGCATGATCCTGGAGACCCATGAGTCCCACATTGGGCTCCCTGCATGGAGCCTGCTTTTTTCTCTCTCTCTCTCTTTCTCTCTCTCTCTCTCTCTCATAAATAAATAAAATCTTTTTAAACAAAAAAAGATTTTCCTTTCTTCCATCACCCTATAACCAATTCCTTGAATTAAATTCTTTCATTATAAAATACCAGGAGTGGTTTATGTTTTTTCTTCAGACTCTGACAGATACAAATGTCTTCTTTAGAATTTCTCTTTTACTCAGTCATCTGAGAGGTAGAAAAAGCCGAAATGATATGTTCTATCCTAGGCAATTATTCTAGAGTGGAAAGGTATTTGACTTAGTTTAGAAACCTGGATTCAGAAATTGATCTCTACATTTTTTTTAAATTTCTGTGACTGTGGAAAAATACTTAGCTATTGCTTAATTCAGATATAATAAAGTAGACAGTGAAATAAAGTAGATAGAAATAATAAAGTAGGTAGCAAAGTAATAAAGTAGATACAAATAAAACACAGGGCTAACATTTATCTTTCTAGATGTTTTTCAATATTGTTGCAATGGTATTCATGAATATATATATATATATATACATATATATATATATATATAGAGAGAGAGAGAGAGAGAGAGAGAGAGACCCAGAGACAGAGACAGAGAACACATCGCATAATGAATTATTTCTAAGAAATGATATAATTGCACATTGATCTTGCCCTTTTGTTTATCTAACAATCCATCTTAGACATCTTTTCAACTCAGTGCGTTTGATATACCTCATTCTTTTTAATGGTTATATTCATTCATTCATTCATTCATTCACTTATTCTGCAAATATTTATTTGCTGTGTTCCTCCTAAATATAGGCACCGTCCAAGCAGTTTCAGAAAGAATAATGACCATCATAGCAAAACTCCTTCCCTCAAGAAATTTACATTTTAATGGAGGCAGGTAAACAAGAAACATGTAAACAAGTGAATATATAGTTAATTCTGCAATTAACTTCTTGATAAGTATATTTACAGGCATGTGTTAAATATATCTATGAGATAAATCCCCAGAAATTGAATTGTTCTTTAAAATATACACATCTTAAATTTTGAAAAATATTGACAAATTGACATTCTTCCAAAACTGCTGAAATCAGACACTTAGTGTAACAGGCAAAAAGATGACACCACAAAGATAACCATGTTGGAAGCCTCAGAATCTGTTAATATGCTACCTTACATAACAAATGGGACATTCTAGATGTGATTAAGTTAAAAATCTGGAGATGGAAAGGTTATTCTGGATTATGTGGATAAGTCCGATATAAACAAGGTAACAAAAAAAAGCAGCAGAGTCAGTGTCAGAGTGATGCAATGTGAAGAAGACTGCCCTGACCATTGCTGGCTTTGAAAATAGAAGGAAGACACCACCTAGCAATGAGGGCACACTCTAGATGCTGGGCATGGCAAGAAAAAGGCTTCCAGGAGAGGAGACTCCAGGAAGAAATTCAGCCTTGATTATAGCCCAGTGAGACTCATTTCAGACTTCTAACATCCAGAACTGTAAGATAATAATTTGTGTTGTTTTAGGTCACTAAGTTTATGATAATTTGTTATGGTGGCAATGGGAAACCCAAACATGGGGCAAAGGCTTTTGCTCCCCAAATAGTATGAGGTGTGCATTCTGGAGCTGGGCCTCCTGAGTTGGAGCCCCTGCACTGACATTTACTAATTGGGAGAGCTTGATCAGGTTAACATCTCCATACCTGCATTTCCTCATTTTTAAGTTAGATATGATTTCAGTAGTATTTATCTCATAATTTGGTTTATGTTTCTGAATTATTTTTCAGAATAAAATGAGTTAGTGTACGAAAAAATACTTAGAACAAAGTCTGGTCTACAGAACCCCGTATGTAATAGCTACTCGTTATAATTATAATTATATAGCTATTTCATCTTCCCATACTGCAAAGTTGAACAAATGTCAAATTTCTGGATATATTGTGATTCCTTTCTTAATATTACTATGTCACATGGTAAATATAAATATATGTGTGCATGTATTATAATATTTTAACCATTATATATTATATATATTACACTTAACATATAATTATATACAATACATTTAAAATATTATATAGCATTTAAAATTATATATATATATATATGTATATATATATATATATATATATATATATATATATGTATATATCAGGTAACCATATCTCTTCTACTCTTTCTCGCCATGCATGAGTGCATATAGGTGTGTATACACACACTCACAGATACACATGATATGTGCTCATAGAGATATAGATAGATATTGACACACACAAGCACTGGGCAGTAAGTATGGAACAATGAGGGTACTCAGGAAATGTTATTTTGAGCTGGCTTAGGGTTGAGATGGAATTCATGCTGAGCCCAGTCTACCAAGGGCCAAGAATATCTGCTTCTTTTTCCTCTGAATTTCATCCAGAAAAAAAAAAAAAATGAAGAAAACACAGCCAGGAAAAGCAGTACATCTTAGTCAAGGCCAAAGGCTAATCCATTTCTCAAAAATATTTTTTGTTGCTTGTTTTTCTTCTCTTTCTTTTGAAGCAGGGGATTCCCCTAAAGACATCAGAACGGTCCTCTTCACTTGTGTCTTGAAAGACTTTTAGAAGACCCTTCCCCAGACTTCCACCAAGCCTGTTTTCATTTCCTTTTTGTCTCTTGTAAGGTGCTAGGAATTAAGGTATAGCCTTATTGCCTAGTCATAATGAATCATGGGTTTATTAAGGACAGAGAATTGTGGCTGTGATTGGTCTGAATTGCAAAAGATTTAAAGCAGGTAAATAAGATATGAGGATTATTAGCCACTCTTTCAAATTCCCTTGATGGAAATGACAGCTGCTATTTTCTTTATGAATCTGTACCTAAAGAGTGTATTCTTGACCTTCTGTTAATAGGCAGGACCACATCGTGATGAGCGCTAAGCTATTGAAAGGAGGCAGCTGTAGAGGAAAGAGAACCAGGGGAGAATCCCAAAAAACTGTATTCTACCCAAATTTGGCTATGTATAGACTTTCTGACATTGGCCAAGCACTAACACTGTGGGTGGCTGTACAGTAAAAATTGTGAAGAGCACTCTCCATGCCTTCCTGAAAAGGCTACTGGGGGATCAAATGCAATAACCATGTTTAGCTCACTGTACTCCAAGCGGGTCTTTATTCTCCATTCGGGTCTGAGCTTTTTGAAGTCAGTGACTTTGCCTTTGTTTCCCAGAGTGGAATACAATGTCAGATGCAGAATAGGAACTCAATAATTTATTGATGATTGATTAAATGAATCACATGGACTTATGTTTTAAGTTATGGGACACTGGACAAACATAACATGGCGTTATGTTTTTTATGATGTCTCTAAATATCTACCCAGATTATCAGAAACAAGGAAACTTACAGTGAGAAGGAGTAGTAGAGATTTCCTTTTTTGTAGACACTTTGACAGAACCTCTCTATATCTTGTTGGCATATTGCCAGAGACAGGATGCTAACTATGCCCCCAAGCAATCTCTTTTCTCAGAAGTCCCTTCTAGAGGGATTGTCTGGTGCCTCCACTTGAAGTGGGGCAACATGCCATAAAGCGTGTGTACAGTTTCTGTAAGAATCTGTGCACAACATATGAAAATACTTAACAGGTGTTATTATGCATTGATGATTTTTTTAATTCCACAGCTTTACTAAAACAGTTTAATTAGAAGCTATTAGAGGTGATAATGAATTTGCCAGATTTTTGCAAAACTACTGAGGATTTTAAAAAGAAGGAATCTGGTTCTCCGAGGGCTAGCAGGTTATTCCTTATGGATAATCATTTTGAGGGTCATATCTAGCTTGATGAACCCTTCTGACCTGCTCGCCTTCATATGCAAAATACAATCCACTATTCCTTTGAATAAGTTGTCTTCACGCCTCAAAAATTAAAACATTATGCAATTTGAACTCTTCTTTAAAAGGATAAAAATAATGAAAAGTTTCTAAGGGTTTTACTTTTCTGATCATCTATCCAGGAGTTGGAAAACAACCTTTTGGGCATTATGTAACCCTTTTACCTTGTTTTCCTAATTCCATCTCTCTTTAGCCCTCAATTCCCTTTTTCTTTTTCTATTTTTTAAAGATTTTATTTATTTATTCATGAGAGACACAAAGAGAGATAGGGGCAGAGAGACAGGCCTAGGAGAAGCAGGCTCCATGCAGGGAGCCCGACATGGGACTCAATCCTGGGAATCCAGGATCACTCCCTGGGCCGAAGGCAGGCGCTAAACCGCTGAGCCACCCAGAGATCCCCCCTTGATTCCCTTTTTCATCCCATTACATGTATGTATATATGTATGTATGTATGTATTGAAGTATAATTGATACACAACTTTATATTGGTTTCAGGTATACAATACAATGATCTGATATTTGTATATATGGTGAAATGATCACCGCATTAAGTCTAGCTCAAATCCATCACCTCACATAGTTATATAATTTTTTCTTCGATAGAGAACTCTGATGATCTACTCTCTTAACAACTTTCAAATGTATGTACAAAATATGGACTTTATGTAACCAGGTGTGTTTTTGTGTTTGTCTTCAAAATTGTCTCTGGAACCCCGAAGCCTAAGAAAGTTCTTCCATGACTTTTTTCATAGAAAATGACAATATCAGTATGACACTCAGGGACAAACACATAAATCTTGTGGCCAGAGATGACTGGCAATGTTTTTGTATACAAGGTAGGAAACCTTGAACTGAAGAATGTTCTAATTCCTTAGCATGGCATCCAAGCTCTTTTCCTGTGACTGAGTCATTCCAAGATTCCACTTATATTTCAGCTTCACCTTGTTTGTTGTTTCAGAGATTACTGTCCTTTCTCGCCTCGTGTCCAGTGTCTTTAAAATAATTGGTTTGCAATATTTTGTGCTTTATTTACTTATTTTGTTTGTGTCAGGCAGGTAAATCCTAGCCCAGTAGTGAGTGCCACGTATTATTCTCTCTCATCTTCTTCCCTGTAATTTTCTTTCCCTGGCCTTAGACAGTTTCATTACATCCCAGAATAAATCACGAGAATATTTATAGGAATACAAAAATAATCCATTATTCCATAAAGTAAAATTCACAATGTCTAGAACCCAGTTAAAAATTACCAGGAATGCAAAGAAGCAAGAAAAAAAAAATCTAAACTGACCCAGAAATTATATAAATGGTAAAAAAGTAGCAGAAAAACACTGAGAAGGACACTAAATCAGTTAAGAACAAACACAGCAGATATTAAAATATCCAAATCTAACTTCTGTAGAGGAAAACAAAATTATGTGTGAAATAAAACAAATCAATGAATGAGACCACTGACAGATTAAATATTTTAGAAGAAAAGGTTAGTGAGCACAAAGGCGTGGAACTAGAAACTCCTCAAAATGAAACAGAGGATAAAAGTGAATCAAACATAAAAATAAAGCAATATGTAAATGAATGGTTGTAACCATATTTCAATAAAACTTTATTTATCAGAATAGGTGGTCAGCCCACAGGCCATAGTTTGCTGACCTCCATTTTAGATGAAAGCAGAGATAAACTGATGCATTCCACCTTCCAGGTTGAACCAAAAGTGCACTGTGATTCCCCCAATGAAATATACCTATTATGATTATTCCTGATATAGCAGGTGCTGAATGAATTAATAGTTGTTTAATGTATAAATGAATGAATGAACAAAATTTTGTTGCATGAATGAAATAATGAATCAATCCATTTATATAAATCCTTAGAAAACATCAACCCTAGAATTTCTTCCTCTGATAAAATTCTTTAAACCTACCATCTTCTTTTCCTTCAAAGGGTAGAGCCTGATATGAAATGTTTACATCCAGTTTAATGTTTTTATGGGACAAGAAAATAGTTTTGGAGCACATTCTGCAGTCAATTTCTGGAAATGGAGAGAGAACTTTCTTCCATTTACCTTGGATGAGGTAGATGCCCTTTATTTGAAATTCATCAATGTTGTGAAAGCCATTCATGGTGAAAACACAGGTGCTGTTTTTCCATAAATTATTTGGGCCTCTGTGGAGCCCAAGCAAAACAGAAACGGCAGGGAGTTTACAAAATTGTTTTCTATATTTGAAAATGCCACCTAAATGGAAAATGAAAAGGAGAAGCATCTGGCCAAGTACAAGTGTTTGTGGAGAGAGGAAGAGGGGGGAGGCAGAGCTCAGTAGGATTTTATCTCAATTCAAAATATTTCTCTTCCCACAAGAAAAAATTTGGATTATTTGATAAGATAGCAAACATCATATTATAGAATCATAAAATTGCAAACTTTCATGAATGAATGGCCCTTAAAGACCATCTATTCTGGTCCAAACTTCATTCAGTGTTTAAATCATCTATTCAAAAAAAAAAATCATCTATTCCATATTCCGTCAAGTGGTTAGTATTTCTCTTGTCTTTGAGCACATGTCTTAGATACTATTCTATAATTTTACAGCTTACTTGTTTTTTTAAATATATATAAAGAGACTGTTTTCTGTTTATTTAAATCCATTTTCTGTTTACGTGTCACACACACAAGAAATGAAGGGTATTGATAAGGAAGGTTTCAGAGACAATCACAACTAAAAGGAGGTACAGAAAAAAGAAAGAGGAATTAAGCTCTTTTGAACACAGGACATTTGTTTGGTTGTTTGCAAGTTGTTTGAAACTGATGGTCTCTGATTTTTTTTTGAGATTTTTGTTTCCTCACCTATAAAAGGGTAGTACTAAGCAAAAGCAATGCTTATCAAACTCTCATGTGTATCTGAATCTCCAGAGGGATTGTTAAAATACAGATTGTTAGGACTCATACTCAGAGTTTCTGATTCAGAAGGTGGGTCTGGTCTAGAATTTGCAATTTTAACTAGCTTCCAGATGATGCTGATGCTGGGCCATAAACAACACGCTGAGAATTACAGAGCTAGATAATCCTAAAGGCAATTCTTTAACATTAATCTAAGAACCACATGTTTGGTGAAATGCTCTCCCAGTAAGACAATACACTTAAATAGATTTTGGAAACTGTTAACATTCCATTCACCTTTTGGAAGTGCATATTTTACATTGGCATGGTACAGGTTCTAGGAATATCTCATAGTTAAAGCAAAAAAAAAAAAATCTTAGTTAAAGCAAAAGAAATCTAACTTCATTTTAATAGCATTCACATTTTTTAACCCTTTTTGACACATTTGCTGATAATTGATCTATGAATACCATTATGACTGTGGAGAACAGTGAACAAACCTAAGCTTCCTCTAGGTCTAAAGCTTGTCGAGTTCTGTGTACTCCGTAGAAAAAAATCTAGACTTTATAAAGTCAATATGTGGAAAGGTGAACTTTCAAATCAGAGTCGTTCTTGAACTCTAGTCCCTAGATTGTTAATATGTAGTCAGGGTCCAATCTGTAGAGAGAAATCTCATAGTAACTTAAACAGGATAAGTTTCATGTAAATAATCATTCACACTAAAAAGGGATTAGAGCAATGAAGGATTGGTAAGAAGATGAATGCATAGGGGATCCCTGGGTGGCTCAGCTGTTGGGTGCCTGCCTTTGGCCGAGGGCGCGATCCTGGAGTCCCGGGATCTACTCCCGCGTCGGGCTCCCTGTGTGGAGCCTGCTTCTCCCTCTGCCTGTGTTTCTGCCTCTCTCTCTCTGTCTTTCATGAATAAATAAATCTTAAAAAAAAAAAAAGAAAGAAAGAAAAAGAAGATGAATGCATCAGTTGCAGCTATTAAGAGGTTACTATCCATAGGGCTGAGATAGAAGGCAAAAAGAACAGGACCCCAGCCCCAGGGCTGAGATGCAGATCTTAGAAAGGGTATGCTGGGAATCTGGGTGGCACAGACAGTTAAGTGTCCTACTTTTGGTTTCAGCTCAGGTCGTGACCTCAGGGTTGTTAGATTGAGCTCCATGTGGGGGCTCCATGTTCAGCCTGGAGTCTGCTTAAGACTCTCTCTCTCTATCCCTCTGCTCCTCTACCTCCTTTCTAGATAGATAGATGACAGATAGATAGATCTTTAAAAGTGGGGGCATCTGGGTGACTCAGTTGGTTAAGTGTCTTCCTTCGGTTCAGGTCATGATTTCAGGGTCCTGGGATCAAGACCCAGGGGACTCCCTGCTTGGCAGGGAATCTGCTTCTCCCTCTCTCCTCTGTTCCTTCCTCTTGCTTATGTTGTCTCTATCAAATAAACGAATAAAGTCTTTCTAAAAGTCTTCAAAAACAGAAAGGGCATGCCAGTGACTCATAGATGACTGAGAAGTCTCTGTACTGCCATGCTAGAGGAGTTTCCTGGAAATTTCTCTTCAAAACTTGCTAGAAATTGGACCTCTAAGATCCTATAGAGAGCAATTTATGGGTAGGTGCCTCACCAGAGGAAATTCACTATAAACCTGCCCAAGAGAAGAACTGGCTACAGGGAGCTGTGGACCACCGTGTGCTGCAGAAGCCAGATACTGGATAAGTCAAGTGGACTGTAGGAGTCTGCCAAATAAACAAGCTAGAACCAGGAAGGAAAGTCTCTTCCTCTTGCAGTCTTTCCAGTGCCCACTACTAAAAAGTTTAGCATTGTGCCAGGTAGCAAAGAAGAACTATTTACAGAATCCATTTCTATTGTCATAGAGCAGTCAATGAAGGATAGATTAAGAGCTGAGAAGCAATAAATTGAAAACCGGCATATGTGTTTTGCGTTGACATGACATGATATTCAGATTTTAGAAATTCTATTCAACAAATAGCTGATTTGCCATAAGTCAAGTATTGTTTTAAACACTTTGGGTGATACCAAAACATATTTTAAATGACTCAAATCCACAGAGGTACATTTTTCAATGGGGAGGCGGATATCTGTACAGCTAAACATATTCATTTATGCTCATATGTATTTATTACAAAAATATTTAAGGAGTGTTAATTATGAACATGGCATTGTGTTGCATGATGGTCACTGTCCCTTTCCACAAGGAAATGGAATCTAGAGGATAAAACAAACAAGTAAACAGATATAACCCAAATACTGTTTAAAATTTAGATAAGGTTAAAACCCAGCACTGGAGCTTATATTATCATGGTCACTTGTGAGTCTGAGCTCCTGATTCCATTGAATTTGATACATTAACGGATCAACTTCCTACCTATTCCACACTTTATTAATCCAGATATGACCTTTCTCAAAAAGAATTAGGATGTAAAGATTCTGAATATGGCAAACTTTAATGGATATTAAAGATGAAGAAAATTTACATAAGATAAAACAATGTAAGATTGCATGCCAAATATCCTTGTTACTAAAAAATAATTTCTTCAGCAAGAATTTTTTCAGTAGTTTAATGTACCCCATATAATCTCTGCCTCTATCATTTTCTGATTCCTCTCTGTTTCTTGGGTCTTCTGTTTTTCCTTTTCATCACTTTTTCCTTCCAAAATTAGTTCCAGGAACTCTTACCTTTTCCAGATCTTTTAGGTTGGGCTTGAGTTATCTCCAGACCCATTCACTTCTAGAATTTGAATTTTAAAACTAGTCTGGATGGCCCACAGAGTAAAATAGCCATTCATTCATACCTACCTATTATAGGTTGGGTTCCTTGGGAAACAGACTCAGATGATGTTCATTAAGCAGAAGGTTTATTACAGAGTGCTCTTGTAATCAACGCCTGTAGAAAGGAAGAGAAAGAAGCAAGAGCAAACAGAGGGGCAAGTAAAGGTGAGATATAGTCTCCGTAACATTGACTCAGATAACCCCCTGGGATAAAATGACCAGTTAAAGTCATCCCACACTGGACAGAAATAGCTGGATTTTTGTACCCCCACCTCAATAAGCCATTAAATATAAGCTTCTCTGAGGAGAGCAACTTTCAGCAACCTGGATCTCCTGAGGTAAGACCTGAAGGTTTTGGCACTGAAGACTATTTACCTGTAACACTACTGTAAGCTAAGGCAGTAAGTCCTTCTTTGAAGAGAGATCTGCTTGGTGCATCACTGTGTCTCCCAAAGTATATCCTTTAAATGCAACTTGCTTCTACATTTTCATATTAATTTGGGCAATAGCTCTTCTGGGTTCCTGAGAAGTGACCAAAAAGAGGAATTTCGTGAGATAAGCTGCCACCCTTGCCACAGCAGTTAGTCTCAGAAGCACAACTGGTATTTATATTTTCCAGCTTCTATTATTCAATCTATATCACCTTTACCTTTAGCTACCACCTATGCTGGTTTTGGAGGCATATGTCTGACAAGACCCAGATCCTGTTCTGAGGGATATGAGTCTCTAGTGACTATGCACTTCCTAGGCCAGAGTTTCTGCTCTTGTCCATTTACCAGCAACACTGGATGATGGATCACCTGAATACCAAACATAGTCCTACTTATCTTCATTGTGTAAAGGAGCACTACTCCTCCTCATAACCAGTGTCAATTATCTCTATGAAGACAGTGACTCTCTTTGCCCACTGGTCCCTGGATACCTGAGGTGCCCAGGCAGAGCCAGAGTTCAATATACAATTCTTATTTTATCTCCAGTGGAAATAGTCAACCTTTGGGGATTAGAACCCATAACATTGCAAAGCCTACAGCTGCAGGGACAGGAGGGTCAAATTCACCAAGTGGATCACTGGGTGTGATAGGCAGAGTGCCATACTTGTTCCCACCCCTTGGTTCTTAAACCCAGGGTTCTTGGACCTACTGAAGACACAGTACCATAGAAAGACCTTTGATTTTATGGAAATCTTTGGTTACATGGAAACTTTTGAAAATTTATTTTAAAAACTCCAATGTCCCCTCATTTTGCTCAGGGTACACCAGAATCCTTACCAAATCTTCAGTTTGACTCCTTGCTATCTATGACCTCATCTCCTATCACTTTCTCCTTTTAGATATTTCTGTTCCAACTACCCTGGACTTCTGATGTTATTGGAATATTTCAGACATGTTTCCATTTTAGACCTAGCACTTGTTTTGGTCATCTTATTTTAAAATTAATTCTTTCTCCAGATCTTCAGGGCCTCATTAACCTTTTATTTTTTTTTTAATTTTTTTATTTTTTTACTTTTTACTCTTTTCCATAGTACTAATCACCATCTGGCACCTATCCCAATATTTATTTATTGAATGCCTCTCCCCACCAGCATATAAGCTCCATAAAGTTAGGTAGATTTCCGTTTAGGTATTTATTTTGTTTTGTTTTTGTCTTTTTGGTTATTACTATTTCTTCAGTCCTTGGAACAGTGCCTGATACATAGCAGTGCTCAATAAATATTTGTTTAATGAATAAGCAAAAGTAGAAATTTTCATTATTTTCATCATTATTTACTAGTGCTGATATAAGAGAGTAATAATCAGGTCCGAAAATACACAGACGTATAAAGGATCTGTTGGCTATGGATATGGAGTACAAGATTTGAATAGATTAAAAGAACTGCACTGTTCTGGCCTTATCTTCTCAAGACTTTCATGAAATACCTTGCTGGTGGGACAAGACAATAATAGAAAACTGAAATGTAGAACTAAAGGTAATGTTGAGTTTTCTACAGCTTCTGCTCGAATTTGGCTTAGAATTACAGCCTGCTAGAGCCTTAAGGAATTTGTTGAAGAACCAAGAATTTATGGAAGAATGGCATCTATTTTTCATTTAGGGGTGTTTTCCCACTAAAACCAAGGACAGCTATTCAACTTGGTTGATACTGAAAAACTTAAGTTCCAGATGTTAGAGGTTCCAGTCAAGCAAAGGAAGTTCAGATTCTCTACTATTACATGAGTAACAGTGTGGTTTCTTTTAAAACTTATATTGCTATCAAATCAACATAATGCATATGTACAAGCAACCATTATTCAATACATTTTTAAAAACTTACCATGTTAACCTCTGAAATGGACCATATATTGTACAAATCACACAGACACCAAAAACACACATGACAAGATACAAGTCATTGAAGACCTCAGGCTCTAGAGGTAGCAACAGATAAATCAGTGGCCCCCAAATGGGATTAGTATTTATACAGGGATGGGAGAATGGTGTACATGGGACTGTAAAAGGAGAAAGGTGATGAATTCAAAAAGCCATTGCAGAGATGATGATTTCAGAGCCAGGAGCTGGCCCCTGATGGATAAGTGTTACTTTGCGTCATTGGAATGAAATGGGATATTCTTTTTCCTTTCTTTTTTCTTTTCCAAGGAGAGTATATACATAAGTTGATCCATGAAAGAGTGCAATGTTGAATGCATAGCAAATAATAGTGATGACAATAGCAGCAAACTATTTTAGAGTACCAGATGGATACTACAAACTGTTATAAGTATTTTATAGCTGTGTTATGTTTGATCCTCATAGCAATCTTATAAAGCAGGCACTGTTATTATATGCATTTTACAGATGAGGTAGTTTAGTCTATACTCTTTGAGAAGCAAATGCCAAGACAAAGTTAAAGATACAGGAGATTTATTAGGGGAAATAACCATGAAAGAAAATGGAGAGGGATCAAGGGAAGTGAGGAGAGCTGTCAGACCACAGTGCAAGTTTGACCTTTGGGAAAGAGGGAAGGAAGGAAAAAACATTGAGCGAAAGAGTTTAAAACCACAGTAAGTCTTGGTAAGTTACCTAAGGCCAATGGGAAGTCCTTAGACCAGAGACAGAGGAGGCAGCTATCAGAGGAGTCCTTTGTGTCCCAGAAAGGGCTCTGCATTTGTATCTCTGCCATCTTCAATCATTTGCTGCAGAGCCTGTGGGAAGCATGGCCACAGCATGAATGTGATGGTATATTTCAGAGCACATCTGGGGCCATTGGTTTGTAGGATGCTCCCTGCTGTCAGAGATCTGAGAGGATCATACTCATGGCTACCACATGCCGAAACAGAGGAACGCAGAGATAATTCCACTGAGAACACAGAGATAAAAAGTGGCCGTCTACATCAGGCAATTTGGTCCCAAACTCATCTTAAACATAGTACAGCTTCAAGTAGGAAAAATTTGTGTAAAATTTCTATTTAAGAATACTCATTCTGATAACTAGATGATGGATGAAATAGCAATTGAAAGCAATAGCAATGAAAAGCAATTGAAATGGGCAAGTCCAGAAAGGAAGCTGATACAATCATCCAGAAGAGAAATTTTGAAGATCTGAATTTAAAAAGTAGCAGCAGAGAATGGAAGGATTTCAAAGATATTTAGTCATTAAAATCAATGGGATTTGGTGACTGACAAAATGTGGGGAAGGAGAGGGCAGAGTGAAAAACATCATGTTTCTAGTGTTAGGAGATTGAGTTTATTCGCTGAAATTTAGAGTATAATAGTGATTTGGTAAGAAAAGAGTAAATTCTTGCTTTGGATGTATTGAGTTCAAGATGTTATTATGTATCCATAATTAGGTATTTTCTAGGCACAGTGGAACCCTTTAAGGAAATGCAAAGCTTATTTTTATCTTTTGCTAGATTACTATTATTTATCATTATTTTGTATAATTTAAGAAATAGCACCAGAAGGTAGGTATGTTTATAAGAATAAGCACTGTATTGGTGTTGAGATTGATGCTCAGAGGTGTTGGTCAACTCTTCCAAGGTCACATAGCTTATGAATGATAGGATCCATTGTGATGGATCATTGTAAGTTACACTACATTTACAATCATATTATCATTGTAATGGATCACTGTAAATGTCATTGTAAATGACAGTTGCCAGTATTCCTTCCTCCAAACAAAGCATTTTCTGTTGGATATAAAAAGATGAAAATTAGAAGATACAGGTAGGAACCTAACTGTGGCCTTAAACAAAGACTAGGGGTTTGAGTTTCATTTTCTGAGAAGAATCACAATTTATACATTGAATAGCATGTTAGAGTTTATAAGATTTCACATACTTTCAAAGTAGATCTTCATGATAAACCTATAGGATACTCAGAGCATGTGTCTATTTTACAGCAAAGAATACTAAATTTGGTAATGTAAGTGACTTGCCAAAGATGGATCTTTGCCAAAGATGGATGGAAGAAGCCAAAATACAATGCCAGATCTTCGGGCTCTATGTTCGGTGGGTGAGTTATGAAGAGTTCTTGAATTCATAAACGGCAGGAAATCCATGGGAAATCTGCCCAAGGATGATTTATCTGGTGTCTGAAAATAGAAAAGACTGGAAGGTGAGGAGGTAAAAAACACAGGTGAACACAGGTGAATAAGGTGAAAGTTGGCATTTCCTTATTGTGTATATATATATATATATATATATATATATATATATATATATATATATAATTTTACAAATATAATGGTACTGCCATCCTTACCTGGGAAAGCATGAAACCAAAGGACAGACTTATCCCAGTCCAGTACATTAAATTTGACAACTGAGCCACATTGGCTTGACAGTGCTGTAGTTCACAAGGCAGTTGTAGGATTTTAATAAGCTTATTTTTATGCCAACTTGATGAACAGTGAGGTCTTAGATTCAGCCAAAGGCATCAAGACTCAGCTTTGTGAGTAGAACAATAGGAACAAAAAGGATCACAGTCCCAAAGCACTTATCAAAGGGCATTATTTAATTTTCCCCCAAAACACAAATATATAATATATTACATATTATATAATATACATATATATATATTTATGTATTATATATGAAGAGGTGGTAAGTGAGGAAGGAAGAAAATAAAGCAAGTGACAAGATATATAGGAAGGAACAAAATCACAATGTTCACGGCTGATTGCAGGATTCCTCCTAGAGGCAAAAGACTCTCTTATATAAGAGCTCACTTAATTAGGTATGTTTGGGGACATAGTCAAAATGTGCCACAGTCACCCTGCATCAGAGCTACAGAGGAATTTTATAGTTTTAGAGGTTCCTGAAGAGAAGGAAAGCACAGGTTTGGAGAGGGAAATAAAGATGAAAGTTTAAAGTCAGATGAGAAAGAAAGAAAGAAAAGAGAAAGAAAGACGAAAGAAAGAAAAGAAAGAAAGAAAGAAAGAAAGAAAGAAAGAAAGAAAGAGAGAGAGAAAGAAGAAAGAAAGAAAGAAGAAAGAAAGAAAGAAAGAAAGAAAGAAAAAGAAAAGAAAGAAAAAGAAAGAAAGAAAGAAAGAAAGAAAGAAAGGAAAGAAAGAAAGAAAAAAGAAAGAAAGAAAGAAGAAAGAAAGAAAGAAAAGAAAGAAAGAAAGAAAGAAAGAAAGAAGAAAAGAAAGAAAGAAAGAAAGAAAGAAAGAAAGAAAGAAAGAAAGAAAGAAAGAAAGAAGAAAGAAAGAAAGAAGGAAAGAAAGAAGAAAAGAGAGTGGGCATTGATAAACTATCTGTGGCAAGTGTGAAGGAGAGAGCTTGTAAATAGCAGTACTATTTAATATTTGATATTCAATTCTAATTGGCTCTTATCTTGCTTTGTACCTTGTATCTTTCATTGCTGCTGAATCCCCTGCAAAATTCTCATCCATGTGAATGGTATTTTGGGGAAAATCTAGGCAAAGAAGCAGTGTCCCACAACTGAGGCCAACAGTGATGAAGAGAGAAAAAAGCCACAGGAGGGCATACACATTTAGAAATAGGGAATCAGAATCTTAGAAACAGGAAGTACAGTGGTGGTTTCCTAGACACTGGGACAGGGGCAAAGAGGAGGTGCTGGTAAAGGATACAAAGGTTCAGTCATGCAATGTGATTAAGTCCTAGAGATCTACTGTACAGCACAGTGCCTACAGTTAACAACACGGTATTGTATGCTTACAAATGTGCTGAGAGTGTAAACCTTGTGTTTTTATCACACACAAAAAAATAAGATAAAAGAAAGATGATGGAAAAAATTGGGGGAAGGTGATGGATATGTTTATGGCATAGATTGTGGTGATGATTTCATGGATGTATATACTTATCTCCAAATTTGTTGAGTTGGCACATTAAATACATACAGCTTTTTGTATGTCAAAAAATTATACATATATAAAATTCATATATATGTATATACAAATAGGGAATCATTTGGAGAGATAATGAGCAGTGAGCAAACATGGCCCTGGGACTTGCCAAAATCTTGGGGATGGCATCAGATTTCTAAAAAGAAAATAGAATGACATCTGGGCCAATCCTATTTTCTCTTAAAAAGCAGAGAGAGGGATCCCTGGGTGGCGCAGCGGTTTGGCGCCTGCCTTTGGCCCAGGGCGCGATCCTGGAGACCCGGGATCGAATCCCACGTCAGGCTCCCGGTGCATGGAGCCTGCTTCTCCCTCTGCCTGTGTCTCTGCCTCTCTCTCTCTATCTGTGTGTGACTATCATAAATAAATAAAAATTTATAAAAAAAAAAAAAAAAGCAGAGAGAGCAGAGAGAGCAAGCTGATATCTGGGTTGACGTGAGGTTTGAGTGTGATCCCTTGTCTCTGCAGTATCTTCCATACTGACTTTGCAGTTAAGTCTTTGGTGATTATTATGGTAAAAACAACCACTACATTTTATGAAAACCTCCTGTAAGCAGACTGGACATAGCTACTTACTAACACCATGACCTTGGATAAACTACTTAACATCATTAAGCCTCTTTTTTCCCCTAATTTGTAAAAATAGACATAATAATCTGTAATAATAATTATTCCAAAAGAGAAGGCTGTTCTTTAAGCATCTGTGGAAAGTAATACATATTGCTAGAGATAATTACATATCCTGATGCACTTTTGCATAAAATTTAAGAGGTTTCTTGGATCCTAGATGACAACTGCATGAATAGATGGTGATCTTCTAATGACTGGAATTAGAGTCTTACAGGGCCTAACCCAAGCTTTGGCATACAAAAGTACAAAATATACATACTTATCTAGGCAGAATCTAGGAAATTGACAATAAACAAACAAACAGACTCAAAAAAGGGCAGCATAGGAAAAAAACCTTAAAAACAAGATCCAGAAAGGAAAACAATTTGTCAAATGTCACACAGATAATAACCGCAAGGCTTGTAGTTGAATCTGGTTCTCCTGACTCATGACCTGATACTCATCTCAGAACCCAGGATGTTTTCTGTTTCCTTTTCCATAAACCAGACAAGTTGAACTAAAGCCTCTAAGAACCCTTAGCATTGCAAAACTAAAGTGTGTGTTGTTGTTGTTGTTGTTTTTAATGAATCAAAGGCAATTTAAATTTGTACTTTTTAGAGTAGATGTGTGATCTTCCATAAACTTGAAAGCAAGTTTGTTCTCAAATCTAAGATCTAAAATTAAGTCAAACGAACAAGAGCAGGATGGTCAGGGGAGATAAGGCATTGATTCGAGAGGTATGATTCCATTTGAGATTTAAAGCAGCTCAAGGCTGAGGAAATTTCCAACTTTCTTTTATCAGATATGTTCAGAGGAAGAGAATTTGTCTCTGTTTGGAAGGCTTATGATTTTTCCTGAGGCAAGCTAAAATGAAGAAACAAGATTTCTTAATATGACCCACAAAATCGAGAGAGTGACAGACTTGGAAATGTTCTCTGTAAAACTCCTTATTCTAACTCCATAGCTGGTATATTTAATTGCTGAGGAAGAGAAAAGAAAAACATGCAAACACTCCATTCTCTCTGTGAATGATCCATTTAGTTCAATGAGTTAACTGAACTTCTGTGAAAAGCCTAGGAGTAAGACAGCTTTCTTCTTAGTTTTTTTGTGTGAGTGTAAACATTTACTGGAACCATGATTTGCAATTTAAAAATGATTTCCTGGGGATCCCAGGATGGCTCAGTGGTTTTGGTGCCTGCCTTCGGCCCAGGGCAGTGATCCTGGAGTCCCGCATTTTAATTTTAAAAAAATTAAAAATTAAAAAAAACTTATTTTCCCTTTTCCTTTCCACACCCAATCAGAACGTGTAATTTCTGTGCATCATCACACCTTGCGCAGATATATATATATATATATTTTTTTAGATATTTATGTAAGAAAGAAAGGCAGATTATCTTAATGATATCCATGTTTTGTTTTGTTTTTAAACAAGTTTTCTATTGATTTTTTGTAACACAACCATCATCAGTGATCATCCAGTGAGGTTGTAAGATGATAAATGACTAGCATCTCAGTCCATTTGTCTTCCAAATGCATCCTCCCTTAAAAATATGATATTGAGGAGTTTCCTCAAACTAGTGGTGGTGAATGGTTAATATGCTGACCTGTAATATGTGACCTTAAGTGTTTTAAGTGGTTAAAGGACAATGGTGGGGACATAAGTAACCCTCCATTGCTTCAAACTACAGGATAAAAGCCAAATTTGTGAGCATCAAACATAATAGCCTTTAGAGTCCAACTTACTGATTTCATATTACATCCTCAACATCACCAGCCTCCTCCTAGTACCGACCTTGTTTTATCGATACTTAAAAACCTCAATTTCGGGCAGCCCAGGCGGTTTAGCCCCGCCTTCAGCCCAGGGTGTGATCCTGGAGTCCCAGAATCCAGTGCCAGTCGGGCTCCCTGCATGGAACCTGCTTCTCCCTCTGACTGTGTCTCTGCCTCTCTCTCTCTCTCTCTCTCTCTGTATCTCTCATGAATAAATAAATAAAATCTTTAAAAAAAAACACTAAATTTCCCCCCAAATATGCCATTGTATTATGTGATCCTGTGCTTCTGCACATGCTAGACACTCCATCTGAGATTGCTTCCTTCCATCTCCACAACATGTATTCATTTTTAAATACCCAAGTAAAGGGCTTCGTCTTCCATGAAGCCTTCTTTTTTTTTAAACTAATTTTTAAATTTTAATTCCAATATATTTAAAATACAGTATTATATTAGTTTCAGGTGTACAAGAGTAATTCAACAATTTTATACATCACTGAGTGCCCATCATGATAAATGTATTCTTAATCCCCTTCATCTATTTCCTCCGTCCCCCTACCCACTCCCTTCTGGTAACCATCAGTTTGTTCTCTATAGTTAAGTACCTGTTTTATGGGTTGTCTCCTTTTTTCTTTGTTTTGCTTCTTAAATTCCACAATGTGAGTGAAATGGCATGGTATTGTCTTTCTCTGACTGATTTATTTCACTTAACATTATACTCTATAGAACCATCTATGTTGTTACAAAAGGAAATATTTTACTATTTCTTACAGCTGAATATTCCATTGTATATATATAAACCACATCTTTTTTATCCATTCATCTGTCAGTTGATACTTGGGCAGATTCCACAGTTTGGATGTTGTAAATAACGCTGCAACCAACATAGGGGTGCATATATCTTTTTGAAACAGTGTTTTTGTATTCTTTGGGTAAATACCCAGTAGGGCAATTACTGAATAACAAGGTAATTCTATTTTTGATTTTTTGGAAAATCTCCATACTGTTTTCCACAGTGGCTGCACCAGTTTGCATTCCCATTAATAGTGAATGAAGGTTCCTTTTCCTCCACATCCTTGCCATCACTTGTTGTTTCTTGTATTTTTATTTTAGCCATTCTGACAGCTCTAAGATGATATCTCATTGTGGTTTTGATTTGAATTTCCCTGATGATAAGTGATGTTGAGCATCTTTCTTTTTCTTCCCATTTTTGTAAGGTTTGTTATTCCAATTATCATACAGTGTAATCATAGTTTCAATTGTGCAATATAGTTATTCAACACTTGCATACAGCACAAGTTTCTCATTGTATAAATGCACTTTAAAAATCCCTTAACTCATTTCACACCCTCCCAACCTCTTTCCATGTGTCTATTAGCCATCTGTGTGTCTTTTTTGGAGAAATGCCTGTTTGTGTGATCTGATCATTTTTTAGTTGTATTTATTTTTGGGGTGTTGAGTTGTGTAACTACTTTATATATTTTGGATACTAATCCTTTATTAGGTATGTCATTTGCAAATATCTTCACTCATTAAGTAGGTCATCCTTTAGTTTTGCTGATTATTTCTTGTGCTGTGTAGAAGCTTTTTATTTTGATGTAGTCCCAGTAGTTTATTTTTGCTTTTGTTTCCCTTGCATGAGGAGACACATTTAGAAAAAAGTCACTAAGGCCAATGTCAAACAAATTACTATCTCTCTTCTAGGGTTTTTATGGTTTCAGGTCTCACATTTAAGTCCTTAATCCATTTTTTATTTATTTTTGCATATGATGTAAGAAAAGTTTCATTCTTTTGCATTTAGCTATCTAGTTTTCCCAGCACATTTGTTAAAAAGATTGACTTTTTCCTATTGCATATTCTTGCCTCCTATGTCTAATATTAATGATCATATAATTGTGAGTTTATTTCTGGACTCTGTTTTATTGATCTATGTGTCTATTTTTGTGGCAATAGTGTTTTGATTACTACAGCTTTGTAGTATATCTTCAAATCTGGGATTGTAATACCTCTGGTTTTGTTTTTCTTTTTCAAGATTGCTTTGGCTATCCATGGTCTTTTGTGGTTCTATACAAATATTAGGATCATGTGTTCTAGTTCTGTGAAAAATGCTGTTGGTATTTTTATAAGGATTTTATTAAATCTGTACATTGCTTTGGGTAGTATGAACATTTTAGCAATATTTTTCCCCCAATCCATGAGCATGGGACATCTTTCTACCTGTTTGTGTATTCTTTTTGTGAATCTTCTTATCTGCTTACAAGTAGTACTAATAGCTGCTTCCTTTGTACTTCTCCATATTCAGTGGATTTCCCCATTACTGCATTTATAGGATTCTGCATGCTTACACCCATCTATCCCCTTCTGACCCTGCATACACTTTCATGCAGTGCTGTCATTGGGGTCAAGGTGTGTCTTATTGGTCAATGTCACTCCATTGCATACTACATTATCTGAAACAGACTAGCTTCCAATAAATAACTGAATTTCTGAAGTTTCCCCTCTGTAACTTGAGGGTGAACATAAAATATATATGAACTATCCTAATTTCATATTAGAAATTTGTAAAAAGTTAAAACTAAACAGTATTAAAAGAGAATGACTCTGGGTATTAGGATGGAAGAGATTGTAGGGGCAGAATTATAACATTGTAGAGAGGCAACAGGGCTATTTATAGGGAAAAATAGAGAAAAGGAAAGATGATCAAAAGACAGATGATACAATGAGGAGGCTGAGCCCAGCTCCTCAAATGATGTGGATCACATGAGATAACAGAGGTGGTGCCAGGGAGACAGTAATGACCTGGAGAAAATGGTGGCTGCCAAGTTTCCAGTAGGTGCATGCTTAAAGGGCAAGTATTCTGAGAAGCAGCAAGAGTTCCGAAACAACAACTTAAAGGGCACTTGGATGGCTCAGTTGGTTAAGCATCTGACTCTTGGTTTTGGCTCAGGTCAGGATCTCAGGGTTGTAAGAGCAAGCCCTGCTATGGTTCCCTGGTAAGTAAGGAGTCTGCTTGAGATTCTTTGCTCCCCCCTTGTCTCTCTCCCTCCCTCCCTCTCTTCTCCTCTCCCAGCTCCCATGATCTCTGTCTTTAAAATAAAGAAATAAAATCTATTTTATAAAAAAGAAAAAAAACACCCTACAATCAGGGCAGATGAGCTGCTGCCCAAGTCCCGGATAATGCCTCATAACCCTCCAGCTACAAAGGTGGAAAGAAACAGAGAGAAAAGGAGGAAGAAAGGGTGTGTGAAAAAGGGAAATAGGACAAAAGAAAGCAGAGGAAAGAAGAAAAAGAAAGAACAAGCCAAAAGAGAGAAAGGAAATGAAGAAATAAAAGAAGAGATGGAGAGGAAAAAACCTCCTCAGCACATAAAGATGACTGTGATACTCATTTTTATTGCCTGAACAGATTTTATTGCTTGTCCAGTTGATCATCTCCACATATTGTAATGTTCAAAAGAGATGGCCTTGTGTAGACAATCAATGAAGACAAATTTCTTAGGTATCTATGTTGTTTCTGAGATATTTTATAAATATACAAACATGTCTATATTTCCTTTCTCCACCATTTTATATAAATGGTAGTATGTTATACACACATACTATGGATACCCTTCTGCACTGCACTCTTTTCACTTAAAATATATCTTCAAATTCATGAATATTCCATAAACAGCCTCCTTAATTTTGATGTCTACTTTGAATTCCACTGAATGCTTTTATACTAATTTATTTAACTAGTATCTCCCCGATGGATTCTTAGGTGGTTTCAATTTGTTGAAATCTAATAGTGAATTTGTGTGTTTGGATAGTCTCACACACACGCAAACACAAAATTTCAAACATTTTGTGAAATATTTGCTGGATAAGGGAATTCCTGCCTCAAAATGCATAGCCTTTCTGATTATGGTGAAAACCATAGCCATATATGAGGTACCATTTTACATTTCTTTTTTTAAGATTTTATTTATTTATTTGAGAGAGAGAGAGAGAGAGAGAGAAGAGAGCACGTGAGTAGGTGAAGGGCAGGTGGAGAGGGAGAGAAAGAACTCAAGCAGACTCCACACTGAGTGTGAAGTCCAACACAGGTTTCAGTCTCAGGACCCTGAAAACAATACCTGAGCTGAAACCAAGAGTTAGTCACTTAACTGAGCAATCCAGGCACCCCTCATCTTACATTTCCATGATTGTGTGATACATGTGCCTCCTTCCCTATAGTGACATCAACAGTATATTACCAAACTTTTGGCCCTTTGCCAATCTTGCAGGTGATAAACAGCATCTCTGTTCAGTTTTTTATATTTTTAGACATCAGGTTCACGTAACTGAGTTATCATAATTTTTGGTTCATAATGCACTATTATCATAAGACCTTATATAGCTCTCTTTGATTATATTTTATTTGGTTAACTAACTAATTTATTTATTACTCTAATGACACCCATGATCCTCTACACAATCCCAAAACTACAACATTAGCTGGATACACATATAAGTAAACAGATCAACTTGGAGTTCACTAGGTTTCCTTTGTAATGTTTTCGGGAATTAGCATGCTCTACCCTAAATAAGAATCTAAGGTAAATCTGCTTGGATTTACAGCTGCATCACATCTGTACTCTGCAGAACTACGTGGCAGAATATTTCTGCCTTGCCTCTTGTTTCATTCACCGTCCCCACCCCACCCCATATCTGTTGCCATATTCACCCTCTTGATAACATCCCTAGAAGTTTCCACTGATAAGGTAAGAGAGACTGGAATCGAACGATGGGGCATATTGGATCTGTCTGCTGCCATGATGAGGAAAAGTTACCACCATCCTAATGACAATGACCAAAGCTATTTCCCCCTTTCTGACATTTGTCTGGTAAGGTAGGGGCTCCTTTGCACTCACTCAGTGATGTCCCTGTGGAAAGAGACAAAGGATTTGTTAACACATGATGGAGAGAGAGAGAACCAAGGAAAAGTTAATAATTCCCTATTAATTGGAGAATTTGGCAGATGGTCTGCAATACTTTACTTGAATTCATACTTAACATCTGTCAAAGGACATAGAAAAATATCTATATGAACATACATTTCTGTCTCCTTTCTATCCCACCTCAGATATCATCTCCCAGGACCATTTGGTAGCATGTTATACTTAGAAACTACTTTGCCTCTGAACTTGCTAACACATTTTCTATTTATAATCTACTAACTTTACAGTATACTGCTAATCTGCATTTAATTTTTTACCTTGTGAGAATATCTAATACCTTAAAAATCCACAGGAAACTACTAAATCTACTATGCTTTCTCTCCAGATTATATTTTAAAACCCTTCTCTTTATACCTGTGTTCATGCTAAACTTTACAGGTAGGTTTTTTGCCATTTGCTTCATTCATTATGTACAATTTTTTAAATCCTAAAGATAGATGACTTCTAATACTTCACCTTCATCTAATCTATGAAGGCTCCAACCATATGAGTTTTGCCACTGTAAATTCAATGAGCCACATCTCAACTAGAACTTAAGCCCTGCCCAGAAATACCTTGATATGCATTTCTAGTTTTCTTGTTCTTCCAATATTTGCCAAGTAGACTCCTCTTTCTCATCTCGCTCTTATTATATATCACTTTCTCCTATTTTACAAAAAAAATAGAAATTATCAAATTTAAAATATTTGAAATTTCCATCATTCATTCACAAACTTACCTTAATCAATGTCGCTGGTACAATTTCAGTAGAGTAGTGGACCTGAGAGAGCCAAAGTTTAACCAGGTGTAAGAATGCTTATGGAACAAAATTTTCACCAAAAATAGTTTAGGATGAGTAATAAATAGAATGTAGAAAATAAGAAGGAAACTCTCTCTCTTTCCTGTTATGAGCAAAAAGAAAAATAGGTGAAATTAAGGTAAGGGTATATACTTATTTTTTTTTTAAGGCTATATACTTTTTTCAGACCTCATTGTCTTTGACCTTTTGGCAGCATTTAGACTGTGTGATCTCTCCCATCTCCAAACCCTCTGATCCCTGGGTCTTGATTTGGTCCTAGCCACCTACTTTCCTCTACCCTGCCATCAGATGTTGGAGATTCTCAGGGATTCTCATAGACTTCCCTTCTGGTCTCACAATCCTTCCTTGGTAGGCAATTATATTTATTTCTTAAGATTTGGTAATAACATATTTGCCAATGATTTTCAAATTTACACACCTTATACAATCTTTTCTTTATACGACCAGACCCAATTGTCAACCAAGCATCTTGATTTGGGTGTCTTACGGGATGCTTAAAATTGCTCAGAGCTTTCCTCTTGTAGTTGAGACATAGTCTAAGTTCTAACTTGGATATTCTGGGCTCTGTCCTACCCTTCCTCCTCACCTAGTGCCGTCATCCAGACCCTAGCCATATCTCAGCTCTCCAAATGAGCTACAAGCTTTTCCAGTTTCCTCCAACACTCTTCATCTCACTAGCTAGCTCTTCGTCTTGTTCTTTTTCATCTTCAGGCCTCTGGTCATGCATTCCCTCTTAGAAAAAGATTTTTTTTACTTACTAGGGAAGTAAGCTTCCTTACCATATGCTCCTATAGCATTCCCTATTTCTACATTACACTGCTACCCCATTTCAAGCACTCTTTTCTTCATCAAACTGCAATGCCACAGGAGTGATGGTCAGAGCTATCTTATTCATTGCCATGTCTCCAGTCTACTGTGGTCCTGTCCTAGTCCATTGTGGTAATGGATGATAGAACTTGCGCGCACACACTACTTATGTTGCTCTGGGGCAGGACCTGCATCAGTACACCCTGACCTCTCTGTTACCACCCCTTCCATGCCACTTCCACACTTCCTCTTTCCCAGGGGCAGAAAAGAAACTCAGCTGATTGAAGAATTTGGGATAATGATTTGGGGAAATGCCATTCTCTCCTTTTGGGCACTTGATTAACGGACTAAAAACAGGATCTTCCAACAGTTTGATGAAGATATTTTGACCTTTACTTCTGAGTTTCTCTCATCTATCTCTCAACTGGTTTCAACCTTAGGCAGAAAATAGGAATTTTATTTTGAAGTCTGAAGTCACACAATAACCTAATGCCTGGCTCATTGTAGCTATATATTTATTAAACCAATTTATGAGAGAATTTACCTGTTAATTAAACTTGAGGTTGTAAAATAATGGAAAATCAAAGGGGGCTTTGGAATAGAAAGAAGAATAGAAATAAGGATGTATTAGAGGAAACGGGGAGGGCAGAATAAAGAGAAGATTTAAAAAGAAGGGAGATTATGTGAGATATTTAATGCAGGTTATTTCATTAATCTTCAAAACAATCCTAGGTAACAAAAGCATAGAGGAGAAGGGGACGTACTTCAAATACTGGTTAAAATGGGGAAAAATAGATGGAGAAAATATTCATTTTTCAGAATAGAATATCAAGGGAACAAAGCTCTAGATAAACATCAGGAAACATGGAGAGCTAGGGTTGCAAGAAATTTAGACCATGTGAACATTTTGCTTATTGAAAAGAGAGAAAACAGGTTTTGAAAGTCACAAAGCAAGTTAAAAGAAAATCTGAGACCAAGGCCAGGTTTTGTGGCTCTTAGCTCAAAGCCATTTCAGTTCCCCAGGCCGCCTCCTTTAAAATGTAAGGAATCTAAAGAAAGGTCAAAAAGAAGGATGTGCTGGGAGATTAGGAAAACCAGATGAAAGATGAAAAATGTAGCGTGGGATGAGAAAAGTGAATAAAAAAAATGAAAGGACTCATTTCTAATTTATACATGTTTTACTTTATTCAACATTTAGTATCTGTGATTTAGTGGTGGTTTGGCACATAGAACAGGAGAGCAAAAAATAATGAAAATATGATGCTGGCAATATCATCCATCAATCGGAAGTACAGAGTCCTGGCAGGTCTACATTCAGGATCAAAAGTCTTTGTTTGGAACAGCCCAGTATACCCAACCAAATACCAATATTTCATAGTTCTTTCATCTAAATTAGAAAAAGAAATGTCATCTGTCTATAACATACACCCTATTGTGGCCTGCCCTCCAAAGAAAAATAAGGCAGCCAAAAGTTAAAGGGACCAGCATGTTATTTGAAGGGAGGGTTGTTGTTCTTTTCCCATTTTCCAAAAGATGTAGTAGTGGGAAGTAAGTGATAGTGATTTTCATCAAACTTGTTTTGGCATTCACATTCTTTACTGGCTTTATTTGTTGAAGCTTTGAGATAATAGCAAAGGTGGAACTATTAAAAATAGGGCAGACCCTTTACTTTTTTCCAGGCTTAATTTGATTGTATTGCACATATAGTGTATTAAAAGCTTATAATGTACCATGTGTGGCCTTTGGCCTTGTAGGAATCTGGTCCTTTCTATCCTGTTGCATTTAATGTATAAGGAAGATGAAAAACCTGTCCAGGTGCATGCTTCTCTATTCAAATAAGCATGGAACAAGGAAGAGAACATTTGTTAATAAGAATAATTAGGGTTTTTTTTTTCTAAGCTGTTATTTGACAGATACTGTTCTTAGATTTTTACATAGATTTCCTTACTCAATCTTCATCATAATTTTTTCAGGATTGCTTTATGACTAAACCTGTGGCCCAGGTGAGAATTCTGGGGCAGAGAGAGGGTAAGTAACTTTTCCTCATTTCCAGGGCTATAAAGACACTGATTATATCCCAAAAACTTCATGCACATGACTTTGTTTACACAGAGTCATGCAAATAAATCATAAGCTTTCTCTTATGAAAATAAGAAAATAGAGCTATAGTACATGTGCCTTAGTTATTTGGCTTCTGAAGACTGATATAAAATAGCAAATCAAGCATTTCCAGGGCTAAGTTTTGCATTTTCCTTACAGGGAGCAACACAGGCAACCAAGAGAAGATTTGTGATAGAGTCGATATTGAATTTAACCCTTGAATTTTGAAAAAGTAGCTGATAGAGAGTGGAGGGAGGATGTTCCAGGCCAGGCGAAAGTGACCAAATTAATGGAAATGTGGGGGCACTGAGCATGGAGAGGGCAGGCTAGTGTGGCTCCCTCAGGGTGAAAGATGAGCTCTACAGAGTAGGCAGGGACCCATCAGCAAAGGCCTTGAATGTGAGGCTGAGGAGCTGGGGAACCATTGCATATTTTTGAAGATTCCTATTTGTCCTAGATTGTTGACCAGGTAGTTGTAAATTGAATCCAGGCTTCACATTGTTCAGAAGAGACTCACTGTTAGCAAATCTTCAGTCTAAGAACCTTTTAGAAGTTCATTAAAAATCTCAAAAGCTTTTTCAAATACCACAAGTCCCCAGCACTTCATTTAAATGTAAATATACTTGAGAGTTTAAATTCTAAGATCTAAAAATGAATGGGAGTAAGTGCTTGGAAATAAATGTGGGTTTTTTTTTGTTTTTTTTTTTTGTTTGTTTTTTTCCTGAAAAAGAAATGGAAAGTGATGAACAGGGAGGACTAGGGAAAGACAAGAATGTATCCAATGCCGTGGGCGGGTTTTGGAAATGATTTGAGCCATCACTGCAGTTCTCTGGTGCGGATCATAAGTCAGGGAACTCAGAAGTGACATCAGAGAAAAGAGCTGATGAACATCAAAATACAAGACAATAAAACCACAGAAAGAAAGCTCAGCTGGGTTTGGGCAGAGTTTTGTTTCCAGGTGGCTGTTTGTATTAGAAATCTGTCAGGTCTGGATACATGACGAAGGGGGTTTGAGCTGAAAGATCTGCAGAGAAGCCCTGGTCCCATCCAGATGGTTCTCATGCTTACATGGTGATGATCACCATCTTTCTTCCCCTTCCCAGTACCTCCCTGTCAATGCACCCTTCTAAAATTCAGCAGAAAATCAGTGTTATACAATATTGTCTCGAAGAAAAAGGAAGTACTGGATGCATAGCTTCTTAATATTGCCATTTTGAAAAAAATGCAAGAAACTATAAAAGCAAGGTTAAAGTGTAAACTTAACCATTGCTTGTAAGAAAGAAATAGATACAGTAGATATTTCTAAATTTTACCCCTTCCTCAATCTCCAAGTCAACTTATGAGGCATTTATTTTTTATTTTACTAAATTCTATATTGCTTATAGGATATATATAAGAAATATAGCCTTTTGCTTTTTATAAAAATCATGTTAAACACCTATATTATTTGTTTCTATAAAAAATCATTTTTATAATAAAACAAAATTATTTAATAATTTTAGAAAAGACAAAATGAGCAATAAAAATGTATCCATAAACTCATCACAAAGAAATAACTGTTAATATGTTGGTTCAGATTTCTTCAGTTTTATACCATTATATATAAAAAATTCATACACACAAAAGTCTTGATAAAACTGGAAACATATTACATATAAATTACATTTAAAGATCTATATTGTGTAAATGTTTCTATAAAATAATAAAAGGTTTTTACAATATATATTTATATTTTAAAAATTTATATTTTAAAAATATTTTTAAAATAAAAAATATTTTAAAAATTTTAAAAATTAAACTCTCTTTAAATTAAATTTAAAATTTTAAAATTTTAAAAATTAAACGCTGGAAGAAAATTTGAGTTATTCACCTTGTTCCCCAAAATTGCTGTCATAAGGGCTTTTAGATTATTAAATATGATGTTTGGATGTTTCTGAGAGTCTTGAAATGATCCTGAGTATTTTTGAAAATTACCTGCATAGTATGGAACTAAATTAAAGGGTCATATTTTTGTTTTTGTTTTTACCTCATATGCCCATTTGAGTTTGGCTAGACTAGTAAGACAGTTTATAAAAAGCAGAGATGCCATTTTGTGGATTTTTAAATATAAAACAGAAGTTTTTCTTTACTAAGCAGCCAAATCTATGTATTAATTAAATATAAGTAAGTATCATGTTGTGACTTTAAATTATAATCTCCAGTCAATGTGATATAGTCCATAGGCATTAAAATAAATCCATAGAGAATGATTTACCATTTACTTGAGAAATTCACAATCCTGACTTGATAGGGATGAACCCTGGTGGTCAGGGAGCTGTTCCCCAGATGATGCTTAACCTGACTCCAGCTGTGTTATTTCCCACAACCCTTTAACTATCCTTAATGTTCAAACAACACCCCTCATCCCCAGGCATTCTCCCTGTTGGGTGCTAGACATAAGTGACACTCAGGAATTGCGTAAGGCCAGGGAGAGTTGGAAAACACCTGCCATCTTTATAAAAACTGAATGTTTAATTGCTAGGAGTTTTGTATGGAGTCAAAATGTCCCTGCAAATCACATGACTTTGTGTAGGCAACACATCCAGCCTTGGGACACAGCATCATATAGTGGGTACAGTATGATGTGGAAGAAAATCTGAGCTCTACAGAAAGGAGTCCCAGGGTCTCTGGGCAGACCATGTAACATCCTTGATCTCAGTTCCACAACCCTATTTTCCAAGTTTCAGAAATCCAAAAACAAACAAAAAACATAGTAAAAAAGTAGTAATTCCAATAATTCCATAATGCAGAGATAACCCCTTTTAGGATATTAACACATTTCTGTCCAACTAAATATATATAACTAGAATAACATGAATGCTATCTTATTTTTTAAAGTCATGTGATCTTTATTCTATTTTGAAAAATATGCATAGCATTTGTAATATCTGTACACTATAATTTGTTGAATTATTCCCCAAATGTGGGATGTGTGAATTGTTTGTTGTTATTCATTATTATAATAAAATATTCTAGAAAACATAATATCCTTGTCTAAATTCCAAATTAATCCTCAGGATGGAATTCAAGAAAAGTCTTTACAGACAAAAAAAAAAAGCCACAATATAAGACATTGACATATACTGCCAAATTCTTAAAAAATATTATATAATTTTACATCCTTACCAGTCATGAATGAGGCCTGTGTCAATACATATCTTCAGTGTGACTATTAATTTTCTTCAAACTGCCACTTTTACAGAAAATATGCCATTTTATGGTTATTTAATTCCTATTTATTTGTTTGCTAGTCATAAGTCTATGGATAATTTGTATCTTTTCTGCTGCAAAATTTTTGTCCATGTACTTTGTCCATTTATCAACCTGGGTGCTAGAATCTTAAATAACATCTTACAGTGTATGATTATAAAGCTACTGTGAATAATGTGTTCAATCATAATTAAATAATTAATTTGGTAATTTTAGAACATATAAAAATAAATCAGCCTCAAAAATCTTTTTTTTTTAATTTTTTATTTATTTACGATAGTCACACAGAGAAAGAGAGAGAGAGAGAGGCAGAGACACAGGCAGAGGGAGGAGCAGGCTCCATGCACCGGGAGCCCGACGTGGGATTCGATCCTGGGTCTCCAGGATCGCGCCCTGGGCCAAAGACAGGCGCTAAACCGCTGCGCCACCCAGGGATCCCCAGCCCCAAAAATCTTATCTATAAACTTACTTCATGAAGATGACAACTGTCATATGCCAGTTCCTATTTTTCCAGTCTTATGCCATAAACAATGCTCAAACACACACATTCATGCACACATGCAATTCTTGACAAAGCTGTAATCGTACAGTATGTAAAAGTTTATTTCCATCCACTTACTTTTAATCTGTATGTGTCGGTATATTAATGATGGGTTTCTTATAGAAAACATGTTTAGGTTGTAATGGACCCATTCTGACACTCTCTGCCTTTTAAATGGTGCATCTGAGCTATTGATTTTCAAGGTGATTTTGAGGTACTTGGATTCATACCAACTACACGTTATTGTTTTCTATTTACTGTCCTTATTCCTGGTTCTTGTTGTGGTTCATTCTTTTTCTACTTTTGTGATTTTGACTGAGCATTTTATATGAATCTATTTTCTCTCTTTTCTTTTACTATGAGTTATAGTTCCTTTAATACTTTTTTAAGTGGTTGACCTAAGAGTTTGCAATATACATTTACAACTGATCCAAGGCCACTTTCAAATAACACTATGCTACTGTATGTGTAGTGTGAGTATCATGTAATAAAACAATTCTAACCCTTCCTCCTTCCTGTCCCTGTATCATTGCTGTCATTCATTTCATACACATATACATATATATATACATATAACATATAAACATATATATGTTCAGATATATATGATACCTGCATAAGCATATAATGAAATACATTGTTGCCATTATTATTTTGAACAAACCATTACGTGTTAGATCAAGTGCGAATGAGAAAAATAAAAGTTTTGATATTACCTTCACCTATTTCCTTCTTTGATGTTCTTTTTCTTTATATGGGTCCATGTTTCTGACATATCATTTTCCTTCTCTCTAAAGAACTCCTTTTAATATTTCTTGCAAGGCAGGTCAACTGGCAACAAATTCCTTCATTTTTTGTTTGCCTAAGAATGTCTTGATTTCTTTTTCATTTTTGAGGATAATTTTACAGAATACAGAATTATACATAGGCTGCTTTTAAAGGTTTCTTTTTCTCTCAACAATTTAAATATTTCACTCCAATCTTTTCTTGCTTGAATAGTTTCTGAGAAGTCAGAGGTAATTCTTATCTTTATTCCTCTGACTTTTTGGGGGGAATTTTTTTCTTTATCATTAGTTTTCTGTCATTTGAAGATGATCTGTCTAGGTGCAATTTCTTATAGCATTTATCCTGCCTAGTGTTCTCTGAGCTTCCTGGATCTGTGGTTTGGTGTCTGGCATTAATTTAGGAGAAAGTTTCAGTTATTATTATTATTTCAAATATTTCTTCTGTTTTTTTTCTCTCTTTCTTAGTGTGATATTTACATTAAATGTATGTTATACCTCTTGTGGTTGTCCTACAGTTCTCAGATATTCTGTTCCATCTTTCTTCAGTCTTTGTTTTATTTCCTTTTCAGGTTTGAAGTTTTTAAATCCTCAAACTCAGAGATTCTTTCTTTAGGCATGTCCATTCTACTCATAATTTCACCAAAGCCTTGTTTGTTTCTGTTATAGTGTTTTGATCTGTAGCATTTCTGTTTGGTTCTTTCTTAGGATTTCCATCTCTGATTATATTGCTCATCTGCTCTTGCATATTGTCTCCTTTATCCATTTGAGCCCTTAGCATATTAATCATAGTTGTTTTAGATTCCTGATTTGATAGTTCCAACATCCTTACCATGTCTGATTCTGGTGCTTGCTCTGTCTCTTCAAATTATGGTTTTGCTTTTTGGTATGCCTTTTAATTTTTTCTTGATAACTGGACATAAAAATAAAGAGAATTACTGTAAATAGGCCTTTACTGATGTGATGATGCAGTGTGGGGGTAGAAGTATTCTATAACCTATGATTAAATCTCAGTCTTAGTGAGCCTATGCCTTTAGTCTATGAGCCCCACAACTGTTTCCCAGGGCCCAGGGTTTTTTTCTCCCCACAGAGGTGGTATAGGATGGCTAGTATGGACTGGAATTGGTACTTCCCTTCTCCCAAATGGAAGACTAGAGCTGACTGGAGATGGGGATTTCCCTTCCTCCAGGTGAGTTAAGCTCTGATAATAGCCCAGCAGGTTAGGCTCTCATTAACTAATTCCTCCTGAAGGCATTCCTGTTAAGAAAAACAGAGCACTTAGGTATATTTCAAAATGGTTCCTTTTCCATATCCCCTGCCATAAGCATGAGAGGATTTTTCTCTGATATTAACTAGAAGAAACTGGTTGGGCTATTGAGTACTTGTTAAGATGCCGTGGCAAAGTCCAAGTTCCTTATATGTAAGGAACCAGAAACAAAAGTTCATAAAAATCTATTTTTTTTTTACTTAGCATTAATTTTTGAGCATTTCTTCTATGATTAAATACCTTGTTAAAGCACACTATCAGTTTATCAATAATGTTACTTTTTATGGGAGTGTCATTACGTATCCAATCAAATTATCTTGTATATTCATATTTTCTGTCCTTTCTCTGTGATGAAAATTCTTGCACATAGATGTTTAACTGCAAAGCAGTGTAAACACATTGTTCCTCCTCTCCAAAAGTCAACAAGATAATTTAATAGCATTCAAAGATTTGAATAATCTTTAGAGACAATAATGGAAGAAGTGTTACAAAGCAGTGTTTCAAGTAGACTGTGTTTGGAGAATTTGAAGGACAGAAGAAGACTTGTTGATTCTGCGTGTGGTCTCTATGGGATTGTACCAGAAGCATTCCACTTGAGAACATTTCCCTCACTTCATACTCACTGTTCTCTCTGCCTCAGGATTCTCTCCACTACAAAATATCCTCTTCATCATGAGAGATCTGACCTTAAAAACATTCTACTTTTATCAAGGTATGTTTGTATAATATTCATTTAATCTTAGACAGTATCCATTTATAAAATACTCCTACATCTCATCACGCCTCATTCCTTGATTATGCTTTCTTCTTTTTCACAGAATTCATCATACCTGACATTATGTCATGTTTATTTGTTTACAATTATGTATTATGTTTATTTCCTACTAGAATACTACCTCTCAGAGGGCAGAGATGACTAATTTGTTTTAGTCATCATTGAATCCCCCAAACCTAGAACTGTTCCTAACACAGAAAATGTAGTCAAAAATATCTTAAAATATCCAAATGTTCCCAATTGCATGCACTGTCTGCTACACATTCAGCCTCTGGTAGAAGCATCTTTGATGGGTCTGGCACACCCTCTAATGTGTCAGCACCATGAGAGGTACTGAAACCCCACTGATAGCATCAGTGCTTATCTTCATCATTCTCACCAATACCCCTCCTACTTGTTACTTTAGACCCTCAACCCCCAGTCCTTTGACTTCTCAGTTTCCTTACCTTTGACTACAATCATCACAGTTTCTCATACCCACAGATATCCTATGGGCATCCTCCTCCTTGGAATCTCTTAAGTATGTTTCATGTTGTCCTCATAGGCCACAGTCAGCCATAGTTTTTGCCATGCCTTTCTTGCTTTCTCAGATATGGTATTTAGGACATCAGCCCTCTCTTTCTAACCATGTCACCCATTTTGGTTTGCATGCTTCATTATGTTTTCCATCAACTTCAGATGGCCAACATCATCAGAATTCCCCATTAAAACCAAAGTAGGGGAGGCGCTTGAGTGACTCAGTCAGTTGAGTGTCCAAATCTTGATTTTTGGCTCAGATTATGATCTCAGGGTCATGGGATTGAGCCCCACATTGAGCTCCACACTCAGCAGAGAGTCTGCTTGAGGATTGATTCTCTCCCTCTCCCCCTCGCCTCTCCCCCCACTTGCATGTGCTCTCTCTCTCTCTCTAAAATAAATAGTAAACCTTTAAAAAGAAAAGTAGGAATAACCTATCATAACATACATTTTTAAATTTTGAACCATAAACAATAGGTGAATGAATAAACAAGTAAATGTATTTTCACATAAGATAAATCCTTTGACTAAAAGAATTCATTACTTTTATCAATTTTGGTTGAATTTCAAGAACTGAAGATATGAGGAGGTGACTTTTGATAATGTGAAATCATTATTTATTTTATATTTTTATCTGCATTTTCATTAAGAACACTATGCTGAAAGGAGACTTTGTACATTTTATAACTATTTTTTCTGGTTCTAGATTAAATTTTCAAAACTTTTTTCTAAAGATCTTAGTAAAGCATACAGATCTTTCTGTCTTTAGATTCCTGTTTGTTGGTAAAGAGGCAAAAGCTGTAGTATTTTTTACATTGATTTTGTCAAATTATCATTGGATTTAGACATTGTAAAGCAGAAGTAAGAGTTAGAGATAGTTTCTGATCATTTAGGTAGAGACTCAGGATATTTCTGAATATACTTTGAAATAATAGGACAGCCTATAAAATGAATGTTGGGTACAAGTAAAAAAAATGAGTGGCTCATTCTAAAAGCAGCATGTTGAGTTTCACCATATTCTAGCTTGTTCAAAGATCTTGATAATATAATTGGTTAATTTCATCTTTTAAATATCTATCAAATTGCAAGTGTTTTCTTTTTTTATTCAGTGATTACACTTCTGGAATTTATGTAATTTCTGTACTAACACACTTTTAAGATGATAATATAACGTAATTTTTGTATTTTGGTTTAAAGCAAAACAGTAGAAATAATTTGAATGTCTACCAATATGGTACTGGTTATGCTGCACCTATAAAACAGAAGAGAAAGACAATTTTATTTAATAGTGTTTTGGTTAATAATTAGTAGATCCTGCTCTACCACTTCCTAAAATGGTGGAAAGGCTAGCATCTTCTACGCCATCAAAAAATATATATTGATAAAACTTGAATCAAATTTAAAGTCTACCAATGAGGCATATGGTGTGAAAATGTAGAATATATAAAATTTAATGTTTCAGAGAAATATCCGCATAGAAATGCCTTAGGTTTTTTTTTTTTTTTTTTTTTTTTATTCATAGAGATGGGGGGAGAGGGAGTGGATGGGGAGCAGAGACATAGGCAGAGAGAGAAGCAGGAGTCATACAGAGAGCCTGAAGTGGGACTCCATCCAGGGTCTCCAGGATCACGCCCTGGGCTGCAGGCGGCGCTAAACCGCTGCGCCACAGGGGCTGCCCTGCCTTAGGTTTTTTGAGCTTGTTGTCACTCTACCAGGAATTCTCTGACCCTCAGGTCTTTAAGTGGCTAACTATGCCCATTTAAGTTTCAACTTACATATCATCCTCAATGTAGAGCTACTTTACATTGCTGGTAGAGATACAAAAGGGTACACATTTGGTAAAAACTTTTTGGAAATTTCTAGGAGAGTTCTTACACAAGCATTATGACTCAGCAATTTTACTCTTCAGTGTCATGTTATTTCCTTCTTTTATCACAAAATGAGGATTTTTTTCCTTCTATTTACTTAAAAATTTTCCCTCCATTTTTGGCTTTCAAAAGTTTGGCCATAATGTACCCAAGACTCATTTTCTATATCTTGTTTGGGGTTTGCTGAACTACTGGAATCTATGGGATGATATATTAATAAGTTTTTATAAACTCCAGCCATTATGTTTTTTAAATACTGGTTCTGACCCATTTTCTCCTCTCCATCTAGGTCTCTCTTCGCACACGTGTAAAATATTTTGGCTGTGTCCCATGTGTCTCTTGCTCTTTGTTTTGTTTTTCCATTGTTTTTTCATTGTGCTTTAGTTTTGGTACATTCTCTATTAATTTATTTTAGAGGTTATCAATTCTGATTTTTTTCAGTGTCCTGCCAGCTGCTAAATCATCAAATGAGTTATTAATGCTAGGTTTATATACATTTTCTTGGTTCTAGGGTATCCATTTGAGTTTTATAGAGATTTATTCACCTATTGAAAATCATTGTTTTTTTTTAATCAAATTTATCTACCTTTGCCTCTGTTTTCTTTAACATAATGATTCTAGCTTTAAATGTTTTTTTTTCTAGTTGATGGCTAGTATTTTTTAAATTAAGACTTTATTTTTTTTTTAAGATTTTATTTATTTATTCATGAGAGACACACACACAGGGAGAGGCAGAAACACAGGGAGAGGGAGAAGCAGGCTCCATGCAGGGAGCCCGATGTGGGACTCGATCCTGGGTCTCCAGGATCAGGCCCTGGGCTGAAGGCAGCGCTAAACTGCTGAGCCACTGGGGCTGCCCAATTAAGACTTTATTTTTAAATCAGTTTTAGATTCCCAGCAAAATTGAACAGAAAGTAGACAGATATCCCACTCACATGCCCCTGCATCCACACATTCATAGCCACCCCCATCATCAATACCCCTCACCAGAATGGTACATTTGTTATAACTGATGAACTTATACTGACACATCATCATCACCCAAAGTCTATAATTTAAATTATAGTTCACTCTTGGTGGTGTACATTCTATGAGTTTGGACAAATGTATAACAATATCTACATACACACAATGATATGTATCTATCATACATTTCAATATGTATGAAAATACAGAATAGTTTCACTGTCCTAAAAACCATCCCTCTCTCTTACTCTCAAAACCTGGCAAACTCTGATCTTTTTCCACCTCCATAGTTTTGCCTTTTTAGATGTCATACAGTTAGAATCATACAGTATGTGGCCTTCTCAGATTGACTTCTTTTACTTAGTAATGTGCAATTAATATCACTCCATGTCTTCTCATGACTTGATAGCTAATTTCTTTTTAGCACTGAATAATATTCCATTGTCTGGGTATACCATATTATTGACCCACTCACCCAATGAAGAACATCTTGGTAGCTTTCAAGTTTTGGAAATTATGAGTAAAACTGCTATAAACACATCTGTGCATATTTTTGTAAGGACACAAGTTTTCATCTCCTTTGGGTAAATACCAAGGAGCATGATTACTGGATCTTATAGAGATCTCAGTTTGGTAAGAAGCTACCAGTATCTCCTAAAGTTGAAATATCATTTTACTTTCACATCAGCAATATATAACGGTCCCTATTGCTCCACATACTCACCAGCATTTGGTGCTGTCAGTGTTCTGTATTTTAGCCATTCTACTAGGTGTGTAGTGGTATCTCATTGTTTTAATTTGCAGTTCCCTTTGACATAATAAATCTTTTCATATGCTCAATTGCCCTCTGTATATTTTCTTTCATGAAATATCTGTTAAGGCCTTTCTTTATTTTAATTTTTTAATCAAGTTGTTCATTTTCTTATTGTTGAGTTTTAAACATTCTTTGTATATTTTGGATAACAGCCCTTTATCCAAAAAGTCCAGATGTGCCTTTTGCATATATTTTTTTCCCAGCCTGTAGCTTGTCTTCTCATTCTCTTGACATTGTCTGTCACAAAGCAGAAGTTTAAATTTTTTTATTATTATTTAAATTCAATTAGCCAACATATAGTACTTCATTAGTTTCAGATGTAGTGTACAATAATTTATCAGTTGTGTATAACACCCAGTGCTCATCATATCATGTGCCCTCCTTAAAATCCATTACCCAGTTACCCCATCTTCCCATGCACCTCCCCTCCAACAATAAAGTTTTACATTTTAACAAAATCCAGTTTATCAATTATTTCTTTCATGGATCATATTTTTCGGTGTTTTTTTTTTTTTTGAAAGAGATTTTTTGGTGTTGTATCTAAAATGTTATTGTCCTACCGAAGGTATGTAAGTTTTTTCTATATTATCTTCCAGAGGGATTTAGAGTTTGCATTTTACATTTATATCAGTGATCCATTTTTAGTTGATTTTTGTGAAACATGTATGGTGTGGGTCTATATTTTGTTTTTCATGTGGATAGCAAGTTGTTTCAGTATCTTTGGTGAAAAGATTATCTTTGCTATATTGTATTGCCATTGGTATTTCCTCAAAGATGAGTTGACTATATTTATGTTGATCTATTTCTGGGTACTCTATTCTGTTCCATGGATTTATTTGTTTATCTTTGGCAATACTATACTGTCTTGATTACCAAAGCTTTAATTCTTAAGTTGGGTAATGTCAATCCTCCAACTTTGTTCTCTATCTTCAATATTGTGTTGACTATTCTAGGCTTTTTGCCTCTCTATAGAAACTGTAGAATCAATTTGTAAATGTTCATAAAATAACTTATTGGCTTTTTGACTGGGATTACATTGAATCTATATATCAGGTTGGGAAGAACAGAATATTTGACAATATTGAGTCTTCTCATCCATGAACATAGACAACCTTTTCATATATTTAGCTCTTACTTCATTTTGTTCATCAGTTTTGTAGTTTTCCTCATATAAATCCTGTGCACATTTTGTTAGATTCATATCTAAATATTTTAGTTTTAGGGGTGCTAGTGTAAATGGTATTGTATTTTTAGTTTCAAATTCCACTTGTTAATTGTTGGTGTATAGAAAAGCAATTGACTTTTTAAAATATCAACTTTGTATCCTGCAACCTGACTATATAATCATTTATTAGTTCCAGGAGGATTTTTTTGTGTTGATTCTTTTGAGTTTTCTAAATAGAAAATAATGTTATCTGTGAACAAAGAGAATTTCATTTCTCCCTTCCAAATCTGTATACTTTTTATTCCTCATTCTTATCTTATTGCATTAACTAGTACTTTCAGCACCATGTTGAAATGGAGTTGTGAGAGGGACTATCTTGCCTTGTTCCTGATCATGGTGGAAAACCCTAGTTATTTAAAATTTTTTTACATACTAACTCTGCTATTTGGATTTATATATAGATCTGTTTCTAAAATACCTATTTATGACTTCATTATCATTCACATATTGATTATATATTTGTGTACCTAATCATTTTTTTAAATTTTACTATCTGTTAGACCTAAGATATTAGGTATTATAAATGCTCATGATGGTACATTCCATTAGAGAGGGATTCTCCTTGCCTTCTATTAGGCAGAAGGAGTGGGGACTTATGACCTCAATCTAAAGAGCAGCTGATTATAATTATGACTAGGTTGCCTTCTATGTAAGATTCAGTCTACCTCAAGTTGATCTCCGTATCTCAGATATGGCCTTTCTAGGATATTGGTAGAGCCCAGAAGGCTTCTCTCCATCTCTGAAAGAAACTGGGAGAAAGTTTTGCTCTTCAGATTTTTTAGCTTCTTGCTTCACATAGTTTCACAAACAAAAAGTGTAAGGAGGAAAACAGCTATGTGCTTATGGCAGGAATACTCCCTCTATCAGGACTTTGTGTCCTTTGTTCCATGAGACTCCAAAGGATTTGATTCTGTCTTTTGGAAGCTTTGGGCTCAGCTTCCCATGATTCCCAAGAATGGAACAAGTACTCCAGGAGAATCATTGCTATGAATTTGGGCTTCTTCTGGTTTCTAATCAGTTACACAAACACTGAGCAATTGCCAAATATTCCACAGATTCCTCTTTCCTTCAACAGAGACAACTTTTAGATTTCATTTTATTTTGTGGAGTGTCTTTATAAACACTATTTTCAGGCTGCATTCAGAATTAGTTCATGACCCAGGGAAGAAAGTAACCATAAATCATCAGCTTACTTATACAGTGCTCTTTATTATATGAAATTTTATTCTATTCAAACTTTATTGCTTCAACAACTCTCCACTGTCTTCAAAACATGAATTTTGAAATTTACTTCTTTTCCAAATTTGTGAACTGGAAGCATTGACATATCATGAACTATTTTATCCTCTCTAAGAGCACAAGTCTGAGACATTATTGTGGTTCAACAGATTGTTAAGAAAATTCAAATTTTTCATAATTTGTTACATTGGCAAAGCTGTGAAGAAAGATATGTTAACATATTGCTGGTACAAGGTGCATGAAGGTTCATTTTTCTGTAGCTGTCATATCATACATGTTTCTTTCTTTGATTCATAAATTATATTTCTAGGAACTTATACCAGCAAAATGACATATTATAAAAGTATTTGTTGCAACATCATATGTAATAACAAAAGATTAGAATGAATCCAAATGTCCATCAATAGGATTATAGTCTTAAATGAAATATTAAACTAATTCAAAATATTATGGACTTTTTTTTGCCAAATGACATGGAAATTTAGCTAAGATATTTGCTAAGTGGAAAGACCAATGTGCAGATAGAAGTGTAAAGATGTTAATGTTAGTAAAAAATGGGAATTCTAGAAAACACATATTTGTATTTAATCTTATAACAAATAGCTGGAGATACATAAAAGACTAATGATCTTGAACATTGGTTGAACCATGAAAGTATAGAAACTGAGTGGATGGAATGTGGAATGTAGGAAGAAAACTTTTCAGTATATACTTCTATAGGTGTATATATACTACATGAATGGGTTACACATTCACATAGTGTATGCATAAATACAAATATACATCTAAAATGTATATTTTACATATAAAAAGTAATTAAATAGTATACAAAATATACATCTAAAAAGTAATGAAATATACATATAAAAAGCAATTAAACGGTAAAATTCATAGCCCTTTTAAGACAAAGAGTCAGTAACATCACAAATCATATTCAAAAAGAATAAGTTTATCATGACTCCAAAATCATACAGTATATTTTACCTAATGCTGACCAAAATCTGGGGAAAACACAGAATGGGCTATGAGCCAAAGAACTGAAGGTTGAAACACACAGATGATTGCTGGCTTCTCTCAGATACATCAGCGATCTTAACTTCTAAAACTACTTAGATAATCGCAACCACACTCATTAAAGGAAGGGGAAAATCTTTTCTTACCCCAGGAAATAAACCTTTAATAACCCAAGTCTCAGCGAATCTCACCCACAAAATCAAATTGTATTGGTAAGTGTAAGCAAAATGTCCTAGAAGACAAAAACATTTCAGGATAAAATAGATATTATTCTTTATCAAATTAACAGAGAAGAGTAGCTATAAACTTAATGCAAGCTCTAGGCATTAGACCAGCTTAGAGAGGTAAAAGAAAAGATTATATGTTCCGGGAGTTTGTATCTTAGAAGCTAAACTTGCAAAACCAGTCTCTAGTCTGATATTTCTCAGAGGAAAAGTAAGATGAGTGTCTTTGTCATTGTTCAATGAAGAGCTTGCAACTATTCATTCTTAATATTTGACAGCATCTCAGAATTCAATTACATGTCCTCTGGAGTCACACCATCTTCCATGTATTCTATTTTAGTGGACAGAGAACTGGTTTTAAAGTTAGGGAGGCATAGATTCCAATTTCAACAATATCATTAGCTGACCTTGGGGCAATCCATTTCTTCTCTGCATGAATTCATTTCTTCTTCTGAAGAATACGGTTTTGGATCTAGATAATCTCTATAATACTTTTGGGCTTCACATATGATGATTCTATATATTGAAAGAAATAAATGTCCTTTAGAGTGAGACATTCAAGTGACTCCGTTCTTTATATTGAACTGCACAAAGCAAGTCACATAGATTATCTGGTTTACGTTCTCAGAAGCAAGCTAGATTAGAAGTCTAGCTAAATCCTTTCCCTTTGGGACTAAACATGCAAAGTTTAAACATCTACATTGCCACTATATTGCCTTGTCTCCATTAAAAATATTTTCAAACATGAAACGTTATTGTTATCTTCATTTGTTTTATGTGTCTCTCTCACTATCTGAGCTTTCATTATCTAAATATTTGTTGTAACAATTAGCAAAAACCCTTTATCAAGAAACTCAACATCCAAGTTGAAAACCCGCTCTAACAAATTTGCCATATATACACACATTTATGTTGTTTGCAAGTCTAGTCTAGAGGAAGCAGAGTATGCTGAAGCTTTATCTCAGCTATTTTTTCCCATGGGACCATATCAAGAGTTCATATTGCTTAAATGTGTCATACTTTAATAATATCTTTCTCACATTACGAAGTGGAATGTTTTAAATAAAGTGCAAAAATCAATGAATAAAATAAGAAAAATGAATAGGTAATTACCTAATTAATCAGAGAGACTAGCAAGCCTATGCATTAGAGAAAATTTGGAAGAGTAAAGTGAATTGAGGGAGGAGAAAACCATCACTATCTTTTGAACATATTTCAGTGAAGCCACCAGTCTATTCTACCAATGTGACTATTGTAATCAATGTCACCAATGACTCCACACTGCCAAAAACAAACAGTTGATTTTCAACTACTAATTTATGCAACTTTTCACCAGGATTAGACACAGTTATGTGTACAAATATACTCTCTTCACTTTCAACATAGCATGTTCCCAACTTTCCAATGTCTGAATGCTGAGAGATTCAGATGTTCACTTCTGAAACTTATCTTTTCTCTCTCTACGTTTGCTCCCAAGGTAAACTCATCCAATTTAAATACTACTCATAAACCGATCAAGTCATATTTTGGTTTCATATCCCTGTTGTGCTTCATTGGAACTCTCTGAATCTTGTATTCCTACCTTCTCTCTAGATTACAAAAAACACGGATTTGTAGCATTAAATGAATGGTGCAAAAGTACCCAAAGCATGGCCAGTTTTCCAGATACCATTGTGATTAGCTCTTTTGAACCAGAAGTATTTGTTTCCACACATCACTGGATATCTCTAACTGTATACTTGAAATCTTTCCTTCGATGTTAAGTAGTCTTCTCAAACATATGACCAAAACACAATTTTTAAGTTCTTCCTTGCCAAACCTAATCCTCCACAAATGTCAGATGACACCATCATTTACTCAATTTATCATCCAAGATTTCTTGGGAAAGTTTAAGACTTTCCCTGTTAACTTTTAGTTTAAAAGGTTCTAAAAGGAGTTTCCCAAACCACTAAAAACTTGGAGGTAAAATTCTTCTAGGACATTGGAGACTGGTACAGTTTTATCTCCTGAATAAGGATCTAAACTTGTAGACTCAGAACCTGGTTTTATTTATTTATTTTTAATTTATTTTTTATTGGTGTTCAATTTACTAACATACAGAATAACCCCCAGTGCCCGTCACCCATTCACTCCCACCCCCCGCCCTCCTCCCCTTCTACCACCCCTAGTTCGTTTCCCAGAGTTAGCAGTCTTTACACAGAACCTGGTTTTAGATGGATGAGGAAAGCTCAACTTTAGAGAACATCTCTTAAAAAGAAGCGCATAAAATGTTACTTGAAGTATTTTTATAATCACAATGTAAAGTCATATACAAAAAGGACAATAATGTGATAAGAATTGAACTTTAACATACATGTTTTTAATATCCAAGCTAGTAAGAGAGTGACACAGCTTTGGTACCCTCTATAGGGACTCTGGGAACCATGGAAATTCATGTGAATTAGTGCTACATCTGTTCCTGCCCTGTGTGGCCACATCATTGCTGATAGGATCTTATATTTTGGGCTAACTAGAGTGGACATTTGATCTAATCACGAATCAGGGTATTTGCACCTGTTTGTATGAGCATGTACTTTCTTCATGCCAATTCATAACTCACCAGAAAACCTGCCCTACATATATTTGCAGGATCAAAAACCAGAAAGAGGTCTGGATTCTCCATCTTTATAACAAAAAATTTTAACATATAGAGAACTAGACAGGATAATGGACAATGTACCCAATATGGAGATTTAATATTTGATAACAAGTTTGAGATGTTAATTTTGTATCCTTTTATTAATGTGATTATGCATGGTTTAGTGTTCCTACCAGAATCCATTTCTTTCCTTCTTTTTACATATAACCATTACTGTGAAGATAGTATGTATTCCTAGGAAGAAGACTTATTCTATGAATGCCAGTAGTCATGTACAAGGTATGCAGGGCTTGGTGCTACTAAATTCTGATGGAAATATGTGTCCCTGTGCATCTCTGATCCTGTAGCAGTAATATTGTATCATTCTTATTGCCAGCAATATCTCCAGCCTGGTTCCAGAGAGAATTCCTAAGAATAACCTAGCTAGACTGCCAGAAATGTTCTCCTTTCTTTGGGAGGAGCTGCTTAGGAAATCAAATGCCTGTTCTCCTTTCTCTCATCTCATTTGCATTTTCAAAGAAATGAAAACCATTCTAGAGTACACTTTCAAACTAGTTTTAAAGGTCCAGTGTTCTGAGTTTCTCTCCTGCTCCAAAATTCTCTCACATAATTGTGGCTATATTTCAAAATAACTTTATTCTGGGATGCCTGGGTGGCTCAATGGTTGAGCATGTCTGCTTTTGGCTCAGGGAATGATCCTGGAGTTCTGGGATTGAGTCCTGCATCCGGCTCCCTGCATGGAGCTTGCTTCTCCCTCTGCCTATGTCTCTGCCTCTCTCTTTCTGTGTCTCTCATGAATAAATAAATAAAAATATTTTTTAAAATAACTTTATTCTAAGTACAGAGTGTCCAGTTTGTTTATGGTTCAGATTCCCCCAGCCCCAAAGTAGTCTCAGATATCTCACTAGTACCCTTACATGGAACAGATAAGAAAAATCTTAACTACATGAACAGACATGCAAAAAATACATACAATTTTAAATAAATACATAACATGCCATATATTCATGACATATTGTGTATATTTACTTTAAATGCACATATATATTTAAAAGCACATAATTTGTTTGTTGTACACCTATAAAACTTGGGTCCTATAACATCTTTGTTCTGTCATTTGAAGCTTGCATAGTAAGTTCTCTGTTTCAGGTGTATGTATACATTGTATTATTGTTTAAAATATGGCTTCCTTAGGAGTGAGAACTGTATCAACTTAATTTATGATTTCTGCCCTCTGCTTTGTCTTGATTCTTGGAATACAGTAAGTACACAAAATTTATGGAATTATAAATTTGTAACCTAGAAAGCAAGGTGAGCAATGGAAATATAGAAATAATAGATGGCAAAACAAAAATAGACCCTCAGAAATCAGAATATTTTTATTCTACCTCGGGGATGAGTTGAAGCATGTTGGGAACCAAGGGTTGGGATTAGGAGACTGGCTAGCCATCCTATGGGCAAGGGAATAAAACTGGATAGATTGAATAGAGAACAAAACAGTCAAATTTTAGGGTGAAAATTAAGTCAAATGTGAATGGCCGGCAGTTTCAGTTCATAAAAATAGCTAGAATGGACATCTTTCCCACTCTTCTAATAAGAAAATTGCTAACCAAACATGTTTTTACAAAATTTATCAGAGAACTGAGATCACAAGGACAAATAACCTAAAACATGGAGAGAGACGGACATCAGTAATGAAATGTAAGACTTAAGCTCTTACTTACCTGGGACATTGATACTGAATGCCATACAAGCTAATAAGAAGGACAAACCAGAAAATTATAATGAATTGCTCACAGCTAAGAATAGATTAGTGAAAGACTATGAAATTGCTTTGGGCCACGGAGAGAGGAATATTCATATACTCCAGGATTTTCCATCAAGTACTCATAAGGAAGATGTGGGAAAATCCCAAGAAAATTTTCACAATGAGGAGAGAGGAACGAGTTACTGCTAAAGCTTTGCCTGGTTGCCAACCCACTATCTCCCCTGTGAAACAAAACACTTGACTTGCATATGGAAAAGTAACCAAATTTTAACTACAGCTCGTAGTTAAGAACAGAAAACCAAGCCCCATGCCTGATAAATGAGGAAGAATAAATGCAAAACCCAGTATGGCATCTGGAGGAAGGCAAGGACACATAAAAAGCCCATACCCTCAGGACGCCTGGGTGGCTCACTGATTGAGCATCAGCCTTCGGTTCAGGGTGTGATCCTGGTCCAGGGATCGAGTCCCACATCAGGCTCCCTGCAAGGAGCCCGCTTCTCCCTCTGTCTGTCTCTCTTCCTCTCTCTCTGTGTTTCTCATAAACAAACAAATAAATAAATAAATAAATCAAATATTTAAAAAGAATAAACATTTTTTTTTTTTTAAAGTCCATACCCTCAAGGCTCAGGTCCACAGTGCCTAAGACTAAGTTTTAATTAGAACACCAGAGAATGTCCCCAGGACTCCCTTCCACATGCTAACAAACATTGAGTGAAAATAACATTGGGATGAAGCAAAGAGAGTACAAAAGAATTTTCTCTGGAGAGCAAAGTAAATGGAAAATCCAGGGTCATGGGGTAGACCCAAAACCAAGTTGAGAAAAACTTTAAACCCAGTCCAATTCCTAAGTATATTAGCACAAATCACCACATCAAAAGACTGCAAGAAGAAAAGGCATGATTATCTCCAAGTATAAAAATTATTAATACTAGTACCCACCGTTCTATACAATATTCCAGGCTTTTAACAACAATAACAACAACAATAGAAACCAAATAAAACAATCAAACAATCAAAAACTCAACAACAACAAAATCTATGAAGCATACATAGAAGCTGAATAAACACAGTCTGAAGGGACAAAGCAAGCATCAGGATAAGACTCACACATATTCACAGATGTTGATATTATCAGAGAGGAGATTTAAAATAATTATTAATAGTGTGTCAAAGCCCCTATTAGAAAAAAATAGAGGGCAAAATACAAGATCAAATAAGTAGTGTCATGACAGATAGAAGCCATAAGAAAAAAAATAATAAATTGTTAAACTAAACATAAAAACAGAAATCACAGTAACAGATATGGAGAATGCTTCCAATGAGCTTACCAGTAAACTCCACAGACAGTAAAGAACCAGTCAGGTTAAAATAAGTTAATAGAAATCACTCAAGTTAAAATATAAAGAGGGAAAAGAAAGAGTGAAAACAAAGCAAAACAAAACAGAGCAGAACATTAAGGAGATGAGGGACAACATAAAATGGTATTTGGTTTTGGAATGATGAAGGAAAAGGAGAATAAATATTTGAAGAAATAATAATTCAGAATTTTCCAAAATTAGTAGCAGACACCAAACCACAAATCCAAGGTCAGAGAACATAAAGCAGAATCAGTAGCAATAAAACTACACTTGGTTTCTATTGTTTTTGCTGAAATTCAAGGACAAAGAAAAACCTTGAAGGCAGTTAAAACAAAAAAAATTACTGAAAGAAAAACATTTGTTAAGAGTTACAACAGACTTCTCATTAGAAATCAATGTAAGAAGGAAGGCAATGGAATGACACGTTTAAAATAATAAGAGAAAAAAAAATGTTATCCCTGAATTCTATATTCAATGGAAATATCTTTGAAAGAATTTTTAAAAATTCAAGTATCTTTGAAAAAATTAACTTTTGAATTCAATTTCAACATGTAAAGAACTTTGAAAATTGTCACTTCTATCTTTAGAAGAAAAACCTGAACAAACGGAATATCAATGACTATTTGTGAATCCATCATTAACAGAGGTCACACTATTACCGCTAAAATTTAGAGAGACAGACAAATTTGGAGACTCACAGCTGAGACTTCCTTGTCTGAAGCAGAAGCCACTATGAAATGGAGCTATAAACTGGTAAAGAAACTTAAATAATGATTTTGATTAATTTCTAGAGCTAAGTGTGGATTAAAATGAGAAAGAAACTCTTGAGAATTAGACTCCCTCTAACTCTTAGAATTAGAGGGAAACCCACAATCCTGAGTTCTCCCTCCAAGGAGATCAACAAGTTCTAACAGTGAGGATCTGAGAAAGATCCTCCTGTGGCTTTGTCAGAAGGAAGGGAAACTATTACACTTTCCACATAGTATTCTCCTTAACAAAGACCCATTCTCCAAGGACAAAGACTGCCTTGTAATATTTATTAATATCCGATAGTCCTCAGAGCACATTTTGGGAAAGCCTTGATAGAAGTGTTGTATATAATTCATCTGGCACAGAGAAGGTATTCAGTCCTGGTAGCTATTATTGCGATTATTGGCATGATATCTCTTCTTCTCAACTCCCTGGTTAATAAACTTTGAACCATAGGTATAGTCCCCCCCAGCTGCATAATTTAAAATATATGCTTTAGGCAAAAGCACACCTCAAACATTCTTCCAAGAAGAGCTACTGAGGTAAGCACTATGATATCAGGAGTTCTGGGATCAATTGTGTTCGCTGAAAAATACTTTTCCCACTTGTTTGTAAGTGCCAAATTCAAATAAAAACATCTTTAAGAGGAAAAAAATCAGCAAGCTTACTGATTTATTTCTTTTCTTAACAATTCAGTTTTATAGGAGGAAAGGGGCTGAAAATGGCTTCCAGGTGCACAGAAGGTGGCATGAGAGTAGTAGGAAGCATGAGACGTGAAGGCTGAATCTTCTAATGTGTTCTCTCAATTTCCCAATTTTCTGTAGGCTCAAATGTTTCTGCTGTGACTTGTTTAAAACTATTGACCATGTTGGTGTGTGTGTGTGTGTGTGTCTGTCTGTCTGTTTATGTGTGTTTAAGATTTATTTATTTTAGAGAGAGAGAGAGAGAGAGGGAGCTGAAGTGAGAGGCAGAGGGAGAGAGAAACTCAAGCAGACTCCACACTGAGCTTGGTGCCACACTCAAGCCTTGATCCCATGACTTTGAGATCATGACCTGAGCTGAAACCCAGAGATGGTTGCTTGACCAACTGTGCCACCAAACTCCCTATTGATCATTTTTGAACAGAGCAATAACTCAGCTCCTCAGGACCTCCAGGAACAATCTCTGAAGAAATTTTTCTTTTGAATAGTAGTGAGTTTATTTATCAAGAATCCACACTCCCTGAGTCAAAAGAATAAGACGTAGGATTGGCAGGGGATCTTGATATATCCTTCTTTTCTTTCCAGATCACTTGGCTAGACAACAAGTGAGGATGCTGGATCTTTTTTGGGGCGGGGGGCACATTTATTTGCCTTTTTGATAACAAAGTGTGTTTTGAAAAATAGGAACATGGCATGAATTAGGCCCTTGTCAATTTGCATAAAAACTCTAAAATGCCAACATCACCTCCCAGCGCTTTAAGTGTTCATTTTATAATCCATGGCAATCTCTTACATTAAAAAAAAAAAAACAGTCCTGTGAGTCACTCATGTTTATTTATATTCCATGGAGAGCTGGGGGATAAACAGTAAATTAAAAGCTGAGTTTGCACAGAAAGGATTTGGGAGAGGGGAGAAAAGCTTTCCACGAGCACTACCACAGTTGTGTTTAGTGGTTCTCCATAAGACATGTGGTACAGTGTCCTTGTTTGGCTTCTTTATAATTACCTAAAGTACCATTCATCAATTCCCTAATCTCAGTCATTTCTACCTGTGCTTCATAGCCACAGCCATGAATTTTCTCAGGAAGTCGCCACAGATTTTTTCAATCTATGATAGTGATTTCCTTCCTGATATAACCTAAAGTAAGAAAGGGGCTCCTGACAGAGCACTCTCACTCCACTCTGTCCAGTGGCCCAAGATTTGATCTTACTGAATGCTCAGTCATTGGACCTCAGTAGCACTCATTGGTACCTGGCATGCATGAATGACACAACTAGTTAGTGGTCTGCATGTCTGTAGCTCTAGCCTCCTAAGCAGTGCAAGAGAGAAATCTGCATAGAGGAACCACCATTCTTAGGCCCAGTTGCAACTTGCTGATTTGTCCTCATTCTCTCCCACGTTTATTACAATTTTGCCTTCAACCATTCATATTCTTTCACAGGCATCAACTCATTGAAGCTTGTTTTGTGAGGCAGTCGCTCTTCATTGTCACTGTTGCCTTGGTGAAGCATGCTCTCCTGGACAATAGTGTAGCCAACTCTTTCAAAAATGTATGAATCCCACCCCAAATTCCTCTCATAAGAATAAGTTTTTTCAAGCTACTTCTATTGTTTCTATTAAAACCAAGTTAAAATAAATAAATTAATTAATAAAACCAAGTTAATTTAAAGCTTTACATTGAATGATTAATGGAAAGTCACTAAAAACATATCAGATTAAATTGTGGCAAGGCTATCATAAAAAAGTAGAAAATAAATAGTACTAATTTAAAAGAGTCTGAACTCAGATTACCACACATCTTGCCCTCTGAGAGCTCCTTCATTGAGAACACATACTTTGTTCTTTGTTTCTGTGATAAATCATAATTCCATTACAGGCAATGAATGGGTGGGGGGGGAATCCATTGAACTGCAGAAAGAGTGTCTAGAAGACCCACAGTGAGTCTGGCACCTATACCTCAACCTGGGCCCAGATGCCCAGAGCAAATCCTCGTCCATCATCCAGGGCCAGTGAAGCTTGAAAGTGAGAGCCCAACCCACAGACACCATCTGGGGAAGTAGAAAGAGTCTGGGAAGCGGGAGTCAGAAAAATTGGCTTTGAGGCTTGGCTGTGACTCTTTCCAACAGAAATTTTCTAGGCGAGTCACAAAATTGCTCTGAGTCTAAATTTCTTTCACCTATAAATTAAAATGGGAATAACATAACAATTCCACTTTGTCTGCCTTGGAAGTTTTTTGTGAATATAGGAAACAGAGACCTTCCCCTCATATCTTCTAGAGAGAAGCTCTGCTCTTCTCCCCATGCTTTTATCTCTCTACACTCTTCCATTAAAAGCTTCTTAAAAGTGATATAAAGGCACTAATCTGTCAATGTGGGACATTTACTGAATTATGTTTTACTAGTGGGACTTACATATCAATATCTGCATGTTGTCTTCGTCCTTGCTGGTAGTAAATTGACCTAGAATTTTCCTCTTCATAAAGGCAGATCTCTGTTGCCTCATTTGGGACCTTCGTAATTCTATATACTAAGGATTAGGTATAAGGGAATAGAGTCCAGCTCCAAACTACATTCTACATTCCTTATATGGAGCCTTGAATCATGAAACAAAAGTCCAACTATCAATACCATGCACTTTGTGTATCATCTGATTATTTAGTTTCTATTACAACTTTGGTCAAAAACCTAAAGCATAGTAGGAGTTAAATGACCAGAAAACAAAAAGCCGCTCCAAACCCCTAACAGGGCAGATCAGAAAATATATGTCTCAAGAAATAATTTATTCAGGTCAAACAGAAAAACAAGATACAAATGATAAATATAATCATTTCAATGTCATGAATTGTTGCAAAAGTGAAAGGAGGAGACATCAATTTCTAATAGAAATACAGAACTGAGATCTTGATCTTGTTTATTTAACCCCTGCAAGAGTTTTATCTACCAACCAGTGCCTCTGACTTTCACCAGGAGACAGCATGGCTTGGATAACCCCTGCACTTTTTATTGAGCAAATATGAGGTGTTTTGTTGTTGTTGTTCCAGCAAGAGATCTCAGACAATACAATTATCTTATGCCTCAGTTTCCCTACCTATGAAAATGGACTTCATTGGAGCAGTGCTTCCCTTCAGCAAAAAGTTTGGTGGAACAAATGAAATAATAGCTGGGAAAATTTTCTGTAAAGTACAAAGCAAATATGTATATATATATATGTATATATACATATATATATATACACACACACACATGTAATTATAGTTTTTGAGACAGAATATGTGTCCCTCTTCCTTTCTTTAGGCATGCTTTTTGAACACTTAACATACCTAAGCATATTGTAAGCTTTTGTAGCATGTATTCTTTCATTGAAATCTCACACAAATATATGCTTTTATTTGAGTAGCTCAGTGGTTGAGCATCTACCTTCAGCTCAGGGCATGATCCCAAGGATCAAGTCCCACATGGGGCTCCCTTCAGGGAGCCTGCTTCTCCCTCTGCCTATGTTTCTGCCTCTCTCTCTCTCTGTGTCTCTCATGAATAAATAAATAAAATATTTTTTAAAAAGAAATCTCACACCAACTCTTTTGAGATAGAAATTATTGCCATCTCTTTATAAATAAGCAAAATAAGGCTGGGGGAGTGGGTGTTCTTCACTGTGCATGAGGCCAGATGTGGCCATTTCTTGGAGATTCTGACTGAGTTGCAGTGAATAAAGTTATCTCTAAACCTCCTACCACCCATTTTAACCATATCACCTTGAGTGACATATGGTGAAGCTAGATGTAGATGAAGAGAGAGAAATCGAAAAGAAGTTTACAGTTCTATTATATTCATCATGCCTTGGAGGGAACACAGCACAGAGTGAAGGACCACATGGGGAGGCACCAGGGCTATTCACAAGGCAGAGAGAACTGTGAGTAAGCTCTTGTTCTGTGGCTCCTGCAGGAAGGAACAGGCAAGGCAAGCTGGCTTAGCAGTGGCTAAGGTAAATAATGTAAATAATTTCAGCGACTCTGGGGCCTAAGGGCTGCCGTTGGTTGTCTGGTAAATGGCCCTAGGGCAATTAAGGTAGATATATCATGGCCTAACAAAGGAAGAGGATGGGGTTCTGAACTGGATATTCAATGGAAACAATTGATCAGCTTCCAGTTAGGACCTCCAAACTGGGTCAAGATAACACACACACACACACACACACACACACACACACACACACTATATCACTCCATCTAATATTTGGAAGATACATTTGACAATTTGTTTTATTTTTTTCTTTTTTGAAAGAAAATTGAGAAGATAGCTTATAGGGTGGCAACACAAAAAGGAGGTAAGAGATTTGGTCTAGGGTCAAATCTCAGCCATCCTGCTTACCAGCAGAATAAACTTGGACAATATACTTAAACTTTTTATGTCCCCGTTTCCATATATATAATAATAGAACTCATTTGGATGTGCCTTATAGTGAGTTTTCTATATATATATTAGTTTACTAAAATTCAGCATCTAGATTAATTTGCACAGAGCAGCATTTAGTCCTTCACAATAATTTGTGAGATTTTGCTACCCTATCCTTCTCAAGTGAGAGCATTTAAATAAATTATAACTGCTTATTATAGACTCTAAAATCAAGTTTATTAGAATGACATGGAAATAAAATTTATAACATTTAAAAATCTTGGAATCTCTTAAAATAATAATAGCAATAAAAGATTCCTGTGGAACTAATGAGTGTCTTACCATATCCATCTTAATGATAGAATCACTGAAAATCAGTGAAGATGTATCATATAGCCAAGATAATGTATTTTATTCACTCATTGTCTCATTACTAATCCAGAAATAAATGCAGATTAAAAATGTTAGACTAGAATGGAACCCTGGAATTCATCTGGTTTAGCACCATCATTTTAAAAATGGACTCCTGCGGTTGGAGAGGATCCCTATCTGTAGTATCCTTGAAGAAACTTGTCCTCAAGATCTCAAGCAGAGCAGACTCAAGTTCATTTTCCTTAGATGGACTTTTAGATTTTCCAGAAGGCTAAGACTTCTATTTAGAAAAGTCAGAAATAGCCCCATTAAAGCAGAAGCCTTTGACTTCTACTTCACTGCACACATAGTTCTCCATTTTACTTGTGTTCTTCCTCATTATAGAGACCTGGAAAAGGTACTGGATGAGGGTCATGGAAACTTTATAGACTTGCAGAAATCACTCTTTGCTCAGATCCTCATTATTAAAATGAGCTCTATAATGATACCCACCTCCCAAGAATGTTGTTGAACATCAACTCACATGGCCAACGTGGTGACTAGCACATATACGTTCTTTGGTCTTGATTTTCACTTAATGTTCAATGTAGTTTTTCTTATCTCATTATATTAATCTTTCATAATTCTTAACTTCTCTTAAGCACCATAATCCCTTTTGAGGTCTTGACGGATATTTCTATTATTGTTCCAAAGTCCTTCACTTATTCCTCAGAATGAATGAAGTTATTAAGTAGGGAAGCATCTTCTATTTAACATCCATCTAAAATGTACAGAGAGACTGTCTACTGTGTTTTGTGTCTCATGGGACGTTCTCTTAGATCTCTTTCCCCAATCATTTGTCACTTTATGTTTTTGTGTTGTCACTTATTAATATCCAAGTGCTTTATGCTAATCATTTTGGTGGGGAAAACAGAGAAGTTTCAGAGAGAGAGAGAAATGCTGTGTGTCTCTGAAAGCATATTTGAGGACAAAGTACTTTGAATGACAGGAATGATGATACCATTCTTTCTTATTGAACTCCTAGGATTGGGGTAGGTAAACCCACCACTTGCCCCAAGCCAAGCTGTGGGGAGATCAATGTTTACACTGTGTGCAAGCACATATGAAATAAACGACGTGGGAAGAAGGTTCACCATCTATTTTAAAATGCTACCTTCTATTTTAGACTGAACATGTACAATTTCTGTTTAGCAATTTCAGCTAATTGTTGGATTAACATTTTTGGGAACAGATTGCAAACTTCAAAATGGAAAAGATCATTTTAGGGAGGGAAGCTAGGCAGCTGTCAGGGAGTCGGAATTAACATACATTTGCATAACAGATGTACAGTAAGGTGTCTATGACAGACAATCACTGAATATTAATGCTATAGACCACGACATCATTTGCGTAAATGCTGTCTGCTGGGTATTGAGGTTGGTGTGCTCTTTGCAGAAGACAAAGGGCCAGAGATTGGAACAGATGCACCAGATACGCCGATGCATCTTAATTTATGACATCCTCATGAAAGACCTTGTGGTGTGATTTCAGATTTTATTACAAATAATTTGGAGATAAAGGAACTAAGTAATTATCTTTTCCCCTACAGTTAGTCTCTCTCAAAGGAAGAGGGTTCATTTGTGGACTGCCATTGTGATGCTCTCAGGAGAGTGGCATTCTTTTTATGAAGTGGGGGTGGGGTGAAAAAGAAAAAGAAAGCATTCCTTAAAGTCAACGTTGTGCATTGAATAGATTTGGCTATTAGCATGTTGTCGGACACCTGTCACAGAGCAACTCACCCCCCCACACACACTTGAATGAAGCAGCAGGTGATTCTATGACAGGTTTCAAATGGTATTTTTTAAAAAGTGAATTAGCATTGAAGTATAAAACCCATTTTGTTAAGTCAATGTTCTGAACATATGTTGAGCTTGTACTATATGCAAGGCACCAGGTTTCTTTTCTTTGGTATCTTAATCAATTCCTTGCTTTCTTCTGGCCAGTCTCTACTGGACACCCTCCTCAGTAATTACACTCCACAGAATTGCTTGCCTTGTTGACCTCCCAGTGCACAACCAGTTCTTGATTGGCTAATTAAAAATGTCATGCATTTGATCAATATATATTTTAGCACATCAGATGTGACAAGCCTTGTATTAGGTGCTCAGTATGCAAAGGCACAGCTTCTGTCCTAAAGATTCACTGTCTAGTAGGGATGACAGTCAACAAATGTTTATTGAGCAGTTATTGTGCATTAGCCATTGTCAAGGTGCTAGAGATGCAGCAATAAATAAACCTGATGATCACTACTCTCAAGACACTTTCTGATGACAGAAAGACAATAAATTGTAACCAAATAAATAAGATGGTATTAGGTACAGGTAAAATAAGGTAGTGTGAGAGAGAGCAGTAGAGAGTGCCTGGGAGTGACTGGGTGTGGGGCCTGTCTGCTTTATTTTAAACTGCAAAAGACCTCTCTATAAAAGTTAACAATTGACCTGATATCTGCATGGTGAGAAGGAAGCAACCATATGGAGCATCTGGAGAAATGCCATTTTAGTAGAAGAAATAGCAAATGCAATGTTCCTGAGACGGAGCTCATAAACATGCAAATAACTTGTTCACAAGGAGCTAACTTCCAAGTATTACATAGTTTGTACATGTAATGGATGGGGACAAGGGAGACAGTTCCTGATCCAACTGCATTGGAGTGAAGGTCAAAGGAGTTGGCAGAAATAATTTGTTTCTGTTGAGTCTCTCCTATATTGAAATCTAAAGCTTGGAAAGACACTAAGTCTTCCTGTAGTGAGTCTCTCCTGTATTGAAATCTAAAGCTTGGGAAGACACAAAGGACTCTCAAAAGAAAGCCTAGCATATGCAAAGACCTTCAAAAGAGATGCACAAGAGCAAGGCAGTTCCCCAGAATTGCATTGTGGATACATGTGGCTAATTCATAAACTGTTTGGGGGAAGTGTCACAATATAAAGCTGAAAAGGTAGGGTTGGGGCTACATTGAGAGGAATTTGTTAAGTTATGGAGGTTTTGAGGCAGGGAATAAGCAGACATCTAATTCAGAAATCTCATCTGGAAACACTGCATAATCTGGTAGAGTGGGCATTGCAACATGCTAAATTATGTACCACTTGTTTTCTGGCCCTTGTTTTTGAAACCTCTCACGTATGGGGATAAACGGAGTCACTTTAATAACAATTCAAATTCCTTTGATTCTAGTCATCGTGGCTTACTCAGGATTGATAATGACCCCCAAATCCACCAGGAAATCAAGAGAGAATGCTCATATGAATCTGCATCCTTCTCCTCTTCCCCTTTCCTAGTGTTATCTGCCCACAAATAGTTCAGAATGCTCATCCCTGCCAATGTGGACAGGTCTCTCTGAGAGAACATCAATGTCTACCTTCAGGGAGTAGCTTCTCGTGGTATTTCTGATGATGTCACCCAGTGATAGAAGAATTCAGCTATGTCCCCAGAAGTAGGTGTTGAAAATCTTCCACCCACACAATGTCACACTTTAGTATTAAAGGAGTCACCACCGCCCCTCTGCCTCTTAGAGATTCTCTTGGGAATCACATCTTTGGTTTGTGCTTAAAGCTTCTCTCCCCATAACCCCTAATACTAATGGCTAATGTGCCTTATGTGCATACTCTGTTGTAAGCTCTGTGCTACATTCTAAACATGGAAGGCTTTGTTTCAATCTTACAATGCACTTATGATATGTTTTCTCCTTCTAATGGACAAGGAATAAAACTCAGAAGGTACAAACCATTTGCCCCAGAATTTGCAACCAGAAAATTACTAGGTGCCAAATTTGATACACAGGCAGTCTGACTGCAAAGCCTGTATTTATAACCACTGTACTATATACTGCCTTTCCAGAGATCTCAGGGAGGTGTTCATGGGGTTGGCATAAGGCAAAGACACCTACCATGCTTGTCATTCTCGCTCTGTCTTCAGGTGACTGTTCAAGGCCCTTCCTACAAATACAGATAGCTCCTACAAGTCCATCTCCTGATTACTATGACAAGCTCAAACATTCTTAAGTCATAGTTTATCTAGTTTCAAGAGAAGATTCTCTTACATGCCATTCTTCAGTTATATCCTGCTTGTTAGCTATGTCTTTTTTTATCATTTTATTATTTTTTAAATTAAAATTTTATTTGTTTTGGTTTTGTTTTTATTGAAGTTCAATTTACCAACATATAACACCCAGTGCTCATCCCATCAAGTGCCCTCCTTAGTGTCCATCACCCAGTTACCCCAACTCCCAGCCCACCTTCCCTTCCACAACCCTTTGTTCATTTCCCAGAGTTAGGAGTCTCTCATGGTTTGTCTCCATCTCTAATTTTTCCCCACTCAGTTCCCCTCCTTTCTCTTATAATCCCTTTCACTATTTCATATATTCCCTGTATGAGTGAAACCATATGATGATTGTTCTTCTCCGATTGACTTACTTCACTCAGCATAATACCCTCCAGTTCCAACCGTGTCAAAGCAAATGGTGGGTATTCGTCTTTCTGATGGCTGAGTAATATTACATTGTATATATATATATATATACCATATCTTCTTTATCCATTCATCTGTTGAAGGACATCGTGGCTCCTTCCATAGTTTGCCTATTGTGGACATTGCTGCTATAAACACTGGGGTGCCGTGATGTCTGTTTAAAGTGGTTGCAGACTTCCAGAAGGCACAGATTACAGAATAAAAGAAACTTGTTTTTTATAATGCTAGTCCATCTAAACTGGTTTAAATTTATTGTACCTAATCTGTTTTTTTAGCTCTTTTGGTGGCATTTCTCTGCCAAGATCAATAATAGGATATACTTACAGTGGAAAGAAAAAACTTGTTAAGACCCTTACCTGATGGAGAACAATACGGTGTAGTAAAAAACTTTGAATTCTGATATATGTTTTCACTGCCTTGATTATCATGGAGATGATTCAAGAGATAAGAGAATAGTTTAGCTGGGAGATAAGAGTCAAGGACACATTTGTCTACTAGTCTCTTCTCTCCTTTAGCTATCTATAGTTCCTCTTTTCTATACCAACCAATATTACCAATGCTAATATCAGTAGCCAAAGCCAGATTTTTATCTTCTACCTGAAACCCAGCCAGTTACTAGCATCATTACTTTTTCTTTTCTAGCTACCATTTGAAGGTTCCATGTTTAATTTAATTTGTCCAGTAAGTAAGTGGTCAGGTGCCATTTTGAGTGATAACTTTCAAACTTATCTCTGAGGAACTGAGTACTGCCTGGGTCAAGGATATCTCTATGTCTCCTCACAGCCAGAGCACCAGACTCTGGGTCCTTTTTGTGTTTGATTTCAGAAAAGGAGTACCTGATCTCATCAACCATGCATCATGGAATAAAGGAAGATAGACAAATTGGTAGGCTTCCTCCAGAAGTAGGAGCCTAGCATTATTGAGTTTTGTGATATTCCTGCTGAAACAAGTATTAAGAGTGGTCTTCTTTTAGAAGTGAATGGGACTTAGGAAATTAGAGTCAACCTGTGATAGAGAAAATCAAATATCTGTGGGTGTCTAGAATTGGAGTACACATAGGAGAAAAGAGACAAAGCTGTCATGAAAGAGAGAAGATAGACTTCAGGGTGCAATTTTAGACTGGTCAACAATAGGGCAATAGGAAGTTGTTTTAGTATTTTATGGAAAGAATGACATGTTCAATTTTGCTTTAAAAAATCATTCTAAAAACAATGTGGAGAACATATTGGAGGAGAAAAAAATAAAGAAAAGTTGATAGATGGCTGCAATAGTCCAGATGAAGAATGATGATGGTAATCTAGACTAAGGTGGAAATTCAGAATGGAGAGGAGATTTATGAAATTTGGATTTGAATGTAGATATAGGAAAGAAAGTAAAGGTCAGAATCTTTCCCAAATTTCAAGCTTGGGAAACTAGATGGAAAGTAGATTGTTTTCTGATAGCGCAAAAGATAATGAGTTTTCTTTTAGACACTTGAACTTTTGAAGAGATGTCTACTAATAATTTGATTTATGGACATAGAACTCAGCAAGGGTTGGATTGGATGTAGATAGGTAAAATATGTTGACCTAGAATGCATGGGAGAGTAAATTGAAGCCTTAAGAATAGGATATATAGGGGTGCCTGGGTGGCTCAGTCAGTTAAGCATCTGATTCTTGAGTTTAGCCCAGGTCTTGATCTCAGGATCATGAGTTCAAGTCCCACATTGGGACTGACCTCATAGCATCACCTATGGTTATGGTCTCAGGGAAGGGAAGCTGCTCAAAATAAATGCACAAAGGGAATTGAGGTATTCATAAATGTTCTCAGAAACAATAAGGTGAAGAGACAAAAGCATAGACAAGGAATGGGTAGACTTCTATCCTCGCTCATTTATTTGCTAGCTGAATAACTCTAAACAACTTACCTCACATTTCTGACACCATTTTCTATTTTGTAAAAGGAAGAGGACATCTGTTTTGATCATCACTCTGAGGCTGTGTTGGCCAATATAGTTGTCACTAACCATGTATAGTTATTGATATGTAAGTAATTTGAAGTTAAATAACATTAAAAATCACTTCCTCAGTTGTCTAGCCACATTTGAAGCACTTGGTAGCCACATGCACATTCTGGTGCCTCTCCTATTGAGCCACATGGGTGTAGAATACTTCTATCATCACAAAAAATTCCTTTTGACAACACTCTTTAAAGGATTACAGACAATCTCTAAGAACAGATCCAAAAAAATCTTCATCATCTATTATTAGGCACTCAGATGTAACAACTAACTTTTTCGTAATTATAAGTAATCTTTAAGACTAAAATCCGTACAAAATGTGTTACAAATTTCATTTAATATAACTTTTACTTCTACTGGGGATGGGAATGAGAATATTCATTCTATAGATGAGGAAATGAGACTTAAAAAGGTTAAATCATTTTCCAAGATTACAAAGATTATAAAGCTATTATGTTTGGGAATGTCTTCAAAATCACGGGAGAAAAATTTCAGAAAAGGGTTTCAAATACTATTTGCTTGGCCACTAACCTACATGTTATACACCTATCAGCATGCTTTTATCTGCACTGAGAAGGGTGGAAAGCCCCAGCTGTGGTGGAAGGGAGGATAAACAATCTCGAGAATTTCATACAGGAAAGAAAAGAACAGTAGGGAAAGCCCTTGTGTATAAAGAAAACAAGGACAAAAAGTAGATAGCCTCGAAGTCCTATGACCTTGGACTCTCAGATTCTGAAAGACCTCATATTACATATTCTATCCCATTGGACACAATCAAGAATTATAGTTATTTATTTCAAGAAAAAACTATTTTCTTTTATTGTCTTTGCCAATCAATACCTGCCTCTTTGAGGAGACCTATGTTCTGATGAACATGTAGAGAGGAACAATTTGCTCTTGAAAATAAAGAAATAGGTTGGGAAATGGGTCTAAATAGTGGAGTATAGAATCTTAACAGTTTTTGTCTTTGCCCAAATCCTACACATCACACCTTTATCCATTGTTTTCTAAAAGAAATATCAAGACATTGTAAGTAGTAAGCACAATAGCGTCTTGTTAAATACTTTCCTGATTAAAAACAACTACAATATGGACACCTGAGTGGCTCAGTCAATTAAATGTCTGACTCTTGGTTTCAGCTCAGGTCATGATCTCAGGGTCTTGAGATGTACCACCCTGCTACCTTCTGCACTAGGCTCTATGCTAAGCAGAGTCTCCTTCCTCTTTCCCTCTGCTCCTCCCCCTGTTCACACTCTCTCTCTCTCAAATAAATAAATCTTTGAAAATAATAGAATTGATAACTATAAAGCAAATAATAATAATCATACTAAAAATAATAATGATTGGATGAATATATTATGAGTAAATTAATACAACATCTTAACAGTGGTTATATTAGGATAAGCTAGATTATGTGACAATAACAATACACCAATAAATCTCAGTGATTTAAGCCAAAAAGAAGTTTCTCACATGATAGTGCAACTGAATAAGTGTAGCTCTTCCTGGAGGCTGCCTTTCCTGATGGTTGATTCAGGAACCCAACATCTGGAACTTGTGTTCTCCAAGGGCTAGAGAGTCATGTAGCATAATTCCCAAGGCTGGAAGCAATTTACATTACTTCTGTCCACTTTCTATTTTCCAGAATTCAGTCACATGGTCCACAACTCAACTATAAGAGATACTGGCATATGTTGCCTTGTTATGAACCCAAGTGTAATGAACACATGACCTTGTCTATGAATCAGAGGTTGCCAACTAAGTTCAGCTTCCATGCATCAGCAAGCTGCTTCTTTTAAAAAACTAACAGCCTCTTTGCTTTTAAATACTCATTTTTCTTTTTTTTTCCAAAGCTCTGTTTCTACTTAAGTGCAACCTGCCCCACCCTCATCAGATAGACTTGATTCCTACTTCAGCCCCACCAGACAAATTTTACATTCTCCTTTTCAGCTTGTCTTTCTCCTTTCAGAGGGGCAGCTGTCCTCTTAAACAAAGCTGAATCCTCTAAAGAAAGCACGGAGCTCCTTTGCTTCTTCCAGACTTTGATCTGTTAATTATTGCCTCTGTTTCCTATGTCTTTACTCCTGTGTATTTTTGTTTCTTTAGTCTATAAACTCGTTGAGATCTTTTTCATCCTACACCCTTCCTTGACAATCAGGTTGTACCACACCTATAGTACAGTCAAGTCTCTACATCTATCCTTCATTACAATCTTAGAAGAAGAATACATACTCACTTCAAATCTGTTTCTAAATATTTATCTTCATAATGCTTAACAACATTTAATGATATATTGTTGTGTGGGACTATTGTCTATATCCTGCACTCAACTTCAAGCTCTACAAGGACATGACTGTATATTTCTATTCACCCTGATTCTCACTACTAATCCTAGAGCCTGCTACATGGTACCTGCTTCAGACATATTTGGTGATTCAAAAAAAATGAATAAATATTTGTTGATTTAGTCCACTGTAATTGATGCAGACTAAAAGGATCAATTACATTATCGCTATTAAATGTAACAGATACCACATCCTCTTTATTCACTCATCTATCAACAGACATCTGGGCTTTTTCCATATTTTGGCTATTGTGGACATTGCTGCTGTAACCATCAGGGTGCAGGTACCCCTTAAGATCACTGATTATATCCTTCGGGTAAATACCTAGTAGTACAATTTTTGGGTCAAAGGGTAACTCTGTGTTTAATGTTTTAAGGAAGCTCCATACAATTTTCCAGAAGATTTGGTATATACATATATAATGGAATATTACTCAGCCACCAAAAAAAAGAAGTCTTATTATTTGCAAAGATGTGGATGAAACTAGAGGGTAATATGCTAAGCAAAATAAGTCTTTCAGAGAAAGACAATAATCATTATGATTTTACTCATATGTCAAATTTAAGAAACAACACAGAGGATCATAGGGGAGGGAAAAAAATAAGACAAAATCAGAGAGGGAGACAAACCATAGGAGATTCTCTTAATCATAGGAAACAAACTGAGGATTGGTAGGAGAGGTGGGTTGGGAGGATAGGGTAACTGAGTGATGGGCAGTAGGAAGGGCACTTGATGTAATGAGTGCTGGGTGTTATATGTAATCACTAAACTCTACCTCTGAAACTAAAAGAAAAGTAATAAACAATCAAACAAACAAATAAATGTATATATTATACATTATATTATATATATGGATATATATATATAATATATATATATATATATATATATATATATAAAATGGATACATTTCTGCTTTTACTTTCATGGATTATTCTACTGCATTTCGTATCATTGGATGACCTATGTTCTTTAGATAATCTAATCCCATGATGTCCTTGACCCATCAAACTCTTGGTGGTTTTCATACTTCTATGATAGGTCTCTTCCAGTTTACTGAATTGTCTCCTTCATATTGCACTTTGCACCCCTCAAGTGGAGGTGCTCTCTGAAGTTTTATCCTTAGGATGCTGATCCCCTCAGTATTCATATTTCTAAAAGGATGACTTATCCACTTCAGAGATTTCTACTGCCACCTGTCTGCTGGTGTCTTACAAAACATATAGTAGTCCTAGACTTCTTCCTTGAGTGACAAAATTTGGGGCAAAATTGCCTGCTAAATATCATCATCAAAATGTCCTCCTGGCATCTCCAACCTAATCTATTTCATTGTTCCTCAAGATGCTCTGTATGTTAGGGCCATTGTCCATACTAGTGATCAAATAAAAAAACCAAGGAGCTTTATCTCTTTCCCTTTATCACTCTCTATTCCATAAACCACTAAATAAGTCCTACCCTTATACTTCCAAATATTTCTTGTATCCTTCCTCTCTTATCCACTCTTACTAGTTTTCTTACTCATTTCTCCACCCTGGATTATGAAAATCTATCAATCTCCTTGCCAGCTAAATCCACTCCCACAGTGCTGCCAAACTGACTTTTTCAGAAGAAACCATCTGGCCATTTCATACTTCCATTTAAACTCCTTCAAAGACTCCCCATTGTATACAAGGCAAGATCACAACACTATAAGTTGTCATGGATTTTCCAAAATTTGACTCCTTCCTCTCTGTGTCTCTAATTTCCCTTCCTTCCTTCCTTTCTTTCTTTTGTTCTTTCTTTTTCTTTCTTTCTTTTTTTCTTTCTTTCTTTCTTCTTTTTTTTTAATTGGAGTTCAATTTGCCAACATATAGCATATCACCCAGTGCTTGTGTCTCTGATTTCATGATTAGCAATGTTGTTGCTCTGCATACACCCTATTCTTTCTTGCATTGGTACTTTACTGAAGGAAAGTCAAGCAAAACCTAGATAACTCCTTCTCATCTTTGTAATCCTCTGTCAGGCCTCACCTCCTCCAGAAAGTCCCTATATCTCTGTTCAGTCTGAGTTGAATCTGGGAATCAGCCCCCTGTCCACATGTAGTGCTCTATGGATATTTGTGACTTTAAGTGATATGAAACTAAACCCCTTGGCAAAACATGTTGGACATGTCATGTGAGTGGGAAGTAACATTTTGTGATGTTAAGTGACTGAAATTCAGGGCCTAATTGTCACCCCAACGTAACCTAGCTAATTCTGAATAAACTGTGGTTAGCATCTTTCAAATGAAGAATGAGGCATGAAAAAGTTAAGTCCCTACTCTGCTAATAGAGACAAAGCACAGATCTGCCATCATCTCCAGGCCTAACATTCACTGGAGCTATTTTACTAGGAAATGTTCAAAGGGAGCCAATTTGACTCTAGAAGGAAATGAAGAAAATTATGGAAAACTGCTTTCTCTAAGTACAGCAAACATTTGTAGAATAAATGAGTTTGCAGTTTATAATCTACTTTCCACTCTAGCAAAGCCAGAGCTGTTCCATCTGAGCTGAGAAACTACTGGAGCTTGAATTATCCATGAAGGCGCTGCCTATTTGTCATGCAGCCTGGCCCACTGAGGGCGAGTTTACACATTGAAATGCAATGAGGTCAAATTGGAGATCCAGCAAACATTGCCACACTTTGGCAGCTGGAACATCATGTGCCAGTCCAACTTCAGGAGCCATCTCAATATCCCTTGGGGGATAGCATCAAGGAAATGGGCCTTGCAGGGCTCATCCAGGGCTTACTGAATATTCACAGAACCACTGTACCCACTCTCTTACCATGTCTGCCCAGACACAGCCAAGGGAAAGAAAGGCAGGGACAGTGAAGCTACTTTTGTGGAATGTTATTTTCAGATGAAAAGACTACCTAGTGCCTCTTGGAAAGGGATAAATATACCATATCACATCAAATGTTTAGTCCTTCAACACATGAGAAGAATCTACCACTGGCTCCATTCCACTGTGAACATTTTTGATCATTGCCATATTTTATCTCCTGATTAGTGCATATGACTTGCTTTGGAGCTTTCTGGAATCTAAGCCCCTTTCTTATGCTCAGTGAGTTTCCCACCATATGGTCTTGGTGAAAAGCAGAACCTGCCTCCCACCTTAGAAGTCAAAAGACCAGGGATGCCTGGGTGGTTCAGTGGTTGAGTGTCTGCCTTTGGACCAGGTCATGATCCTGGGATCCAGGATCTAATCCCACATTGGGCTCCTTGCAGAAAGCCTGCTTCTCCCTCTGCCTATGTCTCTGCCTCTCTCTATCTCATGAATAAATAAATAAATAAAATCTTTAAAAAAAAAAAGTCAAAAGGCCAGATCACGCTTTTCTAGCTTCTCTTATGTCTCAGGACTTGGCACATGTCTCAAATAAGCAAATGCATAGGACACTAATTCTGAACTGGGAAAAAGGAATATAAAGAAGCAGGACCCTCAGCTATTGCATTCTGGGGACAATGATGGTAGAAATTTCTGTATGCAAGGATAGCAGTACCCAAGATGACCACAGGAGGGACTAAACAGGGATGTCCAGCATTTCTGGACAATAGCAGCAGTGTAGGGTCAAATTCATGGTGAGCATGCATTTGGCTGGGTTCTGGTGGCCTAGCCTTCCTTGTTCTGGGCCACCTTCTGCCCCTAGTTCTCCAGCCAGAACTGGCTATTCCATAGTATCCTAACAGCCTATTAATAAAGTTCTATTCTTACATCAGTCAAAAAACATTTCTGCTATTGTTATTACAATTCTTTTCTGATAAACTCTCTCATGTGCATAGCAAGATAAGGGACATTCCTAAAACAATCATTATAAATATTGTTTTCAGTGGAATCTATTCATAAAATAGGCAAAGAGAAATGGCCTCAGCATCAATGTAATTTATAGTGTGCTTGGTTCAATTTGTCATCTTAGATCAGTGATTCTCAATCCGGGGCCATTGTGTCCTCCAGGAGCCATCCAAGTAAGTTTGCTATTGTCATCTAATGAGTAGAAGTGAGAAACGTTGCTAAATATCCTACAATGCACAGGACAGCCTCAATGACAATGAATTATCTGGCCCAAAATGCCAAAAATGTGAAGGTTCAAGAACCCTGTCTTAGATTATTTGAGTTTCAATGGGCCTTAGGCCAACTAATTCTGTGGAAGAGGCAGCTCTGTTTTCTGGGACTGTGAACTCCAGAAGGCGCTTCTCTGTCCTCTTGTTAGGATTCTCAGCCTGTTGCTTTTTTTCCTGCTTTCTTTGTACTTTGTGATATGCTTTATTGTATTGTTTTGATGTATCCAGAGAATTAATTGCTTTAACATTCAGAATGTTTTATTCTCACTGTGGTAGCATAAATGGAAGCTTCTGTAACCTCATCAGTAACTCTTTTGGGGTATCCTTGAAATATTAAAGTTCGATCCTCAAAACCAAAAACCTCTTAGAGCTTATTTTAAAGTTCATAAGGAGATGCCTCAACTATTTTTCATGTTTTATAGACTTTCATGTTGTTGTTGTTGAGAGAGAGAGAATGAGAGAGATAGAGAAAGAGATAGCATATGCTCAAGTGGGCGTGGAGGGCAGAGGGAGAAGGAGAGAGAGAGAATTTTAAAGCTACCCCCATGCCCAGTGCAGAGTCTGGCACAGGGCTCAATCCCATGACCCTGAGATGATGGCCTGAGCTGAAACCAAGAATCCAATGAGCCATCCAAGCACCCTAAGAATTTCACATTTAAGTCTTTCTCCATCCAACAATTACTGCCAGTTCCATACCAGGAACCCTGCTGGGAATAAGCCTCCAAAACAAAGACACAAAAACACCCCAAAATTCCTGGTGCTAGCTTTCAAGAATGTTTATACAAATGGGGAAGATAGACAACAAATAAGTAAATTGATAGATATAAACTATTAGAAAGATAATAACAGAGGAAAAGCTGGGTTAAGCATTAGAAATTATCAAGGGAAAATCACCTTGGAGAATATGATCATAGAGACTTCTCTGAGGAAGTGGAATTGTTTTAATTCAATTTTATTTATTTTTAATTCAAACATAATTAACATATAGTGTTATATTAGCTTCAGGTACAACGTAGAATGATTTAGCAATTCTAGGCATTTCTCTTTTTTTAATTTATTTATTCATTAGAAGCACAGAGAGAGAGAGAGAGAGAGGCAGAGACACAGGCAGAGAGAGAAGCAGGCTCCATGCAGAGAGCCGGACGCGGGACTCTATCCCGGGTCTCCAGGATCATGCCCTGGGTCAAAGGCAGGTGCTAAACCACAAAGCCACCCAGGGATCCCCAATTCTAGGCATTTCTCAGTGCTCATCACAAGTACACTCCTTAATCCCCATCACCTATTTAACCCATCCCCCCAACCACTTCCCCTCTGGCAACCACCAGTCTGTTCTCTGTATTTAAGAGTCTGTTTTGGGAAGCACCTGGGTGGCTCAGTCGGTTCAGCATCTGCCTTAGGCTCAGGTCATGATCTCAGGGTCCTAGGATTGAGCCCTGGATCCCTCTCTCCATTCAGCAGGGAGTCTGGTTCTCCCTCTTTCTTTCCCTTTCCCTCCCTCTGTGCTCTCTCTCCCTCTCTCACTCTTTCTCAAAAAAATAAATAAACTATCTTTTTTTAAAGAGTCTTTTTGTTTGTCTCTCTGTTTTCTTTGTTCATTTGTTTAGTTTCTCAAATTCCATATATGAGTGAAATCATAAGGTATTTGTCTTTCTCTGATTGATTTATTTCACTTAGCGTTATGCTCTCTATATCCATCTGTGTTGTCACAAATGTTAAGATTTCATTCTTTTTTATGGCTGAGTAATATTTCATTGTGTATGTATCACATCTTTTTTCCATTCATTTATCATTGGATACTTGGAATATTTCCATAATTTGTAAATAATTCTGCAATAAACCTTAGGGGTGCATATATATTTTTGAATTACTGTTTTTGTATTCTTTGGGTAAACACCCAGTAGTGGAATTGCTAGATCATATGGTAGTCCTATTTTTAATTTTTTGAAGAACCTCCATACTGTTTTCTACAGTGGCTGCACTAGGTTGTATTCCCACTAACAATGAACAAGAGTTCCTCTTTCTCCACATTGAGGAGGTAGCATTTAAACCAAAGTTGGAGGAAGAGCATATTAAACAGAGAAAACAATGTGAAGGAAGTCTTGTGATGGGAAAGGACTTGATGATTAAGGAGTTTAAAGGAAGCCAGTGTGATTATGGGGCCATGGGTGAGGGAGAATAGCAGGAGGTAAGGTGGGAGGTACAGAAAGAGACCTATTGGATCTGCCCCAGTCTATTGATGGTGATGCTCCAGATTGGGACCTCAGGCACTCACCTGGGCCCATATTCCTCATAGCCAAGCCCCACAGACATATCCCGCCCCAGGGCCAAAATTGTGGCAGGACCAGCCCTAGTGGTTTTTGTTATGCCTGCAGACCACACTTCAGTAAAGACCCTCAGGACACTTTGAGGAACAAGACCTGTTATTCCCAGGTCCCGGAGGGCATGTAGCAAGGTCATGGGTGGAGAAAGAACTTATATCTAAGGCCCTGCTTTGATTTGTGTCTGAGGGTGGGGTTTCTAGGGTTTTGTGGGCTCACTTTTTATTGGCAAATTTAAAGCATAGAGCAGGAATTAGGGTGTGGGAAGGGAGAAATGGGATCACTCAAGGGGTCAGTTATCTAGGCCACACAGAGCCTTCTGAAAGGGGACCTTCATGGTGGAGGCTGCCTGGCTTCTTATCTGGTTGCTTTGTGAGTGGCTGTGTCATATTTCTGGCAATATGTTTATTCAGGATGGATGTCTTGAAATGGATATACCGGCAATCAAAAGTTTATGTCAGGGCAGCCCGGGTGGCTCAGGGGTTTAACGCCGCCATCAGCTCGGGGCCTGATCCTAGAGACCGGGGATCGAGTCCCATGTCGGGCTTCCCGCATGAAGCCTGCTTCTCCCTCTGCCTCTCTCTCTCTCTCTCTCTCTCTCTATCACTCACTCTGTATCTATCATGAATAAATAAATAAAATCTTAAAAATAAAAATACAAAAGCTTATGTCAGACACTGACACTACAATCAGAAAGCTTGTCAGAAGCTTGGACTACAAGGTCCATCCTGTGGACTTCTTTAAATTGAGAGGAAGAGGTGGCAAATCTGCAAAAGGATTCTTCTGTTTACATATGCTAAGGATTCTTGGACTATCAGAATATGGAATTGCTTTGCACTTGCCCAGAATAATTTTTAAAAAAGGAAGAAGAAGGAAAAAAATACATTTAATAATATGTGTTATTTCACTATGATCAGAAGCCCAAATTGAGTTTTATTTATGCCTGATTAATAAAAAAATATATCAACTAATTGTGTGTTAGTCAGTATCCTTTACTTGATAAACAAAAATCTTGAAAAGCACATGATCTGATCTGTGAGTGAAAAGTTCAAAATCCTCCAATCAAGTCCAGTTATTTCATTTGATGTAAGATGAAACAGAAACACACAGAGCAAATATGACTCGTCCAAGGTCACACAATTAAGAGAACCAAGTTGAAGATCTAGTTGTCTGCACACCTACCCTGACACTCTTTCTACCAAACCATCTTGCCTAGACAAAATGTGATTGGAGGAGTCTCTGTAGAGGTTAAACTAACTACCAGAGAGAATCTGGTTTCCTTCCTTTAATGAAAAATCTCTCTTGAATTCTGAACTCACTCGAATGTATGACATTTTCCCCATTGCCCAGATAGATAGAAATTTACTTCAAAAATTACCCTTTTCTTGTGCCTCATGAATAATCATTGCCATCAGATTAGAGGCCAGATTAACATTTTCTATATACTTGATCCAAATGACTGCCTGGAGGTTTTTGGGTAAATGAACTGTGCAGTAGGTAATCATTAATTTCCATTCTATCACCCATGCATGGAAGACTATGCCAGTGTTCAAACTGCTTTTCCTTTAGCTGACAAATAAATTGTTCCCACCTTGATGCCTCTGAACTGCATTTATAATGGCTTTAATTAATATCATGTATTTTTCTATACTTGATGAGTCCAAGATAAATAAAAGTCCCAGGGAGATCAATATGGGCAGGGAGTATCAGTGGGAGACATCTAAATACCTGGGTTCTACTGGTGACAAGCAGGCTGTTGGAAGGGCATCTCCTATGCTGCTTTGGGTGAATTCTGGAAAAAGACTGTTTGCCTAGTGTTGGAGAGAATGGCTTCTGATTGATCTGAGATTAAATCCTAATATTTCTGGTTACTACTCACAAGACTGTAAAACATTTCTTAAATGCTCTAAATTTCCATTTCCTCGTTCATAATGGAAAGATGATAATACTCATAGCTGGCATTTATTAAGACTGTACTATTATGCCCCTGACACTTCTCTGTGCAGTTAATAAGAATCAATACAAGGTGTGTATTAACATCTTGATTATAAAGGTGAAGAAAAATAAAATCCTTGAATAACCTGCCCAGGATCTTACAATTGGAAAATAACAAAGCAATAATATTCTGCAGCTTTGTTCTTTTACCTGTATAAATCCTATAAAGTTGCAGTCTAGCTGATGTTTGTTTGTTTGTTTGTTTGTTTTTTCTGAAAAACGAGTAAGCCCTGGATTCCAGGGAGATAAAAATGGCAAGGCTGTTCCATGACCTCGCTGAGCAGGCAGCTTCTGTTTCATTCATCACTCCAATGTATTTTCATGAGAATCATGCTGCCTCATGAGGAAAGTTCTGTGTTAATTTAGTTTTTAAATTATTGGAGATTAACTGAGCTTCATATACATTTGCCCAGGAATAGTATGCTCTCCAAAACTTTGAGTAGGCCCTGAGTTCTGCACCCCTGCTTTGGGTTATGAGACAGCAGGCCCAGAACCTTTCTCAAACAGTAATATAGCTGCTGCCTCCACTGAACCAGTTCTGCCCTCCTCCTATTATGCTTTTGGGAGCAGTGCTCTTGTAGTACTGAGCACAATGCTGTCTATTGTGAGTATGTGTTCTAAAAAATAAAGACCATGTGATCTGTGAGTATATAGGCTTTAGCATATAGCCTTATTGCATTCATTGCATTCTGTTGGCACAATAGCAAAGCCAAATCAGCATAAGGAAGATAGAAGCATCCTCCAAATAAGCAAGAGAGGACAGGGAAGGTTCAGAATGTTCTGTCCTAGCCACTGAAGGTATGAAAGATAAAGAATCCTATAAAGCAGCATAAAATAGCCCATTGGCATGACGGGAATAATAAGTGGCCAGATCAGAGGCCTATTGTCTTTCATCCAGGTCTGGGATATCAATGGCCCCATAGGCAAAACCAAGGCTAGCCAACAGGACTCCTGAGAGTTACCACTCATCATTTATTTACTTATGCTTTCTAAATTTATTCCTGAGTTTGAAACTTCAGAAGTGTTTTTATAGTTAAAAGGAAATAGAAATAAGATTTATACCAGTTCCTCAACTTTTGGTACTGTGTTCTTAGTTCCATATTAAGTCCCAATCCCCATTTTATGGCTTTTGTCTCTTCTTTCTTACACTTTGTATACTTTATATGTCCTGATCTTCTTTTTCTGAGTGTGAATAAGCATCTTTGAGATTTAATCTTACCAACTTGGCATCTCTACTTGAATGTTGCTGTCTGCTCACCCATAACTAAATTCATCAATCTCCACGCCAAGACTCCTCCTTCTGGGTTTCTTATCACAGGTAATATATTTTCCGCATTTTTCAATTACTAAAGACTGAAACTAGGCATTGTCCATACTTCCTTCTTTGCTCCCTTCTCCTCACATCCAATTATCAAGCCATGTTGAAACTATCTTTCAACCAAGTCTGAAGTCCACCTGCTTCTCTCCTTGTTGCCACCACCATTTTTTCCCATCCCCCCACCAGCCTCCTCTCTGGTAACCGTCAGTTTGTTCTCTATAGTTAAGAGTCTGTTTCTTGATTTGTCTCTCTCTTTCTTTTCCCTTTGCTCATTTTTTTTGGTTTCTTAAATTCCATATATGAATGAAATCATATGGTATTTGTCTTTCTCTGACCAACTTATTTCTTTAGCATGATACTTTCTAGCTCCATCCACATCATTTCAAATGTACTGCCCCCATTTTGGCACAGGTTGCATTACCTCTCACCTACAGCAACCCCTAATTGGCTTTCGTGTCTTCTTTCTCCCATTCAACCTTTCTCTACCCTGTAGCCAGGGTGTCATTTTTGAAGTCTGTGATCATGTGTGCTCCTGAGTAAGGCCATCCAGGGGTTACTAATTGCTCTTAGATCCAGTTGAAACAGCTTGTATAGAGTTCTAAACTGTGTGTGTGATCTGGGCACTGCTTGTTTCTCCAGACTTAGTTTTTCCCTCCCCCCAACACCCACCCCTCTTACTGTCTCCCCTTCACACAGACTCAGAAGCATAACAGGATTTTATATTCAGTAAGAGAGAATCTATAAAAACATGCAAAATTTGATTACTTTATTTGTTTCAATATATTAAAAGTAACTACTCTTGAAGGATGTGTTCACTCCTGCTCCCCTCCTGAATATACCGCCACACACAGATCATTCTTTCTCCTTAAACATGACTCCTTCAGCCACTACACACATATCAATCCTTCCTTCCCTGTCAGTTCTGTGACTTGTAAGTCATAGAAATCCATCTCAAAGCATAATAAAAGTAATAGCATCATATTAAAGTTACTGCCTACTCCTTATTTCAAGGAGTGGCCTGACACCCATCCCTCTACCACAGTGGTGGATTCATAGAGCTAGATTTCCTATGTTGGATGCCCCTCATCTGTTCTGGACCACAGTAAGTTGTCCAAGGTGGACATCTAACCCAATGAACCAAGAACTCTCTCTTTACTAAGAAACTGGAATTAGAACCAAAACGTCTTTACATTTGGCTGGGCCCACACATAAAATCTCTGGTGTGGTAAGATGGCTACATCTTCTATCATATCTACCAGGAGAAGAGAAAGACAATCTAGAGAAATAGAAAACATAAGGAATTAGACACACTGATAAAACAAACAAATAACAATAGTGACAAGAAACAGAAAGGATTCTCATATCGTTCTAGTACCTTCCCCATCTTTCCTGATAGCTGGAAGCATTTTTGCACTTGTGTTCCATTAGATATCCATATGCCTCCTTCATTTTTGTCTGCTTAGGTTTACTCAGTATCATTTTTATTACATTATAGTAAGAGTGCATAATAAAGTATTTTTTGCTTTCTATGTAACAAGTAATATGAATACATATTACATTTCCACATATATAATATATGCATGAATATATATGTGTGTATATGCATATATGAATGTGTGTATGTACACACACACATACACACAGTCTCATGTAAGTACCACCATAACTCAGAGGTGTTTGTGTTTTGATTTCCATTTTAAAGATGAGAAATATGAGATTTATAGAAGTGATGTAACACATCCAAGATCTCACAGATAAAAAGTAGGGAACCAAGTATGAAATTGAAGTATTTTTGATTCTCACAAGCATATTTTTTCCTATTTTACTATGTTTCCCACCCTCCTTCATTTGGATCCCAATATCAGTCAACTGTTCATTCATTCATGAAACACATATTTGTTTTCTTCTACATGGCAGATGCTAGGCAGATCATTTTCTCTTCATTTTTGTGATAATTTGATGATACTGTTGGAAGACAGTTCTCCATATCTCATGTTTCTGCATGTCTTGTGTCAGCCATTATTCTAGGTTAGCTTTTCAAGGGTGTCTGTTGTAACAAACATTCTTGGAAGATAGACATACTGTCTCTTTCCAGAGCAGAGGGAAGATGTGTTTTTTGGCCAGGGTGATAAGGACAATTTTTCCCTCTGGGGTGAATGTTGAGTACGTTTGTTAGCAATTCCTTTTAAAAGATTGGGGTTTTCTAAGTTTGGAGTCCCTCAGACATGTTGCAGACTCATTGAATATGTAGTATCTATCTGGGTTGCTCCACATCATCCCATGGGACTTGGGGATAATGTGAACATGAAGCTCATGTTGCCTCCTATTCCATGAGCAATGAAATCCATTACTTCTGACCAAGGAGTATCATGTCTCCCACCAGCATCTATGTATAATAAATTTACTTGTTAGTTTGCAAATTTAAAAAGCTTAGATCCTTCACATTTGACAACTATAACTGATAAAATAGTTATGGGAAGATAGATATGGAGAATACAACTTGACATACTGATGTTTATGCAGACTTATAAGTTATAGAGTCAATATTTGAACCAAGATCTATCTGACTTCCAGACCACCAAAGAAGGCATAAAGGCATTAAAGGAGAGGAATAGGATTAATAAAAGACAGCCAGCCTCAACTGGTCTGCTGTATGCTACCATCTAATAGGTGTGTGATAAGAACTTTTGGAATGATTAGTGTTGTAAAATGTATCAGAGACTGGCACAGGGACTGGTGAGTAGTGAGTAGAGAAGACAAATGGTCTTAGAGGTTAAGAGACTTTGGAATCAAACAGCCTTAGGTTCAAATCTGACACTCTGCGTGACACAGAACAATTTATTTAACCTTTTGGAGCAGTAATTTCTTTATCTCTAAGGCAAGAATAATAGATTCTATCTCACAAGAGTGTCATAGCATTAAACAAGGTGATGTATAGAGCATTTAGCATGAGGCTGCACACAAAGAAAGTAGTCATTAAATGATAGCTCTTATGTTACTAATAAGCCCTCAATAAAGTTTGCATGAGTGATTGATCAATGTCTCTGTGTCAATTTTCTGCATTTTAACTATCAGATCATTTACTACTAGTATTGCCCTCATAGTTAGCAACATAATCAGGTTTACGAATTCAGATCATTACCTGCACCTCTGCAGCTTTAAGAGCTAAAGGGGACCCTGCTTTTAAGTGTGGTGGGTACTAATAGTTCCTTCCTTGTAACAAAAATATCTTCAGGCTGCAATTTTGAGATAGCATTAAGGCTGAGCACTCACTTTGTACATTGCCACAATGGTATGAGAAATTACAAGGCTGGGGTTTTCCTGGTTATCCATTTGTCTCTTTCCCATCTTGCAAGAGGAACTAGTACTGCTGTTGCCAAGCAACAGTGCAGAGGTGGGAGTGATGGTGCATGTGTAATGTGGCACTCTGGGAGTGAGGGGCTTAGTTCTAGAGCTGATCCAAGGGCACTGAAAAGGAACACTGAAGAGTGTACTTTTTCTCGACAGCTGGACAGTCATGTTATTAATGCAAATCCTCCAATAATTAAAAGAGCTGCTTTCACTGAGCAATCCCATCACCAGTATTCTGTGAACTGTGGAAAATCCCAAGAACCACAGGGCATACTAGCTCTTGAGAGTCGCCATTTGCCATCCCAGTATCTTGGCCAAACACACTGAGTAAATCAGAACTCAAACCCGACTCTAAAGAGGAGTTGGAAATCTTGCTCCCAAACATGCATCCATTCTATGGAGTTAGTTGGAAAATGGTTCTTTCACTGAAGTAATAAAGAAAAGATGTCAAGAAAGGGGATGGGGGGGTACAAGGTGATAATGAGGAACACACAGTTTGGTAACTGGCAATCGTCTTTTTTACGTCATAAAAGAGGGGGAGAAAAGGTTGAGAATGTCTCTTTTACATTAGTAGATGAGGCTTCCCTCATTAATTGTACTCAGATATTACTAATATGGGATAATTGCACTCAAGCCTACACAGTGTGCTAGGCAGCATTATAAAGCAGTGAAGCACAGACTCATGAACCAGGCTGACTTGGTTTGGATCCCAGCTCTCCCACTTATTGATGGAGTGATTTTGGAAGATCACTTCACCTCTCTGTGTCTCACTTTTTTGTACATATAAAATGTGAATAATTATAGTACCTATCTCTTAGGACTCTTGTAAAGATTAAATGAGTTAATACATATAAACAATTTAAACTGAAGTGAGTATATTAAGTAAATGCTAGCCATTATTAATGCAATAGCACAAATTTTATTAAGTAACCTTATCTTATTCCTCTTTTTATTTTTATTGTCCAAAAACTATCTCCAGTCTTTAGATGGTACTTGACAAATCTTTGTCAAATAAGCTCTAAAAATTAAATTACCTCACTTTAGTTCAATATATTTTTAAAACTGACTAATGAAAATATAATTCCAATGAATAACATCAGGAATTTACAGAGTAGGTTCACATGTCTTTTTCCTTGCCTAATCCCTCAAAATATAGTTTTAAGAATGTTAAACTCAAAATTAGGAGCTAATGTTGGCTTCTATGCTACATTTTCTTTTTCATAGATGGATATCTCTACCTCCTAGAGGCAGCAATAGTGTCCTGGAGTTCAATTTGGATTTTTAAAATATTGTGCCCTTGTCTTGTATTGAACTTTAATAGAAAAATGATCTAATCACAATGGGAAGTAAGAAAAAAAAGCTTTGATAAACTATGGCAACCCTATGCCCTAGAAAAAGCCCAGAGCCCCAAATGAGTTTTACCCTGGTGTCTCACTTGGACAAATAGTTTTAATTCTTGGTGCATTGGTTTCTTCATCTTTAAAATGTAAGTCATATTCTGATCTCTTCATATTTATCAAATGAGACCATTTACCTCAATGTAATATAATGTGAGAGCTTCTTGAGAAAATTTTAGTCCTAGAAAATGTCTCATTTTGAAATACACCTTTTATTTATTTATTTCAGAGTTATATATATATGTATATATGTATATATATATATATATATATATATATATATATATATATCCAATTAAAAGGAGTAGGTAATAGAACCACACTTCCAGTTTAAAATGGAAGTGATTAATGGAACCTTCCTTTCCCCAGGCTTCACCTGCTTCCAGGTTCAAAAGGATGTTGAAATAACAAATGGAATCTATCCAAGGATTAATATGACTGGAGCCTAGCCTTCCCAACTTTCTGTTCCATTTACACAGACCCCAAAAGTCTCACATCTTCCCCTGAAGGAAGCCCCTTTCAGGCTCCCTCTTACCTGGCACCAACACCTGCCCCCATCACTACTGATTCTTCTGTGGTGGGGTCCCTAGTCATTGTGTTAATATTTTTTTCCTTCAGTTGTCTAATATTACTCTAGAACAACAACAACAACAACAATAAAAGGCACACATGGTTAATGCCAGCATATGATCATAGTTTGAAAATGTGTCTGATGGTGCAAAACATTGTCAGGCAAAAATCAAATAAGTAAAACAAATAAGCAGAAAATCCCACAAGAGGCTTGTCTTAACTCCTAAGACTAACTCTGTCCCTCTGGTATGCCATTTATCTTGAAAATAGCTTTGAGGTCTGAAACTGTTAGAAGACTTGATCTTATCTTTCTCTATTTCTTTCTCCTATTTTTTTTTCATTTTCCATCATCATGCCACTTGAGAACTTAAGAGGAATGGTGAAAAGACAAGAAGCAGTGATTTATAGGATATAATTTTTTTCCTCAGTGCAAGCACCAGAATGTTGAAAAATAAGATGCTCACTAATGAACTGGATGAAAATGATATTCTTAAATCAACTATTGAACCAAGAATTTAATCTAGTTCTTTTGACCACCTTAACCCAGAGATGCAAGAATGCACCACTTTATAGCTGAAAGCAGATGGCATGTGTGTTTTGATGGAGCTGGATGGAAATCTTGGCCACAATTCTACCTGCGGGTATTAAACTGGGTAAATTAGTTCAGCTCCCTGGTTTCAGTTTCCTCATCTCTAAATCAAGAATAATAGCACTTATTTCAGAAGGACTTGTGAGGCTTAAATATATAGAGAGATTTTGGAATAGCTGTGTCTTTCCACTATAAAGTTGGGATCACAGAAGCTTTAGAGATAAGGCACAGGTATGTTAGTTTAAAGGTTCCCTTGAACTTCACAAAACATGGAACTGTTGTGGAAAACTGTGTTTGGTTCTCCCCCAGATCCTCTGAGATACCATGTGAAATACATCTCAGAAGTATTTCACCAGAAGGTTGAAAAGCTAGAACTTTTATCCATTGGTTTCCATCCCCCCATTAGTTGACAGTTGCTTCCTGGAACAGTCGTGGGGCTGTGCACTTCCAGGTTGTGCCCTCTTGTTCACAGAAGAACACCATCATCAGGAAAAGAGGGAAAAAATGGGCACTTGGGGTGCTTGCTTATAGTATGCTGAAACTTTTTTTTAATCGAATTATAATTAACATACAATGTTCTGTTAGTTTCCCTTGTACAACGTAGTGATTCAACAATTCTATGCATTACTCATTGATCACTATAATGAGTATAGTCACCATCTGTCACCATACATCAGTATAACAATATCATTAACTGTATTCCCTGTGCTGTACTCTTTTGTTCATTGTTCTGTCCTTACTGCCTAGAATATTATCTGGAATTTAGTAGGTGTTTAATTAATATCTATTGAGTTAAGTTAATCATGTTTAGTTAAGTATAGAGTTGGGATTTCTCCCCAGGTTTTCTGATTTCCAACCTAGCATAGTACCATCTTGCCAATATAGTAAATGCTATTGATAGTCTGCCCCACATACCCTTATCTCACTGAATTTACACATCAAAACAGTTGATAAATAAAAGACAATAGAGTCTTCAGTAACAGAGAGCTAGGGTTAAGGTTAGGTATAGGGTTAGAGTTAGACAGAAAGGGATAAGAGTAAAGACTGCCCCTAAATATACTTAACATCTATGCTTTAGCCAGAACACTGAAAAGGTCCACCAGCATCTGATGGTACTCAGCAAACTAAGGATAGACCATGCCAAATACCAGAGGCCTCCCTACTACTGACATAGAACCAGTTACTTGCACAACCCCAAGTCCTACCTTATACATTCCACCTGCTTCAAATCTGAAGGAAGAAGAGAACTGTAAGAACAAGACTATCAATCTTACCCTTTGTCTAGCCCTTAAATCCATAATCTAACAAGCCCTGATGGAGAAAAAAGCTTTAAATTAGACATGACAATAAGAGTTTTGTTGGATTGGGCTGAATTTTAATAACATTACTGAAAAATTGCCATAAAATTATACAAAATACCAAACTGACCTCAAGATATATAAAGAAGAATTTAATATAGCACAGTGAAATCAGTGGCTAGAAATATATAATGCCATTTCATGTTTAGATATAACTTTTGTGGACTAACTTGTGTCCCTCTAAAATTAGGTTGAAGCCTCACCTACAATGTAGATTTGGAAATGGGGCCTTTGGAAGACAATCAGATTTAGATGAGGTTATAAAAGCAGGGTCTTCATGAAGCTGTCAGTGCTCTCGTAAGAAGAGACTTGAGAGAGCCTGTTCTCTTTTGCTTGGTCTCTCCTTGCTATGTGAGGACCCAGATAGAAGGTGGTTATCTCCAAGCCAAGAAGAGAGCTCTCACAGCAATCAGCCATGCTGATACTTTGATCTTGAACATCTAGTCTCCAGAAGTGAGAGAAAACAAAGATATGTTGTTTAAGTCACCCAGTCTGTGGTATTTTGTAATGATGACCCAAGCTAAGACAGTATCAAAGTATAAACCTCAATAAACCCCTTATACTCTCAGCAAGAATTCCAAGTAGTAATTTCAAGCTCCAGTAATAGTTCTAACACTAGCACCTTCTTCTAACATACCTCTTTGCTTCTCAAAAGTAGTCTTTAAATACCATCTTTCCACTAAATTAAATCCTAACTCTTCCTTTCCGGTATTTCCCAATATGACCCCAAGTCACCCTTTCAGTTTTATTCATATTCTCCTATGTGCATGCTCCAAGCTCCACTTGCCCCTCTCCAACCTGTGCTTCCCAATCCCCATGTGTATTACTTTGTTGAGCTGACATTAAAAACTAACATAAACTGGATGGTCAAAATAACAGAAATGTATTATCTCAGTTTTGGAGGCTAGAAGTCCATAGTCAAGGTGTCAGCAAGATAGATTCCTTCTGATGGATGTGAGGGAGCCATCTGTCACAGGTCTCTCTATATGGACTGCAGATGGCCAACTTCTCACATCATCTTCCCTCTATGTCTCTGTGTATGCAAATTTCACCTTTTTATAAGGTCAGCAGTCATGTTGGATTAGGGCCCATACCAATGACGTCATTTTTAATCAATTATGATTAAAAAGTCTGAAAAGACACTATCTCCACAAAAGGTCACATTCTAAGGTAAATGGGTAAGACTTCAACATATGTATTTGTGGAGGTAGAGGGGGACACAGTTTAAGCCAAAACACTATTTTTACTTACTCCTCACTGTTCCCCAAACTCCTTTTCTCTATTTTCCTTTCATGACTTTGAAATCATATCATTCGTTCAATGCAACCTTCTACATACAATCTGTTTTCTCCTGATCTCCCCTGCCTCCCAACTACATATACTCTCTCCCTTCATATCCATTATACTTAGCTTTTATTTTTCTCATGACATTTACCTCCTACTTCACATCACATACAATGTGTACTTTTTTTCCTTCCTTTAATAGACAGTGGAGAACCTAATGGATGGTCTAACTCTGACCTGATGCAGTACCAAATGCAGGTCTTAATATCTGGGAATTGATAGGAGAGTATTTGTGTACGTGGCTATTCATTTGATCAAACAATTGGAGCAAACAGTCTAAACTGCTATGGTTGTAACTCATTTCTATATGAATCTTTAGTACTGGGCACAATGCCTGGCACAGAAGCATGACTTATTAAAGTGAATGATTTTTCTAGAATAGTATATGTCATGGAGATGGGAGGGAAGCAGCTAATGGAAAACGTCAACAAAGCTAAATGCTTGTTGCATAAGGCCTGCCAGCAAATCATTGTCATGTCTCTCTGGACTATAGATGTGGACTGTCAGTCTTGGATGAAATGAGCTCTTTTCAGAAAAAGCATCCACAGGGATCTCTTTGACTGACAGAACGTCACAGGAAGTGAGGACTATACCTCTGTGCTGGTTCTTTTAAGTTTCATGTTGGCCCATATAGAGTGAAAGAATAAAATGACCAGGAAAAAATGATTTCATAGCAGGATATCTTGACCTGTCTATAAGAAGGCCATTGGGAATAATGGCATCAATGAAGAGAATGATGAAGAGAAATAAAGTCCATTAACTGTAGTGGTTCTGGAAAGTCATAGGGAAGACAAAATTCCTGTTTGCTGGGCCTAGTGTATATCTTTGTATATGCATACCACTTTGCATTCCCTTTGTGGTTTCAGATGGAGCTGCAGTGGTTAGGTAGTGGTGGAAGCTGAGATGCAGAGGGGCTGAGCAGGGTGGTAATATAGGTTTTATAATTTTTTTTTTAGATGTAATAGGCCAGCAGACTGGGAGATAGTTGCCAGTGAATAAAGCTATTATACTGACAAATCCCAAGAGGAGAGGGCATGACACGCCATGGGCTGGGGGTACCTGAGGAAACACTGATTTCAGTTGGGAGGCAGCAGAGAGGGAGAAACCATAGCAAGAGCTTCTATTGTGGTTTCTGTGGGAAGGAACAGGCAAGGCAAGTGCAACAGGTTTAGGATTGGCCAGTTTGAATAATATCAGTGGGCTCTGGGACATAGGTGCTGTCGTCCCTGGTTGTCTGGTATCTGGCCCTGGGGTGACTTGACACGTTATAGAGAGACTCCAATAAAGTAGGTGGCTGGGGTGTAGACTAGATTCATTGGCTTGCATTTTTAAAGTCTGCTCAGTGGGTGAACATTTGCTTTCCCTAGGAATAGGCTAGCCCAGGGAACACGGTCCTTCCAGGGTCAGCATGGCCTCAGAAGTCAAAGCCTCAGAATACAGAAAATAAAATAAATGGTTCATATAAACTGTCAGGTGCTGAGCCACCTCCACCCTTTCAAACACAACATCTAAAATATGAATTCCATCGACCTGCAGTGTTTCCCTTAATTCCCAAAACCGACCTTTCTCAACAGGTCTTCATTTTCCTATCTGGTAAATGAGAAATTGCAAGGCTTACAAAGCTTTTTCCAAGTTCACACACTCAAAATGCTAGACAAAGTCCTTCATTTCAAGAGTAAAGATAATTTTGTTTTCCATCTTACATTATTATGGTCACTCTGCTTGCTGAGTTCTGAGGGGCTTTTCATATCAAGCCTGTGTGAACACATGTGTAACAAAGTCTTGGGAACCATGACTTGGCCAACAATTAATGGCTATCTTAAGATCTCTATGCCACTAGGACAGAGGCTTCTGGAGCCTGAGTCAGTAGATTTAAATTTGTTTGTTTGTTTGTTTGTTTTTAATTCCAGCCTCAAAGACTTTAAGTAGGTACTTTGTAATGATCCTGGGCATAATTGATACTCCTTCTTTCCCACCAGCATTTGGCCACCGAAAGCTATTACGTTCAAACACCAGCAGCTTCCATGTTTCACTAACCTTTGGTTTTACTTCCATCATTAGTAATTACAAGGGCGAGTTCCAGCAATCTTGCAGATGAGGTTGGCTTTCTCTCCACCCTCACCTCTTACAAGGATCAAATATTGACAAGGTGAAGCAAGGGAAACACTTGAAGGTCTCTGAATGGCCCTGGATAATCCATAATGGAGTTACACAGATCTGAGTGTATACATTTTCTATTTATCCACCGTTTCCATAGGGGACACAGAGACTTTCAAGCAAACTGTAAGAAATTTTAGGATGAATTTCTGTGCTTAGTAGCCCAAGCCATTATCTTTCTAAAAGGTTTGTTTAGCATTACTATTTGTAAAATCCAAAAGGTGTCACAGATACAGAAAGGAGAGGAGGCAAGGTAGGATTACGAATGAATGGACTTTCAGGTGCCTCCAGGTAGAACACTTTACACTGTTATGAAATTTTTATTTCTTTAAGGGAAGACCACCACATCTCAATTTTGTGCAAGTGTTATACAGCCACAGGACACTCAGTTTAAAGAGACATCAAAGGCTGGGAGACTGTAGATAATATTAGTAACTAGTGAAGACTTTAGGATCAGAGTTCTAGGCTCTAGTCCAAACTCTTGTTACACTTTTTAGCCATGTGACCTCAGGCAAGTTTTATTAGTGAGGCTCAGTTGACTCAGGTGTCAAATGGGAATCATACTTTCCCATGGCTAATTTGAGAATTAAATGAATGAATGTATGTAAGGAGCTTCGTTCACTGCCTTGGATAAATTAAGCACTCAATAAAATTTTAGCTGTTGATGTATATAGAGCTTTCTATTGGGGACCAATAAGAATGATTTTTGTTTCTTCATTTTGTATGCATTGTTTTGTTTTTAGAGTCTCAATGCTCTTCGGGATTATCATAAAAGAATCTTCTTTGGTTCAACTCCATCATGCTACACAAATGTAAACTAGGATGCATGATGCAAATTCCCTTTAGGTACCATTGAGAACCTATAGCTAAAACAAAGATGCAAATGTTGGTTTGGTAGAGACTAACTTTTTGACACAGCATTAAGTCTAAAAGTTGATCAATCCTTAAGCTAATACTTTAGAGCAGAAAAGTACAGATACTTAAAAGGAACAAAACTCTGAATGGTGTCATAGTCACCTACTGCACACTTTACTTGGAGAAATGTTCTCTATTAAGTAAGATGATATTATGATTTGAACATGTCTTTGCAGTATGTGGGATATATACGATAACAACACTATATTTGCCATTTTTAGAGAAAAATGTTTCATTCATTCACACTGTAGCTCTGCAGAGTTGTGGCTAAAACAACTCTGTGATGTTTGCAAGGTGAAGGATTCCTTTACTGGCTCTGTAATTGGCAAGACACTGAGGAGAAATACCTTATGGTTGTTCAGTGAAGCTCTTCCATTATAGTGCTTTGGAAATTTCAAACTATGCAAAGTTTTCCTTCAGGCCAACACTCACATTGGTCTCTTTCTATATTTTCTAGTCAAACTATATAATAAGTAAAACTACAGTTTTTCTACAGCCTAAGGATGCGCTTAATGGTGTAGCATAGGAAGGACAATGAAACCCATGTTTCAGTGTGGACTCCAACAAAGATCTTACGCTTTCTCAAAATAGACTTAAAACTTCCAAAGCTAGAGCATTGAACACACAAGGGAAACACTATTTTCAGAAGAGTAAATAAAATAAGAGCCACATGTTTACTGGGGACAATTGGGAGAGGAGTGGTTGGAAGAAATGTTTCAATAGTAGAACAACTGGAGTATTGTGTACAGAAATTGTAAGAATTAAGTGTCATAATACAAGAAATTCACAGATCAAAGTTGAAACTTTCCCCCTTCTCTCAAGAAAAGAACATGAATCACAAAGAAAAAATCTTGATAAAAGGTTTTTTAGCAGTTTCTAATAAAAGAACTAGACATGTATATTGGTTAATACATATAATTATATATCGATTACATATTGGTTATTAACTAATCACGTAGGAAAATTTGTAACATTTTCATTCCAAAGTACATATGTTTTCAACAAAAGCCTTCATACTGGGTCTTCATAAGTCCCAAGGTAAAGAGCTCAGGATTTCATTATCATCAATCATGTAAAGTGAGTAACTCTCTGAGTTAATCTTTAATATTCAATCCTGAATGAATAAAGGCATATAAATAGCCCATCCAGTCACAGTTTATTTTTAAAGGTTTTACTTCTGCTAAATACTATTCCAATGAATAGGAACCCAGGAATAGTTGTTGACATAAACAGCACCAAGAATATATTTTTGCTTATATGTAAATTCTAATCTAAGTCTGGATGGAGGAACATCTTGATCAATCACTTGTGGTTAAGCAGGGCTGAGACTAAATGATAGCAATGAACTCACACCGAGCAAGAAGAGACCTGTCACGACATTGGCCAATCTATTTCAACAGTGGTCTTCAGTTAACTTTATTTATCTCTCTTACCTTTGGCAAAACCATTTGTAGGACTGGGGTGAGTTTCAAGGGAGATAGCTGAAATAAGGCTCTTATTCAAAATGGTCTTAAATCAATGTCAAATGGGAATCATACTTGATGAGCCCATGACCAGAAATTATGCTACCTGTTAACCTCTGATGCAAATCAGAAAGTTGTAGGGAGATACCTAAAGAAAGGTAAACAGAATTGAGGTAGGGAGATGTAATGGGTAGCATATTTGGAAGAAATAGCAGGTAATGAGAAGCAGAAATGGAGGAACTAAATTATATGTATATTAGACTATTAGAATCTCACTTATACTCTGCATAATGATATCTAGTTCTCTGTGGCACCTTTGTATGGATGCTGGAATTATTTCATGCTTTTCTTAATTGTTTGTGCAGCCCTAGCAAAACAAACAAACAAAATAGGAACCATCATAATTTTTGGTCCTGCCTGTGTGGACTCACATCGTTTGTCCCTGCCAAAATCCCCAATCTCACCTCCTACTGTTACTATCCAGACACGCCCACTCTTGTCACAGAATATACACAGTATTCCAACTTGTTCCTGTCCCTATTCATCATTCATGTTTTAGCTCATTTCTCCACTGAGTCTCCTCTGAAGCACTGAACTACAATGCCTTCACCTTCATAGGTATTAGGCAGGCTTTAATCAGAAGTGAACCAAATACATATGGTATATATACACACACATGCACACATACATGCATATATGCATATACATACATGTTGGTGCTTTACATGTCATAAATATGTATGCATTCATACACATATATGGAGGTACATATACACACACACAGGGAGGTTTACACAATTGTAGGGCAAGCTAACGAAGCCTGGGAAGGCAGTGAAGAAGGGAAGATTCACGAGGAAGGGAAAGCAATCGTAGTCCCACAGAATGCTTGGAGTACTTGGTTATTAGGAATGCCCAGTCTTGGGATCCCTGGGTGGCTCAGCAGCTAGCGCCTGCCTTTGGCCCAGGGTGCAATCCTGGAGACCCAGATGGAGTCCCACGTTGGGCTCCCTGCATGGAGCCTGCTTCTCCATCCTCCTGTGTCTCTGCCTCTCTCTCTTTCTCTATGTCTATCATGAATAAATAAATAAATAAATAAATAAATAAATAAATAAATACCCAGTCTCGATGAATGGATAAAGGAATGTGTACACACATACACAATGGAATATTACTCAACCATAACAAAGAATGAAAGCTTGCCAAAAAAAAACAAAAACAAAAACAAAAAAGCAAACAAACAAACAAACAAACAAAAAATAAAACAAAAAAAAGAAAGCTTGCCATTTGCTACAACATGGATGGAGCTAGAGAGTATCATGCTAAGTGAAATAAGTCAGAGAAAGACAAATACCATATGATTTCACTCATCTGGGGAATATAAGAAACAAAACAAATGATCATGGGGTAAAAAAGAGGGAAACAAACCAAGAAACAGACTCTTAACTCTAGATAATGAACTGATTGTTACCAGAGGTGAGAGAAGTTGGGGGTATGGATTGAAATAGGGGATGGGGATTAAGGAGGGCATTTGATGTGATGAGCACGAGGTGTCATGTGTCTGTGTTGATCACTAAATTGTACAGCTGAAATTTATATTATACCGTATGTTAACTAACTGGAATTTAAATACAAACTTAAAAAATAATGTTCAATCTTTTTTTCAAGGTCTTCCACCTGACTAAGTCACATTCATCTAGTAAAATCTTTCTTTTGATTATCTAAAAAATTTAACTAATTTAGAACTTTGTATCTCATTGATAAAACCTCTTCACAGAAACATTAAAACTAGTGTTTGATTAACTGAGAAAAGGCATGATGCATGCTTATTTCCCACTCCCTAATTCTCCTGAGATAATATTCCTTGGAGTCAAACCTAACTGGAAACAGCAGAAGGAGAATTCTGGGGAAGGTGGTACAGTCCAACAAAGCTGATGAGTCAGAAAGCCGTATCATAGCTCTCAGTACTTTCCTTTCACTGCACTTAATCCAGAATCAAATTCCATTTGTACCAGCCTTCCCAGGGAAACTCTGTGTTCTCTGAAGGCAAGAACCATATCCGTGTCCTGTATCATAATATCCCTAACTACCACCACAGTGCCTGCACAGAACATCAGTCAACAAATATCTGAGGAATGAATGAATGAACAATTGAATGAATTAATACATGTCATTATATGAGTGTAGCCAGCAACCATTTTTTCAAGCCAACACAAACCTAACTACCACCACAGGGGCCTTGGAGGTCATCCACATGAGAGAAATAATCTCCTATGTAATAAGTGGATACATAAATATAAAGCTACATCCATTTTAGTTCATTTCTTTTTCATCTGGTCTCCCATACCAGCAAGGTTCTTTGCAGTGTGCAAACCACAAGATTTTTAGAAGCAAAAATGGTTTTAAGAGCTTTAATTCATTTGACCAATATTTACAGGGCATCCAGTTCACTCCAGAACTGTGTTAGGGACTTGAGAAACAAAGATGACATAGGACAGGAGCCCTACCCTTAGGTTGCTCACAGCATGGTCAAGAACAGTAAGCAGGTCAGAATGTATATTATAGGGCTACAGGAACATGCTGGATGTCTATTCAGGGCACAGCAGAGGGGAGATAGAGTTAGGATTTTTTTCTGCTGAGGAGTCCGAGAACATGGCACAGAAGTGACATCTCAAAAGCTACTTCACACTAATTTGATGGACAAGGGTGGCAAAGGTGCTGCAGTAGAGAGAATAGTACATTAAGATATTTGGGGAGGGCAGGGATTTCATTGTGTCTACAGAGTGTGTATGAGCAGATGAGTCAGGGCTGGTTAAACTAGAGGCAAAGTCAAGTCACAGAAGCTTCTAATGAGCCCTCCCATATAATGATGGGCAGAAGAATCTCTGATCCTAACTGTCCTTTTATTATGCACACCTACAGCACTCCCAATCTTTCGTGGAACCTCCTTTGACTGCAGGCTAGGTCTTCATTTTTTTTCCCAACAAATCACCCAAAGATGTCATGCTCAACCTTCCTCCTAATCCCAGGGACCCACAAGTCACTATTCACATGCTGCAGGTGCAGAACCCTGAGCACACAGGGCAGGGTCAGGAGGATGTGATTAATTTTTATTAAATAAGTAAGTACAGAATCTATGAATAAATATTATCAACTATGCTTTGATCAAAGTAGCTCTTGTTGCTAAAATGTCTCCTGCCATCCTAAACAAACACCTTAGCTAATCCAAGTGTTTTCAACATCAATTTTAACATTATGGATCAAGTTATTCTTTGTTGTGAAGGCTGCCTTGAATATTATTATAGGATGTTTATCAGTATTTCTGGCTTCCACTCACTAGGTCACTAGTACTCCACTCCCAGAATTATGAAAACCAAAAATGTCTCCCGGCATTGCTAAATATTTCCTCTGGAGAAAAATTATCCATGGTGGAAAACCACTAACCTAATTCCATATTTTGGCTAGTGTATTTTATATATACCATTGGTCTCTTCTTACCAGTGTGATAGTTTTTATAGAGCTTCTAATATTTTTCCATAGTCATAGATGATATTAATTAAATGCTTTTTTATAGGCACAATATGAAGGCTTTTCTGCTATGAGCACCATTTCACAGAGAAGAAATGTAAGTTCATGGAAGCTAAAGCTTTTCCCACAGAGTGGGTCTAGAATTTGAATCCAAGCCACCTGACTCCAAAGTCAGTCCCTAAGTCACTCTGAAACATTATCTCACAGGCAAGAAAAAGCCTAGCCTCCTAGAAGATAGTTGTGTAAGGACTCCAGGGAATAGCAGACATATCAGCCAGCATAGTAAACTTGCTAAAACTCGGTCTTTCCAACTCACTTTCCCAAACAGAATCCCTAAGATATTCAATGATTTGCCCACTTGAATATCAAGTGTGGAGATAAAAGGAGTAGAGATCAACTCAAGGATTCATATAATGAAATGGCTACTTTGATAGCTAATCCAAAGCCAGGCTATGCTGTGTCCATTGTTTCTGGAGAGTTCTGCATGTGCATCATCATAACACATCATACATTATATCACCAATGTATCCTGCCTTAAATGCCTATTCTATTAGACTGGGGGTATCTTCAGAGCAAAAATAGTTTCACTCAACTCTTTTGCAAAGAGCATTTTTCCATTCACATATTAAGAACTTAATCCAAGATGACTGATTGGAAAAATGGTTGGACGGACGGATGGATGGATGGATGGATGGATGGACAGATGTCAGACGGATGGACTAATGAATCTTAGATATCGAGAAAATTGTAAACATGCAGGTTGGGAGTTATAAGTGACTTCTAGCAGCCCAGGTACAAATGAAAGCCTGTCAAGTTAACCACTTACAGAAAGTGTTTTCTGTTATCCAGACAGGAAGCCGCTGGGAGCAAAGTACATAGATTTAATGCAGCAAATAAAGTAAGAAAAAATTGGCCCTGAATCAATAAAAATTGTCTGTCCTCTCTTTTCAGTTTTATAATCCAGGCCGTGGCTGACCCAAACCACCCTACTCAATTCCACCCCCATTTAGGACTATTACCTGCCTTGTTAAATATTCAGGGGCACTGCCCCTCCGGAAAGGGTGCAAGCACTTTAGCACCACTAATCGATCCACAGCGCCTCTGTGCAAGCAGCCTGTTAAAGGAGATTACAAAACACAGCTCCGGGTTTGACAAGTTTCCCAGACTTGGGGTTTGGCAGCTGGAGACAATCAGGCAGGCTTCTCTGTCCCCACCACCCACAGCTCTGGACACAGAGAATTGCTTCTCTATTCCCAGGATGAATTACTGACTTGGAAGATTTCCCAATGCAACCTTGTTTTCACAACTTCTATTTTTGTCTCCGAAGATGATCTTTAGAATCTTCTTTTGTCAGACATTCTGGGGCCCAGAGGTACACTCAGACTCGATGAAGCAGCTAAAGCTCAAAGAGGGGAAATGACTTGCCCAAGATCCCTAGGGGAGGTAGCTGGGGCGCTAAGATTAGCTTGGGAAATGTTGATGGACTGAATGCACTGGTTGGACTAAGATAATAATGGGTTGGAACCCCATGAACCCAGAGGAAGCTCTCTAGAGACACTGAACAAGTAGACTGGAGCCAGGTTGGGGAATCTTTTCATTGACCGTGGTAGCTATTCAGGGTGATTGAAATTATATTCAGTCATTGATTCATGCACCTACTAAATATTACTATATGCTTTCAGTGACCTAAGAATTGAGCAAGTTTCTGGTGATAAAGGATGGAGCAGTCAGACAAGAAGACAGCAAATAGGCTAGCAGAAAATCTAGATAATGGAATATAGTATTATACAGTCAGTAGATCATTTATAATGATGTTATATGTGATATTATATGATATATATTGTTTTAGTTTGCTCGGCTTGCCACAACAAAATACCATATACTGGGCGGCTTAAGCAGCAGAAATTTATTTTATCATGGTTCTGGAAACTAAAAGTCTGAGATTAGGATGTCAGTGTGGTCGGGTTCTAGTGAGAACACTCTTCCTGGCTTGCAGGCAGCTACCTTTTCACTGTGTCCTCAACAGTAGAGAGATCTCTGTCATTTCTTCTTATAAGGCCACTATCAGTTTTCCCCATCATGGGGAAACCACTTCATGACCTTATCTCCCAAAGGCTACACCTCCAAGTACTATCACACTAGAGGGAAGGGCTTCAACATATGAAGGGGAGCATAAGTCAGTCCATACCTATGACCAACTATGATATACAGTATGGAATGATATGACATAAAAATACAGGCTAAGAACTGAAAAAGGAAGGAAAGGGCAGGAGAAAGCTTCTTGCAGGTAGTAACATCTAAAGCCAAGTGTGTTGTCAAGTTTAAAGGGAAAACACAGAACCAGAGACCATAGATTGGGGCAAAAGGCCCTGGGTCAATAAGGGAGTAGTTGAGTGGGCAAGGAGAAAGGCAGGAAAGTCCAGCTGCTGAGCTCAGGCAATGGAGGCAGATAGACTTCAGGCACCTACAGGACCATGGATACATCATTCAAACCTTCTAAGTCTTGATTTCCACAATTATAAACTATGGAGAACAAAAGCAGCTAACTTGGCAGGTAGTTGTGCAGATTGTCATGAGGTAATCCTCCAAAAGAGCTTAGCCTGAGGCTGGCATATTGTGTTTAATAAACGGGAATTATGATTATTGAAGAATTGATAATACTCCACCAGCACAGCCTGTTGGCTCTGCCTTCAGGAGGCATCTTGCCTCCAAACACCTGACAATCTCCAACAATTTGTGTGGCCTGGGTGGACTGTTTAAAAACTCTCTACGCCTCAGTTTTTTCATCTGTAAAATGGATACGTTATTAATGTCTACCTCTCAGAGCTGTTGGAAGTACTTACAAATTAACATACACGAAAGGGCTTTAAAAGATGCCGAGGCTTCAGCCCATGGTGAGTGCTAAGTAAGTGGTCCTTACTGTTATCATCTTTTGTTTGGAATGCTGGGGTAGCAGGCTCTTCTTTGTTTTCTCTACTCCTACCCCTTTTCCTTGCATCTCTCCACAGAGTAGCCAGAGTAAGGCATTCAAAAAATAAATTATGTCAGCCTCCGATGTATTACCATCTCACTCCACAAAAGCAAAGGTTTCACATTGGCCTGGATCCCCTTATCACTCAGACCTTACTTCCCACTGCCCTGCTCATTCACACTGCCTCTGCCTCCCCAGTCTGACATGCTGTTCCTCTGACGTAGCATGTCGGTGTGTTTTTACTTTCTGTTCTCTCTGCCCGAATGTTCTTTCCCAGGTATGTTTAAGAACTGCCCATTCAACTCCATGCAGGACCCTGTTTAAATATCTCGTTAGCCTGAAGACCTCTCCTGCACAATTCACCCAAGGAGCCAAGGACGCCCAGCACATCCTACCACCCTGACCCTTCTTGATTTTCCTTCTTATCTGACATATTATAAATTTATACTGGTGATTGCTTATTGCCAGTTGTCACAACAGAATGGCAGCTCCATGAAGGCAGGGATCTGGCTTGTTCACTGGCAGCAATTAATGCACTAGATACATGGAAGGTGCTTAGTAAATATTTTTCAGTGATAAATGAGTAAAATGGTTATGGCCAGGTGTCCTCTCTGATTGAACACTGACCATCCGTCCAGGATAGGGGTGGCCCCTCTGGCTGCGAGGCACCTGGACTGCCGTCCTAAATGAAAGACTCAGGAGCCTTGAGTCCCCGATTTCCAGTCTAGTGTCTTTTCCAGGAACAGCCTGGAAAATCTGCCTGAATAGTTCTCAGTGGCAGAAGGCAAGCAATCTTCATTATTTAGCAATTCTAAGCATTACCTTAATGACCTGGTAAATCATCCTGAAAATCTGAAGGTCTCTAAAATATGGTGATTCTGAGAAACGGCTGACTCAGGCAGTCTCCACAGGGAAGTTGTTAGTGATCAGTTTGGATGGGCTTTTTGCAGGTACTTTTATGTTCTACTTAGGTGAGGTGCAAAGGAATGAAGTATAGTTCTCCCACCTTTTATTTTTTCCTTTTTTCTTTCTTTCATTCTTTCTCCTGCCTTCTATGCAGTAGAGTACAATCTGTTCAATCAAGACAATGCTGTAAATCCTGCTGTGTGTGTGTGTGTGTGTGTGTGTGTGTGTGTGTGTGTAGCTTCTGTGGCATTATTTTAACCAGAAATCTCAGTTAAGTGGGGTCAGAAAGCTATTTTGATATTCATATCCAATATCACTGGAGCCATTTCTCAAAACAAGTTGGCTTCCTACAGTTTTTCTTCCTTCCTTCCTTCCTTCCTTCCTTCCTTCCTTCCTTCCTTCCTTCCTTAAAGATGAAATTGAAGATGAACACTTACTTCATAGTAAGTGTGGCCACCATCCAACCTGACTCTATATGGTACCACCCTTAGGTCTAAGCAACAAGGCCTCCATCCTGAGCCCCAGGCTTTAGAGGGATCTTCTATTACAAATACAATAGGAAATGCATTTATTGAATAATACACTATCACCTTTGCTTTTGGCATCCATTTGTCAGCTCTGGTGCAGCATGATCCCTATACCTGAATCTCCACTTCTCTGAGTGCTCCAGCCCCTGGAAAAAAATAAATCCTTTATCCCAGGTGCTCAAAACAAAAGATAAAATGCATTCAAATACCATTAAGGTTTACAAGTGGCCTGATGCCAACGTCAGAGATAGAGAGGTTGTTGGATTTGAGCAGCAGGAACAACTCAGGTGACAGAGCAGACAAATTAATAATTTGTGAAATCTTTCCATGCAAATAGTACAAATGCAATAGGCTTGTGCATGGTAAAATAGTGTAAGGCATCCATTTTCTTACTTTGAGTTCATATTACATCTCATAATTTCAAAGATAGATTTGAGCTATCTCATGAGAGGTATTAACATCAGTTCCCCAGGACAGTTAAGGAACATTTTCCTATTTTGAATAATTCATATTGCTCTGGGAGTTTCATATGTTAGTATCATGGGCATAATGGACATGCAGCATGATGCAGATTCTTTACATGGGTAACTAGATGGACATTGCATACTAGAATCATAAATTGTATTACTGCTAAAAAATGAGTAAGATTTAATTAAATTTGCAAACAATCAAATAAAATATTTCAGCTTTATTTAAATAATTTAAATGCATTTTTTGATATTTTGACATTAATATAATTTGAATTTTTAACTTTTAGCTTATTTTGCATATTTTACAAGAAAACTGAAAAATAAAAATAATTTTCATCTTTTGATTTTTTACATTTATGTTAATTTACCTTTTTGATGAACCTTTATTAAAATTGTGTTGGTTTCAAATCCAATTATATTTTACTTTCCAACCCTTTAAATCATTTAGAATGAGTACAAATTGGGAAGGCAATAGAATCCAAAAAGATGAAAATTTACTTCAGAGAAGAAAAGGAAAAAAAAATTTCAAAAAAGGGGTTTGCTTTGAACTAGAAAAAATAAAAGTGAATGCATTTCATGTAATAGGAATCACATGGAATTAGTGACTATTACATTACAAATTCTTGATGTAAAGATTTAATTATTAATCAAAACAATGAAAAATGAGCAAGGAAATTACTGTTATCAAATCTACAATCTGAACAAGTCAGATGAAATCAATGCAATGTTGTGATCTTTACTAAATTAAGACGTAATTACTGAACAAAAAGAGAAGATGTGGGCCTCCATTTTGCCATTGCTCTGGATCAACCTTCCCCAAAACTCACTGCAGGAGATGATGCTACAGCCTCAGCTCACCTACCTTCCTATCCCTAAATACAAGTCCATCAAAACTTTTCTTTATCATTATAGGGGAAGGGCAGCACATTGTTAGCATGACAAATATGGGGGGAGACACAGATGTTTAGGCCAAGTGCCAGCTTTTGATGGTAAATTTCTACACCAAGAGAGAAAATAGAACTCACTCTGAGCCTCTTCCCTTCTATTTTACTCATTTATTTTTAAGTTACACATGTGGTGAGCGATGTTATATACAAGGCCTTTGCCAAGTGCTTTTTATGCTTTATTTTATTTTATGTTAGAACAAGATTCTGGAAGAGTTAATGTTACTTTCTTCATTCACAGATGAGGAAGAAGGGAAGTCTGTGCCAGACCCAAGGTGATCCATAAAGCCAGGGTCATGCTGAATGAGCCAAGGTAGTCTCACAAATAATCTATGCTATCTCCCCTGAAACTAAACTACTTTTAGGATGAGGGTGGAGGATTGTGTACATCCTCTATCCCTTTTGGATTACTTTTTTTGCAAAAGGCCACGTTAACTTCTCCCCAAAGATCTTTAACTGTAAAAAACAAAATCAGTGTCTATTCTTCTCCCATTGTATGTGAATAACTTGAAGTGTGGGCTATATCTTATTCATCTTTTTATTCCCTGTGTCTACAACAGGACTTACATGCTTTAATCTTCTAGTAAATGAATGAATGAAGACAGTGCAATGAGTGACCCTTATCTCAAGTGAATAGTTTTATTTAAATATCTTCAGAGCATAATATGTCTGCTTGGGAGACTCACAATCTCCCTCTCACTGTGTTCCTGCCATCTCACAGGTAGAGGCATGAGTCCTCTTGCAAGTATCAAGTAGAAACATCCTGCTTTCTTTCTGCCTTTCACTTTGTCTTCCCTATCAGATGAGGAATGACTTGTCTTACAGCCAAGATTGGGATGGAAGAGCAAGAATACCCAGTGAACCCCCTTCTAGACTCTTTTTGCCTAGTGTGCCCACAGTATAGAGGCCTTCTTTTCTCTACCCCTCCATCCATATGAGAAACACACTTTAATAAGGGACCAAGGATGCCATCTCAAGAAAAATCAGGAGGCTCACTTCTGTGCCCACTTTCAGCTTCTTTAAGGCATGGAGATGACTTCCATGCAGCACACTGGACAGACATCTGGTCTACAAATCCACTCTTCCCACAAGTGGACCCCACCTCTAAGATTTAGGAGAAAGGTGCCCAAAGTCAGAATTGGGCAGCAGGTTCAAGTCTCATTCTCCAGTCCATATCAACCAATATTAAAGCTGATATTCTCACCCTTATTTAACTCTTACGTGTGTGTCTGAATTGAATCTGAAATTCCAAGAGGAGAGGTATTGAGTAAAATCACTATCTTTAGAACTTTCTTCTAGGCAGAAATGATAAATTTGGGAAAAGTCTTACACTTTTAGCTATAAAAACTGAATGCAGTAGGGAGCACCTGGGTGGCTCAATGGTTGAGCCTCTGCCTTTGGTTCAGGTGGTAACCCCAGGGTCCTGGGATCAAGTACCACCTCAGGGTCTCCACAGGGAGTCTGCTTCTCCCTCTGCCTATGTCTCTCCTCTCTCTGTGTATCTTTCATGTATAAATAAATAAAATCTTTAAAAAAAAGTGCAGTAGATGCCCATTCTTACTTACCGAGCCCACTTTTCAGAAGCCCCTCCTTTATTCCTATAATAAGGTGCCTCCCACTCCCATGACCTTTGTCCTCAGTACTCTAGAGAATACTCACTATGGTGAGTGTCACACTGTGAATGTTACTTGTTTTTGTAGGCTTCACAAACCTCATGCTCAAAACTCCTCAGAAGTAAGGAAATGAAGAGCCTGATTACCTTACTCTTCACTTTATTCCCTGTAGTGAGCTCAATGCCCAGCAGTTAGAGAGCACTTAAAAAATAAATATAAATAAATATTAATAAGTGAGGAAATTACAAGTTAATTTAATATGTAACTCTGATGCCCTGGAACTTGAACTATCTTGTTAATGTTTAGAAAAATTATTTCAAAACACTTCAAGAATTTAATCTGACATTTTAAAATGTCGCTGTATCGCACAAGCTGGTGAGAGGCTAGGGGCCAGACAGGGAAGTGGCTCAGACTCGGGAGTGTGAGGGCTCAGATGCTCATGCCAGCTCTGCCTCCAGCTTGCAGTGTGAACTCAAAAATGCAAACTCTATAAGTGGCATTTTGCATTTTAATGGCATTCTTTGATTTTCATAAAATTATATGATGCTTGATTAGAGAGAAAAAGCACAGGGAACATAGTTTGCCTTTCATTCTATCTAGTAAAGAGTCTGAAACTTGAAGAGATGAGCTCTACTTTTCTACCACACAGCAACAGAACCAGACTCAGAAAATGGCAGTGTTTGCCTACCAGGTCTGCATGTCTCCTGTGTGTGTGTGTGTTTTTTCTAAGAAATAATCCTGTTTCTTATTAAATATGGATATGCCAGCAGTCAGTAGGCATTGAGGATTAAATTAGACTCTGGAAGTCTACTCTCTAGTGGAGAAAGGAGATTAATCAATCGAAGATTATAGATAAAATTGAAAACTATCATGGTATGGTATGCTCAGAACCCAGGATTAGGAGGCCATGCACAGAAGAATCTTCTAAATTCACCCAGGGAGGAAGGATGCTAAGTTATTCATTCTAGGGTGATTCATGACCTGCAGTTCTATATTTGAGTCAGGATGCTACATGAGTATGGAGGCACAAGAGAGCACTTAGGAGGGGTCATTACAGAGAAATGGGAAATCATGTGGAAAGAAACCCTTCACCCTATTTCCCTCCTTGCTTTCTACTGTCTACTTCTAGTTCCTCCACATGCACATTTACCTGTAGCCCTAGCCTACACACCTGTTGATCTTCCACTAAAAAAAAAAAAAAAAAAAAAAAAAAAATGTTCCTACCTCCTCTCACATGATGGATTCCTTATTCTTCACACTTGACCTTAAATGTAATTTCCACAGGAAGCTTGCTCTGTCTGCCCCGCTTCTAAAGTAGCACCCCTTTTATTTCTCTCATATGACAATACGTTTTTAGCCATGTACTAAACATGCTTTTTAATGTTAGTTTCAACATAGGTTATTTTTAATACCCATATCCATCATTGGACTGTGAGATCCTGAGAGTTAGGATCATGTCTGTTTTGTTCTCTACTGTACATGCTGTACTTTACACAGTATTTGGTTGACATTTACTGAATGCCTACTGTTCAGTTGACATTTACTAAATGTCTACCACGTGCTGGACAATGTTCTAAGGATTTTACAAATTGTTATCTCAATTATTTCTCTTAGCTTCATGAGGAGATAGATACTAAGGTAACCCTCATTTTATAGATAAGGACATTAAAGCATAGAGATGATAAGTAACTAGCTCAAGTTTGAGAGTGGTAGTAGCAGAACTGGAATTAAATCAGGTGGTCTAACTGGAGAGTCAGTGCTCTTGGCTTAGATGCCAATCTACTTCTCATGACTAAGTGAGTGAAGCAATGAATAAATAAATTATAAACAGCAAACTGTGTTCAAGAAGCTGCAGGAGTATAGTATGACTGAAATATAGGGTTAGTGATAGGGCAGGACGTATATGATGGGGCCAGGGATTAGAGGCAGTGAGATTCAAAGCATAGAGGGCCTAGGGTATTAAGATATGAGATTCCTCCCTTTGATGGCAGATGCACTGAAGAATCTGCAGCAAGATTTCACATTTAAGAGAGATCACTGGCTTTTCTTTTAAAATGATAACCCAGGGGCAGCCTAGATGGCTCTGCAGTTTACTGCTGCCACCTTCAGCCCAGGGCCTGATCCTGGGGACCTGGGATGGAGTCCCATGTCAGGCTCCTTACATGGAGCCTGCTTCTCCCTCTGCCTGTGTCTCTGCCTCTTTCTCTCTGCCTCTCATGAATAAATAAATAAAATCTTTACAAAAAATTAAAATAAAATAAAATGACAACCCAACCTCAGAACTGAATCATGAATGCTAACTTCAACCCCTACATTATACCTCCATCTCATTCCCTCATAAGATCTGCTTTCTTCAAGCTGAACCTGTCAGACTGGCCATATCAGCTGACTGTCTACCTGTTTGAGAACAGCTTTCCCACCTGAAGATGTTTCTCCATACTTCTTTGGCTCTTTGGTTTACAACTAATTGAGTGGCACAATGCAGTTAAACCCCTTCCAGAGCTCAAGGGCCCAAGTCCTCCTGAAACATCTTCAGTTCTTGGTATTATCTGCAATGTAATGGGCATGGCACTTACTTAGTACACTGTGAAGGTAGAATGGTAAGTTGATTCTTAGATAACAGTATATGTGTTGTTAAGGCGGGAGAAGGGTCAGGAATGAAGAGACTAGTACTAGCTGTGAGGCTACTACAGTAGTCTAAGTTGAGTTTAAAATGCTCTTTACTCTATTGGAGCTTCTGGAACAAGAAAGGAAAAAAGTTGCCAAGTCAGAGACAATAGAACTTAGGGAATAATTAAAGAAAGACAGTGCAAAACATCAGAGGCCTTTAAAGTTTTGAGTCTGAGAATCTGAAAAAAAAAAAAAAAAAGAAAGAAAAGAAATAGAAAATGAAAGGGAATAGAAAGGCTGATAAGATTCCTTTGGATATGTTGAGTTGGAGGCACTGAATGGGCACCCAGGTGTATATGCCCAGCTGGAAACCAGCAGAGAAGCCTATGGACTGGGAAAGAGCATGGGAATGAAAGACACAGCTGTGAGGACCACTCTTGTTGATGTGGTCATTGAAAATACAGCTTGAGGGTGTGTATAAACAGGAAAAACCCAAGGACCAGTGCCATAAAATAGCCACCACTAGGTGAAGTACTTCATTTCATATTAAGGGCACAGAGCTTGGAGCTACAGAGATAAACCATGGCTAGGTTTGAATCGTGCCTGCAACACTTTTTGGCTATGTGACTTGGGCAAGTTTCTTTATTTCTCAAAGCTCAGATTTCCTTTTAGTAAAATCAGGATAACAAGCTCCATCTCCTGGGGTCATTGTGAAAAATCACTGAACAAACATGCGAAGGACCCAACATACTGGACAGCCCATTGTGGATCCCAGAAAACACCAGTACCCTTGCCCCATCTAAGACCCTATTATTGGTGCTTGAAAACCATTGCTCTTGCCTGATGTAGGTATTTCCTCTTATAATCCTTACTACAACAGTATATAGAGGATTTGTGTGCCTCCATCATTTGTTTAAGAAATTTAGGTTCACAGGTAAGTAACTTGTCTAAACTTGAAAAAGCTAAGAACAAACCACCTCCAAATTCACCCTCTTGACACAATAAAATTTTATTTCTCACTCAAGTTACAGAGCCACCATTGGTTGGGTAGTACTTCTAGGTAACTGTTTTCCAGGGAAAGACTCAGGAATCCAGGCTCCTCCCAGCATGTGACAGTCCCATCTTTAACACTTGTCCTGTAAGGTCATTCATGTAGAAGGAAGAGAGTAAAGAGGATCATCAAGCCAGGAATTGATAGCTAGGAGTGAAAGGAGCCCACACACATAATCTATTGGCAGAACCTAGTTATATGTCTATCCCTAAATCAGTTTCAGTGAAAGCTTGGAAATGTAGTCGCCTTGCCTAGGAAGAGAAATGAGCAAGACTGCCCTGTCTCATAAGTAGTGAAGGTGGATGTGAAAGAAGTCCTAAATATGGAGACAGGAGGAAAAAGACAGACAGGAAAGGGGAAATTTGACAAATGAAAAAAGACCTAGCATAGTTTTCATGTTCTGAAAGCCAAGGGGAGAGAGAGTCTCTTCATTTATTAAATCCCTACTATGTGCCAGGCACTGTGCTAGTTCAGTGCAAACTCACAAAGATGCAGTATCTGGATGAGGATATGGAAGGGTCTACCAGGCTTAGCAATAGTATCGATAAGGGATTTGTTTCAGGAGACCTAGGTAAGGAGCAGGGAAGAAAGAGACAGGTTTTGTTGCTGTTGTTAAGTTTTATCATTGCCAGAGGCATGTTGCATAGTCCTCCTGAGAGTATTGTTGGAAACTCGCTTTCTCTTTGAGAAAGAACTCTGTGAGACCCTGAAGACTTCTTACAGAATAGCAATTATTTACCCCCAGGGTAAGAAGACATGACATAACTAAAAGAAGGCTATGGGGTGGGAGGAGCAAAGAAATTATGAAATTCATACTTTATCTCTTTAAACATTTATGTTTCTTCTCCCATTTGGTGACTCACTTTTAAAGAAAAAGAACAAACAACAACAACAACAAAAAAAAAAGGAGACAAAACAAAACAAAAAAATCAAGAAACAAAGCATAAGCCTGGGAGCTCGGGCTGGTCCAATCTGAAATTACTTTGATACAGAAGAACTGAGAGAAGTAAGGTAGCCATCAGATCTTGCCAGAGCCTCAAAGACCCTCCCCTGTTCCACATAGGACTTCAGGATCTCTAAAATAAACAACAGCAGGAAATCCCTCAGTCTCCTGGATTTCTTTTCCTTTTTTTTTTTTTTTTAAGATTTTATTTATTTATTCATGAGAGACACAGAGAGACAAGAGAGAGGCAGAGACACAAGCAGAGGGAGAAGCAGGCTCCATGCAGGGAGCCTGACTTGGGACTTGATCCGGGGTCTCCAGGATCAGGCCCTGGGCTGAAGGCAGCGCTAAACCGCTGAGCCACTAGGGCTGTCCCAGTCTCCTGGATTTCTCAGGATGTTTTCCATTGGTAAATTTCAAACTCTCACCCTCTGGTAGCATGCCAAGTTTCTACCCGGTTGCCTTTTAACCTCTACTCTCCCTTTTAGATTCATGTGAGTTAATAATTCCTTCAGATTGTTTACCTGACTTCTGACTCAGCATGCCTTGAGGTCATCACCCCTCAAAACCCCTCCACAGCCTACTGCACATTGATATACTGCCCCACACAAAACCTGGAGTCTGAGATACTTTATTCCATGTGTAACCCAGTACCCTTCCCCTAATCCACCTCATGCGGTGGAGGAAGTTCAGGCACATGTGGCCCAAGAGAGACTGCAAGGGAATCTTCTGTGCAAGTAATAGCATCATGTTTGCAATGCAGGAGGCCACAGTGGGTGATGGGTAATCCCAGACTCCTGTTCCAGCTCAGGGGAGAAAAGTCTTGAGGCAAAAGCACCATCGGAAAAAAATAGAATCACCTCTGACATAAGTCTGAAATCTGGAGAACAAACTGACAAATAAATAAAACTGAGACAAACAAACAAAAATAGTGGCAAACATCTGAATAGCAACATAGGAAGAGGAAATCTTAACAGCTGAAAGAATGAGGAAGGGAAGTTCTGCTGGCTTCATGCAGGAAATAGAGCCTATGGAAGATCTTTACTGAAGGAAAAAGCACTAAACATACATTGTGATTACAGCAATAACTCAGTAAAGAGAGAGATGCTAAAGATGCCACAGAGGGTGGATGAGGTGGTCAGGAACAAAGGCCCAAATCTGCTAACTGGATCATCAGACAATTTCTTCCAGGTGGAACAATTGTCAGGAAGTGAGAGGAGTGGCCGCATAGACAGTAACCACAAAGGCCAGAAGACAATGAACATACAGAATCTTCACTACCACTCTGGTAAAATGGAAGAGCCATTGGATTCAGAATCAGCAGATCTGATTCAGCCCCAGTGGATCCAGGAATTTTGACAATTTTCTGTGTTCCTCTATCTTCTTTTGTAAGATGAGGGAATTGGAAGGAAGAATTCTATAGTTCATCATTAGGGGCCAATATACACAGCCCTTTCCCTCTTTGAATGTTCCCATAGGATGCAATTCTCCTATGAAAGCTCACATCTAAAAAAAAAAAAAAAAAAGAAAGAAAGAAAGCTCACATCTAGAAACAACTGATTTTTGATAATCAAGGAGACACCAAATACAACATATGCATTTTAATCCAAATGGCATGCCTAATCCAGAACCATCCCATCAGGAATGCCATTCATCCACTTAGGTTGAATCAAAGAAATTCTAGATCCCCAAATCATTTTGTCTCTTAAAGAAACAAATCTGTTTTTGTTTATTCCATTGTAGTGATTATTTTCATACTAATTTTTAAAATTCCATCACAGTGTTCTATAAAAACTCATCTTGGTGCTCAAGGGACTTAGTGAAGTTGGCATTTTATTCTGTTGGTTGTTGAAAGTGAAGTCTGTTGACTGGGAAAATGTTGACTTCTGTTGCTCTGAGTAAAGATGTGTGTATCTATGTGTGTGTGCTCCCAGTTTGGTAGGTAATAAAAAGATTAAATCTGAAAATGGCTCCATTCTACAAGATATGGCATTTCACATCTAGTTGTATTTTACAACATTTTCAGGTAGAATTTGATTACTGTGAACAATTGACTATTGATTCATGATTCTCAGAACTCAGCAGGGTATGGGGAGAAGACTCAGCCAATTGCAAATACTTGGAAAGTGTTCTCAAGCAGCATGGCTTATAATCAAAAGTACTGAGAATTTAAGCAAAATCTTAAAAATCCTGCCCTACCTCCTATTAATGAAATATTTTGCTTCTCTAGGTTGAGCTTCCCTGGATCAAGTATAACTCACTCCTACATTAAATGGTACAACCATGTAAAATCTGTTCAGTGTGACCCCAACATATTCAATAATAAAGTATAAGATGTGTGTGTATATATATATACATTATCTTACATTTGAATTAAAGACACTTGAAAGCAACCTTAGCCTTTTCTACCCTTATCAGTTCTGATGGTCATCAAAAATTAATATGTTAGGAAAATATAGATGAAGCACAGGAGATATATTGAAGTCTGATAGACCTGAGTTCAAATTCTAAATCAAGAAGACTTGGGACTAAGTTTCACAGGAAAAAAAAAAAAAAAAAGACATAGCAATCCTCAATGTATTAAAAAAAGAAGAAGACTTATAAAAGTCTCTTAACCAGCATGAATGTCATAAATAAAGTAAGGATAACCTTACAGGTTTATTATGAGGCTTAAATGAAATTACATATGTGAACACACAAAAATCATTTTTGATCATTTACTATGTTTTGGCTTAATGTGAGCATTACCAAGTACATGAGTATTCACTTATATAATCCTTATAATAGCTTTATGAGTTTGGGATGTGTGAGTGGCTTTGTCAGTTAAGTGTCTGACTCTTGGTTTTGACTCAGGTCATGACCTCAGGGTCATGAGATTGAGCCCTGTGTCAGGCTTCATGCTCAATGGGGAGTCTGCTTGAGATGCTCTCTCTCTTCCATTCCCTCTGGCCTTCCACGGTGCTCTATCACTCCCTCTAAAATAAATCAATCAATCATTTAAAAAAATAACCCTATGAGTTAGATACTATCATCATTCCCTTTGATAATAGGCAACCACTATCTACAAAATAACTGAATACAAGAAAGTTTAGAAAATTTACCAGAATAAATAGTAATTCTAAGCTTTGATTATGCCAGAGCCTATATCCAAAAATAGCACATAACGTACTGACATTTTATTACAATCCTATGAAATTGATCCCAGAATATATTTATGATTTAAAGACTTCACTGATTCCTGTGCTATATTAGGTGAGTGTCCTTTCTATTTACTCCAATTATATTTAAACTTTACTTGGCTATTTTCAATGATATAACTAATTTATGATAACCCAAAATGGAAAACCAAACTGGAACCTTAACAAACTTACACCTCAGTGCAAGTTTCTCCCATCAGCTCAGATCTCTACTTCCACTAACAAAGTATAAATATCAATAGGAATCTTGTATTTATAATTCTCATGCTCTCCTTTTTATGGAGAGCACCATCTATTCATATTCCTAAATGTTATAAGCAAAACACACACATGCACACTTAAAAGAATCAAGTAGTGAGTAATTTTTGAAAGTTACTTTTATTCTTTAGCATTATGGCACTAAAGATCCATCCAACTTTGTAGCATTGACCCTGGATAATATTACTGTGTGACTATTCCACAGATTATTCATCTACTCCCGTGATGACAGACTTAAGGCTGTTTCCAGGCTTTCATTATAACATTCATCATAGTATTCATTATGACACTGCTATAAACATTTTCATAGATGTCTTCTGCTATGCATGAGTAAGACTTTTGTTTTCAGTATTATCACAGGAATGGGTTTTCTGGGTCAAAAGGTTTAAAAACTTTAGGAAATAATATCAAGTCATTTTCCAAAGTGATTTTACCATCTTATGTACTCACTAAAAATGTATAAGGCTCTCCAATGCTTTGTATTGTGATTTTATTTTAATTTTTCTAATCCAATAGGTGTAAAATGATGTGCCGTTGTAATACTGATTTGTTAACTAGGGTGTCCATCTCCCTTCTGTTTTTCATATATTTACTGAATATGTGTTTCCTCATTTATGAAATACATCTTTATGCCTTTTGCATATTATTTCTGTGGATTTTTAGCATTCTTATTGTATAATCTTGATACATATTCTTTGTTATAGTTAGAAATATTTCTATCTTGGGATACTTGGGTGACTCAGTAGTTGAGTGTATGCCTTTGGCTCAGGGTGCGATTCTGGGGTACTCAAATCGAGTCCCGCATCAGGCTCCCTGCATGGAGCCTACTTCTCCCTCTGCCTGTGTCTCTGTCTCTCTCTCTGAGTCTCTCAATAATAAATAAATAAAATATTTTAAAAATATATGTCTATCTTCTCTCAGTGCATAACTGGGATTTTCACATTCTTCCAGGAGTCTTTTGATAAAAACTTCAATTTTCTTACTTTTAATAACATTCAACTCACTGTGTGGTTTGCCTGCTCCTGATTGGACCCAAATGGACACATACACACGTAAATGCCAAGAAAGACTCAATACCATGAATAATTACATAAAATCCAAATTGATTCATACATACAAAGAATTCCAATAAGAAAATTGCAATAGGAAGAGAGGACTGGAAGAAGAGATATAATATCCATACTGTAAAGTTCCAGTTAAGAAAGTGTTTATGGATTCTTGTTTCACATTTAGATCTTTCATCCATTTTGAGTTTATCTTTGTGTATGGTGTAAGAGAATGGTCTAGTTTCATTCTTCTGCATGTGGCTGTCAATTTTCCCAGCTCCATTTATTGAAGAAACTGTCCTTTTTCCAGTAGATAGTCTTTCCTGCTTTGTCGAATATTTGTTGACCATAGAGTTGAGGGTCCACTTCTGGATTCTCTATTCTGTTTCATTGATCTATGTGTCTGTTTTTGTGCCAGTACCACACTGTCTTGATGACCACAGATTTGTGGTACAACCTAAAATCTGGCATTGTGATGCCCCCAGCTCTGGTTTTCTTTTTCAATATTTCCCTGGCTATTCGGGGTCTTTTCTGATTCCACACAAATATTAAGATTATTTGTTCCAACTCTGTGAGAAAGTCCATGGTATTTTGATAGGAATTACACTGAATGTGTAAATTGCCCTGGGTAGCATTGACATTTTCACAATATTAATTCTTCAAATCCATGAACATGGAATATTTTTCCATCTCTGTGTCTTCCTCAATTTCTTTCAGAAGTGTTCTGTAGTTTTTAGGTCCTTTACCTCTTTGGTTAGGTTTATTCCTAGGTATTTTATGCTTTTGGGTGCAATTGTAAATGAGTTGACTCCTTAATTTCTCTTTCTTCAGTCTCATTGTTAGTGTATAAAAATGCCACTGATTTCTGAGCACTGATATTGTGTCCTGCCACACTGCCAAATTGCTGTATGAGTTCTAGCAACTTTGGGGTGGAGTCTTTTGGGTTTTCTACGTACAGTATCATGTCATCTGCAAAGAGGGAGAGTTTGACTTCTTCTTTGACAATTTGAATGTCTTTTATTTCTTTTTGTTGCCTGATTACTGAGGCTAGGACTTCTAGTACTATGTTGAATAGCAGGGGTGAGAGTGACATCCTTGTTGTGTTCCTGATCTTAGGGGAAAGGCTCCTAGTGTTTCCCCATTGAGAATGATATTCACCGTGGGCTTTTCATACATAGCTTTTAAGATGCTGAGGAATGTTCCCTCTATCCCTACACTCTGAAGAGTTTTGATCAGGAATGGATGCTGTATTTTGTCAAATGCTTTCTCTGAATCTATTGAGAGGATCATATGGTTCTTGTTCTTTTCTCTTGCTGATATGATCTATCACATTGATTGTTTTACGAGTGTTGAACCAGCCTTGCATCCCGGGGATAAATCCCATTTGGTCATGTGCAGAACAATGAAATTAGACCATTTTCTTACACCATACACAAAGATAAACTCAAAATGGATGAAAGATCTAAATGTGAGACAAGATTCCATCAAAATCCTACAAGAGAACACAGGCAACACCCTTTTTGAACTTTGCCACAGCAACTTCTTGCAAGATACCTCTATGAAGATAAGGGAAATAAAAGCAAAAATGAATTATTGGGAATTAATCAAGATAAAAAGCTTCTGTACAGCAAAAGAAACAGTCAATAAAACTAAGACAATGTACAGAATGAGAGAAAATATTTGCAAATGACATATCAGATAAAGGGCTAGTATCCAAGATCTATAAGGAACTTATTAAACTCAACACCCAAGAAGCAAACAATCCAATCATGAAATGAACAAAAGACATGAACAGAAATTTCACCAAAGAAGACATAGACATGGCCAACAAGCACATGAGAAAATGCTCTGCATCACTTGCCATCAGGGAAATACAAATCAAAACCACAATGAGATACAACCTCACACTAGTGAGAATGGTGAAAATTAACAAAATAGGAAACAAGAAATGTTGGAGAGGATAGGGAGAAAGGGGAACCCTCTTGCACTTTTGGTGGGAATGTGAACTGGTACAGCTACTCTGGAAAACAGTGTGGAGGTTCCTCAAAGAGTTAAAAATAGAAATACCCTACGACCCATCAATTGCACTGCTAGGGATTTACCCCAAAGATACAGATGCAGTGAATCTCTGGGACACCTGCACCCCAATGTTTAGCAGCAATGTCCACAATAGCCAAAATGTGGAAGGAGCTGAGATGTCCTTTGACAGATAAATGGATAAAGAAGATGTGGTCTATATATACAATGGAATATTACTCAGCCATTAGAAATGACGAATACCCACCATCTGCTTTCAACGTCGATAGAACCGAAGGGTATTATGCTGAGTGAAGTAAGTCAATCAGAGAAGGACAAACATTATATGGTCTCATTCATTTGGGGAATATAAAAAATAGTGAAAGAGATTATAAGGGAGAGGAGAGAAATTGAGTGGGAAATATCAGAGAAACACATGAGAGACTCCTAACTCTGGGAAACAAAAAAGGGGTAGTGGAAGGGGAGGTGGGCGGGGGGATGGGGTGACTGGGTGTTATACTATATGTTGGCAAATCAAACTCCAATAAAAAGAGAGAGAGAGAGAGAGAGTGTTTAGTACTGAGAAAGGTAAAGGATAGAAATTTGACCAATGAAATAGGCTAGGGGTCCAGAAACAGATCTTTATTTATACATGGAAACTTAGTATGTGATAGGCTTAATATGCCACATTAGTGATGAAAAAGAGGACTCTTCACTACTTGAAGTTGGAAAAGAAAGCACACTCACTTTATTTTATTTTTTTTTTAATTTTTATTTATTCATGATAGGCACACAGTGAGAGAGAGAGAGAGGCAGAGACACAGGCAGAGGGAGAAGCAGGCTCCATGCACCGGGAGCCCGACGTGGGATTCGATCCCGGATCTCCAGGATCCCGCCCTGGGCTAAAGACAGGCGCCAAACCGCTGCGCCACCCAGGGATCCCGAAAGCGCACTCACTTTAAAAAAAGCCCTGACTTACACCATGTGATAAAATCTCATTTATTCATGCACATATACTTGCCTAGAATTCCTTGCTTACAGTCTTCCATTCTCCTATCCAGTCTCCTATATCACTAGTCATATGTCAATATTAGGAGTCAAAAAAGATATATACCAAAAAAAAAAAAAAAAAAAAAAAGATATATACCACAATAATAATAACCCTCATTTTATGGGACAGAGAACCAATATGAAGAGTGTTGGCTGTTAAATGTACTGTCATTACTTACACATTTTGAAACCAGAAATATAACTGCAGCTAGGTCTGCAGATTCATTAGACCCAAAAAGAAATGGCCTTGGGCCAAACTCCATTTTTGCTCTGCCTCTACTGGCTCCCAATCTAATCAGAGGACCATGAGGACACTTTCACACTGATATTATACAAACTTTTGTATCCAGTAGTCTTAAAACTCTGAATATTTTTAGTAAAATTTTCCTCTAAGCTAACAGGGCTTTTGTGGGGTGCCTGGATGGCTCAGTCAGTTAAGCATCAGATTCTCAATTTCAATTCAGGTCATGATCTCAGTGTCTTGAGAGCAAGCCTGTGTGAGTCTCCCCACTCAGCGGGAAGTTGGCTTGAGATGCTGTCTCTCCCTCTCCCTCTGTCCCTACTCTCACTTGTGCTCTCTCTCTAAAATAAATCTTTAAAAAGGCTTTTGTAAAATTATGAGATAAATATTTACTTTATAATTGTGATGGCATTACAGGGTCTTTTCTTAAGGGGTTCTGACTCTGCTTTCTATCAGTTGACTTGGGGTCTATGAGTCAACTTCAATCTGGAAACTGGATGAGAAACTATAATTTTTCATTGCCTTAATTGATGTTAGCCTTTGTCACTCTCTATTAACTTCCACTGGTTAAAGTTACATTCACAGAGTTTGAATTGGTCTGCACTTCCAGGGTGGGCATTGACTCATCCCTCACATCTCAACAGGAACAGGGAAACCTCAGAGGTGAAAAGTCTACAGTGCTAGCACAAGGTGTTATGCTTGCAGATTATACCTATATAATTATTTACCATAGGGTCTGGAGTAAACCTAGGGTTCTGGAAATAGGTGTGAACAAGAGACTATAAGAAGCATCATAAGAAGCAAATAATACAAGTGGCTATTAAGCCAATGATGAATGGAAATTCTCTTCATTGGCAAAATTATGAGCAACACATCTGGTTTTTTCCCCTCTTTTTCCATTAAGAAAGATGATGTGATGAGTCTACATACCCTTATGGTAGTGGCCAATTTGTTGGCTTGCTACTTTTAGGTAATGTAAAAGACCAAAACTGCAAGATTAGTGACAAGAAGGTCTGGGAAAGAAGTGTATGCATAGATTTTTTGGATTGGATATATATATATATATATATATATATATATATATATATATATATATGTATATATAACACATATTCTGTACTACATAAAGGCCCACAGGAGGTCATCCACTGTGGAAAGGTTCTTAGTAAGATAAGATCATTTATACTGTGGATGTCAGCCCCTTTCCCAAGAAATACTGATGCTTTTTCTGTGGCTCATTATACAGTGTTGGCAGGAAGAAGCCCAAGCATGAGCACAAAGACATAAATTAAGCCCCACCAAAACTGATCCAGGTACTGAAACGACTGAATGTCTATCTTGACATCAGGGGATGCCAATATTAAGCCCAAATATAACACCATTTCCTGCGATAACTAGTGGCCAATGCCTAGTGAATTACATTGGAACCCCTCCATCATGAGGCAGTAGTAATTTTTATTCTTGAGAATAGATATTTTAGAATATTATTCTGGATAAGGATGACTGCCTCCCATGCTTTGTCAGCACAACCACATGTGGACTTACAGAATGCCATAATCATCACTTCAGTGTCCAAAACAGCATCTTATCTAACTAAGAAACGATATGGCAAATTAAATAAAGCAAAACTTTTGCATATGCAATTTGTTTGTCTTATCATGTAATCCTTCATCCATATCATGTAATCCATCCATCCATCCATCCATAGATGGATCCTACATCCATCTATGTAGTCCAATAGAATTGTAGAACTCACACACAGCTTCCTTCCCTAAAAGCAGGGCAACCATTTAAAGCTTACTTATAGTATTAGCTAGAAGAAGCCATCCTCAAGTATTAATGTTGTCCTACATAAAGTGATACATGATCTAAACCAATAACCATCCCAGTTTGAGGTGTCATTTTCCCCCAAAGCCAGAATAGACAGGTCTGGGAACAAAGAAGTGAAAGTCAGAGAGACCAATCTCACTTCACTGTATATCTCATAACCCCTTTAGAGAATTTTTGAATTCCAATTATTGTATTTCTTAAGAAAATAATGTTTCCCTAACAGAGAATAGCAACATTTTTATTAACTTAGAAGACAAGAAAATACCCTGATCATTTGGCTACTGAACTGAACGACAGAGAGGGTGATTATCACAAGGAACTTGATTTCATTCACTAGGAAGAAATTAAGTTGCTTCTACCCAATGGAGAAAAGGAAGAATCTGAATGGCAACCAAGGAAGTCACTAGGGTAACTTTAGTGCTCTCGTGAAAATAGTCCTGGTCAATGGAAAACTATGACAATCCAATGAAGATAGAATATTTGGGAATAAATATTTAGGTCACCCTAAGAGAAGGGATTGGCAGAAAATAGAGGGACCATGGACTGTGGTCTTATAAGGAAGTTGTTAATATAATAAATTGTGCATAACTTACTATATTATTTCTTCTATCCCACCTGTTATGACAACTTTTAAAAAAAAACTATTGCTGATGATTGATATACATTTCTATTCCAGGCAGTATAACAAAATAAGGATCTCTGCCATCAGAGCTAGCATAAGGCTGAGACAAGGGAGTATCCTAAGATACAAAATCAAGAAGTTACTTACTCTCAAGGTTGTACATGTACAGGGTACCATTTGTATTTAATTATACTAACAGCTGTGTCTTCCAGATATATGCCCTGTGGTTCTATAATAGATTGATAATATTCCTTGTCTCCTCATATTTATCTAAGCTCTTAAAGATCAGGAGCTCTATCTTGTTCACACTATATTATGGGAGCTTAGCACAGTGCCTAGCACATTGTAGATGCTAATTAAAAGTTTGTTTAATGAAAGCATGTGGTCTCACAAGGTAAGTTTTGTTTCATTTTTATTTTTGTGTTTTTACACAGATTTTATTACACAAATATTCACAAACCAAGGCCAAGAGATTCTTCTATTCTTGGCAGGGAATGGGGGACATTGTTGATGATAAGCTAATAAGCAAAACATTTCAAGCTAAAAAGAGGACAAAATATCACAGAAGGACAATATAAAAAAGAAAGCATAGAGTGAGAAATATTGATGGTGAGATTTAGATTGCAGAACCAAATTTCCTATTTACTGGCTCTGAGAATGGAGACAGGTTATTTGATCTCACAGAGTGTCAATGTCTGTTATTTGCAAAATAGAGTATGATATCTAAGATATAGACCTTACAGAGCCATAATAAAGATTTAAAATTAAATTTTAAGACTAGATGAAAATAATTTGTTTTAACATGATATATAATTGTAAAGGATTCATACTTAGCAATTTCACTTTTTCTAACTAATCTAAATGAGTTTTTTTTCTAGCACTAATCACAGATTATCCAGTATGATAGATAATTTTACACATGCCAATCTTATCTTAATAATAAGGTTTCCTGCTGTCATTGGAGATTGAATCTTATTTCTCTTTTCTCTCTCCCTCTCTGTCCCTCTAATTAGTTCCCCCCTCCCTGTTCCATGTTTGTCTCCTTCCTTCCTTCCTTCTATCTTTCCTTCCTTCCTTCCTTCCTTCCTTCCTTCCTTCCTTCCTTCCTTCCTTCCTTCCTTCCTTCCTTCCTTCCTTCTTTCCTTCTTTCTTTCCTTCCCTCCTGCCCTCCCTTCTCCCTTTTCTATTTCCCCTTATTTCTTCTTTATTTTCTCCTTCTTCTCCTCCTACTCTTCTTGCTTCTTCTTCTGCTTCATCTGCTTCTCCTTGTTTCTCTTCTCTCCCCTCCCACTCTCTTTCCCCTCACTCCCCTTGGTATCTTTCCTTAGAATTTACTATAAGTTAAGGAGTCAATAATGTCTATTGAATTAAATGATATTTCTCATCACCCACGAATTTAGTGTTTTCCTGCCAAGACTTGTACTTTTTTTTATTTAACAAGTTATGATCCAGTAAACTTTTTAACATTATAAAACATAAGTAAAACCAAACGTATGCAATTAAGCTGATAAGACATGGCATTAAACTATATTTTTTGTGGTTTCAATGGGTTAGCTCGAGGGAGTACACACTTAGAATTCGTGTGAGAGGAGAAATAATATCGAGCAAAGCAAAGAAGAAAGAGATATGTGAGGTGAATTTGTCCAACTAAATATTAAGGCAGTGATGTGGGTTGTGGTGCTGTCCATGGTGCTGGCCAAGTATCCAATTTGGAGGGGAAAAAGTATAGCCTGTCCAGTTTCTGCCAATATTCCCTAGCCAGGTAGAAAAGAAAACATAAATGGGAAGAGAGTGGAATTAACCATAGAGAAAATGGGTAGGGGTTGTCAGTTATGCAAGATATTGATCCCCTAGTTTATAAATTAGGGAAAGTTAAAGAAATAAAAAGAAAGATTATCATTTAAGGAAATCCAAAATTATTGAGAAAGGAACTACAAAGTACAATATTGGAATGTGAAAACAATTATACAATAAGAAAAATGTGAACCAAGGAAGTAACATCTGTGCTTGTGTTAACATAAACCAACTTACATGGATACCAAGACAGAAGTTACATCATCAATGCTAATAGTTTTTTTTCATTTTTTATTTTCTATCTTGATTTTTTAAGTTACATTTTTTACATTATTGCAGATCGAATTAAAGCATGATTTATATTTTATGATATTTGTCACTGATTTTGCATTAGTTTGATGGTTTAGTCATATTCTTGATTTCTATAATTCTTTATAAATCTGTAGTTTATTTATATTTGGATGGGGGTATATTAGAGACCCTGGATTTTCTTCCTCTAATTCATGCCTGATGCTTTGTGGGAGTTGTTACTAATAGTCCCTTCTCCTCATGTGTTTCCAGCATCTATTAGTATCAGCCCTCAGCAAAAAAGTTAAAAGTCATCCTCAACTTCTCTCACTGTTGAATTTGTTTCTTGCAACCATTTCGGATACATATAACTACCTCTCCTATTTGATATTAGCTACATTCTTTATAATTAAAAGAATGTCCGACTTAGTTTGGCATATAGCTATATTTCACTTTTATAATTCACTGCTCTGATCAAATGACTTTAGTCTACTTAATGTTCCCAAAAAAATGCTATATCTTTCATACCTCTAGGTCTTTGCTGATGCTATGTTCATCATCTCCTTCTACCTGGTTTCCTCCAAACAAAAGTCTGTTCCTTCTCCAAGACCCAGTCAAAACATCATCTCAAAATGTAGCAATCAAAAGCACTCTCTCTTTGATAATTTCAGTACATTGTGATAGTTTTTGGATAGTCTGGAGAACTGTAGTATGTATTGTGGACTGTTGTACACCAGGAGAAAGTATGGACCACAGAATTAAAAGATTTTAGTTTCAAGTCAATATTCATTTCTTCAGCAAATACTTAGTGAAGTCCTATTAGGTCTAGGCACTTTCCTAAGCATCGGAACAATGGAAAGAATAGAAAGCCTTGGCTTACACAGAACCAAATCTCTAGTTAGAGGTGGTAGACAATAATGAGATTGATGAAAAAAATACATTTAACATTTTCAGATAGAGATAACCGAGAATTATAGCCAAGAGAAGGGTAATTAGGGAGGGCTTCTTTGAGAAGAATCTCTCTCTCTCTCTCTCTGTCTCTCTGTCTCTCTCTCTTTCTCACTACCTCCTTTTCTCCATCTCTTTGGGAATCTGAATATTATGAAGGAGCCAATGATGCAAAGATTACAGATGATGATGAGAAAGACAAGAGAAGGAAGATAGCAATTATGATAACCAGCGTTGAGTGAACCCTTATGTCATCTAGCCACTTATTTAAAATAATATGATTCTAAGAACTGAGTACTAGTATTATCTCCTTTGCAAATGAGACAGAAAATAGGTTTACAAATATTGAAAATTCAACATCAGTTAAAAAGCACAATAAGGCTGTTTAAAAAGCTATTTGGTCTCAGGATGCCCATAGGGCCAGAAAATAAGTTAACACTCTCATTGTCCTCTGTTTCTCATTTATAACCAAGACATTTCTAAACAATCATTGACAGGTGATCTTAGTGGAAAGGGTAAAATAAAGGGAAATAAATACAAAGATATCAATAAGCATTCAAAGTATAATAAATGTAAATTATTTAAGAATAGATATACATGTACTTATCCTCTTAAGTGTGCCTATGTTCACTTTATATGCAAAAAGGGTTTAAGTTCATTACAAAAAAAAAAAAGAATTAAATAGGAAAGCAAAAATAATTTAAGAAAAGGTCATACTGATGAAGTTTTTAATAATGATCCAATAAAGCAAGACATTTAAGTAATAAATAGAAATTTAAAATGAGATATAATGCATAGCAAAATAAAAAGGCATATCAAGAAGGATTAGAGTGTGTGTGTGTGTGTGTGTGTGTGAACTGCTATCTTTCATGTGGTTGTGCATTGTAAGGAATTATCTGTCTGAAATTAACTGCAAATAAATTGTGCTGAACATACAACCTTAGCAGAGATTTTTTTAAAGTTTTATTGTTCTAGATCTAAGGAAATTTATTTTCAATCCTAAAGTTTACCAAGGTTTCTTTTAAAGAATTGCTTCTCCTGTGAGTCATTAACCTAGGATTCCATTTCTCAGAAGGGGTCTCATTGAAGTATTTCAATCCCTAGTGGCTATTATTTTTGTTTGTTAACAGTTAAGTGGTTGATGCACAGATATATATTTTTGAGATGTTCTTGCATAGTCTTAGAAGTTGTTGAAAGTGTGGTTGTTTTCCCTCTGTCTCTGAGATTTGTGTGAAAAGAGTACAGTGTTATCTTTTCCATCTGTTGTTTTTTTTTTTAATTGAACTGCTTAGAAATTTTGTTTGTTTTTGTAACTTTTCTTCTCAATTTTGAACTATTGGTTTAAAGTCATGTAAAACCACCATTTTGTGGTCTACTTTCATATCAAAATATGGATATAAGTACAGTGCATCATGCTTTATTATGCTTCCCAGAATGGAAAAATCTAGAGTAAATTAAATCACTTAACAATATTTGAAAGTCAGATTTCTGTAGTAATTTCACTGACTGATGTGGTTTTTGGTCCATGTGATTCTATCAGAGTTAAAAATATTAATTTGATCATGTGTTAAGTGATACCTTTGACTAGCATGCTTTCCACATATAGTAGGAATGTGGATTTTATTCCCAGTTTATTCCTCCAGAAACCAAAATTAAATATTCACAAATAATATTTTCAGATTTATTACTCTATTTCTGACTCTAATATGTCAGATAGATATAGAGATGATTTAAGGATAAAGAAAGAGGAGATACTCTTTAGCTACAAGGATTGATATTTTTAAGTTTGAGAAGCCCTCAAAATGACACACAGGATGATACTAAAGAGGATTGTAGGAAAGAATACCAACATTTATACTGTGTGTTCCATAACTTTGCCTAGATAAGCCAGGCTAGACTGGGATATGTTGCAAGAACAAATGACCCCCACATCTCAATCTTTAAAATACCAACATGTGTTTCTTACACTAAATACACTGCAGATCCACAGGGGTGGGTGGGGAATGTGAGTAGTCTTTTCTCATGGAAATTACTCAAAATTCTGAGCCAATAAGTAGCCACAAACATTGCCGGTATTAGTTCACAAACTGAGTAGAAAGAAAGAACTGGAGGGCCTTGCACTAATAACTGGATGATTGTCCCTCATCGCCTCTGCTCGTGATCCATTGGCCAAAGATATTTATTAGGTCCCACCTAACTTCAAAGGCATCAGAAGTTCTATTCTTTCATGTACTCAAAAAGAAGAGAGCCAAAAATATCCAGAAAATAGAACTAGACCCTACCACAGCTTCTATGCTTTGCTTTTGTGATCACTCCATTTTTACCTATAAATAAAACTTTACTTTGATTTGTATTAAAGCTTTTGTGTGGCAAGCACTGATTCCCCAAATGAAAGGAAGTGGTTTTTCTTTGTTAACATTTATATTTAGCAATGAAATATAAGACATCTCTGCTAGCACACTTGTCTTTATTTTCTATTCTATCCAGAGTCTGATCCAATTATCAATGATATTAGCAGAACCAAAAAGAAAAGGACCAAAGCTTTTGTAATACTATAAAGCTAATCCCTTGATCTTCATTGCTGCCTGCCATCAATCTGCACAATAACATACATTTAGGAAGAAAAGAGGAATTTAGTCTTTGTCCTAAGAGCTGAAACTGCAATATTCCCTGATTCCCAGGACTAACCTCCTCTTCCACTGTATGCCCTTCTCCATGGCTGGCTGTGTTGAGTGGTGGAGTGGGGGTGGCAAGGGTCTGAATTTCATTCCTAACTGTATCACTTACTAGCTATGAAATCTTGAACAAAATGGTTTATTTCTCCATGCCTCTCTTTCTCTCTGCAAAGTCAGAACAAACAAAATGTCCATTGTATAAGAGACCTGCAATGAAAATTTTATATTGTGTATTTTATATTTTACCTTCATCTCTTCCTTCCTTCCTTAACCTGCCTACAACTATCATAGCACTTCAGCGATACTTTTTCATTGTATTTTTTACTTTATGATAGTAATTTGTGGGTATGTTCACATGAGATTACAGTGGACCAGAAGTGAGGTCTGCTACTTACGATAGTATATGGGAATCCTGTATTAGATACTGTACCAAATGGAATCCACTTTCCAAATGAGGAAACTGAGAAAATCCAAAGTAAGCAGATAACACTTGTTCTTGTCTACCTTACAAGGTAATTGGAATGATGAAATTTGATAATATAAGCCATATTTTGGGGCCATATTTTTTGCTATATTTTTGGCCATAGCACTTGTACATCATAAAGTTCTATCTCCTTCCACATTATAAAGTGCTTTTAGGCAGGATCTGTATCTATTTTATCTTTTCCTTCACAGTGGGAAGTTTAATGTCTGACAATGATAGGAGCTCAAGGGATGGTTGTTAACACCTAAACTCTAAGAGCCCCCTCCCACACTTAAGAAGACCCATGAGGGCAGCCCCGGTAGTGCAGCGGTTTAGTGCCGCCTGCAGCCCAGGGTTTGATCCTGGGGACCCTGGATGGAGTCCCACATCAGGCTCCCTGCATGGAGCTTGCTTCTCCCTCTGCCTGTTCCTCTGCCTCTCTCTCTCTCTCTGTGTCTCTATGAATAAATAAATAAAATCATTAAAAAAAAAAAGAAGACCTATGAGGTGAAGATACGTATAACAATGTTTTAATTATCTCCACACTGATAAGGATTATAGTGAGCCAATGTGACTAGAGGAAATAGAAATCTGTAGTCACCTACCCACTTGTAAAATTTTAGCTCTGCCATAAAATCCAAATGTCCTTGAGTAACTTGATCTACTTTTAAGTTTAGAAGAGTAAATACAAGCATGAGTATAAAATTCTTTGCATATCCCTTTGCACATAGTAGGACATAAGTAGTAATAGAATTCATCCTTTATGCCATTATTTCAAAATTGCTTAATATTGTGAAAATGACTAACATAAGTCATTCATAAATGATGATATAGCCACAATTATATAATTATTAGAATTAGTGATTATATCCTGTCTTCTTGACCCACAATATATATATTCTTGTGTTTGTTATGTAAGTATTGATAGTTTTTGTATATTTAGCTCAGACAGTTGAGGAGAAAGATTTATATGATTGTCATACCTGAAATATATTCATAGAGATTAAGGAAAGTAGTTATAGAGCCACTTGACTTCCACAAGCCAAGGAATCCTCAGACAGAAAACCAAAAAAGCCTCACTTTGAGGGTATCCACTTAGTAGAGCAATGACCTGTGGAAATCCATTCTAGAGAGAGTAGTCTGTATTATTTCAGCTCTGTCTAAAAAATCTGTATCACCTACATCCATCGTTGAGTTTTTCCCACTTTAGTGTGTCCTCTCCATTCTCAAAGAGAGACAGTATCTACACAGGGTGGGAGAGAAGTGCTAAAGTATTTTGGGTCGTGCTCCTCTCTGGAAGCAGGCATTGCCCTGAAATCCTCTATCCAAAATCCAAATCACACTTTTTCTAAACAAAACTATTTATTTCCAGTTAGCTCTACTTCGTTGTTGATTTTGTTGGCTGACAATAGAAAGCATTAAGCATTGAGATATGAGGACACAAGCAATAGGTCAGAACTGATGAATGGGTGACTTTGCCATGCCTTCAGTGTGGGGACTAGAGCACCCAATGCAAGTTTCCCTGGACAATCTGCATGACAATTGTTTGAGAAATAGTGCTCCAGGCAGAGCTGTGGACTATAAACTGTAGGCTTAGTCCTCTTCTACTTATTAACTAAACTTCAATTTCACCATCTTTAAGGTGGGCCTAATAATAGCACCTTTCTTATAATTTTATTATGGTAATTAAGAAAAAGAATTTGGGATCCCTGGGTGGCAGCGGTTGAGCTCCTGCCTTTGGCCCAGGGTGAGATCCTGGAATCCCAGGATCTAGTCCCACATTGGGCTTCCTGCATGGAGCCTGCTTCTCCCTCTGCCTGTCTGCCTCTCTCTCTCTCTCCCTCTCTGTGTCTCTCATGAATAAATAAATAAAATCTTAAAAAAAAAAAAAAGAAAAGAAAAAAGAATTCTGGCAAAGTTACTTGAACTCATGACTATACATAGTCAGTTTTCAAGAAATACAAATTATTATTATCATGCCATGCTTCAAGGACTGTGCCAGCAGGCAATCTCCCCCATGAGCTCCCTAAAAAGAATTGCTTCCACTGCAAAAGGCACCTGTTCAAACTCACATCACCCTCCTGGGACTGTCTGTACTCACTACTGCTCAATGTGAGGGTATGAACTGGACTTGGATTTGAACCTCTCACTTATCAACTTGGGACAACTTTGAAGGGTTATCCCAACCTCAGAAGGTTGGCTAAGTTTTCTGAGGAGACTGTGTCCCTAAGTATCTTCTCCCTCTGCCAAATCCTGCATGCTTCCTGTCCTTGCCATGGTTGTGGACCCTAAGATAAAGTCTCCTACATACTAATCTCCATCTCAGTATGCTTCTCAGGGTATCCAGTCTAGGACATCATTATATTGCTAAGGTTTCCATCACTTTTAAATCGGCCACCAGCAGAAACCAGATTCAGAAAATATAAGCCTTATCCAGAACCTATGGAAGAAACCATTTTCTCTCAAGTTCTGTCTTCTGGCTGTTTTCCTCTATCTTTGGACCGTGTCCACTCCCTTCCCACCTGTCTCCTATCCACACTTCTACTCTATCTAGTGCAGCATTTAGATATGATTCTAAACCAAAGATGTTGAAGTTAACTCAGTTTTTCCTGTTCTTGTTCCCACAGTTATATGGTTTCTATGAGAATTATAGAAAAAGAATGTTCATTAATGAAATAGCTGAGTATCCAGTGAGTCACTGCTCACTCACGTCTCCTTCTAACACTAGCATCCATCTTGATCTATTGTATTTGGTGTCTTGTTGGTTAGACTTTCAGGAATTTCCAGATGCTATAAATGCATTCATTGCTTTGATATTGTATCTCCCAACTTGAAAAATACAATGCAAAGTAATTGTGCGGGAGCTGCAAAATTTGCAAACTGTTTCATTAAGTTAGTGAAAGTGATAACAATGAACTACATATTCTCTTGTAAAACCACACATGCAAGACAGCAGCAATTAAATCGGTTAACAAAGAAAAGACAAACTTAAAAGACACCCTCATAGTATTTCAAGAGAGAATAACTTGATTATCAAAAGATCCAGAAGAACACCTGGAACAGTGAACAAAATATTAAATATTTTTAATAACAGTATTCTTAAAGGAAGGATATGAAAGACAATTGGAAGGTGAAGGATATATTATCCTAATACTATATGCTCTTAATAAAAATCATGCATCCACCTTCAAAACAATGAAATCCACTTGACCTATTTTTTTGTTGTTGTTCATCCTAAGAATTATGTCATAATTTTATTTGTGGCTAATATTTTTAAATAGATGATAAAATGAACTTATTTTCATGATTGCTATTTCATTTATCATACATTACCCTAGTCAAAATTGCTTTTAATATTTTCTTCAAAATATGTGTCCCATTTTTGTGAATTCACTTTAAGTGGCCTTACCTCAGTATGAAATTATCCTGAGCTAATGAGGCCTTCCTCTCCTGCTGCTAGGGCGTGACCTCTGACATCCCCGGCATGTCTATTCCTACTGCATCTCTGGGCCTGACATTACAATTATCGCCTCCTCACACCTTTCCATGCAGGCACACAGCATCCCAGTAACCCCGGACTTTGACTATCGATGTTCCTCTCAGCATCTGAAACTAGGCACCGGGATCTAGATATCCTCTTTTTTAAAATAAACAAAGGATATCATAATGTTCATAAATATGAATAAGAAATAATCGTAGAAGCATAGCAGTGAAATATACATGTACAGATACATGTATGCACCTACACCTGCATCTGTATGTACACACATATATGTATATACATAAAAAAAGAAAAATCATTGCTATTCTTAACCATTTAAAAATTTGTTATAGAGATGCATTCATATGGGTATGTGAAAATGTTATGGATTATGAATTTAATGAATATAATCAAAGTGGTTTTACTTCCCCCAAATCCTGGGCTTTACATAACAAGACTAAATGAGTATAGTAACTATGGGAATGTGGGAGTTACCAGAGTTGGCTAAAAAAAATATACTGCCAGCAAGATCTTGCTTGCATGACAAACAACCAGAACATCCATCAAATTAAAATCATGTTTGAAGCGAAATCCTATTTGCATGACAAACAGCAGAGCATCAGTCAGAACAAACACTAATGTTTGAGACTTGGTACAAATTCTGCAGGAAGAAAAAGCAGCAAAGGGATTCCGGTGCTGAATTAGGGAGGAAAAGTAGAAGCCAGAGGTGCAGGACTTTTGCATAGAATGTGCCCTGACTACAAGTTTCAGCAAAAAAGCATCCAAAAGACGCTTTGTTTCTTTTTGTATTATTATTGTTGTAAAGTAAGAACAAAGTCCAAACAGAAAGAGAGAAGGGAAGGAGAGGGGGTGAGAGGAGGAGAGAAAATGAGAGATGAAAGGTGGGAGAGGAGGGAGGGAGAGAGAGAGAGAGAGAGAGAAGTGTTCTTTTTTCCATGGAAAGAGAATGCAGGCATGGGGTCTGAAGGGAGATAATCATGCAGCCCAGCAGCCAGCAGCTAAAGGGTTTGGCAGGCTGCAGGAGCAGGTGTGCTTGGCTGTAAAACAAGCATTGCCTGCCAGGCCCTGGCATCATCCCAGACTCATGTATACCACACAGGCATATGGGGCTGGTGATAAATAGCAACAGGACAGGAGATGCAAGGCTAGGATCGGGGCGGTAGGCAGAACCCAGCCGTCTCACACATCCTCAGGCTCTCTCAGACCCTCTCTTCTGGGTACATTCCATCCACACGTTGGCCCAATTTTAGGGAGTGTGTCTGCTGTCCCTGTGAGAATGCAAGGTCTGCATTCAGGCAGAAGAGGCCTTGTTATTTACCAGTTCTACAGCATTGGTTGTACTGAGTCTCAGGATTCTCATCTTACAGTGAAGCCCAGGACAGATTTCTGAAAAGAAAAGAGAAAGAAAAGAACATGCGTGAGCATGCTAGGCACACCGCATGTGCCTCACTTCAATCATTGTCGGGCCACCTTCCTCTCTCAGTCTAGGTAGAGTCATAACTGCCAAAGTGAGGTCCTCATCGCATGTTGTGACAAAGACCCCGGATCTGCATTTCCTTTTTCTTTCACTATGAAGTCTTGTTTACTATTGAAAGCACCAAGTGAAGAGTTCTACAGGACAGGCCCAGAACCCAGAGCCAGGAGATCTGGAAATTACCCTGTCTCCTGTCCTGGGTTCTCACATAACCTTGGAGAAATGCCATTTCTCTACTTCAGCATCCCGAACTGTGTTGTCAGGGTTCTCCAGAGAAATAGAACCAGTGTTATTACATATTGTATAATTATAATATGTAATAGAACTATATTATATGTTACATAGCTACAGTTGACCTTTGAACAGCATGGGTTTGAACCACGTAGGTCCATTTGTATGTGGATTTTTTTATTTTGTTTTGATAAATACAGTACTATGCAATTCATGTATTTTCTTTCCTATGATTTTCATAAAACATTTTCTTTTCTCTAGTTCATTTTGAGAACATTGTACATAATACATATAACATACAAAATATTTCTTTATGGTTTCTGTTATCAATAGGGCTTCTGGTCAGCAGCTTCCCAATAGTAGTTAAGTTTTTCAGGAGCCAAATTTATATAACTATAGAAATACAATGATTAATTTATATTGATATATGATTAGTGACTAATGTACAATTTGATTGATTCATATACAATTATATTCCATAATTATTATAAAATAGATACCATATAAGTATTATAATATAAATTATATGTAATTTATTTATATAATTGCATTATATATTATATATCAGTATATACAATATCATTATATATTTGCTGTGTAATGTATTTATATGTAATTATGACAATATATATGTAGTATTTTGTGTTATATATAGATATATTATAAGGAATGGGCTCATGCAAATATGGTGGCTGAGAATTCCCAAGATCTGGAGTCAGGAAGCTAGAGACTAAAGGCTTATGAGAGCCAGAGTTCCAGTTCCAGTCTGAGAACCAGGAGAGCCAATAGTGTAAGTTTCAATCCAAAGGTACAGGATCGAGATCTAAGAATGGATATTCAGTTCAAGTACAAAAAGCAGGAAAAAACTGATGTTCCAGCTCAAAGGAGTCGAGTGGAAGGAGTTACCTCTAACTCTCAGGAGTCAGTCTTTTCCTTCTATTTAGGCCTTCAACTGATTAGCTGTGGCTAATTATATTGGAGAAGCACAATTTGCTTCACTTACTGATTCAGTAAGTTAATTCAGATATTAATTTCATCCAAAAACACCTTCATAGTCATACTCAGAATGATCTTTGATCACATGTCTGGGCAGGATGTGGCCACATCAAGCTGACACACAGTATCAAACATCACATCACCCATATTGTATGGAAAGAAAGGAGGAGGAGGAGAAGGAGGAGGAGGGTGAATAGAGCCCAGAAACATGGGATTGAATACTCAAGAAATCAACTGACACTTAGCATCCTCCAGGAAACAAGGTGAAGCATCTAGATTCAATGGAATATTTAGGAGACACATAGGAAGATGATACCTTATCATACCATGAAAAATACTGGACATTGGTTTTCTAAAGTGAATGAAATCCTTAATGACACATAGAAATAGCATTATACTACTTAAATGTGTTTCTACCATGAGCCAGGCATCTTACACGATTGTCTTATTTTCTCCCCACATCAACCCTCAGAGTTGAGCTTCATTAAATTCATATTAGATAAGGGGCAGCGGCTCAGAGGGTTTAAGTAACATGCCCAGCTTAGCTAATCAGTGACAGTGCTGGGATTTGCTGTATGCACTGTGTCCTGGTGTCTAGGACATTGCCTGGCATATGGCAGGTGCTCAACAAATATTCATTGAGTAAATAATGAGTGACACCAGATAATCTTCCTTCTCCTGACCCTGTTTTTACTAGCTCTCTCTCACTGGTAAGCCTGGTGGATCCTACCCACCTGTCCACATCGCCCTGTTCCTGAGTCAGTTAGTCCAAAATAGCAAAAGAAGAGGATTCTTAACTTCAATCCCTTCTGATGATGAGGGCTGGATATTTCCTTTCCAAAAGATTAAGCTATCTCTGTAATGGAAAAGGACCTTGGAAATTTTATGCTTCAAGTGACTTGTTCTCTATGCTCCTTTCAGGTACTCTGATCCATGATGCACAGTAACAATGCAACACCATGGGGTCTGATTTTGCATTCTGATCTGATTTGGCCACTTCAGGTTTATGAATCAGGGCAAAGAAACCATATTTTTAGTGTGTTTTCCTCCCTGTTTTTTTTTTTAAGATTTTATTTATTTGTTTGAGAGAGAGAGAGAGAGCACAAGCAGGGGGAGGGGTGGAAGGACAGGGAGAAGCAGACTCCCCACTGAGCATGACCAGGACCCAGGGATTATGACCTGAGCCAAAGGCAGATGCTTCACTGACTGAGCCCCCAGGCACACCTCCCTGTCTGTAAGTGTGGTATGACTTTCCCTGGCACACAGGGCTGCTGTAAGCATTAAATGTGCTACTTCGGGCAGCCCCAGTGGCTTACTGGCTTGGTGCTGCCTTCGGCCCAGGGTGTGATCCTGGAGACCCAGGATCGAGTCCCACATCAGGCTCCCTGTGTGGAGCCTGCTTCTCCCTCTGCCTCTGTCTCTGCCTTTCTCTCTGTGTGTGTGTGTGTGTGTGTGTGTGTCTCCCATGAATAAATAAATAAAATCTTTTAAAAATAAATAAATAAATAAATGTGCTAGTTCATGCAAAGTACTTAGCATAGTGTCTAGCATATGGGTCAGGAGGATGAAGGATGACCAGTTAGGTATTATTATTGTTCAACCTCAACATCCAGTTTTATTCTACAGGAGATTGTCCCACTGGAGAAAAAAGCCCAGTGCTAATATTATTCAAAATAAGTTGTGTACAGTTTTTGGACTCTGTATTAAAATGGCTGCCCTTGCCAGGGCCTGTTTTGCTGGTTGAGTTGGTTCTCCTGACCTCACCCTCCTCTTCTTGGCTTCTTACACTTACTGAGGACACAAAACACTCAACCACTGTGGTGCCCCCACCCTCGCTGCCAGCACTGCCAGCCTTAGAAGCTGTCTTCTCCATATTTAAAGATGTGTCACTTTCTCTTTTAAAAACTTCCCTTTTATTTGGATTAACAGCCCAATCGTCCAGTTTGCCACTTCCAAAGTGATTCCAATAAATAGAAACCAGAACATTTGGAAATTGCCTCCAGCCTTTTCTGTGCTAGTCTCACTTGGAAATCTCTGGCAGCTGCATGTTTTCCTAACGATCTTCAGTCGCTCAGAGAATGTATAATTCATTCCCCACCTATCTTCACTAATCCCACTTTCCTAAAATAAATATTAACTGAACTTATCTGCTAAAACAAGCCCAAATCAAGTCTCTTATCAAATGAACTCAGAGGCAGAAAAGAAAGCTGAGAATCTGGTCGAGAGGTAATTGTCTTTATTGGGAAGGCAGATCTAAAACTCCCTCTGGCCTGCCGTTCCATTCAATCCTGTTCAGCAAACCTTTATTGAACACTCTCTATGCAGGCAGCAACAGAGCTGGAGAGGACAGAAAATTGGATTCAGAGTTAGAAGGCCTGATATCAGAGGAATTGGATTCGAATTCCATCTTTACTCTTGACCAATTGCGAATGTCCGGAAAATCACTCTGAGGCTCATTTGCAGTGGAATAATAGCATGATTCCTATTACCAGAATCCCTCAACGGCTCTCCCCACCTCCCTGACACACGCAACTTTCAGCAAGTCTCCCTGGATTTGTCAGGGATAAGACAGTGAGTGTCTTGTCAAATATTAGAAAAAAAATATTGACTTCCTGATGCACGGGTGGATTATGGGAGTAGAAGTTGCAATATCTCTAGTTCAATTCAAAGGAGAAAGTTATTTGTTTTGTTTCATGAAAATGTATAAATCTCATCACCCATGAAAATATCTTTGCCAATCCAATTCTACTCAAGCCCAGTGCAGTCCTATTACCATAACAGTACATTTGCTTGCTGCTAGCATGGGAGATGGAGGAGTAATCTAGAAATGTGACTTGTACCTTAAATTCAGAGGCATTTGTTTCCAAAGGACTGATCTGATAATCTCACCTTTTTGAGCCTTTGAATGGGACCATCCTTGGAAACATCCCTCTTTGCTAGTCTGCAAAGACTCGCACTGGATTAGGCCACCCAGTCATTATAGCACCAGGGACGCTGTGTCGAGTCACAAATCTGACTCATCATCTAACGTCAATAGGTAAGGGGAGCACCAAGATTGCATAGATGATACATAGTGAGTAATTCCAGATTTGTGCTACTAACCTATAGCTACAAAAGGTAATTTTAAAATCTTCCACCAAAAAAGGTATTGTCTAAATAGATACTGGATTCTTTCTGATAGACAAAAGAGGAGAGGAAAGCAAAGCAGAGCAATGGTAATGGTTTATGACAAAGGCCGACTGACTTTTTTACTTTCCAACTGGCTTCATGACATCATACCAAATACTGGGATTTCCCCTGTCTCTCCCTCTCCAATAAATCCCCTCCTGCTTCCTTCCCAGGGGTGTGATGGTAGACTATGCAATGGTTTCAAAAGCATCCAGTAGACTGTCAAATCCTGAACATGCTAGAGGTTGTCACCATTCTTCGCCACTGGGACAGATGCTATCAGGGACAAGCAGATGAAAATCTTATGACCCCACCACTCCTGAGTGCAGAGCCTAGTGAGAAGTAGTAATAGGCTCCCCAGCAAGAAAGTTCGCTGAGAGTTGAGCAAAGGAAAGGTGGTGGCCCAAACATGTACACATTTAGGAAAGCCCTTTGCTATGAAAAGAATGTCAAAGCCAAGTGGAGCAATTACAGAGAAGAGGTTACAATTGCCTGAGAAATCTTCAAGGAAAACAATTCCTTGTCCTCTGCAGGGACCTTCCAATGCACCCTCAGTAAAGCATCATTAAACCTGCATGGGCCTAATGAGGTAGTTCAACATCATCCAGTTATTAAACAAACAAAAAAGCTCTGCTCTTATTTCTCAAAGAGCTCTCCAACCCACACACCTTCTTTGAGTTCAAATTAAGGAATTAAATATTCTGTTTTTTTTTTCTTTGCACCAGTCTGTATTCCTATCTTTAATTTACAAAGCCAGGGATAGAAAAGGGAAGAAGGGGGGCATCCTAACAAGTTTATTTCTTTAATTGGCATTTATCAATTAATATCTCTTTTCAAAAGGAGGATATAAACTAGAAACAACCCATTGTTCTAAGCACCTTGAGAGTAAAATAACATATTACAAAGATAATAGAAAAAAAATAAAGGCTGGAAAGAAAAACATGAGAATGCATAGGTAACTTTCAGGTTATAGGATGGTTGTTTTTCTTCCTTCATCATTTGCTATTAATTTATTTTTAACAAGCTTTGATAATATGAAAATGTGTTATCATAAAAAGTGCCCCCCAAAAGAGTTTTCAGTGGGCAACTGGACTATATAGGTATAGCCACTTAGATTCCAAGCTGAGAACACTAATGCATGAAGCTTTCTTCCCAGCATCCCTGTAATGAACAAGAACCAAAAGACAAGGATGTAGGAAGGTTTTGTCCAAATCCATTTGCCTTAAGTTGGAAGTCTCCACCATGTCTCAGTCTCATGTTGTAAGTTCAGTGGAAGTATATTTGAGAGCCTGATACAGGGATTTCAGCCACACTCCCTGACCTTCCTCCCTTCCCTGCTCCTTTTGCAGGGGCTAGAAACTATTGTCTCCAAAGCCCTGGTCAGAATCGCAGATTGCTGAGGGCTGGAAGTACCTCCGTCAACGACCCTGCTACTCCTTGAAGCACAACTCAGACACCAGAGCTGCTCTTCTGTCTGTCCGAATGCATGAAATCAAAGCCTTCTCCAAATCATCAAACACCAAAAGTTGCTAATGTAAATTCTACACACAGGAGCCATTTTTTTGGTCTACTTTTTCCCTATTACTTTATTTTGCTGTTATTGTTCTAATTATCTTTGGTGAGTGACATTTGTCCTACTAGCTTCAAGTTGGCTTTCTGCTGCCTGCATATAGCATTCCTGTACATTCTAAGTGGAACTATGGAAAAAAGGTCACAAAATATGGAAACTATTACCTTGTTGCAAGTGAACCCTTGAAAAACCCTTAACTTGAAAGTTTTCATTCTGCCCAACCATTTGGTCAGGGCATGGGCTCTGGGAAAATGGCATTCCAGAGAGCATGACTTCTTTTTGTTTGTTTGTTTTTGGACTTTTTTTTTTTTTTTTATTGAAGTTCAATTTGCCAACATACAGTATAACACCCAGTGCTCCTCCCATCAAGTGTCCTTCTCAGTGCCCATCCCCCAGTTACCTCACCTCCTGCCCTCCTCCCCTTCTGCAACACTTTGTTAGTTTCCCCTTTGGTCAAGGCATGGGCTCTGGGAAGATGGCATTCCAGACAGCATGACTTCAAGGAGACTGACCACACTGGTGTGCTGACGCCAGCTAGCACAGGCTCAAAACCAGATACTTGCTAGCAAGATCCCACCAAATACACCTCCTCCCAATTCCCTATTCAGTAGCTTCTGGATGGTAGCTGAAAATTAGCCACTGAAATCAACAAACGTTACAAATCTGAGTGTTTTGTTTTGCTTTGTTTTGTTTTGTGCCAGAGAGCCAGTTAATAAACTTCTTTCTAGCACAGCACTAACTACAAGCCTATGAACGGTCAATATTTTAAAGAGCCATCTGGCTCACAAACACCTTAGGAGAAAGGCCTCTCATTTCTGTGATTCCTCTAGGAAGGACCAGCAAGAAATAAAGGCCCATCCCTATGACTTTTTCCTCTCGGTGCTTTAAAACAAGCAAAACCAGAGTTCTGGCCAGTCGTCTCCCACCCTCCGTTTGCATCATGCATAACTCGAAAGTCCTTCCATTATTTAGACCACACAGCTTTTTACACCTTTACTGTGTTATATCAGCCAGCCTGTCTAGTTTTGGAACTATCCTGTAAATACATCAGCTTCAATTTTCCCTTTCTTCTGCCTCATCCTCGGGCTGTAACTTTCATTCCTTTCCAAACAAATCTTTCCCTTAGTGGTTTTCTTTCCTGCCTCCACTTCTCATCTTCCACCCCTCTCCCAGCCTACATGGGTCTGCTGCCCCCTCAGCTCACCACACTCCTTCCTGTGCCTGCCTGTCCACAGCAATATCTTCTCTTCAGACTCCTGGCTGCTCACATCCCTTCTCCTTCCCTCTGAGGATGTTCCTCTGTCAGTGGAGTCCTATCCCTAAAACACCTCCCTTGGCTGGCACAGCTATTCCAAATCATGGTTCTCAGTCTTCATTTCTGACTCGTTTTCTGTCTCTTCTTGGCGGGCCTTCTCCAGGAGTCTGGGTTGGGCACCAGCCACCAGGTCCACTCAGCCTTTGGAACCTCTTTTCCAGCCAATGATGTTTTATTTTCTTGTTATATATATAAATATGGCATTTCCTCTAGTAGAAGATAGAGGACTGAAGAGCAAAGAGTGGGCCTTAATGGAGAAAAGGGACTTCCCTAGCTGGATCTCCCCAATATCCTAAGTTATCTGATAGAGTATAGGACAGTGGTTCTCAAGCAAGGGTAGTTGGTCCCTTGGACATTTGACAGTCTGGAGATTTTTTTTTTTTCATTTTTACAACTAATGAGGGCATACTACTGGCTACTGGTGGTTAGAGTCCATGGATCTCGCTAAGTGTTCCACAGTGCACAGCACAATTCCCCCCCCGCCCACCACCAAAAAATTATCAGACCCAAAATGTCAATAAGACTGAGGTAACTTCTAGTGACCATCCTATTGCTGCCTACCACTACTACTTACCAGCTAATGGGAATAAGAGTTGGGCTGTGGCTCTAGTTATACTTGCCTGACTACCAAATAACTGAGTTCCATCAGGTTTGCTACACCCATATGCTTACCTCAACCTGGCATCAAGATGGCCCCCAATTGGCTCCCTATAAGGCCTTTGTTCTGACCTGCAGTCCTCACTGAATGCACAGCAGAGCACCTCACTCTCAATCGTTGGATGTGTCTCTAATACGCAATGAACAAGCCATTGTATCAGGACAATCTGTGTGTGAGTCTCAGCAATCTGCATCTTTAACATGCATGTCAAATATTCAAAAGCTTATCCACATTTGACAACCACAAGTTTAGGGAAAGTATAAGTTAGTGGCTAGAAGCTAAGAGACCCAAGGTCACAGGACAATTATGACCCCCAGCTTGAGTGATTCTGAGTTTTTGCTAATCTTCACTCCGTTTTTTGGTCTATAGAATGAGGATATCTATCAGTAAGACATTCCTGGTGGAGTCGTGACAACTACATGTGATAATGCAAGCACAGTGTTGAGCAAAATACCCAGCAGCTAGTAATCACTTGGCAAATAAAAGAGGTGGTGTTAGTTAAACAACTTTAGATTCTTTATGGTTAGGAAAAAGAGAGAAGCCAGGAGACTCTTTTAATATTAGGAGGGATTACGGATTATCATACAACTAATAACCTACTTTCTACAAGTACTCCTTCAATTTTTTTTTTTGTGTTGAATTGAAATGAAGTGATTTAACTAGAGTGTACATGTATCCCATCATTTGTAATCAAGCAACAATTCAAATAGAATAGAGTGTTTGAAAGGAATAATCCACGGATCTTGAAAACAGTGAGGAAAGGAAAAAGGAGAATATAATACATAGAACACAAGATGCATTGCTGTGAGCTGAGTCTTGAATATCCTCTATTTTTGTAGAATATCCTCTTCGTTAATTTGGTCTCAAGGGTCCAAACTGTCTTGCTAATCTGATGACTCGCCACAACATCCTGGTATTATCATTCCAATTTTTTAAAACCTGAGTAGACTGAACTGCAGAAAAATTGAGTGAATCGCTCAAGGTCACACAGAAGTCAAGCCCAGAATAGAACTGTGTCTGCTGGTTTCCCGTTCAGCCATGACCCTTCCCAATATGCCTTATTTGAAGCAGTCTGGTGAGAGTGGCTAATGGCTTGGATATTCTTGAACCACCAATATATACATATATATATTAACTGAGTGATACTCTTGGCAAACTTACTTATTTTCTAGAATAAAAGATATTTCTGAAAATAGAGCCTCTAAACAAAGTTGATTGTCAGTCTAAAAGAATAGTCAGCCTAAATGCAGTGAATTAATTTTAACCTAAAAATGTGGGTTTGGGTACTGTAATCAAAGAGGAAGATTTTATACCAATATCAAGAATCTTGAAAGGCAAGAAGATTGAATGAAAAATATTGAACATCAAAGTAAGAGTTTTACAAAGGTTAGAAAACCTGGATTCAGAATAAGAGCAGGCCTTTGAGCAATGAGTTTGAATTCCTGCCAAGAAATGTGGTGCACCTTGGCACCCTTCCCTGACCTCACAATCCTGAGCATTGGCTTATATCTCATGCTGCAGCCAACTCATTTCCTCCAGCCCAATCGATGGCTTTCTAATAGCTGAGCATCCTGCTCTGAATCACTTGCAAACCACTAAGATATATTTTCACTGTTTATTTTCTAACTTGAGACAGAGAAGAGCAAGGTCAGTTGATTCTTTCAATGATTGCTCTTAAAATAAAAACTTTTACTGCTGTCTTTCGAACTTTTGAAAACCAATGTCCAATAATACAGCCATTTTAGCAAATTCAGTTGTTCATGACCATAGTGTTTCTGTAACTTTATTATCTCTGCCTACATCATATATATTAATGCACTGGCATTATTAATGGGTATGTACTTTTACATTTGTCAAATGTAGTGCTTTGTGCTTCCTACGCACTCAACTAACATTGGAAAAGAAAAAAGAAAACGCACAAAAATAACAAATGGTCTTTTTTAATTAGGGGCTTATTATTCATGTGAGATAGAGCCCTCCTATTATAAGAAGAAGCATATATCGATCATGTGATGGTACAGAGAAAAGACTCTCTGGTGGGAAAAGTGCATGTCAAGGAGCTGGAGAAGATAAAATTGAAATGGGTGTGTCATTTAGGCAGAGAACAAAGTTTTTGATATTGGGCATAATAGTATGAACAGTATGAGCAAAAGAATGAAGGGATTCCAACCACAAGATGAAAGTTCTAGTGTGAAATTACTATAGGCAATAAATTTGGTAGCCACTTGCCATTTGGTAGCCAACATGCTCACAAGCAGCTGCATTGCACCATCATCAGTATCATCAAAGTCATGTTACAATTGCAAGTCAGAGAAAGGAATTCATCAAAGTCCAGAAACTGGAGCACAGATATTATTAATCATCATTATTAGAACACCCATGCTCTTCTAACGTTTATTTGAGACCACTTCACACTTTTACACCAACTGGCACAAGATTGCTTACTTTCTTGGGACTTGAAACATCATAAAGTATGTGGCAGAGAATTCACTTTCATTGTTCTTCATCCAGATTTATGTACTCATCCAGGATCTCGTTTGAATATAATGAATCAACAGAGGCCAGAGGCTGGATTAAATTTGCTGACCAACTATCAAGGCATGTGATGAAACCAGCTCATTTTTCTCTTGTAAAGCTATGTTGTCTTTACCTTCATTCTGTCTGAAGTGGAAGATGTTTTTCTAGATGCTGGCCTATTTTGGAAAAGTGACCCAAATAATCCAAGATTTTTTTCCCTCAAACTCCAAATTCTATTTCAGATGCGAGTTGCTGGTTGCTAAGGGAACCACCACAGGGCAATTATCATTAAAACAGGCTCTGAAACTAGATATCTGATAGAGGGGGAATTGTTCTCTGGTCTTTTAAGAGCAACAGTTGGGTAAACCCTTTCTCCTGTGAGTAAAGCCCATTCAGGGTCAGGCTGCTTTTCTTTTTCACCCCACTTCCTGGGAAAACAGTGAAGGACAAAAAAGCCTTGGAGAAGAGAAGACTCACATTTGGATGAAACGCAAAATCAAATTGAACCTATAAATTCATGATGGCTGTAATATAAGGAAATTGTATTTAAACATGGATAATGATTTTTTCTTCTACTCTTTTTATAAATAGGAGTATAAGTTACATGCAATAAATGTAGCCTTGATGTACATTTTGATGAGTTTTGACTTACACATTTGTGCAACCACCCCAGAAATGACACAAAATGCTTCCATCATTCTTTTTTCTTATAAAGATTTTATTTATTCATGAGGGACACAGAAAGAGAGAGGCAGAGACACAGGCAGAGAGAGAAGCAGGCTCCATGCAGGGAGCCCGATGTGGGACTCCATCTGGAGACTCCAGGATCACACCCTGAGCCGAAGGCAGGCGCTCATCTGCTGAGTCACACAGGTGTCCCTGCTTCCATCATTCTTAAAAGTTCCTTCCTAATACCATCCCAGGTATTTCTTCTCTCCTACACACCACTATTGCTGACACCAGTCACCATAATTTAGTTTCTCCTACTCTGGAACTTCATATAAATGGAATAATATAATGTTTAATCTTATATTAAGATTGGCTTCTATTGCCCCATATAAGGCTTATGAGATTAATTGATGTGATTATATTTATCAGTAGTTCATTCTTTTTTATGGCTGAGGAGTATTCCACTGAATGAATATGTCACACTTTTGTATCCATTCACCTACTTGTTAGCAAAGATTTAGTTTGTTTTTTACTACTATGAATGAAACTGCTATGAATGTTCTTTTAAATATCTGTCTGTGGACAAGTAATTTTCATTTCAATTTGATTTGATAACTCCTTTTATTTTTTTTTAATTTGTTTATTTATTTTAGAGAGAGAGAGCATGCAGTGGGAAGAAGCAGAAGGAGAGAGAGAATGAGACTCAAGCAGACACACACTGAACGTGGAGCTCGATCTCATGACCCTGAGATCAGGACCTGAGCTAAAATCAAGAGATGGCCACTCAACCAACTGTGCCACTCAGCTGCCTCTTGATGACTCTTTTTAGAAGTTGCTACAGTAGGAGAAGATTGTTCTGAATTTTCTCTACCTTTAGCCCCTTGGTGGTCTCAGCCCAGGGTTTTGGACCATCCCCTTTACCAACATTATCCATCCCCAGCCTCCAATACCCACTGAAAGCATACCTCAAATTCCATGTTTCCTGGGATATCACAGCCAAATAGTATAATAAAGACAAGGCCCCTTTCTCATTACCATTTCCATTTAAATAATTGAGACCTCCTTTTAACACTACCCAGAAGTCCCTCAGGGTAGTAGCTTTGAATTCCATGGGTGACCACTTTGCATATATTTTGCACTCATAATGAAAATACATCCAAATTTCAACATTTCACATTCTGGGATGATTCTGAGAACCTCCTGCTTTTTCTGAGCTATAGGAAAAGTTATGTTAATAAGACCATATTTAAAATTCACCCCAGTGGTGCTTCAACATCCTTGCTGGGAAAGATGTACCAAGATATTTGCTGTAATCCACGCTAAGACCCTTCTAAAGATTTAGGGACTTTGTTACAGTGGAGAATGCTTTATTGGAGGACGGTGGTCTGGCTATGGGATCACCAGAGCATTTATTTTAGCCCATAGGGTAGGAATCCTGTTGGCAGTGCTTTGATGCTGGCATGCACAGATTATGCCCAAAGCTCTCACACATTTCTGATGCTTCTGGGAGTGCCACATCTCTAGCTGATTTAATCCTATCAGCTGATTCTTTCTGTTTTTTTTTTTTTTTTTCTCACATCTAACTGATGTGCAAGGGATACCATTTAAACATGATTGTTTCATCTCTTGATTTTGTTTGTTTGTTTGTTTGTGTCCCAATGTTAAATGTTATATCATTTCCCAACAACTTTCTGGACTTTGTGAACCAAATAGGCATTGAGGGGATGGATCCCTGGGTGGCTCCGTGGTTTCGTGCCTGCCTTTGGCCCAGGACGCGATCTTGGAGTCCCGCGCCAGGCTCCCGGCATGGAGCCTGCTTCTCCCTCTGCCTGTGTCTCTACCTCTCTCTCTCTCTCTCTCTATCTCTCTCTCTCTCTCTATCTCTCTATGTCTATCATAAATAAAAATAAATCTTTAAAAAAAATAGGCATTGAGTACCACACCCATTTTACAGATGGTAAGAATGAAACAGATTAAGTAGCTTGCCATGTTGCATTGAAATTATGCTACTTTACTCTTCCTGTCTGTGTCCAGACAGCTCATGATGCACCCTGACTGATTGTAATGCCACAGCTGCATCCTTGGGATGACCGTGTGGGAGACAGCTGGCTGCACCTGCAGTCGCGGAGACTCCTGACATCAAGCTCTTTGGGAAGTGGAGCATCAATGATGTGCATATTAATGGCATCTGCAGGATTATATAGCAGTGAAGGAGAAGTATGCCAAGTACCTGCCCCACAGTGCAGGGTGCTAGGCAGCCAAGTGCTTCCCTAAGGCACAGTGACCCATTGTGGAGTGCCTTACCAACTCAATGATGATGTACGGCCACAATAATGGCAAGCAGCTCATGACTATGCACACTGCCAAGCATGCCTTCGATATCATCCATCTGCTCACTGGTGAGAACCCCTTGCAGGTCCTGGTCCATGGCATTATTAACAGAGGTTTCAGGAGGACTCAACCAGCATTGGGTAAGCTGGAACAGGAAGGCATCAGGCAGTCGACGAATCCCTGCTGTGCCGCATGAATAAGGCTGTTTGACTGCTGTGCACAGGTGCATAGAGTTGACCTCTGGAACATCGAGACCACCACCCAGTGTCCAGCAGATGAGCTTATCAACACAGCCAAAGGCTCTTCCAAATCCTATGCCATTAAGAAGGATAACCTGAGAAGTATAGCCAAGTTCAATTGTTGATCACCTGACTGTGGCCCCAATACACCCATCTGACCTTTGGGGCAGCCTCACACACACATAATATATATATATTAAATAAATAAATAAATAAATAAATAAATAAATAAATAAATAAATAAGATACTATATATATATGTATGTGTGTGTATATATATATATATACACACACACACACATATGATGCCACTTTAAGCATTTCCAACTTTGCCCCGTACCCCAATTGGGGTGCAAGCAGCAACTTGTCTCCATTCTGAGAAAAATCCTGAGAAGAATTCTCAATTTTTTCAGTGAAAGACAAGTGGATGCTTACTGTAAGGGAAGGGCTTGACAAGGTAGCCCCTCCAAGTTCCCCTAGATATGCCGGCCTGCACTGAGGCAGGGGCCAGTAAATTATCACATGAATGAAGAAACCTCCTGAGAAGAAAAGGATCTGTTCTGAACCCTTTCTCTTTTAGGGGCCAGTATTTGAGTGTGTCTAATAAATTTGAATGGTTGCAAGAAGGTTAAAAGACATAAAGAACACCAACGGCCACAAAAGCGGAAGTCATCATGGAGGAAGAAGCGATGTGCTAGGTAAGCTGAAAACACCAAAAACTAAACTAGCAAAATCCATAGATATAGAAAGCAAATTATATACATAATTTTAATTTTCTCTTTGTCACATTTAAAAAAGCGAAAGCAAATGCAGGTAATTTTGATACATTTTATTCAACCTAATCTATCCAAAATATTACCATCTTAAGAAATAATTAATATAAAAATAACAAGATATTTTATCTTCTTTTTTTATGTATTCAGTCTTGAAATCAAAAATGTATTTTCTATTTATGGTGCACCTCTATTTGGAAAAGCCACATTTCAAGTGCTCTTGCCTTTAAGTAGCTGTCATGTTGCATGGTACAGGCCTGGACATTCATGGGAGAAAGACAAATGCCTTCATAGTGGTCACTCTCGCAAGGTTGCTGTGCTTTAGAGCTGGGGCGGGAGTGTCAGCCAGAGCAGTAACTGTAAAGTGCTGCAAGCTATACACTCAGAGATCCAAAGGGTAGTGAGGATCGCACCACAAAGCAGCAGAACCACCACAATCCCACACTGTGAGGCACAAGTGGACTGAGCACGTTGCTTTACTCTCTCCTTATTGTTTGGAAAAAGAGTTGATCGCATAATTCTTGGCCAGTGGTGTAAAGAAAAGAAGAACTCAGGAGAGCATCTGGTCTTATGCAAATTGAAACAAAGGAGATTTCAGCCAAGAATCTGAAAAATAAGAGCCTGTGAAATGGGTCAGACAAATAACAATTATTTAATTTTGCATCAGCCTTCCCCTCCCATATGATGTGAGGGGTTTGAGGGGAGAATTAGGATTTACTCTTTTTATAATACTTCCTGAACCTTATGTGACACCGCAATTGTGGTAAACTGGGTAAGTCTGGTCTTCTTCAACCTCTTGCCGGCACCTAGAAAAGGACTCGCGATGGAGTCCTGTCCATTCAAAGATAGTTAGAGGGCTGGTCAGAGAAACCTGAGTTCCCTCCCTCACTACTTCCAAAGGAAGGTCCCTTTCAGGTCCCTCCTTCCAAAATGGACATAACCAGAAGGCTTACCTTGCTCATGTCTCAAGTAAATGACCCTAGATGTTACTATCTTTACCTATCTACCGAAGTCATTGGGAAGAAAAAAATACAAGAAAAATAGGAATAAAGTGTATTGTGTTTATATGATATTTTACATCATATGGAAAGTTCTCATATGCAAATCTCATTTTACCCTTCACATTTTACACATTCAGAGAGAGTTCAGTCAAGTGACTAACAAGTCATTCACCTGGACACTGATCCTCATATGTCTACCGTCAAATCCAAATAATTTTTGGTCTTCCTTTCCTGGCATTCTGGCTGCCTCAAAATGCAGGACTATTTTGTGTTGGAAATAAAATACTCTGGACAAATGCATGGTATTTTTATCATGTTGTTATCAAGAGGGGCTCAGTTAGCTCTGACTTAAGAAAATATTATTATTTGAAACTGCCTTTGACCTATCTTTACATATATTAAATACAACTATTGACCCATCATAAAACCCAGAGTGGCTCTAAATATAAAGATTTTCATTTTCCAGGTTGTACCATGATAGTTTGTCTTCCAGAATAAAATGACTTCCTTGGAAGCAGGGGAGAATTGATTTCTTAAATCTGACCCAGACGTCAGATTGGTGTGCTTTATTGTATGAGTCTAACTGAATGTTTTCTTAGCAGGATCTCCTGTTACTGGAACAAGGAGATTTTGCACAATTTATTCATCGAAGCAATGGGGGAAAATAGGCCAGACCACACAGCTGGCTTAGAAAACAATGTAAATGCATTTTTGTTCAGTAAACAATTGAAGAGGGAAAATAATTTCCTCCCAAGCCAACAGAAAGTGGGAAAGGACAAACATTTGCTCCTGCCAAATTCAGTCTGAATTATTTATTACCTGCTACAGAACAGGGTACACGAATAGTATTGTAAGAAGCAGCAAAGTTTGAACACCTTCTCAAGAAATAGTTTGTAAATATTTTGTAAATAGTTTGTAAATAGTCAGTAAATGACCATACATCAGTCATTGCAAGGGGGTGAGTCATAGGAAGTTGTGACCATAATTATACTCTCCTAGATTCTGCATTTTGTAGGGAAAACTCAACACTTTTCAACATGCTTTTGACTTGAAGCCCAAAGACCTAGCTTCATTCTGTAGCTGTGTCATCTTTCTCAAATCACTGCAGATTTCTGAGCTTCCCCTTTCCCATTGTTAAACATTCTAAAAATATCTACTTTGTGGAGTTGTACTGAGAATTAAGTGAGCTAATAGAAGTGAAATGCCCTGGTGCAATACTGAATCCATAGTTTTAACACCCACAGATCTCTGATACCTAGTAGCAACATACATTCAGAAATATCATTTTTCTGACTTAAGTATGGCTGAGAAATAAGTGTTTCCCATCTAGGAAGCTGATACCAGAGCTGCTCCTACAGTGGACTTGAAATGATGTAACAGTAATAGATGATTCATTTATTTATTTTTTCACTCCATCATCATTAAAAAAGACTTAATTTATTGCCTACCATGTATATGACACTGTACCAGCCCCTGAGATATACTAGTTAACAAAGCAGACAATAAGTCCCCCATAGCCTACAACCTATAGGCTACTGTTGAGGGACAGGGGGGAGGGGCTACTGTTGAGGGACAGGGGAGGGGGTGGAGGTACATGTTGTTATACAGGAAGGTCCTTGGCTTCCTAATATGAGAAGGATGGTTTCAATGGCCACTGTGAATAGCAAAGGATGTTTTGAAAAGGGTGTTTAAGATACCCATCTATCACTCAAGCTTGTAGTCACAGAGTACCAGGCTGAGAGATAGAGACAGCCCAGGATCTGACAGCCTTCCCTTCTGATGAATGCCATGGTAAGTTGCCATATTAAGGAGAAACAAGCGTTCATTGGCAATCAGATGATAAAAGTTCCATACTTAGAGTGTTCGTCAAACAAAAACAAGAGAAGTACAAGATCTCACTTCTATTAATAATAGACTCTATAGCAGAAAGTAGATGCTAGAACACAGTGATCAAGACAAACTTCAGGCAAAGATGGAGTTTTAAATACATGGTTCTGGGAGAATTGGGTAATGATTCTGGAGGGAAAAAGGGAAAATTGCATTAATTTCACAAAATACACAAGAATTAACTCTAAATGGATTAAGAACATAAATTTTAAAAAAATAGAATAATACATGTACTATAGGGGTGAATTCCTTTTTAATTTCAGACTAGGAAAAGGATTTCTACTTATGACTTAAAATCTAGAGGCAATAAAGAAGATTGATGAAACTGACTACAGGAAAAAATTATAAAAATGTATAACATAAAATACCGTAATCAAAAACAAAAGATAACTGAAAAAAAGAATATTTGTAATGTGTACCATATCCAAGGGTTTAAGATACCTAGTATATGAGGAATTCTCAAAAATTTAAGGAAAAAAGACAAAAATAATAGGAAAATAGAAAAAATACAGACAATTCACAAGAATGTATAAACTGCTCTGAATATGTGAAAAAGTTCAAATTAACTAATAGTCAAAGAAATGCAAGTTATAACAATGTTAAATTATCATTTTTCACCTCTCAGATTGACAAAAGACTTAAAAATAGGAAAACAAATGGTACTGGAGTAACTGGACATCCACATGCAGAGACTGAATCTGGACACAGACCTTCACCTTTCACAAAAATGAACTCAAAGTCAATCATAAACAAAAATACAAAGTACAATATGTTGGCAAATCGAGCTTCAATAAAAAATATACATATAAAAAATACAAACCTATAAAGCTCCTAGAGGATAACATAGGAGAAATCTTACCTAACTTTGGACATGGTAATGACTTTGTAGATACAATACCAAAGGCATGACCCATAAAAGAAATAATTGACAAGCAGGAGTTCATGAAAATTCAAAATGTCTGCTCTGTGAAAGACGCTATAAAGAGAATGAAAAGATAAGCCACAGACTGGGAGGAAATATTTGCAAAAGACATATCTGAAAAGAGACTGTTATTCAAAGTATAAAAAGAACTCTTAAGTGAGAAAAAGAACAGAACAATTTAAAAATGGGTGAAAGACCTGAACAGAAATCCCACCAAAGAAGATAAAAGATATATGGATAGCAAATAAACATATGAATAGAAGCTCAACATCATATGTTCTTAGGGAATTGCAAGTTAAAACAACAAAATACCACTACCCACCTATTAAAATGGCCAAAATCCAAAACATTGAGAACACCAAATACTGGCCAATGAGGATACAGAGCAATAGAAACTTTCATTCATTGCTGGTGAGAATGCAAAATGATACCACCACTTTGGAAGACAGTTCAGTAGCTCCTTTTCAAAACTAAACATACTCTTACCATATGATCCAGCAGTCACACTCCTTGATATTTATCCAAAGGAATTGAAACCTTGTACCCATATAGCACTCTAAGCATAGATACTTATGGCAGCCAAAACTCAGAAGCAGCGAAGACATTCTTCAGTAGGTGAATGGATAAAAAAAACTACATCCAGACAATGGAATATGCTTCAATGTTAAAAAGAAGTGAGCTACCAAACCATGAAAAGACATGGAGGAACATTAAATGCATATTAGTAAAGGAAAGAAGCAAATCTGAAGAGGCTGCATACTATATGATTTCAACTATAAGACATTCCAGAAAAGACAAAACTATGGAGACAGCAAAAGGATCAGTGTTTATCAGGGGCTAGAGAAAATAGTGGGATGAATTGGCAGAGCATGAAGAATTTATAGGGCAGAGAGGCTATTCTATACGATACTATAATGGCAAATACATGTCTTATATATTTGTCAAAACCCATGCAATGTACAACACCAAGGATGAGCCCTGTGGAAACTATGGACTTTGGTTATGATGTGTCAGAGTAGGTTCATCAATTGTAGCAAATGTACCACTCTAATCAGGGATATTGATGGTGGGGAAGGCCACCATGTGTGAGACGGAGGATATGGGCTCTTCATTCAATTTTAGTGTGAACCTAAAACTACTGTAATAAATAAAATCTATTTAAAAAGTAGAACAACACATCATGTGGGTAAAATTGTGAGACAATGTTCTCTTCAAACATTACTGGCAGACATGCAAACCAATACAACTGTTCTTGGGGGGAATTTGGCAACATCCAACAAAATTACCTACACACTTATCTTTTGAGACCACAATTTCATTCCTAGGAATCTACAACATGAACTACACATGAATATGCACAAGATAAGTCACTGTATCATTGTTTATTACAAAATACTAGAAATGATCTAAATACTCATTCAAAGGCGAATTATTTTAAAAATGCAGTACATCTAGGCAATGGAATAATCTGTAACCATAAGAAAAAATGAAGGAAGGTCTGTTTTGATTAGTATGATGTGATTTTCAAAATTTACTGTTAAATGAAAAAAGTAAAGTGCAAAGATGTATCTATAGAAAGCTACCCTTCATGTAAGAAAGAAGAAGATATAAGAAAACACACACATGCACAGTTTTTTAACAAGTTAAACAGTGAGGACAAACCAAAAACTGAAGAGATTTATTACAAAGGATAGCTGGACAGGAGATTAGAGTTGAAACAAATGGTGGTATAAGGAGAGAGGGCCACTTCTCTGGGTGGACCTCTTTGTATAGCCCTTATTCTTAGAAGCAGAGTAGTATTTCACAAACCCCCAAGATAAATCATTAAAATCAACCAGACTGTAGGGGGATACAAAGTAGAGTAGAAACAACACCAAATAAACTTAATAACATTACAACAAATAACAAAACCACACTGAAGGGATTGGGGAACAAGGAAACCTAAGCAACCTCAAAAACTGGAATTTCGACAAAATATTTGGTGAAGTACAAGGTACTAAGAACTGCACACAAATGTTGTAATGCAGTGAAATGGTTTCTCATAGAGATATGGGTTAGCAGTTCTCAAACTACGTGTGTAACAGGATTGTGTAAGAACTATATATTATACATGATGAGAACCAGATTTCTTACAGCTGTAAGACTGGAGGAGGGGTAGGCACATGGTACCTCTCTGCACTATTGTTGCAATTTCCTAGGAATCTACAGTTATTTCCAAAAAAATAAAATAAAGAAGAATGACAAAGACAGCAAGCAGCTCTAAGGACAGGATTGAAATATTTATTCTGATTAGAGTCCAAGGGGCTTTAAGGCATTTATAACCAATCACACTTGCTTTCTTAAGGGAATGTGTGTGAGTGTGTGTATGTGTGTGTGGGGGCATATACATACACACTTTTGCATATGCATAAATATATATAAATAGAAAGATGATAATTTCAGAAGCGCTCATTCCTCCTGAAGTTGCTTATTTTTCTACCATGAACATATGTTATTTTGAATAAGAGAAAAGAGAGGCATTTATAATAATGTTAAAGAAAAAATGAGGAATTACTTGTCCAACGTAAACAATTTACCAGTGGGGAAACCAACAAGTGTCAGGGCCAACCTTCCCAGTGACCCCATGGAAGTGCCAGGGCCACTGCCATCTACCCAAGGTTTCATCCCTCGAGCCTGTGACATCTTTCCTTCAGGTGGAATCAACACTCTTCTTCTCCCAGAGTCCAAGTCTCCATAGGAAATGTGAATGGCAAGGCCAAAGAAATTTCACAAAGTGAACAACTGAAATATAGTTAATATTTCAGGAAGAAATTTGTTGATGCAAAAACAAAATTGGCAATCAAAAGAATGCAAACAGGCTATCTCTGCCAATAAAATTCCAGCAGAATTGCTTAAAATTCTCTACTGATGAACATTCTTTCCACATAAGTCAAATACAAATTATAAAAACACATTAACACAAAAGTCTTTTGAAGGCCTCTAGTGTACTTTTATTTACATAGAGCATTTTGTCCCATAAAACTAAAGTTGTCTTAAATGTCAATTTCTTTAAAAAAATCAATTTCTAAAATTAAATAGAAAAATAAAAGGCAACTATTTCATTAAAATTCTTTAAGTTAGAGATCTTGGTTATTCCTTGAATGCAAGAACAAAGGGAATTGTGTAATAAAAAAAAAAATTTTAGGCAGCTTGAAAACCTCAGTTTTCTTTAGAAATGGCCGAGAGTATTACCATGATAGGATAAAAATCATATAAAAGTGTCACTGGAAAATAACTATTTTTAATGTGTGAAGAAAAGTCTATTTTATAAAAACTAATGAGCAGAGAATTTTCTGAAAAAGTTATTTTGCTTTCAGATTCCATTTATCAATATGTGTTTTCAACAAAAATCCATTAAGCACCTGCTTGAGACTGGCCCCACTCCCATTCTGGTTCTGAACATCCATCCATGAATGAGACCAACAGAGCTTAAGCTGTAAGAAATTCTTACAACTCCAGCCCTAGAAATTTGGAAAAAAGCCACATGTTCCTCCCATAGTGAAAGAGGGATTGTGGTGAATGTGAGAAGAGTCATCACCCTACTTTATTCTGCACACAGAGAAAAGGGTACTCATACTGGCTAAAGATTCAAGCCCTTCACAGACAGCACTTTGTCATAGTCATGACCACCCACTATGGTAGGTAATTTCTCTATTTTACAGCCCTGGAAACTATGATTCAGAAGCTTAAGTAACTAAATGGGAAGGGGGAGACTAATAATACTTATAGAGACAGAGACATTTAAAGAATGATAAGTTTGAGCAGGTATGGAAGAGATTCTTCACTCCCATTATCGTGTTGAAGAATTTTTAAAAATGAGTGAATGAATGAATGAATGAATGGGACATAGAAATTCTCATTATATAGCTATCTCTTACCCAGACATGGGTAAGTTTTATGTTATAATTTAGAGAGTCAATAGTGGCCCTTTTGGTTCTGGGAAGAGCCTTCTGCAGGGTTATTAAGCATACAGAATTAAAAAGAAGGATAAGATTGTTGATACAGCTCTAGTGGGGTGGCAGGGAGGCAGAGAACCCTTCTTATTTCTAATTACCACCTTTGTCATGTTGGTTAATAGTTAATATCTTGGACTTCAAAACCTTATCCCATAAAATAAAAATAATGAAACTTGTTTCATTGCACACTTGTGAGAAGAAAGAAAAAAATCATATTGAATGCAATTGCCTGGCAGATACTCAGATCCTGATTAACAGAACCTCCTTTCACAAGTTCCCACCTGAGGCCTGAAAGAGACTTGAGGGTGGGCTACCTGGCCTGAAACACATCCCCAGGGTGAGTGGGCTGTGGAAGGAAGAAGCTGAGTGAGTGGAATCTTGAGTGGGCAGGGTCCACACAATCAGGGTTTTTGAACAGGGTCACATATGTCATGATGGAATTTTAGAGTTGTCCTCTGAAGGTCTTCAAAAGTCAAGTTGGAATTAATCCAATGAGGCTTCACCTTTCTTCTAGAACGAGATGATCTTGATGGTTTTTCCAAGACCCGTTTTAGCCCTCGGGTTCTGTGATAGAATTATCTTTAAAGTAGCCAGCCTTTAATTTTTTTCCAGTACCTTCTTTTGTGAAGTCAGAGAGTGCAACTGATTGCTTACCTTCCATTGCCTCTCAGTGGGGTTTATTTATAGAATAATCACATGACAGCCAGAAATACCTTCAGACCAGGAGGGACACCGGCCATCTGTTCTTCTGATAACGTGCTTCGAGTGATTTCTCCAGGATTCTGGTACTTAACAAAATGTTGCCACGGCATCATCCAATCTGTGTATTTATAGGAAGGAGAATGTGTGTACGTTACATATTTGGACTTGTTTCTTTCAGCGGGAGAAATATAGCCTCTGCCATATGTTTGCCGCACACATAATTACCTCAGCACTCCATACATCTAATTTTAAATATTTCACCATTCGCAGAGCAGCAGGTTAGAATCTTCCCCTTGAGTCCGGATACACTTAAACCCATCATCCTGGAACAGAAGCCCTTTGTGGGAGGGTCATTAATCAGGTAATTACTAACTTTCAAGCTGATCCTCTAAATAAACATTCCCTATTTTGTGATATCTCCTGGAGCTAGGAGAGAAGGCCAAAGCTCCCATGTGGGTCCCAAGGTATGCGCCTTCACTCCCCCTGGCTTCCCTCAACCCCTGCTGCTCCTCTTGCATTCATAAAAGGCTTGTTGGTAAGAATGAAAATTGTAGGTTCATTAAGTAGGCTTGTGTCTTATGCCATGCTGTGCTACACATGTTGTGTGTGTGTTATGTGATTTTACTTCCTGCAACAGCTTTGAAGAGTTGGACTCTTATTATTCCCACCTTATAAGTGGGCAAACTAAAGCTTAGAAGAATTAAGTATCTGGGTCTCTTCGTGGCCCTCAAGTCTAGATCTGTCTCTCTCTAAAGGGGATTCATGGATACAACCAATATTACAGAAAGTCTTCCCAGCACCTGATTTGTCTGGAAGGCAGAGTCCCCTCTTTCATGAGACTAGTAATTCTGATAGAAGAGGACAGACAATAAGCAAACAAACAAACAAAAAAATGGCAGGTACTCAAGGCTGTGATGGAAGCAATGCAGTAGGACATACAGGGAGAGACCTTAGGCCACTTTGACTTTAGATTTGGGAAATGAGCTGAGACCAGAATGAGAAGAGGTTGGGCAACTAAAGCTACTGGGGAAGAACATTCTAGGCAGAGGCAACAGCTCATGACCAGAATGGGAAGAAGCTCATCCCCTTACAAGTTCAGATGGAAGACCAGTGGAGTCAGAACCTCTGTGCAGGAGGGGATCCAAGCATAGAGAGGAGTCCCAGATACAGACAGGGACATGTCGCACAGTGATTTCCAGGTAAGGATAGGGAGACCAACTTTTATTGAGGTGTTTGAGTGGCTACTTGTGGAGCAGAAGGGCATTTAAGGGGAGCTTTTCATCATCTGATTTACACATTTCAGAATTCAGAATGGTGTATGGAATGGGGTGGGGTTGGGAAGAATGGAAGCAAGGAGAACCATTAAGTGGCTACCACAGCAACACCCACCCCAGCAGGTGAATAGTGTTTCTTCCACCCACATGAGAATTGGCCAGACAGCAGACAGAACATACTTTTTATCGGAGTTCTATCTAGAAAAATAAGCAAGATCTCATCAGGCAGGGAAAAGGAGAATACTCCAGTTAGAGGGAACAGTGATGAGAAATGTACAAAGTTTCTAAGTTCAGGGTATGTTAGGGAAACTGTAAGTGTTTGTCTCCAGACTTTGGTGGGACTAAAAATGTTGGAAACAGGATATATGAGGGGCCTTGAGTATATATGAGAGGCCTCTCCACAGTAAGAGTCGAGTCCTCCAGGTGGACAGAACCTACATCAGAGTTCATGGAAAGGAAAAGGAAACAATGACTTCTGCACCTCCTTCCTGATGATGCCTTAAGCTACATCTAGAGCCATGTGCAGATATGTCTGATCTCCCTTTCTTTCTCCTTCACCCCACTCCTGCCATCCTTTTGTGGTCCATTCTGGGTGCTTGCTCAGTCCACTGATACTCCATGCTGAGGCACATCTGATGGAAGTAGCATGTGCCCCACATATGACATGGTGGTCCGGACCCAGGACTGCTGCCAAGATTTTCACCTTGGATAGTTTTATTCTAGATGTTGGTCATAGACCCTTGCTCCTCAGTGTGGAAGAGCAGTATTTGTATTACCTGGGAGTATGCTGGAAATGCAGAATCTCAAGCTCTACCCTAGAGTAACTGAATCAGATTCTGTCTTTTAGTAAGATTCCCAGGTGAGTTGCATGCACATTTGAATCTGAGAAGCACTAGTCCAGATAATCAAAATACTGTCAAAGATAAGTCATGCCTGAGAAAGCCAGAAAGGGTCCAGAACTATGCAGAAACCCCCAGTGTGATGCCAACTGGGTCCTGGGATTGGCAATACTGTGTCAAGAGCATGGGTGGCCACTGAATCTTTTGATCCCCATTTCCAGCTATGCTTCTGATACAGAGTGTAGGCAGAGAGGGGTTCTTAGGGCCAGGCTTTCCCTTTCTTCCATGTGTCTACCTGTGAAGATACTTATTTTTATGGATGCAAGACAAGTTTGTAAGGTTCTACTAAAAATAAATTAATTTCCCTGAAGAAAAACATAAGAATTCCCCTTGATTGTGATCAGAAGAACCTAAAGTACACCAAAAAAAAAAAAAAAAGGAAGAGATTTATAAAGAAAGCTAGAAGCTCTCTAAATCACTTTATGACCGCAAAAACTGTCCAGTGAGTTATCTGATCATAGGGAGTATTAGTACTCTTGTGCATTTGGGGAATCTACTCTTTTACTGTGCTATTTTATTGATATATAAGTAGACATCCTCTCTCCTTGCGTTATTTTTTATAACCTTACCATCTTTTAACACACTATATAATTTCTTAGTTTTAATGTTTGGGTCTGACTATTTAGTGTGATCTCAGTCTGAGGTAGACTCTGGTTTGAGGTGTTGAGTCAGAGGGAGGAAGATCAAAAAAAACCCTAAAATATTAAATTACCATTCAGTATATGTGAAATGTGTTTTTGAAGCTCATGCAACTTTTTTATTTTAATGCTGGATGGCATGTCACTCTGTCTTAAATCTCTGCAAGAAAAAAATCAATTAGCATCGTAGAGCTGGTAATTCTACACTATATTCTGCAACAAGGGGAATGACAGAGAAAGAGCAATTTAGGCTGATAGCTACATCAACCACAGTACAGTTGATTAAAAATTTAACAGTTTTTTCTGATGAATGTCCTAGCTCAGATTTGGAAAACACTGACGGATTTAATTTTCCACTGACTAAATAATCATTTTATAAGCCATGTATAATTCATGTAATAGCAGCGTTATGGGCTTGTTAAAAATGACTGCTACTAAACAGTTAACACTCTCTAGCAAGCAGAGACTTGTAAAGGATTATTATTGGAATTAGTTGGCACCCTTTACCTGAAAATGGGTTTTTTGCCTTCTGAATCTTTAACATTAAAAATAGATTCAACCTATTAGCACAAGTAACACCTTGCCCCTCTCACCCCCCAGCACTCCCACCCAGGGGGAAAAAACAACAACAACAACAACAACAACAACAAAAAAAAACACCTAATGGTATTTTTTACAGAAATAGAAAAACAACTCTAAAATTCATGTGGAACCACAAAAGACCCAGATTAGCCAAAGGAATGTTGAGCAAAAAGAACAAAGTGGGAGGACTTGCAATTCCTGATCTCAAAACGTATCACAAAGGTACAGTAACACAAGCAACATGGAACAGCATAGAGCCCAGAAATAAATCCATACATATACAGTCAACTAATCTTCCACAAAAGAGTCAAGAATACACAATGTACAATACATGATGCTCAATTTACTTTGTTAAATATAGTAATCAGCACAAATGTGGACGTTAAGGGAGCTGCTCCTTTATCTTAAAGTTTAAAACTTCTCTTTCCTAACTGGAAAAAATTGTGGGTTCTAGTTTAGCTGGACACATAAACCTATCTAATAAGACAATCTAAGTTTGTGCTGAAAAATTAGTTAGCTTAGAGGTCTCTTATTTGTCTTCCATGCCCTGAAGTAGAAAGAAAAAAGAAACTTAGGCAAGTCATGGCATATCAGATGACAAAACTAAATTGCTCAATTGTAATTTCCATCTACCAGGTGTAGAGAAACCACAGAGAAGAAAGACATTCCATCTTTCTTTCATTCAAGGAAGGCTTCCCAGAAGAAGGGACCTTTCGTTGGGCATTACAAGATGTACGAAGGTTCTGCACATACGAAGAAGGGAGACAGAATGGCATCTTATGCAGAGGGCAATGCGCAGTGACAATGAAAAGTTCCATGTTGCCCCAGCACAGTATGAATGCTTGCTGAAATTTTTCTCATTATCACACATTGAAGGAGCACTACTACCACGTATCAGGAACTATCCCTGAGAAACAAAGGGATAAAGTCAGTTTTGATCCGTGCCCGGGAGTTCACGATTGAGACAGATAGAAAGTCACACATGCACATGGAGTGTGGAATAGAAAGTGCAATCCCAGCAGTGGGCATGAGTTGCCATGGGAACACAGAGACACCGAGTGACTAACTCTGCCTAAAGAAGAGAGAGAAGAGTTGTGCAGAGAATGACCCATGAGCTGTGACGAGTTCACCAGCAACGGAAGAAGTAGGCAGTGACACTCTCAGCAGATGGGGCATCATATGGCATCAAACCTAGAGGTGGGGCAGTCCATGGCTTCATAAGCCATAGAGGATTGTTTAAAAATTATTAAGAATTCAAGGTGATGACAGAAGAGCATTGAACTAAGGATAAGGCTCTTCTAAGTATGACCTTTGTGACAGCACAGGCTGCACACCTACGAAGTACACGACCTATGGAGGAACATGCATGAAATTTACCCTGCTGTTTCCTGTCAGAGCCCTTTGTCTGAATCTACCCTGAGGTCGTTTGAAGTGACTACAAGATTGTTACTTTTACTCATAATGAAACTCTGATGTTGGAAAACCTTCACTCAAATGACTCTTTATTGCTATAAAACCAGTCTAGGTAAATGCCATTGAAACTGACTGCAATAAACAATAGAGAATCACAAAGGAAATGAAAACCACCACAGAGAATTCAAAAGAAACCAAGAGGGTAAAAACCCAACCCGAGTAACTCCTGTCATGCAGAGCGATTGTCTAAGATCAGAGGAGCTAAATGACTCTGTGAGTCCCAGAATTCACTCACGATAATTGAAAAACACTTTAGACTTTCCAGAAATCATTGCATTTTTTTCCACCAAACATGGCTTGAAAGTAGATTACAGGATAAACAGAAATACCATGAAAAATTGTCTAGGGATTAGAAACATAAAACCTTTTATGTTTCAGAAATAAAGGCCATAAAAACAAAGTATCTATATTTAACTATTCCTGTGGATGGTAATGAGATATTTTTAGAAGAGAAAATAGCTTATATGGCATATGTGCACCGCCTTGTTTAGATCAGGTTAGATTACAATGTAATGACTAACTAACTTCAGGTTTTATGGTTAAACAAAGCTTCATCTTATTTATGTGTGTGTTCTCTTTATTGCTCTGCAGAATTTCTGCTTCTTAGCATTGAATATGGACCAAGCACTTGTCTACCGAATATTCAGGAAAGCAGGGTCAGTTTTTTAAAGAATGTAGTGTATCAGTTAAAAATAAATTGGCATGATGATTGTCTTTATCCAATTGATTTACTTCACTCAGCATAACACCCTCCAGTTCCATCCACATCGAAGTAAATGGTAAGTTATCATCTCATATGTGGAATATAAGAAATACTGAAAGAGACTATAGGGGAAAACAGGGAAACTGAGTGGGGAAAAAATCGAGAGGAAGACAAACCATGAGAGACTCCTAACTCTGGGAAACAAACAAAGGATTGCAGAAGGGAAGGAGGGTGGGGGCATGGGGTAACTGGGTGACAGGTACTAAGGAGGGCACACAATAAGATGAGCACTGGATGTTGGCAAGCTGAACTTAAATAAAATAATATACTTCCAAAATAAAATAAATTGGCATGTCAAAGTAGTCTTGAGGGTGTCAGGAGAGGTTCCTGTCTTCTCATTCCACTACCTGGGAGACGTGTTCACAGAGGCCTCAGTTTCTGTTTGATTCTATGCGGTGCTCACTCCCATGTCCCAGGCCTCCTCTCAGCCTGTCTACTGATGGGCTGCACTGGCACACCTCTGTGCCTACCCTAACTGAGCCTTCTGTTCAGTGGTGCTGAGAATAAGAAGTGGAAGTCGACAAAGTGATAGTCATGTTTTTATAGCAATGATTAATAAACATTTATTGAACATTCACAAGTATCTGATATAGGGTTTAGCAGTTTACATGGGTTACATGTTTCATATTTTATTTAATCATATAGCAGCCCATGATGAGGTACTATTATAAGCCTCAATTTTAATTATAGAAATTGAAGTCCAGGCAGCCATTTCCCAAGCTTACTCAACTGGTTGGTGGCTGAACCAAGTTTAAAACCCAAACAGTTAAACTACACAGTGTGTATTATTAGCCACTGAGTCAGTATTTCCCAAACTTTGATCAGTTTTATACCACTGTTAAAGTTGATGGTCTTTAAATTTAAAACATTATTCATCTATCCATTTAAGTAACATCTTGCCTAAAACATTAAATATTAATATGTTAAAATATCAATTGCTCATCCACATGCACCCTACAATCATTGTGCCCACTACCTGGATTCATTGGACCAGTATTTATCAGGTCTGTACCAGTCATTGTGCCAGGCAGGGCACATAGCAGGGAAATTGAGAAGGCAACAACCTTAAGAGAAGGTAGAAGAATAGATTCTGCCGACAGCCCAAGCAGGCCCCAAGGAGATGGTCGCTCTAGGACAGCACAAGGAAGCAGAGAGATGGACATTAACAAGTATTCAAGTAAATCCCAGCAGAGTGGAAGATCCTCAAGGGAAGAGAATTCTGTATACTGTATCTCAATGCTTGCAACAGTTCATGGCATAGTAGAGATGCTCAATAACTATTTGTTGAATAAAAGATAAATTAGAACAGGTGTTTGCCTTCCTCTGGGACCGTGAGTTGGAGAGTAAACAAGGATTCTGGGTAGCTGATTCACAAATGCATTGTCAAGTCCCTATGTCATGTGGAAAAGTACAGACATTTCCTGTAGACCCTAAAGACAGATTATCTGTCTTAAGAGTGTGACATCCAGTTTGATTTTCTCTTGGTGGTAGTTCCTATATTTTCCCAGAATATCTCATGTACTTAAATTCCTCATCCATAAAAGTAACAAAACATTATCGGGGATTTACTGGTCTGAAGGAATCACATATATAATTGTTTTAAATTAAAACTAGGACTTTTTTAAGTTTAAAAAGTTCTAGTTTAAGGTAGGACTTTTTATTTTTTACAACAACCCACAAACCAGGTACTATATTATCTCAGTTAACAGAAAAAAAATTAAGATCATTTCACAAAATTTTTTCAAACCATGCAGCTAGTGAGTGATAGAGACAAGATTCAAATCCAGGCAGTCTGTGTTCTTAACCACTATACTTTATTGCCCTTTCAGTGCTAAGGAAGACAAGTCCCATGGAAAACTGCAAGGTTGGCATCATTTACCTTCAGGGACTCACCCTCTTTCATATGTTACCTTTTGTCCATTTCAACCCTTAATATCCTTTATCAGCCACATGGCTTTGTCTACAAACAATCCTACCAGTCTATGCTTCTTTCCAGAGACATATGCCACTTATCAAAGCACACATTTTTCTGGGTCATGATTTCCCAGTTTCACTGCCAGGTGTCAGCAGATGAGTAGGAATAAAATGGATCATTTTTTAGAGTAACAATTTCTATCCCCTCTCCTTCCTCCTTACCTGAGCACTTCAGTATTATGAATAGCTAGAAATAGCACATATGGAATAAACTAGGACTTTTCAGTTACACCCGGTCACCTGGGATCAAAGTCATGTCCACTAGATCTTGTCTTGATCACTTCCTCTAATGCTCCTTCATGATGGTCTCTCACTTCAAACCCAATACTCACATCTGACCTGGTTCATCCTGTGGCCTGGACTGAATGCTAGCAGTCTTTTTATTTTTCTTGGTTTGTCAACCAAGAAAGTGGCTCTACTTTTCAGCAAGGGTCTCTGGTTCTGGCACCTGTTTAGTTGAATACTTTTTCTTGAGGCCCTCAGTCTCCCCAGGAGCTGATGCATCGAGGCCTCACTACCTAGTTCCCCTCCTGAGTCAACCAGCTTTCCAAGGTGATGCCTAAGTAGCTGGGATCACGTCTAGTGCCTTCTTCCTTTTTTAAAGATGCCTCATTCTATCCACTAAGGGACTCCTATTGAAATGTTACTGATTTGTCACTTCATTATCTAGATCATCGGAAGTGGCAATGAGTCAATGAAAAGGTCACTGAGATTGAAATCAAAAGACTAAATTTGAATTTCCACTTTATTACATCAAGCCCTTAGACTTAGTCATCTAATCTATGTAAATGATAATAAAAACTAATTTGCTAATATTTTAAGGCTTCAGTAAGATAATGTACATGGAAGTAAGTGTTAATTACTATAAGCTACAAAAATGTCAAATATGTTTTTACTACTTTCAGCTTCATCCTGTGCTAATAACATTTTACAGGAATCATTGGAACTAAAAAAAAAGAGAACTAATTTACATCAACACACATTTCTTGGTCACCTGCTTCTATGCAGGCACTGTGTTTCATGCTGGGTACAAAGGTAAACTGGCACCCAGTTTGTTCAGTACCACAGAAATGGCAAATGACCTGCATTAAAATTTGGAACATAGCAAACTGTCTGAATATCACTGGAGATTCATTTGTCATTTGGAGAAGCAAAGTAGGCATGAGTCTCTCCAAGTAAAAAGCTTTTTAATCTATGTAAACCACCTTTAGAAAAAAGCCCTTCCCTGTGTGAAGTCCAAGATAGCTTTGTGAATACAATCTGGTTTGTAGGGAGCCCTCTAGAGGTCAGTTGACATTATCGCTAGCATTTTCTAGTAGGAGCCCCAGGTCTTCTTTTAATGCCTAATTTCCAGATGTGGATTTTTGAGTCTCAGAGAATTTAGCTGTAAATGTCAGCTCTTAAAGGAAGACATGATTTTTATTAAAATTCTGAAAATATTAAGTAATTTAAAATATTTACATTGATATTTTCAGGAAAAAAATCCTGAAGCAAAATTTAAAGTACAATTCTTGTAGCCTGTGGTATTTTCATTCCTAATTTGCAGCTGTTTTTTTTCCTTGCCTAATTAAATCTTTATTTCCCCCACTACAACTTAGGAAAGAAATATTTTCATGGACTTTGAAGTCTGTGAGAGAACACTATTTGTTAGACATATGTGAATATTCTTGATAGAGTCATATATAAATGTTCTTTCACTCTTCAGGAATAATCTCTAATTAATTATCTAGAGTTTAGCAAATACTGGGGCTTTTTATGCCTCTTTTAATACCCCCATAAATTCCAGTGCTCTTGTTTATACTTCTTTTGCAACAGGTAAAATTTTGCACAAGAAACTTCTGTTTTGCTTTGTTTTGTATTTTTCCTTTTCTATCCTGATATATGGCCCAGGAAATTGATCCTGTGTAAATCAAAATTATCTTCACTCTCTTTGAGATAAATCATGTTTTGTATGAGGTAGAAAGTCAATAGATATCTGCTGATTGTGTTGACAATCCTAGTTTTCTAACTATTCTCCTGGTTGTAAACATGAGAGAAAAAAAAAAAGGTTTTAGTGATTCTCATATTGGATTGCCAGTGATAACCATAGATTTCCTCTCATCCCAATGGTTTTGAAACTATTTTGTAATTATAGCAACTTTGGTATAATGGCTGTTTGAACTGGCAATGATGGATAGGCTTGATATCTTTGCCAGTACATGCTTCAATTTCTAAATGTCACTTGTTCCAGAAAGAGAGCATGGATATTAAGACATGGGGACAGAAATCCAAAGCCGAGATAGGAAAGTTTCTAGAACAGAATGAGATGGGGTTGGGGAAGAGTGAAGTTTGCCATTGATGTTAGCTATCTCAAAGGAGTAGCCAGGTCAGATCTTGGTTTTCTCTTATTCTCTGGTTGATTTCTTTTTGTTTTCTTCATCCATTCCTCCATTTCTTTCTTTATACCTCTTAGAGAAGAATTTCTAATCCCCTGTAAGCCTTGGTTTCCATGTGGAGAGAGTTGTAGTAGACAAAGTGTTGATCTCTCTTCTGACTCTCACTGTTTCCCCAGAGAAAAGGAGTGATTTACCTGAATAGTGAATATGTGAGAAGAAATTGAGAAAGTTGTGCTCAGCCCCTTTTAAGGGATGCCTGTGGTTGCCCACCTGTGGGAATGACTAGGTTGGCAAGTCTATGAAATTCTGAGGTGAAGTATAAGCAAGTCTATTTGGTTATATAAACCTAAAGTATATTTTACCCCAAGCTTTCTCCTGCATCTTACTCTCAATGGCTCCAAATTCAGGTTGGGAAGGGAAGTATTATTATTTATGGCCACCTGAAATCCCAACAATCCTCTTCTTTGTTTTTTTGAACTGAGGTGGATTTCAAAATTATATACAAAACAAGATAAAGTACTAGCAAGTTAAGAAACAGAAGAATAAAATGGTAGGAAAAAATAGAATAAAGCCAGCTGTTTACCTGTTTATTAATTCAACTTTTGTTTATTGAGGCTCCATGTTGCCAGGTTCTATTCTAGGTGGGGATGTGTAATAATGAACAAGACAGGCAGGGTTCCTGCTTCATGAACTTTACAGAGCACACAAATGTTACACTATGCAGTCTTACTTTGTCCTCTAGAGGTAGGAGGCAAAGAATTCACTAATCTTGATAATAGTCAGAGTGGAATCCATCTTCAATTACATAATGAACAAGAGTGTCTGCCTATTCAAAGGATTGCCTCCCACCCCAGGTTGCTGTGAGATGCTCCAATTCACCACATGGTTACCCCAAGGGAAATGGACATTCTCTTTCTCAGGATACCTAACTTCTAGCTCTAATGATTCAACCAGGAGTACATATCTAATGCAGACCAAATTATCCAGAGCCCTGATCTAGTATTTTTACCTATTTGATGCAGGCAATCCAGTAATGTCTTAAAAGTGAATGAAACTCAAGAGCTGTCAGCAGCCATCACTGGCAGCTAGATCTGGATCCAGCATGATTCTCAGATCTGCAGCAAAGAGAGAAAAGTAAATGAAAGAAAGTAATTCCACCTTGGTCCTGCTGTGCCCCATACTGCGTTCATGGCTTGGCAACTGAAAAACTCAGAAATATGTATGCATTCTTCTACTAAGACAGTGAATTTTTAAAATAGTTTAACTGCAGTCATAGAGAGGGAGAACATAGATATTCACAAGCTCTATGTTCTTGAGTTTCACATGACATTTTCTACACATCCTCCTATCTCGTGCAGCTCCTCCACTTTTTTAAAAATCTTAAGTCTATACTTAAATCTATGACAATTTTGACACAATGAACAGCAAAACCCTAAAGTAAATACTGAATCCACATTCTGGCTTATTTTCAATATTCATTCTTGCTTCTTTTTCTTTTCTTGTCCTGCCTTGAGTTAATCCAAAAATTGATTTCCATGTATTTATTCCTTAGTCATCTATCCTGAACCCCTCAAAAAGGTATCAACTGATGCAAGGCAGCTCTTTAACTTTTCAGAACATACCAGGGGCTTAGAATTTCAACTCTGTGTCTAATTTCTGACCATAATTAATGCTGATTCTGAATATCACTCCTTACCCCAACAATCTTCAGCATTTGGAGTAATAAATATTTCTTACTTCTGTAATTTAAACTTTACTAGAGTCCAAGCATGAAATGTGGTCAGTGGTTCCCACAACTTAGAAGGACAAGAAGAAAGATGTTTACATTAGATGAGATGTTATTGTTCACCCAGTTGGTGCCATTGTAGTCGAAACATTTTTGATAAAAGAATGAAGCAAGCTATGAAATCCAGATTATTCTCCCACTCTGAGATGCTACATTTCCATGGCAACACAGTGACTATTTCACAGTGACTCTCTAAAATGCTGATGGTGGCCTCTGAATAGTTTTTGCTTTGAACTTTCCAGGGTTATTAAGAAACCAAATAAACTTTTGTCAGGACTGTGATTAAGGAAACTGAAACTAAGCTAAATAGAGAATAGATATCTTCCTCAGATTAAAAGCAAACAACAGAAAGAAAAACAGATTCTGAATTCGGAATAAGTGGTGAAGTCTAGTGCACAGCTCTACTGCAGCATCTAGGAAGCTCAAAAGCTCTCAATAGGTGGCAATATGAGGAAGTTCAAACAGAGAGCAGTCAACATTGTAAATTCCTCAACAATGATGGTCACAGATCTTGGCAATTCAACAAAATCATAGGCATTTACCACAAATGTGCATTCTTTTCTCAATGGTAGCTCTCTTGATCAAATATCCTCATGAAATTTTGATCAATAGCAATAGAAAGCAGGCAGCTATTAGCTGTTTAAACAAATAGATTTCATAGCAGTAATACAAAAATAGTCTAAGCCTAGTCAGTCTTATTCTTAAAAGAGTGTGCTTGTTGGATAAACTCAATGATTGTCCTTGACCAATTGTGATCAAGCCCATCAGAATACAATTATTGAAAATGACATATTCTGTGAAGCACCACCACCATGCTAATTCCAAGATTATAGCATTGAAGGTGGCTTCAAGAACCATTTCAGTCATTTCATGAAAGGGAATACATTCTCACAGAGCCCATAGACCCAATTGAAATTTCAGAATCTGGTCAGATAATTACAAATTGTTGGATATTTCTGGTACTTTCATACCCATCTCTCAAATTCTTGCACTATGCCATCTTCTTGGCAACCATATTTCACTTTTGGTCAAGTGAAACGTTCTGGAAGGGCAACCTCAAAGATGAAGCCAGTGCTAAATGACTGATGTATCTTGAGAGTTGGAGTCTAAACATAAAACATAGGATGATCAGATCAACATGTCCATCAGACCTACGAATAATTTCCAAAATCAGGTTTTCATTACCACTGAATAAGCTCTACAGTTCTTTGACAGCGATGATTCCACTAACTTCAGGGTAAGTTAGCAATGGGAATTAGGTGAAGCATCAAGTTTCCTTGTGCTCGGTTCACATATCCAACTTGCTCTTGAGTGCCTATTCTTCCTCAAAAAAAAAAAAAAAACCCATCAGAGTTGAAATATATGTTCTCCTTTTATAGCCTCAAGTTGATGAATCCGTATCTCTTTCATAACAATGTAAAGATGCAGTTGAGGGTTTGGAGACTTGAGTTGTTCAATGTCATCTAATTCCCTAAACTCTGATCTGAAAAAAGCAGATCAATAAACTTCTAAACTTTTTCCTAATTTAGTCATCCATCTACGTTAAACAAAAAAATTGTTTGAACTTCTTTCCAAATAAATAGTCCCAAACATGCATAAAATTCAGTCTTAATTGCTTCCTCCATTAAAACCTGCAGTGAAGTAGACATAAAATTTAGATCTCTAACTGTTCTGCTATTTGGGATAATAGAGATTTAGTCCACCAGTGCATGTCTGGGATCCACATTTATTTCATACATCCTATTCTCCTTCACTGTGGATTCCTCCTTAATTACTGGATTCAGCTTGTTATTGCTCAGACCCAAAGCTCTGATTACTTGTGGGAAGGTAAGTTCACATACTCTAAATCAGTAGGTACTATGTATGTTTTTTAACGTCCTCAAGCTGAATGCATTTGGCCTCATGTTGACCATCTCTCCAGGACAATTAAACAAATGAAGAGGAAAGAATTGTCCATTGAAACTGAAATTCCCAGAAATGACTTTAGTCCACGGAAATAATATGACTTATTGATACCCACTCTTTCATGAGCTACTTCTTTATGAAAGGGACTCTCAGGGACAGACAATGAAGTCAGGCCATTCACAAATGGCCTCTACAGGGCCCCCTCCTTCTTTCTGTAGTCCCTTCGTCAACACTTGCTAGCCTAGATTTCTGACCTACATTTTTGAGTTTAGGTATCTGTTATCTACTGCTCATGTTCATGTTTGGTAACTTATTTAATCACCTGATTCTACACTCTAATTTCCTTACTTGTTTTTGGTCACTGAATGTATATTTGGTGAATTTTAGTATATGTGCTGCCGAAGCAAACACATGTGCTTTGGTGAATTACTTAAAATCCTCTTGTGACTGAAACTGAGCTGTACCTCATTTGGGAACTTTGTTGTTTCTAGGTGCATACAGTTGCTGAGTGCTCCCTTCTTCCACCCAAGAGAAGCTGTGATAGTCACAGTTGCATCATGGAAAAGAGCATGAGCTGGACTGGAAGTCAAATGTATGTGACATCCAGGCTCTGTCCATTTCCTGCTAAGGAAACTCAGTTTTGTTGTTTACTTGTTTATTTATTAGCAAACTATCTTACTACTGTTTGAAGGGTCACATTGAAATAAACACTCTAAAGTTAGTTTCACTTTTCACATCTAACATTAAGCTAAAATATACTGTCTTGTGTTATCTAAAGTAATACAACATATTAAATAGGATGAGGAGATGACCAAAAAGGCTTTGGGATCAGAAAGGCCTGGCCCTTTCCTACTCCTACTCCTCTGAAGTCATGAATGTTTGAGAGATAGCTTCTAAATCCCCATGTCCATTTTCTCGGCTGTAAAATGGGGACAAAAAGTCATACTTACTTCATAAAGTGTTGTGAGCTTTAAATGTGAGACCACTTACAAAGCCTCAAGCCTGAAATAATTTTGACCACAGAAACCTACCACATTCCTTGTGTTTCCATTCACCAGGCTGTGTTCTCTAACATTTTACATAAATTTTCCCATTTAATCTTCACAGGTGCTATTTTTATCTATGTTTAAAATATGAAGAGACTGATGTTTAGGGAGGTTAATTTAAGTTTCCCAAGATCATGAAGCCAGTAAATGAAGGGGTTGGTCTTTGAAACCAGGTCTCTTGATTTCATACATTATGCTCTAAAGACAGTGCTTCAGAACAGAAAAATTAGGCATCTAGAAGACTTTTCTTTTATTCAGTACACCTGATAATGGCAGACCACTGGCGAGAACTGTGTTTGGAAACCAATGTTCAGATTAGTGTGCTTTAAAGTGGACTGAGAGTTCAAAAATTAATGATAAGATACCTGATATCTCAAAAATAATCCTGGATATTTGGTAGTCTTGAGGCTCCGTGCAATTTCATGCAATTGTAGAACATGTAATGAATGTGTACTTGGTCCCAGTTAATATAAGTTACTAAGGATATAAACAGGAATAATGTGGCCCCTACCCTCATTTTCACCGGCCCGTTCATAGCCTTTCAGTGAAGCCCATCAGTATTAGTGAGAAAGTAATTTCCCAGGATTATAAGGTAGAAAGAAGTTTATTTGTATTGGGCTGGCATCAGATCATGCCAGTGAAACCTGGTATTGAAAATCCTAAGCCTTGGTTCTTAGATAGAACGTCTAGAAAACTGCCATATGAGAAAGCAGTGATCATCACATTCACTAACTGTGCTGTTAGGACTTGAAGTGTGTTCCCCAAAAAAGATATGTTGAAGCTCTAACACTCCGTACCTGCACGGTAACTTATTTGAAAATAAGGTCTTTCAGATTCCAGCAATAATAATAAGCTCTTCTTAATCAAATATGACCAGTGACCTTACACAATTTGTGATATCCACACAGATACACGAACACCATTGGAAGACACAGGGACACACAGAGGGAAGCCAACCATGTGAAGATGGGGCAGTCACTGGAATGATATGTGTGTGAATCACAGCATAAAAGGCAAGGAGAGAGTCCTGGAACAGATTATCCCTCACAGCCTCCAGAACACTCCAACCTCACCAACACCTTAATTTGGGGCAGCTAGCTGACACAAGTGTGAGACAGTATTTCTGTTGTAAGCTACCAGGTTTGTGGTTTTGTTACAGTGGCCCTAGAAAAGAAATTCATCTGCCAAGTGACAAAGGTGGGAAATAATCTCTAGGGAGCCTAACATTCCAGAAGCAGGCAGAAAGAACCCACACCAAGTAAAAGAAGCCAAGTCACACTACACTGAAGTCTAGGATTGAATGGGGATATTAGATCATGCCTCACCATATCATCCATAGCTTGCTAGAGGAACACAACCCCATGCCCATCAGCCCCTTTCTCCTGCAGTCTCAATATGCACAGATGTCTTTATCCACTTACTTTTGTTTTCCTCAAGGTTGTCTTTTTACCTTTTGAAACTACTTTTAAGTCCACCTGTACCCTCAAGCAAACCTTGTCTACTTTATACTATCCCTCATCACTTTAACTTGATCACAAATGGACTACCTACTACTGTAGTCAAAACTTCATTTTATTCTTTTCTATTTGTCCTTCCACATGGCATGTCCAGGGTCCCATCAACTCTCATATTTCACTCCCTCCTAGAAACACCTGTTTTAACACTCTAGATACAGGGAAGCAGGTGGCTTACTTTAATACCTAATGTGTTTTAAACAATCTCTAGATGTTTCTGTCCTTGATGAGGAAAGAAATGAAGAGAAAGGGGAAATGTAAGCTTTTTCTTAATATAGCTAAAGGTGGAACTTTGATATAAAGCCCAAGACTCCTTAATGAGAAGAACAATAGCAGGACTACAACCACCTGGCTTTGAATCCCTGTTCTGCACTGACTAGCTCAGTATCTTTGGATGGATTACATAACTTCCACAGGTCCTGACTGCCTGCAAGATGGAGTCAAGGTGCCATTTAACTTAAAGAACTGTTGTGAAGGTAAATAATTTAGTAGTGCATATACCTGAGACTTAATATGGAACCCGTAAACATTAACTCTTCTTATCTGTTGCCTCGATTTGGGGTAAATATTTCATTTTTACAATGATGCTTTCACAGATTTGTGTCTATCCCTTGTTTAACTGAGACCTTTGCATAAAACTTATTTTTATGCAATCTCTTAATAAGAAATTGAAGTGGTAAAATTGAAGTATAAATCTAATGAAAAATAAAATAAATAAAATAAAATCAATGCCAATAAATCTTGGTGGAGTGCTTTCTTAAAAAACTTGGCTTGCTGCAATTGATTTTACACCTGCATTTTATGAAGCATATTTCATGTTTTAAGTATTCAATTACACTGAATAGTGTACTAGTACAGGCTGATAGCTATGTCATAACTAGAAATAGCAGTAAATCTACATTTAAGAAAGCTTTCAAAGTGACTGTTGAAGCATTTCCTTCTTGACTGAGATTCAGCATCTTAGGAAGAAAAGGAATAAAATTTTAACGAGTATATAAGACGCCAACTGTATTCACTGGCACGGAATATAGAATATAAGAATGCAAGAAAAACAGTCAATATGCCAAGGTAATTCTAGTTGTGGTCACTATACACATTCAACAGATATTATGGATGTAAATTTATTGAGTGAGTAACTGGCCCTTACTAAGATGAAGAAAACAGAAATGGGAGCAATATGTTTTAGAAGATAATTCTTAGTCTTAATTTGAGTATATTAAGCCAGGAGGGTTTTACTCATTTTGTATCCTGAGATTCTTTTCCCCCGTCCTTATTTTCTTTCTTTGAAGGGGGTCCTATTACATATGATTTAACCCGTAAATGACTTAAACTGATTGATAATTGAATTAATGGATAGATTAATGGGTGATTGGATGGGGGCTGGATGGGTGGATGGATGTACATATTCATAAAAGTCTGATTTCTTCAAATATTTTCAAAGGCAATTACCAGATTCCTGGCACACAGTAGACACTCAATAAAATATTCTGACTATCCAAATCTTATAGATCCTTTTATCTTCTCAGATGCATGGTAAATTCTGAATGGAATAGACAAAGTCAGATGCTTTTTTGACTGTCATCTGGCATATATCTTACTGTCTTCTGTGAAGACAGAATGACATGGGCTGGTGTCAATGTGGACAGATTCTGCTCATCAAGTTCAACTCCCCAGGAAAAATGAAAATAAGAAAGAGGAAGTACCAAAAAAAGAAGCTCTCCCTCTATGGCAAAGGCACTTTAATGGAGTAAGGCAAGTATGGGATTTTTGAAATGAGAAGACATGAGCTGAGAGTCCATGTCTATCACCTGCTTGCTCTATGATGTTAGGTAATTTTCTTAGCTACTTGGAGTCTCATTTTCCTGACTTGTAAACTGGGAAATATGCCTTCTCAGATATTTTTTCATCAGGATTCAATAAAATGCATGCTTGTGTGTTAAACCTTGAAATGCTCCACAGATTCAGTCAACCATATTGGATGCAACAGGAAAGGTCAACTTTGTAAATTGTAAGAAGTATAAAACGTGAGAGCTTCCATAGATAGCTGAGGTCTAGAGACATGACTTTCTAGGACAATGGTTTTGCTGAACAAATCTTTCAATCTTTTGCTCTTGAAGGAATTTGTATCAAACAAAATTAAGCAGCGAAGCTTGAGAGCAAAAGTAAAAACAAAGGTATATTTCAACATATCTCACATCCTGTGAAGTCATTCCTACAACCCAAAACTGTATTTCCACTATGTAATGGGGGAGGTGCTTTTTTCCTGGGAAAAAACATCAGCCCCAGTCTGGACTGTGCCTGCAATCTCAGATGCTGCGTAAGACATAAATACATTATAAAACATGAGCTTGCCTTCTCTCAGTGCAGCTTTATTGCATATTTATGCCTATGGCTGCAGTGTGCTTCTGAGACGGGAGATATGCTTGTTTGCTATTTGGACTGGCTCCATCGCCACTCACCTGTGCTGTGCTTAATCTGGCAGCCCCCTTCTGAGCCCAGAAAGCATTTTTTTTCTCTAAGCCAGAAGGAGGCTGGGGAGTCTGCATAAATCCAAAGATTCCACATCAGACATTGGCAGGATGAACGTGCTGAGCTCTGAGGCCTTTTCAGAGCTTGCGGGATCAAAAACACGAGGGCAATATTGCAGGTGTATAATGTCACAAAAGACAGCCGCCAAATCACACATGCTAATCAGAATGCCTGAAGCTTGGCAGAATTTGGGCAGCAATTTCTCTTCCACCATCTCTACTCGACTTTTCTTGGGAACCAACAGGGAGATGTTGGATCTGACTATTAATGAATCAGGACACACTTTATTGGTCCTAAAGCACATTTGTCATGGCAATTTACATGAGTTAGCACCATGTTTCCAAAGCTTGCTACAGAATCTAGTAAGCATTCATTTTAATGAGCTAACACACCCAGAACGACTTATACTTTTTATGGTATTTATTACATATTGTCATAAACACTATTAAATTAAATTATGGGACCATTTGCAAACTGAAAAAAATAAATTGTTTATCATTAAGGCCAGAAAGAATCTTAAGAGACACCCACTCGACCAGTCCTCATTCTGTGGGATATAGAAGAAATTCTGGCGGTATTCTTTGCCTCGTCCTAGCTAAATGAAAGTCCAGAGGTTTGCACTCAACCGGGTACTGAAAGTCTGGGATGGGGAGGAGTGTGAAGCCCAAGAAAAAAGCTAACTTGATAAGCTGGTCACACACATTATTAACCCTAAGGAGCTAAGAAAGCGAACCAAAGTCATGGGCAGAATTGGGGATAATGCACCCGGAACAAAAGGATTCAACATGAAGAATGAGTAGAAGATTCTGGAGCACTCCCTTGAGTAGATGAAACACAGCACTAGGGTGCAATTTATATGCTTGGATATGTGGCAAGAAGCCAGAGATGTGGACTTTAGCATTAGTTAAAAGTCATTAATAACTATTCATAATCATAATAATACCTAGAGTGTCCCAATGTACTGGTATAAACCATTTCTATCGGCCCTTCTTCAAAGTGAGGGGTTATTTCTCTAGAACTTTCTGGAATGCTAAGATTTACCCTCCTCCAGATTTTCACTAGTCTCCCATTCTCTGAGCTCCTTCCTGGTGCAGCTGCCTCTCTCAGAATTAGTATAGATGGTGTAAATTTAAGAACATGGATTCTTGGGACACCTGGGTGGCTCAGTGGTTGAGCAACTGTCTTCAACTCAGGGCATGATTCTGGGGTCCGGGGATTGCATCCCACATCAGGCTCCCTGTGAGGACCCTGCTTCTCCCTCTGCCTATGTCTCTGCCTCTCTCTGTGTCTCTCATGAATAAATAAATAAAATTAAAAAAAAAAGAAGAACATGGATTCGTGGTTCAAATCACAGATCTACACTTACCAGCTATCATCCTTGGGAGACAGACTTGGCCTCTGTGACGTGCACAATTATAAGATGGGAACAATGATAAGAAGTATCTTTAAAGTTGGTGTGAGAATTGAGTACAGATATGCCTGGTCCTTAAAACATTGCCTAGTAACCAATGAATGCTATTTAGGTGTCTCTAATATTTACCATTTTTCATTATGTGTCTTCCTTTCCTCTTTTCTATTGTCCAGGGCCAGTCACATGAGGGAAGGCAAGAATAACAGGCTGAGATTTTTTTTAAAGTTAATATAATTTCAAGCTGAATATTGTTGGTTTGTTTTTAATATGTGGCATTTTGAAATAAGGGATAATGAGACACATTGGTATAAATAAGTAGAATCTTTTTCAATGGAGACTGATATACAGGTGTGTAAGAGATAAATCATATGAACAATATTGTCATCATTAATGAGATTTTTCAAAATGTGATCAGATCCACTACTCAGAGTAAAGTCCAGAAAGAAAGAAAGTCACTTTTCAATCTGCACATTCATTACATTCCTGGGAATCTGAAGCATACCAAAAATGAACAAAAAAACCCATGAGGGACTCCTAACTCTGGGACATGAACAAAGAGTAGTGGAAGGGGAGACAGGTGGGGGAAAGGGTAAATGGGTGATGGGCATTGAGGAAGGCACTTGAAGGGATGAGCGCTGGGTGTTATATGTTGGCAAATCGAACTTCAATAAAAAAAAAAAGAATTACTATGAAGATATGGTAATCAAGGGGTATCTGGGTAGCTCAGTAAGTTAAGCATCTGCCTTTGGCTCAGATCATGATCCCAGGGTCCTGGGATGGAGCCCTGCATTGGGTTCCCTGCTCAACAAGAAACCTGTTTCTCCCTCCCTTTGCCCCTCCCCCTGCTTGTGCTTTCTCTCCCTCAAGCAAATAAATAAAATCTTTAAAAAAAAATCCTTTGGGATTTTATGAACAACAGGCATGGGGTCCACACAATTACAATCAGGTTTTTTGCTTACATGAATGTCATAATGGACATTCAAATCATGTGGAACATAGAATGATCCTTTATTACATGGGAGGGACCATCTAATGCATCAAAGGATGTCTAGCCTCCCTAGGCTCTGCTTTCTAAATACTGGTAGCTCTTTACCCTCTTTCATCATGAAAATTAAAAGTAGTTCCACATGTGTTTCAAAATGCCTCATAGGGTAAACCATTGACCCTAGGAGTGACAAGGACTGGGAGGAAGCTTATTGGTGAAATGAAGGCCACAAGCATTTGCCCAGGGAGTTCTTACAGAATAGTAAGAGACCAGGGACAAAATCCAGAGAAATTGATTAACATTAGTGGATAGGAAAGAGTGAGAAGCAGTCCACCGGGACTGGGAACAGACAGAAGGAGGACCAGAATCACAGGCAAAAGAGACTGAAAGAAAAGGGAAAATACAGTTTTCTGAAGAAAAGGATATTCAACAGTGTTGAACAGAGTAGACAAATTAGACAATATGAGGGATTGATGTAAATCAACTGAATTTGAAAATTAAGAAATCATTTCTGAACTGTCCCAAGGCAGTAAGGGCTTCCTTTATGGGTACAGAATATGTTGCAGCCAATTTAAACCTGGAGAAAGTGTGTTGTCAACTCTTTTGGATGGCCTAAATGAGAAGGAAGTGAGGTGGGGGGGATTCACAACTGACATGGTGCAGGGATGAGAGCATTTGAGTTTTAACTCTCATTCCTTCACATTTGCTTCCAGAAGTACTTTACCTTTCCATGCTTGTATAAAATGTATAAGCAATGTCTGGCTGCAAGCAAACCCTGAAGATCCATTTCAGTTTGTTTGCTTTGAAAAAACAATGACTTTTTAGATTTAAACAAGGGAAACTTTTTCTTGAACAAGATCTATAGGAAAGTGAACATCAATAGGCCTTATCCTCTTAAAATTCCCACCAATATCTCTAAGCATATTCAGTGTATAACTGCAGATCATGTAAACACTAGCCCATTCCTTCCTATTTCTCTACTATTTGCTAATCTGGCACTTTTTCTGCTTCTTTCCAGGAGCAAAAAGTCAATATTTCTGTGTCTAAAACCAGTAGGACTCCTCCCAATAACTGCTCCTCTCAAAATGTCAAAAATTTCTAGGCTGTGTATTATCTGGTTGCCAGAATTTGTTTCCAGTCTTGCAGTTACAGTGGTGAAGAGTAGCATCTTTAGGATTTCACTTTAGGATAGGAAAGGTTCGAACATGTTTATATCCCGAAGAGGGCAAGGTAAAGAAGGAAAGGCTGATAGAAAGAGAGAGGAAATGCCAATTGTTGGGATAAGAACTTTAACAAGGTTCTAGAGGGAAGGGATCTAAAATACCCATCTTAGAGGGAATGACTGTCTCATTTAATAGGAAGAAAGGGAAAAAAAAAGTGTAGTTGGGGATATGGTCAGTGTGGAATGGGACTTTCTAAAAGCTCATAGACAGGTCTGTATCACTTAAGATACTTTAACAGATGGCCCAAGTAAATTTGAGTTAAGAAATTATATATACATTATATATATATATATAATCTCATTTAAGGAGTTAAAAATATCCAGATTTAGATAATAATAGTGAGAAGCAATGAATAGAATTAGGTGAAAATGACCCTCCACACTCACTCTGAGTTTCTAGGTAAACAGGCCAGCTGGGATGAGAAAATGGGGAGTGGTTGCTACCTTTCTCTGAGTGGGAGAAGCAGCATCCAAGCTAAGCATCCTGTGGGGATGCTGATGATTACTGGTCCATGGACCATGGATCATCTATTGATAATCACTGGTTTATAGAGATTGGCCCCATCTCCTAGCACCTTCAGCCAATTTCTATAAACCAGTGGTTTTCAATAGATGATCTATGGTCCGTGGACCAGTAGCATCAGCATCGTCTGTGGGTCAGCATCAGCATCACCTGGGAACATGATAGACAAGCCAATTCTCAGACCCCCATCTTAGACCACTGAATTAGAAACCCTGGAAGTTGGGTAATTTTTATTCTAACATACATGATAGGTCCATGCAAACATTTGAGAACCACTGTTGTAAACAGCAGATACCCCAAATCTAGATGAAGGGACTAGATCATGGAACATTTCAAAGGCAATTGTAAAGATTTTATAGAGATAAGCAGGAAGATATCTCTGTGTGATGTCCACATCATATTGCTAGTAGCCACTCTCCTGGAGCCATTTCAAATTAAGCCTCAAATTTAATTAGGAAAGCGGAAGTTTCTAGTTTTCAGCAAATGTAGCACAAATTTGATCAACCACAAGGACATTCACAAGAATATTGCAGAGACAATGTTCTGAAGGTCATGCTGATTCAGGTTAACCTGATTATTTTCTCCAACATTCAAAGCTCAGACATTTGCTACAGTAAGAGAATATGAGATGGATTGAGGCTGGCCTCCCAGCTCTGCCCCTGATAAGTTGTGGGACCTGGTGTATCTCAACCACTCTGAACACCACTCTCCTTATCTAGTTCTAAAAGTTCCTGCGAGAAAAACAGGATAATGTATACTGCACTTAGCATGTTTGAGGTGTCCTAACAACGCAGCTAATGATACCCTAATAACTCACTGCCATGTGGTTTTTGTTGAGATTCTTGTGGTTGTTTGTACTTACTCTGGGTATTGATACTAAAGATCAAGGAGTGAGGGCAAAGGTTGAATGTGGAGCACTGAGAATAGGTAAGAGGTGCAGTGTGGGAGTGTAGGACCCCAGAAAGGCTTCCAAGAACATGATGCTTGTGGTCAATCTTGACAGATGAGTAAGAGAGAGAGGGATGAGGGAAGGGCATTCAGAGGGCACAGCATGGATATAGGCATAAAGATTGAAGGCACCTCTGCCTTTTTGGGAATGTTCAAGGAGTGCAGCTCCGCTGAGGAGTAGGAGTCATGAGAAAGAGAGGGATGAGATGAAGCTGCCAACAAACCCAGATACCCTGTCATAGAGACCGTCTTTGGCCTACCTGAGAAATTGGATATATTTGTAGAAAATGGGAAGAAATTGGTGGGTTTTTGGTAGAGGAGTGAGACCTACTTTAAAAACCATACCCAGACTATAGGGAAGAGAATGTTTTGAATTGGAAAAGAATTTAGAGGCGGGGGTGGTGCCTGGCTCAGTTGGTTAAGCATCCAACTCTTGGTTTTGGCTCAGATCGTGATCTCACAGTTGTGGGATTAAGCCCCATGTTGCACTCTGCACTCCAAGTGGAGTCTACTTCAGATTCTCTCTCCCTCTCTTTCCTGCTCACCCTCTCTCTCTCTCTCAGATAAATGAATAAAATCTTAACAACTAAAAAAAAAAAATTTGGAATCAAGGGACTTGTTTGGACTTTGTTACCATAAAGGAGCCACACAAAGAGAGGGAAAGATCAGTTTATGAGAATGTAATTAAAAATATTTTTTTTCTGGTAGATAATGGGAACTTCATGATCAATATTTTCCATGTTAAAAAAAAAAGAATACATAGAGTGGACTCTTTTAACACATCTTATGTGACTAAGGGTGTGCCAGGAGTTTGAGACCTCAGGTGTCCCAGGGAGAATTGTCACATGTGCAGGACCCTGCTGGAGCATGCTGGGGGCAGCAGTACTAGCTCCTGAAGGGTATGGTGGAGACCCAAGTAAAGCAAAGTCTTGAGAGAACCACTCTTGACCCCAAACCTAGAGCCCCAAAATCACTATATGAGAAAAGCAATATTTAGAGCAGTTGAGATACATTACCTTAAAGGGTCGTGATCTTGAGAAAATCACTGCCCATTTCTGGTCTTAGTGTTCTCTTCTGTATAAATGATGGGACTAAAATTGTAAAAATCAGGAAATGACCCAAGATCATGATCCTCCAACTGAAATTTAAGCCTGCAACCTGCCATGCTGGAAGTTGTAACGTAAACAAGGTGCATCTCTCTAGAAAAGCCTTTTTTTTTTTCTAATAATGAGTAATTCAAAAACATTACCCTTCTGTTAAACATAGATATAATTTAGCATAAACTGCAAATATGCATACATTTTAAAGATAAAACACAAAGCTTCCAAAACACATCTGGCTTGCAATGCATGATTGGCAGACTTCTGAGATGGTTCTCAATGATCCCTATCTCCTGGTGTTTATATCCTTATGTAATATCCCTCCTAGGGCAGCCCGGGTCGCTCAGTGGTTTAGCGCCGCCTTCAGCCCAGGGTGGGATCCTGGAGACCCAGGATCAAGTCCCACGTCAGGCTCCCTGCATGGAACCTGCTACTACCTCTGCCTGTGTCTCTGCCTCTCTCTCTCTCTCTCTCTGTCTCATGAATAAATAAATAAAATTTTTAAAAAAATCCCTCCTAGACCTAGTGACTTTCCTTTAAAGAATAGAATGCAACAGGAGCAATGGGATATAATTTCTGAGGTTAGATTATAAAACGATGTGGCTTTTTGTGTCTCTCTCCTCACATAGTCATTCTGATGAAGCCAGTTGCCATGTTGTCAGCTGCCCTACTGAGATGTCCACAGGGCAAGGAACAGCCAGGAGGGAGCTGAAGCATTCAGATAGTCATACCACCCACAGCGAAGGGAACCCTGCAAATAACTACATGAATGAGTTAAGAAGCACAACCTTCCACTCCTAATCTTGACATGATTAAAACCCTGGCTCACCAGTTAATTATAAGAGACTAGATAACCTGAGCTAAGAGGTGCCTAGATTCCAGGGCCACAGAAAGTATGAAATAATAAAAATTTGTTACGGACGTAATTGGTAAGGCATCAATGGATAACTAATACATGAAGGGTCACTTTGGGCTGTATCCAGAAATACCTGTTGAAGTAGACTGACCCTGTACCTCTGCCATTAAGAGTGTTTGGTGGAAATGTGTACGAAGCACCCTTAAGAAGATCCACCTTTAATGAGTGGAAGCTGGTGAAGAGCTGTTCCACTATAAGAGTAAACCTTCAGATCTCGGATTTCTAGAATGCCAAGTCCTTTGGGTCAGAGGAATGTGAAGGAAACTAAACTATTCGCCCAAGTGTTCCTGGCTGCTGAATGCTGAGCTGGAAATAACTCTAGGTCTTCCAATACCCAGGTAGAGTTCTACCAAATGACTCTGAGCTCGAATTATATGTTAATATATTTGCATATATATTATTACACTAATTGTTAATATTTTATATGACATATACATATAATTAGAGTCATTATCCTTACTGGAGCCACAAAATTATTTTCTAAACATTTGCCTTCTTACTGCTAGTTTGAGGCATCTGAATGCAAGGTTGTTTCATTTTTTTTTTCTCTTTCTGTTTGTATTCAGTGACTCCTAAAGGACACTATCAAGAATCTTTGGACAATGATCACAGAATGGTGAATTGAAAACATTTCCCAAAGCCCCAAGACATATTTCAACACTCACCTCCAGATACCATTGTTGCATGGCTGCCCAAGATAAGGCTGGTCCTATTTTATAATTCGACTTCACTTCAGGGCAAAGGGAGTGAGGCAGAGCATCATAAACTCAGCCAATGGAATGTGTTAATAAAAGCCCTTGTTCTTCCACCCTAAGGACAAGCTGCAGAGAAATGATACAGTAAATGTGGAGAGACAGTCCCTGCTTTTAGAGAACAATGAGTTGGAAAAGCCAATGCAACCTTCGCGGCGGTTGTAATTGCCAGATGCCCAGAGAGCAGGGAGGGTAGAGAGTCCTCTGTTTTTGTTGCTGCTATGCTTATTGCTGTTTTGCTGCTTTTGTTGCTATTCTTTTAATGTGCCTGTTCACTTGGCATGATGTCCCTCCACCAATCTGGAAATGTCTCAGTAATGGGGAGCCTGATACTCTTTGCTTGTGTGTTTCATCTGTCAGGATGCTCTAGATGATGTTGCAGTAACAAACAATCCCCAAATCCCAACAGGTTAAAACAACAATAATATATTTGTTGTTCACACTAAATTCCCACCATGGATTAGCTGGAGCAGGCTCTGGGTCATTCTCCCTCCAGAGCCCACGCTGTCAAAGCAACCTGCTCGAAACCATTGTAGATTATAGTGGCAGAGGGAAAGATGACATAGCAATTGTGAACTGCTTCTAATGTGTTTTCCCAGAAGTGATACACTAACATTTCATTGGCCAAAGCAAATCACACAGCCAAGCTTGACTGCTGGGGGAAAGAGAGGTAAAATCATAGCTTATGCCCAGGAGGAAAAGAGTTACAATACTTAGAGCAGTCTGAATAAATATCAGGCACACACCTTCAAGTCAATGTCATAGTAGAGCCTAATGAACGGGAATCACATGAACAAATACATCAACATTAAAACTGCAGATTTTATAGAAAGGCTAGGTAGCTTGCAAATTCCCATTCTTTCTGATCAAATGAGATTCTCTCCAGTCTCAAGCATATTTAATGGTGAGAATGCAAACAAAGCAGTTAGGCTTCAGTTTAAGGGTGATCTCTTCTGTACGCTTGGCCCATGTTCCCAGCCTCCTTTCTCATCCCCATCAGGATCTGGGTTTCATCAAGTTTCCTCTGCCTTCTGTGTCTCTAAATACATCCCCAATATGGCACCCTTCTCAGGCATTCATTCTTTTTCATCCATCTTTTCACAATCAGGAATCTTAAGAGTGGTCAGTGTCTACTCCCCCTCACTCTAACCCCACATTCATGGTATGTATAGGTTTTACCCACAAGAGAAGGGGAGGAGGCTAACAAAGGTGAGGGTCTTTGGGATCCTCTTACAATTCTGACTGCCACAGCTAACAAAGAGCCAAATATCAAGAAAGTTCAACTACTGGTGGGAACCATATCCTACTTGCTTAACACCTCTAACTCCATAGAGGTGACAGGATAATGCCCATCAAATGAAAAAGTGAATGAATTCCAGAGACCTCTGGATAATCTTCTCTACAGCTACTTCTAACCCTAACAGGTACTACCATCATGGATGTCCTGATTATCTGAAGCATCACAAAGCAATGCTTCTCTCTTCCTTGCCCTCAGAATAGAGTAATGCATGGGCAACAAAAACTGGTGCAGGTAAACCAGATGGCCAAGATTCAAATCCTGCCTTTTCCTTTTACTGTTTTGGGATACTACCCACACCTCTGTCAAGCTAAGCCTCCTTCTATAAGGATATTACTAATGGCTGCCTCACAAAGTTCTCACAAGGATCAACTATAATATGTGGAGCACACACCTTGGCACACACCAAGTGGACAGCAAGTGTCGGTTATTATTGGCATCCCTTCAACCTTCTCCTTTATGCCATCAACATTTCTCTCCTTTTTCTCTTTCTTCTCTGTCTAGTGTTCTCCTTTCATAGAGGCAGCCAGAAACCTGTTTCATTTGCCAAAGTACTGATACTAGCAAAACAAAAAACATCCTAAGCAAGGTACCTGAGTGTCTCATTCAATTGAGCATCCGACTCTTAATTTCGGCTCAGGTTGTGATCTCGGGGTTGTCGGATGGAGCCCTGCATTGGGCTCCATGCTCTTCATGGAATCTGCTTCTCTCTCTCTCTCCCTCTGCCCTTCTCTTCACTCTCTTCCTCTCAATATAAATAAATAAATCTTTCAAAAAAGAAAAAACAACCTTAGCTAATACCCACCCCCAAGAGGTGACGTAATTAATCAATGTTCCCCTCTCCCACCTCCTGCCTGGATCTGGACATGGACCACAGGGCAGAAAGTTGAGAGTTTAAAACAAGGGGTCTGAATATTCTTTTTTTTCTCTGTTTGAATACATTGATGTGAACGGAAAAGTCCTAAAGAGAGGCTAAAGGTCTAGAAAAGAAAAACACAGATGGCTTATTAGAAATGGCTTTTCCATTAACCATCTGTGTGACCTTGGGCACGTTGCATTTCACTACCGCAGACCTGCGTGCCCTCCTTGCGAAAAGAGTAGCTCAGCTCGTGAGATCTGACTTCCCGCACTGACACTCTGACATTTCTGATCTGAGAACAGCACTGCAATCAGCCACAGCCTCCTGTGCAGAAGTCAAGGACACACCGTGCTGATGGCTGGAGCAGGCTCAGCTCATTCATTTAACCAGCCTGGGGTTGCTGGCAGAGGAATATAGAGCCTCAGTGAGATAAGGCTGAACGTCAGGGGACAGGAAGGCAGCAGAAATGGCAACTCGTGTCAATACTCTGTAGGTCTGTGTATTACATTGAATGTTACAAAGCGTTTCCAGGTTTACTGTCAATATGGATTTCACAAACAATTCCACGGTTAGGCAGGGTGGTTATTTTTATCTACATTTGTGCACGGCCTTAGGTCCAAGTTTTGCATAAGATGAGAAAACAAGGCCTAAACTCAGATGTAGCGTGGTAAACAAATTACAAAGATTTCAGGTCTACAGTTCTAGATTTATGTCTATTGTCCTGGCCTTGGAACATGGCCAGTAACAGATTCTCCACTCTGAACTTTGTACTTTCCCCACATGTAAAAAAGGAATAGCAATAATAATAATGACTCAAATGGCAGAGAGTAGCTTGCAAGCTGACATCAGATCTTATATATGATGTAATGTAACAAACTGTAAGATGTGCGTTTGTCTGGTTGTGTTGCGTTGTTCTGGCACCTGGGCTGACCATGCTACCCACTCTTCTTACTGGGAGGTGAGCAAAATAATTTACATAATATGTGGAACAGATTCGCATTCCTGGGGCTATTCTTCCATCTAGGCCTTTCCATGTGTTACAGCACCTGCTTTCTATGCCCTTGTCATTCTTTTTCCCAAAAAAATGTCCATTTTTTAAAAGCTATCAAAAACTTCAACCTCCCCAAGGACCCTTCTGGTGATTACACCCTGCTGATTCAGCCACTGACCCCTACTCTGAGCTCAGAATTGGCTGGCCCTCTCAAGCTGGCCGGTTGGGCACCTACTTGTTCTTGGCAGATCACCAGAGGCAGGAAGAACACAGAATTTGTGCAGATAATTTGCCATCCCAGCTCAGCTGGGAGACTCTGAGGAAGTCACTGGATCCATGTTTCCTTATCTGCATGTTTGAGAAAACAATCCTTGTCCTTCAACCCCACAGATTTCCAAACATCAAGAAAGGAGAGGTTGGAACATGCTCTATTATCTACATATTTTTGGAGAGATAATCCTCACTCTGATCATCTAAATATTACAATTTTATTTAGCTTTTTGTTAAAATCATAGCTAAAAACTCCCATATGAAAATGATCCCTGACTCAATGAACTTTCATGTTGCTTTTTAAAGACAGATGAAAGTAAGAAATATTTTCTCAAGACCCACTGAAAGCCAGGTGATGCATTAATTGTATCTGTGTGCTTCCTGCATTTTATTCCCACCAACAGGCCTCTAGGAGAATACTCCTGTCCCCTCACAGGGTGTGAGCAGCTCCTCCGGGTTCCTGCTGGAGGTGGCGGTACTTCCAGTTCTGCCAGTGACAGGTATGCACAGAAGGAGGAGAGGCAGGCTGGGAGCAGAGCCTGTGGGAGGTGCCTGCCGACGCACAGGTGGCACTGCCCAAACAGAACTAGAACTTCAGGTCTGCGCCCAGAAGGGGTCTTGGCTGTGTCTGGACACTTGTGGCTCATCTGTGAAGATGAAATGGAGGTGGAATGTGTGAATATGTTCAACCAGGGAAAGCGAATAGACTGAAATGTGGAAACCACGATGGGAAACAATTTAAACACAGGCTGTCGAAGAGGGCAGGATGGGGATGCCTGGGAAGGGGCCAAGAAGCCAGGGAATCATGGTGGCACGCTGCTGCAGAATTCAGAAGATGAGAGAATTTCCAACTGGAGCAAATGTCCAACAATGCTTGTGATTGTTTCATCTTTGTAACACAGGGATGGAGAAGGGCCCGGTGAGTTTGGCAGGCCGTTCTTTGTTACCACGGGGAGGCAGGGGGAGGAGGGGAGGAAGCCCCCTCCCTCTCCTCTCAGGGTGACTGGGAAAAGGACAATGCTGACAGCTCAATGTGAGAGTGAAGACAGATGAGTGACAATGGGGGAGGATGGCAGCTCCAGGGAGAGATTCAGGCACATGAAATGGCCGGTAAACTGACAGAAAACTAGTGGTTGTTTACTGAGGAACCAGTGATTGGTTCATTAACTTGGGGCTCCTGCCATCTTCCACGCTGCAGAAATGTAGTCCCATCAGGCCCCCAAAGCTAGAGAGACACGTGGGTTAGCTAGAGGACCCCCTGCACTGGCAAGTAACATAAGAAAGGCATCCCACATTCCTGATCTCTCTCTCACACACACACAACAAACATGCACAACACGTGCCACACACATAAATATTTACATAGCACACATCACCTGTACATCATACACATGAAACATCCAATATGTGTCATGCTCATAACACTCACCACCCAACATGCACTACAGACTACACAGATGCATGGCACACGTGTACAAACATACACTGCACACACAACACACTTAAACACATAGGTAACACACATCACATTTACGTCACACACATCATGCAAATAACAGAGCACACATCACATACACAACATGCACAGCACATGTAAATGCTCGCCACACGTACAAACATATGATACACATGTACGTGTACACAGCGCATGCATTATGCACTCAACACAACATGTATTTACACATGTATAACACACTCCTGTAACACACACATACACACAGCAGAGCTGAGTTGCCTAGCAACCCAAGACTGTACACACCACAGGCCCGTGACTGGCATGGGATCGGGGGAAGAGAAGCAGGTGTGCCAGTCCTCAAAGAGCTACAGGATCAAATATTTAACCAAGTAGAGAGGAGAAGAAAAAGAAACCAAAGGAGTAGGGCAGCAGAACAAGACGTGGCCTCCTCCACCCCATGGATGCAAGCCACACGCCTCCTTTGCGCACAGCAACTGTGAGCTTCTGACCTCACCCTCAGATACGCAGCCCCTGAGTCCGAGCAGGCTGAGGCTGCTTTGAAGGACAGAACCACCCCCTCCTCCTTTTTTTTTCTTTTGCCTGGCAATGAATGAGTGGTCTCTTTCTTTGAAACCCACAGACACCACCTCCGAGTGGTTCTTTGAAATGCTGAAGGCAGAAAAAGTGCAGCAGAGGGACTGCAGATGCCCTTCTGCTGATGGAAAGAGAGGCTCTGAGAATGGACCCAACCTGAGCTAGGAAAAGTGAGGTTTTCTATCTCAACAGGCATCTTCATCTCACATTAAGATGAGATGACCCAGGCTGCAAAGGTGTTTTTTTTTTACGACCGATTCCTTTATGTAGGAAGAATCCCAGCCAAGCGTGACTGTTCTTCATTTCCTTTCTTTTCCATTCCTTTTCTTTTCATTTCTTTCTTTTCCTGCCTCCAGTGACAATGAATGGGATTCAGGAAGAAAGCTACCCTTCTTCAACGTTTTTCTCTTATCTCCTATTTATCTAGGAGGTAGAGAATTCCAGAAAGTACCTCCAGGCTCTCAGCAGGGATATTCTGGTTCCACTTCTTCACTGCTCTCCCTCACTCTCCAAGGTCTCTTCTGACAGTGCCACGCTGCATGCTGAGCTGTCATAGAATGTTCTGAAGCTGTGCAAAATGAACAGACAAAAAAAATTTCTCTTAGCCTCCCTAAATTAGTCATTGTCTCCAGCAGGGATATTCATTCCCTCTCACTTTTCTTGTCTGGCTCCTTTTTCTTCTTCTTTTTTTTTTTTTTTTTTTTTTTTTCTTGGTGGTTATTCTGATGTGAGCTCAGTATACACATCCACCTCAGAAAGGCCCCAGGATGCCAGGAAAGATCCTACCAGCTCACCCTCTCATCATGCTCCTCCTGAGATGGAGGCTTGCCATTGTCTGGATGGCTGCAGAACGCCTCGTCTTACACGTCTGTCTCCCTCTGTGTGTCCGTGTGATCACATCCCAATAACGTACAATGATGAGTCCCAAATGACACAAAATTAGAGTCACAATGCCCTCAGCTGTCATCTTCCAGTAGGCTGGGCCAGTGACTGTCTCAGGGTCTGCCCTGAGCTCAAAGAATTGGCTCAAAGTTCATCCATTTTTGAACAGACATTTACTGAGCAATGCTTCTTCGAGCTGTGTTCCCAGGTGATTCTTGCTTAAGATCCAGGTGCAAATATTAACAACATTGGTTTCACTCTCAAGGTCATAGTGAGTTTGCAGGTAAGTGTCCTGGCCACTCTACTGCAATGAGACTTAATGAGGCACTGTAGATACAAGGATGCAAAGAATAGGGTCCGTGTCTTGGAGGAACTCTGCATCCTGAAAGGCAAGCAAATAGACAATTATAGTAAGACACAAGAACTAGGATAAAGGCATGGATAGAGTCAAGTGTCTGTGTCCCTGTTTCCAACATAGTGCCCAGAACAATAAGAGGTGAGACACATCTTGTTGTTGCTGTTTCATTTCCAACAATGGCAGCGTTCTGTAGATAACATGTTCCCAGTAATGATCTACTCTTTCATCTCTTGCTGTCTTCCTCTCTTGCAGAACTCTGGAGTCTCCTGAACACATATACTCAAGGAGGTGGTCAAAAGAGTGGGTGACAATCAAAGGTAATGATCACCCATTCTGCTGTGCCCCTCCTCAACCCCTGCAACAAAATTATAGGGACTGATGTTGCCACCCCTCCTCACACATTCTCTGCCTTTCTCTCTTGTTAGATCCAGGATGCTCTTTGGAAAGTTCTTTTGGCTGGATCTAAACGGTTTCCCTCCTTGTGGCCCTTTTTCCCAATTTTTGCTCCTGCTGGTTTGACTATGCTAACACAGACTATGCTAACAAGTGCTCAGGATGACTGCTGCTAGATTATCTAAACAGGGTCAACCTGGTGCTAGAATTTGACCTAATGGCTCCTGTTACCCCTGGGAATGCTGATTCTTGCCAACTTCACTGACTATGGTCTCATCCTTCAGTGGTCACTCATGAGGCCCTTGCTGAGGTGAGAGGAACAGGCTCTCCCCCCACCTCAACTACAGCTCTTCTTTTTTTTTTAAGATTTTATTTATTTATTCATGAGAGACACACAGAGAGAGGCAGAATCACAGGTAGAAGGAGAAATAGGCTCCCTGTGGGGAGCCTGATGTGGGATTCGATCCTAATACCACGGGATCACAGCCTGAACTGAAGGTAGACACTCAATCATCACTGAGCCACCCAGGCACCCAACTACAGCTCTTCTTATCCCCTGAAGAGCATGATTTTGCCTACCATTTTCTTATAAGATTCTCTTCTCTGGCACTTCTCGCATGACTCCCACCAATGAATCACACAAGCTGGGAGTTTCCATGTGAGTAATAATGCAGCCTCCATCCACAACTGTTCAGTGTTCCTGGGCTTATTGTGTGTGTGTTTGATTTTTGTCAACTTTTTAATTAAAATGTCACCACAAATTTAAGAGAGAAAGAAAGGGCAGAGGAGAGGCCAGGATGAGAGAGGCATGTCAGGATGTATCAAGCTCTGTAAGCAGTTCCTCCATTTCTTTCTCCTCCAAGTGTTCTGAATTTCTGACATTTCTATATTTTTAGTAGCTTCAGATTCTGAAGTTTATGGGTTGCAGAGCGTGAGGCACTGCCTTGCCAAGTGGCAAGGATATAAAAACAAATGATAAACAGAAAAGTTAACTGAACAAGCACAATGCTGCAAGATAAAGACTGAGAGGACAGGAGGGGTGTTGGAGAACCCTGGGGACAAGGCTGTGCTGAACGGGGATGGAGGCAGGACGGGATATAATCATCTCTCTTAGCTCTTCCATGCTTGTCTCCTGAGACATCTGGTCTCCTAAGATCCCAGCTTCTTCCATGGGAAGGCCGATGTTTTCTTTTTCTGCTACACTTGCCCACTTTCCACAAGATGCTTAGCACTCTGTGAGAGGAAATGGAATCACCTAAAAAGGTCCAAAACTGGCAGACCCTTGCCCCCAGATCTGCAGGCAAATCTCCGTGTGACCTAGAAGAATCATTTAGCTCCCATTTTCTTCAGCTGTAAAATAAGTGTGACCCATAATCACCAAACTACAGACTAGCCTTAAAACTCTGTGAGTCCATAATCCTGACCCTTGGATCAAGTTAGAGAAGAAACTCTAAAGACTTGATCATGTGTGTGCAGAAGTTGTTTCAAGGGGTGAACTTGGACCTCATTTTTTCTCTATACAAATCAAGGACATTAGAATAGTTGATTGTTTCATTCTCTTGCATTTCTCTCTAAAATGCAAGAAGTATATGAATCAAAATGCTGAGCTTTCATCCTCAAAGATCAAGCCCCAAATGGCACTTTATCAGGGCTCAATATAAAAAGGAGGAATAGACCTTCTCCACATATAATTCACTGGCCCGTTGATAAGAACCTGTATTTTCAATGGGTTCATTTTTATCTCAGCCATAAAATCTCAATCCTGTCTCAAACATGATATTTTCCCTTTCAATATAAGAGGCAATTTATTTTATTGTTACTTGAAACTAAAGGAATCCAATAAACTGGTTTGGAGCCAAAGAAGACCATAATGACAAAATGATTGATCTTTTTATAATGCATTGCATTGCTATCCTTAAATTGGAGAAATGCAATATAGAAGATATTCATTTATACCACCGGCTGGTATTTATTTCTGTAATAGAATGCAACACTCCTTTGTATTTATTAAGGGCCTGTCACCACTAGAAATACAAAGTAAAAGGGCCTCACTGTGAATTCTCAAGCACAGTCAAATATTGGTTGTTATGCCCCACTGACGTCAAAGATCTATATGGGAGTCTGAGGTAGAAATACCCACTCTATTGCAGAGTGAGAAAAATGCAAGTGTTGTATGCAGGATCTGTTGTTAGAAGTGAAGGCTATGGAAACAGATACTAATCAACAGGACAAAGGAAAAAAATATTTTAAAACAACTGAAGTTGTTCAAAGATAGGAAATGACAAAAGGACATTAACCTTAGAGGTAAGGTTCTGGGCTGGATGCATTGCATACCACCTTCCTGAGCCTCCAAGCTCCCTCTGAGATATATCTTATTACTTCATCACACAGATGAAAAGTCAGGGGTTCAAGAAAGGTAAACTCTTCTCTTTGGGCCATATTTGAGCCAAGACTTGAAATGCATTTTAACTAATTCCAAAGCCCATCCATTTTCACTGTATCACATTGCATCTTCATGACATAAGTATGTTCTCATAAATTGTTTCATGGACAAAGAAGGCCAGCTGATAACAACATACTGAATGGCGAATATTTATTTTATAAATGTCTACAATCTTTTGTCAAGAATAGTCTTGACTGAAGTTGTACTTGAACTGTACGAGGTCTTCGGGAATGCATCTCTCCTGAATATTCTATACTAACCAGAGGCAGGGGGTGTGATAATTGAGAATTGTCACAAGGTTTTATCAATTCTGAGGATGGATAGCTTATCATAGAAGACTGCTGAAGGAATAGGAAGGCAGAGGAAGATCTAGTCTCTGTACCATGTGTTGTCCACTATTCCAAATCTCTGCTCAGATTCAGTTAAGACTCTATGATTCTCAAACTTTTCCCCGTCACCTACAAACCTTCCCTGTCCCTGTTTCCCAATTCTGGGGACACTTCTGATTTTCCCACAAGTGGTCATACTTTTCTTGAATCTTCGCTGTGAGTAACAGCTCACCACATCCCACATTTGCTCCCTAAATTTTGAACAATCACATGATGACCCATTTCATCTTTGTACAGCTCTGACTCTCAAAAAAATGTTTCCATATACTCATCTCAATTGTCTCTTTTATAACTTCCACCTTTTGGTTCTGTCATTTTGGGTCAAATAGAACAAATTCGCATAATCTTGTAAAGTACTTCAGAAAAAGGCATACCACCTTCAGTGTGTGACGGTGAAGATGGTGATCATGTTGTCAGAAGTCACAGGTCCACTCTTAGTTTTGCTTCTCACTTGTGCTTTGAGTATTTGATCATGAGTAGGTTACTTCATCTCTTAAACCCTCCACTCTAAACTTCACATTAACCCACTGAAAAATGAGTGAATTGTATGTGATGAGTTTCTAAAATTTCACCCACCTTGAATTCTAAGTGATTTTCTAATCCCTCAGAATAAAGAGTGATAGTGACTCCATGTCCTTCTCTCCAACTGGCCTCCCACAATTTCATGGGTTGAGGAGGGGGGAGGGGAGAGTTCAGTTCTGGTATATTTCTCCCCACATAAACCGAAAATATTCCTACCAAATCCCTTATCATCTCACTTTCACTATCTGATCTCAAGAATCTGAGGCAATGAAATCTCTCCTCCCATATTTTCAAATATACATTTCTAGCTGCGCTAAACACTAAATACACATCATCACCGCCTACATCACCATTACCACTACCATTACTACCAACAACCTGGGCCTGCACCTCTCACTAATAGTTCTAAATATTTGCCCAGCCCATCAGAGTCCCTTCCAAAGATTAATCCTTCAGTGAACTTTATATTTAAAAATATTTTGCTTATCATGCAAAATGTAAGAATACACATTTTAGGTAATAATACTTAACTTCTTGATAATTGTACTAATAAATGGCCCATGTCACCCTGCCTTTTGGAAATTCTGATATTCCAGAAGGTTGTACATATCTGTAAATCGCTCTAGTTCCAAGCACAAGCTAGGCAACCATTATATGAATTAACACTTCTTACTTGCTGATTGCTGTAGGACTTTTTGATGCATTTAGTGGTTAGCCAGCCTTCACCCATTCCTTTACTGATGGTTAAGGGGGATGAGGACCCCTGATGGAGAGCTTCTTTTCAAAGCCCTCCATACTCCCATTGAGTTCCAATCTTACAATAACTTTATCTTATGAAAGCTTGGATTTAAACCACTAAAACAAATCACAGGTGGGCTTGGGAGAGGGTAGGGAGAGGTGAGGCAATTACTCATCCTTGATAGAGACTAAGAAGGACAAACCATTCAGTACAGTTTTTGCTCCATGGAGTGGATGACTCTGGGATGCCAAATCAGGAGAATACATTTTTCCTAATTGTCCAAAAATGCAGAAAGCTGATTTCACTCCCATGAAACACCAAGGTTTCTTGGTGGAAGGATCTACAATTTGCAGAGGGAAATGGTTTTCTTCTGTCCTGTGCTGCCCGACTTCTGGAGACAGTTGCTGAAGCCTGATTCTTCTTGTTTGAGGGTCAGCTTGGTTTTCTCAAAACCCAAACTCTCAGGTACTGCATTGCCCAAAGAAACTTGCTCCTCAAAACTGTTGACTTATACTCTCCTTGCCTTTCATGTTTATTTGAAATAGAATTCAACTTCCATTCACAATTGTGCTGATTTTTTAAAATTTACTTTTGTGTGATGAAAGAGATTATTTTTTTTTCTTCTCATCCATTATATGATGGCTGGGATGTCCCTGGGATTTGTTCTGGTAAGTATGTTTCAGATTAATCAATAAAGCACCCAATTTTGATAAGTGAGAATCACACTTGGAATTTTACCGAATATTCCTACAGTGCATATATAATAATTTAAGATAACTACCGCCTCCTGGGGCACCTGAGTGACTCAGCCAGTTGGGTGTCCAACTCTTGATTTCAGCTCAGGTCATGATCTCAGAATCATGAGACTGAGCTCTGCATCAGACTCTGTGCTGGGCATGGAGCCTGTCTAGAACTCTCTCTCTCTTTCTCTCTCTCTTCTCTCCCCTTCCTACCCCCCAACCCCTAGCTCTCTTTCTTTCTCAAATAACAAATAAAAGATAACCACCACCTCTTTACATATTATGGTGATAGATCTCTTTTCTTTTTTTCCCTCTTCCCCCAAAATGGGCTCATGGTCTAAGCTGGGAAAATAATAACACCTCACTTGTCAGGTAACAAGAATTAGTCTGTGGAGTAGTCCCAAGTCAAGCCAATTACATTTCTCCTATGATAAGGAAGGAGTTCTTTCCTTTCAGGTAGTGAAGATGGGAGAAATTTCCAGAAACTTCTAGAAGTTGGGAACCCTTCCTTGTGGAAAAGACAGTCTTCAAGAGGATAGATTGAAGCTAGATGAGACAGAAGCAAAGGTAAGTGTAGAGGAAAGATCTGTCATTATAGCCATTAGCCACAACCTGGCCTTTCCCACTACAGAGGTCAATAAATGGCCCTATTTGTTTCAACTGTTTTAAGTTTGGGTTCTCTCTCTTGCTACTAAAGAGAGTACTGAATACAATAGATCATGGACAAGTTCTTGATACAAACAAAGGGTACGACTGTTGCTGACAGAGGCTAGTCACAGCAGCTTGGAAAGGAGTCCAACAGTCTGAAGTCTACTGTCTTTCCTCTTTCCTGCTGTTGGAGGTTCATCATACCACCTAACCTCTCAGAACCACATCTTCCTGGGCAGAAAAACACAAATCAGTATCACTCTGTATTGCTCATGCCTTCTTATTTTCTGTATTTTTTGATGATTTATGAGGCCCTTGAGGCCCTCCTGACTATAGAGTGACCACCCCTCTCAGGGTTAGCCAGTTCCTAGAGACAGTAAAGGTCTTTCCTGGGAGCATGTTTTCAATATGTGAGCCTATAATTCCAGAGTGTATGCACCCAATTTCCTCCTCTCTAGAGATCTCACCTCCAGGCCCATGTCCTGTTCACCCCAAGGCCAAGTACCCGATGACCAGAATAACTCTGATGCCCCAGAGTGTCCTGAATTATTCAATCTAGCCAATCCTAAATCTGCTCACTCTGCCTTGGTTATTCCTTCCCAAGGAAACCACAGTAAAGGCTCCTGCTCACATTTTCCCCTCAGTCCCTCTGCTTCCTGACCAACCCTAATGTGGTCATGCATGGGCCCCTGTGGCATGGTGTCCTCCTCCTTTTGGGAACCTCGAGTAACAAACTATCTTTCCAATGGCAATTGTCTCCTGGTCTGTGGGCCACACTGTAACTGAATAATAATAAAGCCTATATTTTAAAACACTACTTCCAAAAAAAAAAATAAATAAAAAATAAAAAATAAAAAATAAAACACTACTTCCAAATGTTGGTGAGATGAAGCAGCTCATGTAGTGTTAGGCATGATGAGCCTGGACCATTTGGCCATTCAATAAATGCTAGAAAAGACTCACTTAGTGACAGTTAGGATCTGAGGGCACCGCAAGGGTAACTAAAGCTGCCAAACTTTGAATCCCAATGGTTGATATGCAGTCTTTCCTTGCAAACCTCCAGAAAGTAGATTCTGTGACAAATGTGCACCATTATTTTTTATCTCACTCATTCTATGGACATCCATGAAGCACCCACTCCCTGCTAAAGTGGTGACCAAATCAGATATCATTTCTGTCCTCATGGAGTTTAATCTTATAGATGAAAGATACTGAACAAGAACAAAGCTACAACTGTGATATATACTGTGGACACAAAATAAATACTGCATATGACCATGAAACCTCCTTTAAGCCTGCCTGAGAGGGAAGGGGAAAATAATACTTGTTTAAGATGAATTCTTACACGTCAGGTAACCTATTTTCCTATTTATCTTATATTTCTCTATTATTTAGATGATTATAATACTTCTATAAATAATATCACAGTTATCTAAGTAATGATAACCCAGATATGTTTTAAATACTAATGCCTCAAATGTGTACAGTGTTTTACACTTTACAATTTACTTGCATATATTAACAACCATGCATGTGGAATACACATTTGTGAGGTGCTTTCATCTGGCTTTTCCCTAAAAGCTTTGGCACTCAAGTTGGAGGGAATCAACCCAGAGTGGGTTAGAGCCAAGGCTCTAAGGGCCTCTGACTCTAAATCTGGAATATCTGGAGTTTGGAGGGATTGTGCTGTTGCTGTCATTGAAATAGATGACAAATCATGACATCCTGCTTTCGATGCCTCTGAAGATAAGACAGAGAAGACCTATGGCCCCATGATATCCCCTTTCTCCCTCACATGCTTTAATCTTAGGGATGTTTCACTCCCAGGCCCCATCACAAGCTGAGTCCCCAGGATGGTTTCAGAGTACTACCAAGCTTAGAGTCTCTCCAGCCACAATGGAAGACAATGGGAATTGGGATGACGTAGATGTCCAGGTTGCACAGTCCAGAACCAGCTTCGCTCCAGGAAGGGGAACCAGCAAAATTTGGATGCTGCAGCTACTCTCTTCTGAAAACTAGGGACCTGGAAGATGAGAACTTCTCATTTGCCAAATCAGGTTCCCTTACAGGTTAAGAATTCATGGTGATAAAATGGAACTTTCTGCTTGAAGCAGCACCATTTGAACTGCTGGCCAAAGTGGCAACCAGAAGGGAAATATTGCCCATGAACCAGCAGCCCCCAGACTGCTCAGTCTGAAAGCAACGCAGAATTTCACAGTCACTCTGCACCTAAGGAGCCCTGGGTACCAAGATCCAAACACCCAGGGCTACCATCGACCTGCGTCCCGGGGGTTGATTCTCACTGATTCCATCTTGAAGCATAAGAGTATGTTCACTGAGGGGGGGACTTGACGGGATGAGCACAGGGTGTTTGTTATATGTTGGCAAATTGAACTCCAATTAAAAAAAAAAAAAAAAGAGTGTGTTTATCGCTAAATGATGGAGGCTGACCTGCCGACAGAACAGGGCCCAAGGGATCACAGCTGGAGGAAATGCCTGCAGTTGCTCAGAACAAGAAAACCAGGGCTTTGGAAAATCTTGATAACGAACACATTTTCACACAGGGAGACTTCATGCACATGGAACTCGAGTTATTTGAAAAAAAAAAAAAGTGCTGATATCAAGCCACTTAAGCAATACTTGATGGCACCATGCTTGATTGAAAAATAAAATACGGTGTCTCCCGTGGGCACACTGTGCTGACTTCACAAAATTGCTGCAGCTGGAAGTCCAGGGAGCCTTGCCGCTCAGTGATGGGCGAATCTCTGGAGGTTTAGAGTTCAAGTTCAGTTCGGGTAATAGCTTAGCTGCTTTTATGTTTCTAGAAGCTTAATAGAGTCTGGGGGAGGAAGAAAAGGGTTGGGAAAAGGGAATTGCTTTGATCAGCTAATTGCAAATGCACAGATCAGAAGAACAGGAAGGACGGCTGGGGAGGCATGATCTCAGCCCAGACATGGCATATGGGGAGTACCAGGAGGACAAACCCTCAGCTGCATCAGGTGACACTGGGAAAGAAAAGGTGTCTCTTCTCTTGTTTCTTATTCTGAGGTCTTGAGTTAACTCAGAAAAATGAAGGTCTTGTGTATAGTTTTTTTTGATCCACCCACATCAGCTATAAATGTGCTCATCATTTCTGCCTGCACAGTACTGAGCTGATTTGTCTAGAATAGTATTGGCTTATGATGCTGAATCATTCATCAACTCAACAAGCATATGTTTTAAGATCCACCATGGTAGGTCCATATGCATAGTTGTGAAGTAAGTGAGAGGGTCAGAATTTGAACCTCAAACAGTCTGGTTCTAGAGCCAGCCTCTGGAACACCAACAATGCACCTGGACAGTGATATTTCCCAGGGACCTGGGGCAGGTTATTTCAGGTCCCCGCTGGTAAAATGGAGGTCATAATAACACCTACTTCATAGGGTTGCCAAGAGGATGAAAATCAGGTAATATATGTAAAGCGCTTAGAATAGTGCCAAGCACATAATCAGGGCTACATTAGTGGGGAAAACAGACACTAATCAAATAATCACCAAGGAAATGGATAATTATAGAAACTGTGATGTGTGTTATGAAAGAAAGGTATGTGGGTCAATGAGTCCTGGATGAATCCAGGGACGGAGGGAGAATCAAAGGTTATTCAAAAGTGGTGATATTGGAAGGGAGAGATCCAGTTGAGTGAGACCTTACTGGAAGCAAAGATTTGGGAGAGAATCCCAAGCTGTTCCTCAATGATCTACTTTCCAATAGAACAGTGATGGGCAACATTTTTCTGTGAAGGGCCAGACCACATGGCTGTGAAGGCTTTGTTGCAACTCCTCAACTCTGCTGTTGTAGTGCAGAAGTGACTACAGGCAATAGGGATTGCCAACCCCTTTACTGAACTGTATGCTTGCCCAGGGCATAGACCTTGTCTTAACCACCTTTGTAGCCACAGTCCCTGAAATTTCCAAGGTGCTCAACAAATGCTTGTTGAAGGAATAAGAGTATACAAGTAATGCAGTATCTACTCAGGAAAACACCTTCACCCTAGGATTCTGTTAAGTATCTAAGAGGGATCAAGATACAGTATAACTCATAGGGCAGAGGTGGCATAGTCAGTTAAGTATCTGATCTTGTTTCAGTTCAGATAGTGATCTCAGTGAGATTATGCCTCACCCTAGGCTCCTCCTAGGGATCCTGGCTCAGCTCGGAGCCTGCCGAAGACTCTCTTTCCCTTTCCCTCTGCCTCTGGCTCCTCAAATAAATAAATCTTTACAAAAAAGATACATCATAACTCAAACCTCACCTATTAGAGAACATTTTCCCTGGTAAACCTACCCTGCAGTGTTCACTTTAAATGAATCTTCTCTGTAAGAGCCCCATCTCCAAATACATTCACATTCTGAGATACTAGAGGTAAAGGCTTCAACATATGAATTTGGTGAGAACACGTTTCAGCTGGTAACATGAAAAAAACAAATGGAACTCTAGACATAGTATGTGTCACAGCCTAGTTTTAAGCCCAGGACTCTGATGAAAGCCATGCTCTTTGGCAGGACAGCACATTTGTCCAGTCCACGAGTGCTCCCAGTAGAGACTCCATCCCTCCAACCTTGACTCCCTGAACCACATCTGTGCAGTTTTTCCTGAGTAGCAGCCCCAGGCTCCAGCTGCCACCCCACAGCTACTCTCCCCGGGCCTCAGTGCAGAAGCTCCTGCTGGACAAATCTCCCAGAGTGTTCTGCAATAGGCAGGTCTTTGGGTATGATTTTTCTGTGCTTATGCTGTCCTTCTGGGGGGAAAAAAATCATGTCCTCCGGGACAGCCTGTTCATCTAGTTGTCCCAGCAACATCATGCCTAGAGCCTTTGGAGCCTTTCAAACAACTCATATAAAAGGTTTCTTAGTTGCATTAGGGAACCAGGCTCTTTATTTTTTTTCTTCAGTCACTTCTGAGTCATATGTCTATTGCTGTGCTTTGTTCCCTCTTCTCATATCTTGGAGCAGGAAACAGCTCCTCCAGGTGTCCCTTAGCGCAAGATGAGCTGATTCTACCCCAGAAATGGATGTTAATGTGTTCCTTTCTTCCCCAACCCTGTGACCCCTGATCTCAATAGACCTTCAGCTGTTGGTGACTTCCAGCTGACTCTCCTACAGTGTCCACCCATCCAAACTGTCCTCCACTCAAGTCATCAGAATAATTGATTTGCAACTAGAATCTCTCCATATGATCCCCACGTCTGATAGTGCTCATGTTATTGAGGATGTGAGAATTATTCCTCCCCGCATGGACTCAATTCCTCTGCTCTCCTGCCTCATAGTCCACTTACACACCCATAGTCAGGAGCTTCTTACCACAATTGTTCTACCCTAGAGTTGCTCACCTCCACACCTTACTCACCTTGCTTCCTCTGTCTGTGATGCATTTGCTTATATCCTTTCAGTCTATAGACCCAGTTTGTCACCAGCTCTTAAGGGAGCCTTCCTTGGTCCTTCCCTTACTGGGTTAGGTCCTGTCTCCCACCATAATTCCCTATTTCATACCTCTGTCGTCTAGTCACTAGATTGGCTTGTATATCCCTGCCATGTGTCCATCTTCCTGACAAGACCATGAGCTTCTCAAGAACAGAAGTTGAGAGTCACTGTTAAAGTCCTAGTGCTCAGCCTCCTGAGCATCCCTTAAACAAAGTAGATGCTCTGCCAATATTGAACTGAGCTCCTGGTTTTCAAGCCTTCACCCTATGTCCCCAGCCCATAAACACAGATGATATTGGCCTGAAAACCACCACACCCTCTCAGCAGTCTTTAAACCAAGATTAGCAAGGAAGTTGGCAGGAGTCCCAAATGCCTCTTCATTTGTCATATCTGTTGGCTCAGGGGCACAAATGCAAATCAAATCTTAAGAACAACTCAAAGTAGTTCATCATTCCCCAAGGTAAGCATGTAAATTAGGCTCAACTAATGTCTCTGGGTTTTGCCAACCATGGAATTATGTTGAAAAGACAGAGAAGGATATACAACTCTGCCTGCATCTTGCCTCCATTGAGAAGCCTCACACCTCAATCTACCCTTAACCCATATCATCTCTATTTCCTGATCTTTGGCTTAGACTCACTTGAAAAATAAAGTGGAAATTTATTGCCCAAATGCAGCTTGGGTGGAGACCTTATTCTCACCCTCTATGTGAAACTCTGAGCTATAAAAATGGAAGACTCTTCTAGACAGAAATGTACTATGAAAATTCACCTCTGCTGAGCGTGTCCAAATTATGACCATAAAAGAGTGAGACATCCCTTTTTTAGCCAGATCAACCTTGTTATCCTGATATTCCAGCCTCCCCTTGCTTCCCTAGGAATGTGATTTTCTTTTTACATAGGAAATATGGACTTTGAAAGTGGAAAGAGAATGCATGTTGCTTCTCAAGCACCTGTGCAAATAAGATTTGCTTCTCTGGAAGGCAGAAAAGTCCCCAAATAACTGCAGCAAAGGTGTTTCCAAAGAAGATTCTCACAATAGAATGAACATTTGTGTCCTCCCAGTTTATATGTTGAAATACTCACCACCAATGTGATGGTATTTAAAGGCAGGTTTTTTTGGTAGATGATCGGGTCATGAGGGTGGAGCCCTCATGAATAAGATTAGTGCTTTATAAAGAGACATCAGAGATCACTGTCAGCTCTCCTCCATGAGGGGGTACAATATGAAGCTGGGAGTCTGCAACCCTTAGAAGGGATCTCACGGGAACCTGAACATGCTGATGCCTTGCTCTCAGACTTGCAGCCTCCAGAACTATGAGAAATAAAATTCTGTTCATAAGCTGCCTATTCTGTTGCACTTTTGATACAACAGCCAGAGATGCCCAAAGATAGTTCTGGATGCCAGAGGTTCTCTGAGCTGTCTAGCACCCCAGGGAAATGCCTAATCACCTCAGATGTCTGGGTGTACATGGAGTGGGAAAATCACCTCATCACGGTAGGCACCAGCTCTCCAACTTGCAAGCAGTCTTGGACTCTGATAGCAATGCTGGAGCTGGGGGATGGGTCCGCCTTCAGGGCACAGCTATGACATCAACCTGGCCCTGGGAAAGTCACTTTCTTCCTTGAGCTTCACCTTTCTCACCTCTAAATAGTAAGGTTTATACTCAATGCTAGTCCACATTTTTATCAGAGGGAGGTTTTTTGGGGGGAGGAGGGAAGGGACACAATATCATAGATTTGTTTGGGAATCAGAATAAACTGTACACTCAAGAAAAATGCCCATTCTGCACACAATATCACTGGGGAACAAATTTCCTAAACCCATACATCAATCCCACGGCTACGCCTGGAATCTAGGCACAGAATCACCATCTGGCAGTAAAATTCTGTGACTTGGGGGTGGAGGGGGGTAGATGTTGCAGAATTCAGCAATAACAGCAATGAATGAAACCTCAGAAGTCTGCAACACCATCCCATTTTTCAAAAGTCTCTGATTTCTGAGCAGGATGACTGGCCTTCATTTGCATGCAATTTCCAAATATGTTTCATGGTATAAATTCTGAGTGACTTGAAGGATAGTAAACTTCCGTGTCTGCCTGTCCTTCTCCATAGGTCATTATAACGTTCCACATGTTCTCTAGGCACCCCTCCCCTGCTCTGGGTGCTACAGTGCAGGGGGTGGGGGAGGGGCAGGGGGTGTTGGATGGGGCAGAAAGACCAGTCCCACTTCTTCCTGAAAGCTCTCCAGACCTCACCCTCATCCACCTGCCCTCCTCCCCATCCCCATTACTATTCAATGTCTGCTAAGCAGATATAGTCCCACTTTTAAAATTTTATTCATTTTACTTATATCTTACCTCCTTCTGAAAACATATTGGGAGTTACTTTAAAGATTTGAGAAAATCCTAAATATAGTCTAAACATTGAAAAGCAAACTCAAGATTAAGAAAGATGGAGAGGGAAACATTTGAACCACAAGTGTCAATAATGTTGCTTTAATTATGTGTCAGATTTGGCTTTGCAATTCCTTGAAGCAGGACATGAAAGAAAAATCTAGCATCGTCTTTTATAAGAAAAACAGAAATGAACTAATTCCTCATGGGACGAAATTACATTTTTTATCCTGCTACTAAATTCTAAAAGAGATTTCTCATGTGAGCCCTTTTGAAAATAACAGCATAGCATAATAGGCATCCTTGTTGGAATATTAACAATTATATGTACACACATTTCCTGGACTTGTATCAAGTGAGTGACAAGCTGCTGGTTTCTGGGGATCCAAAGAGAAAAGGAGGTCTAGACTTCCATGGGATACATGAATGAGAAGGACTGTAAGCTGACCGATTCCAGGACACGAAGTACAGAGGAGGGACGCGATGATTCCACAGAGGGTGGTACCATTCATTCAGTCTTCACTCATTCGTGAAATATATGTGGACCCCTGGTACTGTCCAAGCATTGCTCAAAGCCCTTAGGATACGTCAGTGAGCAAGATGGACCAAATTCTTGCCCTCTGGGAACTTATCTTACAGTGAGGGAGACAGAAGTAAGTCAATTAACATGTGTGTATCCATGGGGCCAATGATAAAAAATCAGGATAAAGCAAGCAAGAGGAAAGAGAAAGGAAAGAAAAAGGAGACCAGAATTGATAATTAAAAAAAAAAATTTTTTTTCCTTTATTTACCTGAGAGAGAGAGACAACAAGCAAGAGGAGGGGCAGAGAGAAGCAGACTCCCCGCTGAGTGCAGAGCCTGACTTGGAGCTCCATCCCAGGATCCTGAGATCATGACCTGAGCTGAAGTCAGACACTCAACGGACTGATCTACCCAGGTTCCCCCAGAATTGCTCTTTTGGCAGTGATGATCAGACAATTCCTCTAAGGGGAATATGTGAACAGAGACTTCGAATGGAAGGAGGGGCAAGGCATGTAGATATCTGAGGAATGAATGTTCCAAGCAAAAAGGTCAGAAGTCGCAAAGACACTGTGATAGGTGGAGCTGTGTCCCCCGACATTTCACGTTGAAACTCTGGCCCCCAGCATATCAGAATGTGACTGTATTCGGAAATGGGGTCTTTAAAAAGAGTGAATTTAAAATGAAGTCATTAGGTTGGGCCCTAATCTGATACAACCAGTGTCCTTTTAAAAGAGGAGATTAGGATACAAACAAAGAGGACAGACCAGGTGAGGACACAGGGAGAGGATACCATCTGCAAGCCAAGGAGAAAGGTCTCTGAGGTAACCAACCTTGCTGACACTTTGATCTTAGACTCCTAGCTTCTAGAAAGGTGAAATAAATAAATAAATAAACCTCCCAGTCTATGGTACTTTGTTCTGGTAGCGCCAGCAAACAAAGATGGGCCTGATGTGGGGATTTATTGGGCATATTTAATGAAGAGGTTGATCTGCACAAAATCAGGCAGTTTTTGAGGGATGAAGCCATGACTTATCTTTGTCTTTCTGTTCTACCATCTTGCACAGGTACACACTGGGTGCTCAGAAATGCTCACTGATGAGGGAATGGAGGAATGAATGAATGAGCAAGTCACAAACAAGGATCCTGGTCTCCACATGCTCACTTCTTGATACCACACTGATGTTTGCCAAAGTTCCATATATTTATCCATTGCATTCTCTAGCTCTCCCTCCTCCCAAGCTCTCTTTGGAGCCCTCAAACCATGGAAGTCTATTGCAAAGGTTCTCCTTCCAGAAGGAAACTGTGAAACCTCACTGTGAAGATACACAATGGGGCCAGGAATTGTTTCACTCATCTGACAGACTTTCCTTGGTCCTCTACTGTTTAGAAGCAAAGATGCCACAGCATCACTATGGTAAGAAACCCACTCGAGAACACAGAATACAGAGAGCAGAGAATTGTGAACCAGCGTGTTTTCCTCCAAAGATCAATCAGGTCCACACCAGCGCATATACTCACCCTCTCTCTCACTTCTCTCTCTCTCTCTCTCTCTCTCTCTCTCTCTCTCTCTCTCACACACACACACACACACACACGGAGAACAAAGTTGCAGCTAAACAAAGAGGACAGTGCTTGCATAGGTCTGGAGTGGCATTCAAGCACCAGATAGCTAGTAGGTGAGAAGGCAGGTCCACCAAGGGCAGAGGGCAGGGCCAGGAGCAAACAAGCAGTCCAAATGCCTTTTGCTACCAGATTAAGACAAGTAGAAGTGCCTTTGGTCCTCTGAACCTTTTTTCTAATCTGTAAATGGGAACTATAATACCCACTTTAACCTGAGAGTGAAATCTTACCTACTAACGCAGTGCATGTGAAACCACCTTACTAATCATGAGGCAATCCCCTAGCTAGACACGGGGGTCCCCTTGGATCCCACCTGACACAGTGCTTAGCCATTGTTTTAAGACTGCACTCCCTCCTGAAATCCTCCATTTCACTGAGTAACAAATTGGTGCCTGTTTGGAAGATCCTTCTGCTACTGAATGGGTATGTCTTTATCATCTACACACCTGCCCCCTTGAATTTTCTTATTATTGCCTTCCTCATGTGTAAAAAGAGCATTTGTTTAGAGCATCCCCTCAGCTCTAAATTCTACAGAAATTATATAGCTCTGTGGACAGAGAAGGAAAGGGGGAAAAGTTACCTTTGAATGACATTGCTGTGCCAGTCTCCTGTCCCACATTAATCATGATGATCAGATGTGCAAGTGGCTTCCATGGCTGAGAAGTAGGTTCATTATCTGTCAGTAGACAGTGAGTCCTGGCACTTTCTTGGAGGGTAGCTCAGGGGCTTTGATATGATTGATACACCTTCTATTTCATGAAAGTCTTAAGTGAAGGAAAAACCAATTTATGAGCATTTTGAACATGTTCTGGTCAAATCCAGCTTCCTTCCTGCGACTAACCCAAGATTTCCAGGCAAAGGAGGAGCTCTTGATTTTTCTAATACACAGAGAGAGCACTAGAATAGAAGGAATGCCCAGGATTTCATTAATGTACTTGAAGAGTGCCTCGACCACTCGAGTGGTCTCTGGATTCATCTCCCTGGGCTTAAGTTTGTCATCGGTGAAATGGGACCATGATTCTGCTTGGCTGGCCTCACTTGCAGCCAGGTAGGTTATAACAATAGCCCAAGTTTGCCTCTGTTTTTTATAGCCCTTGGCACAAATGAACCAACCACCAGTATTCTGACTGGTGTATTCAATGGCACACGACCTTAATGTGATAAATGTATTGGGGGTGCTGATGTGGCAAGGGGAAGAAGTAACACTTGAAATGTTCATCAGGTATTGCCACCTTAGTGAGAATAAGTTTATGATCCTTCTTCGCACGAAGAGGAGGCCACAATAGCAAACATTGAGGAGGTCTGAGGGAGTGAGGGAGAAAAGGGAAGTGCAGGCAGGATGTGGAACAGAGCCTTTTCTAGGAGGGGCAGCCTTGCAAGGGTGTAGCTTTTCAAAGTTAGACTGATCTTTGCTTGAGATGCCAGCTCCACTGTTGCATAGTGTACATTTTGGCTACTTATGTAACTCTCTTGGGCCTCAATGTCCTCATCTGTCTAACAGGGATGCCGGGCAGGCTGGTGGGAACATGAGATCAGTCTATGGGTGTGGCATGCTGCCCAAGTGCTGGCAAGGCAGAGAAGTGCTGGTACACACTGCTCTCACCCATACTGCCTGGGGCTACCTGGGCTGCTCTAAGTGGCCTTGTTTCTAACTTCTTAGAGAGCTAAAAGCCAGGCAGGAATTCCAATACCACACACTTTTGTACATAATTCTAGCCCTGGGTTTGAGAATTTGCATCCTGGCCCCAGCCTTGCTCATAACTTGCTCTATGCTTTGGGCAAGTCGCATCCTTTCTCTGAAACTCCATTTCTCTATCTCTGAAAATGGAGGCTGGATCATTTCCTTACTAAGATCCCATTTGCTTTAACAATGCAAAAGATGTGTGTGCTAACATTGCCTTGTAAAAGCAAATGCTTATTTGGTATTTACTATACCATATTCTAACACTTGATATATTTAAATATATTTAGTTTTCACAATACCACTGAGACAGCCCTTCTTATCATGTCTCTTTCACAAAGGAAGCAAAAGCGCTAGGGGTTAAATGACCAGGTTAAAGTCACAAGAAAGTGGAGTCTTCCAAATTCAAAATCAGGCAGCCCAGTGAGTTCTTCTTCTAGTCATTTTGCTCAGTGCAGAGTGGCTATATGAGTGGGCTGAGTCAAGAATATCAACCACAACCTAAGTAAATTTCACTGTAGATCATTCTGATGAGGTCAGAGACCAGAAATGAAAACAAAGATCAGAACAGAATAAAGCAAAAGGACCACTAAAGTGAAAAACAGATTTTAAAACAAAGTAGTAAAAAATAAAATCCCAAAGAAGAAGGAAAAAAAGAAAAAAGAAGAGAAAAACTGTGTGGAGTTTCCTCAAAGAGTTAAAAATAGATCTACCCTACGACGCAGCAATTGCAATACTGGGGATTTACCCCAAAGATACAGATGCAGTGAAACGCCAGGACACCCGCACCCCAACGTTTGTAGCAGCAATGTCCACAGTAGCCAAACTGTGGAAGGAGCCTCGGTGTCCATCGAAAGATGAATGGATAAAGAAGCTGTGGTCTATGTACACAATGGAATATTCCTCAGCCATTAGAAACGACAAATACCCACCATTTGCTTCGACATGGAGGGACCTGGAAGGTATTATGCTGAGTGAAGCAAGTCTATTGGAGAAGGACAAACATTATATGGTTTCACTCATATGGGGAATATAAAAAATAGTGAAAGGGATCATAGTGGAAAGGAGAGAAAATGAGTGGGAAGTATCAGAGAGGGAGACAAAACATGAGAGACTCCTAACTCTGGGAAACAAACAAGGGGTAGCAGAAGGGGAGGTAGGCGGGGGGATGCAGTGACTGGGCGATGGGCACTGAGGGGGGCAGTTGACGGGATGAGCACTGGGTGTTATGCTATATGTTGGCAAAAAAAAAAAAATCAGGCAGCCTGGTTGTAGAGCTCAGTCTCCGTTTTGCATAAATGCTCCCTTTGAGACAGATATTCATCTACCCTCACTTTACAGATGAGAAAACCGAGTCTCAGCCATGCTGCCAGGGTCTCGGACAAGGGTCCCAGAACTGTCACCTCTGACCTCTGGCTACCAACACCAGATGTGTGGACTGTGGGCACTGTGTGGGAAGATGTCCTTGCCAGGAATTCTCCCCCAGCTGAGATCTCACGGTCTCCTCCTTGGAGTCTGGTCTCTCATCGCCTGGCTTAGGTCTATCCTGATTGGGATTTTTCCCGTTTGGGCAGCTTCTCCTCCTACCCAGCTCCCGAGCTGGCTGAGAGGGAGGATGTCTGCCAGTGAACAAGCACATGCCTCCATTTTAGATTTATGAGATTCTGGATCAAGTCCCCAAAGAAGCAGATTAATCACAAGAAGCTATTTTCCTTTTAATTAAAAAATATTATCTACAGTGGCTCTGGCCCTGCTGATTCTCAGAGCAGACAATAAGGGTGAGCATAGCGAGTGAGCAATATTAATTTTCCCCAACTAATTTAAAGATAATATCCCTCACATGTGCCAACGGCTAACAAGCTTGTTTGTGCACCAGGTCATTTGTTACTTCTGGGCTCTGAGTTTCCTCTGCCTTTTTATTGACTTTGGAGGCCTCCCCAAGGAAGGAGACACGCAGAACACAAAGGAACGAGACTAGATACAAGCATCCCCTTTAGGTACGACATCTGGGAAGTGGAAGACATGGAATTTTAATCCAAAAGCCAAGAGGCTACAGGTTTCATGGAGTAAAGCTCGAGCTTTCAGATTGAACTCTGATATTAGGTATCCATGGTATTGTGGGATAATTTGCAGCCTCCAAAATTCATGTACTGAAGCTCTAACTCCTAGTACCTCAAAATCTGAGTATATTTGGAGATAGAACTTTTAAAAAGGAGCTTGATTTAAAAATGAGGAGCTTAGAGCAGGCCCTTAATCCAGTCTGACTTCTATCCTTGTAATAAGGGGAAATGAGGACCGGGCCTCCCAAAGGGGGAAGACCATGTAAGGACACATGGAAAAGACAGTCATCTACAAGCCGAGGAGAGAGGTCTCACAAGAAGCAAAACCTGCTGACAATTTTCTCTTGAAGTTCCAGCCTCCAAAACTGTGAGACAGTAAGTTTCTGTTGTTTAAGCCACCGAGTGTGTGGCATGACAACCCTACCGGACTAATATACAAAGGCAGACCTATCTGCCCAATAGGAAGAGATTGGGAATTCATTACAAGTTCCCTGCCAGTTCTGTTTTTCCCAGCTGGGATATCAGAGTAGCTGTGTAGCATGCATTCCTATCCAAGACTCAGAGATAAAGACCTTGAATACTTAGTATACTTCAAGGCAAGACCAATGTGGCAAATTTCTTTCTGTTTTCCATGCAGACTCAGAATCCCACTCATCCTCAGGATACGCACTGAAGTGAAGCTTTCCCTGGTCCCTTCTTATGCTACTTCCTACTTCCTATCCCCTTTGAATGCCCCAGGGTTCACAGAGTATCCTTCCTCTGCACCCCATAGCCCACCATGATTACCACACTGCATTGACATTGCTTGGTACCTTTAGTGGATGGATGGCATAGTGGCCAAAGATAATGGTCCTGCATCCCTGCCTTTTGCAGTGTGATTTGTACCCTCTCCTATCTAGTTATTTCCTGGCCTCTTGAGTCTTGGTTGACCTTGTAACTTGCTTTGTTCAATAGAAAGCAGCAGAAGTGACTCTGTGCCAGTTTCAAATCTATGTCATTAGAGAGACAACGTGGTGGAGACCCCAGATGCCCAGCCAATATTACTCTAGTCTAGCCTACAGCTTGTCAATCCCAAAACAAGCACGAAAGCCCAGCTAAGATCAGCAAAGCTCCCTATCTGAACAAAGCTGACCACTGACTTATAAGCAAGCATGACTAGAGATAGAAGAACAACCCAGCCTTGGGTGATGGACACTGAGGGGGGCACTTGATGGGATAAGAAAACTCACAGAATCATGTGCAAAGAAACAGTTCTTTTTAGGCCACCACATTTTGAAGTGTTTTCATTTAAATATTTATTTATTTATTTATTTATTTATTTATTTATTTATTTATTTATTTATGATAGACATAGAGAGAGAGAGAGGCAGAGACACAGGCAGAGGGAGAAGCAGGCTCCATGCCAGGAGCCCGACGCGGGACTCGATCCCGGGACTCCAGGATCGCGCACTGGGCCAAAGGCAGGCGCCAAACCGCTGAGCCACCCAGGGATCCCCTGAAGTGTTTTTTTTACACAGCACATCCTAACTAATAAACCACTTCTCTTGCCTCTCCTGCCAGAATGTTGTACCTTGAAAACAGGAAACATTCCTTAATCACTCATGCAATGCATACATCATAGTAGTTAAGTAAAGAAAATTTATTGAATGAGGGAAAGAAGAAACTTTTCTTTTCTTACATTCAGCTGCTGATTATATGGTTTGTGGCAGGTTATATTTTCCAAACTGGATACAACAGTATTTCCCATCCCACACTTTCTTGTGCAAGGTAGTTTTGCCCCACCCCCATCAAAAGTTAGAGTCTACTTCTTCAACTCCTTGAATCTGCATGAGCCCGATGACTGTTTTGACCAATAGAAAACAGCAGAAGTAACACTGCCAGATCTGAACATAGCCTTTAACTGGCCTGATGCTACCTCTTAGGAGCCAAATGCAATAGAAGACATAATATTTTCATAAGCCCAAGTCCTGTGCAGAATCCGTACAGGATGGCATGACACATGGAGAGAGAGAAGCACTGAGGAACCCCAAGATACCAGGCATGACAGGGATGTGCCATTCAGCAGTGGATGCTCTAGCCTCAACTGTCCCAGCTGGTGCCATGAGATGAGCTGCCTAACCCAATCCTCCCAAAACCTTGACCCACAAAACTGTGGGCGAAATAAATAGTTGTTTTAAGCTATTAAATTTTGATTGTTTATTTTGTAACAATGTGTAGATTTTATTCAGCCTTCTATAAACAGAATATCATAGACTGGATGGCTTATAAACAACCAAATTTTATTTTCCACAGTTTTTTTCTACATGTTATTTATTTTATTTTTTTAATAATAAATTTATTTTTTATTGGTGTTCAATTTGCCAACATACAGAATAACACCCAGTGCTCATCCCATCAAGTGCCCCCCTCAGTGCCCCTCACCCAGTCAACCCCACCCCCCGCCATCCTCCCCTTCCACCACCCCTAGTTCGTTTCCCAGAGTTAAGAGTCTTCATGTTCTGTCTCCCTTTCTGATATTTCCTACCCATTTTTTCTCCCTTCCATTCTATTCCCTTTCACTATTATTTATATTCCCCAAATGAATGAGACCATATATTTTCCACAGTTTGAGAGGCTAGAAGTCCAAGATCAAGCCACCAGCATATTCAGTTCACAGATGGCCACTTTCTAGTTCATACATGGCCATCTTCTTGCCGGGTACTCACAATGGCATAAGGGGCAAGAGAGCTCTCTGGGGTCTCTTTTATAAGGGCACTAAATGCCTCCCAAAGGTCACATGCCCTAATACAGTCACATTGGGAATTAGGTTCCCACATATGAATTTGAAGGGGACACATTCAATCCACAGCAAACAAATAAGCAAAACATGGATAGCATGCTGTAGTAGCAAGTCTGGCTCTAGAGCCATTAAATATAGATTTACATCCTGCCTTGAATTCTTACAATTACATGATGATGGGAAGCTCACTTAAGTTTTCCGGTTTGCAGAGCCCTCCTGTATATGATAGGGATGCATTCATTCATTCAATAAAGCTCTATTGAGTGTATGGAGGGAACAGTGAATAATGCACAGTCTCTGCCTTGAGGGAATTAATAGTCTGTTTGAAGAAACAAGGCAAGAGGCCAGCAATTCACAGGGCAGTGCTATCAGTTCTCCTATTGCACTAAGTACAGAGAACCCTGGAATACTTGGGAGGGGTGGGGGTGGAATAGTAGATACACTCCTGGGACTGGTACAGTAAAGGATAGATGAAGTAGAATATAAACTGGGACCAATGGTGCAAGACATTGATTGGCTTAGTGTGAGGTTGTTTAAGAGAAGGGAACAGCAGGACCTGGGTGGCTCAGTTGTTGAGCATCTGCCTTCGGCTCAGGTAGTGATTCTGGGGTCCTGGGATTGAGTCCCACATCAGGCTCCCCACAAGGAACCTGCTTCTCCCTCTGCCTGTGTCTCTGCCTCTCTCTGTGTGTCTCTCATGAAAAAATAAATGAAATCTTTAAAGAGAGAGAGAGAGAGAAAGCAGCATGTGTATGGAGTTCAGAGATAAGGGAGAGCACAGAGCCTTCCCAAGAAATAACAGAAATAACAGCTGGATTGGGAGTAGCAGTGAGTGCGTGGGCTGTGTATTTCCAATTCAAGTCCATTATTGCAGATTGGACCAGTCTAGGAGAACCCAAAATGAACTTCTCAGAAATGAATTGTGCAGTCAGTTTTAACCTTTAGGGAGGACACAACTTGATAAATGTGCCATGAAAAAGGGTTATTTTAAGCATTCCTGGGAGAAAAAAAATCCAATTCTAGAAGAGAAGATGGTTTTACAATTCAGAGAAATGTTGAGGGAAGCAGTGGAGAACAGACAAGGAGATTAAGAAATACAAACTTCTGTTTTAAACAGGAAAACTACAACCCAATTGTACAATTGTACCCCCAAAGGAAGGATTCTGTTTGAGTTGGAAAGTGTAGCTCCCTGAGACAACTATCAAAGAGAATGAACATTATTTGATGTTGTTTCAAGCTCTATGCAAATTATATCAGCTTCTGCATTATAACCAGTTAATACAGGGACAGAGAATGAAACAGTGGAACATTAATTGAATCAGAGGTCAGGAGGTTCCAATAAATTTCCAAGCATAAGAAGTATGTTTGATGCCCAAGCCAAGGATGGAGATTAATGTTTCACCTAAGTGGCAGGGGTTCCAGCTCTAGGAATGCAAAGTCCTCTACTCAAGAAAGGTAAGATCAGAAAGGAACCTCTCTCACTTTCCTTAGAGGACTTGGGTTAAGCAAGTGGATAAGATTACTAGCATATCACCAGCACAGCAGCACTGGAAAGTTGTCTGGGCCCCTGTCTTGGGTCAACTATAAACCTCTCGGGAGGAGAAAATGTTTGAAAAATAAGCATTGCAAGTAAATCATCTTCAGGAAATCAGTGTTTCTTACAGGCATGTGGGTTCCCTGCTTGCACACTCTTTCCTAGACCATACTGTGAGTTCTACGGACCATGGTTCCATTCCCAAAAGTCCCAAAACTACTTCCAGGACTTTCATGGTCTTCTTGCCTTGGTCTGTTCTAATAAAAATTACTTGGCAGTGAACTAAAAGTGCTTCACAAGGATATTTTCACCTCAGATCCTCTAGAATTGCACCATCTATTCCAAAGTAAGTCATTGACTAAAAAAGAAAAGTTCAGGAAATGTCCCCTGATCTCTGAATACTCCAAATATGGGCTGGTCCTAGAAAAATTCAGTATGTATTGATACTCTAAGTCTCCAGGAAGTTGCTTAGAACTTGGAAAGAACCAAAGCATTGAATAATGAAATCTCTTCAGGAAGAAGAAACACAGAACAAGTACCTTTGTTTAGGTATGCATTTTCACAACCATGTGAGAAGTGAGTATGGTAGCAAATATTTGTGAAGTACACTATGCATGTAAACAAAAAATTACAACTAGTTTACACTGTGCTAAGAAGCAATGACCACGTCATCCTTCCAAGTGCTTAGGTCACCCTTTGAGGATTAAATTTGGGGAAATTGTGATAGATGAGACCAGCTATAAAAGTAATTCATGATTAACAGCCAGGTTCCACAATAGATTTAGGGGGTCTCGGGTTGAGACTTGGAGAAACATGACTGGAATGGAGTTATTCCTAAGAAAATTTGAGCCTCCCCAAATAAAAAGTTTTGTTTTCGAGCTAACAAATGAATCCACAGAGAAAGTTGTTTTGTTTTGTTTTGTTTTGTTTTCAGGGCAAAGGAGATAAATGAAGAGATGAGAAGGGCAACAGACACAGATCAAGTACTTATTATGTACTAAGCACTTGGCACAATCACCCAACAATTCAGTGAGGTGAATTGATGGGATATGATTCCCATTTCCTAAGAAGCAGAACCCTAGGAAGTTCAAGACACCAACCTAAGATCACACATGTAGTGATTAGCATAACTGAGATTTTAACACAAATGACACAGAATGAGAGTTAGATATGTCTCACTCAGAGAAAAGGATATCTAGATGAGGGCATTTGACAATAAAGTACCTGCAACAGGCATATGGAAAATGATGCTTTAAGCTTCATAGCTTGAAGACATTGGTCATGATTATCCTCTCACTTTCATTTCTTGGCCTTCACGATACTCACCAAATAACAGTCCGAATGTCATTTGGATGCCCCTACACTAGGCCAGTAGAGAAAGAGCCAGCTGCTCAGTGAAAGTGACTGTAGAAGACCCAGCCAAAGATGGCCCCCAGTGAATCTTGCCCTTGTACACTGCCCATGCATGCATGTATGTGCTGACAAGCTATGCACACAGACTCAATGAAACCCTCATACTTAGAGAAGCTGATGGGATAGAGAAATGCATGTCAAGAAAGAAAAGTAAGGTAAACTAAGGGCATCACTTGGCATTCATGAATCTAAGATGTTTTCCACCCTGATACTGCATGCAATGGTTAAAAGCCCCATGTTAGAAAATCAATTATTTTTATGCTGTGTGATTTTAGGAAAATTATTTAAACTCTATAGCTCATTTTTCTCATCCATAAAATGAAAGTGGTAGTAGTGGTTACTTCATAGAGTTGATGAACACATTAAATGAGATAGTATAGGTTAAGTGCTTAGAAGCAGGCCTGGCACAAAGTGAACTTCCTGTAAATCTTTGCTATTGGGACTCCATTGCTAAAAAGTAAGTTGTCAGTTATGAACTTAAGAAGTAGGACACTTGCTCTCCATAGTCAACCTCTGTGTCCCAGTACCTATAAGTAGGTCCAGGATGAGGCCCCATATTATACACAATATGAGTTGTGTATAACTCCACAATATTATAGGTGGAGTAATTGGTCTTTTGACTTTGCACAAACCCAGGTATACAACCACACATTTATCACCACTGTGATCTGTTTCCTAACTCATTCACTGTGTACCAGCAAACAGCAAATAAAAACAAAAATAATGTAAGAATAAAACAACTTTGTCTCCCATGCATAATAGATGGTAATAAATCATTCATCAGCAGAAAAACAAGTGAGTGGTCATGCATTTCAGCAAATAAATCACCAGCAACGTTTCTGGAAACTGAAACAAGAAACATCTGCAGGGAATCGAGCAAGCCTACCAAGATGGATAAGTCAGATGCACCATTAGTCTGAATTAGAGCCTTGCTGATTTTAGGGTAAAGTCCATCTCCTGGCTGATGACTCTAACCTCAGGTGTTACTATATAATTTGACCTTGTCTGACTGAAATTAGAGTCCTAAATAGTCTGTTTCCTGGCACGTAGAAGGAATTTATAACTGATTGAAAAATCAAGCTTCCTGGTACCAGCTAGGAAACTGGTATTTCAAGATCCATTTAGACCAGAGATGTACTTCTGACACATTTTGATACAAGTTAAAAATCAGGAAAGTGCTTCTGACAAACCAAACACAATTTTAGGGATCCCTGGGTGGCGCAGCGGTTTGGTGCCTGCCTTTGGCCCAGGGCACGATCCTGGAGACCCAGGATCGAATCCCACATCGGGCTCCCGGTGCATGGAGCCTGCTTCTTCCTCTGCCTGTGTCTCTGCCTCTCTCTCTCTCTCTGTGACTATCATAAATAAATAAAAATTAAAAAAAAAAAAAAATTTCCAAACACAATTTTAATGATGAAATCTCTCATCCTAAGGGAAAGATTTAAGAAATTGCCTATCAAAGAAAGTCATAAAATCTTAAAGCTGAAAGGGACGTTAGAAATTAACGAGCTCAGTGTTGGTGTGGTAGGATTAAGGTGTTTTTTTTTTTTTTTCAAGATCAAAGCTAATATGAGTAAAAATCAGGAACAGGGCCCAAGTACGTAACTTCCCAGCCCAGACTAAAACAGAGGCCTGGGTTTGGGTACACAGAAGGTAAAGCCCCATGAGAAACAAGGAAGCAGACTCAGTGTTTAGGTAATGACCTAAGTCAAACCATGAATAAGAGGCACATTTATGGCTGGAAGTTAAGTCTTTCTAATCCTAATATACTTGTTCTTGATCTCTTCGTGGTAGTACCTCACACTACAAGGATGAGAAATTATGTTATCTGTCTGGGACATAGCTAATAACATGTGCTCAATAAGTTATATCTAATATTAAAATTATAAAATTGAGAAAGTAGGATCACTAGATTGAGTTGTTATTAGTTTTAGTACTGTTGAAATCATAGAAGGCCTAATTTGTTGACATAGAACCCCACACAATATAGCATCTAACCAGGAAACTCATATCATATCACCTCTTTACAGCAAAAGAGACATGGGGGAGGTCCAGGACCTTGGGATCTACTGGTTGTATCACCCAGAATTTTGGAATACAGTGGTAAAATCACAGCTGATGTACCGACTTGGAGATAATACCCAGTGGGGACAGGATGCCCTCCTCCTGGTTTCAGCCCATCCATTGAACCAGAGGTCTTTAATACAGCTCTGTGTCTCCAATAAGAAGAATGCACAGATCCAAAGTAAGAGGTGGAAACAGGAGTAATCCCACATATCATCATCCCCAATGACCTCCTCATGGAAGGCATACTTCTCTGATCCAAAGATCTGGGCTTTGCAGCATTGGAAGTCCTCTCCCCCAAAAAGGTGCAAGGATCCCAGTGAACTCTGAGCTACCACTGGCTCTTGTGCGCTTTGGGTTCCTTGTGACAAAAAGGAGTCACTGTGATATCACAGGTAGTTGACGCTGATCTTCAGAAGGAGGCAGGACTGCTGCTAAATGAGAGAAGAGAGAAGGAGATTTATCAATCTTGGGTGATCCACTTGTGCATCTCTTAGTGTTCACTTGCCAGATGATGACAATGATTGGGCAAGTGAAGCAATCCTGACCCAAGAAGAGAATGGTTACCAGGATCTGAGGAATGAGGGTTTGGGTCAGATACACTTAACCCATCAAGACCAGCAGAGGTAAAAAGATTAAAAAAAAAAAAAAAAAAAAAAAAGACCAGCAGAGGTGATTACTGAGAGTAGAAAGATTTAGGATGGATAGTGGCAGAGAGAGACAACAAATACCAGTTCTTGTCCTACAAGGAATTGCAGCAAAAGGATCTGTAGTTTATCCCGCTAACCTCCCTATTTTAAGTTTCTCCTGAGATAGACAGGAGGCCACTCTCATAAAATCGAAGAGTAGAATAGTGATTTTCAGGGTCTGGGGAGAGGGGGGAATGGGGAGTTACTAATCAACAGGTGTAAAGTTTTAGTTAAGCAAGATGAGTAACACTGTACCTGTAGCTAATACTGTGTCATACTTAAAAATCTGCTAAGAGAGTAAATCTCATGTGGAACACTCTCACCAAAATAAAACAAAATAAATTAAAATAAAAAAGAAAAGAGAACGCCTGGGTGGCTCAGTCGGTTAAGCATCTGACTCTTGATTTCAGCTCAGGTCATGATCTTGGTGTTCTAAAATCAAGCACCACATCAGTCTCCGCAGTGGGGAGTCTGCTTCTCTCTCTCTCTCTCTCTCTCTCTCTCTCTAAAAATAAATAAATAAATAAATCTTTAAAAAAAATTAAACAGGGGACACCTGGGTGGCTCAGTGGTTTAGCGCCTGCCTTCAGCCCAGGGCGTGATCCTGAAGTCCAAGGATTGAGTCCCACATCAGGCTCCCTGCATGGAGCCTGCTTCCTCCTCTGCCTGTGTCTCTGCCTCTCTCTGTGTGTCTCTCATGACTAAATAAATAAGATCTTAAAATAAAATTTAAAAGAAAGAACAAACTTGTCACCCTGATGCTGCCAGCTGTTAGACCCTCAAGCATCCACTTCAGGTGAGCTCAGGTTCATTCAGAGCTGTCCCCAGACAATGACTAATCTTAGGTATCATAGCCAAGACTACACTCCTGTGGGGGAGTCATCAGTTAGTGGCTGAGTAGGACAGTAGGACAGTGCTAGGGTGTCCCATGTACATATGTAGGACCCCTTCTACAGGCAATCTCTGCTCCAGAGCTCATCTTTGGGACTTGAGGACTTTGTCAGATCCTGGTCAGACTCTGACAGCTTCTCCTATCCAATACTGCCTCCTCCTCTTTTCCTTGCATACTAGTAAGACTTTTGCAGCCCTAACTCCATATCTCTGCCTACTTCTCAGAGAACCCAACCCCCGACTCCTGAATATTTCCTAGAAAAGATCTGAGACTTTGCTTTCAACAGTATTTACAAAGCCATCACCCAATGTAAACTCTTGTCTCTACCTAGATTAGCTGATTTTACTCTTATCTGAATGTCCATTCATCCCAGAGTCTAACCTACTTTCCCTCATGTACTTGAAGCTCTTATGAGGCTTGGAAATAACCTGTATCAATTAGAGGATGTACAGAGGGAGTCAAGATTCCAGCATTTATGTAAGTCACACTTATAAATAAATATACTTGTGAGTGCTATGGAATATATGCTTTACTCTTCTATATATGAGATTACTGTAGAAATAGAACATTTGACCAATCATTTCCAACATAAAATGACCCAAATACGTGGGTGGTGGGCTCATTCAAAATGGCCAACTGTTGTATGAGGATTTAACATGTTCATATGATACCACTGGTCATTGGGAGAACAATTATAGTAAGACAGAGTCCATGACCTTAAATAACTACTGGCCAGGAGAGAGAGGTATGTTAACAGATTATTTCAGTTTACTAAATAGCTTACTGGGGGTTTGGAACTGTTTGGTGGTGGGGATATTCCAATTTATTTTCACCCGCACCTTCTTCTAGGCTCATACTTTGGTTGTGCCTGTAGAGTTGGAGGAGTTAGCAAAATCTGAATGACAAATGTGAAATAAACTTTGCTGTCAGGCATAATTTAGTTACCCATATTTGTCATCCTCGTTGATCAAATATTTCACTTGTCACCAACTCACACTTGTTTTAGCCCAATCAGCTTCCAAGATGGAGTCCCTTTCCCAGAATTATTTGTTTCTAAGCAGCAAAAATTACTGATATCTGAGATGATTAAACTTGAGAGCTCCCCCAAGCAAGGCAGAATGGAGATGCCTAGGTTCAAATTCCTGATTTTTTAAAAAATTCTGACCTAGAACAAAAGAACTGAACCAGAAGGGCTAACTAGTATGCTCCTGTGTCATGTGGGTTGGGGATCTAAGGATATTATTTGGCATAAACAGGGTCTCCTGGGCTAACATCATTCTCCTGCTGCAGGGACTGCTTGCATCTGACTAAGCTCTTTGCTGGCTCCAAGTGAGCACACAGGTCCTGCTGAAATCTGGGCGTCTTTTGTTTTTTTTCTGAGGCAGGAAACTTGCCTCTGAGTGGTGAGTTATCGGAGCTCTGTTTCTTCCAATTTTTGCATTTGTGTGATCTCATGGGGTTGATGGGGTTTGTTATGAGACTTGTTCTATGAAATGCAAAATGAAGCCCCTTTAGCAACTGCCATCCTTTTTGATAGAGTCAAATAAATATTTTCCTAGTTTCTTTCTTCTCTCAACTTTGTAAATGAGGGAGAGTTGCCTGGGGGAGGCATATAACATTACTCATACATTCCCCACTCACTGCAATTTTTTAAAGGAGGAAATGAGGAGGAGAGAGGCGGGGAGGAGAAGATGAAAAAGAGAGGAGATGGATTTACGATGGTGTTGCCCCAGCTATGCCCCAAGGACAGCCACCATCCAGTGGAAGTTCTAAGGCAACAATCTAAAGGGAGCTTTCTATTCATTAGGTATATGAGTTTCATTATTACCATTAGGACTCTACTACATTTTAAATAATTGCCTTTGAAAAACAATATTCAGAGTAATGAAATAAGGAATTTTGCAATTTTTCAACTCTCAGGAAACAAATAGGCAATCTATTACTTTTCCATTCCAGTAGAATTTCCAGGAAAGCCTCATAAATAAATAAACACTTCTTAAACTTCTAAGATAACTTTATGTCATATAGGAAAATAAATGAAAAAGAAAGCAATGTCATTGTTGCCTTTTTTAAAAGTATGCTTCAAAATTTTAATGTAATAATTCTCTTTCCCAGAGACTGGGCTGAGATAGGATTGGAGAAGCTGTGTGTGGGGTGGGGGCAGAACTGCAAAGAAAGAAATCATCAGGACAATGTCCAGAGAAGCTGAGATACAAGAGCAGTGGCATCAAGGGAGAGGAAATCTTGTCCTGAACTATCATCCCTCAGAGCTACTTACCGCTTGTTGCTTGGGTAACTCATCCAAGGCTAAGCTATTTCTTGCAAACCTTGGCATCTCCCTTTGCCAGTCTCAGTTTCTAGGCCTGATCTTACTTCTCCATGATCTTGTGTTGTCTGTAACAGCTGGTGCTAGACAGGGTTTGAAGTCAAACTTTGAAGCCCTAATCGCATCATCATCCCAGCTTCCAGGTCTCCCTCCCTCAGGAGGTACCCTCAAGCTCATAGTGGCCAATGAAATATAACTTCTCCCAGGAAGGGGCAAATATTCAATAATTACAGGCCTCCTGCTGTTGGGCTTCTAGGGTCAGTGGAAACCAAAAAATCATGGTTTTCTATGGCTGCCTTAAGAAAATATCACAGACAAGGTGGCTTAAAAATAACAGAAATCTATCTGCTCTGGAGGCTGAAAGTCCATGATCAAGGTGTGCGCAAGGCTGATTTCTTCTTAGGGCCCATTCTGCTCGGCTTGCAGATGACCATCTTCTTCCAAGACTCCATGTGGCCCTCCCTCTGTGCATGTCTGTGTCCATCTCCTATTATAAAGATGCTATTCAGGCTGGATTCAGGTGCACCCCAATGATCATTTTGCCATAATTACTTTTTCTAATGGCTCTATATCTATATACAGTACTGCAGGTCAAGACTTCAACACGCAGATTTTTTTTTTCACGCAGATTTTTTTTTAAGATTTTATTTATTCATGAGAGACAAAGAGAAAGAGGCAGAGACATATGCAGAGGGAGAAGCAAGCTTTCCTGCAAGGAGCCCGATGTGGGACTTCATCCCAGGACCCCAGAATCACGACCTGAGCCAAAGGCAGATGCTCAAACACTGAGCCACCCAGGTGCCCCAACACAGAGATTTTCAGAGAACACAACTCAGCCCATAACCCCAGGCTCAGGTTTGGGCGTCAAAGTGAGACTCCTGGACATTTCCAGCCATGCGACTCAATGGTTCCATCTACTTGGCTGAATCTGGGTCTATGTATATGGCCCCCGCCTTATGGGCCAGGAGCTGGTATGGAGAGAGCTGGAAATTTGCCTCCACCCAAAGGACAGGTCTAGCCTGACTTAGAGGCTAGAATCTAACATCTTGTCCAGGATGAATGGGAAGTAAAGCAAGGCCACATTTTTTAAAATATTATTTTAAAATTTAAATTCAATTTGCTAACATATAGTATAACACCCAGTGTTCATCCCATCAAGTGCCCTGCCTTTTAAATCATAACCTCCTGGGATCCCTGGGTGGCGCAGCGGTTTGGCGCCTGCCTTTGGCCCAGGGCGCGATCCTGGAGAACCGGGATCGAATCCCACGTCGGGCTCCTGGTGCACGGAGCCTGCTTCTCCCTCTGCCTGTGTCTCTGCCTCTCTCTCTCTCTCTCTCTCTCTGTGACTATCATAAATAAATAAAAGTTAAAAAAAAACCTTAATATTAAAAAAAATAAAAAAATAAATCATAACCTCCTGTCCCCCAGGAAAGGGAAGCTCACGTTAAATCCTAAATTTGAACAATCTGATGAGTAACTTTGCCCCTACAATAGAAGAGCAAGAGGCTGAGGGTGGGCTGAGAGAAAAAAGAAACTTCATTAGACGCTCTCTATTCTATGGTCAGAAGCTAAATTAATGTGGGGAGTAGGACAGAAATCGCCTTTCTTGCTCTGCTCTTTGGTTCCTGGCCACGACCCACATGCCCCAAGAGCATCTGCATTCTCATCCCGTCTCTGCCTTGGCTTCACAGCCCCAGCACCTGCCAGCAGAGCCTGGCTGTTCTTGCTCGCTGCCCAGCAGGATATTCTCGGTTTCACAATGTAGGAGCACAGCATCCTTATCAGCTCCTGAAGATCCAAGCTCTGCCAGGAACTCTCTCTACATGAAATGTATAGATCAAAACCCCAAGGAGTTTGACATTTATATTTTTAATAGATTTTTTTTCCTTCTTAAAACACCCACAGGCTGTGACTGAAGTGGAAATGTGTTTGCTTTTAATTGCAGTCTGTGCGCCATTGGCTCTGAGGTTGGGAGTCCTCCCTCTCCTCAGAAGTGTAGCGTTTGTATCAAGCAGAGCTGGGAATGCAAAGAAAAACAAAAGGTCTGAAATGCCATGTGATAAGAACACTTCTTTTAAAACTCTTCAATAACAAAAATCTGGAGTGAGTTTAATTCATAGACAAAGATGATTTGGAGGACAGAGCAACTAGAAATCCTTTTATAATTGTTTCCTGCAACCCCAAGCCCCTGTTTGGAGCCTGGCTGTGTTCCTCCTCATCTGAAAGGTAAATATCACTAAGGCTGTGACAGCATCTTTCTGTAACAAACACTTATTGGGGGCCTCATCGCTTTGGAGGGGCACTAGGACATGAATGACTCATGGTTTTGCTTCTAGTTGCTCAGAATCTGGTGTATCTGAAGTGGTTCTCCAATAGCATAGACTCCCCACAGAGACAAAATGAGAAACTTTTTCTCAGAATCTGAGTCCAGGTGGCCTCATGACCACAGTTCTCCTAATGGTTTTGCTTAAAACATTTTCAAGCAACCTGTTCACACATCTGAATCTAATACTCTCCTCCGTGTTGTGAATCAGGATTAGTTACACATATTAAGAATCCTGCTTTCTCAAATAAGAAGATTATAAGCATTCTTCAGAGGTCTCAGGGTTCAATTACTAATATCTCTGCATAATAATAAGCATTATTCCTTTATTGGCGATATTTCATTATGATGAGCAAGGCTAGGTTGGAGGCTGCTCAGGAGATAGATATTTCCAGTCCCAACCACTTCATCTAAACCAACTCTGAACAGCACTCAGAAAAGGAGCCAAAACACATGCAAGAAACTCTCACCCCCACTGCTCCCTCCCAGCTTCTGACCTTGCTGTTTCTCTGCCCCCATCCCTAATACTCAAGAACAAATTAGGGCATCTTTGCATCAAGAGAAGCCTGAGCCTATATCCACAATCCAAGGTTGGCCCTGCCCTATATTCAGACCAACTAAGCCCTAATCTAAAATGACACAACTATCCCAGCTGGGTAAGAGTTGACACTTATTTCCATGCAAAGCATGTTGATTTGGTACCAAGTGTGCATATAGCCTACACTGACCCCACCTGAAATACAAGTAGGAGCAATTTCTCTCTCTCCTCAGCAGCACCCTGTACCACTGTCATGCAGTGCATCGTGTCTCACAGACCCATCCATTCTCTGACACAGCTGGTTCCTTCCTTCCCAAATCTCAGCATTGGCTCTCTTCTGGTCCACCTCACCCCCACCACCTGTGTCAACAGATGTACTGTGCTAACACTGTAAGATAGATCACTGTACAGGTAAGCACATTGTGGCCATTTAATAGATGAGAACACTGAGGCTCAGAGCATCTAAGTGACTTATATGCATGCATACTTGAGTGAGCAGTTGAGATAACTTGTTATCCTTTCTCCAAAGGTCATGGCTTCCTCTAGATTAGGAATTAATGGTATCATAGTAGTATCTTACAATTTTGAGCTTTGTAGGATATATATATATATACATATATATATATATATGTATATATATATATATATAGTTTAGGAATATTCTTTCATTTTGTTGTCCCCTTCATCACTGTCTGGGAAAGGTATTATAGCCCTCACAGAGGAGATGTATGGGCACTGGAATCCAGCATTCCCGGATCCCGATCTGGACTCTACCCATGACTAGCTGAGAACATTTGGACAATTCCTAATTATATTTGAGACTTTCTTTCCTTACCTAAAAGAGAGGGAGGTGGAGCATAATCCTCCCTTGACATGCTGACATACCAAGTAAGCAAGAGTGGACAGGAAGCTCATTACCTGGCACTTGGTGTTGGCCCACTCAGCCCAACTCTCTTTTCACCTGCCTCAATTCCACATGGGGTTCAGTTGAATTAGGTCATCTATGAGGGTTTTTTTCAGCTTCAAAATTTTACTTAAAATGTCCTTAGAAATTTCTTATTCCCTTCCTCCTTGTAGCTATGTGACAATGTTTTATTCACAGACGAGTTCTTTAGGGAATTTGATCGAGATTGATAGGCTGGGGTTTTAATCCAAGCATACATCCGTGGGCTACAATTGTGCTGATTCTAGATGGGTCTAAGTGACATCAGAGGGAACTTCCCTCTCCCCATCCACTTCCACCTCCCAGGCTAATATTATTAACATCAGCCAGAGGCAAGGAAGTGATAGGTACAAGCAACAGACATGGTAAATGAATTATCTTGAGCTACTTATTCCTTGGCAGTGAGGCAAGCAACCTAGCAATTCATCATCAGCAAAACTCCCCATTTTCCCATATGAGTTGGCATAGTGCCCCCACTGCCTTGCGTTTTCAGCCTCATTTCTAAAGAAAAATTAAGGACATTCTGTTCACAGTTTCTTTCTCCTTTCTTTCTTAAAGTTTTTCTTAAAAGATAAGTGCTTATTAATTCCAGGGATCGATGAAAGAGTAGACAGGAAGCTTGATAGTCAGGAATAGAGAGAATCTGAGGTTAAAGGTCTGCACTAGACCTGTTTTTAAATATTGATGCCAAAGTCACCCAAGGTTACATGAGGTTAACAGTTGATGATGGAGCTGCTCAACTCTTCCCAACTTGGAGATTAATTCTCTCCTTTGCAAAGAACTGCACCATTTAGTCAGGGCTTCGCTCCACCGACTTGTTTTCTCTTTTTTCACTTACTCTAATTTGATGAACCAAACCCTCTGCACTGAACACCTCCAGCACCCACCTCCCCAAACCTACAAAAAGGAAAAATAACAATAGCTGAAAAATGTATCCAATCAGCCAGAAGCAAATGCATTTCTAATTAAAGATTATAAATGTGGGTCACCCTTCAGAACAAGCAAACACAAGTCAAGCATCATTCTTCTTGATTTGTTCCGGGTCATTGTTCTCCTCTGCCTGGCTGCAGAGCACTAATGGATCATCTTGATAAAAATTCATTTTTTCATCCATCTGTTATATTGCGCTTTTAATGTCAATTTCTTCTAATGTATCTTGATCTCGCCCCAGCCCCAGCTGCAAACACACTGCGCTTTATTAGAATAAAGTCTCATGTCTCCAATCCTCTAAATGAGAGAAGTAGCTACGAGACCATTCCTGCATTTGCAGTTTTAAGTTTCAGCATATGTTAGCATAATGCTTTCATTCAATACCGTTTCCAAAGGCAGAGGCCCTTCTGAATCAATTTCTTGATTCAGAACCAGGTCAAATCAAATAAGCAGTTTATACACAAAAAAAAAAAATGGGGATCTGATAGCAACAAATGTCAAAGGCAACAAAGAAGAGAATATTGCATTTAGGAAACAATTCTTAAAGCATGGAAAGTTTCATTCTATCCTAATTAAATGGGAAAATGCAAGGGGCAAAATCCTCTAATTCTTCCACAGCTGTCTGACAAATGATGAAAGCTTTTAAAGCAAGAAATATGTACCCAGGTCACTTCCCAAATTCATACCCAAATTATAAAGTTATACTAGAAAAGTGGTTCTAAGCAAACCCAAACCTCAACGTCTCTACTGTGACTGTAACTCCAGATGCCAGAAGCAAGACCAGGGCGGCAAGTGGGCAAAGTGTCAGAAAAAAAAAAAAAAAAAAGTGGACTGAAAAAATTAAGGACAAAGAGTGATATAAAAGGAGAGGCAGGGCAGATGAATGACACACAGCTTACAGGTGAAGAAATTGAAACACAGTGAGTTTAAGTGATTTGTTAGAGACTAGTATCAACAATCACAACAAAAATATCAGATTGTTGGAGTTGGGTCATAAATTGTAGACTTTAGGACATATTGAAAGATTTTAAAGGAGCATGTGACAGGACTGTAAAAACTAGTGTTTTAGGACAATGAGTGAGTTTATTTGTCATGGTTCTCTGAAGAAATGGAGCCATTAGGACATATAGATAGATGATTGGTAGATGATAGATGATAGATAGATAGATAGATAGATAGATAGATAGATAGATGATAGATAGATGATAGATAGATAGATGATAGATCTCTATATAGAGACACTTCTATAAAGATAGATATATTTGGATATATCCGCTAATTTTAGGAGTTGCCTCACATGGTTATGGAGGGTAACTAGTTCCACAAGCTGCCGTTGCAAGCTGGAGACCCAGGAGAGCCAATGGTGCATCTCTGGTCCAAGTATCAAGGCCTGAGAGCCAAGAGAACCGATGATGTTAAATTCCAGGCTAACTGCAGAAGACCAATGTCTCAGCTCGAGAGTGGCCAGGCAGAGAGAGTGAACTCTCCCTTACTTCTTCCCCTTTTGCTTTGTTCAGACCTTCAGTGGACTGGATGAGGCCCATCCACACTGGGAAGAGCAATCTGCTTTCCTTAGTCTACCAATTCAAATGTTGATCTCATCCAGAAACATTCTCACAAGCACACCAGAATAATGCTTAATCAAATATCAGGCCTTCTATATCCTGATCAAATTGGCACACACAATTTACCATCATAATGAGTGTAGCACATTGGTTCTCCACCACACTGAGTCATATTTACTTAGTACTTAGCAGAACAGCCTGTCAGCTGCTCTTCATTCTGAGATTTGGAGGCTCCCAAAATTATAAATCTAAAAATAATTCTGTTATCTTTTTGCTTCTGGGAGTATAGTTTCCCTTCTAATGATCAACAAAACCTCTGAGACTTTGCTCCCTCCCCTTCATTGCTCACCTCTTCCCTCAGTGCTACTCCACCGGCACTGGCCCTCTCCCCCCCAGAAGATTCTATCTATCCCATCAGCCTGGAAAGCCTTTCCCCCTGATCTTTGCACAGCAAGTTTCTTCTCATCATTCACATCTCTTTCAAATATCTCCTCACACAGATCTATCCTGATCACCTGATATATCACTGTCTGCCTGGGAGTAATTCCTTGCACTGGGCTTAATGCTCTCAGTTATGTACTTATTTGCTTGCTGATCCTTGTTCCCCACAAAAATACACTTACATTGCAGCCTCCAGAGCAGAAAACATAGCACTGATGCCTGGTACATAACAGAATTTTCATAAATGTTTGCCTAATAAGTGAATGAACTTGTTAGAAGCAAAACATGGGAGCACCTGAATAGATGCACAACAAACACAGACCACGTGATGGAAAGTCAACGCCCTCCCTCAGTGCCGGTGCACATTCTAACTAAAAGATAAGAATGAAAACACATTCTTCCCTTCTCAGTATTTTCCTACAATCCCCACTTTCATTACATGTCCGCTTCTCCACGTGAACAATGTTCACCTTTTCATTCGCATGTGTCCTGGCAAACAGTAGCTTTATTATACATATAAATGTCTAAATGATATTGTGTTATTTATCTCATTCCATTTTTTACTTCTTGCATTCAGTGTTATTCTGCTAAAATGTGTACCTTTTTATAATCGCATACATAGCTCCTTGCTTTCAGCAGCTGCGAGCAATTTCAGAGCGCACATCCACAATATCTTCCATTCCCATTCCCTTGTTCTGGGATAGTCCCTGTTGCAATAGACAACACTGTGGCCAATCTCCTTAGAGATGTTTTATTTCGGGCCTGAAAAGGGAATTCTCTAGGACACCTGTCCAGAAGTGGGATTTCGGGATCATAACACACCTGTATGCTTAATCTGACTCTCCTAGCATACCTTATTAATTTTTGAATTTGCACCTATCTGATAACTGTAAAGTAATATACCTTTGCTGCCATAATTTTTACCTCCCATTTACTAAGAAGTTTATGCATTTCATTACATTCTTTGTGTTACCTTTACATTTCTAATTTTTTCTCTGCCAGTATTCTTGCTTTTTCTAAGTGGATCATTAAACCATCCCCAAGAGAATGATGCTCTTATACTTTGCTTCTGATTCCTATTCTTCTGATTTATTTTCTTTTAATGGGTGATAAAACCTCTGGTCTATGCAAACAGTCATTGTGATAACTTGGTCTGAACTTAAGTGGAATGCATCAAACTTCTAACCTCTTTAGTTTTAAAGTTAGCATGTTTGTTGTTAATCTCTCCAGTTTTCCATAAGTGTGTTTCAAGTTATAATACTATAAAAATTTTTATATATTCTTTAGCCATGTCCCACTAAGTTTTAAATGTGCTGTTTTCATTGCCAGTTATTTCCAAGTATTTTATAATTTCTTATCATTTTCCTTATAATCCAAAATTATTTAGTAATATGCTACTTATTTTGTACACATAGGGGATTTTAAGCTATATTTATACTATGGATTTCTAATTTTACTGCACTATGACCCAGAACATAGTGTATATAATATTGAGATTCAATTAGCAACCTAATACTTGGTCTGTTTTAGTTAGGATAGGACATGCTTGCTGTGGTAACGAATTAACCTGACATCTCATTGATTTAGCAGAACAGAAATTTATTGCTTGTTTAGGTCAACAGAAGTGCTCTTGCATCTGATAACTCAGGGATCCTCTCTATCTCAAACCTCTTCCAGCAACAAATGACCCTAGTGCGCCCTCTGGTTCTTAAAATCTACATGCATTTTGAGTCTTTATTTATTTTTTAATTTTTTTTAATCACTTGCACTTCATGTAGAGCTTCTGATCAAAACCAGCTCTATAGGGTAAGGTCTGTAATTTGGATTCAAGCCAATCAGACTTTTAGGATGGCTCCCCCATGACAAGATTATGTCTAGGATAATTCTACTTCTATATAAAACATTTTCTCTGTCTCATGCTGTCTTTTCTTCTGAATCTCTCAACTCTTTCCAAACACTCTAATCCTCACAAATGTCCCAGATTGCATTTAACATCTCCCATTGGACTCAACCAGCCACAGGTTCTGATCCACCATGAATCTTCTGTTTTGGTGGCCATCTGGGCTCTCCCTCCTGCTCTGTTCCCATTTAAGTCTTGACTTCCATCTATGTCCTGTTCCTGTTATAATCCTGAGACAGGAAATTCTGTGAGAAAAGTCTATTAATATACTTCACATCCCTTGCCCAAGTATGAGAACTTCTTGTGCTCTCCACTTTGTTTTCAAATCTCTGGCAAGTATAAACACTGTTTATTTATCACTTACTCCTATATCTCCCAGGCACTTTTTGATGTGATATAAAATGGTAACATTGTATAACTTGATTTATGATGAATTTAGCAAAATTATGTGATAACAGAGTTAAATATCAACATGATTGAATCATTCATTCGACCAACATTTATCCTGGCCTTGGTAGTAATAATTCAAAGAGAGATAAGATACAATGTAAAAGAGCTCTCATCCTATAAGAGAAAGACTTATAAACAGCCACTGATATGTAAATATGTAAGTCCAATGATAGATGCTTATACACTGTTTTATGAGTACCTAAATAAGAACATCTAATTCATAAAGGAGATGGTAACTACGATGGATTTTAAAGATGGCTTTGTTGGGTAAACCCATTGTAGAAAAGGAATGAGCACAAGCAAAGACCTAAGGATGAAAAATAGTATGACATAAATAGAGACTGTCTAGCATTTAGTAGTATGAAGGTTAAGCAAGAGGAAAGGATTGATGGCAAGTGATGTGGGAGGTGTTAAGTCAACATCATTTGGGACCTTGAATGCCACGCAAAGGATCTTGGACTTGAATAGACAGGAGCTGCAGATCCCTTAAAGAGAAGTAAGTGGAAGATTGGTCTAGACAAGGAGAGCCATAGATAAACCCTCTGCCCTTCACTCTTCTAACTGCATGTGTGCAGAACACTTATTTTCAGGAACAGTGCTTTTCAGAAGTCATTTCTTCAGTATCCCTCTGTGTTGATGTTATCTGCTCACATTCATCAGCCAAACCAGAGAAGACTTTCACTCTAAATGAACAAGCAACCAGTGCTGCCTGATGACAAAAAGACTGTCTGGAGCATCTTTCTTACATCTGGAGCACATCAGTCAGACCAAATCACCTGAAGAGAACAAGAGCAAAGCTCCTCGCTACAAAACTGCTCATGGTGAATCCAGCTCAGGATTTAGTATACATATATCAGATCTACCCATAGTTAAGGCAGGCACTTGGATTATTTGCCAAGTTGCTACATACAAATATGTTCTGAGGTTCTCATTCATTTATTCCATGAGAATTTACTAAGTTCTTGTTGTGCCAGGAAAAAAACCAGATAAATAAAAGAATGCTGAGCTTTGTTAAATTCTCCAGAAATAGACCCTGAGACAGGATTCCTGTGCATGTGATTCTTAAGGAAATGCTCTAGGGAGAAATCAGTAAGGGAGTAGAAGAAAGAGAGAAAGGAAAGAAATGAAGTCAAGCAAGGATGTGATTTCAGGCAAAGTCCCACAGGAGACAGCTACAGCCTGATCCTGCACAGCTCTGAAGTATACATCAAGTTCCAGAGCTAATCCAATTCAAAGAAGGGAGCTTGTCTTTCACACTCCTATGCAAGTCAGTTATTGACAAAGGCCTCCCCAGGGAATTGTACACTCCCAGAGACTTTTGTGCTGCATGCAAACCAATGCCTATCACCTAAGGTCTCAGGCATAGGTCCTTAGTAGCAAAGGCACACAGAAGCTGGAGCAGAGATAAAGATAGGGTATAAGAAGGATCAGAGTGGATCTGGGCAAGAGCAGTTTCCTCTAGCACTTGTAGTCTAGCAGGGAAGACAGACGTGATCATAGAGGTAAAATCATGCATTTTAGATACTCTAAATAGGAATGAGTTTACCACGTGAACAAACACTGAAGTGTCCAGCATTCCTGTGTATTTGAAGAAATCCTTCATTATGTTGGAGGTATTGGTTTGCCCTCTGTGCTGCTTTGTTTTATTTTTCCATGTTTGTGCTCCATGAATCTTGATCATTTTATTGACTACCTCTTTTAGTTTGCAGTCAGGCATGCTACAGAGGACCTCCTGAAATTTGGGTGATTTATGATCAATGCGACCAGCAGGTGTTACTTATCTGTCTCTTTCTTCACTTGCTAAAGAGACTTTCTGTCACCAGAAAACCTTCTAGTATTACAAATGACAGTTGGTCATCAATATTCAGACCTATCTGTGAAGCTACTTTGAATAATACTCCTATAAATGAAGACTTCAAAACTTGCAGTAGGACCAGAGCCTTTTCTCTTACTTTGTTTGTTGTTTATCAATGCCAAATTCAACTTGCCAGTCGTCACAAAAATAAATCTTTATTGACTTTCAGTGGTTTATGGGTCTGCTTTCGACCTGGTCTAGAGCTTCTCATCTATGTATAGCACATAGCTAGAGATGAAATACTTGTTTACACATCTAATATGAACATCACAATGATACTGTTTTCTCTCCCAGTTAATTGACTCTGTCCCAAATAGAACCAAACAAGATTAAATAACTCTCCCCCAAAATAGTAACCTATTTTAATTGTGTATCTTTTGATTTGGAAATTAAAGGAAATGAAAGGAAGGACATAAAATAAAATTGTATTACATTTACTCATCATCTATCACAGAACATAGGAAGTTGCAGTCCTTCAGCAACTCTAGAAAATTTGAGTAATTTAGACTAATATTTGTTACAATAAAAATTTAATATATCTCTAGAATAAATATTATCCCTTCATGTGGATTTCTTTCCATGGGCCAAAATATGCTTATCATTATTCCCACAAGTTTCCAGAGTGATTTTTGGGCAACACATAAGGTAATAAGAGTTGACAGGATTACAAACATTAAAGGTAGGAAGAAAGACAGTGAGGAAACAAGGACAGGGACAAAGTGAAGCTGGTAAAAGCACAAAGAAGCATATTGTAATGGCCTACATAACTATGAGGGTAAAACTAACAATAAAACATATAAATTTGCTCCTATTTGAATAATTGTTTAGGAAAAGGTGGATTGATGTGGGAGAAAGCAGACTTATAGCAAAGGTAATAAAAGAAAAATCAGTGCCTATAAAGTATAAGAGAAAATTAACATCTGATTACTTGTATAACTCAACACACAGGCATAACACGGCTTGCACATGCTTGGAAGAAGACCAAATTCTATGAAAGTTAATGCTGGGGAAAGATTAGTGGATGACCCCAAAGCTCTTTCATCTTTAAAAGACATGAGAACTTTTTAAAAGGCTGAAATAGGCAGTTTTGTGGACCCCTGAGCAGGTGGCACAAACCACCCTGAGGAAAGTGAGTTGAGCCAAAAAAGAAATCAAAAAAGGAGAGATTTGGGAGTGGAGACAAATGTGCTTATCTTTGCATCAGTGATTGAAATCTTCAGCTCACTGCATGCTTCCCTCATGGGCTCTGGATAGGTAGGGGGTTAGGGATCAGATTATTGCAAATATCCATGAAAGGACAGGTTTTGTAATGAGTAAATTTAGTCAAATGAGAAAAGGTGGAGTTTCATTCTCATGGAGCCATGGAAGAATTTGCTTGATAAGCAAAACTCACTGTGGATGAATCACAAATTTAGCTCTAAGCTTTCTAGCAAGCAACACAAAAATAGAAAAGTTACCTGTTACCAGATTCAAAATATTCATGAAATAAAAATAAACCAATAGCTCAGGAGACCTGTCACTTTCCTTGATACTAAAATCCTCTGGGGGGAGGGCACCTGGGTGGCTCAGTGGTTGAGCATCTGCCTTTGGCTCAGGGCATGATCCCAGGGTCCTGGAATCAAGTACCGCATCAGGCTCCCCACTGGAAACCTGCTTCTCCCTCTGCCTATGTCTCTGCCTCTCTGTGTGTGTCTCTCATGAATGAATAAATAAAATATTTAAAAGAAAAAAATCCCATAGGAATATCTCCTAGTGGTAGAGAGAGAGAGAGAGAGAGAGAAAGAAAGAAAGAAAGAAGAAAGAAAGAAGAAAAGAAAGAAAGAAGAAAGAAGAAAGAAAGAAAAGAAAGAAGAAAGAAAGAAAAGAAAGAAAGAAAGAAAGAAAGAAAGAAAGAAAGAAAGAAAGAAAGAAAGAAATCTTGTGATATGTGAATGCCATGACCTGTGCAACATCCTTACTATGAACCCTGCTAAGATTTCAGAAAGTTTCCTTTTATAATATCAAAGTGAGCTAAACAGATATTACAGCAAAATGAAATTCAATTTAACAGATAATCTTCCAGTCTTGGGTTATTTTATGTGTTCCAGGTATATATTTAAGGTTATCTCAAACTTAGGACAGACTGGTCAAGGATCTCAAGCAATCCTTCCTGAATATCATTCTTCCCAGCTGGTTTTTGTGTCAACATGGAGTAGTAATCAGCTTGAGGTAGTTTCTCCCTGTGAGATGCTTTGAATTCAACTTGTCCATGCCCCGGCAGCATTGAGAACTCTGTGCCTGAGAGATCAGCAAGCCAAGAGCATGGAAGTAAGGTTTGGTGAGAACTGAGGAGATTGATTAGAAATAAGTGCCTGAAAGCCCCGGAAGTGAGGTGAGAACATGAGATGAGGAAGAACTGGCTTAGGAGGATTCACTCAGAAGGTTGCTTCCAATCTGCTTATTAAGTACATATAACCAGCTAAATAAGGACCCTGAGTTCCCCTCTATCAGCGTTGCTGAAATAAGACAATGCTAGGTAAAGGCTCAGGCCAAAAACAAACGAACAAATGTTTTAAATACTTCAGTAAAGCATCAGCCAAGTACCTAAATTTCAGCTATTCTACATTTTAAAGGACTGTCCCAGATAAACTATTTAGGAGATATACAGACAGGTAACGCCATAAGGCAATATATTGAGGGAAGTATGATTTATAAACAACTTAAAATGACCCTCTTGGAATTCCACACTCATATACATTCCCACCATTAGAGTATGTAAGCATCCAGTTGGTCCCCATTCTTGCTAGCCCTTGGATAGTAATTGTACCATTATTCATATCACAGAATTCTGCACCACCATCAGAAGGATAAATCTATTATGGACTGATGTGGAAATATTTCTTAGCTATTAAATGACTAAAGGAAGATGCACAAGTGTGAATGGTGTAACTACTGTGTGTTCATCTGTGTACAGGTGTGTGGACTAAAAAATGATCGCAGCCAACTACAATTGAGAAAGAGGTATGGGTAAATGGCAAACCAGATTCAAACCACCCTCAAATCCTCTCACCACTAAAATCTGTGCTCTGTCCACCACATGAAACAGTAGACAGGACTGGCTTTCTACTACCAAACAACTTACACACAGCTAGCAAATGGGACACAGCCACTGGTCAGAAAGCAAGCCTCGTGCATGCTTTTTGCTCTCACACATTTTCCCTACAATCATTGCAGTATTTTAGAGGTTTTTAAAGTTATTATTACCATAGAATCAAATTTTCTAAGGAGCATACCAAGGGAAATTTGTTTCAAAGAATCATCATCCTAGGGACACCTGGGTGGCTCAGTCGGTTAAGCATCTGACTCTTCGTTTCTGCTCAGGTCATGATCTCAGGGTCATGAGATCAAAGCCCTCATTGGGCTCTACACTGGGCATGGAGCCTACTTAGGATTCTCTCTCTCCTTCTGCCCCTCCCCCTCAAAGCGTGTACACACTCTCTCACTCTCTAAAAAAAGAAAAATAGAATCATCATCCTAACCTCTTTTGAGTCTTACTTTACTGGCAAAGGGCCTCATTTGTTGCTAATATTTCCTTAGTTCATGATTTATCAGCATACCCTGGGCAACCACAGCAGTAAGAGTGCTTTCCCATGGGATGGACGGTCTGGCCTTGAATCTTAACATAAACATCCCCCTGCTGCTTTTGCCTATCTGCAGTGACTCCCCTGTTTTCTCATGATTATCATTCAGAAACTCAGACAAGTGTTGACATGAACACCCAATTAGTCTGATTACGCACAGTGGGCTTCGATAGATCTATCACCCACAGATACCAAGCCTGGCACTTTGTAGCACAGCCTTATGAAGTTATTCATGTATCATATAACACTTATATTTTTATAGATATGTGTACCAAAATTATTGGTAAAGTGAAAATCAGAGCTAGTCCCAAGTATCCCTGTCTAAGCACAAGGGAAGGTAGTTAGCTAACTTTAGGGAATGTATTTTACAAGATAATAATAATAATAATAAATCTTAGAGGCATACCTGCCATAGTGAAGTACACTGTAAGGGGAAAGAGGAAACAGAGTTGGCTGAAGAATAAGCAAATTAATTCACTTAAGATACTTGGGCTGATTGGAAATTGTTCTTCCAAAGTTCAAATGTTTTGGGGCACCTGGGTGGCTCAGTCAGCTAAGGATCAGACTCTTTATTTCAGCTCAGGTGATATGATCAAGCTTTGTGTGGAGCTCAGCATGGAGCCTGCTTAAGATTCTGTCTTCCTCGTGGATGGAACTGGAGGGTATTATGCTGAGTGAAATAAGTCAATCGGAGAAGGACAAACATTATATGGTCTCATTCATTTGGGGAATATAAAAAATAGCGAAAGGGAATAAAGAGGAAAGGAGAAAAAATGAGTGGGAAATATCAGAAAGGGAGACAGAACATGAAAGACTCCTAACTCTGGGAAACGAACTAGGGGTGGTGGAAGGGGAGGTGGGTGGGGGGTGGGGGTGACTGGGTGACGGGCACTGAGGTGGGCACTTGACGGGATGAGCACTGGGTGTTATTCTGTATGTTGGCAAATTGAACACCAATAAAAAATAAATTTATAAAAATTTAAAAAAAAAGATTCTGTCTTCCTCTACCCCTTCCCCCACCCCACTGGCTCACAGACTTGCACTCGCTCTCTAAATAAATAAATAAATAAATAGAAATTTTTAGAGAAAAAAAGCTCATATGTTTGCAAAATTCAATTGTCAATGAATGGCAAAGAACAAGACTCTTTGCACTATAATGCTAAAGTCTTTTCTCTATCCATTGTCATCTTTGTCCCCAAACCAAAGTTGTGGTCTATCTAAACTAAATGTAATATTTTTGGTAGATTTTAACAACCAGAGCTTCTATTTTGATTGGTAGACATTCTGGGTAGTTCAGATTGTGATAACTAAACACCATAAACTGGGTGGCTTATAAATAATAGAAGTATTTCTCACAGCTCCTGAGGCTGAAAGTCTGAGGTCAGGGTGCCAACATGGCTGGCTCTGGTGAGGATCGTTTTCTGAGTTACAAACTGCCATCTTCTTGTTGTATCTTCACATGGTAGAAAGAAGACAAGGGAGTTCTCAAGGTCCCTTTTATAAGGGCACTACCCTGTTCATAAGGCTCTACCTTCATGACCTACTTCCTCCTAAAGGCCACACCTCCTAACATCATCACATTGGGGGTTAGAATTTCAACATGAAACGGAGAGAACACAACAGTAAATTCACTGCAGCTGAATTTTTAAGCTTGCTTGGATGAAATTATGATTATATGTACCCAATGGCAATTTTATATTTATTGGGTTTGGTGTGTGTATGTTTTTTGTTGTTGTTTTTTGTTTGTTTGTTTGTTTGTTTGTTTGTTTGGTGGGAATAAGCCTATTTATTTATTTATTTATTTTCCCTTTTTAAATTAAATTTAAATTCACCTTGCCAACATATAATACCCAGTGTTCATCCCATCAGGTGCTCTTCTTAGTGCCTGTCACCCAGTCCCCCCTGTCCTCCACTCTCCTCCCTTTCCAAAACCTTTTGTTTGTTTCCCAGAGTTAGGAGTCCCTCATGGTTTTTCTTCCTCTCTAATTTTTCCCCACTCAGTCTCCCGCCTTTCCCTTATAGTCCCTTTCAGTATTTCTTCCATATTTTTTGTTGATCCACAGATTTCTTAATTCATTAAGAATCCTGCTTATGTTAAGATACTATTTTCCTTCAATATATGTATTCATATTATCACCACAATTTTTCTTTTAATTGTGTTTATGGGGGTACTTACAATAATGTCAGATATATCATCTTTGACAGAATGAAATTCCCAAAGCTTTACCCTGATTTACTGAATAAACAATTGAACAACTGTTGGGATGATCCAACTGATTTTTGTTTTACTTGGAAGATCAGATGATATCATTTAACTATTTGCAAAGATCTTTTTCTTCTAATAGAGCAAACACATTAACAGCTGTATTTCACAGGGCAGTCCATATGCAACAAAACAAAGTCAAAAACAAGGAAAATAAATTTGGAACAACACTCAATTGATCTAAATAAAAAGCCATGTTGCACACCATCTGCAGTTACAAGTGTTAATTTGTCATGTAGGGGCAGAGTCTGCAGTCAGTGGTATCACTGTGGCCTTCTTGATGAATGGTTAATTGTCAAATACTTTGAGCAGTTTCCACCATCATCATTAGCTTTCTAGAGAAATGAAAATCTAGTGCTTAATTTCTCATCAAACATGGATTTTTGCTTTTTGAGCTCTTTGCTGCCCAAAATAAGGCTTATTGCAAAACAAACAGAAAAGGAGAAATTATCAAACAATGAAATGAATAAGATTAAAGATTCATGCCACAAAATAAATGACAAAGCTACTGTAGCGAGTCAAAATACTCTCTAAAGGATCTATGCTCTATGGCAGTGCTATTCAGTCACTGCCGCCTGAAGGTATTGGAGGAACATGCAGCCTATAATTTCCCATGTTCCCCCTGGCCCTGCTGACTGGTAAACCCAGTGGCTATCAGGAGAAGCAGCAACAAATACTTCTCCCACCTCTACCAGAGAGCAGAACAAATTGGCTGTCCCTACTAGCATTCCCATCCAAACACCGTTTCACCAGCAAGTGCCCTGCACGCTGCCCTTGGAAGGGAGGTATTCTCTCATGACTGGAAAGGATTAAGGGAAGAGAGGCAGGTTATCACTGCTTGTCACTCAAATTTAACCACGTGTTAATGGGAGAACTCTGTTCACTGCAGGTAGTATTAGACATCATGGTAGAAAATGTAATTTTTCACATAGGTTAACATGATTATCTGGAGGTTCACAGAGTGACTGATATGCTTACAATATGACCTTTTAGGGCCAAAGAATCTCCTTTAAATGGAATGCAGCTGTAGGCACAAGAGCCTTTGGTCCTTTTGCAGCAGCTGCCAATCTGATAGAATGATGAGATATCTTTTTAAAAATGGGGTTAATGGTCCAACGTAAAGATGATGCCTGAAAAGATGTGACACATGACTTAACTTATGGGTACATGGTGTTGTGCTCTCCACTGGGTAGGTATTATAGCTATCTACTGGTTCAGGAACCCAGGCATAAAAGGAGTGCTATTACTTGCCAGCATTCCCAGCGAACTGGTTAGGAAATTTATGCTTTCTCTCCTCACAAATCTTGGTTCTAGGAGTGTAGAGTTTCTTGTTCCAGATATAGAAGAGTTCTACAGGGAACACCAGAAACATCACATTCACCTGAAAGCCTATTGTCACCTTGGGGTCCTCATGCCTCTACATAGCAGACCAGAAAAGGAATTCCCATACTGGCACGGTGAAGGATCCTGATCATCCCAGGGAGATGGGATTACTGCTACACAGAGGAATAAGGGACAAAAGTATTCGGCAGTTCACTCATGCTTCCATGCCCAGTTTCATTATAATTAGACAAATAGAGCAACCAGGACTAAAACCTCAGACCAAGGGCAGCAAAGGAATGAATAATTGTGAACTATTAATACCATCTATCACAGCAAGTTAAACCAAAAAATCACTTTGATTTGCTCTGGATTGGAGCAAATTTCCTCCAGGTTCGACTTTGGGCTTTTAATTACTTTCCATTATCATTAATAGTTGCCTTACCAGAAGCATTAATTTCCCATTTATCCTCCTATAATGCTAGGACAATGCCAGATAATGCTGCCCAGGCTCCACATAACATTGTAGAAGGAGATTAGAATGCTGCACAGATTATTATTTTTTACAGAATTACTTTCAAGACAAATTGAATTTCATTGCTTGAAATGAATTTTTATGTTTTTGCAGAGAGGGGACAAATGGGTGTCAGCCATTACAAAGTACATGGCAATGACATAATTGAAAGAAATCAAACAGATTTTTATACATGAGATTTAATGCTATCTTTGAATGAGCTTTCAGAGGTTTGTGTCAAGGTCCAAACACATGATTCATCACTGCAAAGTACAAGTGACAAAATTAAGATTACTGTGTTTCAATAGAGAGATAAAGAGGCCAATTCTCATCATCATGGCTATTTTTCAAACTCAAATGCCAGGACTGCCTAGAAGTCAAGGGAATTGAGATGTCTCCAGCAATGATTCCACCCTGGAATCCATGTGCTCAAAAATATTTATTATTGCCAACATCAAACGGGATTTCATAAAAAATAATAATATTGATGAAGATACACTTTAAAAAAAATAAGATTTGTCTTTTCACTCTAGAGGCTGAACAATTCCTGTTATACTGGGTTAGTCATCTCTGGGCTGTACCCTTCTACAGCCCGAGGGCCACCAAGGATGGTTGAATGTTTCTTGCTAGGACAAATCAGACTCAGCCCTGCCAATGCATGGATGGGAGGAGGATTGATTGTGGTAATGAAGGAAAAAAGAAGAATTGAGAATTTCTCCCAAGTTTTTGGCTTGAGCTACAGAGTGGATATGATGTCATTTGCTCAGATAAAAGGGACTAGGGAGGAAAGAAATCATAAACCCCTTCATAAAGCATTACAAATATACCTTCATACTTCTTACTCTACTGAGAGCTAAGAGTTGTATTTTTGAGTCAGGTTTTGAAGATGGGCTGTTGCAAAAGGAAGCACTTCTCTTTTGCAGTTCTTTTGATGGGACTGTCCCTCTGAAGCACTCCAGACAGTGCTTCTGCAGCTTGCTTTTTTTCCCCTTCTTCACCCTCACTAGAGTCTCTTAGACTATTTTTGTGGGGTTCTAGAAAATCTTTCCTTTGAAGAAACTTGCAGTGATATTGTCTCGTTCAATTTTAACTAGCTCCTCAAGGTGAAGTGAATGTGTAAATTGCAAAAATGGTGTTTCAAAGGCCAGACTCACTGATGGAAGACAGAACAGAAGGTTTATTTTAATACAAGATAAGTCATTTTTTATTATTAAAAAATAGAGGTGACATATCCAGTACCAAATGTGGCCTTATTTATGGTCAAGGAAAAAATAATAGAATGAGTAGATAATTACGACATCTGACATTTAATTCCCAAATATCAATCCTATTTCCTGCCCTTCATTTGCTTCAGTTTGATTCCTTTTGATCTTCAAAGTTGCTCTTCAATAAATGGGATTTTTCTCTTCCTTGATAATCTCTTCAAAGACTATGGTTCAGGAAACCGAATATACTTGCCTTGGAGCATAAAGTTAGGCCAGAAGGCGGGATCTAACCTTTCCTTATTGCCTAAAACAGTGCCAGGAAGAGACTACTCAGAGTAAAGGCAAGACATAAGATCAAGCAAATAAGTACCATGATCTGACCATGAAGATATTATTGTAATTGTTCTTAAAAGATTTCACTCTTCCCAGGAATTGGCAGCTATTCACATTCTTCTAAGGATTGGCAGCACTTCAAGAATAAGAAAGGGAGAGAAGAAAGCAAATATTACAATATTCTTGCAAAGCAACAGAGGGCTAATATGGTTCACAAAGTCCTTTCATATATGTTAACTCATTTAAATTTGACAACAACCCTTTGATGAAGGTGTTAGAGAGACATCACAAAGGCTGGAAAAGTCACACACTTATCAGTGGGGTAGGCAAGATTAAGACCCAGATCTTCAAATATTTGAATATCATTATCGTATCACTGTCTTAAAAGGAGAGTAGGAGTCAGAGACACTGGTCTTAAAGTTTTGGGGGAGTATTGAGCTACAAGCAGCTTCACAAGAAAAGGTAAAGTAATCAAGGATTTGAAAACTAATCCCTTATCTACAAAAAGCATTTATTGAGAGTATATTAGGATTCTCCAAAGAAATAGAACTAATAGTGTATATTTGTGTGTGTGTGATTTGTGATAAGGAATTGCTCATGGTGTTATGGAGACTAGCAAGTCCAAATATGCAGTGTGGGTCAGCGGACTGGAGACCCAGGAGACAGAAAAGACAATGGTACAGGTGAAATCTGAAGGCCACCTGTTGGAGAATTCTTTCTTGCTGTTGGAGGTCAGCCATCTTGTTCTATTCAAGCCTTCAACTAATTAAACAAAGCCTGCACATATCATAGGAGGCAAACTGCTTCACTCAAGTTCACTGATTTCAAATCTCATCTCACCCAAAAATACTCTCATAAAAAGACCTAGAATAATGTTTCACCAATTATCTGGGCACCCTGTAGCCTAGGCTTTTTTTTTTTTTTCTTCTTGAGTTTTCTAAAACTCAAGGAAATAAACATTGTTCAAAAACCTCAATAAGGCATATTCGAAAACTAATTGTTCAGATTTAATGGGGTATTTTTTAAAAACGGTGGGTTAGTGGGAAACATGGATCTAAAACCTGGGGACTTGTAAACCACCATGCAAATGAATTTGGAATTTATTTGGTTGGCAGTAAGGTATCACTGCAGGGTTTTAGCCCTCTGATGAAAATGGAAAGTATAAAAGGGAGATGAGTGAATCTAGAGAAGGACAGACCAATCAGAAGGCTTTATCTTTGATTGGAACCAGAAGATAAGAGAGCACATGCTACCTTCCAGGTATGGCAGATCTTCTCATATATTGATTCATTTAGCTGGCAATAACCCATGTGAAGAAAGTTCTATTATTGTTTTTCCCTATGTCAGAGAAAACAGCACCAAAAAGTTCAGTAGCTTACTCAAACAACAAGGCTAAATAAAGTGTAGTAGGTCCAGAATTTCAACCCTGGTAGCCTAACTATAGAAACCACATTCATAACCATTAAGCTATGTTAAATTCTGGTCATGATGGTGATGATGAGAAAGGGTATAGAGACTGATTCAGATAGTGAGGAAGGGGCAGAGGACCTTCGCTGAGTCCCAGGTTTCTAGGCTAGGTGTCTTAGAGACTTAGTGTTATTACCCTAAAGAGACTAAATGGGAGGCAAAGGTGCTCTTGGGGGGCAGGATAAGGCTGTGAGCTTAGTTCTGAAAATGGCATTCTGTAAGACATTGAGGTAAAGGCATACAAAAGGAAGATTGGTATGCAATTCTAATTAGTGAAAAGCATCAAAGGGGGACACTTGGGCTTAGAAAAAAACATAGTCTTAGCATGTAAACTGACTGTTGGTAAGCATATTTAGTCAGTGTTTCAACCTAATGGCCATTTGTGGAGAAATATAACCATCAAGTAGAATAAATTCACATATGCTGATTAGCACATTCTTTTGCTATAGACTTGCTCTGTGGGAACCTAAACCATACTCAAAAAATTTCTTAGTAAGCATAGGTTTAGAAAAAAAAAGGAATTACTTATAAAATACTTATTTATGAAAATATTCAAAGTGAGGATGTGGAGAAAGGGGAACCTTCTCACATTGCTGGTGGGAATGCAGACTGGTACAGCCACTCTGGAAAACAGTATGGAGGCTCCTCAAAAAGTTAAAAATAGAGCTGCCTTACAATCCAGCAATTGCACTACTAGGTATTTACCCAGAGGATATAAACATAGTAATCTGAAGGAGTACCTGCACAGCAATGTTTATAGCAGCATTGTCCACAATAGCCAAACTATGGAAAAAGCCCTGATGTTCATCAACATCTGAATGGATAAAGAAAATGTGGTATGTATATACAATGAAATATTACTCAGCCATCAAAAAATGAAATCTTACCATTCTCAACGATGTGAATGGAACTAGAGGGTATCATGCTAAGTGAAATAAGTCAGTCAGAGAAAGACAATTATCACATGATCTCACTCACATGTGATTTTTAAGAAACCAAACAAAAGATCATAGAGGAAAAGAGGGAAAAATAAAACAAGATGAAATTAGAGAGGGAGACAAACCATAGGAGACCCTTTATCATAGGAAATAAACTGAGGGTCACTAGAGGGGATGGAGAGTGGGGGGACAGATAACTGGGGGATGGGCATTAAGGAGGGCAGGTGATGTAATGACCACTGGGTATTATATAAGACTGATGAACCACTAACCTCTACCTCTGAAACTAATACTATCCTATACATTAAATAAATTTAAATTTTAAAATGTATATGAGGAAAAAATTTTTAAATAAAATATTCAAAAATAGTAAGGTACCAAGTTAAGATATTTTGTCAGGCCCTGGATTCTGATAGATCTCAATCTGAATCTCAGTTTTGACACATCCTGGTTGTATCAAAGTAGAAAAGTTATACTAGTTTCCTTATATGTCTGGTGGCAATAATAACTATAACTCAGGTTTGTTGTGATGATAAATGGAGCTATTATATGTAAAAACCCTTGGCCAAACTCTGATGAAAAAGTATTGAACAATGTATGCTGACCATTGTTATGTTAATGAATTGGGTAATAAATTATTACCCATCTCTACAAGGGGCATGTTGAAGGGCTTGCATCCTCCTCTCCCCAACACCAATTTCCAGAAAGATCGTGAAGCATTCCTATTCTGTTTTCTAATGGATATCTCTCTCCTTAGAAATGCTGAGAATTTCAGTCAAAGTCAAGATAAGCTTGGCATGAAATATTCTGCAGTCATCAAAAATGTTGCGAATATACCACTGCTTTTACAAAATAACATGTTTTTCCAGTAAAAATTAAATTAAAAACAGCTTTTACTCTTAATTATAATATTGTATATTCCCTGGTCTTTCCAAATTAACCAATATCAAATTTGAATCAAAATTAAAGGGAAAATAGAGAACTCCAGATGTATTTATTAAAATATCAGTGTTAAGGCTAAGCGTTTGTATATCTATAAAGTTCTATACATGAATATAGTGCCCAACCAATATTACGAACTACCACTTAACTTAGAAACTATTCAGAGGAAATATTCCAGTGCATTGCTTATTTGTGATAGGTGTTTTGCATACTTCAACTTAATTTTTCTTTGTGACAATCATATGATTTCCATACCATTATTAGGTCAATTTTATGACTGATGAAACTGAAGAGTGGAGAATTAGTATAACTTGTCCATGAATATACAGACCACTGGCAAAAGCTTTCCAAGATCACTTCTCACCTTCAGCCTTCATGGTAGGTGGCTTCTCAATAAAAAATGCATAAAACCAAAATGGTCTTGGTTTATAAATGAAATACCAATATGCACATGATGAGTTTAAAACTCTTCATCTTTTTTCCCCAGCCTCCCAAACCTCTACCCCATTCTGGAATAGGCCATAGGTTGGAGTAGGGAGAAGAAAGGAGAAGGGAGACAAAGAAAAGAGGAATACGAGGAAGGATCTCCTTTAAAATTGTCCACGGCTTCTGAGAAGGAGAAGAGAAAAACAAAAGCCTCCTTTTCTAATTAGCAGTCAGATTACTCTGCTGATATTAACTGGAAACATTTGTTAAATTTCACAGACTTACAAAGATAAATAAATAAAGAGCTGGAGAGAGGATTCTGGGAAGATGACCAAGCAAGAAGCACCAGAAGTCCCTTTCCCAAAAACAATTTGCACCAACAGAATCAGTCTGATGTAACTATTTTGGAACTCTGGAGTCTACTGAAAGCCTGCTACTTCCAGCTGAAGGCTTTGATGGCAAATTGCAGTTCACATTGGTCAGTTTTAGCTCCTAGCACAGTAGCAGCTCCCACCCTCTAGCTCTGTGCCTGGCAGCTGTGCCTATGTTCCTGGAGTAGCTTGTGACAGCTCACAGGAGCCGGGGTGCGCAATATGGATTCTGTCTTCCAAATACCAGTGATCTGTGCTCTGATTTCTGATTGCTTATTCTGATCACAAAAGTGTAGTTAAAGAGATAATGGCCATTGTTAGAGATCCTCTTCCCATTGTTGCAAGCCCCTACACCTCTGGCTGAAGTGACAGTCAGGGGATGTAAAGGGTCAGAACTTTTATTTTGTCCCCTTTATTGTTCTTTTTCACCTTTTGAGAGACAGACATCAAGGACTATGAGATTCAAAGCAATTATAAATGGGAATAAGAAAGTATTATGCATGCCCAGAAGGTGTAGGGTCAAAAGAGACCTGAGAAGATGCAGAGGCCCTTAGATTTACACCTTTGGCTGATCCTTGAGACAGAGATAGCCTGCAACAGTCAAACAAACAAATAAAATAGCAAACCCTTGAGAGGCCGGGAAGAACTGAGTTTCTAGAATTATATCATTACATATAAATAGCCAGATTTCAAAAAAAAAAAAATCACCACTAAGCATGCCAAAAAACAAACAAGCAAGCAAACAAACAAGCATATAGCTTATTCAAAGGGGGAAAAATTAGCAGAAACTGTCCCTGAAAAAGACCTAATGGAAGATCTACTAAACAGTATTTTAAAATTTATTTATTTATTTATTTCAATTCCTGTATAGTTAACATATGGTGCTATATTAGTTTTGGGTGTATGATGTAGTGATCTGACAATTCTGTACATCACCTGGTGCCCACCACAAATGCACTCCTTCAACCCCATCACCTATTTCACCCATTCCCCTACCACCTCCCCTCTGGTAACCATCAATTTATTCTCTATAGTTAAGAGTCTGTTTCTCAGTTTGTCTCTCTCCATATATATTTTTTCCTTTGCTCATTTGTTTCATTTCCTAAATTCCGCAAATAAGTGAAATCATATTGTTGCAGGATTTCTCTGCCTTTAATGCCCATGGTTCTTGGACATGTTGCTTCAAAGAATGAAGAGGTAGACCAGATGAAGAGTGATGGGCAGTAAAGCAAAGTTTATTGAGCGGTAATACAAAGCTCCCGAAAAGGAAGGGGACCTGTGATGGTTGCTGTTGGAAATTCCAGGTTTAGGGAGTTTTATGAGCTCTTTGAAGAACTATCTTAAGCAACTAGGGTGTGCTGAGTCATGCCAATCAGGGCTTTGGTCATGTTTCTGCTACTTATTAGGTTAATGTTTATGTGCTGATGGTCTTTTTTGGCTGACATCTGGGGACTTATGTCTTACCTGCCCCCTGCTCATGATGGTGAAAAATGCTTTGTTGCTAATTGTTTTATTTTAGGACATTTTGCAGAAGTCATTTATGCAAAGGCTACAAAACACAATGCTAGTGTAGTCCTGTCTAAGCTGCAAAATAGGATGTTAGTGCTATTTTATTTGAGTTGTTCTGACTTCATATTTTCTTGTTGGGGACCCCGGCCCTGACTACCTAACTGTCAAACTAACTCCTAACATTATGGTATTTGTCTTTCTATGACTGACTTATTTCATTTAGCATTATATTCTCAAACCCCATCCATGTTGTTGCAAACGGAAAGATTTCATTCCTTTTCATGGCTGAATAATATTCCATTATAAATATAAACCATATCTTCTGTATCCATTCAATTATTGATGGACATTTGGGTTGCTTCCACAATTTGGCTATTGTAAATAATGCTACAATAAACATAGGGTGCATGTATCCTTTTGAATTAGTGTTTTCTGTATTTGGGGGGTAAATACTCAGTAGTGTGGTTACTAAACCACAGGGTAGTTTTATTTTTAACTTTTTGAAACACTCTATACTATTTTCCACCATGGCTGCACCAGTTTGCATTCCTGCCAACAGTGCACAACCTTACCAATATTTTCTCCACATCCTTGCCAACATTTGTTTCTTGTGTTGATTTCAGCCATTCTGACAAGTGTGAGGTGATATCTCATTGTAGTTTTGATTTGCATTTCCCTGATGATGAGTAATGTTTAGCATGTTTTCATGTGTCTGTTGGCCATCTGGACATTTTCTTTGGAGAAATGTCTGTTCATGTCTTTAACAAATGGTGTTAGGAAAACTGGTCAGCTACGAAAGAAAGAAAGAAAGAAAGAAAGAAAGAAAGAAAGAAAGAAAGAAAGAAAGAAAGAAGAAAGAAAAGGAAGAAACTGGACCACTTTCTTACACCATATACAAAACCTTAAAGACTTGAATGTGAGACCTGAAACCATAAAAATCCTAGAAGAGAGCACAGACAGTGAGGTCTCTGACATCGAACATAGCAGTATTTTTCTGGATATGTTCCCTAAAGCAAGGGGAAAAAAGGCAAAAATGAATTATTGGGACTACATCAAAATAAAAATCTTCTTCCCAGAGAAGGAAACAACCAGCAAAACTGAAAGGCAACCTACTGATTGAGAGAAGATATTTTCAAATGACATATCCAATAAAGGGTTAGTATCATAAAGAATTTATGCAACTCAAGACACACACACAAAAATAATCCAATTAAAATAATTGTCTTAACAATGCTTAAAGAACTGAAAAACTGTATGGATAAAGTCAAGAAAATTATGTATAAATAAAATGGAAATATGAAAAAAGGGATAGAAAACCTAAAAAGGAACCAAATAGAAATTCTGTAGATGAAAAGTATAACTGAAATGAAAATTCACTAGGGGAATTCAAAAGAAGATTTGAGAAGTCAGAATAAAGAATCAGTAGACTTGAAGATAGGACAATAGAAGTTATCATCTAAAGAATACAAATTTGAAAAAAGATTAGAATGTTATAGCTTTAAGGTGTTAAATATAATTCCATGGCAGCCTCAAAAAAATAGCTTAAGAGTATACACAGAAGGAAATAAGAAATTTAAACATTTCACTACAAAAAAATAAACACAAAAATAAACAGTAATGCAGAAAGTTAGAGATACAAATAACTATAAAGTATATAGAAAATAAATAACAAATGACAAATGAAGTCCCTCCTTTTTCAATAATTACTTCAAATGTAAATGGATTAAACTTCATTTAAAGGCAGAGATGTTGGGGCAGCCCAGGTGGCTCAGCAGTTTAGCGCCGCCTTCAGCCCAGGGCGTGATCCTGGAGACCTGGGATCGAGTCCCACATCAGGCTCCCTGCATGGAGCCTGCTTCTCCCTCTACCTGTCTCTGTCTCTGTCTCTCTCTCTCTCTCTGTGTCTCATGAATAAATAAATAAAATCTTTCAAAAAAGGCAGAGATTTGCAGAATGGATAAAAACATCATCCAGCTATAACAGCCATCTACAAGAGACTCATTTTAGACCCAAAGACACAAATAGGTTGTAAGCGAAGGGATAGTAGCCAAAATAAATCAGGGGTGGCTACACTAATGTCAGATGAAAGAGTCTTTAAGTTAAAAAGATTATGAGAGTGTTAAAAGGGCATTTATGTTAATAAAATGCTTATGTAGTATAACAAGCAGATAAATCAAGTAAAAACATTTACACATCAAGTAACAGACCATCTAAACAAATGAATAAAAAATTGACAGTATTGATGGAAGAAACATCAATAGTTCTACAATAATAGCTGAGAGTTCAATACCCTACACTCAATAATGGATATAACAACCAGACAGAAAAATTTGCCAGGGAACAGAGGATTTGGACAACATAATAAACCAAGTAGACATAGCACCATATACAGAACACTCTCCTCAACAACAGAAAACATTTTTCTCAAGTGCATATGGAAAAAATTCCAGGATGTACTATATGTTAGGTCACACATGAAGTCTCAATAGATTTGAAAAAAATGTAGATATTAAAGAGTTTTCTCCTACCACAATAAGATGATGTTAGAAATCAGTAATGGAATTTTTGGATTCCACAAACTGATTTGTGGAAATTATACAACACACTTGTAAACAACTAATAGATCAAAGAAGAAATAACAAGGGGGATTAGAAGATAGTTAGAGACAAATGAAAACCAAACATGACATGTCAAAACTTATGGGATGCATGAAAGCAGTGCGAAAGGGGGAAATTTAGTTATAAACACATTAAAAAAAAAAAAAACAAGAAAGATCTTAAATTAACACCCTAATTTTACAACTTAAAGAACTTGGTGGGGGAGAAGTACAAACTAAATCCAAATCTAGAGAAATGAAAAAAAATAATAATAGAGGTTAAAGATAAATGAAAAAGAGAATAGAAAAATCACAGAGAAAATCGACAAAACCAAAGATGGTTTTATGAAAAGATCAACAAAATTGACTATCCTTTAGCTAGATGGACTAAAAAAAATGACTAAAATTAGAAATGAAAGTGGGATATAACTGATTCTACAGAAATAAAAAGAATTATGAGAAAGTGCTATGGACAATTGTAAGCCAACAAATTGAATAACCCAGATGAAATGGGCAAATTTCTAGAAACATAAACTTACAAAGACTAAACTGAAGAAATGGAAAATCTAAATCCACCTATGTGTAGTAAGGAGATTGAATCAGTAATCAAAAATCTCCCAACATGGTCACTTGAGTGGCTCAGTCAGTTAAGTGTCTGCTTTCAGCATGGATCTCAGGGTCCTGGAATCGAGCCCCAAGTTGGGTTCCTTGCTCAAATCAGGGCTCTTGCTCTAGTCATGGCTCCTTGCTCAGTGAGGAGCCTACTTCTCCCTCTCCCTCTGCCTGTGGCTCCCCCAGTTTGTGTGCTCGCATGCTTTCTCTCTGTCAAATAAATAAATACAATCTTTAAAAAAATCTCCCAACAAAAGAAAGTCCTGATTCACTGGTGAGTTTTACCAGTTTAAAGAACAATAGTGAACACCAATTCTTCTCAAACTTTCCCAAAATTTGAAAATGAGGAAACACTCCTTAATTCCTTTTTATGAGGCTATCATTACCCTGATACCAAAGCCAGATGAAGACATTATAGAAAAAAGACCAATATCCCTTCTGAACATTGATGGGGAAAAAGTCCTTAACAAAATATTAACAAACTAAATTCAACAGCATATTAAAAAGATTCATAAGATATCAATATTCCTAGAATGCAAGGATGTGTCAACATATGAAAATCAATCAAAAAAAATAAAAAGAAAATCAATCAATATAATACACCATTCCCCTTAATACAATGAAGGGGAAAAAAGAACATGATCATCCCAATACAGTAAGATAATTTGACAAGATTCAACATGATAAAACACATGCAACAAAGTAGAAATAGTAGTAAACTACTCCAATATACTAAAATCCATATATTTAAAAAAAAAACCTACTGTGAACATCAGACTGAATGGGAAGGAAATTCTCATATATGCCATATGCTACAACATGGAAGAAACTTGAGGACATTCTGTTAAGTGAGAGAGCCAGTCACAGAGTGACAAATATTGCAGGAGTCTATGTTCATGAAGCACTTAGCATAGTCATAATCACGAAAACGGAAAGCAGAGGCATGGTTACCAAGGGCTGGGGAAGGGAAGGAATAGGGAGTTGTTATTTAATGGGTACAGAGTTTCCATACTGCAAGATGAAGAGTTCTCGAGAAGGATGGTGATGATGGTGGCACAACAGTGTGAATGTACTTGACATTGCTGAATTGTGCCCTTAAAATATTGAAAAAAGTGACAAGACTATCGCCTGCAAACCTGAGAGCTGTCATGAATAGGCAAAATAACTTTCCCAGTGGAAGCATCAGGAATAAGTCTTACTCAGTTTTTTATAAAATGCTTATTGAGAGCCAGGAGCAGTACTGGAGATGTGAAGAAGAGATGCCTTCAGAGGCCTCACTGCCCAGTGGGTAAACCCAGAAAGCATGATGGAATGAGGACAATAGTAGGAGTTCATATTAAATATGAATACAACTGGAGATGTGATTTGGAGATGAGGAAAGGGAATCAAGAAAGTCCTCATGGCTGGGGCAGCCCAGGTGGCTCAGCGGTTTAGCGCCACCTTCACCCCAGGGTGTGATCCTGGAGACCAGGAATCAAGTCCCACGTTGGGCTCCCTGCATGCAGCCTGCTTCTCCCTTTGTCTGTCTGTCTGTCTGTCTCTCTTTCTCTGTATCTCTCATGAATAAATAAATCTTTAAAAAAAAAAAAAAAGTCCTCATGGAAAAGTGTAACAGCTGGAGCCGGTCTAAAATGTACCTAGAATTTCACCAAAAAACACAAGTGGCTGGGGCACTCAAAGGAGAGAGAGGAGAGCCTAGCTAAGGACTGTAGAATCAGAGGTCCATTCCTGCTACATGCCCTATAGAGATAACACAAGTGTGTGGCACAAACATGTAATCCCACCTACAGTGTAGACGATGTATTGTAGAGTGAGCCACTTCATCTTTCTAAAATTCACCCTCTTTATCAGCAAAATGAAGATCATAATTCCCACCTTCTAAGGATATTATAATTAGTTGAGCTTAGGGAATGTTTCTAACTTAGCACAGATGCTGACCAATGGAAATGTCCAGTGACTTATAGGTATTATAGTGACTAGACATTCCTCAAGGAGTAAACGTCAGACCAGCCTCCCCCACCTGAACCTCACAACATGGCCCCTGAGCATCAGGACCACAGCGCACAAGAGAATGCTGAAGGGTCCTGTCACGGAAGCCCATCTGCACACTGTGCAAGTAAAAATTTGGTGAAGGCTGCTGAATTCCAGCAAGGTGTGACCCCGGCCACTTGCCCTCTCCCAGCAGACTTCTTCAGAGCCATAAATCAACTCTCTGCACTCCAGCCATGGAAAGTTTATGTTCAGGAGGCTGGAGGCAGTTTTTCTTTCTCCAAACCAGTCTTCCCCAGCTGGACATGGAAATAAGTTACTGATTCCAGTTGGTGCAGGGCCAGGTCAGATGACCTTTCACACAGCAGGGGGCACTGGCCTGGAGGGAACGGGCATCCAGGGGAGAAATTCTTAGTCATGATGCGGGAAGTGAGCTTAAAAAATAACAAGACTTCCAGATAAAAATTCCTCCCACTACCAGCAACCTCAGCCTAGCCTTGGAGTGAACCTTGCTGACCCCATCCCCTCCCTTTCCCTTTTACACCATCCTTTTGAAACTGCTTCCAGTTACTTGTATATTTACTTCCATTTCACACCTCCAAATGTTTGCACAAGAGAATCCTTTGGCATGGGATGTCCTTCAGCTCCCTTCAGCTAATTAACTTCTACGTGCCCTTCCAAAAAAAAAAAAAAAAAGGTTCAGCTCAAACTTAATCTCCTCCCCAAGAAGTTTCCTTGGCCACTCCCTTCCCACTCAGATTCTGATACCCCACCTTTGAGCTTCATGGTCACGCAACAGACACTAGGCCATCACCTGTGGGCCGAGAAGCCCCATATTCTCATGGAATTCTGTAGATGCTAACTATTAAATAGGATCACATGATTTTCAATCATTTATTTATCTGCCTTTCCCACTTGAAGGAATGTTCTTGAATGGCAGGGACCAAGTTTGATTCATCTCAGTTTCCTGAGTGCCTAGTGTAGTATATTCAATATATTTTAACAAAGGAAGGGAAGAAGGGATAGATGAAGGGGAAGGAGGGAGAGCCAGAGGGAGGATAGAGGAGAGAGAGGGAGAAAGGGAGCGGGAGAGAGAGAGGGAGGGAAAGAGAGAGAGGACTGAAGGGAGGTGGGGAGAGAAGCATGAATCTCCCAAATCTGCCCTCTTTCCCACCACCAATCACCATAGTGGACAGATCTAGTTCTCCGGCCCGTTTCTTCATATTGAAGCGATCTACACCTTGCTTTTGGTGCCACTCCACTGGAATCTTTTCTCAAACCTGTAATTTGCTCTAAACAAGCACCTCTTGGACACTTTTTGATATGAGATTGCAGAACAAGCTTGTGTTTTGGACTCCTTCAGACATCTGTTTACTCCCGCTCTGCTACTTAAAATCCCTCTGATGTTAGGAAAGTTATTTTACATCTTTGCCTCATTTTGCTCATCTGTAAAAACAGTATTTATTATACCCACCTTGAAGGTAAGAGTAAAAGGACACAAGGAATGTTTGAGTTGTGGGGACTTTTATTAGAGCCTAAAGCAATTGACAGGGGATCTCTCAGCTCTCAGAGTTATTATGAGGTTTTTCTCAGTTTCATTCACTTTTTGAAAACCCAAGGAAGTTTTATAAGTAAACATTGTAAAAATGTCTCCTTCTGCTTCTCGCAATCACACACCTAGTGCACTAATAAAATTAGACCTCCTCTTGGCTCAACATATGACTCCCTCAGCTTAAATAATTCCTGCTAAATGGATCTTTTAAACGTCCTGGGGAAAAAATATTTGCATTAAATATGCCAAGAAAATAAATACATACCTACAGCATAACAAGAGCAAATTCAAATTAGAAAAATATCAAGTTTACAATAAATAAATGGGTAATGCATTTGCAATCCCTGCTACAGGATAGGCAGGGAGCAGAGAAGTACAACACACCAGACCTCCACACATGACTACATCTTCACACACCCTCTGACCCTTAGAAAACTGTTCAATTTCTATATGCCTCAGTTTCCCCATTCATAAAATAGATGCAACAACAATGTCTTTGTAAGAGAGGTAGGGTGTGGATTAAATGAAAAGTAACACTAAACCTGTGACCAACTGCCTAGAATATAGTAAATGACCAATAAATTGTCACTTTCTTCTCTTTCATAGAAATCCTCATTTTCCCTCATAGTCAAGGGCAGGTAAATTTCCATTCAATCGAGGTATCATCTATACCTTCTAGATCATAAAATTTATTATGGTGATAATACTCACTGCTGGCAGCATAGTTAAGAAATTAATCTATTTATACTCTTCTGGGAGCAAAGCAAATTGTTTCAATTCTTTAAAGAAATATACAGGTTGACAGTCATATAGAGATTTTAAGAAATATGTGTAGCCTTTCACCCAAAATTCTGCCTTTGTCTATTCATCCTAAAGAAGGAATTTCCAGCTCTTCTGAGGATATCTGGGTTGCATCTTGGAGATAGGGGAGCTAGTAAGCTTTATTTCTTTTTTTTAATAATAAATTTATTTTTTTTATTGGTGTTCAATTTGCCAACATACAGAATAACACCCAGTGCTCATCCCGTCAAGTACCCCCCTCATTCCCGTCACCCATTCACCCCAACCCCCCACCCTCCTCCCCTTCCACCACCCCTAGTTTGTTTCCCAGAGTTAGGAGTCTTCATGTTCTTTCTCCCTTTCTGATATTTCCCACACATTTCTTCTCCCTTCCCTTATATTCCCTTTCACTATAATTTATATTCCCCAAATGAATGAGACTATATAATGTTTGTCCTTCTCTGATTGACTTTTTTCGCTCAGCATAATACCCTCCAGTTCCATCCACGTCGAAGCAAATGGTGGGTATTTGTCGTTTCTAATGGCTGAGGAATATTCCATTGTATACATAGACCACAGCTTCTTTATCCATTCATCTTTCCATGGACACTGAGGCTCCTTCCACAGTTTGGCTATTGTGGACATTGCTGCTAGAAACATCGGGGTGCAGGTGTCCCGGCGTTTCATTGCATCTATATCTTTGGGGTAAATCCTCAACAGTGCAATGGCTGGGTCGTAGGGCAGGTCTATTTTTAACTCTTTGAGGAACCTCCACACAGTTTTCCAGAGTGGCTGCACCAGTTCACATTCCCACCAACAGTGTAAGAATGTTCCCTTTTCTCCGCATCCTCTCCAACATTTGTGGTTTCCTGCCTTGTTAATTTTCCCCATTCTCACTCAAAACCACAATGAGATACCACCTCACACCAGTGAGAATGGGAAAAGTAAGCTTTATTTCTATTATATATCTCATAAGTCTATGTAATATTTTCGGTGGGACAGGGGCTAGATTTTTCTTCCAAAAAAAAAAAAAAGCTTATCATTTGGAAACCAATGTTCAAAGGTAATAATCCAAAAGGAAAGGTTATAACACAATAAATTTTAATTAAGCAATAACTTATATAAGATTGGGGGAAAAGTAGACTAAATATCCAACAGAGTATAAAAAATTTTTAAATGGGCTGTTCACTTGATAAAATGCCTGGCAACGTTTAAAAATAATCACTATAAAGACTGAATTCTAACACAATAACAGAAATAGATGGAGAAAGAGCCGTGGAACGAAAGCCAACGCTTCAGCATTTATTGCTGATTATTTGTCAGAGAACTGCGGCCTCACGGAGAATGTGGGAAAAGCCTGTAGCATCCATTGTGTGAAAGGAACAGAACTCAAACCACTATACATCCGTCATCATGACGACAGGGACTATAAGAGAACTTTAAAAAGAAACAAAACAACAACAACAGCAAAAATATGCTTTTCTGGGATGGCAGGTGAATTATTTTCTTTGTGTCTCATCTAGAAACTGAAGGTCCTTTGCTCTAATTGCTATAGCCTCATGGATTCATCCAGAACTCTGCATACACAGATAGAGGAGCTCTAAGTCATCTTATTTAAGAGGTAGGAATCCAGGGATCTCACCAAGAGTGCTATGTATGCATATGAGTCAGTCGCCAAAACCGGTTATGCATTACTTTTCTCATAGTCTTAAGAACACCCCATGCCAACCTCACTGCCCCCTCCCCGGGTTGTTCAGGAAAGTGATGGTGGATCTTTGGGCCTCTGAATGAGATCCCAACAGACTCCCTTCTCCTTCTAGACCACTCAAGAATGCCTGAGTCAATCCACTCACCCAAACTGCCTCTGGGACAAGAAAGCCCAGAAGCCCCAAGGAGATTAGATTTTATGTTTAACATGCAAGTCCCCAAGGGGCAGGAGGACAAAGAAATGATCATGAACTTTGAAAGGCTTTGCCTCCCACCGGACCGCGGGTGCAGCTTCTGAGCTGTGCTGGGCAGGAGGGAGGGGGGTTGGGGTAGATTGCATGTAGGATGACTGAATGTGTTTTATTATGTTCTCACCCCTATTGGCTAATACTAAAGTGAGGGGCTGGGATGCCTGGGTGGCTCAGTGGTTGAGCATCTGCCTTCCCCTCAGGGTGTGATCCTGGGGTCTTAGGATCTAGTCCCACATTGAGCTCCCTGGAGGAAGCCTGCTTCTCCCTCTGCCTATGTCTCTGCCTCTCTCCCTCTCTGTATCTCTCATGAATAAATAAATAAAATCTTAGAAAAAAATAAGGTGAGGGGCAGATTGGGATGGAGTGGAGAACAGAAACAATCCATATCCTTAACAATAAGCAGCCCCTGGGAAGAGTCTGAGATGCCAAGAAACCTGGTCCCTACCCTGCTGTGTTAGTTCAGGCTGCTATAACAAAATACCACAGATTGGATGGATTAAACCACAGACATTTATGTATCCCAGTTGTGGAGGCTGGCATGCCCAGGATCAGGGTGCCAGGACGACTGGTTCTGGTGAGAGCTCTCTTCCTGACTTGCAGATGGCTGCCTTCTTGCTTTATCCTCACAAGAATGAAAAAGAGAGAGCGTGAGTTCCTTGGTCTCTTGTGATAGGACACTAATTCCATCATGAGGGCTCCACCCTATGGCTTCATCGAAACCTAAGTGCCTCTCAAAAACTTCATTTCCAAATACAACTCACTGAGGGTTAGGGCTTCACCTTATGAAATTGGGGAGACACAATTCAGTTCATAACATCTGCTGACTCTGACTTTCTTGGAAGTTGTCTCATTTCCCTTTTCTGTTCCTTCTGTTTCCCTGCCAAATGAGCAATATCAACAAAAACAAGCACCTATAATTATAAAACACTACTGTGCTAGGTACTGTTCTAGGAGCTTGGCATGTATTAATTCCTTTGATCCTTACACAATCCAAAGAATCAGGCATCATTATTTTCACAGCTGGACAGATCATAAAACCAAGACATAGAAAGGTTATGAAACTTGTACAAGGTCAATCAAATAACCCTATAAGGGAAAAAACCCTAAAGATGAAAACAAAGGAAATTGGCTTTGAGAGATCCCTACAGAAAGGAAGAGGGTGTTGCTAGTAGAGGGAAGGCAGTGAGACATCCTCTCCTGTGACAGTGCATCTCATCTCAGTGCCTCGTACAGACTCAGCATGATCAGTACTCAAATGATTTGGTCGCCAGTTATGACATCCAAACTCTGCAGTTTCAAAGCTCCTTTAGGAATTCTATGCTTCCATGTCCCCAAAATAATTTTCTCTCATGTCACTTTTACAGTATCTGAAAAGAGAAACCTATTAATAAAATGAATAAGGAGGAAACCAGGCCAACTCGAAGCTCACATCCAGAGAAGCTTGGTGCTTTTTCATTCAACTTTTAGGGGGTGAACACATTTGTGGAAGGAAATTGGGTGGCAGCAGTCCTGGTAATTGTTGCTGTTTTCTGAAACACGGTAATTGGCAAAGGAGCATTGTGTGAACACTGTTCCAAACAGGATTCTGAGGGGAGGAGCCTCTGCAATTATGGCCACTGTAGATAAAGGGTCTATATTCAAAGACATCATTGTGAAAATTCAGATGAAGGGGTAGAATTAGCGAAATAATAGAAGTCAATTTCTATTTTCCTTTCTGAGTGAATGAGGCATATAATTAAGTCAAATCATCTTCACACTCCCACGCATGCACAGCACATGTGCGCATGCCCAAGTACCTACACACACACACACACACATACACACACACACACACCCCTTCCTTCTTCCTTCTGTGTCTCTATTCCTAGCCACTCACACCAGAAGGGCATTGACACAAAAAATAACCAGTTCTACATGGACAGAATCCCCTTCTATCACTCTACACTCACTACCATTTTGTGGCATTGGCCAGTTGCTTTATTGGGAATCCTTTGTTGTAATGGCGTGGTGGTGATTTCGATTGTAGATGTGGATTCCAGTTCCAGCTACATCAAAGGGAACCATGTAAGCTCACCCCGGTCTTCAATTCTTTCACCATACACCTGCCATGATAATAGGGAAAGGGACAGTGTTCTTACCTTAAGGACGTAGATTTTCCCAGTGAAGAAACTAACAGGTAGCGTAAATGGAAACACCCTCTCTCCTTACTGTGGAATTGCCTAGACTAGAATACTTGCCCCCTGGAAAACATCTGCTTCTTGTCTGCACATTTGTTCTGCTGGACGCTCAGCCCTAGCAGCCTCATGAACCAAAGTATCTGGCAAACCTGCCAGATCCTGAGCCCCAAGAGGTTGACGAAGACCAAGCATTCTTCTGCCAGGGCCACTCAGGCTCCTGTCTTTCTCGGGGCTGGGATTAGGTGAGGCAAGTGAGGTACCTCAGGTGCCACATTTAAAGAGGTGCCCCTTCTCAGGGCATGAAAGTGCCAGATTCTTCCCTTTCATCCCCTGGGCACCTCACTCACCTTGCCTTAGTCTCAGTCCTGGTCTTGCTCCAGGTTTTGAAAGTTCAAGACCTGAATCATGTGTTTTACTGCAACAACCCCCTTCTGCTCACGGAGGACATGGCTCTAGCTTGAAATTTCCCTCTACAGGGTCCGTCCTCCTGCCCAAAAGATGAACCAAAAGGTTCAGCTAAGTTTCCAGTGTATCAGCCCATATCTTATGTAGCTCCCTTCTTTTCTTTTAAACTATTAGGGCTGGTACAGTTTGCTGGGTATGAGTGCCTTCCTTTCTCTTTGTTGCTGACCTCAGAGTTTCCTGAGGCAAGAACTAATGGCACATTGTGATCCCAAGAGGACACACATCACAGTCGAGATTCATATAGGGCAGTGTCTCTCAACCTATTTTTCATTTACTATCTTCTGGGCCAGCCTTCTAACACATACATTCTCAATGGGGGCATGTAGCCTCCCCCAGTAACTTTAGAGACATTTTTTCCCCACTTGACCCTCCCTCCATGGAATGTTAATTCTATAATACACTGTATAACTGTTTACATTATCAGATAGAGCTCAGCTTTGGAGGGTTACAAGCTATTGTAATACCTAAGATGTTTTCACTCTCCTCACCCCAAGAATCACCCTAAATGGTGTTATTGCCCCCATTAAAAATTAAGATATTATGGAGCTAGCCTAGAAGGATGGTAGCCAGACTCCCCTTCTGTACCGTTGATCTCCTGAAAGCAAGACAATGTACGCCTTGGTTGATTATAGCCTTAGTGGTTGAGTTCAATAGGTTAAGAGAACTAAAAATTCAGGGAGATTTTAGGAGAGGTAGGAGACTTTTACTTTTTCCTATTTTCCCTGTGGGAGCTTCTCGTTTATCTTCCCAGCAGGTCAAAGAGATAGCAAGAGTCACTGCTCCACACTTATTTCCTGGTGTAGCTAATATACTAAGAATCTGCAAGCTGTGGGGATTCACTCTCCCATTTCCTACCAACCTATATCTGAAGTGAAGTAATGATCCCACTTGGCTGTGTCCGCCTGGTAAACCTAGACTTTTTTTTCCAAACTTGAGGCAGAGAAAAATAGCAAGCTCCTCTGGCCATAGTTCTAAAGCCACATTCTCCAATCATTCCCCAGTAAATGGTAAAACTGATCATTTGAACTCCATCTCTTTCATACCTTATTTCTTACTTGGTTCTAAATTCATGAAAGGAAAAAGGAGGTGTTATTTATATGTCCCTTAACACTCCAACATGTAGAGTCCTCATGTAAGTTGTAGGCCTTCAAGAGAACACTTTGTGTGTTATGCTTCATCCACTACCCTGGAATCTAATACTGATACATTGTAGATAGTTTCATTTAATATTTTTGGATAATAACTAGTTTGATGAGTCAAATATTTCTTAGAACTTTGAACTGCCATTTAAAAGTATCTATTTCAATCATGAGTTAGTGATAAATTTGCTGTGTGCTCTTGAACATCACTTCTTCTTCCCTGGTCCTCACTTTCTTCATGTTAAATAGAGGTCTGAAGGTCCTTTCAGCTCTGCTATTCTAGGATGCCGGCACAGATGGATATATATGATGTGACCAAGATGTTTAACAGAATGGGGTATCAGGCAAGGAAAGAGATCCCATGGAATGTCCATGGTCCTGAACCATAATTGATCAGTTTGGAAATATTGCTTCTTAATTTCTCTGGACCTAGGTGACGTCCACTCAAACTTTTCCAGGTATCCTAGAACAACTAGGAAAGAACAAAGTGAGACAGAAAGGATGAATGAGAGTAGGAGAGAAGGAGAGAGTATGAGGCACAGAATAGGGACATAGTTGGAGAGACAGAGGCAGAGAGAGAGTCAGAAAAAGAGAAACAGAGAAGGAAACTGAGTTAGAGAGAGTGGCAGAGTGAGATAGGGGGAGAGAGAGAGTTATAGAGAATCCAAGGGCGTGAACAGGAGACACAGAAACAGGAAGGGGATAAAAAGAAACCAAAGCGATAGAAGCAAAGAGAGAACCACAGAAAGACACAGAGATTAAAAACAAACAAAAGAAGAAAAGAGCTCAGGAGTTGCTGACCAGACATAGCCACTGAGAGATTTCCAAGGAAATCTCTGGCTCAGGTAATAGGGGGGGAAATGCATTTTTATAACCTTTCCAAATTATCACCATTACCAAGATTTTTCCCCTTTCAGGTATCTTGGGTGGGGGCCAGGGCCTCCCGTCTCTTTCCTGCTCTCCTCCTCCAATGCTCTGCCTTGTGCACAAAAGACAAAGTTATTTGAGTCCCGAGTGCTGTTAAATGCTCTCTTGCCTTCATTTACAATGTGCTAGAACATGATGTTCCTCAGGAGATTTCATGTGGGAGAGAGTCCCTGCAGCCAAGAATAGCAGGGGCCGCCAGCCATCCTCCTGAAACCACGGCACAGCCAAGAGTGGATGTGTTCACACTTCAACTTCATGAGTTTGCAACTTCACTTTAATAGGCCCAACAGTGCCGACACCAAACAAATCTCTCCCTGGCCCAGAAGCAACCCTACTCCCAGGCTGAGCTCTTAGGAAAACACTTGCTGAAAATATGAAGCCCGGAGCCTGGGCAAGAGTCCATGTACTGCAGGTATTTGCTGATTTGTGTGTATCCTTCTAGGAGTCTGTGAAGTCTTATTCATCTCTGCTCCTCCAAGACTACAGGGGCTCACAGTCTGAAAGGTACTTGCAGTCATTCACCTTCGGATGTGCTCAGCGTCAACATTGATCCACATGTGGCTCCGCTCCTCACTGCATTGCTATCCCCATCCTATTTCCCAATCTTTCCTTCTACTTCAGGCATCTACTCTCCTGTTTAGTGGAGATTAGGAACAGAACAAAATAAAATAAAAATACCATCACCCTCTAGTCATTGACCTTGATACATGGTGCATCCACGAACGTGGATTGTATTGTTCTCTAGGTGTCACCCTTTACCTAAGTAATACCGTGCTGTCCAATGCCCTCTACTCCTGTCTCATTATATCTCTGTAGTAAAAGTACCTAGCATGGTGCCTGTCACTCAGGAGGTGCTGCACAAATATTTTGAATAAAGTAATGAGCTTTGACCTCCACTTGACCTCTCTTCTTTATCACAGGTGGCCAATGAAGAAAGTTCACTTACAGGGTTTCAGTGGGCTTCCTACAGGAAGTGGCAAAGTATAAATTCTCCATCTGACTCTGGGTGTACTCTAGGAGGAGTTAGATCAGCCTGGGGCCATCTAGAGCAAAATGAAAAGACCATGGGAATTGGAATCCAGAGACTGGGATAACCTCCCAATTCTACAGATTGGTTACTCAAGGAATCTTGGTTTCACATTTTCTAAAACATGGGTATCAAAACGTAAAATGCTTACCTCTCCTGAAGGTCAAATGAACTACAACAGAGAAGGGTTTTTGTAAGTAGCAAGAATTTAGTTCTTTACTCTTATTTTAAGATTTTCTACAGTGTCAATTAGTCAGAGGCCAATGAAAATGAGTTTATTTTAAGCTGCATAGGACAGCACCTGGCTACACAGTAGGCACTTAATCAATATTTATTGAATAGGGTAATGTTCTTGATTTCTTCTCTAAACTCTCTTTTTTTACTAGTCATTCTAATACCTGCCTGACTTCTAGATGTATAGCTTTGTTGTCTGTTTCAAGCCAGACCTCTTGCCCTTGGCCTAGAGGACAGAAGATTCTCCTCCCTTCTTTTGCTCCATTGGACATGGAGGGTACCTACCCAGTGAACTCACTCACATCATTGTCTTTAGAACTTAATCTATTTTGGGGATTTTGACCACAGTATCTTTCTCACTTCAAACACGTGTATTCATATAAAATCAATAGCCCATTGAAAAATATCTCTCCCTGTGCAACAAGCCATGAAAAAGGAGAGAATTTCTAATCCATGTTGGATCAGAAACACTTTGCTCCTGGGGTCTTAGAACGGTGGGAGGAAAACAGCTGACTGTCCCCCAAAGGCAGGGACAGAGCTGAGGGCTCCTGACCAATCTCTCATTTCACCCAATGGTGTCCCTTCCAGTCTTTCTAAATTAACACTTGGGGGCTTGGAGGTCAATCCCTTACACTCCACAAAACCCATAGTGTTCCATCTACAAGGATGAAGGAGCCTTCTAAATATCTGGGAAATCTTTAAGGAGAAACAGCATTGCTTTTGTGTGCACTTCCACTGGCATAGCCTGCTAATAAAAACAGCCTCAAAATTCAGGCTACATCTAAGTCCAAATTTTCAAGCCTTCACTGTTAATCCTTTTTTAATTGACATGGGATGTATTCCCAATTATTAATGGAAAGTGTGCTTTCAGGAGTCTAATTAAATGCTCTAATCACATTTCTACCATTAAAAATGGTTTTAGGTTGTTGTTTTGGTTGCTGTTGTTTCTCTAATGAGCTGTTTACTCTGCTGCTAACCACAATGTGGACATAAGGGGGGATTCAAAAACAGCTCCAAATACTCAAAAGGAAATAGCTTTGCTATTGGTAAAAATATCAACCTCATGTACAGCAGGGGGTGGTAAGAAAGCCTAAATTTATTGCTGCTGTGTTGAATGTGCAAATGTCACTTCCTTAAAGAGGGAAAATTAGTTTTTAAGCCTGGTTTAGCAGCCAGAATCTCTGGCTGTCTGCATAATATTGGATTTTTCAAGGCTTCTATGATGCCCCGGGGTGGGGTGTTTTGCATGCAAATTGGAAATTATATAATGCTAAAGATGTTATATAAGGAAAAAATGAAGACTGGGTTCTCGGGTTTTTTTCCAGTTTCCTCTTCAACCTTGCTGGTCCTTTGACTTCAGCTAACATTTATTGAGCACCTACTGTGCTACTTATGACAATAGATTCAGAAGATGCAGAATTATTTCATTTTTGTGGATGAGGAACCTAGGACTTTGAAAGTTTAAATGACGAAGCCATCCTATAAGGAAGAGGCATTGCTTACTACTCTACGCTAGACCTTCTTAAACTCAGGCATATATCAGAATCCGCCGGAGGGCCTGTTATAAACTATGCAGTGGGTCCCAGGAAGGTACATTCCCAACAATTTCCCAAGTGATGCTGCTGCTGGTCAGAGGACCCTACTCTGAAAAGTACTGTTCTCTCATATGCAACCTCTTTGACTCATTGACCTCAGAGGAAGAAGGGATTCCAAAAGGTCATTCAATATATGTCTCTGCTTTAGGTAGATAAAATATTAATTATGCCTGTTTTATAAATGAGTCATTAGAGAATTGTTGGAGCCAGGAGAAAGAATGTCCTGTCCTGAGTCAGCCAGGCAAGAGAACTACCAGATTATTACCATTTTAATCATGGAGTTGGCAACTAGCAGATAGGACACTTTTTAAAGTGTGGACTCATTTAATGAACCAATTCCCCCCTCTAGTCCCTGCTCTGTGAGCCAAATTTCAAAAGGAAGTTAAGTAGTTAGAGTTTCTTCCAGACACCAGGATAAAGACCCACCCATGATGGAGATGTGGGGAGTAGTCGAGGCAGGAGTGGGAGGTAGGAAGGACCTCCTCAGTCTAGGCTTCAGGTTGGACCTCAGCTTCACTGAGGCTCTTGTCTACTCCAGAAGGAGCTATTTAGGTTACTCACACAGTCTAGAGAAAGGCCATCAGGTTGAAGGAAAAATTATCATTCTATCTTAAGCTTTCATATTCCACCTGTAATATACTATGAACTCTTTGTTTTTTAGTAATCTAGTAAGTCCTCCCCCTTTGTACTTCTGCACCTGAAAAATGACATAATTTTTTAAAAAGGTTTAAATATTTCAATATAAACATTTAAAATAAAATATGATTTTTATAACCCTATTATCACCTTCCTTCCTTCCTCTCTGCCTGCCTTCCTTCCTTCCTTCATTCCTTCCTTCCTTTTTTTAAATTTAAAGGGAGCTTCAGAAAAGAGTGACTTAGTCTTCCTCAACCTCAGAGACACTTTAACCATGGTGCCTGTGGAGGTGTAGAAGCCACACCTTACAAAGCAGCCTTTAGGAAAGGAGGGAAACTGAGTGGGGAAAATTAGAGAAGACAAACCATGAGAGACTCCTAACTCTGGGAAACAAAGGGTTGTAGAAGGGGAGAAATGTGAGGTATGGGGTGACTGGGTGACAGGCACTAAGGATGGGATGAGCACTGGGTGTTATACTATATGTTGGCAAATAGAATTTAAATTAAACATTCAAAAAAGAAAAAAAAAAAAAAACCTCAAAAAACCAAAACAAAACAGAGCAAACTTTAGCAAAGTCTAAATGAGGTGACAATTGCAGAGATTCCTGGCTAAGTGTTCAAGCCCACACCTCTCCAAGCAACCTGTCTACCCTGGTGAAGTAGGAGGAACAGAATCTGCACCTGGCCTGGCTATGAGATTGAAAATATCTGTTTGCAGGGCCTCTGATCAGCCTCCCAATTCAGCCCCAGTCCTTAAAAACCTGGCTGCCTCAGTGCCACAGTGCACCAGGGTGGCAGCAATAAAACCCAGACCCTAGCCTTCCATTCCCTGTAGCACCCTTCTCAGGGATTCTGGGATAAGAAAGACAACGCCCACATCCCTGAGCTCTAGAACACAGGCTGAGGCCAGGTTGCTCTTCTACTTGTTATTGACTGATGGCACCAGCTTTGGTTGCAAGCCATCACGAGGTTTTTGTGAGAAGAAATAGTATATAAAGTCACAATTAAGGAAAACAAGACATTCACTTAGGATTTCATGTCTATCTTTTGGATATGATGGCAATAAAGTAAGAGGGAAGTTCAAATTTCACCCCTACTTTTTAAAAAATAAGGACCCAGTACTCTGCCCTGCCTGTTCATTGAATTTGAATTTGCACCTTCATAAACGCTAGCACATCTGTAGATGAGTAAGTGCTTAATCCAGAGAAAGATGTGCACACTCTACAAAACAGAGGAGGATTGGCATTGACCAGGAAGCACACAGCTGGGGAGGCACAAGACTGGGATCCAACCCACCCCGGTCCCTCTCATTTCAACCTGTGCTCCTTATGGCCCCCACACAGGTAGAGGGGGCAGTTATGGCAGGATATCTGCAGAAGGCCAGGACCTGGGGCAGTGTCTCCACCATTCACAATAAGCCCAATGTCCTGAACTCACTGAATGAACTTGGTCGGTCTGTTGATCCAAGTTTGGGCCTCAAACTCCTTGTCTTTTGATTTCCTCTGACTCTGAAATTCAGATTCAATGAACTACATCAGTCTGTCTTCATTTTTATAGACTTCACAGTCAGGATGCAAAGAAAAAAATTTTTTAATTCTTGCAGATCTAAAATGCAGTTTAATTCCTCTTGTTTTGTTTTGTTCTGCTTTCTGTGTTGTTCTCTCTCCTTCTCTTTCTCTATCCTTTCTTATTTTTCTTTCTTCCTTTCTTGTCCTCTCTGCTGTCTGTTCTCTGCCCTAATATTCTGTCCATGGCCAGCATCTTCTGCTGCTCACTGCCCCTCAGATTGCTACCTGGACATAACTACTTAGACAAATGTCACAAGGTTGCTGGGTCATCTGAGACAAGCTATGCACCCTTCTGAGCCTCTCATCTTCTCTATTAATTGAGAATTTGGGGCCAAATGATCTTTTAGGTTCTTCTCTCTGTATAGGCATCAGCATATTTTTCACCTCCCAGAAGATAACAATTGATGGCCCCCTGATGCTCCTGCTCATCTTCTCTAATGTACCTTCTCTTTTGTCTCTTGCGTTTCTCTGTGGGAAATGTGACACTTCCCAGGACTGCTAAGTGCCTCCACACTACCTGGGATGAGAGAAGACAAAGGCATCAGACACTTCCTGGAGAGAGAGCAGACCAGCTAAATGGTGCCAATAGTGACTGATGATGAGGTTCCAATTCAGCAACCTGAGGAGCTTAATGGCACTTGGATACTTCTCAGATGATAAGCTCAAGAACAGTGAGCACAATGAATCTATTCATAACAAACCATGGCATGGAAAACAGATGAGAATTGAGATGAGCTTTGTAACTGAGGGCATGAAAAGGACAGAGTGGCTTTGATGTGGACCTGAGGGATACTTCTGGTCAAGACCAGTCAAATCATGGCACAGGCAGGCAGCAACTTAATGGAGAATGCAGTTATAGTGGAGACATAATTGTGCAAAGAGTAAAATTAACCATAAGCTCAGAAGTGCTATATGCTGAAGCACTAATTTTTGGTGACCATGTTTCCCACTTAGAGTCTTGGTAAGTTCTTTTCTGAGTGACAACCCCACTGGTGCTGAGAAGGTAGGCAGTGGCCCTTCTGATTCAGTGTGGGTCTAACATGAGGTGTGACGTCTCATATCACAACATGAACCTCCTGGTCCTTGCTCACTCCTCAGACCTCATCTCTGTATGGCCATCTGCTCATATTAAATGAGATATGCACTGATTCAGCCATCCCAGGTGACAGAAGACTAAAATGCTTCTATATTATTTCTAAATAGTTTGTGCCCCCACCACACACCTTAAAACTCCCCCAGTATTTCCCAAGGTCCATTACTACAGTGACTGCCTGACCCTGCAGGGCTTCTCTTGCCCCTATGCTATGCCTGCCTTCTGCTCCAATCATTTGGACTTTAAGGCAGAGATGAACTGCTTAGATCAGTCTTCAGTGAAGGACTCACCATTCCATTATAAGGAATCCACATAGCAGACACTATGCAAAATTTCATTTGGCTGCAGAGAGCCAGGGTCATGCTCTTCCATATCAAATAAATGAGTAAGATGAGGTCTGAGAGCCTGGCCATTTCACTCAGTAAGACTTTTCCAATAGGTAATATTTTCTCAAGACCTCCCTGTGGGATTGGCCATCTCTCCTTGCCCAACCCTGCTTCTTTTCTTTTCCTGCCACAAGTCAACACCTAATAAACCTTTGGCACACCTAACTCTGTCCAGCATCTGCTTCCAGAAAACTCAGTCTGCCACAATGTCTATTTTATGGGTGGTTAAATATTTTTTCTGCCAGCCCTGTTTACATAAACTGAGTTGTTTTTATTTTCCAAGGCATTTCAAAGTCTCATGCTTCTCAACCTTAGAATTACTATTCCTTGGGGATCCCTGGGTATCTCAGTGGTTTAGTGCCTGCCTTTGGCCCAGTGCATGCGTGGTTCTGGAGTCCTGGGATCGAGTTTCACATTGGGCTCCCTGCATGGAGCCTGCTTCTCCCTCTGCCTGTGTCTCTGCCTCTCTCTCTATGTCTCTCATGAATAAGTAAGTAAAATCTTGTTTTAAAAAATAATTACTGTTCTTTCATTGTGGTATAACCTCTAGGGCATGACTCTTCACCTGGATTATTTGGCTCTTTCTTTCAGATGGCATGCCCTGAAGTTCAGAGATATCAATCCTGGGAAGTTTCTCATGACTATATAAGAGTTCTATTGCTGTGTAACAAATGACCACAGCTGGGACGCCTGTGGCTCAGAGGTTGAGCATCTGCCTTTGGCTCAAGGCATGTTCCCGGGGTCCTGGGATAGAGTCCAACAACAGGCTTCCCGCATTGAGCCTGCTTCTCCCTCTACCTATGTCTCTTCCTCTCTCTCTGTCTCTCCTGAATAAATAAATAAAATCTTTTTTAAAAAATGACTACAGCTTAGTAACTTAAAACAGCACAGATTGACTACCTCAGAGTTCCTTATAAGCATGGATTAGCTGGATTCTCTGCTCAAAATTTCACAGGGCTAAAATCAAGGTGTCCACCACAACTACAATCTCATCCAAGGCTTAGGGTCCTCTTCAAAGCTCATTTAGGTTTTTTGACAGTATTCAGCTCCTCCGATTGGATGGTTGATGCCCCCACTATCTTGTTTGCTTTCTTTCAGACCAACAGGAAAGTTTCTTTTCCGACATCACCTTTCTTGAAGGGGATCACCTAATTAGGTCTGATCCACCCAGGATAGCCTCCATTTTGGTTGACTAAAAGAGTATTGATTAGTGATATAGATACAGGAGGCATGTCCCATCTTATTCACAAGTTCCATTTATACTCAAAGGGAATAGTCTCTATCTCCAGCACAGCCAGCCACCATGGCAAAGGAAAGAGTTTTGTGCTAACAATGAGATGTTCAAGCACTTTGGTTCACAACTCATTGGCCAGAACTACACTCATGACTCACCTGACCATATAGTATCCAGTGAGCAGCTAGAAACAGAACAATTGGAAATATTTGACAACCATCACTGAGGACTATCACAGAAGGTTATTATCTTCTATTTCTTGATCCCTAGTACTTGCCCACTAAGTAACTGAAACAAGCAACAAAGATGGATGTCAAGAAAGAACATTTCCATGGTTATCTTTATAAACCATCTTTTCCTCCCTTCTTCTAGAAAGTTTGAAACTCAGAAAATGACAATTTATTCAATCGTGTTTTCAGGGCACTTTTGTATTTATAGTTGGCTTGACAAAAGTATTGTTATTGAAATTAAGAAAACCAAAATCCATATTTTAGAAACAGAAAAGCATAAAAATACTTCAGTGCTACCACATTGAAGAGAAATATGGATCTCTAGTATATACATGACTCTTATCAAGGTATTTGGGTTCTTAGGAGTCTTTAGGGGACTGTCACCTTGCCCATGAGGGGATGGTAACTATTCCTTCTACAATTCTGAAAAACAGAAATAGGGTTTCTCTTTTAAATAGGTTTAAAATAGGGTTAGAAATTAAGTGTGGTGTGAGTTAAATATTCATAGTGAACATTTTCATTATCCTTGCAAGAAAATGCCCTTGAAGAAGCAAATTCAGAACATTCCCTACATTGTAGTATTTTTTAATCTTGTTATCGGTATGATACAGATAAACTTCAGAGCAGTGATGCACAAACGTTCATTCAAGCAGCCACAGCACTGGAATGATGCATTTGGGAGCAACAATAAGCAGACTGAAGCTGTATCAGCTTTTCCCCAAACCACTGGTTTAAAATAGAATACTGTAGTTAGTCCAGTGTTTTATATGCCTGGAGAATCATCATCAGTGACTTCACTTTGATTCTCCCTGTATAGTCAGAGATTTTAGACATAATTATTCAAGTAATGAGTCTTAACACTCTTGCAGAAATGGACAAAGTGGAAAGTAGATAAGCAGATGTGGCAAACATGGCCCCCTCTAGTAGTAGGAGCCATGGGTTCCAATCTTTCATTGGACTGTCCAATTCTTGTTCTGTAGAAGGGATTCTAGGCATGGGGATGGGAACAAGGTTAAGAGACTGTCAAGAAACTTGTCCACCCAGTGCCCATCCTTTGGTTTTGAAACAACAAAAAGATATGTCATTAACACAAAATTCCAAGTGACACAAGAGCAAGGAAGCTGCAAGCATTCATATTCTAAAACTTGGAGATCTCAATTCCAGACTGAAACATGAGTCAAGTCAGTCAGCACAGGGCTTCTGGGTGAATATCGCAAAGCCAGGCTTATAGGAGCTACATATATGGAATCCAGGATAGATGCCCACTTAGCACTCAACACAGCAAGACCAAATCATGTGTGGGCAGGCTAGGGCATCAGATCTGGACAGGTGTGGCAGAGTAAAGACAATGGGAACAATAATAAACCAATGTAGGGTCAGGGCTCAGTGAGTGGACCAGAGACAGAGAAGTTTATCAACAACTAAGGAGAAAGAGAAAAGAGGAAGAAGAGAAAGAGACTTGGTGTAAAGACCCATGGTTATTGCTAAAAGGAATGATAAACAGGTATTCCAGATATGCCATAGGACCTAAGATTCTATTGGAAATCCAAGTAAACTTCCTGCCTAGCATTATTTCCCTATGGTTTCCTTTTTCAAGTTTGGGGATTCTTTGCCCTTTTTATTTGCCTTAAAGCTGAAGATCATATCTAAATTTTGTTCAAGAAACAACATGCATGTATCAGCACTATGGAGTCTGAAACTAGACCACCATAGCTACCTGGGGAACAAGTGAGCATGGTGCTCACTTAGTAATAACAAGTTAGAAAAAGGAAGACAGTTGAGGAGGGCAGGCCCTCCATGCATTCTGATAGTAATGTTTCTGAGCATCACCTTTGAGCCATTCCCTGTGTGAAGGTCCAAAAGGACAATTTTAATCTATATTGTAGATCCTCAATAAACATTTTCTGAATGAAAACATAGCCCAGTGATGCCCTTAGGAAGCTTGCAGGCTAATTGAACAGAAGACAGAGCATGAATATACGGGGAATTAGTTGCCTGTTCCACCCAACAGAGAAAGAAGTTGAAAACCATTTCAGTGGGCTTCTCTCAGCTTCCCTAGTGAAAATCAAGAACCACCTGACAATTTTCAGCAGGATGGGTAACCCTGTTGAGGTGACAGGAAGATTTTTGACAGAAGTGTAATAGTGTCCTAATGTATTACAAATTGAGTTGGTGTGATACTGAGGGAGCTCACACATCCAAAAGAGAATGGCCACATTCCCAACACTTCTGAATTTCACAAGGGAGAAAACCCTCAGGGCAGCAGCTACCACTTGGCTTAACAGGATGATGATGGAGGCACTGTGGACAACTTAGCAAAACTTTGACTAGGTAGTGAAATGGGCTGTACAGGTTTGATGGCTATTCATCAGATGATTACTTTAGGGGAAGGATATCCATTAAATTGAGAGGAAAGGACTTTCTTCCACTCAACTTCCCTTGAAAAGAAATTAATTTTCTAATAAATACAGGCTATACAAGGATCCCTTTGTTCTCAGTTTCCTAACAGTCCAAGAAGCTTTGAGTGGGGGCTTACCACTGATAGAGTTCACAGTCCCATCTGATACTGGCCCAAATTCAAGTTACCTTTTCTCTACTGGTTGCTAATATGGAAGCACAAACAAACCTTTACCAGGTACTGCTGAAGGCCAGACTCTATTCTCATGGCCACAGACCATATGACCTGACCTGTGAGGTATGCCAGGGTTGCTGTATAAGACAGGGGAAAGAGCTGAAATCCAGAATGAGAGAATTTGGGTGATAGGAAAGTCAGCCATTTAAACCATCAAACCCCAGAGAGATAAAGCAACCTGAAATTCCATCTGAACTAGTGCTAGTAATTTAGGGAATTATCAGATGGTAAGGCTGGAGAATTCCTTTTGGCAACAATGGCTTTCAACATCAAGATGACAGTGGAGGACCAGACACCACACAGTGGTCAGTAAGCAACCAAACATTACTCCCAGGAAAGGTGCAGGTGAAAAACACAAATAGATTTCAGAAAGCATAGAGAGTTAACGTAAAGTTGCCTTGAATTTCCATCAGAAACTGTTTGCAATTAAAGTGTGGGACAGAAACAGGCTTTTCCCAAAGCTGGTACTACAGGCAAGTAGAAAATCAATTCTGGCTATCATCCCTTTGTAGGTTCTGATTCTTTTCTAAAGAGACCAAATCTAGGGAAGATTGGCCTGAAAGTATCTCTTCTATGGGGATATCCTTGATTTATGTATCTTGCCTCTTCCCCTGGCACCCTGGTACCTGACTTATGATCTGTCCATAAGAAATTACTGGATGATGAATAAACCTCTCTCACTCTAGTTCCTTTGCTCATGCTGCTCTTGATTTTCCAATCTTTTGACCTGGATTATTCCTGAATATCCTTCAAAATCTGCCTGGAAGTTTTCTCTTCTGGGTAAACCTCCCTGATCCTCCAGGATGCTAAGGGTCTCTTCTCTGTTTTCTGGAACACCTTGGACTTAGCCCTCTGCACACATTTTTCATCTTTTGTTATTGATGTTTACTTATCTGTACGACTAAGCTGTCAGCTCCTCCAGCCTGGACTGTGACATCCATCTTTAAGCCACAACATCAGGAGTAATGCCTGACACGTTATTAAGAGCTGAGTAAATATTTGTTGGGTGTGTAAATGAAAGAATGGATTAAGAGTTATTGAGGCTGATACCTTTGAAACATTGTAACATTTTGAGTGTAGAAAAGAGTTTCTAAAATCCTTCATTTTACAGCTATAGAGAAAGTCTGAGAATATTCACGATTTTTTGATGATTTTGTATACTTCAGATTGCAGTGCAGTTCATCAAAGTTGTCATTACTGACATAAGACCTCAGTTTCTCAGAGCAACCACTTGGAAGAACTATATTGATTTGGAGGCTTGTGTTTGTTAAAACCACTTTCATTTTTTAGACACTCTCTTCTCTATGAGTTTGTTTTCTTTCAACTACTATACACATAGTGAATAGAATCTGAGATCCCCAAAATTATAGAACCACTGGCCAATGGGGTTGTACTCTAATAAGAAAAAGGAGAGAATTCCATAGCCAAGGACAGTGCCCTACAGTTAGAGCTATGAGCTATCTCATCACTATTTTTGTGCTGTTACGTACTTTGAACTTTTAAAAGTGATGTATAAGCAACATAGAGGGGAAAATGCCATGGATATCATGCTGTATATAACTTCTATAAAGTTCTTTCAACCATTTCCTCATCAAAGAGTCCATTGCCTTTTGGGTCTAGCCAATCTTTCAGACTCCCCAGGAGACCAAAGTTTCATCATGGAAACAGTCAATAATGTGTCCCAAGGTTCAGAACCTCAATTTTTACCCAAGGTCCCAAGCACATTTTCTTGTGACTCCCATGACTTCCATTTACTTGTGACTTGGGAATCAGAGAACCAAGTTCAAGCTTTTTCTAAACATACTCTCAGAATATTTTCCTCTCACATCTCGATCCAAAGACCAAATTGTTTCCTTAAAATCAATGGTTCCTTCTAATGTGAAATTTTGAAACTTGAAAAACTATCTAATTAACCATGTTATTAGAGGACACCACTGAGAAAATAGTACAAATGAGCAGAAAACCTCCAAATTAGTTTCCTTTTCTATTCTTTTTCCCTAGAAACCAGCCTTCATATTTATGTTGAGATGACACATCAGAGTGAGTTTGTATTTGATGCTTGCATGGTACTCAAAGGGAGGAAAGTGGGGAAGAAGTTCTAAAAGATATTTATGAAGATGATGATGATGCAGAATGTTTAAGATTTTAGAATTCATGACACGTTCTCATGGTTTCATTTTCTTTAACTCTCATGACAGCCCTGTAAGAGTTGCTGAAATGGATAAGTAAGATCATGTCCTGGAAAGAGCAAAAATTATAAAACCATACAATTTGGCCTCCAATTCCAATAGTGCCATTCATTTGCTCTGTGATCTTCATCTGGTGGCATTATGTGCCCCAGAACCAATTTCTTTATAGCTAGGATAATGATACTAATTTTGTGCCTATATCATTCATTCAGTAAGCATATACTGACCATCTGCTATGTTTCAAGTGTCTATATAGGTTTGGGAATGCCATGATAAAAAGATAAATTCATAAAAACGAAATAAAGAGCAAATGACCTAACCTATATAAAGTCCTTAGCATATGATTGATGCTCAATGAATATGATGATCTTCTGCAACTCTGTTTTAGAGATGAAGATATTAAGTTCAGAAAATTATATGATTCATCCTTGGTCACACAACCAGTAAGTGACAAAAAGCATCATTTGAAACTAGACATACCCAAGGTCCAGGCAGGAAATCAAAACCTCAGCTGGAATTGTAGAAGAGTTTTTGTAGGGATGTAACTATTTACAGAAGTGTCAGTCAGGTTAAGGAAGCCCAAAAGGAATGTCGAGGTACCCAGAGATGAAGGTTGGCTGGAGGTCTTTAATAGCCCCTTAGTCCTAATGGGAAAAGAAAGGGAGTATATAACAGAAAGTGCACCTGTAGAGCTATATCTATGAAAGAACACAGTCTCTGCCAAAACCACTCTGAAGCAGAGAGGAAGCAGAAAGAGTAAAGTCATAGCCTTGTTCTTCTAATCTCTTGTCTCCTACTGGCACCTCCCACCGCCAAGACTTAGGTAAGCCAGAAGACAAAGGAACCCTGATGCAACAATCTGTAAAGCTCACCCCCTTTATGAACAGAGAAGTATGGAGTAAAGCAAAAATTATCCATTTTCCGTTTTGTCTCAGTAACTTGTACCTCCTGACATGCAAACTATACTTTATCCTCCCTCAAGCTTCCCCAAATCTCATCCATCATGTCATCTGCCTTGATTGGATCTATGATCTCATGCTGTCTCAAGTCCAGATGTGGACAAGATTATTTGGGGGCAGACCCTTGTATGAAGATCCATTGAACCAGAGATCCATAAACTAAAAACGCAGGTTACCTTTTTCCCATCACCCAATATGCAGTGGTGAGACAGTACCTTAATCCATTCAGGCTTCTACAACAAGAACACCATAAACTGGGTAGCTTAACCTTAAGGGAAAGGCCCTCAGTTTTTCTCCATCGAGAATAATATTTGCCTTGGGCTTTTTGCAGATGTCTTTTATGATATTGAGGTATGTTTTCTCTATCCCTACACTTTAAAGAGTTTTAATCAAGACAGGATGCTGTATTTTGCCAAATGCCTTTTCTGCATTAATTGAGAGCATCACATGGTTCTTCCACTTTCTTTTATTAATGTGATCTATCACATTGATTGATTTGCAAAGGTTGCACCACAATGTTCATAGCAGCAATGTCCACAATAGCCAAACTATGGAAAGGCCTGAGATGTCCTTCAACAGATAAATAAAGAAGATATATATATACTCTTCTGACGAATATAAGAAATAGTGCAGAGGACCATAAGGAAAGAGAGGGAAAACTGAATGGGAAAAAATCAGAAAAGGAGACAAACCATGAGAGATTCTTAACACTGGGAAACAAACTGAGAATTGGTGAAGGGAAGGTGGGTGGGGGGATGGGGTAACTAGGTGATGGGCATTAAAAAGGGCACATGATGGGATGAACAGTGGGTGTATATGCAACCAATGAATTATCGAAAACTACATCTGAAACTAATATACTATATGTTGGCTAATTGAATTTAAACTTAAAAAATAAACTAGGTAGTTTACAAACAGTGTCTGTTTATTTCTCAAGAGTTCTGGCATTTGGGAAGTCCAAGATCAAGGCCCCAGCAGATTCAGATTTGATGAGAACCTGCTTCCTAGACTGCTATCTTTTTGCTGTAGCTTGACCTGGTGGAATGGACAAGGGATCTCTCTGAGATTCCTCTTATATGGACACTAATCCCATTCATAAGGACTTTGCCGTTGCGATCTAATCACCTCTCAAAAGTCCCACCTCCAAATAACACTAATATTGGGGATTAGGTTAAAAATTTATAATCTTGTGAATTGGGTGGAGATGGAGGACACACATATTCAATCCATAGCAGACAGAAACCAATAATTGCAACAGACAGCATTGAAAAGGGAAAGATAGGAGGCACATAGTAGTTACCAGTCCATAGCAATTCTAAAATCTGTCTGGCAATAAGAAGTCCTCTGTTCTAGGACCAGGGAATTTTCTTTGACTAGGAAATTAGTTTTGCAACCTGAGAGTGATTCCTTAGTCCACTGTTCTGTCTCTGCTCTTTTCAATGGGTGGAAATGAGAGAGACTTCTCTCACAGGGACTCATAATGAGCCAATAAAAATTGTACCTCTATGCCACTACCTTGAACTCAGCTGGTTTAGAGGTGTCAGTTTGCCAGAGGTAATGCCTTTCCCAGGCAGTACAACTATGACACCATTGATAGGAAGTTGAAACCACAAACTGGCCATTTGGGGTTCCTCATACCACTGAAACTATCAGCAAAAAAGGGGAGGATGCTGCATGGACTGGGTGACCAATCCTAACTATCAAAGAAATATTGGCCAACAAGGCTAGGGAGCTGTATGTGTGGAATACAGTAGCACTTCTGGGGCACTTTCTGTATTCTCATATGTTGTGATAAAAGTTAACTTAAAAAACTCCAACATCCCAAAATAGTCAGAAAAGCAAATAGTATAGACCTTCTGGAATAAAGGTTAAAAAAAAAAAAAGGCAAGGAACCATGACCACTCAAAGTTGCTTACTGAGAGCAAAAGAAATAGGAAATGGTGGCAGTGGAAGAACTTATGAATGCTAGCTATGAACGATGTGACCATTTGCACATCTGAGGGCTCTGCAATTTCTTTTTTGCTTTGATACAAACATATTTATTTGATAATAAATAATTTTGGTTCTTTTTCTCTATCCTACTATCCTTTCATAAGATACAAAGCATTTTAATAACAGTTAACTTTATATCTCAGTATTTAAGTTATTGCGTATGCGGGGAGAGTATGATTCAGCAAGAAGAATAAGCACCCACAAAAAAAGGATAAAGTGGTATAAGAGACTTTGTGTATCTGATTTAGGGGATAGACTTAACATATTTTTTGCTGCATGAAGGATGGATAGCTACATTATGTGAAATTGAAATATGATTTTGGTCTTACTTAAATTCAAAATTCAATATGATTTTTAAATTTTTATATATTTTATTTATTTATTTTTAAATTCAATTTAATGACTTTAAAAAAAGGGGGGGAGTTATGTGGATGCCAAGTTGCAAAGGGGTGGACAGTGCTTCATTTTGCTTCATCGATTAAGCTAAAAACTGTTTCCTCAAATCACCTTATCCAAGAGGTACTATGTTAGAATTGGCCAAAAGAAGAGCTTGTATGAAATTTGAAAGATTATTACTTTTGAAACTCTTTGTGGTCAAATGCAGAGATGATTGGCAGGTTCCACGTTGTCCTCACTGTCGTCCCTACATCTCACTCTTCAGTCTGTTGGTCTAACTAAAGTCAACACCAATGGCTAGATATTTGAGGCTTTAGACCACTTGACATAATCAAGTGTCCAGAGGACTGCTATCTTCTGAGTGCCACAAGTCAGACAAGAAGATCCACCAATATGGATCTAGATGAAATTGCAGATCCACCAGATTTGTAAGCAGAAAACAGGTCTTTAATGTGTAAACCACTAGATTTTGAGGTACTTTTTATGTAACAAGAGATAGAGAATACATTTGGTATTAATTTTTGCAGATGTTATTAAATAGATATTTTAAATATATAAAGATGTTTATTTTTTTAATTTTTTAAAGATTTTATTTATTTATTCATGAGAAACACAGAGAGAGAGGCAGAGACACAGGCAGAGACAGAAGCAGTCTCCACGCAGGAAGCCTGATGTGGGACTCAATCCCGGGACTCCTGGATCATGCCCTGGGACAAAGGCAGATGCCAAACCTCTGAGCCACCCAGGGATCCCCAGTAGATGTTTAAATATTTATTTTAAATGTGCTTCTGAGCCAATGGCAAAATCTTTTAATGACACTGCAAACCCCAAAGGATCTTTTTCCTACCGGGTTACTGATCACCTCACATTAGGCAGGGCACATGAATGTGTGTGTGTGTGTCCGTGTGCACGCACACAAGGGTGTGTTGGTGTATGTCCAAAACCTACCACAAACTCTGACATACACTAAGAAATCAATAAATGTTTTTCTTTTTTAAAAAAAGATTTTATTTATTTATTCATGAGAGACACAGAGAAAGAGGCAGAAACACAGGCAGAGATGGAGAAGCAGGTTCTATGCAGGGAGCCTGATGTGGGACTCAATCCCAGAACTCCAGGATCACGCCCTGGGCCGAAGGCAGGCGCTAAACCGCTGAGCCACCCAGGGATCCCCTCAATAAATATTTTTCATTGAATTGAATTGAATTGAATTGAATTGAATTGAATTGAATTACCTGAAAACATTTTGAGCCTCATGGAATAGTGGAAGGTGCAGAAGCTTCAGATTTGGAATGTTCTATCAGATAACAATTCTGTGCTCTCTGATAAACCGATGTCAAATATGGTGAGATGAGACAAGTGTACTATAGAACCATATTATTTTGGGCTAGCTCCCAGATCAACCATTCACTAGTTATTTCACATTGGTCAAGTTTCCTGGATTCTTCTGTCCATTTCTTTATCCATAAAGTACCCATATGTAAAGCTGTTGTGAAGACGGAGTGGGTTAGATCCAAATGTCCTTAGAATAGTAAGTGTTCAATAATTATGTGCATTGTAATTATGTAACTATCCTCAACCTCAATTTCTTCATCTATAAAAATGGTATTACATCAGTCTCCTAAAGCTGTGCAAATTCCTTGGAAAATATGTGCAAAGGTCTTATCACAGGTCCAGCTCACAAGAAACTTTAATAATTTTTTTTCCTCCCTCCTGTTCTGACTTCTCCTTTTCTTCCCCTCCAGCACAAGCCTGAGAACAACCAAGGGAAGCCCATTCACACCTAGGTTATGTGAGGATCAAATGAGAGTATACATACATTCTCCATAAAATGTTCTTCAAAGGCCCCACAAGTTTGTTTCTCTTCCTTCCTCTTCTCAAATTAGCCAAAGCAAAGACTTAGATGCTCCTGAAGAGAAGGTGTAGCTCTCTCCAAAGTTCCCTTCTTTAAGGCAAAATGTTAGTTGAACTGCTTGGTATCTCTGTGCCTTAGTTTTCTCATCATGAGAAGTCTAGAAGACCTATAACAGTGAGTGGTTTGGGATGAATTTGGAGTCAATAGCACAAAACCAGAGATGCATAAGGAGAATGCAGAAGCTGAGCTCTGACCGTATCACTCTTATGCTCCAAATTTCTCAGAGTCACCTCATCAGATAAGGGCAGGGGACAAACTCCTGAAAGCTGATCTCTGAATGCCTTTTGCTATCTTGAAAAGCTGCATGGTACTCTTTCCAAGTACTACATTCTTCATCAGTACCAACACACCTGCCAATTTTCATTGTGTGCTAGACTTCCAGTCTTCCAGATCTTGGTTTCTGTCTTACTTTATTCTTTGAAGACTCTTCCCTGAGATTTTTGTCTTGTAGAAAATCTTTTATTGAAGTCCCCCATGCCCCAGTTAAAATATTGTGACCCCTTTCTATTTACTTCCATTGTACCTGGTTAGTGCCATCATCCTAATACAAATTATACTCTACATGATATTAAGGGAGCTTCTCCTCTAGTTGTCCAGCTATTCTTTGAGGGCAAGGATGATATCTTATTCATTTTTTATATTCCCTATTTCAGCTAACATTATTGCCTTGCACACTTTGTATGTTTCATATATTTTTCTTTATGAATAGATGAACAAATGAATTGTTCGAAGGAAGATCTCACATATAAAAGACAGTTGTGTTTAGGGATGAAAACTTAAATCATAACACATTTTCAGAAGTTGTTTTAAAAGGGCTAAGGTCTAGAACCTGCACCTAATCCAATTATAGAAAAATGAATGCAATTGGAAAATAATAAATGATACAACGAAGGAATTAATTGTTTTTGGATTGTCTAGTTGCAATTTGACTATTACAGACAAATAAAAAATTACTGTCAACCTTGGTAAGATATGAATGCTAACTAAGTATAGCAATTTGAATGGGATTGCACTATGTAAATAGTATTGATTTTTTTTGTTTGTTTTTATTAGAGTAAATCACTGTTGGAAAATAGCCTTCCCAGTCAATGGTTCTAATTTAAACTTAATTATTTTAATTATTCCCCAAAGCAATCACATTAGATTTTGCCTATATATCCCTGGAGAGTTTATACCAAGCATTTGTATAGACACATACCCACCAGAATCCCAGATACAGAGATGGCAGCTCATCACCTCTGCTGGTGTGAACTCTCCTCAGGTCCAACTTCACCCTCTCATGGACCATCCCTCCACCTGCTCAACCCCACTCAAGTTCTCTTTTGGAACTTTCTTGTCACTATAAGAAGTTGGACACAAAATCTATATTTGTATTATCTTACTAAAGTGAATCAATTTTTAGTTGAAGCAAAGGTGAAGAAATGTGATGGTGACAGACCTGGACAGCTTGCCCTGTGTATTAAGGGTCCCAGCAGGAGCTCAGACGGGGTTAAATATATATGAGAAGATTGACAGGGTGACAAGAAGCAACCCCTAGAAGCAAAACGAGGAAAATATTTTTGCATGTACATTTGGGGGAAGCAGGGACAGGAAGCAGTGTCCTTTGCAGTTAGAGGTCCCCCAGCCCCATGGATGGTCTTAGCCATGAAAAGAGAGAGGTGGCCACCATTTTACTACAAGACACAGGATCGCTGCTTTGGTACCTAGGGGAGGAAATGTGACTGAGTGACACCTGCACCACAAGGGGTTCAAAGTGCCTCAATGCTCTGAGGCAGCAACATGCCTCATAGCCCCCACAATGCTGAAGAAGTTTCTGGAGAAGCCTTTGCTAAGACATCAGTTCTGAACTCAGCTGTAGCAGAAGGGGGTACAACCCTCATTGGTTTTCCACGGTGGACATTGACAAGAGAGAACCAGAACAGATGAAGGGTAAGGGAAAAGCTGGAGAGCTCATGTGACATAAAACTGTGAGGGCTCCAGGAATGCAGGGCTAGGAATGAGCCAGAGAAACTGGCACTGCATTACTTTGGCTTTATTTGGACAGACCGACAAAATGATGAATCCTGGAGAAATTCTTCACATAAGGAGTAATTGAAAGAACCATTGGCCTGGAGAAGACAGGAAGAATGCCTCTCTTTCATTACCATAAAGCCCATTTAGAGAAAGGGAGCTAGAACTTTAAGCAACTCTAGGGGAGCCAGTGGGTGCAAGTACAGGGAGAGGCCAGTCAGTTTGGCTGAAGGAAGAATTTCTAATCATCAGAGGTGGCCAATGAAGGAGAGCAGAAAATTTTCCTTGGTTCAAAGTTCTTCTACTGGACTAATAATTAAATTGATGTGACATTAATTCACATTAATTCTGTGATATTAACAGAAGAAAAAAAACATTTAATTACATGTGCACAGGGGCCCAATAATGAAACTGAGACCTAAAGAAATGACCAAGCAGGCAATTTTTATACTTTTTAGACAAAAAGACAATGAATCTATGAGAAATTGACAGGACAAAGAAAACTTAACTTTGGGAGCTTCAATTAGTAAGGAATTCTAAACAGAATTTGGGCTTGAATAGTAATTTAGTAAAAAGTAGTAAGAGCTGTTTTTACTGCCTTCTAGGCTCCAAGTTTCCCACCTCTGGTGATGAGAATTCTCTTTACCTTCTAGTACAAGGAGGGCCTCTTTTACAAGGGAGATTTATTTCCTGCTTTCAGAGGGACAGAGGGTCTGAGTGTCCTTCTTGCATAGATTGCCTCTTAAGTAACTTTTATTTAAAATAATCAATATGCCAAAGTGGTACATTTTGGGCAGCCTGCCCTTGGCCCCTACACCGACAGCCAGACAAGATGCCTCAGGAGGTAGTGAGCTCATTCCCATTGGAAGCATGTAAGCAGAGACTGGATCTCATCAATGATGTTGAGCTCATTCTTGGGCCAAGTGAAAGACTAGCTGTCATAGGGAAGTAAAAGAGATTAATTCTGCATGATTCCAGAGGGAAGAAAAAGGGCTCATTGGTTGAAGCTACAAGGAAATAGATTTTTAGCTCATTAGCAAGAGCTTATTACCAACAAGCAGGCAGCCATACAAGTTGATGAAATAGCTCTTTATCACCAGGCATGTTCAAGCAGAGGTAGTTGACAACATTACAGGGATTCTTAGCACTGGTAACATTAGCAAAAAACCAGAGTATGTCTATGGGTTTGTAAAGTATTTTCTTATCAGTTAAACCTTCTCATCAGCTGATGTGTGTAGAATTTCAGTGACGATGATGACATAGACCTATTAATAACAACAGAAGAGATGTCCATAGCACTTGCTGTATGACTTCCACTATGATAAGTGCTTTAAAATATATTAGTTCATTTAATTCCCACACAACCCTATGGGGTAAGCATTAGTATTATTTTATTTCCATTTTACAGATGAGTAACTGGGGCACAGAGAAGTTAATTAACTTGCCTTAGATCTCATAGTTGATAACCAGAATCACACCCATCAAACCCAACTCTGCCATCCATGCTCTTAACTAACCCACCACATTGGCCAAAGTGGGGCTAGGGGACCCACGGATCCACCCAACAGCCTCAGCAACCTCGAGGCACCTCCAATAATTGTGTTCACCTTTGAGAGCAATCTGGAAAGTCACTGAGCCTAAAGGACTGTCGGGTCAGTTCCAACTTTAATTTCTCTAGAGAGGAATTCACAAATGGAAATCTCAGAGGATTTGGGATCTGCTGAGCGAAATCAATTTGTTCCCTTCCTTCCCTGGATGGTGTGCACCGGGAGAGGCCATCCCTCAGTGGAGGGAGAGTAAGCTCTGGCCTGGCTCCAGAGACAGCCACATTGCCTGTGGCCTCTCTTCTTTTCAAGACTTGCCAGTAAATAGAAATTTGTCTCATAAAACTATCTTTTCATCTAGTGGTCACAGATTATCCCCCAAGGAACTTATTAGCAAAAAAGAAAGGAAGGGAATAAGGGAAGGACGGAGTGACAGAGGGACAAAGGAATGAAGGACCCAAAGAATAAAGACAGACAGACAGACAGAAAAAGAAGAAAAGAAAGAAAGAAAGAAGAAAGAAAGAAAGAAAGAAAGAAAGAAAGAAAGAAAGAAAGAAAGAAAGAAAGAAAAAGAAAGAAAGAAAGAAAGAAAGAAAGAAAGAAAAGAAAGAGAAAGAAAGAAAGAGAGAAAGAAAGAAAGAAAGAAAGAAAGAAAGAAAGAAAGAAAGAAAGACAAGCACAAAGAAAGATGCAAAGGCAGACAGATACAACAAAGACAAGGAAACAACCCAATGAAGTTTCTGAATGCTAAACATCAACCCCCAGCTAAGCTGAAGAGCAGGCTTCACTGATGTAATGCCCCTATCAAGAATAGTCCCTGTTTTCTACTCTCTCTTCTGTCATTTACTAGAACTGGAAAGACAAATGAGCCAAGGATATTAACAAGAATTTGAACTTTATTCCAAAGCTGCCATATGCTAGGCTTTAAACCAAACTCTGTAGCATATGTGCTCAACAGCAACTGAATGCGAACAATTTCACAGAAACGTCAAGTACAGAGTGGCTTCATGCATGTGTCTTTAGGAATTCCCAGAGCCTTTCTAAGCATGGCAAATCCTGTGGCTCGCCTTGGTCCTCTTTGAAGCACACTCAGTTCATAGACTCTAGGGCTAAAATGCTTTAAACTCTCTAGGAATTCTTCATAAATTAATACAACCCGTTTACTTTACCAACATTAAACCAAGAATAGCACGATGTGAGAGATGAAGAGAGGGATTTCAGAGACCATCAAATATAATAGTGTCATTTTTAAATGAGGAAACTAAGCCCCATGATACAAAGTCAGGACTAGAGCCTAAATTTCTGGTTTCTAATCCAGCATTTTTCACTGAGTATTTTTCCTCTCTCATAGCTCCACATCATATATGAGTCTTTCCAAAGTATTACATGTCTCTTGTTTTCTTTAACCCCTCCCTCCTCTATAAGTTCACAAGAGATTCAGTCAATGTCACTGGCCAGCCCTCTTCCCATCTATTCTGAAAGGACAAAATCTATGAAAGGTCTATTTGGCCAGATATAAATTCATCACAAAGGAACCCCCAAGGATTGGTCATTGCTGTCTGCTACATATTTTTTGCTGAAGGATAAATGGGTTTTTTTTTTCAGATTAATTTAGTAAATTTTGGCCCTCCGTACTCCAGGATAGCATAAATGGTCTCTGATGCATGTCTCAATTCAGTAAGCAGTTTTAGATGGAGTCGACCCTGTTCTCCCTCCTTCTGGGTTCCAGGTGGCCCTTTGGTGCTCTGTGTATGTGTGTGTGAGTGTGTATGCCTCCATCTCTGTCTCTCATATTTGTATGCTCTGTTCTCTATTTCAGTATCCACAAGTAGATCCAATATGCGAATATAGATATTTCAATGCATAACGGAAGAGAAGGCTCAACTTATACTGAACCTCCAACCATCCTTTCTTGTATTCTTTCCAATGTGACTAGGGCAACTGTGAAAAGAGTGCTTCTGTCTACAAGATAATAATGGTAGTATTGAATTTTAACCCATAGAATGGCATAAATACCCATGAGCTCTATTGATTTAATGAAATCAATCAATCAATGAGAGAGCTCTTCCACACAATAGAATCCCAGTTATTAAATGGAAGAGAATAGAAAGAAGTCTAGAATCACCGGTAGGCAAACACCACAGTAAAAAGCATTGCAACTAAGATCCACAGGCCAAAGGATAAGAGTTTGAGGAGAATCACAATTTCCATAATCTCAGGACATCTCACCCAAATATTTAACAGCAAAAGAAAAGATAGTCATTTACAATGGAGAAACTTGACAGACATTATCTTCACCAAGGGATCAAGGTAAGCATCACTAGCTATAAGACACTGACATCATGAACTCTTTGATAAGGTATACAGGAGACACAACAGCACTTTTGCAGCACTCTAGGTAAAAATGCATAACCATTGATAAGAAAACAAATCCATTCCTGGCACACATCCAAATTGAAGGATCATCTACAAAATAACCAATCTGTGCTCTTTAGAAGTGCCACGCTCATGAATGAGGAGAAAAGACAAGGAACTGTTACAGAGGGGAGGGAGCTAAGGGCATATAATAAGGGAGATATGCATTATGGGGTCTTGAATTGGATATCAAGGGAGAAAAAGAACACTTGGAAAAACTGGTGGATTTTGAAGAGAGTTAGTACTTTAGGTAATAAGATTGCACAATGTGAATTCCTGGTTTAGATAATCCCATTTTAGTTACATAATATGTTAACCTTGTTAACTTTGGGGAAAGTAGGGTCAAGCCTACAAGGGAATTTTTGTACTATTTTTGCAACTTTTATTTAAGTCTATAATTAGTCCAAATAAAACCAAGAAAAGAGAATACTACTTATTTTTATTCTTCCCTTGTACCTCACTTGTGTGTATCTTCCTGAAGTATGACTGTCCCTGTCATGATACTAACAAAATAACCAAACCCAACATTGATTCTTTAGAATTCATAACAAAAATAATAGTAAGGAATCATTCAAATTGTTCACCCAATATGCTCTTAATAGATGTCATGGAGAAAATGAAACACATAATGGACCTTACACTCTGCCTTGCTGCTTCTGTTTCTTCACCAGTTTGATTGTGATAAAGCAGGGTCTGTAAGAGGAACAGCAAGATTTTAATCTTGACAGATCAATTGTGTTTATTGTGTCTTGGAGTTAGATGTCCTCCCTAACATTTATTTGCTCTTGGAATACATGTAATGCCATTTTTATTGTTTATCCCTTAAACTTATATTTTTGTTATCTCTTGATTATGCTAGTAATAATCTTTACCAACCATAGCATTTTCCAGAAATGTAATCCTTGCATTTGGCACAAGTTATTATTACCAGAAAGATGGAATGGTATATGCAGATGGACTGTTTCTTTAATAACCTACGTTTAGGATCATCTTGCATGAAGAGGTTTTGTGTGTGAATAATGGGAACTAAACTGCAGTTTCTCAGAAAGGGGGCCTAGAATATTCTACAAATACAGATAACATTATGATAACTACTGTTCATTGAGTGTCTTCCGGATCCCAGAGACATGCCTGATCCTTGACCTGCATTATCTTAGTCAATCATACATCAGACCTTCAAAATAGATTTCATTACATTCTTTTTTTAAAAAAATTAGAAAATTGAGATTCAGTTTTCACACAACTAATAAGTGGTGGGAACCAAGAGCCAAATCCTGGTTCCTCTGCTTCCAAAGCCACACGTTTCTTTTCCTTGTAACTGGTAGCCCAGACACCAATATTTGAATATCTTGAAAGATAGGATCAAGATGATTTGGCCAAATGAATACCTTAAAAAATATCCAGATACCTCTTGTCTGAGAGTATTAATGATATTGCTTCTGCTGGCTGTGTCAGAATGATCTGAGCTCTCATTCTCTGGCTGAGGTGACAGTGAGCAGTTCTGCTTCCCGTCCAAGAAATACCAAGGGGATAAAGAAGGCAAATTTAAACTAGCCTCACATGTGCTCAAGCAGCCCCCTTCCAGAGGAGATGACATTTAAACTTAGTCTTGAGAAATGAGCTACACAGTCCATAGGAACTTGTTCCCAGCAGAGAAAACAAAGATACAGAGGCATGAACTGGGAAGTGCAAAGGATAGCTAGAGTAATGGGATACTTTACATGGTGCCCATGTACACACAAGAAACACAAAGAGAGCTCAATCATAACTGGTACCTTAATAGAATTTGTGGTCTAACCGGGGAGACTGAGCTTCCACACCAAAAGCAGATAAATTTTAGAATAAGTAGTAAAATTCATCTCTTGATGCACAGTAAAATGCCTCTCAAGCATCTTACCTTCTCCTGTACCTTCTTCTCACTCCTGTTATATCAAAAACACATGGAAATTCTACTTTAAAAGTAAGGGGAGAAAAGCTGTCTACTTCTCAATATTTTTTACTTGGAAAACCCAGTGGTAGACTTAGTATTTTTTGTGTGTGCGTGAAGATAGCATATACAATTCTTATCCCTGCCAATCAAGTTCCTTAATAAAGAAGCTTGATTCAGGTGAGTGAATTTGCCAATTTTATAATAAAAGCTATCGTGGTACTTCACCCATGTATTATGTCACCTGAAGCAATGACAGAACAAATACTAACCAGTGGGAAATGGGATTGCTATTTATCATCAACTACTGTGTCTTAGGCACTGAGCATATTAGCAGTGAATATTTATTGAAGAGTCGCTCTGTGTCATGCAGGCACAGAGATAATTCTTTTAAGGAATCTTCTTGTGTAATCTTGACAACCACCTGAGGTCTTAGAATATTGTCCTCAGTTTGGAAGAAGAAACTGAGGTGTAGGGTGGTTGGGTAAGCTGGCTAAGTACATTAATAAGTAGAAAAACCAAGAATTTACCTCAACTGTATCTGACACCATAGAGATTCACTTTATCTGTCTAAAGAGAAAATTGAGTAAAAAAAGTCCTATAATTTAGTGAGTGATTCTCCCAGGGCAGAGGTGCAACCCTTGACTCCCCAGATTTCATTGCCTACAGGCAAAATTGAGGTACAGTATTAAAATATACCATACTCCAGCTAGCCCCATCCAATTTTGTAATGAGTAGTCCAACTTTCTGTACAAAGAAATATGGTCAGAAACTGCCTAGGTAACTTGAGCCTTCATAAAAAGAGAACTAGTGGCACATCTTTACAATATGCAGAGGCCATCTGGCTGGTGGCAAAAGCCATCTGGGACCCAAGCATCTTCACATGCTGGGTAAGAAAGCTCATCTCATGCCTCCCAAAGATATCACAAGAGGCATGCTGTGGTCTGGAGGTGGGGGGTGCGAACTGAATGTGGGGCAAAAAGACATTTCAAGTGAAGTGCCTGAATTCTATTTATCTTCCACTGAGTGTCCAACCTTCACATTCCCACACTCCCATGGTGTTGCCTAAGAAAGGATTTGAATAACTGGCCCAGGATACACACAGTTGGTAAGTAACAGAGCAAGTGTTCCAAAGAGCTGTCTGTTTCCTAGTCCTTTGTTCTATCTGATTTGTTCTGACTTTCAACTAGTGTTTGCCACCTCATAGGAAACATACTTAGGAGCCATCCTGCCATGAGCAAGTCATAACATAACTGAAGTTCCAAACTTCAGTTTCTCTCTCCCTCTTTCTTCCCGTAATAGAGATATCATAATTTCTCCTTCCAAAATATTTGAGGAGATTAAATGAGGTGATGTATGTGTCAGCATGATAAACATCACAGTGCAAGCTCAGAGCAAAAGGGCCTGAAATTAATGTTTAGATTTCAGTAGAGCCAAATACCCCTCAAATACCCTTTGTCCTCTGCTTAAGGGAGGACAAAAGAGTGGGAAGAGAAAGAGAAAGAGAAAGATGAAGATAGAAGTTGGGGAAGGTTACAAGAAGAAAAATTAAATGCATTGAATAAGGCACTTCAACCAAAGCTTCCCCTGACCTGTCACCCCCCTTTTTCATATTCATTATGATCCTCTCCCCTCTGTGAGGCAAATCTAAAACCAGCTCTCTAGGGAGTTACAACAGCCATCTTTACTAGTTGCATGAAAATTCAAAGCATCATTGAAATAATGGTTTAGCAAAAGGGTAGAAATTATGGGTTATACTTTGACAACATATGGTTGGACCAGAACTATGGTTACTTAAAGACGGAATATGTAGCAACACTGTGAAGCTGTTTTGCACACAGCATTGGCAGAATGCTATACCAGTAGCACTCTCAGCTACAAAGAGTGACAGAACCTGACTCTGTATGATTATTTAAAAGTCATTGGGAAGATCACAGAATTGCCAGGAGGCTATATCACCAGAGTTTGAAAATGGACAAGAACAAAAGATGGCAGCTCTCATCACTGCCATTGGAAGTCTGGTAAGTGAGAATCTTGCTGCCAAGAAGCCTTGTGGACCTGACAATATAGTTTTAAAGATAGTGAAGTAAAATATCAAGTTCAGACCAGTTTCCAGCCTCATTTCCTTTGACTCAGGTTGGACTCAAAAATGGCAGCCGCCATTGGTATGAGACCCTTTGTCTTCTAAAGCACAAGTCACAAAGCCAGCCTTAGGACCTTGTGGACCTTAGGAACCACATAAGCTCCCTCCAATTCAAGTTCTGCATTTTCCAGGTAGAGATAGTAACCCCCAAACTGTTCATGCACAGGACTGCTGTGAGAAGTAAGCGGGTGGGGAGTAGCAATGGTCTCAAAAACTCTTAAGTCCCTGCAAAATGTTAAGAATACTCTTCATAATCATTAATTTTTTTTTATTATTACTGGTGATATAGCACATGTAAAAAGTGGTGTCTGGAAATAATTACCCTAAGGTCAAACACCTTTTACCATCCTTATGCCTTAGGAAAGCCCAGTTGACTGTCTCAGCCTGTTCACTCATTTGTAAGATGGGGTTAAAATTGTCTTTCTCCTAGAATCAGTGTAAATATCAAAAAAGATGTCACATGTGATGAAGAATTCTTAGAACTTAAAAAAAATGGTAGACAGGAATAATTAAACTGAGCACTAGTAATAGTAGTATTAATAGATCATGCCTCATCTTCCCGTGGATACTCCCAACTCTCTCATCACCTATAACAATTAGTCTCATATAATTTCATAACATCTCTTGAATTACTACTATTTGGAAATTACTACTATTGGGATAATTAACATTTTATTTACATTTCATTGTTGCTGTTGTTGACATGCCGTCTCTTACAGGTCTGTTTGATTGAATTCACTTTAACCTCAGCCAAGAAAACTAAAACTCCTTCAAGAATCCTTGCTTTTCTATGTGTCAGCCACAGACGGAAGAGGTTACTGAGGATTCAGAACACTTGCTGAAGCATAAGGCATCTGACCTTGTCAGGAGCCCTCGGGTTTTTGCCAGCACTTCTGCTCTTCCCTAAACACAGCCCTCAGTGGAAAAGTACTGCCCAGATTCTGTGAATTATTAATCTCTTCATGACATCAAATACCCACTAGATGAAAAGAACCAGTGGCCTCCACAGTGAGTATCTCAGAGAAACCAGGAGCCAGTGATATCCTTTTGACCACAATTAGGATTTTCTTTTCTATTCTCCTGAGTGGGAGACACCTTCGCTCATTCTCATAACTTGAACACCATCAGGCTCAATAAAACACAACTGTTTTCTTTGGGGGCTGATATGGAGGAAAAGGCTTTAAATGACTCCTCATTCAGTCAATGATGTCACACAAATTTTAAATGAATTTATGTTTTGAGTTCATGGCAACTGGAGAACAAGAAAGGCTTCAAGGTCTTTTCAGTTTTCTGTTTTCCCTTCAAGGATCACTCGCTGAATCCAACCAGATCAAAATCACTGGAGGGTAGGAAAGTATTGACACATGGAAAATTCTAGTAGTAAAAGGTCCATAGGAAATACATCTGTCATTTTCTACATTACTTGACAAGGCTTCCAGCCAAGTTCTTAGCAAGGCTAACCTCTGAAAGAATGGATTTATTTTTAAGTCAGAGAGAGAAAATGGCAGGACAGAAAGATCATGGCTCAAGAGATTTGAGTTCTGTAGCCTTGAGCTTTCTTTCAAAAGCATTTACTGAACACAGGTACTCTGGAGTATACTGACATATCCACCAATGAAAGCTATCTACAATTTATGCAATACCTAGTATATATCAGACATTTGCCAGGTAGTTTATTCATAATAGCTAATTTGCCCTCACAACAACCAAAGGATAAATCATTTTGTGCCCCTTTTGCTTTTGAAGAAATTGATGCTTAATGGAATACGCATTCTAATGTCAGCAGAGTTGAATTTCAAACTCAGATTTATCTGGATCTAAAATTCTTAAGAAACATGTAATTTAGCAGGAGAGGTCCATAAGTAAACAATTAATGACAGAGCAATATGTAATTAGCAAGACTGAATGAAATCTGTAATAGCTAGAGAGTATCTAAAACCATAGAGAGATAGCAGAGTGACCAGCTGCCCTAGTTTATCCAGAACTGAGGGGTTTCTCAGGATGCAGTAATTTCAGTGCTGAAACTGGGAGCTGTCTGGAACAAACCATGACAAGTAGCTACCCCAGAGGCAGGTAGGGATCAGGTACTGAAGGACAATTTATGCCAACGTGAGGGGTTTGACATATAAAGAACAAGATGATGGAGACACATGACTGTTCTAAAAGGAGGAGGACAGAGAGAGAATTCTGGCTGCTGCAAGAGTAATGGATTAGATATGGTGAGAAGGGTGGCTCAGGAGGCTTAGAATAAAGGGAAAGATGGAGGGAAGGGACTTGAAGAGGGAAGAAGCAAAATAAACAGCATATTTCCTTTCAGTTCTAAGGCTGCTATTCTAGGATTGGACTTCTCCAATAGAGGAATCTAGTCTAATCTAAACAGAAGTCTATGATATATTGACTAAAGAGACTAGAGTATTTTAGCATAAAATTCAGTACTAACTTGTTATGGGTTGAATTGTGCTGTCCACCTACCCCCCACCACCACCACCAAAAAAAAAAAAAAAAAAAAAAGGATATGTTGAAGTCCTAACTCCTTAGCACTTTGGAATGTGACCTTATTTGGAAACAGGGTCATTGCAGGTGTTATTTAGTTTAGATGAGGTTATATAGGTGTAGAGTGAACCCCTAATCCAATATGACTAGGGCCCCTGTAAGAAGACTGTTATGTGAAGACAGAGAGACACAGGGAAGGTGTCATGTGACAATAAAAGTAGGTACTGGAGTTGACGCAACCGCAAGCCCAGGAATGTCAATGATTTCTGGCAAACTACCAGAAGCTAGGAAGAGGAAAGGAAGAATTTCTTTAAAGGCTTTAAAGGGAGCACATCCCTGCTAACACCTTGATTTAGGACTTCTGGCCTCTAGAACTGTGAGACAATCAATTTTTGTTGTTTCAGGACACCCATTTTGTGGGACTTTTGAACAGCAGTCCTGAGAAGCTAATATCCTAGCCAAACTATATCCAAACTTTCTTTTACCAAAAAAAGAGAGAATGTACATAGGGCAGGGAATAAATGCACTCCTTAGCAACTTCTAGGAAGCAGGCACCAAGCTGAATGCTTTCTTGCAACCTTTTCAATGAATCATCTCAAAAGTCCTATAACAGTCCAGGCAGAGGTAAGAAACTGAGACTCAGAAGGAGGTCACAACTAAGCCACACATACATAGCTCAGAAGTAGCAGACCCAGGGTTTGAACTCATTTCTATCTGAATTCAAAACACAGATTCTTAGCTCTTTCTCCCTTGGATTTCCTAAAAGGAGTGACAAAGAAGCCAAGGCAATGAGCCAGATGAAACCGAAGAACCTGGCAGAGCCGTCAGCAATTTACAAAACATGAGAAAGCACCATCTTGAGGGTGCTGGGATTGGGGTGGAGAGGGACAAGTGGAAGACAGACTTCTTGCCTCGCAGCTCTGAGACACCATAATGTGATAGCGTTCTTATCAGCAGGACTTGCCTCTCATCTTCTCTTTGGACTCTGGAACACAGAGCGAGGCAAAAACAAAGTGTGTTCAGAGAGAGTCGAGAGTGAGGAAGTCTTTTTACAAGTCTCTGAGGCCTTACAGGGAAGATACTTTCCTAAAGTTAATTACTTTCTGGATGAATATCTGATTAGAAATATCATTTGCAAGCCCCACCTGCTGCGGATGTCTCTTGTTTTTAAAGTAGATGTTCAAAAAATGTTAAAATCCTAATATATATCTTCATCTCCCATGGAAAACAGAACAGTGATTATTTTGGTCCCTAGGGAGTTGGGATCTAGTCACGGAATTCATTTTAGCCTTATGTAATCTAGGAGAACAGGGAACAGATCGGATGAGAAATCTCAAAGTAAAACATGCCGCCCACAAAATTAGCCTGAGTCATTGCTCTAAGTGAGAGACTGGATTTAAATCAGAACTAATTTTTAAAATTTCAACCAATGACCCTTCGACTCTGATGATGAGGCTATTGTCTTGGAAATGAGCCAGTGTGTTTTTGTCTCTGTGTTAAAAATGTACTTGCTGCAATATTCACAAGATACAAGAAAAAAGGGCAGAGCCAGAACCCATGAAATGAGATTCCAGTCTCCACCATATGACTTAGTTACTCTGAGCCTCAGTTTCCTCACCCATAAAATTCTGATTCTGATGTGTTTATCTCTTTCCTGGTTACTCTTCCCTGTTATTTCCTCCCGAGCCCCATCTGCCTTCCTTCTCAACTCTCCACCTACCTACTGCCATGATAAAGAGAGAATATAAGTTGAGGGGTTAATGAATGCACTTGGACAAGCACAGGAACATCCCATACCATGTATTCATTCATTCATTTTTTTTCATACATTCATTCACTCATTTCGCAGAGCATCTATTTAAGTCTCTATCAAGTGCTAACTAGGCTTTAAGGCTGGATCCCACAGTCCTGGTGAGAAGAGAAAAATAAATGGTTAATCACAAATGAGTGTTACAGGCAAGGAAACACTTGAGATTGAGTGCAACCAGGGATTAGAGAGACTTATCTAGTTTTTCTTTGGGGGGAAGGTGATGGAAAGATTTCCAGAGGAGACAAATCTGGGGGAAAAATAAGAAAGAGAATATTCTTGAAGGAAGGGGTACTAAGCAATAAGCAAATGCTCAGATAGCTATATATATCTGTAATTTTAGGGCATGAGGCTGAAGCAGAAAACAAAGAGCCAAGGCCCTATGGGCATTGTTGAGGGAAGCAATTGACTTACTGATCATGGTCTGCATAGGGAACTGGAAGGGTCAATAATCACTTTGCTGATACTAGCATATCTAGCAGCGGGTCCACAGCTGTTATATCTCCATGCTTAAAAGGCATCACTTACGGGAGTGAAGAAAACCATTGTGTGGAGCTCCAGAGGATTTGAACAGAAGGGCAAAAACTACAGAAAATCACAAACGTTTAGCACTCAGTGCTATTAAATTGGAAGAGGGTGCTTGGAATAGCAATAATACTCCACCAATGGCTGGCCTACCACTTGCTAGAAATGTATCATAGTTGGACAACATAAGCTTTAAAATCTCTTCCAAACCAGTGAAGCTTAATTGGTATTCACTTTTCCTCCCAATGGACATCTGCTGAGTCTTCTATAAAAGAGAACACAACAATAAACCGGTGATATTTCTGAGACTTTTTTTTTAACCAATAATTTTTTTATGAATTCTTTCTTTCCCTCTTACCCCAATATGAAGCCAAATCTTGTGACGCTTTCTACTAAGCAAATTGTATTTATCAAATAATTATTGTCCAACTTTATATTTCAGTAGTCAAATCAAACAACAGTCCTGTGATTTAAGTAGAGATTTTTGGATATTGAAACTAGCTTGAAGTCTTCTACCTGGGGACTGAAGATTGGAAACCTGCAGAGAAAATAATCTCCAAGGTCCCCTCCAGCAATGATAGTCTATGACTCTAAAGATTAGAGTGAAAAAAAGGAGGGAGAAGGTGGATCTTCTCAAGATTCTGCAGACAAGCTCTCAGAAGAGAAAGCAAATGTGAGTGTGTATATATGTCAGTGAGGAGGGAAAGCCACTGAGAGGGAAAATCCCAAGAACAGTCTACAGTAGCAGAGAAGCATGAATGTGGATAGAGCATCAGGTGTATGAGTATGAAGATCTGGCATAGAAGTCCACGGGTCTGTGGGTTGGCTACACATTGACTTTTGATTAGGAGCAAGTATTTCACTGCTCTCAGTCTTCAGTTCTGTGTAGCAGGCCAATGATTTTTAGCTTGGAAGTGTCATTGCAAAGATTAAGTGAAATAACATGTAAAGCAATGAACCTATCCTTAGCACACAGTAGGTTCTCAAAAGACAGTAGTAATTATAAGACAATGATGCTTTAATCAAGAGGTTTAGACACCAAGGAGCAGTTTAATTTGTTTACTGTGCAGAAAGATGAGAGTCTTTATTGCTCTAATGACAGTTAGATGACTTTAGAGGCCGCCTAGGGATAGTGTGCTGTTGTCATTGTAGATAATAAAAACAGAAATGAGAGGAGAATTAATGAGGAAACCAGACAAATCCAAAATGCTGGGCCATCATCCGTCTGGACCGCATCAATGCAGGAAAGGGAAGAGATGACGTAAGTGTTTATTTCTAACTCTCCCTCTCTGAGAATGCTGAGTGTTTTCTGTCTGACTTCTGCTTTTAGCATTTCCAACACACCTGGACTCCAAGCAGCATTCTTTTTAAATCTTTTGTTGCTATTGTTGCTGTTGTCATTGGCCTGGATCCTGAAAGCACCTGTGTGCATGATTATGTTCTTGGTACACAGGTAGGAAGGTAATAATGATATGCTCCCCAAGAACTAGGAAATGAAGCAGAACTAGGAAATGAAGGATTGTCCTCCCAAGAGTTAAGCCTAGAAATTAATCCAGTTAAAACAAGATATGCAAATTTATCTCGCAAAGACCTTGAGCCCCAGGCCCCAGGATTGGGGCTAGCCTCAATGAAGATATTAAGGTATCTACAGAAAAACTTTTTTGGAAATTGGAAACTGGCATGGAAATGTAGAAAAAGAGAATGAAGCCCTGTTCAAGGTCATGCTACTTATCCAGTGCATTGGAATCTGTCATGACACCGATCGATTAGAGGACAAACTCCAAATCCCTCATACGGCTGCTGAGATCTGACATGATTTAGCCCCCTGCACCTCTGTCCCTGACTCAGTCCCCTCTGCCCTGGACTTCTTGCTGTTTATACAATGTCTGTCCTCATGGCCTGGGATTCCTTTCTCCCTAATTTTACATGGTGCTGTCCCTCACTTCGTGGCTCAAACTTAACTCCAAAGGGAAATGTCTTTGGACTACCTTGTCTAAAATCCATCCAACAAAGGCATCTGGCTCAGTCAGTTAGGTGTCTGCCTTCTGCTTGGGGAATGATCTTGAAGTCCTGGGATAGAGCCCTGAGTTGGGGACCTCACTCAACAGGGAGTCTGCTCGAGGATTCTCTCTCTCTACTTCTCTCTTTGCCCCTCCCCCTGCTTGTGCACTCTCTCTCTGTCTCTGTCTGTCTCTCTCTCAAATAAATAAAACCTTCAAAAAAATAAAAATCAAATTAAATTAAATTAAATCCATCCAACATAGGACCAGGGCCCCACAATACATTTGTGACTTATGAAATGACCAGGCACTGTCCTCAGACTTATGAAAACAATGAATGCAAAAACACAATTCAAGTACAAAAGCCAATAAATATCATGGCAGGAAAAGCTGATTTAAAAAGTTGAGAGAGGTATAGTCGGCACAACATAAAGCTGGTGAAATATTTAGTCTTGTGGATTGCAATGCTGCAACAATATTTTCTGAACAAGGAGGAAAGTCCTCCAGAAGAAGTTTATTTATTAGAACAAGGTTTTATTGTCATGAATCTGGCTTGCTAAAGCAAGTGAATATCTTCTAGAATACTTATTCACTCTGTCACTTAAATGTATTTGGTGAAATTTTTAAACTGTTTTCCTCAACCCGTCCTTTTCTGAGAGCTTGATCTTACCAACTGAGGTTTTTGAAGCCATGGATCTTTTTAAGAAAGGAGAGAAGAGAACTCGTTTTTATTCCAATTTGGCAAAAGCATTCCAAATGGAAGATGGAGATGTCAGACTAACTTATGATATCACTACACTCCCAAATCTAATTCATGGTCTTTGTTCTGATTGCATTCACATTAAGCAAGGTTATGATTACGACTTGCCTTTTCATGTAGGTCTCCTAGGGAAAGAAAGAACTAGAAATGTGGACCCAAACTTTCTGTCTTCCTATATCAATTGTATTTCTCACTATTAATCAATGTAGAGCACCAATGACCTACTGAATACTTAACTTGTGGTTTCATATTTGGTATTTGTGTGTTTTGTCCTGTAGCAAGATGCCTACTTCAGCATCCTGATGAAGATGGGAGGGACAGGTCTCTATGGATGTTTATAGCAGAGAAGAATGGAAGGAGAGGAAAGGATAAAGCCTTTTTGCTTGCCAGCTTCTGGGTCCTTCCAAATTACTATCTGATATTTCATGGACCATTGGGAAAAACAAGAAGAATGTGGTGTGTGTGTGTGTGTTTGTGTATGTGTGTGTGTGTGTGTAACTGATTCAGAATTTTTATAGGGAGCCAGGGGTGGAAGGAAAATGCCATTGGAAATCTGGTGGATCCCTTTATACATGGTGCCTATGAGGAAGTGGGGTTTGGAGAAGAATGGCCTGGAGAACCAGAGTCTTGGGACCCAAAGCCCGGAGCACTGTGGTCAAGCATGTTGCATGGGGAACAGAGCCATCCTGTTCTAAAGCATCCTGAGAATCTTAACAATGAACTGGGCAAGTGCAACAATCCAGTGGATAAAGTTTGAGTCAATTCTAATAATTTGAAGATCAAAAATGAATGGTGATGCAAGCAACCCGTGATTCTAAAGACCTTTACTCCTCTTACAAATGAAGTGGCACCTCATGTACCCTTCTCTGCCCTGACTCAGCATGCAGACAAATCAAGACTCTGATTTTGTACTGTGCATGTCCAGTGCTATGGTGATGAGCCCCAAACTGAGAGGTAATTTTGCTAAACACTGTCCAGCCTCTGGGAATAACACACAAGACTCTGTAGTTTCTCTTTTGAAATTTTAACTGCAGATTGGGGCTGGTCTTAGAAATTACACAAATAGATAACATTTCTAGAAGTAAACTCTCAAATGTATTCCCCATTTGCCCTCTACTGAAAAAAAATAAAATAAACTTTGAAGGAGGTATGATGTTTTCTACTTCCTAAGTGAGTATACTAAGGCTCAGAGAAATTTAAGAAAATCCTCACAGTCATTCAGCTAGTAGATGACGCTCAAACCTGAGTGCCCAAGTCCAGTGCTGATCTGATAAAACTAAGTCATTTTGGAGTCATGAGAAAACTTGAAAGTTACACAAAGACACAATCCATTTACTTTTTTTGAATATATATATATATTTAAATTTTATTTAAATTGACTTAACTAACATATGTATTATTGATTTTAGAGGTAGAGGTCAGTGATTCATCAGTCTTAGAGGATATCCATTTACTCTTTAAAAGGAGGAACGTATGGTGTACCAGACATCATGTTAGGTTCTGTTAATTAAAGTCCCAGTCCTGAGTAATGTAATTGTCCTCTGGTGGAGGGTAAGCACATGCTTTGAGCTTACTCATGACAGGTACTTATGGATTCTTCCATATAGATGGGAAAATGGGAGGAAAGAACGGGAAGCTTCTTCAAAAGAAGAAGCTGGGTTTCAAACAAAGACGTTTAAAGCAAATACAGGCATAGAAGTTTGAAACAGGCTGTGGGCAAGGTCAAGGAACAGTGAGCTGCTTATTTTGCTTTAAGAATATGGGGCGAGTTTCAGGAGTGAAAAAGTGGTAGAGGATTTCGTACAACTTAGGCAAGATAAACAGTGTCACATCCTGGGGACTGCCAGAAACACCCCAGAATCAAGACAGGGTCCAAAGATCAAAAACTAAACTCTTAAGAAGTCTAAAATTCTAGGACTTTAGTTACTTCCCTACTGTTGGGAGTCTCATTATGTCTATAACTTTTCCTTGTAGGAAGAGACATTAAAATCTTTAATTCAAAAAAGATACTGTGGACTCTCATCCTTAGCAGCACAAAAGCAGGGAGCCGATTTAGCTGATCTGGAAAACAAACTGGTGCATGGTGGTGGCCATTTGGAAGATCAGAAAGAAAGTGAGTCTCTGGGGCCTGTGATAAGAAAACCAAGATGAGCACAGGAAATAAATCCGGCTTGTTGAAGGAGCCCTGGGGATGAACAGTGGATAAGCTCAGAGGTTCCTGGATAAGACGAAGAACTCCCAGCAAGTTGCCCTCCTTGAGCCACTACAGAGCTCTGAAGAGATAGGAGTGAAATCACAACCCATGTGCTCTGATGATTTTCTCTCCTGGGCTCTGAGCAGGAACATAGGAATCCTGCCATTAAACTGCTACCTCTGGATGCTCATGCTTTGGTTTGTAATCCAACATTCCTAAAGCCTTTCATCTGTGTCTCTGGACTCAGCCTATTGCCAGAGCAGAGCCTTGTTGGCTGTTTAATGATAGTCTAATGAGGTCTCAGAGTGTCCTAAAGGGATGCCTCTAGCCTGCTGCTATCCCTTTAAGGAGGGGGCCTTTGAATCTAGGTCTGCATTAAGTATAAATCAACTTTCCATCTGTGTCTGGTGCACACATGGGTGAAATCCACCTTCCCTATCACTCGTTCCTGGAGGGGATTTTCTCTCTGCATTACACCTGCAGAACGCCATCCTCTTTTCTCTGGCAAGCCTGGATACATGATTAATATTTTAAGCCTCCCAGGTTCCGCTTTCCCTAGTTTCAAAAGTGCCTGAATGTTGGACTTTTAAAAAATGTATTTATCTCCCCATCCAGACCACTGAGGAGGAATTGCAAGTAGAAGGCACAGCCACGGGGGCCGAAACAAATCCGGGCAAATCTTTAAATTGCTTCTGCAGTCATCTAGGTTTTCTTTCATTAGCATCTCAGATGCTACTTCTCTCCCCTGCTGACCTTCGTTTTGGAAAGGAAGAGAGAACAGTTTTAGGAGGGTATTATATCTTTTCCTTCTGAAATGTGGACTTGAAATGTATGGTGAGTGTTCTCAGCTCGGTTCAGAGAGAAATCGGTCTGGCTTCTCCTGTCCTGGGCACTGCCGTCCTCTTCAGCTCAGCTCTCAGGAGATTCTTCTAATTTCCCCCTCTCTTTCTCTCCCTCCTTCTCTCCCGGCAGCTCTACTGAAGTTTTCCCTACCAGGCTTCTTGCATTCACCTCACGACTGGCTGCAGGCACTTGGTTACCTCCTCATCCGCAGTCTCCTTACAGCTTGGTTGTTTGGCTCCAGAAGCAGAAATAGCCTTAGATATGGAGGCAGGAAGGGCTGACCACATACCCAAGAACCTGGGATCTGAGTATTTATGTCCAAGTTCATCTTTGACACTAATTCCTAAGCCAGAGCACAGATGTTGATCACGTTAAGCTTCAATTTCTTCACCTGTAAAATCAGGGATGGTAATAATAGTAAATGAATAATAAAGAACAAATAAATAATAAATGAGAACACAAATATGATTCAAATGTCACAAAACATGTGCAACTTGTTACATAGATCTATTGTGTGCATCTACTGCACGGGGGGGGCTGTCATTTGGGAGACTTCAGTCTGGAAAGATGCTCACTCAGTGCAGCCCTTGCATCTCTAAATTCCTAAGCATTGATCCATATAATAGACAACTATTTATTGAGAGACCATATCTGTGTTGGGTACTGGAGACACAAAGAAAAATGGTATTTGTGGTATTCACAGTCTAGTGAGACAAAGTCACCAATAGCCCCAGGAGAAGCTCTGTTCACTGCCCTCCACTTAGCTAAGTAGCCAGGACAATGGAAGCCCTTCTCTCATTGAGAAATATAGACTGACTCATTCCCAGAACATACTGAATGTCTGCAACTAGTAGAGTCTTCTCTATACACTGTGTTCTTCTGCCCCCCACCAGCATTTGATTGAACACCATTGTCCTGATTTCATAGAATCAAAGATCTCTGTGCATTGACAATATATTATGAGGACTTGGAATGCTACAAAGGAGCGCAAAGTAGCAGAGGCACCAGCCTTCAAAGAGCAGTGCTGGAGAGCAGGACAATAACAGGACTTGAAAGCCAAGGACCCAGGAGGAGTCATGGCACTCCCCGGTTCTGTGAGTTTGGGCGATGCACTTGACCAAGCCCATATTCCCCATTTGTAAGATAGAGATAAGTCTACCTGCCTGTCAACAGTGTCATGAGAAATAAATGATACAACTTATATGAAAGTATTGTTTAGATTATAAATGTTCTCTTGTTAGTTTCAGAGCCTGGCATAAAGAAGATGCTAAAGAAAATTCACAGAAGGAATAAGGAAAGATGAAGAGGAGAGAAGAGACAAGATCATAGGTATATTTTTCAAAACTATGAAACAGAAAAATATCTGCCAAGAGCTAGTAGGCTCTAGGAATTGAGTAGGAATTGATGACAGAAGCATATTAGGAGCTGGTTTGTATTTTAGTATTAATTTTAAAATACTCTAGTAAGTTTAAGTATGGTGGATCTGTGAAGGGAAATATCAGAGATAAAAAGACAAGCTAAAAAACATCTATAATAGTCAATAATAACCTAAGGCAACATCATTTGGAATGCACTCAATATATTGGAGGAGCATAAGGAGGACATTTTACGATGTGGGAAGGAAGGGACATGTTGAAAATTAATTTTCAGATTCCTCACTGGGAAGCTGGCTGGAGGAGCATGTCATTTAACTAGGACAGGAAATATATGAGAGAAAGAAGGTTTGAGGAGGCAGTGATGAATGCAGTTACAGACAGGCTGAGTGGCAGTGTCTACAGGACAGTCAGGTGAAGATGGTGGCACCTAGCTGGATGCAGAAATCTGAAGCTCAAAATCACATGTGTGGGGCCGATTCAAAGGGAGTGACTGAGGTCATCCTCTGCAAGCTGTGTCATGTGAGAATAATAAAAATGGGCTCAAGACAGAACCATGAAGAAGTCTGATATTTTCATATGGTTCTAAAAAGTTGTCATCAATCAAAGCTAGACAATTTATATGCAATTTTCAAAGATAGGCTTAAAAGCACCAAATCTGGAGTCAGACTGCCTGGTCTCCAGTGCCAGCTCCACCACTTATTAGCCTGGGCAGGTCAAGTCAGCTCTTTGAACCCCAATTTTGCCATTTGTCAAATGGGAACATGAGAGGAAGCAGCTGTTGGGAGCATTAGCCAAGTTAATGTGGGTAAGATGTTTATCCCAGTGCCTAATTCATAAACACAAAAATATATTTAAAATATTAGATATTTTAAGAGACTTTGGGGGCAAGACTCACATTTGTGTTTTAAGCCTTTTTTAAACTCTGAATGAGAGTTGTTTTCCAGGCCACCAGTCTAGAAAAAGATCAATGAAAGGGTCATTTGTCATTTCCTCTTAGTTTGGTCTTTGAACAGCCTCCAGCCTCCCTCCACCTCTTTCCACCTCTCTCTGCAACCCTCCACCCACCTCAGACATCAATGCTTGCTCTCCATGCTAGAGCTCTCAGTGCTCTTGGCCTCTATGCATACTGGAGGCTCGCAGTGGTACCACTGGGAGTCCTGGGCCAGCGTATCTGCTGCCTGCCATGCAGAGGCCTGCTGCTACCTGCCCCCCAACACCACCACCACAGACTCCTTGTCCCAGCAAACCAGAATAGCCATCCCTCCTGTGCAGGCTATTCCAATACTTCCTGCCTCTGCTGCCCCATCTCTGCCCCAGCTTCCACTTCTTGTAAACAGTGGTCCTATTACCCTTGTCTCTGGCCACCAACACTTCTGAAATTTGAGAATTCATTCACTCCTTCAAGAAATATTTATTAAGTTCCCATCATGAGCCACTGAGCTAGGCATTATTGAGGAGAATAAAACTTTCCCTTATGGAGATTATCACAAGAAAATAATATGTTGTTTTAAGAAAATAATATGTTAATCAACCAAACATAAATCAAGAAATAAGATAATTTCAATGATGAAGGAAATAAATAAAGAGATGAAATAGGATAAGTTAGAGTAGGATACAGTAGGATAGGGTAGAGTAAGATAGGGCAGGGTAAGGTAGCGTAGGATAGGATAAGATAGAGATGGATAAGGTAGGATATGGTAGGAAAGGTAGGATAGGATAGGATAGGATAGGATAGGATAGGATAGGATAGGATAGGATATGGTAAGGTAGTATAGGATACAGTAACACAGAGTAGAGTATGGCAGGGTAGGGGAGGGTAGGATATGGCAGGGTAGAGTAGGGTAGGATAGAATAGGTTTGAGATGGATCTCTAACACAGTGACATTTAACTGAAACCTGGATCCTAATAATGTTGTGTGTGTGAATGTGTAGAGGAGAGGGGAGTGGAGATTTTCTTATTTGAGGTCTTATTAAAGCCAAGCACGTTGCTGGATATCTTCTTAAATTTGCATTTCTCATTTGCAAGTCTCTTTCTCCCTCTTGAATTAAGCAAGCTCAACAAAAGAAATATTCTCCACCCCCTTTCCAATGAAACGAAGAATGCTTTGAATTACATGATAGATTTTTCTGTTTCTGCCACTCTCGGTGTCTCCATATTTTAAGGTGTTTGATGAGTGAGAACATGAGGTTCAAAGATCCTACCACGTAGAAGATGAACTAGAAGAATTTCTTCTCACCAACTAAAATCCACTGTAGCACCAACTAGTTGGAAATAATATAACAGCCTCTCAAACCTGTGCAGAGCTTGACAGTTTGCAAAGTGCTTCTGTAGACTTGATTTATGTAAGATCCACAGCCACTACATGAAATAGTATTTTCTCTATTTTGCCAATGGAGAAACTGAGGCTCAGAGAAATCATGTGACTCTCCAAATATGCCACTTGTAAGCGATGAAACTGAGATTTGAAGCTGTTACCCATCAGTCTTTGGGCACATTTCCTACCACTGTTATTGCACAGCTTCTGAAACAGTCTCAGGTCAATTTATGACATTGGGTCTGTCCTAAATTGCTATGGTTAGTTTTTACTCAGCCATAACTTATGTTTGTGTCCTGTAGTTTTGCCTCCCTAAGGGTCGAGACAGACACCACTGCTTTTCTGGCTTACTCACATGATGAAAGACAAGACTTAACTAAAAGTGTGTCCCCTGCTCACCTGGCAGTCCCGAGTGGGTGTCTAAGAGTCTCCCAATGCAACACCTCTGCTGTCCTGAGGGCTTCCATGGACAATTTGTTCTTGCCTCTCACACTTAAAATCTGGGCAGCCCAGGTGGCTCAGCGGTTTAGCGCCGCCTGCAGCCCGGGGTGTGATCCTGGAGACCCGGGATCGAGTCCTGCGTTGGGCTCCCTGAGTGGAGCGCCTGCTTCTCTCTCTCTCTGTCTCTATGAATAAATAAATAAAATATTTTTAAAAATCTGGCTCCATCAGCCCCTTGCCCCATTGGGCCAGAGAATGCAGTGGCTGCTGGGAGCACTACCGCCCCTATTGGTTCTGGCACTGTCTAATGAAATCTCCCCTCCATGCCCATCTCAGGTCCCAGGAGGTCAAGGCACCTTACTCTGGAGCAGAAAGAATTCTGTTCCTCCTAACATTACTTCATTTAGATTTCCCAGCTGCTCTCTGGTATTGTCCACTCTGAGCATCTTTACATTAAAGGTGATGAAGCCAAGACACAGAGACATTAGCCTCTTACTCAGATCCATACGGTAATAAGTAGAAATGGGATTTGAACCCAGGCAAGTCTGACTGCGGAATCCACATGATGAAACCCTGTCCCCTAAAGGAAAGCACTCAGCCTCAGAGAACAGATGCTGACACACAGGCTTTATCTAGTGAGGCATGTGACTGCCATCTTATAAGGCATGTGACTCGGACTTGTCCCCTGTCCATCCTCAAGGACTTAGGTCAAAAAGCCTGGGATAAACAGGTTGCAGACACATAATCAAATGAAACAAATGGCATTCAGTCATCAAAATATGAGGGATCTGTTTTCACATGCACACATGCATGCATACACACATCAACAGTATATTTGGAGAACAGGCAGCAGCATTTGAGCTCTCAGACACACACTGCCCTGTTAAGAAACCCGAGAGTGTGTCAGAGAGCCAGCAGCTCTCCAACCCTAGTGCACTGTGACATACTAGCTTGTTAAAAAAATTCTTTTGAGTGGATGAATAGAATCTGGAGTGTCTAGATATTATTGCCTTATTACTGAAGCTTTTGAACTAATTATTTTGTAATCCCACATATTCTAATAAAAAAGTAGTGAGTTTTAGAGGCAAGAGCCAGATTTAGCATATACCTAGGTTTGAATGTGACCTTGTAGAAGCTGTTTAATTTTCTGAAGTGTGACACCCCGAGCTACAGTACACAGCTAGTAATGGATAAGGGTTACAAATGCAGCTAAACCTGGCAGCTCCATACTTGCTGGGCACAGCTGGCACTGAACAAAGGCTTATTCCCTTCTTTCAGCTTCCTCATTGGTATTTGTACCTTCAATCTCAGTGACTGCTTATCTGACCCTTCATGGTGTGAACAAAGGGAAATGGTCCTAGGAGTTAGGACACCTGATCTTGGTACTACTAACTCTCTCTGGGCAGTGCTTTAAGCTATTCAGACTTGCCTCATCTCACATTCTAATCAATCAAATAAGACAAGACTAGATGTCTTAGCATGTATTTGTGAGGAGGAAATTAGACTTTATCTTGAGAAGGAGATATAACAAATCCCATTTCTCAACCTCAGCACTATTGACATTTTGGGGTTGGAAACTTCCTCATCGGGGGCTGACCTGTGTACTAGCAGCATGCCCAGTCTCTATCTACTAGCTGCCAGTAGCATCTCTCCTCTCAGTTGTGACAACTAAAAATGGCCTCATTTGAGAACTACTGAGCTAAACAAATGGTGGGCACTATTATTGGCCTTTTTGCAGCATAGAATTAGAATAGGGGTGTGTGGGCAGCCCTGTCCACAATTTCTCTTTAGCTCACTTTCACTCTGTTACAGATGGGGTTTAGGACAGTAATTCTTTACTTCTAATACGTGTGTGATAAACTCTGATTTTCCAAGTGAGCAATATATGACTTAGCCCCTCCTCTCATTGAGTTAAACAAAAGATCTTATAAATTTTAATCCCTACCTCTCACTAATAAGCAAACATATACTCCATTAAGTAAAAGAATTAAGAACAAAATGCACTCCTAGCTACCGATTGATTCCTCTTCACATTTGTGTTCCTTTCTATATGAAGACAGAGACGAATCCTCTCTTGCACTCCCACCCAAAGCTTCAGCTCTTTCTGTGGCCTCCAGAGGTTACTGGAGAACAAGAACCACACTTCCTCCTCTGTAACTTTTCCTTGTGGCCCTTCAAACATTAGCACTGTCTTTCAGCCCCTTAGAAGGCAGCTCTTTAATCCTGCCAGACCCAGAAGACATCCTTCCCCCTCATACCTGTAAATTTCTGGTCTCCAACCTCTGTTTAATCTTCTTCACAGCACCTCACTTTCCTTTGTCAAAACTGAGAACTTGACCCAGCATTTCTGCTTCTGGGTATATATCCAAAAGAACTGAAAGCAAGGTCTCAAAGAGTGAGTTGTACACCCATGTTCATAGCAGCATTATTCACAAGAAAGAAAAGGTGAAAGTAACACAAGTGAACATCTATCTATGGATGGATGGATAAACCAAATGTGGCATATACATAAAATAAAATATGATTCAGCCTTCAAAAAATGAATTCTGACACAGGCTACAACATGAATAAAATTTGAGGACATTATGCTAAGTTAAAAATAAGCTAATTACAAAAAAAAAATATATGACTCCACTTACATGAAGTCCCTAGAGTAGTCAACGTCATAGAGACAGGCAATAGAGTTGTGGTTGTCAGGGACTGGGTAAAGGAGGCAATAAGGAGTTAGTGGGGTTCTTTTTAGAATTTTAGTTTTGCAAAATGAAAAAGTTCCAGACATTGGCTACACAACAATAGAAATATACACTAGTGAACTGTACACTTGAAAAATGGTTAGCATAGAAAATTTCAGGCTATATATATATTTTGTCACAATTTAAAATAAAATTTAAAAACACTGGGATCCCTGGGTGGCTCAGCAGTTTAGCTCCTGCCTTCGACCCAGGGCATGATTCTGGAGTCCTGGGATCGAGTTCTGCATCAAGCTCCTTGCATGGATCCTGCTTCTCCCTCTACCTGTGTCTTTGCCTATCTCTCTCTCTCTCTCTCTCTCTCTCTCTCTCTGTGTGTGTGTGTGTGTGTGTGTGTCTCATGAATAAATAAATAAAATCTTTTAAAAAATTAAAAAACAAAGAAAAACCCCAAGAGATCTATGTCCTCTCCTCATCTCTGCATCAGGGATCCCACCACCTCCTCAGTGGCTTCATACGTCTGCAACTTTCCTTGTCTTGCCCCCTATTTCTGGAAGGTACAGGAGAATGTTTTTCCCTCTGCATGATCCTTCCTTGGTCTTTAAAATAAGGAGGGTCATCTTCTTCATTCTTTTTTCTCCACTTCTCACCAGGAAGTGAATCTTCTCTCACTAGACAGTTAAGTAGTGGGCCTTCCTGCATCCCTCCCCTCTCTCTTTTCTACTCCTTAACTCTATGTAGTTACATCTCCATCTTGGTTATACCTGCTCCATTTCCTATATCTTGCCTCATGGGACATAAATTCTCCAGGCCTTCCAGGGTAGTTTAGTTCATTTCAGACACTTGAGTCAAGTTCTATTGTCCAATTCAAGTTTTAACTGCAATAAAGCTGACTTTTTAATCATTATCTGGCTCCTGGGTTATTTTTCAACTGGTTCAGAACCCACAGAAGAGGGCCTGTGATTAATAAGTGTCCTCAAACTCATTCCAAACATCCAGAGACTCTAGGAGCATTTTTTGTTTGTTTTGTGTCAACCTTGAATGACATAAAGAGCAAAGGCCCAAACTTGATGGCCAAATTACATACAAATCCACCATATAAGGTTATTTAGAAGGCCTTTATGCCACAGTTCTTCAGCTGGCTACCCACTGTGTTAGCATTATTATGTCACCACACTGAGAGCATTGCATGTTCCTTTCACAATTCCAAACTCTGCGTCAGGTGCAGAGTGGAGCTGCTCCTGCCTGTTTGCTGCCTGACTGACTGTTATTACAATACAGAAGGGAGATGACTCTCCAAACACTGTCCATTTGGGTCATTCTTCACTTGGACAGATGTCACTCTCAGTTGCTAATAACACATGAAAGCAAAAAAAGGTGGGTGACTAGGGATAAATAATATCTCATCTTACTGATTTAAAAGAGACATACATCTAAATTTGATGAATTTAGGCATCAAGCTTCTTGGAAAATTGCTTTTCCCTTTTGAGTCTCCATTCCATTGTCTATAAAATTAGAGGTTTTGTTCTGATGTCTAAGCTCCCTTCTATTTCAAACATACTTTTAATTTAATGATTCAATTGTGTTTTCAGCCCAGTATTAAGAGATTAAGGCAGAAACACCCCATCCTATCCTTCCTACTGCATAAGTGTCCAGCAAACATTTTCGTTTTTGTGGACATGGGAGGATCCAGCAGCCTGTTGAACCACAGTATCAAACTCCAGTCAGATGGTCCACCCACTGGGTTTTTAAATCATGGAATGGTTCTGACCCAACATGAGGGCAGCTAGAATTGGCAATCCAAGGGTGACTATGGGAGGTGGCCCAAGGGGTACTCTAGATAATCAAAATGAACAAAGTTATTCCTTTCATCACGTCATCAAAAATAAATCTAAGCTATGGGTTGGTTCTGGAGGAATACCATCCAACCCTAATCTTATTCATCCCCACAGTCCATTATTCCCTCCCTGGCTTGGCAGCTTGCCGCAGGGGGAAGTGAGCTGCCTGGGGTTATAAGCTGTCAGATTCTGCATTTAAATATTACTCACCCAGCTCAGTTCAAGGTACAGGTCAGCCCATAGTATTAAGTTAAGTACACTGGGAAATACATTATCTTTTGGGTCACAAGGGTACAATTCAGTGAACAGCAACAGGATTTCCTGGTTGATAGATGATTCCACAAGAGGTTATAACTCGCTTGCCCCAGAAATAATAGCAATAATCCTCTACATTCATATTCTGCTCTGGAGTCTGTGAAGGATTTTCACATCTGTTATCAAATAGGATATTCTCAGTGGAGTCAGCCCAGCATGGGAGGAGGTGGGGGCATAGACATAGGCTGGAGCACCTATTTCCCACTGTCCATGCTCTGTTGCTTTAGGTAGTCACTTCACCTCTTGAAACTGAGATTCACTAGCTATAATCAGAATATGCCATTAATGTCCGCCTTGTGGGGAAATCAAAGAGATCAAATGAGGTGCTGTTTGTGCATATATTTTTAATTAAATGTCACAGAAAAGAACCTCTTGGGCATGTTCTATAAAAGCAAAATTAAAAATTATGAAAATCAGCCCTAATTTACTTTCTAAAGCCTAAAAACTATAAACACAGGAGAGCTAAAACAGTTTTAAAATGGTCTTCTCTTTATTTTTTCTTTTAATTGGCATTCATTCATTGGGTACCTTTGTATAATAGCTATAAAACTTAGTCACTGCCTTTCAGGAACTTGGAAAATTAAGCTATACATAGTTTTAGCTACAGCAGTGACTTTAGGTAGAGAATAGAAATGGAGAAGACAGGTCAGTTTCACAGACGTAGGTGTCAATGACTGCCATTGATATGATGCCATTTAAAGACACTTAAGGAACAAGATGACCTTGCACCACAGTACTGACATGAAGGAGTTATCAATGTCACTCTTTCAAGATGGGGCAGCTCCTAGACATATTGTCTCTGACTCTCACATACACCCAAGAAGGCATTATTTTTTTTTTATTTTTATAAATTTATTTTTTATTGGTGTTCAATTTGCCAACATATAGAATAACACCCAGTGCTCATCCCGTCAAGTGCCCATCTCAGTACCTGTCACCCAGTCATCCCCAACCCCCGCCCACCTCCCCTTCCACCACCCCTAGTTCATTTCCCAGAGTTAGGAGTCTTTCATGTTCTGTCTCCCTTTCTGATATTTCCCACTCATTTTTTCTCCTTTCCCCTTTATCCCCTTTCACTATTATTTATATTCCCCAAATGAATGAGACCATATAATGTTTGTCCTTCTCCGATTGACTTACTTCACTCAGCATAATACCCTCCAGTTCCATCCACGTCGAAGCAAATGGTGTGTATTTGTCGTTTCTAATGGCTGAGTAATATTCCATTGTATACATAGACCACAGCTTCTTTATCCATTCATCTTTCGATGGACACCGAGGCTCCTTCCACAATTTGGCTGTCGTGGCCATTGCTGCTAGAAACATCACGGTGCAGGTGTCCCGGCGTTTCATTGCATCAGTATCTTTGGGGTAAATCCCCAGGAGTGTAATTGCTGGGTCGTAGGGCAGGTCTATTTTTAACTCTTTGAGGAACCTCCACACAGTTTTCCAGAGTGGCTGCACCGGTTCACATTCCCACCAACAGTCCCCCTTTCTCCACATCCTCTCCAACATTTGTGGTTTCCTGCTTTGTTAATTTTCCCCATTCTCACTGGTGTGAGGTGGTATCTCATTGTGGTTTTGATTTGTATTTCCCTGATGGCCAGTGATGTGGAGCATTTTCTCATGTGTTTGTTGGCCATGTCTATGTCTTCCTCTGTGAAATTTCTGTTCACGTCTTTTGAAGAAGGCATTATTATTATCATCATCATCATCATCATCATCAATATCATCCTCAGCTCAGGAAACTGAAGCTTGGGAAAGTTAAATAATATGTCTATATCTGGTAAAGCTTCAGAGCATGGGTGTCTGAACCCAAAACTCTTGTCTGTTGCCCTGCATGGGGAAGTATATCTTCTCAGAAATCAGAGAAGAGAGAACCCCCAAAATAATTGTTTTGCTGGACCCTAAAAGACCAAGAGAGGGAGAGAGTATGAAGAAAGCCATTTCAGGAAGAGGTCACAACATGAATAAATTATGAATGTATATTTTTTAAGATATTGAGGCATCCAGTCTGTCTAGTGCTGATCATTACCAGAATTTTCAGCAACTTGTCATCCACCTTCTAAAGACCAAGTGACTTTAAGATTCTTCTTAAGAGGGACCTGGGTGGCTCAGTGGTTGTGCATCTGCCTTTGGCTTGGGGTATAATCTCGGAGTCCCGGGTTTGAGTCCCTCATCAGGCTTTCTGCAGGGAGCCTGCTTCTCCCTCTGCATATGTCTCTGCCTCTCTGTGTGTCTTTCATGAATGAAGAAATAAAACCTTAGAAAAAAAGATTCTTCTCAAGATAACTTCTTAAGAATCCTTTCTCAAAGTAGACTCAGCTTCCTGATTCTGCAGCCCTATCTGCTGTCACTTCAATCACTCTGCTGCTTCCTATTCCCCCTACCTTCTCCAGGCTAAGCCCTAATGCAGATTCCATATTTAGAATAAGTGCTTGATTGTTCATCAGATGGTGAATGAAACCGTTTTATGGTATACCAGCACTCTGACTTGGTTTGGTTTAGTTTGATTTCCAACTCTACTTGTAGGGTAGAAGTGGCAAGTTCAAATGTCTATGTTGACAGATCCCTGTGATCTTACATTGAAAAAAGTTAAGAAGACCACCATACTTCCATACTAGCACCAGTAGGGAATCAGCAAGCTTTTTTTTTTTTTTTTTAGGCTTTTTATTTTAAGTATTTTATGTTGACTTTGATGCCCTGAGATTATCAAGTATGCAATATTCATGTATGATAAAATACAATTATGGAAAATTCAACTGAAATGGACAAATAAAGGTAAACATGACAAAGAGATGTGGTGCAAACTGCTAACAAGTAGCAAATATAGGCATACCCACATCTCCTTTTTTATTAAAAAGAAATGCACTGTCAATAAGCAGAGTCAATGGCATCTGTTTGCATCACTTTGGGTACTCTGGCTGGAAACAGGCAAAATTGATTCTTTCTAATTTAATAGAAGTATTTTAGGACCTCAGAGTCAAAGGAAGATTTGACTATTCAAGCTTCATGCAATATGCGAACCAAGGACCCTCAGAGCATTCTTCATTTGTTCATTCCACAAATATTGTTGAGCACCTGTTTTGCCTGGAATTGCTCTCCATGCTGAAAGCATAGTGGAGATGGAGTCTAGATGTGATTGCAAAAGCTAATGAGCACATGTTCCAGACACAGATGCTAAATGTTCAAATTCCAGTGCCTGCCTTCCTTGTAAGGTTCTGCTCAAGTTTCAATTCCCATAAGAGTCTGAGTAACCTAGCTTGGATCAGGTGCCCACCTCCTTGGTCAATGTTGGAGGATGTTTTCTGAGGAAACTTGATGAACAGCTGCACCATGAAAATAGCCACAAACGATGAAAAAAAAAAAAAGAAAAAAGAAAAGAATGGTGCTTTCATAAGAAGGGGAAAAGGATGCCAAGAAGGAAAAAGAAAAATTGTCTCATCTTCTGCCTTACAGGATAGAATGAGATCATGAATATGAAGACATCGGCACAGAACGTGGCAAAAAGTAACTGTATGATGGATAAATAAATAACAACAAGAAAAGTAATTTTAAAAATCCATCTTCTATGTGACTAGACATCAGAGTATGGTAAGTAATTATGCAGGGTTTTTTTTAATACAAACATACACTCAATATGTCAGAAGTAAGATACCAGGTTTAAATTATTTATGAAATTTGGTAGAGCATTAATATAAGTATTTAATGAGGAAGTGTTAGTCCTGATTTTCCCTGTGCTTGGCAGACTTCAATTTGGTTGCAAATTTAATTAAACACATGCTATAATCCAAATCCTTGGAGCAACACACATATTTTAAGAGAGATCTCAGAATACAATATCCTACCAAAGAAATAATAGATTATAAACAGATCTGAAAACTATAACATATGTCAATGTTTAAAAGGATGGGGCATCTGACCTAACTCAGCATTATGCACATCAAATTGTATACAACTCTAGTCGGGACAGAGTCCTTCTCCAGAAAAGGAAAGAAAGTTTCTGGTGAATATCTTGTGGCTTCTAGAAGAGAAGTTTTTGAGTCCAGGACAGGACAATGACTCAGCATGGCTAGTTTTGCCTTTAGCTAAAGCATCAACTGTGCTATGTCTTTCACAAAACAGCCCCAATGTACCTTGTCTTTAGAATGGCAGGAAGAAAAAATCTTGCCTAGTGTCTCCATTGTTTTCCAAGAAATTAAGAGTGAATTTTCTTCAAAGCTGGAGAGAAAGAAGAGAAAATCCAAAGGACAAATGTGGGCAAAACACATACTTAAGTCTCTCCATGTGGCTGGGGGTTCCTCACAGTATGGAGGAACTAGGTCCAAGATCAAGGATACCAAGAGACAACTGGGTGGAGATGACATTGCATTTTACGATCTAGTATTGCAATACTATGCCTGGGGTGTTACTGCCCTCACATTCTGTCTGTTAGAATGGAATTACTCAGACCAGCCCATACTCAAGGAGAGTGTAATCAGATCCCATACCTCAATGAGAGAAATGTCAAAGACTTTTCAGATCTGTTTTTAAAACCAACACAGACATGTTTACACTCCTCTCCATGAAAATGACCTTCATCTTCTCCTGTGACATCTCCTTCCTCCAAGTTTTATTTGGTATTACAACAGGTTCAAGCTCCAGATCCAGGATCCAATCACCAAATTCTATAAAGTGGAAATAACACTTTCTCCAACTATATCATAAAGGATCATGTTAAGTGTACACACACATATGCACAATCTATACACAAACCTAAAATCATGATGCCTTTTTCAAAAACACTGACTGTTAATTATACATAAAACACCTCCATTCATGAAATTTTATGTCCCCTCCCAGGTAGTTAATTTTATGGAAATGTACAATCCTTGTCCTTCTGCTTGCACCCCTCCCCTGCCACCTCTACATACACACACTACACTGCTAGCACTTGGGAATACTTGACAAATACTTTCACCAAGAAATTACATTAAGGAGTTAAATTAACATTAAACATTGCATGACACATGCATCAAACAAGTGTTGTTTTTAGATGCTGAGATTTTCTGGGCAACCTCCAAGCGCTAAAGTGTTTAACCTCAACCATTGATTCCTTGTTCTCAGATGGCATTTAAGACATTGAGCTATGTCTCCTCTTGAATTCACCCCCCCCCCCCCAGCATTTCTGGAAGGTTGTATTTTGCTGACTTTGGACATTAGCCAGGAAAATGTCTCCTATAAGATGAAGATGACTGGTTATTTCCCCAATACCTATTCTCTCCTTCACTTGAAAAATAAAGATTCTAGCTAGGCACATGGCCATGTAGTGAAAGTTTATTTTTGAATTCCCTTGAAGCTTGGTGTAGCCATGTGACTATATTCTGGTCAATAGTATATGAGTAGAAGTGCCAACTTATTAGTTCTGGGTCAGATCCTTAACATATAGTAAGCATGTAATTCCTTTCTCTTCTCTACCTCCTGGTTTCTGGAATATGGATGTTATAGTGGGAGCCATAATAGCCATCTTAAACCACAAGGTAGAAGCAACATGCTTGAGGATGGCAAAGGAATAAGAAAGTCCATACCAGATTGACTTGCTATGGTTGCCTGCTTATACTCAGATACTTAAGAGAGGAAGAGCTTTTATCTGGCTTGATTGTGTGATAGGACAAAAAAAAAAAAGTTAAATAACAGACCCTCTCAGATCCAGGCCCACCATAATCTCTCAGATATGCCAAGCATTGGCCCTAACTCCACTCCTTCACAATCTCTTCTTTTCCAAGAAGTCATGGGCCATCCAGTGGCTGCAGCCTGCTCATAATAGGCAAATGTCTGCAGAGATTTGCCACCAAATCTCTCAGACAAAGTTTAATAGCCCACTTCATCCACTAACCCTTTGCTTCTAGTCTTTTCACATCTAATAGATCTTCCAAAGTCCTGTTGACAAGAATAAGAGTGCAAATACTTAAAACTGGAAAGTTCCAGGCAACAAACAATCAGAATGAGCTATCCATAAGCGACCACACCAACTACTGTCCTAAGCAGCGGCCCAGCCATCTGGTGCCTGCCTGCTAATTCCTGCAGGTGATCTTTCTTGCCTCCTAGCTTGCTCAGTCCTACAGTGCCCATCCCTCTCCACAGCAGAACACAGTAGTGGAGACTTGCTATAAACAAACAAAAAAGACATTACAATTAGAAGATGGAAGCCATCCTTAATTAAAAGTCAAAAAGCGTGTGACCTTAAAATGGATAACAAGCCAGAATATCCACTCTGGGTATTCATTTATACCTATGGAATCCCCAGATGCATTTTAGCATGTGTGTGCTTTCAGACTTGCTACAGACCACTAACTATAGCTCCTGCACTCTTGGTTTTAAATTGTGACTAGCACATTAAGAAACAACATATCGTGGACACAAGCAATCCTGCAATTAGCAAAATATTTCAACACTCAAGTGGGAATACAGTGTTTGCACAAATGCAGCACCTTGTATGCCAAGCAGTTACAAAACAAAGAGACCAGTAGCAGAAGGAATGTATATCTCAGCCTCAATGACATGAGAGCTGTTTTGAGTACCTCAGTGCAACACAATTAAATATTTACTGAGTGGTTATTCTGCACCAGGTGCTGACTCTACCAGGTGTTGGGAGGCAAAGGTTATGAAGACAAGGTCCCAACTCTGAAATGAACAAATTGATAAACAAAAAACCTGGAAGTGTCTTTAAGTACCATAATAGGAAATGTCTAGAAATGTGTAATGAGAACACAAGTGAAGTAGCAATCATCTCTGACTGGCATCAGGCTGCCTGGAAGTGTGCAGAAAGGTCACACTGGAATCAGATCATGAGGATGATGTGATCCTCACCAGGCAGACAAAGAAGGGAGAGTACGCCAGTAGTAAAAGCAGCAGAGGCAAAGGCTATGCAGGCAGGAAGAGGCACAGCATCCAGGGTGGCTCTCTAGCAGGCAATGAGGCTGCAAGGTATCATTTTCAAATGCTGCTGTCAGTTAGAATCACTGAGAATCTTATGGGAACTACCATGCCAGCACCAGCCAAGAATATTAAATCAAAATTTTTAGAATGGATCTGGGCAACAGGACTTTGTAAAAACTCCCCATGGGATGCTAATTGTAAACCAAGGTTAACAACCACTGCCCTGGTGCAGACCGAGTAGGTCTCCAGATGTCATCCTGAAGAACTCTGTTGCACTCTAGGTTATGGGATCCTAGGCAGTCCTGTCCAGCTCTTGCAGATTTTTTATGACAAATACCTGTGTGAAATTGTGTACTATCATACTGCTGGGGAGAAGGGGCAGAAGATAAGTAGCTATTCATCTCTTAGAAGAAATACAGGAATCTCAGTTATAGGCAGAGCCAGATTCCCCTAGAGGGGGTAGATGCTCCATCCCAATCCTGTGAAAACTAGTTCCATCCTGCCTCAGTCTAAATGAACCGGAAGTCATTCTCAGGAGAAGATCCTAGAAATTAAAATATCTAAGACATGTGACTCAACCAAGAGAAATACCATTTCTACAGGAACATAGCTATCATTTCACTCAGCAGGCATTTATGGAATGCCTGTAGGGGCCGAATCCTAGAGATGCAAGAATGAGATATTTACATCTCCAAGCAAGTTTCTATGATTTGAGAAGTAATAGATGGAAGGGTATTAGCATGCAGACCAGCTTGCATCCAAGGAGATGAGAAGCAGTGTGCCTCCCCAAACTTCCCCAACTCCCATAGTCGGCAGTTCTCACCAGCATACCTCACTGTTGTGCTCTGTGTGTTGGAAACATCTATGAGATATTTCTTTTTCTCTGCTGAACTACAGCTTTTCAAAAACAGAAGAATACCCTAAATAATGTAACAGCAGTTCGCATGCACATACTTTTTTAGATACTCCTAGGACACTGCTGTCACTTGGCATATTCAACACATGGCATCAACAGCTTGGAGGAGGTGTTTTAAATACACCAGGCTCCCTTGCAGATGTTTTGAAAACTGCTGGATTCCAAAATTTAAAAGAAGCAGAATTTTCTTTTATATTTTATATTTCATGGAACTCAAAAATCTCTAGTCTTCAAGACTGAAGGCCTGTAGAGTTCAGAGATATTACTTCACTGATCTGGCCAATTTCTACCAAGCACCTACCATGTGCCATCAGTAATGCAGGCACTTAGGAAAGAAATCAATGAGCAAACATATTTGCAAAATTCCTGCCTCTGTAGAACTTACATTCTTGCAGACTCTGACAGAATGTCAACTTCGGAAAGTTATGAACTGAGTGCAAATCACTTATCTGCTGTGACACTCTGAGTACCTGACCAACCCCATATGAGCCTGTTTCATCATTTTGAAATGGAGCTAATAATACCAACCTCCTGAGATTATTGTGAAAATAAATTGCACAACCATAGCAAAGCATCTAGAACAATCTTGGCTAACAGAGGCTCCTAGAGGCCTATTAGATCCCCTTTCCCTTCTACTGTTTATGTCTAGGACCTCATGCTCTCTCAGATAGAAAACCAAAGAAGAGAAGGCATTATTAAGTACTGGATTAATTAGAGACACAAGATACTAAACAAACTCAGAAATAAACTATAAGCCTGATGTTGTGACCAGGGTAACTGCTGCTTCATCTTTCCTCATACAAACTTCACCAAGGCAGTGTGAGGTAGAGAGAAATACCACGGGCCATGGTCAAGAGACTAGATTCTAATTCAAGTTCCTCCAACAACAGCTGTGTGTCTTTGGGCAACTCACTTTCCCTCTCTAAGTCTCCATTCCCTGACCTGCACAATGAAGGGCTATCCTGTATCAGTGTTCTCAGCCTCCACAGCAGAATCCCCTGGGGAGCTCTTAGCACATATTGATGTCCAGAAAATTAAACCAGGATCCCTAGGGGGATTTTTTTATTTTAACTCTCCTGATGTGAAACCAGGATTGAGAACATCTGGTTTGGGCTCCTCTTTGAGCTCTAACATACTAAGACAGGGCTTGCAAATTTAAGTGCCTTCACAGCCAACCACATGATGTAAGTGAATGAAGCCAGGCAATAGGTGATCTTGGCCAGACCACTCTTTCCATATGGGAGCTAGAGATGGAAAGCTGGACTGGGGGTCCAGGGCTGCCAAATATTTCCTTACTCAAGGGAAGCTGGATATCAGGTATGTGTGCATGCCGCATGCATGTGCTTACAGGCAAAAATCTCGAAAATTTAAGATGGTAACCCAACTGGGATTTTTTTCAGTTGTATAAGCAAAAACAAAAAACAAAAAAATCAAACAAAATCAAAAAGCGTTGTATACAGTGGTAATACTAAGGACACCAGTGGTAGACTCCTGTTCTCTGAGACTTGTGACCAATTCAATTCTTGGAACACAAAAGCCATGATTAAAACCTGGGGTTTAGGGATTCCTTTTCTCCCTTTCTTTGTATTCTGTTAAACATTTTTTTTTATTATTGCTCTCCTTCTAGGAGCCATTTAAGACATTTTTTCCCTATTCACCTCCCATTAAATTTTAATACCACAGATATGCTGTGTATCTGTTTATGTGTTCTATGTGCTTTATATATAAAGAGAATATAATCTCTTACCGCCCCCCCTTCACCATCCCCAGACTTACTTCTACAAATTGCCTCACTGAGAATGCATGCCTTTTATAAAAGAATTGAGGCATCTTGACCTGTCTATTCATCTAGCTCAAGTCTGGTTTTGGGCCTGTGTTCTCTACCATGTCCTCACCCACGTCCACTTCTAGGAGAGACTGAGTGAAGCAGAAGAGCTGTGGTCCAGGTCTGAGTACCCAGGTGATCAGTAAGCAGGTGTGCAGTCTACAGTGAGCCTCTTACCCTCATGATCCCATTCTCAGTGCTGCACTGACTTCAGAATTGTTTTAAGCATTCAGTGAATTTCAAGGCTGGCTGAGACCAGAGGCTGGTGAACACTGTACTGTACTATCCAGATCCTCCATCTGTGAAGACCTTGTCCCTGAGGGTGGACAATTTTCAGCTGTCAGCCCCTCTGGAGATAGCCTCTGGGTACCCATATTCTGTGGTCAGTAAGGGAGTAGAAAGGGCTGGTCATCTCAGCCCAACAGGGAACAACCCTGAAATGCCACACTAGCTAGCTCCAGGGTGTCCCTTGGGTCTGGCCAAAGCTGTCACTGGGCTGGGACATCTGAACCCACTTTCATCCTCTGCCCACTCCTGTCTCATTCTCTCTCTACTGGATTAAGAACCCAAGGACACACTTGCACCAGTATCAGACTACACACAAAGCTCCATTTCAGAATCTACTTCCTAGGGAAGTAGATTAGTAGCTAATTACCACAATAACTACATACATAGCTAGTGCAGTACTTATTGGCATTATTCAAGAATAATTTCTTTCTGAAATTTTAAGCATTTTCACACTAAGTTGACAACTGAATTTGCAGCTGGAATTTCATATCAAGGATGATGTGTCACATGAAAGTAACCACAATGAAGAGCTTCCAGGCCTGATCCAATCAAAGACCTGAACTCAGGAGAGGGCTTTATTTAACATATTTCCCCTCTTTTGTGATCTATCTACCCTTTTTCATTTCTGCTCTGGCAGATCTGCATAATTCCCGCCTAAGGGATTTGTCTCTTCTTTGTCAGATGAGTAAATAAATCCAACTTTGGGTTGGATCAGTCTGGTGATCTTTGTTTCTTACTCTTGACATCACAAATCCCTGGGATGCTCACCCTCCTCATAAACCCATTGCCTAATGGCACTCCTGGGTTCTCCAGGGTCTCTTGTTGGGAAGCTCAGTACACCCTTCCCAATAGCTCATCCCAGATGCTTTATCTTGCCAGAATAATAGTTATTATTTTAAACAAATTATAAAGCTTTCTGGATTCTTTATGTATATTAACTGATTTAATCCTTAAAATCAACTTATGATGTAGCTATCCCTAGGAAACAGGTTAGGAAAAGAGAGATTGATAGCCATGCTATAAGATGCATCTAGTAAGTGGTACAGCTGGCATCTGAACACTTTAGGACTAAAGCCTAAGCTAAGGAACTACTACACTAGAAATCATCTCCACCCTGGTTCTTGTTTCTGAGCAGCTGCTTTCAAGATGGTTCTGTGGATAATATCAAATAAAATCTCACAGGCACACAAATGAATAGGCACAGTTTACAACAGGGGACACAGTAGTGGCAGAGACCTAGATATAGGATCCATGGCAGTAGCCCCAGTCTTCAGGGCATGGTATAGCTCTGTTTTAGGATGAACTGTCCTCTGTGCATTCTGACACTAGGCATCCCTCCTTCCCTTCTCTTTGGTGATTCCAAACTCAATTTGACTTTTTGCCTTAGTTCCTGGTGCTCCTAGACCAGGATTTCTTAACCTCAACTCTGTTGACATTTGGAACCAGTTTATTCTTCATTGTAGGGGCTATCCTGTGCATTGTAGGATGTTAAGCAGCATCCCTGGTCTCTACCTACAGATGGATGCCAATAGTACATGTACTTCCTCCCTCTGTCATCATAATCAGAAACATCTCCGATAATTTCCAAAGATTCCCTAGGAGAGAGAAAATTGTTCCAGGTTGAGAGCCACAGGCTTAGTCTCCTCCCCCCAACTAGGCATTTTCTCCCACTTCTGGAGCAGGTTTGACTTCATGCTGATGACTCAGCACCCCCATCTGGGCAGACACCCCCTGAGTGATTGTTTATCTTGGCATCTTCCTCAGGAGTTTGACCTCTTGACATCCCAGAAACAAACTACGATATTCTTAGCTAAGAGAAATCCTCCTCTGATGGAAAAGTGTGTCTCATGCCCCAGACCAGCCCTACATTTTAACTGGTGCCTCCTATCCAGTACTGGTGTGTTAGAACTCCAACCCATTCTCATAGAAACCCTGGTGAGAGGATGAGACTGAACACATACCTGTAATACTCAGTGTTTCTCCATGCCAAACCCATTACTTTTTATCTTAATTCAAATTTTCATTTTTAAGAAGGCATCAGGCATGTGCCATGTACCCTATTTTATTCCTACTGTGTCTGTCAAGGACTTTTTAAAAAGCCAGCACCAGGGGCCAAATAATAGATTTAACTTTATAAAGGGTCATGTAAATGGCTCATTGACACATCTCCCAGGCCTGGCAAAGCTGGTAGCCAAGCTCCAACAGAGCCTGAAAATGAATGTCCCAGTACTCAGGTTCCAGGGCTGTGAGCCACTGTTCTCCCCCTTGGCAATCAAGCTACTCCCTCAGCCCAGCCCCCTTCTTTCTGCACCAGTACCCTCATCTAAAGGATAAGGATGGACAAGTAACACTTCGGTCTTTGGCTTTTTCAAGGTGTGACTGTTGATAAGACTCTTGGCCTGAATTTCATAATGCAGATCATCCATTCTTCACTTGTTCACCCTCATTATACATCAGTTCTCATGGCCTGCAGAATGGAAAAGGAAAATTTCACTTTATGATCATATTGACCTCAGTTTCATTTTTGCTGTGTGTCCTCAGCAAATTTCTTAACTTCTCGAGACTTGCACTTCTCTTCTATTTGTGGAAATGTTAATAAAAACTGTTTTTTCTGTGTATGCCGTTGAAAAGATAAAGTTACTGTGTGCAAAGTGTCTAGAAGATTCTTACTGACTAAAGGCTGCTGGAGTGCAGGTAATGTTGTTGGTATAAAATAGCAATGAAAATAATGATGTCAATGAATTCCTTTCCCCCTTGGAAAGAGAAGCTACCTAAATTTCCAAATCCTTTCTGACTCTGAGGAAGTAGGTCATCCTAAGAAATAAAACAAACAAAACAAAAAACATACACATTCATTAACTCTCCTTTTTAAGATTAGAGTTCTTTTGAGTCGGTCTTGAGCATCTGGATCCCTGTTCCCTCTTATCTGGGCAGACTGTACAAAACTACAGGAAGTTTCCAAGAAGAAAGTACTCCAAATAGCACTCAGAGATTTAAAACCTAAAAAGCTGCAACAATGATCCTGAAACTGCCTTCCAAAATGTGTGTGTGTGTCTCTTATCATTATCTCCTCATAACACCATTGTTATGAACTTGTCTGAAAACAAGAAATAAAACACTAACTGAGAACCAATTACTATCAGTGCTGGATGGTATACATTTTATAGTACACTATTGAATCCACATGAAAACCATGTAAGGTAAAGATAATTATTAGGCTCATTCCAATGTCCACATTGAAAAACTAAGACTCAGAGCAACAAAGTAAATACCCCCAAGGGGTGTCAAATGTTTATTACAATCTTAGACCCTAATTGAAAATCTAATATTCTTTCCATAATATTGCTTCTCAACCTTGTTTCTCTCAAACCTCTTTCACATCGATTTAACAGAGCTTGAGAGTGGAGAGCCCCGCATGGAGCAATAAGCAGTGAAGGGAATGGTTGTCACATTTTGGATAGAGAATTTGTTGTTAGGTATTGTGACATCTGCCCCAAAATAATTAGGTGTTTTGTTTTTTTTAAAAGACATTGTAGGAACAAAGTTCACAAACGAAAAATGAGGAAAATTAAAGTTCTATTCCCTTATTAGAATATGGCTGAAACTCTTCCCAGATCATTGGCCTTTTTTTTTTTTTTTTTTTTTATGTTTATTTTATTTTATTTTTTTTATTGGTGTTCAATTTACTAACGTAGAGAATAACACCCAGTGCCCGTATCCTTTGCCAACACTTGATTTTTTACTGCATTCCTTTGGTTGTACATCTCTTTCCCTCTTCCTTTTAGAGTCTTAGTTGGCTTTGATTGCAAGTGTCTTATTTTACATGATTAGAAAGTTCTGGCATGGATAGGTTCTAGGTTTTTTCTTTCTCTCCATATCTCAGTCCTCTTGAGGTTATCTGATGAAAGGTCCTTACATACCTACCCCCATCTCTAAACCCACATCTTCCTAGTTTGGCAATGCCAATGGGGAAGGGAGAAAAACTCAACTCCCTAATTCTACGTGTTGTTTTTTTTAAGATTTTATTTATTTATTCATGAGAGACACACACAGAGAGAGAGAGGCAGAGACAAGACAGAGGGAGAAGCAGGCTCCATGCAGGGAGCCCGACGTGGGACTCAATCCCAGGACTCCAGGATCACGCCCTGGGCCAAAGGCAGGCACTCAACCACTGAGCCACCCAGGCATCCCTTAATTCTACATGTTAATTCTAGAAAAGATACTGGCTGATTCTGCTTGGGTTATGCATACACGCATGTAGACAGTAACTCTACCCAGAGGGATAGGCTGTTCTGTCCAGTCAGGGTCACATACCCCCTCTTTAGCTGAGGGTAAGAATAGAATGATTACCATATCCTACCTAACAAGCCCATATGGACTAAGGGAGGGATTCTCCCAAAGGAATCAGAAGAAAGGGGGTTAGAGAGCATGCTGAATACACACAAAAAATACATAACTACCCTGCTCTACTATAATAACAAAGTTGAGTGATGTCTGAGTGGATCAGTGGTTCAGCATCTGCCTTTGGCTCAGGGCATGATCCCAGGGTCCTGGGATCGAGTCCCACATCAGCCTCCCCATAGGGAATCTGCTTCTCCCTGTGCCTATGTCTCTGCTCTCTCTCTCTCTCTCTCTTTTTCATGAATAAATAAATAAAAGCCTTTTTAAAAATAATATAGTAGAACAATTTCAGGATCTTCACACCTTACCTAAGCCCTCTAAAACTCTCAAAGGTGTTGCCACTTGTGAGACACAGAAATGTTTCCTCTATGGTGTAAAGTTGTCCTGGTGACATTCTGGTGATTTTCTGTCCCCTAGCCATCCTTTCTGTCCCTACCAACCACTCTGTTACCTATGAACATTTGGAAGCCAAGGAACATTCCCTTATTCCTGCTGTCTCTGAGCAAATTGCTGCCAGATATTATCTCCTATTGTATCTTCTCTATTCTGTGACCCACTATCAGTCTATCAGATATGAATTTTACAGGATGCTACTGGTTGTTCATGAAGTTTCTTTGGCAGGTTTTCTGAATGGTGTGACACAACAAAGCCTCTTTCTTATGTCCCTATTTCATTTCATGGTTTAAAATAATCACAAAAAGAAAGTAGATCTGAAATTCTTTTCCCAAGACATATTGACTTGATAGTGAATAAATCAGAGAAGCATTGCTGTATCAAGGATTGCTCATTCCTTTAGAGTTGGTTCTGGTGAGATATGCTAGAGAGAGTTATGTCAATATTTGACATGACAGGCAGGATATAGAACTAAAGTGATGTGACCAAAAAAAAAGTCCAGTTATTGTAGAAAGAAAATGAAGGAAAAGTTGGTCCTGTTCTAAGAAGGAAATGATGGTTAATGAAATTGTGCAAAAGAACCATCCATCCCATTGCTATGTACTCAATTCAAGTATTTCAACTCTAGCTTCTTAGGGACTTCAAACCTGCCATTATAAAATATGATGCCCAAGTCACATTAAAGATACCATGAAGTGCAGCTTCAGTTATATCTTTGCACTTAATCTGTTAAACTCAGGTTTTTAAAATAAATGTAAATCCCAGTGAAAGTGAGATTCCTCCATATGTGATTCTAGCTCCAAAGACAGTTCCAGAACTAGTAAAGGAAAACATAGTTCAGTGTTCCATTCTTTGCTTTGGCTACCAGGGCTAAATTACCAGGGGGCTAAATTTTGTCCTAACTTATTAAACTTTGCCTATAGATGCTTTTAAAACCATCATCTCAATCTTCACTACAAACCTAAGTTATGTGTTCTTATTCTGAATATATAGATGCAGAACAGGGACTCAGAGTGATTAAGACCCTATAGTGGCAGAGGCACAACTAGACTCTGGTTTGGTAGACTTCAGTTCTGGTGCTCTCTTCTTGCAACCTCTATTCTGAGCCTTATGCAAGTTGGCCTCTGCCCTAACCTCCTGGATTGGCAGACATACTAGATTGGGCTAACATATTGAGGAATATCAATGAGCTACCACATTGAATCAATATTTTTAGAGCATTTTTAGCATCAATGATATACTGTGTTGTCCAAGTACTAAGCAACTGTTTACTTGTCATAAAGGCTCTGTGCTTCAATTCAGTCTTCCAAACATTTATTGAATTGAGTTAATAGACCTACCTTGTGTTTTTCTGGAATATAGGTTTTATGTCACTAATATTGGAGGCTCAAAGGCAGCTCCAAAATTAGTGTTGAAGGGAGGTCAAAGAAGTGACTCTTTGGACACTGTGCCAGTTGCATGCTCATTACCATATTAATGTTGCCCATGTGAGGCCTTCAGTGGCATCCTTCAATACATGCAAATATGCATTGGAAAAAATGGAAATATATGTAAATGACACAGAAGTTATACTGCCCTATTAACATCACAAATCCCTATTTACAGCCCACTCTTAATTTAAGTGATCTTTCTATTAGAAGAACCACTTATGAAGTTAATCTGGAACGGAATCGCAGCATGTCAATTAAAATGGTGAGACAGTGAGACCACCATCAATTGGTAACTCTTTAGCAGATGTCTTAATTAGGCTTCTCAGTGGCAGGTTGACCGACGACACTCTGTGAAAGTCATTTTCAAGTTTGCACCTGAGGACTCTCTTCTCCAAACTTTTTCTGTTTTTCTTCTTTCTGTTTAAATCTTAGCTATTATGAAGTTTCTCTTTGTGCGTATTTTTCCCAAAGATTTGATTCTTTTTCTCTTTTCTTCTTACTGTAAGAGTATTCAAGAGAGAATATTCCATTCCTAGAGACTGGGGCACCACAAGTCTTAATTTAAGTTTTTTGTTTTATTTTAAATATTCATATGAACTTGGTGTTCTTCTTAAAAATATCCAGGCTTGTTTTAATGTAAAAATTTGTTTAAAATCATACACTATTAAAATTGAAGCCATGTTACTTTGCATCTTTGTATATTCTTGGCTCATGCTACATGAGGAGTGTGAAAGTTAGGGCTGCACATTCCTTAGTTTGGAAAACACAAGTATCATGTAAAGAGAGCTTTGGAACCATCCAGATTTGAGTTTAAAACCTTCCACTGCTACTTATTAAGTGCATAACTTAGGACAACTTTTGTCATTTAGACTGAGCTCATGGGGCTAGGCTATCTCTCTGAACATTTTTATTTTTCCCCAGCTTCATTGAGATGTAATTCATATATAACATTGTATAAATTTAAGGTAAACATATGTATTACAAAATGATTAACACCATTACTCTTTCTTTTTTGTGGTAAGAACATTAAAGACCTACTTCTTAACAACCATCAAGTATTTACCACAGTACTATCAACTATAATCACCATGCTGTACATTAGATTTCCAGAATCTTTTCATCCTATAACTGGAATTTCGTACCTTATTACCAACATCTCCCATTTCCACCACCCTATCGCCTGGCAACCACCATTCTACTCTCTGTATCTATGAGTTCAGGTTTTTCAGACTCCATGTGCAAGTGATATCATACAGTATTTATTTGTGTCTATCTGACTAATAAATTTGGCATAATGCCCTCAAGTTCTGTCCATGTTGTTATAAATGGGAAGATGTCTTTCTTTCTTGTGGCTAAGTAATATTCCATTGTGTATATATAACAATCTTCTTTATTTATTTATCTGTTGATGGACATTTAGGTTGTTACCATATCATGGCTATTGAAAATTGTTACAATGAATATGGGAGTGTAGCTATCTCTTTGAATTCTTGATTTAATTTCCTTTGAATATATACCCAGAAATGAGATTGCTGGATGATGGTAGTTCTATTTTCAACTTCCATACTGTTTTCCATAGTGGCTACACCAATTTACATTCCCACCCACACTGCAAAGGGATTCCCTTTTCTCTACACCCTTGTCAACACTTGCTATCTTTTGTCTTTCTGATGAAAGCCACTCTAACAGGTAGGAAGTAATATCTTATACTGGTTTTGATTTGCATTTCCCTCATCATTAGTCATGTTGAGCATCTTTTCATGTACTAGGTCACTATTTGTATGCCTTCTTTTAAGAAATATTTATTCAAAAAAAAGAAATATTTATTCAGATCTTCTGCCCATTTTGAAAATTGCATCAGTTTTTTGCTATTGAGTTGCATGAGTTTTTAAAATACATTTTGGATATTAACTAACACCTTATCTGGTGGATGATTTTCAAATATTTTCTCCCATTCCATAGGTTAGCTTTTCATTTTGTTGATTATTTCTTTTGCCATACAGACATCTTTAGTTTGATACAATCCCACTGATTTATTTTTTCTTCTGTTGCTTGTGCTTTTGATATCATATCCAAAAACTAGATGCCAACACCAATGTGAAGGAGTTGAGATTTTCCTTATGTTTTCTTCTAGGAGTTTTACCATTTCAAGTCATATTTAAGCCTTTAATCCATTTTGAGTTAATTTTTATAAATAGTATAAGATAGGGGTTGAATTTCATTCTTTTCAACGTGGTTGTCCAGTTTTCCCAGTACCAGTTATTGAAGAGATTATCCTTTTCCTACTGGATATTCTTGACTCCCTTTTCAAAGACTAGTTGACCATACATGCAAGGGTTTATCTCTGGACTCTCAATTCTGTTCCATTAGCCTATGTATGTATTTCTGTGCCAGCGTCCTACTGTTTTGATTACTTTAGGAATCCTGTCACTTCTACTCCCTTCTCATCTCTATCATTTAATTCAGCACCTGATACATAATAGGCACATAGACTTTTAAATTTTATTTATTTTTTATTGTTTTTTTAAATTTAAATTCAATTAGCCAATATATAGAACATCATTAGTTTCAGATGTTGAGTTCAGTAACATGTCAGTTGCATTTAACACCCAGTACTCATCACATTATGTGTCCTCCTTAATGCCTATCACCCAGATACCCCACACCCTACCCATCTCCTCTCCAGTAACCCTCAGTTTCTTTCCCATAGTTAAGTCTCTCATGGTCTGTCTCTCTCTCTCTGACGATTTCCCATTCTGTTTTTCCTTCTCTTCCCTTATGATCCTCTGTGCTGTTTCTTATATTCCTCATATGAGTTAAACCATATGATAATTGTCATTTGCTGATTGATTTCTTTCGCCCAGCTTAATACCCTCCAGTTCTATCCATTTCAGTATAAATGGTAAGATTTCATCCTTTCTGATGGCTGAGTAATATTCCATTGCATAAAAATATCACGTCTTCTTTATCCATTTATCTGTTGATGGGCATCTCAGCTCTTTTTATAGTTTGGCTATTGTGGACATGGCTGCTACAAACATTGGAGCACAGGTGCCCCTTCAGATCACTACATTTATGTCTTTGTGGTGGATATCTAGTAGTGCAGCAGATTTTTTTTTAAATGAATACTGTCTCTATACCTAAATATATTTCCTTTCCAAAGTGGAGATAACAAGTTCATCAAGAGATGAATTTTTTTAAGATTTTATTTATTTATTAATGAGAGACACAGATAGAGAGAGAGGTAGAGATACAGGCAGAGGGAGAAGCAGGCTCTATGCAGGGAGCCCGATGTGGGACTCAATCCCGGGTCTCCAGGATCAGGCCCTGGGCTGAAGGTGGTGCTAAATAGCTGAGCCACCCAGCCTGCCCAAGACATGAATTTTAAAGAAATGTTTCTACATCTTTAAAAAAAAAAAGTTTCCTGTGGAAAGAAATAAGTATTTTGTGATGAAGAAATGTCCAAGCAAATTCAGATACTATAAGCAGGAGTTTTATAATTTTTTTTTAAACAGACAGAATGAAGCGTTAAGTATAGAGCCCTAATTAGAAATAGAAGATTGATGGGGCATCATTTAAACATCAGACTCTCGATTTTGGCTCAGTTCATGATCTCAGGGTCCTGGGATTAAGCCCCACCCATGGCTCTGTGCTCAGTGGGAGGTCTGCTTGAAGATTCCTTTCCTCCTTCCTTCTCCCTCTCCATCTGCCCCTCCTCCCAGCTCATATTCTCTTTCTTTTTCTCTCTCAAATAAATAAATAAATACGTTTTAAAAAAGAAAAGAAGAAAAAAATTTAAGATTGAGGTATTTCCTGTTGTCACAGACCAGGAGTAAGCAAGTATTTACTGAAAGGGGTCAAATAGTAAATATTTTCAGTTTTGTGGGCCATACTATCTTTGTTCCAACTACTCAAGTCTGCCATGTATCACAAAAAGAGCCACAGACAGTACTAAATGAATAGATGTAGGTAGCTATGTTTCAATAAAACTTTATTTACAGTAATAGGTGGTGATTTTGATTTGGTCCAAAGCTGAATATACTATACAGACCTTTGTACAGACTACACAAATGTTATGACCTTGAGATTGTATTAGGCATAAATGGTTTCTAATGTCTAAAATTAAAATAGATTAAATTAAGTTAAAAAATAAATCATTAAAAAATAAATAAACAAATAAATCATTAAATTCTACCAATGAAACTAATAATACACTATATGTTAAATAAATTGAATTTAAATAAAAAATAAATAATAAATAAATGTAAAACATAAAGCAAAACCTAAACACATAATAGGCTGTCTCTAATACTGATGACAATATTTTTTACCTGTAAGACATGGTGTTCAGCCTTCCCTCTAAGTAAACTTGATTCCAGAACTGTTTGCGTGGACTACAACAATGTCTAGTTGTGAGGTTTCAGGATTGCTTCTGTAGATTTCAAGCTCTAATCCAAAAAGGGTATGGAGCTCTCGTCTGATGATGAGGAAAAATATCCCGACTAGGGAAAGGTTTGGCATGCTGGTGTCTTTGGTTAAGTCACTAACCCATTAACCCAAACAGAAGATAGTACCAATGATAGAATAAAAATATTTTAGGGATCCCTGGGTGGCTCAGCGGTTTAGCACCTGCCTTCAGCCCAGGGCCTGATCCTAGAATCCAGGGATTGAGTCCCGCATCGGGCTCCCTGCATGGAGCCTGCTTCTCCCTCTGCCTGTCTCTCTGCCTCTCTCTGTGTGTGTCTTTCATGAATAAATAAATAAAATTTTTTAAAAAAAGAATAAAAATATTGTACTTATGCCTTCAGAGAGCCAGAGTGGAAAATGCTTTGTAAGAGAAAAAGCAATGATCTTCATTTTCCTGTAGTGATGTAGTTAGTGTCCCAATATAAATCACAGTCAGCAGTTTGGTGGAATAGGAAAAGCATGGGCTTTGGAGACTAAGATCAAAATTCAGGTCTCATTTTTTTTCCACTTAATTTGTGAGAAGTACAGAATTCCTTAATCCCTATAAACCTCAGTTTCCTCATCTGTAGAGTACAGATGACAAATCCTGTCTTGAAGGATGTGGTTGATTAAGAGGTTTCAATGAGTTGCATGTATGAGTTAATAATATATGTTCTTAGCATCGCCGATAATGCACAGTATAAGCTCCATAAATGTACATTTCTTCACTTTACCATCTCCTTTCTCCCAACAATGCATAAAATAAGACCTTTCTACTACTCTCAGCCAAACCATCCATTTGCCCTGCTAATAAATGAAAGTTTTATCGCTCCTTCCCAGATGTGGAATTATACTATTGGTATCATGCCTACTGTATCTTAATCCCTTTACTAATGTACCATTTTACCTTGAATTGTTACACAGAGTTCTGCCCCTCTTACTCCTCTCCTAGCTTGTTATGAAGTCATTAGTCAATTATCTTCAAATATTATTGTTCTAATAATAGCACTGGCTCTCAAAACATCTCAAGGACCCTCACCTCATCATAATGTACTGTTTTTAAATCATCTAGCTACCTGTTTACAATTGTTCCTTTTCTTTACATAGCTGTAGTAATCCATTTGAAAGCCTCCATCCTATTTGTACACACACACACACACACAGTGTGTGTGCATATATTTTTTCTATTTTTCTGAGACTTTGTTTTTGCAATTAAATTATTAGCAAACAAGATTTGAGAGAGACACATTAACATATTTAAGACACTGCAAACTCTAGGGTATGGTGAAAAGCATTTTTTAGCAGCATCCATCTGCATTCTCTTGATGTTTTAAATTCCACTTGCTTCTCATCTATTCATGAAAGCAGATCAAATAAGACTAGTTTTTAGCAAGTTCTGACTTTCCTACTTCATCCACAGCACACAATAAAAGCTCCATGTCTGAGGATTTCACCTTCAAGGCTGATATCTCATACAAGCATAAATTTGAACCCATTGGGCTGAAGACCTGTGAAATGTCAAAGAGAATTTCTCAGCCGAAATATGAGATTAGTTGACTGAACATTCAATTTTGAATATTTGGGGACTCACACAGGTGCTCAGAAATATCTGAAGTGTGTGTCAAGAATTCACTGAATTTTTAGAAATGATGATCATCCCATGCAGGACCAGAAAAGATTGAAGAGGAGTAGACCTCAATAAAATGGTTATCTCTGCAAAAAAAATTTCCAGTCTCCCTCCTCCTTCTTTCCATGTTATTATTATATGAGATTAGGGATATTAGAATGAGAGAGTTCTCATTTAAGAGCAAAGTTCAAGTTCACATTTGGGGAAGATTTCCAGTTTTTAATTGCTTACATGCAATAAAATAGATGCAGAAATGTATGTTTTATAACATCTCCACCTCCTAAAAATATGAGCTTGGAGAAGTACAGAATCCTTGACCTGGTCATTCAAGGCAGGAAGGGGGAGACCATTCTGAAGTTTCTCTTTTCTCTCGCCCCCCACACTCAATCTCTTCTGAATCTTTGCCACATGGTTATGTTAATGCCATCTCTCCAACCTACTTCTGCTGCTAAGTCAGGTGCCCATCTGCTCCTGCTGTCTCTAGTTCTACCCTTGTCTTGTACACTTTTCCTACTGTGGCCAGAATAATCTTTACAAATGTCTAATCTAGTCTTGCTGTTTTCTTGAATAACATACTTCAATTGCCCTCAATTATAGGCAGCAAGACATTCGAACCTCTTAGGATGATTTATAAAATGATATCACCCTGCCTGTCTCTCTAACTTCATTCCTAATATTCCTTACATATAAGGTTGCCAGCATTAGCAAAAAAAAAAAAAAGACACCCAGTTAATAATCTTTGTGTTTATATGTCCCATGCAATATTTGAATGTACTCGTACTAAATATTTTATTCTTCATTTCTCTGAAATTCAAGTTTAACTAGATGTTCTGCATTTTATCTAGCAATCTCAATTTCACAGATACTGTAATCCAGCCAAACCATATACTCGTACACTTTCTTGAATGTGCTCTTTCATCTTTCTCAATTATAACCCTTGTGAATTCAGGACTATGCACTTAAGCCCAAACACTTAACATATTGTTAATATAGACACTCAAGTAAGTATTTATTGAAGGGTGAAAGACAAGCAATGAAAGAAGGAAAGGATGAAAGAAAAGAGGGAAAGAGGTAATAAAAATACCTTTAAGTGTTAAAGACTTACATCCTTCCAAATTTAGAAGTAAAAATCTTCTACTTCTGAATTTCTCTGGAAATCCTTTCCTGCCCCTTCTTGAAAGAGTTACATATTTCTTCTTCTATAGCATCATGTAAAAGCAGCTGTAAACACTTGCATTTTAATCCTATTATTTACTCATCTAAGCTTCCTACTAAACCCTGAGTCCATCAATGGCAGAGTAATTTTTCTTTATCAATTACCCAGAGATCCTTCAAAGGCAAAATGGAGCATTGATAAAGGCTTCCTGGTCCTAAACCATGGGAAAGCAGGTGCTTTAGGAAATTCATGCCAAGGAGCCTTGCAAGGCTGGCTCTACTTTGAATGACTCTCCATAAGAGGATCAACTAAGACCAGTAAGTGCCCTTTGTATCAGATATATTCATGTCAACAGCATCCAGGTGTGCTTCACAGAATTTAGCCAGTATGACAAGGGGACTGCCATCTGGAAACACAAGTACATCTCATAGATTTCCCCAGGAGAGATTTCCTTTAGAGGCAAATAGCTCCTCTTGAGGTGTTGTGAATGGCCCAATTCCTGAGGCTTTTTCTCCTCCAAATAGCTCTGCATATCTGATTTAGGGCCATCTGGAGTCCCAAGCCCAGTCATTGGACCCAACCTGGAGCTGAGGGATGGAGTACTTCCTATATCTACATATGCAGCAGATAGCACCATGTAGTCCTAAATGAGCAGCTGCCAGATGGATCCTGTTGACATGTGAATCCGATTTTATCACTCCTTTACTCAACACCCTCTTATGAATCTTCATCCTACCCAGAATAAAACCAAGTTTTTGAATGAACCTTGAGGATGTACATAATCTGGCACCCTGCTACCTCTCCATGTCCCATCCTCACATTGTTCCAACCACAATGGCCTCTTGCTGTTTCCAAAATTCTCCAGTGTCTCCAGCATGTTCCCATCTCAGAGCCCTTAAACTGGCTGCTCTCTGGGCCTGGGACACTTCTTCCCAGGAAGTCCACATGGCTGGCATCATTACCTCTGTCAGGTTTTCCTCAAATGTCATCTTCTCCGGGAGGCCTTTCTTTCTTTATTTTTCTGCATAGCCATTTTCCCTTCCTATCATACTATGTCTTATTACAATATATGTAATTTCATCTTCCTCCTGTAGAATGGAAGTTCTGCAAGGGTGGGATTTTTGTCAGCTTTATTTGCTGCTGAATCTCCAGAGCCTAGAATACCTGGGAAGGAAGGAAGGAAGGAAGGAAGGAAGGAAGGAAGGAAGGAAGGAAGGAAGGAAGGAAGGAAGAAAGAAAGAAAGAAAGAAAGAAAGAAAGAAAGAAAGAAAGAAAGAAGAATGAGAAGAAGAAAGGAAGGGAGGGAGGGAGGGAGGGAGGAGAAAATATGATAGGTATCAAAATGCATAGAAAGATCAGATCTTCTTGGCTTTGCCTCTCAAGTCAGGTCTCCAGAGTCTTTGCAAGTCTCAATTTCCTTCTAAGTAAATTAGGAACACTTCTTGCTCTACCTACCTTAATTACAGCTCTTAATCTAGTCTTGCTGTTTTCTTGAATAATATACTTCAATACCTTCAAAGCTGTAGGTATTGACAATTAGGTGCTGAAGCAGCTCTGAGTCTTGTACTGGAGTCTTCCCAGCGGATAGCTTCTACATGAGATCTGGGAACCACTGGTAGAGGACCTGACATGGTTGAGGAGGCTAATCACTGGGATTCACAAGGCTGAAAACCTTCTCAGCAGCCCCTTTGTGCATGCTCCCCACTTGTAAGATTTGGCACCAGTCACAGTGAAAAGCCCTAAGGCCCATCAGGCTCAAGTCCTGAAATCCCTTCTGGCTGTGTCAGGTTTCTTTTTCCAGACACTAACCCTGATCCTACCAATCCACTTACTTGATCATTTCAATCCCAAAGGCACCAAGATGCCTCTCTATTCCTAGGGAGAGGTTGAATATGAGGTGGTGTCAGAGGCTCCTCAGTGTAAGACTTGCCTCTTAATTTCCCATCAGGATCACTCTGATCTTGTCATTCTTCTATGTCTTTGTTTCCTCAGTTATTAATGGAGGTATTGTCCAGATCTCAGGGTGATGGTGAAGACTAACTAAGATAGTACAAGTAAATCCCTCAATACAGTATTAGCACAGAGAAAGTATTCAGTGAATTTGACGTCCCTTCTCCTATATTTGAAAAAGGCAAGCCACTCTTCCCTGGCTGTCTTCTTCTACCACCTCCTGACTCACCCTTAGTCATCAGTCCCAACCTTGCTCTGTGCAATGTTTAATGTTCCTCATTGAGCCTGGAGATGAAGCTTGCTGGGCACTCCTCTTAAGAGCTCCTTCTGCTTTCTGCTGAGCAGTCATTTATCCCATAAAACCTTCTGACATGTTCTGCTACCTGAGGAATTATGTGAGAATTGAAGATAGAGTGTGTGTACTGGGTTGCAAACTTTAAAGTAGTATACCAAATATGAGAGACAATTATTTTTAAAGTAAGGTTTTAATCCTGTAGATAAAGGCATGGCATCTGGGTGGCTCAGTTGGTTGAACATCTTACTTTGGCTCAGGTCATGATCTCAGGGTCCTGGGATTGAGCCCCATATATCAGGCTGCATACTTAGCAGGGAGTCAGCTTGTCCCTCTCCTTCTCCCCTTTTTCCTCCCCCAGCTTGTGCTCACTCCCTCTCTCTCAAATAAATAGATAAAAATCCTTTTTTAAAAAATCCTGCAGATAAAGCCAAAGGAAGAAGAAATTCCCATGTATAAGAGACCCCTACAGTCCTTGTGATAATGCTCTTTCTCATACTTCACTTGATTCACAGTAACAGCTAGTTCAACGTTAGTCTTTGCATTTTAAAAAGAGGGACATGGGGGCCCAGACAATTTAATTCCTGTGTTTACATGGCAAGCCTGGAGTGAAGGGGAAATTCAAATACAGATCTGACTTTCTAGATCATATTTTTTGAACTTCACCGTGCTTCCCAGCAGGGTATGTTTAGTAGGCCAGAAAGTATTCCAAGCCAATTCTGACTGACCAAAGAGACAATCATATAAATGTTCTCCACCATTGAGAAGTGATTCTTCTCACCCTTATTTTTTATTTGGACAATTAAGAAAATGTTAGCTCCCTAGAATGAAAACTCCTGGCATAATGAACCATGACTCACTCATGTGTATTGTCACAGTGATCCTGTCACACAATAGGTTATCACAGAATTTTTGTTGAATGCACTCCTTATATTTAAAATTTTAATTGTTTTTATAATTAAAAATCATAAGGCTCCTTACAAGATACAAAGAAAGTAAAAACAATACTTCTCCTATGTTTACTATGCAGATGTAACTAGTGTTAATATTTTGGGGTATTTTCTTCTAGTTTGAAATGTGCATGTTTTTAATTATTATGTTATGACATTAAAATTAAACATAGCTATTTTTACTACTGTCTACTTTCTTTTCATATCAAGAAACCAAATTTCATTCTGTAGAAAATTTAAAAATTTAACAAGTACAAAGAACAAGATACACAATGCAACCTTTCAAAAATAATGATAATCAAATATATTTCTAATGACAACCACAAATAGCTCCTTTTGTTTATGTCTTCCACTTTTTCTGTGTATTTTAATGTGCTTGAAATAATGGCATTATATACTGCTTTTTAAGCATAAAGAGCTCAGATGTGTTCATAGTTCCTGAATGGAAGACAAAATAAAAAGTGGTTTAATGACAGATAATATCTGTCAGTGGGTGGTATATTTCTCTCCAAAAACTCAGGCTCTTCGTATAAATTTTAAAGATCCAGAAAATAACCACTCAGGTTCTGTGGTATTGAAAGTGGTCATATGTCACTCTCTTCAACTCTACGTTTATAAAGACAAAATGGATTTTTTCTTGTTATTGTTTATTAATCTTCTCAAAAGTGTTTTAAACATTTCAGTATTTTAGCAATAATTACCCAGTCTTTGAACAGAATAGTAAGAACTATTATTTATAGTGAGCATTAATCATAAACACATTCTACCTGAATGATGCCAGTTTTGAGAGGGACTCAGCATAAGAAAAAGGTTCTGCAATAGGTTCAGAGTGCTGTAAAACCCACTCTGCCATGCAGGTCATATGATCCAGCAGATCCAATGATGCCTGGAGTGTCATTGGAAGACAGGGATGTAGTCTGAAGGTTTTGATAGGCCCTTACGGGTGAATTGGGGCACAGGCCTTAGGATTTTGGATCAAAGCCCTTCTATCCTCTGCAGATAACTACACTTCTTTTGAGAAACAGCTCTTGGCTTACTACTGAACCATTAGTAGAGACTAAATGCTTCACCATGGGCCACCAAGTTATTCTACAACCTGAGTTGCCCATCATGAAATGGGTACAATCTGACTCACATGTCATAGTGTTGGGAGTATACAGCAGCACTCCATCATCAAAAAAAAAAAAAAAAAAATATATATATATATATATATATATATATATATAAAATTGGGCCACAGTAGGTCCTGGGAGGCACAAGTAAATCACATGAACAAGTGGCGCAAAAACCCAAGGTCCCTGTTCCTTTTACACTGCCTTCTTTGTCCCAGTCTGCAACTATAGCCTCATAGGGAGTTCCCTACAATCAGTTAACAAAGAAAGAGAAGACTCGGGCCTCGTTTACAGATGCTTCTCCACAATGTGCAGGCACAACTCAAAAATGGACAGCTATAGCACTACAGTCGATTTCTGTGACATCCCTGAGGAGAGTGGTAATGGAAAATCTTCCCAGTGGGAACAGCTCTGAGCAATGCACCTGGCTGTTTACTTTGCTTGGAAGGAGAAATAACCAGATATGCAATTATACACCAACTCATGGATTGTGGCCGGTGGTTTGGCTGGATGGTTAAGGGCTTGGAAGAAACAAGATTGGAAAATCAGTGTCAGGGAAATTTGCAGAAGAGGTGTATGGATAGACCTCTTGGAATGGACAAAAATATGAACATATTTGTATCCCATGTGACTTCTCACCAAAGGATGACCTCAACACATAAGAATTTTAATAATCAAGTGGGTAAGATGACCCAGTGGGCTCATGAACACAGTGGCCATGGTCTCATGGGTGAAGAATATGCATGGGCTCAGCAATATGGTCTTCCACTTATCGCAGCCAACCTGGATATGAACATTTCTGAGTACCCAATCTGCCACTGATGTGTCACCATTCCCCTGTAATGATCAGCCAGTTACCTGGTGACAGGTTGATTACTTGGACTGTTTCCATCATGTAAGGGGCAGCATTTTATTCTTACTGGAATAGACACTTGTTCTGGATATAGATTTGCCTTCCCTGCATGCAATGTTTCTTCCAAAACTGCCATCTGTGGACTTATAGAATCCCTTATGCATTGTCATGGTATTCCACATTGTATTGTTTCTGACCAAGAAATTTACTTCGTAGCAAAAGAAATGCAGCAATGGGACCATACTCATAGAATTCACTAGTCTTACAATGTTCCCCACCATTATGAAGTAGCTGACTTGATAGAACAGTAGAATGGCCTTTTGAAGACTCAGTTGCAATGCCAGCTAGGTGGCAGTATCTTTCAGAGCTGACACAAGATTCTCCAGGAGGCTGAATATGCTCTGAATTCCAGTTTGATCTATGGTGCTGTTTCTCCCATGGCCAAGATTCACAGGTCCAGGAACCAAAGGTTGGTGATAGGAGAGATACCACTCACTGTTATCCTTAGAGACCCACTAGAAAAAGTTTTGCTTTCTGTTCCCACAACCCTATATTCTGTTGGTCTACACATCTTAGTTCCAGAGGGAAGAATGCTAAAAAAAAAAAAAAAAAGGGAAGAATGATTTCACCAAGAGAAATTACAGTGATTTCACTGAAATGGAAGTTAAGATGAGCACTGGGTGTTATTCTATATGTTGGCAAATCAAATTCCAATAAAAAATATACATATAAAAAAAAATACTGCCATCAAGACACTTTGCGTTCCTCCTGAGTCTGAATGAACAGACAAAGAGTAAAAGAAAGTTACTATACTGGCTGGGGTGATTAATCCTCACTACCAAGAGGAAATTGGATTACTTCACATTGGAGGAAGGGAGAATATATCTGGAATATCTAAAAAAATCCCTTAGAGTGTCTCTTAGTATTACCATGCTCTATGATTAAGTTCAATTGAAAACGACAACAATCTAAACCAGGCAGAAATACTAGTGGCCCAAACCATAGTGAGGCTGAAATGAAAGTTTGTATAACCCCACCAGGTAAAGACCATAACTGCCTGAAATGCTTGCAGAAAGCAAAAGGAATACAGAATAGATAACAGAAGAAAGTATTTATAAATACCAGCTACAACCCTGTAACCAGTTACAGAAACTAGAACTGGAATTATCATGGTATTTCCTCCTTATTTTGCTATGAATGTGTGTGTGTGTGTGTGTGTGTGTGTGTAAAGCAACTTGCTCAATATATATGTTATATATATATATACATTAATGGATTTTTCTTTCCTTTCACATTCTCTTGTCACGTAACATAAGATGCAATGATTTTACGTCATAGTACTTAAGTTTTGTTAATTTTACATTACAGTGTTTAAGTTATGGGATATCAAGGAGAAGAGTAAATATCACTCAAAAATTTTATCTCCTCTTCTAGAGAAGGAGTTAGTGCCTTTTCGGTTGCACTCAGGATACTTATTTCATGTTAGGCAAAATTATGACATTGCTATTGTCTTTATTTGGAAATTAAGTATGGTTTAAGGAGACATACATGAACACCAAGTTGACAAGGAGTGGGCTTGTGATGGTTAATATTATGTGTCAATTTGACAGGGCTATGGAGTGCCCAGATTAAATACTATTTCTGCGTGTGTCACTGAGGGTATTGCTGGATGAAATTAGTGCTTGAATGAATAAACTGAGTAAAGTAGATGACCCCCATCTCCCAGAGTGGGTGGGCATCACTCAATCTAGATATCACTCATGAGAACAAAAAGACAGAGGGAAAAGGAACTGACTTTGCCTGACTCCTTGAACTAGAATATGGATCTTCTCCTGCCCTTACTTGGGACTTACATCCTTACACCAAGGATTTCCTGGGCCTCCAGAATGCAGATGGCAGATTTTGTGACTTCTCAGCCTCCATAATCATATGAGTCAGTTTCTTATAATAAATTTCACATATATACATACATGCATCCTATTGCTTCTGTTTAGAACCCTGACAAATATGTACATATTACCTTTTCCCCCACTTAAAAATCTGCAAATGCAATTCTAATAAAAGATACTTTAACATTCAATGCTCCAAAATTCTAAAATGTGTTTCATATCACACTGATTTTCTGTGATTTCAATCATGTTCTTAACTGCATCCTAATGCTAGCTGTAATTCTACTGTCAAAATTTTAGTGCCCTAGAAATTCTCCCTTATCTCACCCAGCTCTTTCACATTTCACTCTATATTTCTTTATGACATGTCCTATTTTTTAAAGTTTATTGTTCCTTGCATCTCATCTAAGGATGCCAAATACTTTCCTTAAAAAAGCAAAAGCCATTTCTTGCAGCAGATCTTTGGCAAGGGTTTGTTCTTCCTCTGAGTCTTCATAATAATCTCTGATAATCATTGTTCCAAGTTCCTGCAGTGTGATTGTTGTCGCTGTTGGGGTTCAGATCCTCCATGTGTTATGGCTTCCTCATGCTTAAATAAAAAATGTATCAAAGCCCATGGTTTGCCAAAAGACCTCCAGTATGAATGTTTCTTGACCTCGCTTACTTCTGGCTAATTCTTCTTCTCCAGTATTACTACACACCAGTTGAATGTTCATAGCTCCTAAGTAAGTTTCACATTCTAACACATTTTATTAACTGTGACTCTAATTTACCAAAATGGAATTCTTCCCAAGTTATTTCTGGATTTCTGCTGACATGAACAGTTGTCAGATATGAAAATAATCATAAGTTCCCTACATATACTACTAGCACGATCTTCCTAGATTTCTTTCCCAAGGAAAGGTGCAGAGATTGTATTTTTCCACCTCAAGATGCTATGCATTACTGCCATTAGCCCAACTGACTTTCAAGAGTAACCATATCTGAAGTAGTAAACTAAACAATGAGAAGGGAGTGAGACCAGAATTTGCTTCATAAAATGGAAGAGCCACACGGCATAAGCGTAGCTCTGTGGAACAGACAGGTGGTGGCAAGTTGGTTCTCCACAGGAGGAATCTAACTCAGAGGCATTTGAAATAACACCATTTTTAAACTAAAATTAGTGAAATAACAAATAAAAAAGAAACAGAGAAATAAAACCAGATTTCCAGCTTCTCTTGTTTTTTTAGAAAGATTTGGCAAATCTATGTCTGTGTTCTTACAAGACAGTTTGTTATCTTTACATAAGGCATATCTTCTCTGGTTTGCCTCAGTCTCCTCCCTGGACAGCTCACTCATTTTCATTACTTTAAGTATTTGAATTTTTTTTATTGAAGTTGACATATAATATTAAGTTAATTAGGGATACAACAAAGTGACTCAGCAACCATATACATTACAAAATGTTCACCATGATAAGTATATGATATTATTGACTATATTCTATATGCTGTACTTTCATCTCCATGACTTATTCATCTTTAAAAAAACAGATTCATAAATATAGAGAACAAACTGGTGGTTGCCAAAGGAGAAGGGGTAGGGAGACAAGCAAAATAAGTGTTTAAATTTTCAACCTTAGTATAAACTGTATTCATTCCCTAGGGCTGCCATAACAATGTATCACAGGTGTAGCAGCTTAAAACAATAGAAATTTATTCTCTCACAGTTGTGAAGATCAGAAGTCCAAAATCAAGATGAGACCTTTCACACCTCTTCCTCTTCTGGTGGCTCCCTGCATTCTTAGCTTGCAGCCACATTACTCCGATCTTTGTCTCAGTCTTCATGTAGCCATATTTTTTCTATGTTCCTTATTCTCTTCCTGATAAGAATACTCTAATTGGATTTAGAACCTACCTGAATCCAGTATGATCTCATCTCAATCCTTATCTTAACTATATCTGCAGAGACCCTATATCGAAATAAGGTCACATTCTGGGATTCTGGGTAGACAAGAATGTCCACCAGGGGATCTCTTCAGGGACACACAAACCCATAATGTGGATAATGAAAGAAGGATAATGACCCTTCCCACCTCTTTCCTGTTGAAAAATTCCCAAAGAGTACACCCAAGCCAATGGAGCATGCTCTTCTCTTCATTTTCATTGACCTCAAAGTTGGGGGGGGGGGGGAATCCTCCTGAATCCAGCGTTTAGTTGATTGTCAGTCCAAGTTTATGGCTGTATTTTGAGTTTATATCTTCTTCTAAGCCTTCTTAGGTATTTTACTGTGCATTACAGAAAAGCTGTACCAGGGGCTGTTAGCAGACACCATCTTAAACCAGCAGTCAGTGAATCAACTTTATAAGCTGCAATTTAGAAAATAAGGAAAGGATGAGCTTTTTTTTCCCTTCAAGTATACTCCTCATTTCCTCCACACTCCCTCTGCTCCCGACTCCTCTCCCCAAATGCATCAATCACTATGGTGACTTTAGAGTCCTATGGGAAGAAGGATAGCATTGCGCACAAGCATAGAGCTAGAAACTCCATGGGGCTGAGTGAGACACTATAATACAATTGCTGAGAACTTTAAAGTCTGATCTCTAAAACTTTCATTTCTTAATGTTGATTAAATAATGAAAACAATTCTAGGTTAGGAAAATGTTAGTAATCAGCTTAATATAATAACTATTGTCATTGATTTGTATATTTAATGAAAAAACTAATTACTGCATACTCATTATTTTATTATGATTAATATACCATATCAAATGTTTGGTAATAACAAGAAAAACGTCTTTAAGAACAAGAAAAATGTCTTATCCTAATAAACTGAAGAAAAAACAAAGAAGAAAGAAGAAGAAAAATGTCTTATCCTAATAAACTGAAGAAAAAACAAAGAAGAAAGAACAAGTATCTTAAAATTTTCAAAGCATAGCTCTGGAAACCAAGGTTTATACTTGCAAAAGGATTTGTCCTAAGTCACCCTACTAATTGGCCAATTACTAATTGGCACCATACTAATTGGAAATCAGAACCATAACTCAGGCCTTCTAGCTCATTGTTCTCTGTACATATGACACAATTAAGTCGTTTAAGAAAGTTGGGAATATATTATTTTCTATACTAATTCCATTCATTCTTATGTATCACTTTGCAGTTTCCAAATACTTTTACAAAGGACATTATGTCATTTGATTCCCACAATAATCCTCTGATATGAAAACAGTAGGTGTCCTTTTACAAGTAAGAAAATGGAAGTCCAACGTTCCCAACTTATCACATTTATTCATTGAACACCATTCACCTATCCTATATTAGGCCTCCAAAAGCAAAAATGGCTCCGAACTCTGAAGTTTGGGTAGTCTGGAGAAGGAGATAGATTGACCAGACACCACCAGCAAAGTGTGCTAACAGAGGTGTGCCCGATATGCTAAGGGAATGAAGAACCAGGTAACATAAGAGCAGAAGTTAGAAAAGGATTTATATCTGAACTAAGGCTAAAGGATAAATGTTCACAAGCTAGAGAAGAAAAGAAATGGAATCCCAGCTGAAAGAGGGGTACACAGTAGACAGAAGACACAGGTATATGTCATGGTGAAGCCTTTTGGCATGGCTTCTGGGAAGGATGTGAATCAGAAAGGAGATACACAGAGAAATTGAGACCAAGTGAAGAAGGCCTTTCCACACTAGGGTGAAGAGTTGAACTCAATCAGCCAGATGAACAGGTACTGGTTTTTAAAATAGGAGTGTGACATTATCAGATTTGTGTTTGGAATTCAAATATACCTCAAGTTCAGGCATGTAACAAAAAAGAAAGGTAAAAAAACCATAGTGGGAGAAGTGATGACAAACTAGAGAGAAGTCTGATGCCTGAGTGAAAAGAAATGCCCCCTACTGTCCAGTAGGAGCACCTGCCTATTGCTCTGTGTAACCAGTGTGATCCAGATCATTTGAATTTTCAAGAGAAACTGGAAATGTGTATTTTTGTCTAAAACTGTATGATTTGTCTATTTCAACATTTTATTCCAAAAAAGTGATTTGAACAAAAAAGAAAAAGAAATGCATCAGTGGACTGCTTTTATCCAACAAGCCATTATTTGTCGCTTGACCTATGTGCAAGGGAAGAGTCTGGAAGCAGGGAAACAGTTAGGGATCTATAGCAAAAGCATAAAACTAAGGCAGGGCCAATGAGGAAAGAAAAGAAAAGAAAGGGATAGCCGACATCAGAATGTAGAATATAGGGGTACGTGGGTGGCTTAGTCTGTTGGACATTGAACTCTAGATTTCAACTCAGGTCATAATCTCATTCAGCAAAGTAACTGCTTGGGATTTTCCCTCTCTCTCCACCCCTCACCCCACTCGTGCTCTCTTTCTCTTTAAATTGAATTTCAAAATCTTAAAGAAGAATAAAGAAAAGGAGAAGGAAGGAGAAGGAAAAGGAGAATACATACTCTAGAAGAAAGTCACCAAGTGGTAGATGGAGCAATGTGACTAGGTGTTTCAACTCTGGCCTGTGATTTAATCCTTGGTGAGATTGTTGTGATTTAAGTGTAGGTTTTACTAAAAACAGAAACAAAAACAAGCACAGGCAAAACAAAAACAAGCAAGACATAGAAATAAGTATCAAATAATGAGTTCTAAAAAGTGAGCCCTCGCTACCATCAAAGACCAACGTCCCGTGAACCCTCCAAGTTCAAAATGGCACACAGCAGCTCCATTTGGATTCAGAGCTATATTGAGAAAGAAGACTAGTGTTCTCTTTGTTTCTTTGCTTTAGCCTCTGAGGTATTCAGTTAATGTTCTCTGCCATAAAAAAAGAAATGGTTGGTCTCCTTTCCCTAACTACACTGTCTCTCTGATTTAAGTACTTTTCACCTGTGAATGTCCTTGGTTACTCCTAAACTGCATTCTGTCCTATAAAAGGCACTAAATTAAAGACTGCTTTGGCTCTATGTTTTAGTGAAGTGATTTTGAAAAGTGCTATAAGGTTACTCCTCCCTTTAGAGAGCTAGTGCAGTTCACCTTAAATGTCATCTCCTTTCTGCAACTTGCTTTACAAATGTACCCCCTTAAGACTCAGCTCAGATGACCTCTCCCCTATGAACCCTTTTCTCATCACACCAGCACCCCCTGGCAACCTCAGTTTGGGTCAATGCACTCTGACTGTGTAAATCATCATTGTTTGTCACCATCTAATTAATTTCCACTCTTGAAAATCTATAAGCAATACCCACTACAGCAGCTAGAGTGGTCTTCTTAAAAATATGTCAAATCATATCACTGCCCAACTTAAATTCTCCACGGTCTTTCCTCTACAAGTAGAATAAAGTATAAATTCCTTTGAATTATTTACAAAAGCCTGGATTATCATTCTGTCTTTAATTTCTGACACTCTTTTCTTTCTTCTGGTTACATTCCAATCACACTGACCTTCTGAGGGACCCTTAGATACCACCAGAAAGCCTTTGTACTTGCTATTCTATTTACAGTGCTTTTCCCAAACTTTACACATAGCTAGATTTTTCTCATCCTCTAGTCCTAGGTTAAATTCCATTTCCCCTTAGAGGCCATTCATCCCTAATCATCTAAATTCTTCTTACTTTTCTAGGTTATTCTCTCTCAGCATCTGGATTACTTAATTCATAATTGTAGCAGCTATAAGAATTGCCTTGTAGACCTAATGCTAAAGTACAATTGTGTAAGAACCCCAGTTTCTCTCTGAAATCCACTCATATACATGCTCTGAGGCCATGCTTCCCATGGATTCCTCCTAGCCAAGGGATGAGGGGGAAAGGGATACACTAAGGCAGTCTGTTCCTGGGGACATGGGAATCCTCTAGCCAACAATTTTGGCTTAGAAACCCACCATCAGTTGAAACTCTCTTAGACTGCATGACAGTCTGAGTCTTTTCCTACCTGCCTGCCTTCCTTCCCTCTCTCCTCATTTCCATGAGTAATGGCTCCCACCAGCACCAGTAATGGTCCCTCCAGCACCTTTCCCCATACTCCTTCAAAGGTCTGTGTGTTACTTTTTAGTCTCTTAGAATCTAAGCCAACACAACAGTACTTAACTAAATGTGTCTATTTTTGTGTAAATATGTGTGTATTGAGTTTCACCAATAAAAGGCTCTCTCCTTGAGGGAAAGGCTCTGGTTAGATTCACTCACTGCCATGTCCATAGCATTAGCACAATCCTTGCATTGAGTAGGTCCTTGTCAATATTTGTCTAATTTTGTACATAGGTCTATCAACACATTGACACATACATTGAAATCATCCAGGGGCACCTGTGTGGCTCAGTTGGTTAAGCATCCAATTCTTCATTTCTGTGAGGTCATATCAGAGTTTAAGATCAAGCCCCACGTCGGGCTCTATGCTAGGTGTGGAGCTTACTTAAGATTCTCCTTCTCCTTCTCCTTCTGCACCTCTCCTCAGTCTAAAAAAAAGAAAGAAAAAGAAAGAGAAAGAAAGAAAGAAAGAGAGAAAAAAGAAAGAAAGAAAGAGAAAACATCCATGTGCCTACTTTTATCTCTCACTAGGCTATAGAATTTCTTGAGAATATTTATTGATAGGGTTTGGTCCCAGCATGTAGACACAATAGCAGCTCAATTCATGTTTGTTCAATTGAGATAACAATTCCTCCTTCTTTGCTCACTCGGCCGACACACCCCAGGCAATACATGTTGAATCCCTGTCTTCCCTAATACTGTCTAGTTTACCCCCAAGTAGTACCTCTTCCTGTGTCTTACATCTCTGTGAATGTGCCCACCATTCCTCCAGATTCCATGAATACTTCTCCTGGCCTTCTACCTCCCCTCAGGCAATTCCAGGCTACTCAAAAAACCACCAATTCCTATCATTTTTACCTCCTGAGTATTTGCTCATTCAATGCACTTTTCTCAATTTCTACTCCAAGCATCATCTCTCTCCTTAACCAAACACTCCTTTACAGGTTTCTCTTATTCCATATTTGCACCCCTCTCATGCATTCCCTATCCAACAGCAAGTGTTCTTTCTAAAAGGCAATCTAATCAGGCCACACTCTGCTTACAGTCCTTCCAGTTTCAAAGTCTGTTTTGGAGGACTTTCCAGGCAGATGCACTCATTCCAGCCCAGTCTCCTTCCCCACTCTATACACATCTCACCTGATCTTCCAGCCATAGGAGCAGTTTGCTATGCCCAAACTACCTTACTCTTTCAGGAAAGCTGGCTTTCTCAACTCACTTCCACTTTCATCATACTCATTTATGCTGATGTCTCTCTCTTCTTTTGAGAAGCTTTCTAAGAGACAAGTCTAGTCTGGATAAAGTGGTTTTCCATTGAATTCCTATAGAAACCTTAAATACTCCCAAAGTGATATTTGTTTTAGTCAATTTGGGTTGCTATAACAAAAATACCATAGACCAAGTGGCTTAAACAACACACATTTATTTCTGTCTGGAGGCTGGGAAATCTCAGATCAGGGCAAATTGCTGTCTACTGAAAGCTCACTTCCTGGTTCACAGATGGTGATCTTCTTCCTGTGACCTCACATGACAGAAGAAAGCAAAAGATCCCTCTGGAGTCTCTTGCACAGAGGCATTAATCCCATCCCTGAGGGACCCCACCCTCATAACCTAATTATCTTCCAAAGGCCTCACCTCCTAATACTACCATATTGGGGGGTAGGATTTTAACATATGAATTTGAAGGAAGACACAAACATTCAGTCTATAAAATACTGATTACACGGACTTGTTTAATTGTATTTTAACTAAGCTGTGTAACTCATACTTTAAAACAAACCAAAGATTTGACCAAGTTACCCCATTTCTTCAAATCATTTAAAGATTCCCCATTGCTTCCAGATGTGAACATGCCCTCTTAGATTTCTAGCCTCATCTCTCCACTCCATCCAAAGCTCTTGGCATTCCCAGATATAAACACAGCCTCACCCATGGAGCTAGCTCACAAGTCTTTGCATGTATTGTTTCTTTTGTCTGGACTACCTTTCTTCATGTTTCTTCTGGTCATTAGTCCCTATCCTTCAATACCCATCTTGAGTATCCTCTCTTCCATGAAGTTTTTTGATACTTCTCTCCTTTAGGCAGATGTGAGCTAGTAACTGTCAGAGCTGAGATGTGGCCCTTCTTCTTCTCCTGTGGCCCCATGTTAATTGTACAAATTTCCATTACTTTATGGCATTTCTTGGTTTATAATTCTAATTTTGTGTCTGCCAGTGGACTACAAACTTCTCAAGGGTAGCGTCAAGGTCTTATTCAGCTTCCTTTGTCCATGCCTGCTGCATACAAAGAAGGTGTTCAATACAAACTCATTGAGTGAACAAATGAATGAACACCTTCATCCATTCTTCAGGGATGTACAAGTTTTCACCTCTCCAGTTATTCTATCTTCTGTAAACTACAACAGATGAGATTGCCTTATTTTCTGAGCTCTATACATACATAGCGATACAATCTTTCTTAGTAGATTCTAAACATCTAAAGAGCAGGGGAAAAGCCTTACAGTCTCTTTGTTTCTATGACTTGCACATAGAAGAGCTCAATCTACATTTACTGATTGATTGTTATTGCTCAATTTACTATTCCTTTTTGATTCAGCAAATCACTGAAAAAAATTAAAAAGGAAAGCCTTCTCAGAAATCAAACAACAAAATCACAAAATGTTCTTTTCTAAAAATAACATATCCCCAGAACACTCAAGGCAAAAGCTGTGTGTTTTCTCCTCTCCCATTAATGAGAGAAAGATACGACTTCCTCAGTTTTCATTTTGTCTGCGTCATGTCTGTGTTGCCTGGAGATTTGTAGCTGTTGTTTCAAAAAAGATCAAATGACAACAGGAGATGGATGGTCTCCTTGATTAAAAAGTGGCACTCAGATACATCAGCTTCCTCAAATTCAAGGAGGAGAGGGTTATTTCACAGCTAGTTCCTACTTCAGAGGCACGAATCCCTGGGAGCAGCTGAGGCTGGTCATTCCCCATCAGATCTGCACACACAGGACTCTTAATGCAATGACATGTAGAATAGAATTACAAGGGTTTAGGATTTGTTATTCACTGACTCAAGATAATCTGCATTCAAATCTCAGCTCTGACAGTTACTAGCTGTGTGATCCTGGGCAAGTTACTTAGCCTCTCTAAAGCTTTGGTTTCATCATTGGGAGAATGGGCAGGGGGTGATAATAGCATATGTAATGGAGCTGCTGATGCAGTTGAATGGGATAACACAAAGCACTTACCACTGCCTGTTTCTTAGTGCTCATTAATGGTAGCCATTATCGTTTCACAGCCACAACTGCATGTGTCATAATAGCTACCAAATGTTGAACATTTACTGTGTGCTGTATATACTATGCTAGTTGTTTTTATATAGATGAATTTACTTATAAATCTCAAAACAGTCTTTAATCAGGTACTATCCTCATTTTATAGTTGGGGAAACTAGATTTCCATGAGGCTAAGTAACTTATCCAATATCATGCACCTGTTACAGTGATCTGTGACATGAGTTGCCCTCTTTTCCACAGTCCTGTGTTTCTGTTTTCTGTCTTGAGTGCGCAGGAGGGAGAACCCTGAATCCCATACAACTCCCACAGCTTCTGGAAGGATTTGTGAGATGGGGGTAGGCTGGCCTGTTGGATTCTCTTTAGTACTACTAACTTAGTAGTAATTTGGACTGTAACCCCATGTGTCTCTTACATTGGACTCACATTTGAGTTTCAATGGCCCCTTTAATCACTTTAATTGAATAGTATTGGTCCTTAGATCTTTCCACTCCAAGGGAGAAAAAAAAAAAAGCAGAAAATCCTTCCCTACTATCACCACCAATCTAGAAGGGAAATGGCCTCAGCTGTCCTCCCCTTATTCCTTTCCCATGGACAACATGCTGCCCATAGGTTTTTAGAGACAAAATTGACACCAAGCAGGAAAGGCCCTTTGGCTTTGTTTTATCCCCCACTGGATTCATAGATAAACCCATAGTGAACCACTAGCTCCCTCATCCCCCAATATATCTAACCTTTCCTTTTTCCTTCCTACTAAATATTCTCATCTACCTGGCACTATAGCTTTTATGTATTTGTCAATCCTTAATCTATCAGAGCATCCTCTTTGGGCAGTAGTTGTGGGAGATAGAAAAAGGCCTTGAGCTCCCTCTAGAGGTTGGTATAATGTGACCAAGACACAGGATCCTTGCCTTGACTTCATTGCTTTTTATGACTTTATTGGTAGGGGCAATGTCGCATTCATCTGTGTATGCCAAGAGCCCTACAAGAATGAATTCAAACCAGCATATTCTCCCCTGGAAAAGTGAACCGGGGCCAAAGTGACAATTTTAATAACTCCCTCCAAGTGAGCAGCAGATACAGAGACAACTGCTCTCTCCAGTGTGTAGGCAGGCCACTTTGGCTTCTGGAGCCTGCTGCATCTCAGCAGAAAACGGGAAAGCAACAGAGGGGCTAGCCATCCAACTCTCAGGTTGTGAGGTCTGAGGCCCTACCTGAGATAGAAACAGAAAGAGAAATGTGCTTCCTCCTGGCACCAAACCAGTGAGAGGCACCCAAGGTGATAGACTGCCTAGTGCCAGGCCCTGGAGGTACACAAAGGCTTCCTGATTCAGACAAATAAAAAGCCAGCCACTGTATGAAGCAGGCTTGTGTCTGGAGAATCACTGGCTACATTTCCTGCTCCTGTGCCCATCCTATGCATTGGAAATATTTGGTACTTGCTAAATACATTTTTTGGAATAATGTTGAATGAGTACACACCTAACAGCTGTCCTATGGCTGTTTCCCCTAACTAGTGTAGAGGGCACTTGTGGGAAGAACTATGTCCACCAAAAGAAATATATTCCATTTATAACTTCCAGTGCCTATGAATGCAATCTCATTTGGAAGTAGGGTCTTTGTAGATGTATTCAAAGTCAAAAAGAAGTCATACTGGATTCAGGTTATCCTTAATCCAGTGACAAGTGTCCTTATAAGAAGAGGAAAATTTAGACACAAACACACAGAGGCACGGGGGGAACACTATGTGATGACAGAGGCAAAGATTGGAGCTATATATCCAAAAGCCAAGGGACACCACAGATTTCTGACAACCATAAGAAGCCAGGAGAGATACATGGAATGATCCTTCCCTGGAGTCTTCTGAGGGAGCCTGGCCCTGCTGACATCTCAACTTCAGGCTTCTGGCCTCTATTACTGTGAAAGAATACATTTCTGTTGTTTTAAGTAATTTAATTTATAGTAATTTGATATGGCAGCCCCCAAAAAACTAATACAGGACCTTACTTTTTTCACAGCACAATGAAATGAAAATTTTAGGGTCCCCACAGGGGGAGTATTACATCTCTTACCCCCTCCAAAAAAACCAAACAATATCGAGTTATTATTTTCACTGCTTCCAGTTCTCTGCCTGAAGATAAGGCATTCCAATCATGCAAACAGTTTGGGGCTTAAAATTCAAGGACATACCATGGAGGGGTTGCTGGTAATGTCAGTTAAAGCTCTGTAGTTCCCACAGGGCTTCTGTTCTAAGCAAAAGGAGAATAGAACAGAAACAGAAATTATGGACACACTTCAATTCCCTCATGTGGGACACTGGGAAGCAGCTTTTCCCTTAATCTCTTTGTAAAAATATATTTTGAGAAAGAAGATGTATTTGCAACAATACAGGGCATTACAGACATTACATGCTCTCTGGCCTAGTTGCAGAAATAGCATATCCTCTGCTTAAGGACAATAAACAATCGTCATGGTGTGTTAATCTCATATGCTTCCCAGGAGAAGGGAAAATCATCACATGGAAGTAACAGAGGGTTTCAACATCCTCCCTCCCCACAAAAAGGAATTGTTCTGAGCACCCTCCCTTCCAAAGACCCCACTTCCCAGGAGAGGAACAGCCCCTTTTTGTCATCAAATCCATGATATCTGGCACAAAGGTGGGCATCTTGGAGATTCTCTGAAAAAATTGGAATGGAAGAGCTGGAGATGGACAGGGTCCTCCAGTTGGAGGGATCTGAAGCCACAAAGGTCTCCTGCTCCATCTTTTTCCTACCAAAATCTGTAAAGACATGAGGAGAATCTTTCATCTGAATTTTCTTTAGAAGTTAACATTAATTCAGGGTTAAATCTTCCATTAAAAACCCATTCATGCAATGACTGGGCTTCAATCAAGCCAGCTACACTGCCTAAGAGGACATATTTAAAAATCCTTTCCATTTAAGTGGGCAAGGCAAGGTGAACATAGCATTGCTCAAACCTACCTAGTTTTAGGATAGTTGCTGCTAATCAGCCTGACTCCTTGCAATCTCTTTTGTCAGCATTGACCTTGGATCTCTATTTGCTGACTCTCCTGCTATGTTTTCTTCCCAACAGGGCTCCTGGAAAGCCCCCATTTGGCCCAAGCCCCAAAATTCCCTCTGATCGGCTCTTTTGGAACTCATCCCGCTGAGGCGATGGCTGCCCCTACACATTCTGATTCTAGGAGTTGGAGTCTCTGCTTTGACTGCAGTGAGAAAGAGTCCTGAGAAAGCAGCTCTCCCAGACCTATTGGTTCTCCACAGGCTGCCCTTAGTGGGTTCATCTACCAGCCATGAGAGCAGTGAAGCTCAGCTCACCATTCAGAAATAAGAAATAGTGAAAGGGATTATAAGGGAAAGGAGGAGAATTGAAAGAAAAATTTAGAGAGGGGGACAAACCATGAGAGACTCCTAATTCTGGGAAATGAACAAAGGGTTGCAGAAGGGGAGGTGGGCAGAGGGTTGTGGTAACTGGGTGACAGGCATTAAGGAGGGCATTTGATGGAATGAGCACGGGGTGTTATACTGTATGTTGGCAAATCTAACTTCAATAAAAGCAAAACAAGGGCATCCCAGGTGGCTCAGCGGTTTAGTGCTGCCTTCAGCCCAGGGCCTGATCCTGGAGACCCAGGATCGAGTCCCATGTCAGGCTCCCAGCATGGAGCCTGCTTCTCCCTCTGCCTGTGGTCTCTGCCTCTCTCTCTGTGTGTCTTTCATGAATAAATAAATAAAATCTTTAAAAATAAAACAAAACGAAAAGATCTCTCCTTGCATCATTTAGGTTTTTTAGGCAATATGAGCCTTTAAGAGAATAGAATGGGCCAGATTCCAAATAAATGTTCTATATTATCTTGGCTAAACTTGGTGATGGTTAGACAAAGATGGAATCAGAATGAAAAGAAAAGAGGAAAAATGGTTAGGAATATCAGAACAGCTGGTTTTGCAAATCTACCTTAGGGAAGATCCAAAAGCTGCATTTCCATCAATTAGGGACAGGGTAGTTCAGATTCTAGTGGGAAGGGGGGCAAGTGGTATCTGGTCCAAATAGCCTGAGGTGCTATCATAGAAATTTAAAGATCTACACACACACATACACACCTTTTCCTAGCCCAAGCAGCAAAGCATTTGGATCTCTAGGGTCTAGAAGATGGGAGTTAACCCAGTGACTTAGAAAGGAGGCCAACCTAAGATTAGCAGTAAGCACCCCACTGGAAGAAATGTAAATGGACCCAGTGAAGAAGATATTTTTTGAGGGTGAGAGGTCATTAGACCTCACCAACAGTGCACCTGTCCTGTTACCATGATGGTAACAGAAGAATCTTGGGTCAGGCCACTCCTGAATCTTAATCAATCTACAAAGTGGCTGTAATGACAGCATCTCTATATACTGCAAGGACACTTGGAAGGATTACATGAGACAATGATTGTTAAGAACCTTTGAAAATTACCAATTCCAAACAAATAGAAGGGTTATAATTTGTTTATGACAAATTCCTCTCACCTGCTAAAGGCACAGAGCTTGCTTGTGAGAGGAAATGTGGTGTTAAAACTTTGAGAGGTGGTGTGGGTTGACAAAGGTGTTTGTAAAGTGAATCACATCACAATTAGGTGACCTTGTTAAGCAACTTCAGGTGAAAGTATATTTGGTAATATTGGGAAGAATTTCCCTTGAATCTTGGAACAGTGCCAAGAAGAGCACAAAGTGAAATCTGAGTCACAGTGGGGTCAAGTGAAGAGCCCTTAGTGGGAAATCAGGAGAACTGGATTCTCATACCAGGTATAGCTATGCATGGGCCTGTGTCATCAACTGCCACTGTGGCTATTTTCTCACTTGTAAAATAAAGGCAACATCTCCTAGTTGTTTCCATATGTAATGGTGTGTATGTGTGTATGTGTGTGTGTACACATGTCATGCTTATGAAAGAAGCATTAACCTAACTAGTGTTAAGCTCTGGATTTTGCTTCTGATTGCCAGGATTGTGTAGGGCGCCCCCTTTTCCCATATGTTGCACCTATATGGACTGTGCAACCTTGGGCAAATGACTAACACTATTGGGGTCTCAGTTTTTTCATTTGTAAAATAAAGATGGTAACTGTGCCTATCTATGGGATTGGGATGAGAATTCAACAAGATACTTCATGTAAATCATTTACTGTAGTGAGTTTTTAAAAGGGCTAATATGTTATCCCAGCAATGGATAATAGACTATTACTATCATCCTCACTGTTAGTTCTCTCACAGCCCTACACAGCCCCAAACTGCAGTTGTATATTTACCTGTAGTATCCTCCCACTGAACAGAGAGGCCCACTGAAGGCAAGGATGGGGCCTGTCTCATCATCACTCTACCACCAACCTTTTCCTGAGTACTTTGACTTTCAACAGGTGCTTGGGATGTGTCCTGTCGAATGAAGGGTTCGAAGCAGTGGTTCTCAGCCCTGCCTGCCACTGACATCACCCTGAGAGCTTTAAAAATCTTGAAGTCCAGGGCAGCCTGGGTGGCTCAGTGGTTTAAGCGCTGCCTTTGGCCCAGGGTGTGATCCTGGAGTCCCAGGATTGAGTCCCATGTCAGACTCCCTGCATGGAGCCTGCTTCTCCCTCTGCCTGTGTCTCTGCCTCTCTCTCTCTCTCTCTCTCTCTCTCTCAGTGTGTCTATCACGAATAAATAAATAAAATTTAAAAAGAAAAAACCTTGAAGTCCAGCCCCATCTCCTGAAATTCTGAGTGAATTCATCAAAACTGAGGCCTTGGCATGAATAGTTTTTCAAATGTCCCCTGGGGGCTCCAGGAGGCAGCAGGAGTTGAGAACTACTTCAGAGTCTCAAAGATCAGCCAGCTCAGGCTGGCTCTGAGGCCCGCCCTCCAGCTACCTGCTTCCAACACGGTTTGGAAGGTCCGGGATCCCCTAGGGACACAACTTTCTGGGATTAGAAGCATCTTGTCCTGACTGCTAAGCAGTGTCTCCCCACTACACAGCCCTGCTGGCCTCACCGGCTCCCCATGGAACACAACGCAACCCTCGTCCTGAAACATGGCCCAAGACAAACTGCAACTGCTTTTCTTTTATAGCCAAATTCAGGCACTCTCAGCTCTCAGTGAAAATCATTTGCAGGCCTTGTGGGATAGAGGAGAGAAAATAACGTCTAAAATATATAAATAATTCAAGGCTGAGTTTATTCATGATGCCGTGTTTTCTCCAAGCAGTGGTTTGTATAATCTTTCTTACACTGCCAGTTGGGCTGCCTCCATAGCATTTATTACTGCAGACAACCCGTTAGAAGCTGTTTTGATTTATGCATCTACATTGTATTATGGAGGTAAGTTTATAGCACACTGCGGTTTCTGCTGCTGACATCGTAGGAAGGGGGGGATAAAACCAAAATGACTGGAGGAAAGAATAGGGCATAGTCATTCCACCAGTCTAAGGAGGGCAAGAGAAATGGGCCTATGTACTTTTATGAGATATTTAATTAGTTATCTGGTACACACACTCACACATACCCACGTAAGACCAAAAAAAGTGTTAATCAAACATCTTCTAAGGGACAGTTTATTCTTCTAGGAGATAGTGATACATGGGTGAATAAAGTACATAGAATCCCTGCTCCAATAACATATTGTTGTTCCACCAACATCTTCCTAGGGAAAATGATGCTACCACCATCTCCATCTCCCCAACAGTGCTTAGCACAAGGATAATGCATGGTAGGCATTTCACGTCTATTGACTGAATGAGTGAATCCAAGATGAGGAATAAAATGAAGTTACACTGTCAAGATGCCTTTTTAGCTATCTCTCTTCGTGTCAAGGTTACCTAAGAAAAACCACCCAAAACCTCACTCAATAAGCATTTATTGCTTGGATCTCAAGGATGTTAGACTAGACGGCTCTATTATCTTTGCTTGGCTCACTCACACAGCTCAGACATGGCTGGCTGCCCACTGACCAGGTCAGCCTCTGCTGGAACAATTGGGGTGACTCAGCTGTGCTCCCTGTGTCTCTCCTTCTCCAGTAAACTACACACCATGTCCTCGCAGACAGAAGAACAGAGTGTAGGTAGAAATACACAGGCCAATTGAGGTTTAGGCTTGGAACTAGGAAACCATTACTTCCAATGGATTCTATTGGCTGAAACAGATCACAAGTCCAGCCCAGATTCAAAGCATGAAAGAATACCGTCTTTAGTGGGAGGATTTGGAAAGTCACAGAGCAAAGGACAAGGCTAAAGAGGTGACAAACTGAAGCCACCATTGCAATCTGCCACAGATACCCAGCAAATCAGCAAAGAGCTGTGACTGGAACAAAACTCCTAAGTGGAGTCTACTGTCCTTTCAAGTAGCACCCAAGTACATTCTCACCCAGACTCTGAACAAGGCTCCCTGGTGAGTTTAGGGAGAAAGTATGTGTGTGTTTGAAAATAGTGCAGTGTGCCCTGAGTATCCTCCCACCTATGTCCCTGCTCTCTTCACCTGGGCCCCACCTAGGGTTATCTCCTGCCTCTGATCCCTTGCCCTTGCTCCTACTACTTCTTCCTGCACCTTTCTTTCTTTCTTTTTTTTTTTAAATACTTCTTTTTTAAAAAAATTTTTTTAATTTATTTATGATAGTCACAGAGAGAGAGAGGCAGAGACATAGGCAGAGGGAGAAGCAGGCTCCATGCACCGAGAGCCCGATGTGGGATTCGATCCCGGGTCTCCAGGATCACGCCCTGGGCCAAAAGCAGGCGCCAAACCTCTGCGCCACCCAGGGATCCCTTCCTGCACCTTTCTTAATACACCACTATAATAGAGAGGATGTGTTTATAGTAAAACAATGAGACAGAATTTTATTTAATTTTTTATTATTTTTTAAAGACCATTCATTCATTCATTCATGAGAGACACAGAAAGACAGGCAGAGACACAGGGAGAAGGAGAAGCAGGTTCCATGCAGGGAGCCGGACATGGGACTCGATCCTGGGTCTCCAGGATTAGACCCTGGGCCAAAGGCGGCAGTAAACTGCTGGGCTACCGGGGCTGCCCAGAGACAGAATTTTAGCTGCAATATACTGAGGGATTACCACATCCCAGGCCCTGCAGTGGCTAAAGGACTTTGCACATGTTACCTCACTGAATCCTTATACCTACCTTATGAGTGAGTGAAAATTATCTCTTATTTTACCTCTGGGGGCTGAAAAATAAATATCAGAGGTGATAAAGTCACTTATCCAAGGTTTTAGAACTAGTAATTAATCAAGTCAGGTTTCAAATCTAGTTTGTCTCCATCAGAGCCCATGTTTCTAACCACTATACCATATCGGCCATCCTTGAACGCATTCGGTCTCCTTCACTAAACCATGACACCAATCTTGGTAAGGAATTTCCATTTTCTTAAAGCAAAAGACCATGATCTTCTGCCCTGCCCCTTCTTATCAGCTATTGCAAAGAAGAATTCAAGTTCACACAACAATATCATGGATTATTTTCCACTGGGAACAAGGATTGGGGGCAGATTGCGAAACTTCCTGTCTTATATGATTTCTACCGGCTCCCACAAGAATATTCCAGGCTTTGTTAGTCAGAGTGACTGCAAATGAGGCCATAGATTCAGTTTCTCCTTAGGCCACTTGGAGTCAATGTAATGCCTGCTGTAATTTGCTTGCCCACACAAGCACCAATAATTCTTTGTGTAATTTCCTATTGTTGGTTGGGAAGGATGCTGATTCTGAACCAGAGAGAAAGTCTGAGAATCTCATGTACGTTATTGCAAAAGTTTGATCCCAACAAGAGTGCCTTGATATGGACAGTGGAAGAGTGTGACCAGAGGAACATGTGGCAGCTTATTCCAAAGTTGAGCTGGGAAAGGAGACTGACTTTCCCATAAGTGGACTGTCTATCCAGTCCTCACCTCTGCAAGCTGAATTTAGCCTTCCCATTAACCTCTATTTAACATTGACACCCAAAGAGCAACAGACAAATGGAAACCTACCACCTGACCCATAGGTTTCCAGGCTCATGAAAGTTCCAATGCAGAACCCTGGGGAAAGCTGGATTCTAAACCACCATGGCTTAGATTTAAAGCCCTGAGAAGAACATGCTCAGAGATGCTGGAGAAAAAATACGTTACATATATATCCATAATACTTTTGGTGCAATTAATCAGCCAACTACATAGGTAAAAATAACAGGCCTGTTTCATTCCATTGGTCAAGGGGAGTTTGCTGGGCACCAACCTTCAATGGGAAAGGAGTATACAATCCTCAATAGTGAAGTTTACCGCATTAGAGAAAAAGGTGGAAGAGTAGAAGAGAGCCTTCTATGCCCAAACAAGGAAGAGTGGAAATCAGAACCCTGTCTTTAAGGCACAGTGACCCCATCCACTAGTAAACATATCCCAGGGAGTGGTAAGCTGGGATCAATCACACTGGCCATTCCTCTCCCCTTGGAGCAGAGTGAATGAAGGATTGGAGACAGGGCCATAGTCTACCTCCTTAACATTCCTGACATGAGAAAAATGGACAGAAATCACCTCACTTTTGAAAGGATGTTTTGATATTAATAAATGGACATCAGTATGTCTACTCTTACAAAAGCCCATGGGGGGGTGGCTAATTTTGAAGACAAGTAAAAAAACCAGCTGAGAGTGCAAGAACATGGATAGAGAGAAACTAAAAGGATTTAGAGGCAGTCTGTTCAATGCAGCCTTTGCTCCTGGGAAGCAGACCCGTCCCTTATGCACAGCTGTGATGTGTGGGACAGAGTTGGGTTCATGAGAGAATGCAGAGGCATCATCAGAGAAGCAGATGCTAAATTGTTCTTAGAATGAAGCAGGGGCTGAGGTGTGAGCCAAATGGGAAGCAGGGAACCAGAAAAAGGAGGGAGGAGACCACCAAAGAGGACAAAAGGGAGGTGGCAGGAACCCACTCTGGACATGGCCGTCTTCCCTTGCAGGTGGACTGCTACCTCCCCCAGAGGGCTCAGGCTAGAGTGGGATGGATGCTGTCCAAGGGAGGCTTAATGACCTCTTCATGTTGGTTTCTTTGTTCTATAAAGGCATGTACAACTGCATTAGTATGCTCAGCAAAGGGCCTCCTTTTGTTGTGGCAGGTGCTGTAGGAATTCAGAACAGCTGATGTTTCATAAAATCATGAGCCTGCAGAGAGCCCTGGGAGGTCAGAAAGCCCAGGCCCCTGCCCCTCACATCTGGTCCCTCTGTTGAATGGTGCTGCAGCTCAGAAATATTTTTAAAATCATGTTTATTGTACTTCATCTTCTTTCAAAAGTGATACATTTTCATTAGAAAAACGTGCAGCATGCAGTAAAGCAGAGAAGAAAACAAAAATAATTTCTAATCTTACCACCACCGAATGAGAGCCACTGTCAAATCTCAGTGGGGAACCAATCGTTCTCTCTCAATCTCTTACCTGCGGGATACAGGTATGCATATGTGTCTGTATGTGTCTGTGTGTATTGTAAATGTACAAAAAGAAAGTGGGACTTTTCCTACTACTACAGAATTATCAGATAAAGATGTGAACAAAGAGGCATTAAGTGCCACACATTTTAAATAGAGTCAAACGCCTCTCACAAGCCTTGTCAAAAAGTGACCAAACTCACATGGTTACCTTCAACTATCACCCTGCATCACACCATCACCTGCCTTCCCATCTATGAAAGAAGACCAAGGAGAAGAGAAAGAGGCACTCTATGACTATTGAGTGGCAATGCTATAGCATATCAAGATCCCAGCAAAAATTCTATGACATATGGAAGAGGAGAAGCTTTCCAAGAAGATAAGTTTTAAATATATGGAACACTGGCAAGAAGAGAATACTGACACTGCATCCTCCAGTTGGCCACCTGAGTAAACAGCAGTCTTTTTACTGTTGATTTGCTTGGTTCCTGCTTAAGTATGAAAATAGAGCATTTAGAGAGAGAGAGAGAGAGAAAGAGAGAGAGAGAAAGTGGAGCTGGGGGTACATCCACAAAGCAGCCTGTTCCTTCAGCTGTCCTTGCAAAGATGCACCAACTTTCAGGAGGTTAGGTGGACACTGTAGAAGATAATTTTGACCCATCTTTCTGGCAATCCCATTAAAGACTGGGTTGTGCAGGAAGAGGAGCTAAAAATCAGGAGGCTGTGGGTGAACTCCTAAGGGAGCATCTGAGGGAGAGTCAGAAATTGTCAGCTGGAGTTCCATCTCTGTAGTTGAAAGGCCCCTGAAGAGGAACCCGAGAAAACTGACAATGTGCCCACCAGGAGGGACCCACAGAGAGGGGAATCCACCATGGAGAGGGCCCTGAGGGCCTATCAGTGTGGACCAAAGAAACTATGACTGCCATCAGAGAACCTCAGCAGCAGACAGCTCAATAAGCAGCGCAGTCCTTGCTCTCTTTGTCTCTCCCGCCAAACACACGAGAGGAGCTGTTGCCTCCAAGGGGGGGGTGAAAAGACTGCCTCCAGAGAAGGGAAGGAAGAGGAAGAGTAAAGAGCCAGCTGGGTCCCTCCTCCTCACGTGTCCTAGGTCTCAAGCCCTGATAGCATTGGAAGGATGAGAAAAGATGAGATTGGTCATTTATGCTGGAAAGATTTGTTATAACCAAAGGGAATAGGAAATTATGGAATCTGCTACCTGTTAGGTAAGAGATTTAACACCACATCATTGGGAACAGAGCCTAGGGTCACAGTAACTGGGCGAAAATCCCTTGATGTTTGTAACCCAGCATGTTAACATGTTTCTATAAACTTAAAACACACTCGCACACATATGCAATGCATACACAATACACACATGCATATACACACATGTGTATATACATATACACACATATACATGCACACACATACACACATGTATTGATACACATGCATATATACACAGTTACATATATATGCACGCATATACATGCATACATAATACACATACACACATGCATACACACATAATACACACGTGCACTCATGTGCACATATATACACATATGTGTACATGTATGTATACATACACACATCAAAATACACATTTTTTTTAATCTGGACAAAATAAAACACAGCCAAAGGCGACTTTATTTTTTCACATCCCTGCCTTTTCTCCCTGATTCTGTGACCCTTCCTTCTCAGCACCTGCATGAAATCTCAAGCGGCTTCCAACATTTCTCTATTTACTGTCACATAGAACCAAGTCTGGTCTCCCCTCACCCAATCTTGCATCCTATTTAAAGTCCCTCTCCTCCCTGCAGCTCACACTTGCCTCAAGTGGGGGAACCTGGGGGAGGAAGCATATGGTGGTGTCAAGGTCAGCTTCCATACATTGTGGAATCACTATGTTGTACTCCTGAAGGGAACATAACATTGTGTCCCAACTATACTCAAATTAAAAAAAATAAAAATAAAAAATCCGGTTAGTGTAACACCCAACATTTGTGAAGTTGTAAAGAAAGTAATATAATCTACTTACTGCTAGTGGCTATAAGCATACTCTTTTATGATGACCAAATAACGAAATGTATGAACAGTCAAAAAATAAAATATTTAAAAGAAAATAAAGAGATTAGAGGGTGTGGTGGCTTTGTTATGAGGGAAGTTAATTCCCAGGATTCCATATCTGTGAGGTTGCAGGGAGGGGACAATATAAGAGAAGTGTACATGAAATGTAAAAAGGCTTAGTGGAGCAGTGGCCATTTTTTACATCTTAAAGTTTGGTCCCTAGACCAAACCAGGGACCACACCAGGGACCACACCAGGGACCATGACAGCTTGTACACGTGGTCACTGATGCTCCAGCTCCCCTTGTTGGTGTGGAGCAGAGCCAGGGCCTGCAGCACCTCTAGCTCCCACTAGATTGCTTCTTTCAGCTTCTCCAAGTCCCAAGTCAGGAGCATGCACAGCTCCATGGCAAAGGGCACTAGCTGCTCCTGCATGACACCAGGTCATCAAAGTGGGAGGGCATGAGAGACACACAGCAGTTTCAGTTTATTCTTGTGGGATCCAGTGCATCACCTGTTCCAGTTTTTTCCTTGTTCTCCTCCACTTCGTGTCCATTTAATTTTTTTTATTTTTTTTATTGGAGTTCAATTTGCCAACATATCGCATAATACCCAGTGCTCATCACGTCAAGTGCCCCCCACAGTGCCCATTTCTTATCCCAACTGCTAGCCAAGCAAACCTATAGTGACTTCAAGCCCAGCACCAGAGGCAGAGTGCCAGACTTTTATGACTTCTATGTCAACTCCCACAATGGAAGAAAGTCTAACCCCTTATTTTCTATCACCTATAGTGGTTCTGCTTCTCTGATTAAACTCTGAGAAAAAAAGAACCAATTCCTAGCACCTTGATGCCCTCACTGGCTGGTCATGCATTACTGTCCTGCAGTGCATGGCTTCCTTTCTACCTACACTTAATCCCTTTTTGGTCACCTCATATGTCCATGCAGTCCTCTTCCCTGATACCTCTTTCAAGGAAGTCCACATCTACCACCCCTTCCATGGAGTCAATTTCTGGCCCACAAGGAACATACATAAAATGTAGACCTACAGACTCCAGAACTGCAGTCTCTTTTCACTAGAGCCCTCTATAAATAGTTTGAAGCATGGATCAGATACTAGTCCTTAGGTTCCCCAAATACCAAGGGAAGCATATCAAGTTCTCCAGTTGATTTTCTCCATCAAATTGCTTTTTGTTAGGCAATACAATCTCCCTAAGAGGTAGGATATATTTCTCCATTTCTACTGGCTTGGAGCTTAGCCAAATGACTGGTTTTGTCCAATTATGAGAAAAAGTAATACTGTGTTAATTTTGAATCAAGGTATAAAAAGGCATTTTTCAACTAATTCTTATACTTCTGCCACCACTATTAAAACTTGTCTTGGGCAACTTGCTGGTTCGAGAATAAAAACTTGAATCCACCTATAGCTAAAAATAAACCTAATTAAACCATAGTCTGAAGTAGAGCTTCCCAGAAGAGTCCAGCTTAGATCATCCAAATTGTAGTCAATCTGCAAATCCATGAACATAAGCATTTATTGTTATAACCTAATGAGATTATGAGGGGGCTTTTTTGTTGAGTTATGCGGCATTATATTATTATGGCAGTAGTTGACTGGTACATTTGGCTTATAGTGAAAAGGAAGTATATGCCTTCGGTAATTCTCTCCAAACACTTTCCCATATATCCAGACTCCTAATAATTCTTTTTTTTATTTGAATTCAATTAGCCAACAAATAGAACACCATTAGTTTCAGATAATTTATCAGTTAATAATTTATCGGTTTTGCATAACACCCAGTGTGAATTACATCTCATGCCTTCCTTAATGCTCTCACCCAATTACCCCATCCCCTCACCTCCCCTCCAGCAACGCTATTTCTTTCCCATTGTTAAGAGTCTCTCATGGTTTGTCTCTCTCTCTGAGGACTTCCCATTCAGCTTTCCCTCCCTTACTGTATGAGCCTCCGCACTGTTTCTTACATTCCAATATATGTGAAACCATATAATAATTTTCTTTCTCTGATTGATTTATTTCCTTTGGCATGATACCCTCCAGTTTTATCCACATCAATGTAAATGGTAGGTATTCATCCTTTCTGATGGCTGAGTAATATTCTATTCTCTCTATATATATATATAGAATATACATATTCTTCTTTATCCATTCATGTGTTGATGGACATCTCAGCTCTTTTCACAGTTTGGACATTGCTGCTATGAATATTGGGGTGCGGGTGCCCCTTTGGATCACTACATTTGTATCTTTGGGTCAAATAACTAACAGTGTTATTGCTAGATCATAGGGTAGCTCTATTTTTAACTTCTTGAGGAATCTCCATACTGTTTTCCATAGTGGCTGTACCAGCTTGCATTCCATTCTACAGTGTAAGAAGGCTCCCCTTTCTCCACATCTTCACCAACATTTGTTGTTTCTTGTCTTGTTAATTCTAGCCATTCTGTTGGGTGTAAGGTGGTATCTCATTGTGGCTTTGATTTATATTTCCCTGATGCCAAGTGATGTGGAGCATTTTTCACGTCTGTTAGCCATTTGTATGTCTTTGGAGAGATGTCTGCTCATGTCTTCTGCCCATTTCTTGACTGTATTATTTGTTGTTTGGGTGTTGAGTTTGATAAGTTCTTTATAGATCTTGGATACTAGCCCTTTATGTGATATGTCATTTGCAAATATCTTCTCTCATTTTGTAGGTTGCCTCTTAGTTTTTTTGACTGTTTCCTTTGCTGTGCAGAAGCTTTTGATCTTGATGAAGTACCAATAGTTCATTTTTGCTTTTGTTTCCCCTGCCTTTGGAGACATGTCTGGCAAGAAGTTGCTGCTGCCGAGGTCGAAGAGGTTGCTGCCCATGTTCTCCTCTAGGATTTTGATGGATTCCTCTCTCACATTTAAATCTTTCATCCATTTTGAGTTTATCTTTCTGTACAATGTAAGAAAATGGTCATTTCATTCTTCTACATGTGGCTGTCCAATTTTCCCAGCACTGTTTATTGAAAAGACTGTCTTGGGCAGCCCAGGTGGCTCAGCGGTTTAGCTCCTGCCTTCAGCCCAGAGTGTGATCCTAGAGACCAGGGATTGAGTCCCATGTCAGACTCCCTGCATGGAGCCTGCTTCTCCCTCTGCCTGTGTCTCTGCCTCTCTCTCTCTCTCTCTCTTTCTCTCTCTCTCTCTCTCAAATAAATAAATAAAATCTTTAAATCTAAAAAAAAATACTGCATTTTTTCCCATTGGATATTCTTTCCTGCTTTGTCAAAGATTAGTTGACTATAGACTTGAGGGTCCATTTCTGGGTTCTCAATTCTGTTCCATTGATCTATGTGTCTGTCAAACTCTCACTATTCGCAGATGACATGAAACTTTATATGGGAAAACCAAAACACCACCCCAAAATTGCTAGAACTCATACAGCAATTCAGCAACATGGCAGGATATGAAATCAATGCACAGAAATCAGTTGCATTTCTATATACTAACTATGGGTCAGGAGAAAGAGAAATTAAGGAATCAATCCCATTTACAATTGCACCAAAAACCATAAGATACCTAAGAATAAACCTAACCAAAGAGGTAAAGGATCTGTACTCTAAAAACTACAGGATACTTATGAGAGAAATTGAGGAAGACAAAAAGAAATGAACATTCCATGCTCATGGATTGAAAGAATAAATATTGTTGAAATGTCTATGTTACCCAGAGCAATCTACACGTTCAATTCAATCCCTATCAAAATATGTATACAATGGAATATTATTCAGCCATTAGAAACGACAAATACCCACCATTTGCTTCAACGTGGATGGAACTAGAGGGTATTATGCTGAGTGAAATAAGTCAGTCAGAGAAGGACAAACATTATATGGTCTCATTCATTTGGGGAATATAAAAAATAGTGAAAGGGAATAAAGGGGAAAGGAGGAAAAATGAGTGGGAAATATCAGAAAGGGAGACAGAACATGAGAGACTCCTAACTCTGGGAAACGAACAAGGGGTGGTAGAAAGGGAGGTGGGCAGGGGGTGGGGGTGACTGGGTGATGGGCACTGAGGGGGGCACTTGGTGGGATGAGCACTGGGTGTTATGTTATATGTTGGCAAATTGAACTCCAATAAAAAATAAATTAAAAAAAGAAAACAAAATACCATCGACATGAGGCATGGTAGATGATGTGCAAGTGCCTCTTCCCACCTGCATCTGTGCACTTCACTCCTTCACTCTGAAGGTTCTTGCAAAGAATGAAGCCTCAATGCTACCTGATGAGGCCCCCAGTCTACCAAGGATTGAGGTAGTATCACATCCTTCATTGTGGCTAAAGTTATCTTGCATTTAAATGCATTTAAATACCTGATGAATAAGAAATAAGTTAAAAGTTATATTAAATTCAACTGAAATAAAACATATTGAATTGAATTAATGAACCACAGAAAAACAAACAAACAAACAAAAAGACTCCATGCTGTTTCCAGCATGAAGGCTCCCCCAAATCAAATGTGGCAGAAAATGTTTTTAAATGATATTTTAAATATTTTCAATAAAGGCAGTAAAAAAAAATTGTCCAACTGTTTAGAGATTTCTCTTCCAAGGTTTTAGAGATTTTTACTCCTGAGCCAGGCTTTTAGATTAAAAAAAAGAAGAAGAAGAAGAAGAACACAAGTTACATGACAAATGTTTTATTTTGCTAAACAATATGATAAATTTAGATCTCTAAAGGACATTATAAAGCTTTAATATTTCCATTTTCACAAAAGGTTCATTCCCCTTCTCATTCTAACATTATCATCAAAGAAATATACTTGCCTTAAAATTTTCTCAAAATGCCCTATCTCCTATCTTTGTCTTTGATTTTCTCCAAACCAACATGGTTATTCAGGTTCAGTAGTGTTACATAAAAATGCATGGCTATTTACTCATATGCAGAATTTAAGTACCAAAACAACCGAACAAAGAAAAAAGAGACAAAATGAAAACACTCTTAAATACAGAGAACAAATTGGTGGTTGCCAAAGGGGAGGTGGAGGGTGGGGAAATAGATAAAAGGGATAAGACTAAAATTATCCTGATGAGCACTAAGAAATGTATAAAATTGTTGAATCATATCGAACAGCTAAAACTAATACAGCATATCTGTTAGTTACACACCCAGTTAAAAAAAAATAAAGAAAGAAAAGAAAACGCATGGCTAGTCTCAAAGCATTTTTTTAAGCATACATATAGTTGACCATAAAGCATCCCAGAACCCTCTGGAGTGGTGTTAATAAGCATAGTGCAAATAGAATTGATGGTCTTAAATGTCTGCCTTCCTACACTGATGTTTAGGAATGATGATAGGGAAGCACAAAGCTTCCTTCAATAGCTACTACACAATTCTGATCAATATTATTAATAAAAGCTATCAATGATTGATCAATTAGGCAAGCCAAACATGGTTCTATCATTTAACCCTTATGACCAAAAGCACTCTATGAGAGATACTCTTAATATCTGCACTTACAGATGAAGAGACAGGATCAAGGGGGTTTAGTGACTTAACCTAAGAGAAAATCTAGATGGTAAGTGATGGAACCTATTCTTTCCCTAATCCCAAGACACCAACTCTTAACTAAATTGTATGTCTCAAACTCCATCTCACTATCAGAAAGAATAAAAACAGCAGTAGCTACTACTATTCACTAAGTTTTACTGATTATGCCCTAACTTGTTTGGTGTTGATACATGTGTGCAATGCGAATTTATTCCACATTAGTGTACAAAATATGTCACATAGTTTTATTTGTCTAAATCAAGTTCACTTTACCTGTGAGCTCCTAATGGACAGATTGGCAGAAAGCTCAACAGCAACCATTACAGGGGGAACCTTCCTCTTCTCTAGTGTTGTACATATGCTCCATCCTCCTTCCTGGTCTAGAACATTTGGGGATGGACCTTCTAATCCTCACTCTGTCTACATGATCCCTAAAGTATGCTGCCCAGTACCTATCCTCCTTAGGTTTGTAACTGACCACACTTCATCCAGGATAAATACATCAAACAGTGCCCAAGCCTCTGCCATTTCCAGAAGCCCCAAATTCCTTTTCTTTGCCAACTCATAGAAATAACCCATGCCAGGTATAAGCTAGTGTTTGAGAATCATTCTTCCAGCGTTGATGCTTAAGAACTAATATCCTCCACTCTGAGAACCTCAAAGAGCTGTTTCAAGAGATTGGACATATGAGGGTGATCTTTAATCAACCATTAATAGAGAGAGGAAAAAGAAATGTGTTGAGCAGTTACACTGTGCCAGACAATTTGCCATATAATATTCCATTTCCCCTACAAAACTGCAAGGCAAAAAAATATTATAACTGTTTTTTAAGATGAATAAACAAAAGATCAAGGATGTTTTTGTAAAGTCTTGAAATCAGGGGATCCTCAGTGGCTCAGTCAGTTAAGCATCTGCCTTCAGCTCAGGTCATGATCTCAGGGTGCTGGGATCAAGCCCCATGTTGGGGTCCCTGCTCAGAGGGGAGTCTGCTTCTCCCTCTCTGTCTCCTGCCCAACCCCGCCACCTGCTTATATGTGTTCTTTCTCTCTCTCTGTCTCTCTCTGTCTCTCTGTCTGTCTCTCTCTCTCTCTTTGTCTTAAATAAATAAATATAATATTTTTTTTAAAAGTCTCCAGATCATACAGCTATTTTATCCTCCAGAGATGACCTGGTAAAAACTTGTAGCTAATCTGAATAATAATTACCATTTCTTAAGTTTTCACTCTACCTACACATTGCATAGGCACTTTACATTCATTAGTGCCCACAACAACTCTAAAACATTTCATCATATCTGCCTGAGAAATGAGAAACACAGGAGCTCAGAGAAGCCAAGTCCTTTGCCCAAGGTCACACACCTGGGGAAGGATGGAGCCTGCATGTGGAGCTGCCATATTAAACCCAAAGTCTGACTCTCAACCTGTGCATAGCACAGCTCTCCTCCAGTTATTAAAATGGAGTTGCAGCCCCAGTGGGACTGGAAACTGTGGGAGGCATGAGTGGATGAAGGAGGCATGGACAGGAGAGCAAAGAACACGGATTAGTAGTCCTGCTGTTCCTCTGCCTTACTGCTGAGTATTTTGCAGGATAGAATCACAGAACAAAAGGGCAGAGGTCTTGCTTACTTTGTTTTACAAACCATACACTGCAGAATGAGAATAATTATTAGTCATCTGTGAGGCTTGTGATGCTAGTGGCTTAGTCATTCAAGAAGTATTACAGATCACGCATCTGTAAGCCTCTAGGTAGATCCTCAAGTCACCTACAGAATCCTTAAACAGGCACCAACTTCTCAGACTCCTTGGGGCAGGGGGAAGCACAGACACACTGCAGGAGCTATGCAGTCTTCCTCTTAATAGATGGAAATCTTTTGGTCAATAGCTTTGTGAGAAGTTCAGCAGAATGCACAGGAGTCCCTCACCTGCTTCCAACCAATTTCCTTTTCAGCAAGACAAGATACTCCAAGCAGTTTTATGTCTCCCTATGGGCACTGGAGTTTCCATCTCAATTATGTTTGCTTGGCATTTATGAGAGATGCTGTATGTGTGAAAGAGGTAGGAGAGGAAAAAACAACAGGCGTATAAATGGGTAAAAGAACCCCAAAAAAGCACTGAGGTTGGCTTCATGATGGAAGAGCTGAAAAGTACATGTGACCTTTACCCTGGTTGCAACACCCCAGGAAATTCATACTATGGAAATCATTTAAACTGTCAGAAAATCTTTAAGCACAAAGATACTCATCAAAATGTTACTTATCAACAGCAAAAGCATAAAACACCTGCATACCCAGCCCTAAGGCTTTGTTTGTGAACAGTGTGCTGTATCCAAATAGTGGGTTATCATCATTAAAGTGTTTGTTTTTAAAAGTCTTATAACATGTAGAAAGTTATCTCTTCTATGTGGAAAACAGTACTGAATTTGATGTACAGTATAATAATAATCATATAAACCAGCAAGCCAGTTTTTTGAAGAGAAGAGGAAAAAAAACCCTGAAAGCAAACAGGCCCAACTGTGCACAGTGTTTGCCTTGGGAACTGACTCAAAGGTCAATTGTTTTTCTTTCTATTTTTCAGCATTTTCCAAATGTTTATAATGAGCATGCATCACTCTTATAATGGAGAAAAGCAGTAAAAATCGCTGATGAATTATTTGATTGATTATCCTTAACAACTCAGTTCTGCCTATAATTAATCCATATTATGGTTGTTGACAGCAATAATCCAAGTGTTTAAAAGGGAGCCCTTTTTTAGCTTGGCATTCCAAGCCTTGCTTCTTATCAAGCCCACTTTCCAGTCTGAAGTTCTTTCTTGTTACGGCCTCCAAGTAAATGTTAAACAAATCTTTGCAGAACCCACCCTGGTCTGGCTGCCTCCTTTCTTTTGTCTTACCAATTCCTCTTCCCAATGTACCCTTACTCCTTCACACCATCCCTCCATGACAGCTGATATCAAAAGGCTCAGCCCAAACACCTCATACCTTCTGGAGTGATCTTAGGCTCTGGGGCAAATTATTTCACTTCTCAGAGTTTCGATTTCTGCATTTGTATAAAATGAAAATAACTTCTACCTTGATTTTGGTCAATATTACATAAATGTATCTATAGCAAGTGTCTAGCACATAGTAGGCACACAAAATGTATTTAAATGGTAGATATTATTTATGGGGCATTTTTCCCTCTGAATTCTATCCCCAACCTGTAGCTGGCTCAGTGCTGGGCACATAGAAATCACTTGATGCGTGTTCATTGGATTGAAAGATACCACCGGTGATGAAGAAGGCCCTAGTAGATAAGGACATGTGGCTGTATGATTTTGGATACTTTAACTTCATAAGGAGGCACAAATTAAAAAGCTAGTCCAAAACAGAACATTCTTCCTACATAGAGGATGAGTTTTATCAACTTTGATCAGAAAGAGGCTTTGGAAAATTGCCTGCAGGCATCACGGGAAAATCTCACTCCCAAAGCAAAGAACATCAGAAAATAAGATGGAAAATTTCCTACTTTTCCTCCCCACCCCCACAGCAGGCCCCTATCTTTAAAGGAGGATTTGGTTGTTTTTAAATGAGCTTTTGCATTTTTTTCAAAAATCAGCTAGATACCAATGCATCCCCACAGCTGAATAAGCACAATTAAGATGAAAGATGTATCCTGGGGACAGCATAAACTGTGATCCAGCCACCCCTCGGGCTTGTGTAACTTCTCCTGTTTGATGAGAACAGAAGACGAGTGGAGTGTCTGTATCCTATGTCATGCAGGGTTAGCAGCCTCAAAGTTCATTTTGAAAGGAGAATTTCAATGCCTAGGGACTGAATTTCATCTGGGTCTTGTCTACTCAGAAAATCCATGGCTATAATGGTGGTGAAGCTCCTTCAGCTCAGCCCTTATAGAGAAACTAGCCTGATCCATAGGCAAGCAAATAATCTTCTTCTTCAATCTGCAAAAGCTTGGAGCAGCTCTTTAGCAAAAGAAATAAAAACAAAATATTGTACAAGCTATACTGTCTTGTTGGTAGATGATTCTAAGGGAGGGGTGCTTCAGAGGATGGTGAGTTGAGGAGAAACCCAGAAGTTTCAGCATAACATTTTAAAACACCTTTTGGTTCAGTGAAAAGCAGTGTGCTTGAGCAATTTTCTTCCAAATCCATTAAATTATTCATTCATTCAATACTCAACAACAAACTACTTTCCATTTGCTGTTTCATTTATTCATTAAATAAACATTTACTGAGCAAGGAATGGATACCATGTACTGCCCCGTGTGTTATGAGGAATATAAATAGTAAATGCTGACATTTGTTGAGTGATTACAATTTGCCAGCAATGGGCTACAATCACACAGCTGGTTAGTAGTAGATCTAGTTTGTATCTATCCAGAAGCCAGACCTGGAAGCCATATATTTGGCTTCATGCTCTATTGCCTCTCAAAGATGTTAGCTATCCAGATGTTGAGATGCAAATCCTGTCATCAAGGAGCTTAGATTTTAGGAGAACTGAGACATGTGTGCTAAGAGAAGTTCAGGAAAAAGTGTCAAGGACATTTGGAGAAATAAACGAATTCTTCTTTGCTAGACAAAGAGAGATGGCTCCTCAAAAGTGGTGGCACTCTTGATGGACAAGTAGGATTTGAACAAGCACCACTGGGCAGAAATGGTATTCTATTTTTTTTGTATATTTTTTATTGGAGTTCGATTTGCCAACATATAGTATAACACCCAGTGCTCATCCTGTCAAGTGCCTGCCTCAGTGCCCATCACCCAGTCACCCCATCCCCCCCCACCTCCCCTTCCACTACCACTTGTTCATTTCCCAGAGTTAGGAGTCTCTCATGTGCTGTCACCCTCTCTGATTTTTCCCACTCATTTTCTCTCCTTTCCCCTATAATCCCTTTCCCTGTTCTTTATATTGTCACATGAGTGAAACCATATAATGTTTGTCCTTAATACCCTCCAGTTCCATCCACATCGAAGCAAATGGTAGGTATTCGTCATCTCTAATGGCTGAGTAATATTCCATTGTATACATAGACCATATCTTCTTTATCCATTCATCTTTCCATAGACACTGAGGCTTCTTCCACAGTTTGGCTATTGTGGACATTGCTGCTATAAACATCGGGGTGCAGGTGTCTCAGTTTTTCACTGTATCTGTATCTTTGGGGTAAATCCTCAGTAGTGTAATTGCTGGGTCATAGGATAGTTCTATTTTTAACTCTTTGAGGAAACTCCACACAGTTTTCCAGACTCGTGGACTGGAAGAATTAATATTTTGAAAATGTCAATGCTGCCCAGGGCGATTTACACTTTCAATGCAATCCTTATCAAAATACCATGGACTTTCTTCAAAGAGTGGGAACAAATCATCTTAAGATGTATGTGGAATCAGAAAAGACCCCAAATAGCCAGGAGAATATTGAAAAAGAAAACCAGAGCAGGGGCATCACAACGCCAGATTTCAGGTTGTACTACAAAGCTGTGGTCATCAAGACAGTGTGGTACTGGCACAAAAACAGACACATAGATCAATGGAACAGAGCAGAGAATCCAGAAATGGGCCCTCAACTCTATGGTCAACTAATATTCAACAATGCAGGAAAGACAATCCACTGGAAAAAGGACAGTCTCTTCAATAAATGGTGCTGGGAAAATTGGACAGCCACATGCAGAAGAATGAAACTAGACCATTCTCTTACACCATACACAAAGATAAACTCAAAATGGATGAAAGATCTAAATGTGAGACAAGATTCCATCAAAATCCTAGAGGAGAACACAGGCAACACCCTTTTTGAACTTGGCCATGGCAACTTCTTGCAAGATACCTCTATGAAGACAAGAGAAACAAAAGCAAAAATGAACTCTTGGGACTTCATCAAGATAAAAAGCTTCTGCACAGCAAAATAAACAGTCAACAAAACTAAAAGACAACCTACAGAATGGGAGAGGATATTTGCAAATGACCTATCAGATAAAGGGCTAGTATCCAAGATCTATAAAGAACCTATTGGGAAACGAACTAGGGGTGGTAGAAGGGGAGGAGGGCGGGGGGTGGGAGTGAATGGGTGACGGGCACTGGGGGTTATTCTGTATGTTGGTAAATTGAACACCAATAAAAAATAAATTAAAAAAAAAAGAACCTATTAAACTCAACACCCAAGAAACAAACCATCCAATCATGAAATGAGAAAAAGACATGAACAGAAATCTCACAGAGGAAGACATAGACATCTCCAAAAAGCACATGAGAAAATGCTCTGCATCACTTGCCATCAGGGAAATACAAATCAAAACCACAATGAGATACCACCTCCCACCGGTGAGAATGGGGAAAATTAACAGAACAGGAAACCACAAATGTTGGAGAGGATGTGGAGAAAGGGGAACCCTCTTGCACTGTTGGTGGGAATGTGAACTGGTACAGCAACACTGGAAAACTGAGTGCAGAAATGGTATTCTAAACCAAGGAAACAGCATCAGCAAATTACAAGGAAGGAAAGCAGCAGGTGTGGGAGAATGCAAGTAGCTCAGTTTGGTTGGAGCATCAGTGTATGTGAAGAGCCACAATCAGGGAAAAGGCTGCAGCTGGATATTGAGGCAAGTGTGTGTGCCATGTTAGCTTTTTGGGGTGCTTTCCCAGGTAATGTTCTTCTAGTAAAATGTATCCTGCAAGCAGCTACTAGCCCCTGATGAGGGTATTTGCTCTATTAGAGTATTAAGGCACTCCTCTAAAAAGTCCATGAGAAAAACTTCCACTTTAAAGACTTGCTAACAGACAAGCAAGATAGTCATTCTGTAGTTTCAAAGACATCCTGTCCATCTTGGGAAACTGTTGATATGATATCAGCTCTGAAAGTTTGGACAAGGAATTTGAGGAAAGGTCCTCTCTCACTAAAAAAAAAAAAAAAAAAAAATTGCCTGTAGGGTCTGACCCAGAGGAGGTATCTGTTGGGTTCATTCCCAGAGCAGAGGAGGGAAATAGTGCTATTCACTATGGTTACCCACTCCATTTTGTTCTTTCTTTGTGCTCATCAAGCAACATTATGAGACCTATCTGATCTCTCCTGGAGTGTTATGTGCGGCTGCGGAAACATGCTCAGAGGATCAGCATTATGCTGTCAACATACATGAGACAATTGGCCTTTGAGTTTGCTCATCATGGGTCAGTCCCCACCTGGCACCAAGAGGCCTTTAGATGGGGAGAGAATGCACATCCAGTTAGATGATCAATAATAGGTGTTCAGCCTGTATCAGAAAAGACTAAAGGGGACAAGAGGTATCTTCACATGTTTAAAACATGATGATATGTAAAGAAGGACTGATTTTAATGGACAAAACTTAAACTAGTAAGTGGACTGAAATTCATATGTATTAGATACTAGGCATTGTGGTAAATAATTATACACACAATGCTATCTAGCTCTCACAAAATTATTACAGGCATTAATATTTTCATTTTTCAGCTAAATATTCACATGATTTAGGAGTCTCAAAAAGATTGGGAAACTCATTTGAGGTCCCACAAATAACAAGTGATGGAGTTAGAGCTCAAACTTCTAACTCCCTGGGTACCATCCTCACTATAACATGCCTTAAGGATCTTTTCTGTTAATTACCATAGGTAACAAACAGGAAGGAACTACAAGGAAGCAAATTTTAGCTCATCATAAGTACTTCCATTATACTCAAACAGAATTACTTACTTTGGGCAGGAATATGTCTACTCTCTAGACCTTAGATTTCCCTTCTAAAAAATAAATAGTACAAATTAGTCCACCACATTTTATTTTTGCAGTAGCTCTCCATAATCTAAGATGGTATTGAACAGACAGATATCTACCTCCCCGGTAGTTCTTTTATCCAGAGGGCCCTACTGGGATTAAGAGAAACCTGTCTACAAGGCATTTAGGCACCTTCCTGATCCAGCCCCTTTCTGTCTCCCCTTCCTCAACCTTCCACTTATCCTAAACTCATATCTTCTTGGTCTCCAAATGGAGGACCATCTGTCTTAGGCTTCACACATTCTATTCCCACCACTGGGATAAAACAAGGCATTGACCTTCTTACAGGTTAATATTCTTAAGTATTTTTCAGTATTTATTTGATATCACTGGGGAGAAAATACTTCTCCATTAATTAAAATATCAAGTACATTCCTCTTAGGTCAGTAAATAGCATATCACTTAACTACTTCATCTTCTTTAAGTTCCTTTAAAATAAGATGCCACTCCTGTAAGTATATTAATGGCCAAGGAGAATACACTCAACATTTCATAAAAGAGTTGGAGGAGGGCATTTATATCACATAGAACATAGCATGTCATGGTAAATAACACCATTCTCTAATTCTTTCTTCACCAGCATCTTTATCATCCCTATAGCCATGCTGAGTCTTGTCCCAACTATTCTCCTGGTCCCCATTCCTATGACAATAGCACCCCTATCTCTCTCTCTCTTTCTCTCTCTCTCTCTTTCTAATGCAGAGCATTAAACTCTGTCTACCTACACCCACCAAATGTCCTTACCCCCTATTTCTTAAAGCTATTTTCAAAGTTCAAAAGCTACTATATTAAGAATGAAAATTATGTTTATGACTAGCAAAGAGGAATTCTAATTTTTATTATATATAAAATCCAAAATAAGGGTTTTATGCTATGTGTCAAATAAAAGAGAGACCAAGTTACATTCCTTTAAGTGCAGTAGGAGCCACATGTAAAAATCTAAGTTAACTGGTACTGTATGCCTTTTTTTCTAGAGCAATTTTGTGTGCCTCACAGAGTAGGGCCCCAGTTGCCTTGTATCTTTCCCCTGATCTATACCTGATAGCTCTTGATCATATTACAAGATTTCATAGACTTCAATACTACAATTATTATATAGGATCTGCCAATATTCAGCATTTATCAAAAATCTGTCTCCCCCCACTAAACTGTGAGCTCCTTAACATAAAGACTGCCTAATCAATCTCCAATTCTGCATAGTCCCAGAGTAGAGAGTACAGTAGATCCTGATTTTTAAGAGGGTTTGTTGCATTAAATTGAACAAGCAAGTTTCTTCCAACTGCTTTTTAGATAGATGCATGCATGCTTACCTACACAAGTAAATACATATATAGAGAGAGAGAGACATGTACACATGAGTCTATATACACATGCATGCACACACTCACATGATCTTAATCCCAGGCCAAGTCAAGAGTAAATTCACTTTGAAAGCAAAGCCTACCCAGTACTCCTCACTTCTATCCCAGGAAAAAATAAGCTAATCTTGACCCAGTACCAACCACAAAATTTTCTGTAAGTAGGAAAAATATGAAGGTAAAAAAACAGGTGAATCATGGGAGGTGATTTGCAAAAGAAAATGAAGCACACAGCAAGCTAGATTCCCCAAGGTTCCTAAACTGGTAGTTAATTGAATCCAGTGTTCCAAGACCTTAATTTCAAACAAGATCTTTGGGAGAAACAGTCAGTTGCTCTCCCTCAGGCAAAATGAAAACCTTTCCCTTAGCTCTGAGACCTAACAATGCTCCCAACTTCTATCTTAATCCTTGTGCTCACTGGGTAAGGATATACCTTAGGGCTTTCCAAGGCAGGCTCTGAGCCTCCCTTCCTCCTGTCCCTCCCACAACCAGCTTCTCAACAAAACCCTGTAGGTATTATTTAATCCAAAGCTCTCTCCATAAAAGCACCAAACTTCCCAGGCGTGAGTCCCTGCCAACCTGACCCAAGCTATATGTCATCCTCAGGTCTTGAATCAGAGCCATCACCCAGAATAAAATCTCTCCATCTCTTCTAGCAGTTTGGTGCACTCTTATCCTCATTTCCTTGTTCCCTCTTGTGCTCTCATTCACTCATTCATTCAAAGGAGACACTTATTGGATATTTACTGTGTTAGGGCTAAAGATACACAGAATAACTAATAATAACAACAACAGTCACTAAATTTATTGTGCACTGTAACAAAAATTTGATAAAGAGAAGACAAAATCTTAATTATTCTGTTTCATTGAATCCTCACAAAGACCCTTGCTCTTGCTATCTTTGTTTCCTCATTTGTGAAGTGGCATTGCTAACAGTACCAATGCCACTTCACAATGAGGAAACAAGGATAGCAAAAGCAAATGACTTACTGCATCCATTTAGGATTTTATTTGCAAGTAACAGAAAATTAACTCAGTGTGGCTTAAACAGTGATGGAAATGTTTTATCTATGGCAAGAGGCAAAATAGAGGAGGCAGCTCAGGATTGGTGAATTCAGTGACTTCATTCCTGCCAGCCCCCGCAGTCTTCAGGTGGGGTCTCCTCACAACTGCAACAAGGCTATAGCAGTTGAAAGAGATTTATCCAAACACAATAGTCCAAAGGAAGAGAGAAAGAACATACCTTTTCTTAGTGTCTGTGGTAGTTTCCTAGGATTGCTGTAACTAAGTACCACAAATTGGGTTACTTAAAACAATAAAAATGTAATTTCCTCATTTTTCTGAAGGCCAAAAGTCCAAAATCAAGGTGTCAGTAGGGCCATGCTGTCTCTGAAGGCTCTAGAAAAGGATGCTTCCTAGCTTCCTCCTGGTTTCTAATGGTTGCCAGCAATCCTTGGCATTCCTTGACTTACAGATGTATCATTCTGATCTCTGACTCTGAGTGACCGTTTTCCCTGTGTATGTCCCCTGTCTCTTTCCCTTCTTATAAGGGTATTAGTCATGTTAGATTTAGGAGCCTCCCTGATCAGTATGACCTCATCTTATCTTGATTACATTAGCAAAGATCCTACGTCCAAAACAAGGTCACATTCATAGGTACTAGAGGTTAGGATTAAACATATCTTTTGGGGAGACCAATTCAACTCACAGCAGTGTCTTCTTGTAAGAGCTAGAAAACCTTTCCTGAAAGCCCCTTAGTTATCTTCTCATATATCATTGTTCAGAAGTACATCAAGTGCCCAAGCCTAAGACAATTACTACATAGGGGGATAAGGGCTAACCATGATTGGCTTAGACCATAAGGCCTATGACATAGTCTTCCCCAAAGAAGTATGTGGCTGGCTGAAAGAGACTAGGTACTTGAAAATCTTTAAAGAAGGACATGCAAATTGATGAAATTGATGTCTCTAGGAAAAGCAACCAACAGTGTCTGCTGCATTTGCCCATGGTCCCACATGGGTGTCTGGTTCTAGAGCTTCAGGTCTATGAGCTCTCAAACCTCCATTTGAATATCTGCTATGGTATTGTTCCCTATAGTTTGCAAGGCCCTGTACTATGGGATTTGTAGATACCTTCTCCTTTAATCCATACCACAATCCAATGGGATACACACCATAATTACCCCTATTTTAGTGAGGCATCAAGCTGAAAGCTGCACAACTCTTAGGGGTAAATGTTTAGGATATGTAAAAGTCTACCCCCAGACTGTGAGCAACTAATGGCCAAAAACTATAACAAATTCATGTTTATGAACCTAGTACCCAGTACCATGCCTGATACAGAAAAAAAAGGGTTTAGTAAATATTTTCTTACATGAAGATCCTAGCCCTTCTCTCCTGGAAAGTCTTACTGATTTTCAAGAGAACATTTGAATCTAATCCTGTAAAACATTGATTTCCCTTTTATCAGTTCCACCATCATGACTGAGAGATACTTCTTTGCACACCTAAATGGAGGTTGGTTCTTTTGATCATGGAAATTAACATAGAAGGTAAGATCCTTTGTTCCTTTTGGCTTCATTGAGCCTAAAAATGCCTCCTGCCTCCTGCTTCACAGATAGGCAGCTAGTTGTTTTTTCCTTAGGGAAGGAATGCCTACCATGTAATCCATCCTCCAAATTCCTTATAATGAGTGCTCTGATTGGAAACTCTGTATCCCATGATCAGGAAGAGACAGAAAAACTTGGCAAGCACAGAGCCTGTACAGGAAGTGCCAGATGTTTCTTTTGTCCAGTAAGATAGGAAAAGGAAGCACTGGCCTTAAACTCATACAGGATCTCTTCTCAGTTCAAAACCTAAGTAGCCCAACTCATGAACTTGGGCAAGTCACTTCCCTCTTCAGGGCTTAGTTTCCTCATCTGTCAAATGAAGATGTTAACTAGGTTATGTTTAAGTTCACTTCAGCCGTGACATTCAAAGCTTGGGAATCATGTCTTCCTAGATTTGCTGAGTGTTACAACTCTGCTTCTCTGTCTTTCTTCCTATGTCCATTAGTTAATTTACCCTGATCTGGGGAACAGGTGACAATAACATGGAGGGTAACAAATTAAAATTATGCTTCCATTGAATAGTTTGCTTTAAAATTGCTTTCATTATCATTATCTTCTTTCTTTAGATAGTCTTGTGAGGATATTAATTTTATGATTTATAAAAATCAAAAAATTGGAGAAGTATGGGCTTACCAATGTCATGCAACTAACGAGTACCAAACCCAGACTTCAAGTCAGTGGTTAGTTCCGTTAATAGTCGGAGTCTGATTCCTCAGCACACAGATTCTCACGGTACACCTGCTGCATCAATCATAGAAGAATCCCAACTTAACATTTATTCCAAGGAGATGATAAACTGTGAGTAGAATTATTAACTTGGATCACAAATGTCTTTGTTATTTTAGAATTAAGCTATAACTCATCCACAAGGTATCCAGAATAAAGAAAAACTGTCTAAAAGCAAAGTTAATTGAAAGACAATGAATTGCTTTGAGAGATAGTGAGCTGCCCATTATAGGCAATATTTGAGCATGGGATAAATAAATGGTGAAACTATAAGAATTAGACTTTGGATAAATTGTATTCAATTTTCTGTGAGATGTCATTTGTACTGAAATGATTTGGATACTTGTAAGCTTGAATTGAGTTGGGTTTTTCTGTTTGTTTTTCAGAGTTTTTTATGAAAGTAAGTAAATCTATATACCCACAATGAATAATTGGAAGTTGAAATTAAAAACACAACACCATTTACATTAACATTAGAAAAATATTAAATTCTCAAGTACAAATCTAACAAGGTATGTATAACTTCTACATGAGAAAAAGTACAAAATGCTGATAAAAATTAAAAAATATCTAAATAAATGGAGAGATATTGCATGCTCATGGATAGGAAAACTCAACATTGCCAAGATATCAGTTTTTCCCAACTTGATCTATAGATTCAACACAATCCCAATTAAAATCCCAGCAAATTATTTTATTAAGATCGACAAACTGGTTCTAAACTTAATGTGGAAAGGCAAAAGGCCCAGAAGAAAAACAAAGTTGGAGAACTGATCTGACCTGATTTCAAACCTTAGTATAAAGCTACAGTAATCAAGAAAGTTTGATTTTTAAAAATCACAATTTTTAAAGAAAAAAAAAAGAATAGATGCAAATATTAATAGGACAAAACAGACAGCCCAGAAATAGAACAATGACCCAAGCAAATACAGTCAATTGACCTTTGACAAAAGAGCAAAGGCAATTCAATGGAGAAAAGGTAGTCTTTTCAACAAATAGTGCTGGAGCAAATCAGATAGAGATAAATCTTACACCTTTTACAAAAATTAACTTAAAAATGGGTTATAGATCTACATATAAAATGAAAGGCTATAGAAAATAACAGAGGAGAAAATTTAGGTGACCTTGGGTTGGTGATGACTTTTAAGATTCAATACCAACAGAACAATCCATGAAAGAACAAACTGACAAATTGGACTTCATTAAAATTAAACACATACTCTATGAAAGACACTGTTAATAGAATAAAAAGACAAGCTACAGACTGAAAGAAAATATTTACAAAACACATATCTGATAAATGAGTTGTAGCCAAAATATACAAAGAATACTTAAATATCAAAAATAAGAAAACAAATGACCCAATTTAAAGATGGAGAAGAGATCTGAACAGATACCTCACCAAAAAAGATATGCAAATGGAAAAGAAGCATATGTCTTTAGAAAATTGCAAATTAAAATCTAGGAGCAGCCATATAAAATGTACCGTACCACGTACGATCAGAATGACTAAAATCTAAAATACTAACTTTTGTGACAACATGGATGTACCTAAAAAGTGTTATGCTAAATGAAATAAGTCAGATAGAGAAAGAAAAAAAAACATATGACTTCCTTTATATGTGGAATCTAAATACACATACACACACGCACACACACACACAAATGAACAAACAAAACCAAACTCTTAGATGCAGAAAACAAACTAGTGGTTGCCAGAGAGGAAGTGGGCAGGGAGATGAACAAAATAGATAAAAGGGATTAAGAGGTACAAACTTCCGGGTATAAAATAAATAAATCATGGAGATGAATGGTACAATAGTCAATAGCCAATAATATTGTGATAATGTTGCATGGCTACAAATGGTGACTACATGTGTGGTGAGCATTAAGTAATGCAAAGAATTGTTGAATCACTATGTTGAATGCCTGCAACTAGTATAACATTGTATATTAACTCTACTTCAATAATAAATTTAAAATATAAATGAGTAAAATACTAACCACACCAAATGTTGGTGAAAGTGCCAAGCAATGGGAACTCTCATTCATTGCTGGTGGGAATGCAAAGTAAAACAGCCACATTGGAAGACAGTTTGGCCTAATGAGAATGAAGACACAACCATTCAAAATCTTTGGGATACAGCAAAAGCAGTCCTGCGGGGGGAAATACATCGCATCCATCCAAAAACTGGAAAGAACTCAAATACAAAAGCTAACCTTGCACCTAAAGGAGCTGGAGAAGGAATAGCAAATAAAACCTTCACCCTGCAGAAGAAGACAGTTAATAAAGATTTGAGCAGAATTCAATGAAACCAGAAGAACTGTGGAACAGATAAACAAAACCAGGAGTTGGTTCTTTGAAAGAATTAATAAGATAGATAAACCATTAGCCAGCCTTATTAAAAAGAAGAGAGAAAGGACTCAAATTAATAAAATCATGAATGAGAAAGGAGCGATCACCACCAATACCAAGGAAATACAAACGATTTTAAAAACTTATTATGAGCAGCTATATGCCAATAAAATAGGCAATCTAGAAGAAATGGACACATTTCTGGAAAACCACAAACTACAAAAACTGGAAGAAATAGAAAACCTGAACAGCCTGATAACCAGGGAGGAAATTGAAGCAGTCATCAAAAACCTCCCAAGACACAAAAGTCCAGGGCCAGATGGCTTCCCAGGAGAATTCTATCAAACATTTAAAGAAGAAATCATACCTATTCTACTAAAGCTGTTTGGAAAGATAGAAAGAGATGGAGTACTTCCAAACTAGTTCTATGAGGCCAGCATCACCTTAATTCCAAAACCAGACAAAGAGCCCACCAAAAAGGAGAATTATAGACCAATATCCCTGATGAACACAGATGCAAAAATTCTCAACAAGATACTAGCCAATAGGATCCAACAGTACATTAAGATTATTCACCATGACCAAGTAGGATTTATCCCTGGGATGCAAGCCTGGTTCAACACTCATAAAACAATCAATGTGATTGATCATATCAACAAGAGAAAAAACAAGAACCATATGATCCTCTCAATAGATGCAGAGAAAGCATTTGACAAATACAGCATCCATTCCAGATCAAAACTCTTCAGAGTGTAGGGATAGAGGGAACATTCCTCAGCATCTTAAAAGCCATCTTTGAAAAGCCCACAGCAAATATAATTCTCAGTGGGAAACACTGGGAGCCTTTCCCCTAAGATCAGGAACACGACAGGGATGTCCACTCTCACCACTGCTATTCAACATAGTATTAGAAGTCCTAGCCTCAGCAATCAGGCAACAAAAATAAATAAAAGGCATTCAAATTGGCAAAAAAAAAAAAAAAAAGTCAAATTCTCCCTCTTCGCCAATGACATGATACTGTACATAGAAAACCCAAAAGACTCCTCCCCAAGATTGCTAGAACTCATACAGCAATTCGGCAGCGTGGCAGGATACAAAGTCAATGCCCAGAAATCAGTGGCATTTCTATACACTAACAATGAGACTGAAGAAAGAGAAATTAAGGAGTCAATCCCATTTACAATTGCACCCAAAAGCATAAGATACCTAGGAATAAACCTAACCAAAGAGGTAAAGGATCTATACCCTAAAAACTACAGAATACTTCTGAAAGAAATTGAGAGAGACATGGAAAAATATCCCATGCTCACAGATTGGAAGAATTAATATTGTGAAAATGTCAATGTTACCCAGGGCAATTTACACATTTAATGCAATCCCTATCAAAATACCATGGACTTTCTTCAAAGAGTTGGAACAAATTATCTTAAGATTTGTGTGGAATCAGAAAAGACCCCAAAAAGCCAGGGGAATATTGAAAAAGAAAACCAGAGCCAGGGGCATCACAATGCCAGATTTCAGGTTGTACTACAAAGCTGTGGTCATCAAGACAGTGTGGTACTGGCACAAAAACAGACACATAGATCAATGGAACAGAATAGATAATCCAGAAGTGGGCCCTCAACTCTATGGTCAACTAATATTCGACAAAGCAGGAAAGACTATCCACTGGAAAAAGGACAGTCTCTTCAATAAATGGAACTGGGAAAATTGGACAGCCACAAGCAGAAGAATAAAACTAGACCATTCTCTTGCACCATACACAAAGATAAACTCAAAATGGATGAAAGATCTTAATGTGAGACAAGAATCCATCAAAATCCTAGAGGAGAATACAGGCGACACCCTTTTTGAACTTGGCCACAGCAACTTCTTGCTAGATACCTCTATGAAGACAAGAGAAACAAAAACAAAAATGAACTCTTGGGACTTCATCAAGATACAAAGCTTCTGCAACAGCAAAAGAAACAGTCAACAAAACTAAAAGACAGCCTACAGAATGGGAGAGGATATTTGCAACTGACATATCAGATAAAGGGCTAGTATCCAAGATCTATAAAGAATTTATTAAACTCAACACCCAAGAAACAAACCATCCAATCATGAAATGGGCAAAAGACATGAACAGAAATCTCACAGAGGAAGACATACACATGGCCAACAAGCACATGGGAAAATGCTCTGCACCACTGGCCATCAGGGAAATACAAATCAAAACCACAATGAGATACCACCTCACACCAGTGAGAATGGGGAAAATTAACAAGGCAGTAAACAACAAGAGGATGTGGAGAAGGGGAACCTTCTTGCACTGTTGGTGGGAATGTGAACTGGTGCAGCCACTCTGGAAAACTGTGTGGAGGTTCCTCAAAGAGTTAAAAATAGATCTGCCCTACGACCCAGCAATTGCACTGCTGGGGATTTACCTCAAAGATACAGATGCAATGAAACGCCGGGACACCTGCACCCCGATGTTTATAGCAGCAATGTCCACAATAGCCAAACTGTGGAAGGAGCCTCGGTGTCCATCGAAAGATGAATGGATAAAGAAGCTGTGGTCTATGTATACAATGGAATATTACTCAGCCATCAGAAACGACAAATACCCACCATTTGCTTCGACGTGGATGGAACTGAAGGGTATTATGCTGAGTGAAGTAAGTCAATCGGAGAAGGACAAACATTATATGGTCTCATTCACTTGGGGAATATAAAAATTAGTGAAAGGGAATAAAGGGAAAGGAGAGAAAATGAGTGAAAATATCAGTGAGGGTGACAAAACATGAGAGACACCTAACTCTGGTAAACAAACAAGGGGTAGTGGAAAGGGAGGTGCGTGGGGGGTTGGGGTGACTGGGTGACGGGCACTGAGGGGGACACTTGGGATGAACACTGGGTGTTATGCTATATGTTGGCAAATTGAACTCCAATAAAAACATTTTTATATAATAATTTAAATTTTTTTAAAAAAAGGAAGACAGTGTGGCAGTTTTTAAATCTAATCACAGACTTACACAATCCAGCATTATGCTCCTAGATATTTCCCTGGATGAGTGAAAACTTAAATCTTCACAAAAACCTACACACAAATGTTTATAGTACTAAATTCATATTGGCCAAAAACTGGAAGCAACCAAGTTGTCTTCAGTAAGTGAATGGATAAATAAATGTCCAGACCCTAGAATATTATTCAGCACCTAAATGAGCTAGTAAATTAGGAAAAGACATGGTAGAAACTCAAAGACATATTGCTAAGTAAGAAGCCAGTCTGAAAAGGCAACCTACTCTATGATTCCAACTCTAATATTCTAGAAAAACAAAACTGTAGAGATAGTAAAAAGACCTCTGATGGTCAGGGATTCAGAGAGAGGGATAGAGGAGTGAATATGTGGACCACAGGGAATTTTTAGAGCAGTAAATCTATTCTACATCAGACTGTAATGATGAGTACATGGTACTATGCATCTGTCAATGCCCATAGACTGTATAACACCAAGGGTAAATCCTAACACTAAGGATGGACTTTTAGTTGATAATAATGTACCAATATTTGTTGATCAATTTTAACAAATGCACCACACCAATAAAAGATGCTAGTTATAGGGGAAATCATATAGAAGCAGGAGAAGGAGAAGATAGTTAATGTGCTCTGGGGTGTTCTAGCTGAAACTGCATGCATACATGTTTTGAAATCCTGACAACTAGAAGCATGCCCCTGACATTTGAAAGCTGCCAACAATTCTGCTTCATTGGAGGTAGAGGCTTGAATTTCTCCGTGAGGGAAGACAGCGCCTTTGTTAAGGGAGAAATATTTATAGGACATTTTAATTAGACAAAGGAAAAGTGGGACTTCTTCTGAAATAAGGAGACGCAAAATAATGAGAAACCAATCATCTTTGTGAGACACATTCCCAGGCCAAACATTTAAAGAGAGCCTTGGTGATTCTCTCTCAATGTGTCCAGAGAGTTGAGAGAAGGATCTGGGTTAGGATAAATTTCCCTTTTCAGAGCACTCTTTCTCAGGACAATAAACTGGGCATGCATGTAAAGACAGAATGGACTATGGAGAATAGCCATAGTGCAGGTCCCCAAATAGGGAGGGACTTGGGTCCAAGGAAGCTGAGAGTTACCACACCTCGTAACATCCATCTGCACTGCCAGGCCTCTCCCATTTCACAAGCCTTCAGTAATGTTTTAGGAACTGCATTATGGAGAATTAAAGGACAAAGCACCAAAGTGTGTGCTTAAGGAAAAGCAGTCTGGAGGTAGTCAGCCCTGAGATAAGCCAGAGGCAACCTGAACATTCTCAAAAACCCCAGAAAGGCAAGTCAGCATGTGTTTAAACACCACAAACAATAGGGCTGTAGAGGTTCTGAAGAGGGATAAAATGGTCTATGAGATGAAGGGATGGAGCTCCCAGCCACACCTTGAAATTCAGAAGTTTGGAATACTGAGAGTAGAGGGCTTTCCTGGAAGAGCTCATGTGAGCAAATGTTACAGACCCACTTCATAAAAAGTAAAATGCATCTGGAAACATCATTTGATGATACATTTTTCTGGTCAATTTGGTAGCAAAGAAATTGTCTCCTTGTGCAAACTTTGGAACCAGTTTGTCAGCTAGAAGATGACACCATACACACACACACACACACACACGAACACACACACACTCATGCACTAACTCACTCACTCAACATATGCTGTGTAGCTGTTGAAGGAGTCACAAAGTACATCTGGCTCCTTCTAAAGTTATTTTTCCTTCCAAGCTTGAATACAAAATTGTGCTTTCATATTTCTTTCAATCCAAGTCCTGTGGATCTGCTTAATAAGATTCAGACTTTCATTCTTTCTATCTCAGGAACTAAAGAAAGAAAATTCTCTAGGGGTCAGCCCTGCTTGAATTCTCAGCAGACTTGACAATGGAAAAGTTCAAACATTATGGCCTCCAGTCATTTTCTAAAACAAACAAAACCAAAGCAAGCCTGGTAGGCTCTTTCATGGTTTACATGACTAAAATTCTCTCTCTCTCTCTCTCTCTCTCTCTCTCTCTCTCTCGGTTTATTTTTTTCCCTCCCTCCTCCACATAGTCTTCAAAAATCTGTGAGTCATGTGTACACTTGGACCTCAACTGACAATCCCCCATGTATCAGTGTGAAATGTCAGTAAGTAAATTAAGCAAAAGTTCTGGCTTGGGAGATAACTCAGGGTGGAAGGCTGCTGGAGCTGCCTTTTCGGTTCTGATGTCTCCAGAGGAGCGAGGGCAGGTGGGAGTCCAAGACCACAGGAATGAGGCAGCTGTCGAGGAAAAAGCTCATGGACAAATCCAGAAGATTACCTGAAGATGCAGGAAGTTGGAGCAAAGCCAAAACTGTCAGCACTGGCATGTGGAGACCTTGCTGGTGGAGGGAGGAGAGCACCTGAGATGAGGCAGGTGGCCATCACAGAGACTAATCTAGTGACACTGCTGGTCAGTGCAGTCTTCAGGGTGGTTAACCAACTGCCACAGACCCATGACCTCTTCCCTGAATATCCCCAGTTCCCTGCCTTAACTGAGGATTGGCTTCCCCCGGTAATACCAATTCCTTTGCAACCACTCCAGGTGGAATCTGCCCATTCTTAACACGTCCTTCCACTTGCTCAGAGTTGTGATCAGCATGATGGTGCCCACTGCCATCCCCAGCTGCCTATGCTCTTGTGTCAAAATCCCTTTCTTCCTGAGCCTTAGGTCTCCCAGCCACCCCAGCATCTGACCCCTGCCCATGCTGCTTCTAACCACCCTCTGGCCATTATTCATTCTGTCAGTGGTCTAAATGATGGTTTAATGGTGTTGATTGTATCTGGCCCACAGCCTCCCCTTCAGCCCATATCACCCCAGGGGCAGCATTCACAATGGCCAGCTTATATGATCACCAGACTTCTCAAGTCCATGCTCTCCCATCTCAGAGTCTCTCTTCTCTTCTCTAGACAGCATTTACTTCCACTCAACATTCAACAAATAGTAACCAGCATCTACCGCCACCTACCATTCATTGTGCACTGGACATGGTACTGGGGACTCTTAAGTGAATAATGGGAGAGAGAGTCATACAGAAGAAGAACACAGAGAAATCCAATCTGGTAGGAAGGGTGGGACAATAGAGCCCCCTCTCAGCAGAAAAGCTGGACCTTCAGTATTGAGACAGTAGATAACCCATCTGGGTTAGAGACAGACCCCATCAGTGGAGCCCATCACAGGGACCCAACTCCAGTAGAAGATAGGGAGAGATTAGATTAGCTACATTGTGTCTCATAAAGCCTGTCAAGGCTCAAATTAAGTCCTCAAGTGAGGAAAAAACTGATTATCAACCAGAGATGAAGGCAAAAGCCTAGTCATAAGCATGGATCTTATTCATCTCTGTAACCTGGCACCTAATACTATATTAGGTCATGGCAGATGCTCAGTAAATGTTTTTTAGAAAGAACTCATTCATGATGAACATAATAAGCAGAACAAGAGATGAACAATTCACAGGGCACCAAGCAGTCAGGCTGAATTCCCAGAATTCAGAAATTTTGGAATTTCAACTCTAGATCCCACTTACACTTGTTTACAGGGCTCCTAAAATACTCCACTACTTTGTTTCCAGGAACCAGGGCTTGGCTGCGTCTACAAGTGGGAGGTGATCAGCATGAGGAGCTAGATGGCCATGGAACAATCAGGGCTCACTCAAGCTCAGCCTACCTTGGAAGCAGTATGTGTCAGTAAGAGGAACCAGAAGTCAACCCAATCCATCTTCCAGCTGAAGCCTTTTCTAGACCTTTGCTTGTGATGGGAACCAACTTGCTTATTGGAATACGGACCACCAGGCTCTAAAACAGTTCCTTCCCAACCTGGGTCCCCAGCAGAGTCCCAAGACCCACAGAAATCTTCAAAGGTAACCAGATGATTCATGGAGGGCATTTCTCCCATCCTTAAATCCTAACAGAATTTAAAGCATACAGACTAATCAAAGTGTCCTTGTTTTTTGCTCAAATTAGAACCAAGTCAGTGTGCTAATGCTAGTCATGTAGATCAGAAACTATGATTAGAGGTTATATGTGCATTTGATTAAATTTAAATGGAAAAGCGAATCAAATATTTATCATTAAGTACAGTTTGCTTGACAAAATCTTTCAAAACATGTTGTACTTTGCAGGGAGTTAATAAAAGAGGCCTCTTTGGTGCAGAAAAGTTGAAATCATTTGACAAGAAGAAAGAAAAAGCTTGTATATTTCATCAGCTTGTTATATAAGGCCAGAAGCATCTCATTCCCTGCCTTAGGAGATGCTGAAAATGTGTGTTGATCTTGGCCTCTACTTCAGAGAACAGTATAGCTTAGGCAGGGGGGAGGCTAGTTTACAAATCAAGCACATATCCTGCCTTTTCTATACAAAGTGTATCTGAGAGTAATCAAAGAGTGAATAAGCAGTCCTCTTCATAGAAGTATTCAACTATAGTCCTTGCCCATGGTTCTCCACATCATTTAATAAGAGATCACAAGCTTGAGATATTAACAAACCTGGATTTGAAACCCAGCTCTCCTACACATTGTAGGGACAATGTATCATGGAAGATATGCAACTGCAAGTATCAAAACTGCCAATAAATGGTGGCTTTAAAAACTGGGGTTTTTCACAAATAACAGGAGGTCAGCTACAGTAATCTCGAAATGAAACAATTCCATAAGGGCATCATCAAGAAACTGGGCTCCAATTTAATTTCTGCTTCTAGGTGAATATACAAGTAAGTGTTTCTTTTTGACTTAATCACTGTTACTCCTCCAGCCATTGTATCCACACCCCAGGCAGAGAAAACAGGGAAGGAAAAAGGGCAAAAGGTATGCATCAACTGAATCTATCTTTATCAGGAAGACATTAGCTTATCTGGAAGCCTCATTCAGTAGATTTCTACTTATGTATCTTTATTGGTACATTGTAGGGAGAGTCTGGATAATAGTCAATTGACAAAGAATTGACATTTACAGAAAGCACATAATCAAGTACACATATATATTTTCTTCAAATAGAAATAAAGACCTAAAATTTAAAATTAGTGAATGCTATTGAAATAGTTAACAAGACATTTAAATGGGTTAATAATGGGGAGGAAAGGAAGAGAGGAAGGGAAAAGAAATTGAAGAAGGAATGAAGAGATGAAGGGGAAAAGGTAAGCAGAAAATCTCCTTGATCACTTTTGCTGTTTTGAAAATTGGTAAATAAAAGTAAAAGGAATCAAGCATTTATCCTGGCTTTTCTGTACATAGCATTCCTGAGGGTATTCAAAATCCTAATGAGGGGATTCTCTCTATGGCAATATGAGAGCTTAGAGGAGAAATAAAGAATGATAAAATTAGAACTTTAGTTTTGTGGGGCACCTGGGAGGCTCAGTCAGTTAAGCATCTGACTCTTGGTTTCAGCTCAGGTCATGATCTCAGGGTCGTGAAATGAAGCCCCGTATCAGACTCTGCACTCAGCTGAGAATCTCTCCCTCTGGCACTCTCCCCTCTAAAATAAATAAATAAATCTTTAAAAAAAATAATAAAGAACCTAACATTCTGTGAACTAGAAAGAAATAATGGATCCAGGCAATGATGACGAAGCACTGCTAAAGTCACACAAAGTCCATTAGATGTGATGAAAAAATACACCATCTTCTAAAGATTGTGATTGTCTTGCCAAAAACTCCAAGCTGAACTGTCAAGCTTCAAGATCTAACTACCAATTTACCAAAATAGAGAGGCAGAGGAACACGTTAAATGATGCCACCAGAATTCAATCAGGAAAGTCCAGAACATGAGAAAGGCTACACGGGAAAGGCTACAGGCCAAACAAGTAGTTTTTCAACAAATAAATGACACGGGGAATAAAAGACTAGAGGAAGGGAAAGAAGAGTTGTTGTTGTTGTTTTAATTGAGGTATATCCAGCAATTACAATGTATGACACTCACTGGACTGTTGATAGAAAAAAACTATAAAAAGAATATAAAATAACAGGAAAATTTGAGCACTGACAGTATTTCAGGGTTATAACCAATTATTTTTAATTATTTAGATGTAAAAAATAGTATTGTCATTAGTTTAAAGAGTACTTCCCTAGTAAAAACATGCTGAAGTCTATGTGGAATAAATTATATAATGTCTGGAATTTTCTCCAAAATAATTCAGAGGGAAGGAGGAAAGTGGATGTAGGCACACATGTAATAGCATTGGGCACAAGCTGGTAACTTGAAATTGCATCATGGGTGCAAAGGAATAACTTATTACATTATGGTTTTTACTTTTTATGTGTCTGAAATTTACCATAATAATTTTTAAAATGCTAACCAACCTCAGAATGAATAGCATTAGGCAAAAATACTATTGAACTTAGCCCAAAGTGAGGAAGCTGTTCCGAGGCAGTCAATTCCCTCAGAACTGTCAGAGATCTTCCCAGAGCCCCAATGGGAGGAGCCAGAGGTTGATATCAGAACCGGAGAGCCTTTAAGCAGAAAGTAACAAAATAACAAAACCTCTGATTTCTGTGCAAGAAATTTCCTTGTATCTTTTCTGTGTATCATCTTCACAAAATCCTGAATTTAAAAAAATCTCCTTAGATTTTACTATAAACACTTGAACTGTATGATCCTACCTTAACACAAAAATCAATGTAGGATTTCCCCAAATGATCAAAAGCAGATAAATAGCTCCTTGATAATGTTGACTTTGTAAAGCTTCTTTTTTACTCTCTCTCTCTAGGTATGCTCCCTCATACACATTTACATATATTTTCACATAATTACGAGGTTTTAAAGAAAAGAAAATGTGATCATAGAGAAGTCAGATAGTTTTCAAGATATTCCAAATTAAATTTGTGCACTCAGTCAACAAATATTCGAGTGCCTACACCACTGAGCATTGTCCTGTGTTCTAAGAGATGATGCTGAGAAAACAAGAGGTTCATTTTTTTGCCTGGTGGAACTCCCAGCATGAAAAGACCTCAGGAGACAGAGTGTACACCAAAGACATCCATTAGTAAGTGTAAATGACAACCTATGTTCATAGCACTATTGTTCTCGATAGCAAAGTGGTGGAAACAATCCAAGTGTCTATCAACAGATGAATGTTAAAAAAAAAAAAATGTGGTAAATACATACAATGGAATATTATTTGGCCTTAAAAAGGAAGTACAAGGACGTTCTGGCACACAATACAAATGGATGAACCTTGACAACATTATGCTAAATGAAATAAGCCAGTTACAAAAGAACAAATACTGTAAGTCCACTTACATGAGGCATCTAGAAAAGTCAAGGCATCTCTATAGAGATGGAAACTAGAACAGTGGTTGATAGGGGCTGGGAATGGGGGAATGGGAACTTATTATTTAAAATAGATACAGAGTTTCAGTTTGAAAGAAGCAAGACGTTCTGTGCAGGGATGATGGAGGAACTGATTGTACAACAATGTGAATGTACTCAGTGCCACTAAACTATACACTTTAAATAGTTAAGATGCTAAATTTTTGTTATGTGTATTTTATCACAGGTTGTTTTTTTTTGGGTTTTTTTTTGTTTGTTTGTTTGTTTGTTTTTTTAATGATAGTCACAGAGAGAGAGAGAGAGGCAGAGACATAGGCAGAGGGAGAAGCAGGCTCCATGCACCGGGAGCACCACGTGGGATTCGATCCCGGGTCTCCAGGATCGCTCCCTAGGCCAAAGGCAGGCGCCAAACTGCTGCGCCACCCAGGGATCCCCTTTATCACAGTTTTTTAAATTACAGTCTGCAGTAAATGCCACCAAGAAGAGTTATACAGCTGTTTAAGAAGACACTGCAGACTGCCTCCCGGTGTCTAGTCCCCATGCTCTCCTTCCCAATATACCCTATATTTGCTTAAGGGTCTATTTGTCCCACACATAGTCATACTAATATCTTCTATGCCTCTATTGATATATACTGATTAGTCCAAGCCAATCACACCATGATACTGTTCTGACAGCTGTTGCTGATCTGAGGAGTGCTTTGACAGATGAACCATGTTGGTACAATAATAATGAAGTAAAGCATTTATATTCCACAGTTGGAAGAGATGGAAACAAGGAAGCACACTGGTTACATTACTGCTGGCAACCATTTTGTAAACACATGGGGAAGCTGCTTTCAGCTGAAGGTAATGCAGGAAACTAAGCATAGAAAAAACTCAGAAGGACCTGGTCACAGAGAGAAGTCACTGATATTGCTAACCCACTGAAACAATCAAACTCTGTAGCCATTCCTACCTCTAGACTTAGTGTTTCTTGAAATAGTGCATATTCCTATTATAAAAGTCAATTTAAGTCAAGTTTCTGATAGTTCAGCCCAAGTCATCCTATCTGAAGCAATAATACCAAAGAAGCAAAAAATAAGAATATAATTGTCCTCGGTGTAGAATTTAGGACAAGTAACATCCAGGCCCTGCAATAGCACATGCAAAGGCCCTGTTGCAAAAGGGATTGGAGTTCCTGTCCAGGAGTTCCAAGAAGTGAAAGAAGTCTAGTCTAGCAGAAGTTCAGAGGAAGGGGGTGGGAGGTGAACAATGTTATTAGAAGAGGTTGAGAATTGGGAGGGGGACCCAGATCCCATATGTAGCTCATGCTAAGAAATGGGTCTTAATCCTAATGTCAGAAGCCATTGGAATGTTTTATAATATCGTGAGGACATGCTCTGATCATCTTTAAGTAGACACCACAATGTGTAGAAGTGATTGGAGGAAGGTCAATGAGAAAGCAGAGAAATGAATATTTCAGGCAGCTGATGGCAGCCTAGGCCAGGACAGCGGCTGAGGAGATGGAGAAATGTGGGCAGATTTGCAAGGTTTCAAAAGACAGTATCAGTGGAACTGATGTTGCATCAAATATATGTTGTGAAAAAAAAAAAAGGGAGGTGTCAGGTGTGATTTCCAAGTGTCTGGATATAACAGGATGAACGTGAGTGTTTTGTCGTAGTAAGGTACACTGAGAGACAACCAGATTGGGGGAGAAAGATCTTGAACTGTAAACAAGTATAGAACTAATACCTAACTGATTTGACTCACTAAGGCTGCATTCTTCAAAAAAAAAAAAAAAAACTTATTTATTCATTTGAGAGAGAAACAGAGCATGAGTTGGTAGGGGAAGAAGCAGAGAGAAAGGGAGAAGCAAGGTGCCTGATGTGGGGCTCAATCCCAGGACCCCGGGATCATGACCTGAGCCAAAGGCAGACACCCAGCCATCTGAACCACCCAGGCACCCCTAAGGTAGCATTCTTAATTATAAGTAATGGAAATAGTAGTAGTTACCATTTACTGAGCATGTATTCTGACCAAGTCACACAGTGTACTGCACTACAATTATAGTCATCATTGCAGCAGACTCTATTGCCCCAAGAGCACCTCAACAATGTTTCATACTCCTCTCCAATGTCACCTTGCCCCTGATCCCATCAAGAGGCGGTGTCTATGTTCCCACCTTGAATGTGGGCGGGCTTATAACCACTTCAACCAATAGAATATATTAGTAGTGCTGCTATTCGATCTCTGAGGTTAAGTCATTAAAAGTCACACATTTGGACAAGTGCTCTCAGAACACTCATTTTGGGGAAGCCAGACCACATAAGTGCTCTAGCTATTCTGAGACCACCAAGCTGGGGAGGTCACATATAGGTACTCTGGTTGCCATATTGCATTAAGCTCCTGGCCAACAATCAATGCCAACATAGTAGCCAGGAGGAGGGACCACCTTGGAAATGTATTCTCCAGCCCCACTCTGGTCACCATCACTGTCTCCATGAGCAGCAGAAACAAGCCATCTCCATCAAACCCTTCCCAAAAGAAAATAATAGCTAGTTTATGGCACTAAGTTTTGGCAGGGTTTATAAGACTCTCTCCACCATTATATAGGTGGAGAAATGAAGACTGACAGAGATCAATGTAACTGGCCCAGGGTCACAGAGCTAGTGAGCACAGCAACCACTATTAAAACTAAATCTCTCTGGCCCTGAATCAGTGCTACTTCTTAAATCTCATTGCTGCCTCATTTCTGGTCACATCCCAAAGTTAAATTGCTACTTCTATTCCAAATCTTACACCTTACCCCAAAACATGTCTGCGAACCCAACCTCAAACACATGCATTTTGAAAGCAATCTATTCTGCTTAAAAACAGCAACCTGCCAGTAAAACAGGGAGTTTTGCAAGTGCTTGAAAAGTTGTGTGTCTGTGTATGTGTGTGTGAGTGTGTGTCTCCCATCCCTCTTCCCAAGCAGTAGGGAATTGATAGGAAATTAAAACAGACAACTTCCATTTTCTTTCAAGAGAGATTTATGACCACTGTCTACAGAATTTCAAGCTGTGAAGTGAACTGTAAAACAAAATGTTTTAAAATAATATGTTTAAAGCAAAGCAGTGTTATGTACAATTAATGTAAAAATTATCAGAAGTGATAGTTGCTGAAAAAAATAAAAGTAGAGAAATATGACTTACGAAGGTACTAGCATTTCATGAAGCACTAATCCATCAGCAAGGAGTACAAATCGAAGGGATAACCCGGTATATTAATGACTTCAGAGTAACTTCTTACTAATCAGATATCTCAAAGTGGAACTCAATCCCTTTGTCACTGCCTTAGTCCAACCTTAGGATTTTGCCCCTTTCTCCCCGAAGCCCCCCTTAGCTGGTCGCTCTGTCTCCCAGCCTATCAGTTCTACGCGAACATCCCACACCCCATCCCACACCTTATTTCCTCTGCTGGGAATGCTCAACATCTGCCCCTGGCCAGGATAAATTCTTCCGATGCTACAGATTTCCATTTACATGACAGTTCCTCGGAGCTACATCCTTGCTGGGCTAGGATCCCGTGAAATAATGTATGGAAACTGCTATGCCAGGTAAACCTTGTCCTGGTGTTGATAAGTTCGCTCAGACAACAAACCCTCACCTGAGTCCCCCATACCAAGTGTTAGCCCTCTTTGAATCTTTCCTGAGCTGCATGCTCTGTTCTTCAGAGATTTTAGATGCTGGCAACAGAAACAGACACTGGCCGCTGTAGACAGAACAGGGAAGTACGAAAGGATATAAACAGCTCACAATTTCAAGGAGCACTAGAGGACCAGGCTTGAGGTTACACAGTCAAAAGCTGTACCTCTTAGGGAAACCCAGAGTTGCTTGAACAATATAGGGTGCAAAGGGGGAACTAATGAGGTGAAGAACAATAGCAGAAGTCTGAGGGCCAGGTGTGACAGTCCAAGCAAGAGGTGATGCAGGTCTGAGCTCAGGCAGATTATTGAGCTCATCTTATTGAGATGGAGTGAGCAGACAGATTGAAGAAACCACTGAAGGATGGACTAACAGAACCTGCAGAAGGCTGAGAAGGCTGAGGGAGCAGAGGCATTCTCAGAGAACTCCTTTGCTGCCAGCTGGGTCATGGGATGGACGGCAATGCCACTGGCAGCAGTAGGGAATGAAAAGGTGGGTGTGGGGTGGGATAGAAGAGGTATGGCTGAGAGCAGTCTGGGACACACTCAGGTAGAGAAAACATGGCTTTATTAGTATGCCCATCACCCAGAGGGACTAAAGCTTTGGAGAGACAATGGGAAGGGCACAAGGAATGGGTGCGTACGAACATGCTGGTGTTGGAAGTCAGTGGACTTCATGGGACTGCCCAAGGAGCGCTTGTGGAGAAGAAAAGTGGATCAATGCCAGAACTGGGGTGGCCCACTTATCCCAGCCTGCATGACATTTTCCAGGTTTTAGAACTAAAAGTCTCACATCAGAGAAAACTCCTCAGTCCCGGGCAATTCTGAACCTACTGTGTAGGGAGCAAGAAATAACATGAGAGGGAGATGATCTGCCCAAGGTCATCTAGTCAATGGGGTGCAAAACCACACCTAGAACCCAGACTTCCTATTTTCTTTCTTCACAGTCTGTTGGACAAAAACTAAATCAGAATAAAACAAGGAAAGTGAAGTACTAAGGTCCGAATCCCAGACTCCTGACTCACTAGGCATATGACGTCAGGCATATCAGTTACCCTTTCTGAGACTTACTTTCCCTGCCTGGAAGAGCAAAGTTTGTATATGGATATTCCCTAATCCCAGAAAGAAACATAGGATGAAATAAAAACACAGACATAATGAGAGGTGAAGTCTTTGTAGGCAAGTTGACAAGAGAAGGAAAGAACCATAGATGAATGTACCTTCCCCTGATGGGGGAATCTAATAAGCTTAGGGGTGCTGGACTTCTCCTGGTCCAGCCTTCACACTGGTTTGAAAAGTTTAACCCTCACAAAGTGTCCTCACCGCTCCTGTGAAAAATATGGTCCCACCACTAAAACTGTCTGGAGTAAAATATATTTCTCCCAGAAAATGCTAGTGGATTTATCACAACTGGGCCATTCATCTGTTAAAAAGCAGAATGGCATTTATTGCCAATTGCTCCCTTTATGGGAGAAAAGAAACAGGGAGCCTAATAAGCTTGGTTAATTTTTTTCTTTTATGGCTCTAGCAACTGCACTAAATATTCTGTCTGCTTTTCTTACACAGTTTGGAGGCGGCTCTGAACTTCGGAAGTGTAACAAGGAAGATTCCAGCAGAACCACACGGGGCAGCCTCAGGAGGAGACATTGGGTGGAAAGCAGCTCTGAGAATCGACTCCAGGAAATGACCCTGCTGGAGGGTTACTTGATTTCCCGATCGGTTTAGAACAAGGATGTAACTTTTTTAAATCCTTCAGGCAGTGAGCAAGATACCTATAGCGATTTGGCTGAAATAATTCAGAGATACATGAGGTTTTTAAGTCAAATAGAAAGACAGTGTCAGTTTCTGAAGGAAAGAGATGCTGAGTAACACCCAGGTCTGAGCCTTAACACTGGTTAACTGTGTTAACTTGATTGACATAGGACCTCAGAAGGCCTATTTCAAGTGCTCATCCCCGACATCCCAGAGCACACACACATCCCCCCTGATGCCCCTGCTAATTTCATTCATCTCCCACTTAAGAAGTTTGAGAGCATCTGCTGTAGATCACACACTACTTTCTCTGGAGCACAGCACTGCCCAAAAAACCACCAAGGGCCTGCCTTTTAGATCCCAACTCTACCATTTGAATGAACTTCCAGGCCAGCACTATCCAAAAGAACTTCCTGAGATGATAAGAATATTCTCATACTCACTGTCTGATATGGCAGCCGCTACCCACTTGTAACTAATGAGCACCTGAAAGGTGGCTGGGGTAACTGGTGAGTTGAATTTTTAAGCTTATTCAGTTATAATTAGTGCAAATGTAAATCTAAATAGCCCCATGTGGCTACGGCTATCACATTGGATGGTTCTGATCCAACCTGTTTTGAGATCAAGCCTGTTTGAGCCTCAGCAACTTCATCCATAAAATACACCCTGAGCAAGGTCGCTTTGAGGATCATCTGTTAAAATGCATGGAAAGCCCCTAGCCTTGTGCCTAACATGAAGTCAGGGTTGGTAAGACAAGAAAGTGGGACCTTTCATGGATCTGTCTTCATTTGGCCCTAGAATCAGCACTTTGAGGCTTGACATTAACTGGGGGTGTCAGACAGCATGAAGATTCCAACCAGGCAGTTGTCCTGAGCCCACAGGAAAGCAATCCATCTTTCAGTGAACTTTTCCATTGGTGGCCAAGAATGTTCTGCATGAGGAAATCTATTAACTGCTTCATGTGAGTGAATATTTACAGGAAGTTAGAAACTGCTGACTTTAGCTAAGGAAAATGCCCCTCTGTGGAGTTTCATGACCGATTAATGCTCTGGAATTTCATTGAAGGGATTTATAGATAAAGGTTACCAACTATTCAAGTGCATTTTTAAATATGCTCTCACAAACTGGAGGTTCTATTCAAGATGTGGCACTGGGCTTCCAGAGGGCAAAGGAGAGAGCTCTTTTAATACAGTACTGAATAGTAACAGGACCGTGATGCTCCAAAGTTGTCAGTCACAGGCACCATTTCACAAAGGCTTGGACTCCCAGCCTCAGAGGGACCTTAAAAACCATCTTATCCTGGCCTTCCTCCAATGCCTAAATCCTCCCAACACATTAGCTTCAGCTTGAGCAACTGCTGTAATAGGGGATCTCTCTGTGTCCTAAGGCAATCATTGCATCATTAGACATATGATATTGCTAGAAAGAGCTTCCCCTGGTGAGCAAAAATTCAGAGGAGAAACATGGTATCTTAGAAGAGTGTTGGGCTCTGCCATTTTCAATTCTGTGAGCCTCAGAATCTTCAGACATAAAAGGGGGATAATAAAAATGTAGTATGGGGCCGTTGAGAAGATTGAGCTAGACAGAGATGCCATGGAGTATGCTCCATTCCATTCCTTCCCCTGGCTCTGCTTCTTCAGCACTGGAGGCAAGCTGAAGATGGCTAATCTCTTGCAGGGACTCTCTCCTCAGTGGTAATAGCAATGGTAGTAGAAGTAGTCACACAACTATTGCTGTCACTTTTTTTTTTTTACTAATATTTTTACACTTAATAATTCTTCCACAGACTTAAAATATACGGGCATGTCCCTCCCTTCCCCAGACTCACCCTCTCTCATGTGTTAGAGCTTCAAATACCCCATGGTCCAAATAATTCAACAAGCCTGGATTTTTGTGCCAGAGACCAGCTAACATTGGGAACTGCAATATGAGCGATATCTAGAACCTGTCCATCCCTCCAGCTTCACTTTCTGTGAAAGTACTTAGCATAGGTAATTGCATTTGATCTTTAAAACAACATTGGGAGGTAGATATTAGTGTTATGTTCTACAGATAAGAAAACAGAGTGAGACAAGTTAAGTAACCTCCCCTGAAATATGTAAGTGAAGCTGGTAATTAATTCAGACAAACCTGAAAGTGGAAAAAGAGAGGATCAAGTGCATGGCTTCATAGGACTTGGGGCTTGGTGGAATAGAAGATGCCAGAACTTTTCTCTAAGGGAAGGCCTCAGAGAAGAATAGGAAGAGATGGGGGAAGAATAGCAAAGCCAGTGTCCATCGGGGTAATAAGGCCCCTAAAAATTTGCAAAATGCTGGAACTTCAAGCCACTAGACAAGAGAACTGAGATGCTTTTAAAAAGAAAGGACACAAAACTAAACATAGTCTTACCATGCAGTCTGGCAATCGTGCTCCTTGGCATTTACTCAAAGGAGTTGAAAACTTATGTCTATATAAGCACACGGAAGTTTATAGCAACTTAATTCATAATTGCCAAAACTCTAATGCAACCAAGATGTCCTTTAACAGATGAATGGATAAACTGTGGAACACTCAGACAATGGATTATTATTCAATACTAAAAAGAAATGAGATATCAAGCCATGAAAAAGACGTAGAGGAACCTTAAATGCATATTACTGAAAAGGATACAGAGTGTGTATTTCTACCTATATGATATTCTAGGAAAGGCACAACTATGGAGATAATAAAAAGATCAGAGGTGAGGGGGAACCTGGGTGGCGCAGTTGGTTAAGCATCTGACTTTTGGTTTTGGCTCAGGTCCTGATCTCAAGGTCATGAGAGGCTCCACACTCAGTGCAGAGTCTGCTTCAAATTCTCTCCCTCTCCCTCTGCTCTCCTGTTCTCTCTCTCTTTCTCTTTCTCTCTCTCTTTCTCTCTCTCTCTCTCATATAAATAAATCAATCTTTTAAAAAAGTCATTGGTGGTAGGGTGTGAGGAATGGGTGGGGAGAGATGAGCAGCCAGAACAAAGAGAATTTTAGGACAGTGAAAATACTTTGTCCTATATCACAATGATAAATATGTGTCATTATACATGTGTCCAAACTCATAAAATGTACAATACCAAGAGTACACCCTGGACTTTGAGTGATCATGATGTGTCAGTGGAGGCTCATCCTTGGTTTAAAAAGTAAAAAGTCCATTTCTGGTGAGTGATGTTGATAAGGTGAAAGGCAATGCATGTGTGGCATTCAGGGGAAATACAGGGAATCTTTGCACCTTCTCTCAACTTTGTTATAAACCTAAAACTGCTCTAAAAAAATTAAAAAAAACGACAACAACAAAGAAAGAAAGGACATCTTCATAAAAATAAATTTGACTCTTGGGCCATCAGAATAAGTATTATTCCCAGAGAACTGGTTCTCAAGCTCCTACATCTTTAGCCATTTTTTATTTTATAGTCTTCTGTCTGCCCTTTAAATGTGCTTATCTCCAAAACAAAGTTGCAACCTCTTCTAGTGGTCCAGAGACCTCCTTTTTTGACCCTAAATCTGGTCTTGTCTTCTGTTCGGTTCTACTTCAGACTTCAGTATCTGAGGTGGATTTCTAGAAACCAGAGATACACATCAGGGTTCTGCGTACTGTGTGAAAGTGTGTTTCAAATTTCCTAACCAGTTAGGAGACACTGGCATTTCTTGAGCACCTACTATGAGCCAGGCACTATTCTAGCACTTACATATATTAAGTACTCCTTGACTGACCCTGTGAAATAGGTGCTATTAGTCATGCCACTTTAACAGTTGGGGAAATAGATATCAAGTAACTTGCCAAGTACTAAATAGTTAAGCAAGAATTTGAACCCAAGCAGCCTGATGCCAGAGCCTGTGATTTAAAGCATTTTATATATTTTCAGTTTGGTTCATCAAGTTTATTGAGCCCCTATCATTGGTCTTTCAAGGTATAAGGGACTACAGCTTCCACTTTAAATAAGAGAAAGTATCAAAACCTCATAGAAAAGCAGAGTTCAGGGACATCTAGGTGGCTCAGCGGTTGAGCATCTATCTGCCTTTGGCTCAGGGTGTGATCCTGAGGTCCTGGGATCGAATCCCCCATTGGTTCCCTGCAGGGAGCCTGCTTCTCCTTCTGCCTATCTCTGCCTCTCTCTGTGTGTCTCTCATGAGTAAATAAATAAAATCTTAAAAAAAAAAAAAAAGAAAAGCAGAGTTTAGGTCTCAAATCAGATAGGGAAATTGATACCTAAGGAAGGACAGTGACTTACCTAAAGTCACTTTGCCATGATAAAACTCAATTCACGCTTCTGTCTCTCATTTTGCCGCACTTTCAATGATACAATACAGTACATGAAAATACTTTGAAAAAAATCTGCTCTACAAGCTCATGATATATTTATTATTGTTAACATTCCTCTCCCACAAGGCAAAATGTTTTTCACACAATAGGTGGCCGACAGATATGTTTAGGCTATAAAAAGTGGACCTAGGAATATAATTTAAAATACAAGGTCTTAGGTAAGAGGTCTTTTTGGAAATATATAGAAAGGCATTTTTGCAGGGCCAACATTCCATTAGTACTCCAAATCATTAATCATATTTTGTGCTTCAAGTCAACCCAATGCCTTTGCCTGTAAACTTTTAACAGATTGGAAACAGGTGACCTGCTTCTTGGACTCTCCTTCAGTAGGAAAACACTTGGGAAAAACTACAGGGGGTCGAAACTTAGGTCCGGGCTAATGAGGCCTACACTGCCATAAAATGGCATTGTGGAATCAGCTGATGTGTCATAGGAGCTCACAGTTCAGACCAAAGGAGTCAGTTGGGGAAATAAGATGACCTCTTTATAGAGTAGAAAACCAAAGTTCCTCCAGAGGCCGTGTGTACAGTGGCATTTTATGTGAACTAAAACTAATGGAAGTAGAAACCAAACCCACATCTTACAACTCCAAAATTCTAGAGCATTAACCAAATAGCTTCATCCTAATGAGATAATTCTACTATAGAGGGAAAAGAATCAATAGCTAATTAAAACACAACTATTGAGCAACTGCCTTTTGTTCAGAACTAGGCTGAGTATCTTGAGATTTCATAGTAAGTGTTGGACATAATTTCAGCTGTTCAGAGTGTTTATATCAACAATTAGCATTAGAATATTTTGAAGAAATCTCTAAGGGCCCTTTTAATTCTTGCATGATCCTGGTTGATCCTAAAGCCACATAGAAGAATGGCTAAAACATAGACTTGGGAGCCAGATTTTGGAGGTTCACATCCTAACTCTGACACTTACTAGCTTGACCTTGAGCAAATTACTATCTTTCTGAGCCTCAGTTCCTCCCTCTGTAAAATGGAGCAATATTAGTACATACCTCATAGAGTTGTTGCAAAGATTAAATGAGTTAGCACCTGTAAATCCCTATGTTAAAATTGGGCATGTACTAAGCATTCTGTCAATACTCATTATGTCTCTATAAAATGGAAAACCAAGGCTGACAAGTGTCAATGTGCCCAGAGGCAGTACAGGCACAAGTGACAGTGTCAGAGGGAGAAACCCAAGGCCTGTTGCTGTGATGATGTGCCAGATGGATGCTTCCTCCTTTGACCCCTTTAGGATTGCAAAAGGAATCCTCAAGCTACCCTGCCAGCACTGGAAATGGGCAACTGTACTCAAGCTTCATGGTGTAGGTGCTTGTTTGGATGTAATAATCTGTTTTTAATCTTGTGTGTAAATGAATACCGAGGTTAGTCACTGGGTGCATATTAATCTAAAATAAATGAATACATTTGAATTAATCAGATCTTCAGTCTATGTAAATTGATGATTTATAATGATATTAGCACAAATTGCAACGATAAATCATTTTAAAATTAGATCCAATGTTCCTTAAGGCAGCAAGGACTCTGGAGATTTGAGCATAACTTGTGACAACTTTAAAATGTAGATTGGTCTGGCTATAGCTTGAGGGCAGAAGCAAGGGGCCAGAAGACCAGAGGGCAATGTGGAACTACATCCTATGAAGGGACAATGATAATGGAACCTGCAAGGTCACAAAAATAAGAAAGAGAAAGTCAGTGAAACAGGCACATTCTGCATTTCCCAGTTTATTTTCTGGCTTGGGACTGAAGACCTTGAAACTTTGATTCAATTCAATGCAACAAGGAGGAGTTAAATTGAGGCAGCTTAATGAAAAGGAAAGATTTCAGGAGGTTCCTCCACTCGGTGCTTTAGAGCAAACTAACTTTGCCAAGGCTGCTGATTTCATCTGAAAAGCAGGCTTCATCATCTCAACTTTAAAGTACTATTATGAGAATTAAATAATATTGGATGTGAAGTGAAAATCCCAGTTTATGAAGAACAGAGTAGTAATTCTTAAAATGGAGTCAGACTGCCCAGGTACAAATCCTGGCATTGCCACTTGCTGGCTGTGAGACTTTCAGATAATTCTATAGTCTTTCTGAACCTCTGTTTTCTCCATTATGGGGTGAGGATAATGTTAGGGCCAATATCTTAAGACTGGCTTGAGAATTAAATGTAAACATGCAGGTCTTGTAACTAAGGAGATACTTAGCGAATGTTAGCTGTTAGAAATGATTGTTACTGATGTTACCATGAATCCTGGGTGGTGATACTGTGTGAAACTGACCTAAGAAGAAAAGAGGAACTATTGATGTGGGAAACAAAGGCAATAGAAATGTAGCTTACATTAAAATCTCCTCACAGTTTGCAGCCCACTAATAGATACCCGAAACATGCTGAGTGTGACCTTCCTCAAGGAACTCGTGACTGCCCTAGTGCCTTCATGTTTGAAAGTAACCTTATCTTGGCTACAGCTGGCCCCTCAAGGTCCCAAAAGCCTTGCTTCCAGATTCCTTGGAGACTTGTGCTATTCCTAACCTCCACTAATTTGAAAGTATATAATCAGGCACTCCTTACAATCCCAATAGAGCTCTTTCTGCCCACAGGTCCTGCCCCATAAATAGGGAAGGCATTAAGGTATAGACAGGAGAGACAGAAGGCCCCTGATTCCCCTGACAAGGCTCTGGAACTATTCCTGGCAGGTGGAGACACTGAGGCAGAGCTGAATAAAAGATAAGGAAACAAACCAAGACAGCACAAGAAGTTTAAGGCCACAAGCTTCCTAGTTAGTTCTCAACAAAAGATTGCCACTAAAAGGAAGTACTGAGGCCCAAGGGTTTCAGATGAGGATGAGGTAACCATTTTTTTATGAACTGAGTATATGTGTCCCCTCAAAATTCATATTTTAGGGACACCAGAGTGGCTCAGACAGTTAAGTGTCTGTCTTTGGCTCGGGTCATGATCCCTGAGTCCTGGGATCAAGCACCACTTTGGGATCTCTGCTCAAAGCAGAGGGAGTCTGCTTCTCCCTCTCCCTCTGCCCCACCTTGTGCACTCAGTCTTTCTCTCTCTCTCTCTAAAATAAATAAATACAATCTTTATTTTTAAAAAAATCATATTTTGAACTCCTAACTCCCAATATAATGGTCTTTGAGGATAAGGTCTTTGGAAGATAATTAGGTTTAGATGAGTTTAGGAGGGTGACATCTTCATGATGGAATTAGTACCCTTAAAATAAAAGGAAGTTATGAGTGCCCTTATAAGAAGTGTACACCAGAGCTCTCTCTACCATGTAAGGACACAGCAAGAAGGTGGCCATTTGCAAGCTGGGAAGGCCCTCACCAGGAGCTGAATCAGCCCCCACTTTGATCTTGGACTTCCCAAGCTCCAGAACTATACAAAATAAATGTTTATTGTTGAAGTTGCCCAGTCTATGGTATTTTGTTATAGCAGCCTGGGCAGACTAATGCACAGCTATTCCATAAATAGTACTTGCTAGAGTTAGAGTACAAATTCAGGAATATCACACCTCATCTTTTTTTTATTTAAGTTTAATTAGCCAACATACAGAACATCATTATTTTCAGATGTAGAGTTCAGTAATTCATTAGTTGCAATATAACACCCAGTGCTCATTCCATCTTGTGCCATCCTTAATGCCCAGCTAACCCATTCTCCCAACCCAGCAACCCTCAGTTTCTTTTCCATAGTTAAGAGTTTCTCATGGCTTATCCCCCTCTCTGATTTCTTACCATTCCATTTTTCCCTCCCTTCCCCTATTGTCTTCTGCACTTATATTCCTCATCTAAGTAAAACCGTGTGACAATTGCCTTTTTCTGATTAACTTATTTCACTCAGCATACCCTCCAGTTCCATCCATGCTGATGCAAATGATAAAATTTCAATCTTTCGGATGGCTAAATAATATTCCATTGTGTCTATATACCACATCTTCTTTATCCATTCATCTGTCGATGGGCATCTCAGCTCTTTCCATAGTTTGGCTATTGTGGACATTGCTGCTATAAAATTTGGGGTGCGGATGCCCCTTCGGGTCACTACATTGGTATCTTTTCACCTCATCTTTAGATTATAATCCTTCTCTTGTGCATATAAGTGTGCCTGTATGCATGCAGACACATACACACACACACACACACACACACACACACACAGTCATACATAAAATGTGCTAACATATAACCATAAGTTGCAAAATCACAGCATTAACTTTATTTTTCCCTCTAAAAAATCATACTTTCTCAATTATCTTACAATTTACAATAAACAAAAATGGAATGTTTTCCTTTAGCCAAAAACAAGAGGTTTCTCTTACTGATGGTCAATTGGTAGCTAGCCTGTCTATCACCAAATTGTTCCTCTTAGAGCACAACTGCTATAACTTTGAAGCCCTGATACTGTCATCAAGTCATCACTAAATACACTGTTTCTAAAAGGGCCAAATCAAATAATTGGGGATCCCTGGATGGCTCAGCGGTTTAGCGCCCCTGCCTTCAGCTCAGGGTGTGATCCTGGAGTCCCAGGATCGAGTCCCACATCAGGGTCCCTATATGGAGCCTGTGCTTCTCCCTCTGCCTGTGTCTTTGCCTCTCTCTCTCTGAATCTCATGAATAAATAAATAATTTTTAAAAAATAAAAAATAAAATAAAATAAAAGGGCCAAATCAAATAATTGAAAGGACATCAGAACTTTCAAAGACATCTAGCAGATTTGTTCAAAGTTAACATCTCTAGAGAAACACTCAGTATGGGTCCACAGAGCATGCACAAGGATCTCATTATATCATCATTTGAAACAATAGCTAAAGTTAGGAAACAATCTACATGTCCATCAATAGGGGAATGGGTAGGCAAAGGCATTTAGCCTTATTTTGCTTTTAATGTGGTAGCTCTATAAAAATTAGGTCTCCAAAAAGTATTATTGTTGACTGAAAAAAATACTTACGATGAATAAACAGATATGACACTTTTCATGTCATATAAAATACAAACACAAAATAATACTTTATATTGTCTATAGAGACATGTCTGCAAATGCATGAAAAGGATAGAAAACCGCACAACAAAATAAAGTGGTCTAATTTGAGAAGAAGGGAAATAAGATGAAGAAAAGACATTTCAACATGTATAAAATTTCAATTTTAATAAGGATATATTTTTTATCATTATATAATAAAGATATTAATTTTTTAGAAGAAAGCACTTTCTTCTAAAGCACCTCACCTAGGCCACTTGCAATATTGCAGTACAATTCTGATGCTAACCATGCAGATGGAGTGTCAGATTCCACAGGTTAGGGGCACAATCTCTAAGAAAATTGCCCTCACTTCAGACACTAGCCACAAATTTGGAAGTCCTCGGGCCACCTGTACTTCTGACTAATTATTAACAAGTCCAGAGATTCCCATGACACCCCTCAATTTCAATAATTTGGTAGAACTCCTAGAACTCAGGAATGTGCTATCCTTATGATTACAGTTTTATTTATTATTATAAAGGCTATCAGTCAGGATCAGGAAAATGAAAGGACACAGGGCAGGGGCACCTGGGTGGCTTAGTGGTTGGGCATCTGCCTTTGGCTCAGGTCATGATCTCAGGGTCCCGGGATCGAGTCCTGCATCAGGCTCTCTGCAGGAGCCTGCTTCTCCCTCTGCCTGTGTCTCTGCCTCTTTGTATGTCTCTCATGAATAAATAAATAAAATCTTAAAAAAAAAGACACAGGACAAAGTCTGAGAGGGTCCTGAATACAGAGCTCCCTGCTCTCAACCTGTAGAATAGGAATATGACATACCTCTGGCACACTGATGTTTTCACCAACCAGAAAGCTCCACTAAGCCTTGATGTTCAGATGCTTTATTGGGACCTCATTATGTAGGGCATGACTGAATGAATCATTGGCCACATGATTGAATGTAATCACCAGCCCCCCCCCCTTCCCTCCCTCCCTGATTATTGAAAGATCTAGCTGTTCTCATGTGTCTCAAAGCCTCAACCCTCTAATCACATGGCTTGCCTTTCTGACCAGACCAGTCCACATCCTGAGCCACCTCATTAGCATAAACTCAGATATGTATAAGGCACTCCTAAGTAACAAAGATGCTCCTATTACTATAGAAATTCCAAGAATTTAGAGTCTCCTTTCCAGAACTAGAACAAAGGCCAGCCACATTCCTTATTATACTATCCCAATCCTCTGGTGACAAGCACAACTGCACCTTACTCACTTCAGGCTGGTAGATCTATAAAGTGTCAAGGAGGCATACACTATTAAATTTGGACTCACGTGTTACAAAAGAAGAAACATGTTAGACAAGATTACAGAGGAGCTGCTCTGCATTACCTATGTAGATAATATAAAACACTGATTTTGTTCTCATATGTACAAATTTTCTTTTTCTTTCTTTATTACTCATTGTTATAGTTACATTTAGGTTAACTATAAGTTTATTATGCAATATTTCTTAGTAATACAATCCTAATGCCAAAAAAAAAAACCCACAAAAACTTTTCTTATATCTGCTCATAAGCTTTCCCTGTAGTAGTGCTAATACTATGAAGACTAGCCAAGGGGAGAAGAGATCTATTTATCAAGTCAAATAGATCTGGACTCAAATTCTAGTTCTGCATCACACTCTGACTCAAACCAGCTCCACATGTCTCTTACCTGCATAGCATCTGCATGTTCTCATTGTGATGATCAAGATACATGAGATTTGGAACTGGCATATTGTCATTTCCACCTCACTATTGGTCAAAATGCATCAGGACTGAATCTAGACACCTAGTAGAAGACATGGAAAGGGTATCAATACAGAAAAGGAAAAGAATGGGACCAGTGTAGAATCTACCACAACAGCTTTCTGAGAACTTATGCTATACTAGGATATCTGCTAAGTATTTTATATGCATTAGTACACAACAGCATTTCAGTATTTTGCAGATCAAGAACTTTGGACTTACACAGCTTAAGTAAACTGAAGGTCAAACAGCTACCAAGAGGCAGAATTGAAGTTTGAATCCAAATTGTCTGACTCCAGACTCTTTAGCCCAGAATTATGTAGCCTTGATCAATCTCCCATACCTTGAGGAAGCCAGAAAGGTCAGCAGAAACCACAATTATGTGGCATTAGAGTGCCTAGCTTCAATATTGTAATATAACTCTCCTCGGGATGAAGTGTCACATTTTCCTCATTATTTGGTACTAGTTATCTAGATTGCTTGTTTTTGAATTTCAGTTCCATAACATCAAATATGGTTAACTGGGATAAGCTACGTGACCATTCTGTCTTATTTTCCTCATATGTAAAAGGCAATAAGAGTGAAATGTCTACCTTAGAAGAGTGTTATATAAATTAAATGATGGAATAATTAGTATTTATAACAAAGATATCTAACATTTATATAGGTCCTCCTATATGCCAGGCATTAATCAAACTTTTTTATAAAAATTATCTCATTTAATTCTCACAGGGACCTGTAGGGATAGTACCATTATTCCTCTCAGTTTGTATTCAAGAAGACTGTAATATGAATAGTTTAAGCAACTTTACTCAGGTCACAGAGCTAATAAATAGCAAAAGTTGGACCATAAGGGGACAGTTTGCTTCTTGATATCTACTTTCAAACCAAAAATCCTCTGATCACCAACAATATCAATGATTTTTTTTTATTGTGGTCAATGCTGTGCTATTTCAGAGAACATACTCAGGGATTATGTCTACACAAGGGTTCTATCACTGGGCTCATTAGCCATTAGCCCCTGTCTGACAGGACTACCTAATGGTCCAAAAAGAACCAGATAATGAACCTGGAGGACTCCCATTTTCAAAAGAGGATAACAGAAATACTAGGGCTGTAGGTCTCCTACCAGGCTGTTCCTCTCACTGCAGATTAAAAACAAATAACTCTCAAGAGATCCACTTGTGAGTCCTTAAACTGGATCTTCTGGCAGAGAGACGAGGAGGCACTTAACAAAGTCAGGACCCTGAAGTGTGACTCCTTCTATGAAGATTGATCTGAACAGCTCCGAATAAATAAAAATGTGCTGAAGATGGTGTCCTTAGCTCTGAGGCCTAAACATTTAATTTGAGTACCACATACACACACACACACACACACACACACACACACACACACACACACACACAAAACCTATGACTGCTTTATGGCTCAGACTGCTGTCTTTCCCAAAGCTAAGCCCTGCTCTTTCTGGTGATTTTTCTAAATGAAGATTGGAGAATTGTGATAATATGGCTTCCATTTAACTCCACAATCAGAACTGTTCAGGGACACCTGGGTGTCTCAGTGGTTGAGCATCTGCCTTCAGCTCAGAGCTTGATCCCTGGGTCCTGGGATGGAGTCCTGCACTGGGCTCCCCGCAGGGAGCTTGCTTCTCCCTATGCCTATGTCTCTGCTTCTCTCTGTGCCTCTCATGAATACATTTTTAAAAATTTTTTTAAAAAAAGAACTGTGTAATACAGCTGGGAACACAGACACACAGGTAGACTGACTAGCTAGCTCAAGGTCTAATTGCTAGAGGTAGAAGGGCCAATGTTGATCCCATAGTTTTCTGCCTTTCCCTTTACAGCTACAACAGTGTTTGGGAAGAGATGGCCTCGGTAAACATGATCATCTCTACCCAAGTGTAAACCAAAGCCCCTTTGAGCCCTTCCCATGATCTCACTTCTATCAATAAAAAGAAAAAAAAAGTATCAAGGCAAGATGGCAAGAGAATTAGGTTCAGAAATATAAAACAAACTGTCATTCTTCTGGTCTCTGTTGCTTAATACACTTATAAGAAGTCATGGATTTATTCTCAAGCAAAAATAAGGCCTCCTAAAAGATTTTGATCTATTGGTGATTCTTGAGAAGTGTTATTTAAGGACATTAGGTCAAGTGATAATATAGCATATGAGTTATAGAGGAAGAATCTAGACTTAGAATAGTTAGGAAGTAGTTAAAAGCAAAGACAATGCTACATTTGCCACATATTTACTTTTCCTGTACAGCCAAAATACTATATTTCCCAGTCCACCCTGCAATTAGGTTAAAGCTATGAAACTGAGTTCCAGCCAATAGAAAATGGGCAAAAGTGATGTAAGTCATTTCCAGCCATTCTCTATAAGCAATTTATTCTAAAGATATACTTGTAAAGTTGCATGAAATTATATTACAAGAATATTCATGTAGCATCATTCATAATAGTGAAAACTTGGAAAGAGACCAGAAGTCCAACAGGATACTGAATAATTGGATATCCAAAACTTAAAATTGTGTGTAACCTTCAAAATGAATAAAATAGTCCCAGTAATTATTACTATCTTATTGGGACTAATCCTTCTATTGAAAACAACCTAAAGACTGGTTAAAATACATTTTAAAAAGATACTTTTTGAAGGTATCAGAGAATAGCCAAGGCAGATAAAAATTAAGGGGTCAGAATTCCAAGAGACAAACTGTACTCCATTGTCATTTTTATCTTTTGGGGCTTTGTTAATCCACAGCAAGGGGCACTTGCTATCACTTAAATAACAACAGAGGATAAACAGAAGAGTTGCAGCATTCTCACTGAAACAGAAAGACAAAAATTGGAATTAAGGGTGATGAAAACAGCCAGGTTTGGAGGGGTCCAAAGAAAAGGGCACCTCAGAAAATTAAGCTCAAAATTACACAGGTAATTTTGTCCAATTACTCCTTGATTCTTAACCATGGATTCATGGAACTAGATAATGGGGAAAAATCAAGCAAAAAGCAGCTGCTAAGATGTTTAAAATCTAAGCAAATATTTAGGCATTCTTACAGTAGTAAGGCTAGATAAATTGGAAGCCAGAGTCCATCATGGAGAAGACCCAGGTAGAAAACCCAGGTTTTATATTGATAACATTATAAGGCTATGCCCAAAAAGCAAGGAAACACATAAAAAGATAAGCCCTAATAAAGCCAGAAACTTAGCTTAATTGGATCAATTTTCATATGTTATATAACTGCAAAAAGAAAAGTAAATCCTCTCTTCAGGAAAGTAATGTCATTCAGAGCTTCTAAAATTTTCCATACACAGTGTTGGACATTTAATAAAAAATTACAAGTCATGCCAGAACAAAATAAAAAATGAACGACAACCAAAAAACAAAATAGACAATAGAAACTTAACCAAAGGTGATTACACAATTGGATTATCAGACAAAATTTAAGGAAATTATAGTTAATGAACTCAATAAAATATAGGATAAGATGGACAATTTTACTATCTATAAGCTAATATCTATAAGAAATATTTCAAGAGAAATTCCAAAATTGAAAAATATAACTATATTAGAATAAAAGGCAGATTGAAGAAAACCAGTGAAACGGTCAGTAAAAAATGTCCATATTGATGCATAGAACAGAGACATGAATATAGAAAAAAAACTGAAAAAGACACATGGAACATGAAAGAAGAAGAGAGAAGAGAGATAATTGGCTAGAAAAATATTTAAAGACTGGCTGAGAACTTTCCAAAATTCATGAAAAACAACAAGCCACAGATTCAAGAATATCTCAGAACCCAAACAACATAAATACAAACAAACAAAAAAATCACAAAAAGAACATCATAGAAAAACTAATGAAAGACAAACAAAATGAAAATCTTAAAAAAACAGAAAGAAGACAAAAAGAATCTCTTCTCACTTCTTAGCAGGAATTATGGCAACCAAAGACGATATAATGAATTTTCAAGGGCTAAACAAAAATAACTTACCAATCTAGAATACTTTGATTAGTAAATTTTAAAAAATCTTTTAAAATGAAGGTCAAATATATTTTTAGAAAAATAGAAATGGGAACAATTTATAATGAGTAGATCTGTGAGAAAGGAAATACCAAGGGGAATCCTTCAGGCAAAAGGAAAGTAATTCCAACCCACAGCTAGCATCATCTTCAATAGCAAAAAACCGAGAGCTTTTCCCCTAAGGTCAGAAACAAAACAAGGATGTTCATTTTCACCACTGTTATTCAACATGGTACTGGAAGTCCTAACCACAGCAATGAAATAACAAAAAGAAATAAAAGGCATCCAAATTGGCAAGGAAGAAGTAAGATGTCCACTATTTGTAGATGACATGACAATATAGAGAGAAAAACCCAAAGACTTCACCAAACAACCACTAGAACTGGTAAATGAATTCAGTAAAGTCACAGGATACAAATCTGTTGCATCTCTATACACCAATAATGAAGCAGGAGAAGGAGAAATCAAGTAATTGACCCCATTTAAAATCACACCAGAAACAATAAGATATCTAGAAATAAACCTAATTAAAGAGATGAAAGACTTGTGCTCTGAAAACTATAAAACACTGATGAAAGAACTTGAAGATGACACAAAGAAATGGAAAAACATTCCATGCTCATGGACTGGAAGAACAAACATTGTAAAATGTCTATACTACTCAAAGCAATCTACACATTAATGCAATTCCTATCAAAATACCAACAGGATTTTTTTACAGAACCAGAACAATCAACTCTAAAATTTGTATGGAACCACAAAAGATCCTAAATAGCCAAAGCAATCTTGAAAAAGAAGAGCAAAGCTGGAAGCATCACAATTCCAAACTTCAAGTTATATTACAAAGCTACAGTAATCAAAACAGTATGGTACTAGCACAAAAAAAGACACATAAATCAATGGAACAGAATAAAAAACCAAGAAATAAATTATCAGCTATATGTTCAATTAATCTTCCACAAAGTAGGAAAAAATATCCAGTTGGAAAAAGATAGTGTCCTCAACAAATGGTGTTGGGAAAACTGGACAGAAACATGCAAAAGAAAGAAACTGGATCACTTTATTACCCTGTACACAAAAATAAATTCAAAATGGATGAAAGACCTAAATGTGAGATGTGAAACCATAAAAATCCTGCAAAAGAACAGGCAGTAACTTCCTAGACATTGGCTATAGTAAATTTTTCTATATATGTCTCAAGAGACAAGAGAAACAAAAGTTAAACTATTAGGATTACATCAAATTAAAAGGCTTCTGCGTAGTGAAGGAAACAATCAACAAAACTAAAAGGCAACCTACAGAATGGGAGAAGATATTTGCAAATGACATATCCAAAAAGGTTAGTATCCAAAATATATAAATAACCTATAAAACTCAACACTCGGAAAACAAATAATCCAATTAAAAATGGGCAGAAGACATGAACAGGCATTGCTCCAAAGAAGACATACAGATGGCCAGGAGACACATGAAAGGGCACTCAAATCACTGATCATCAGAGAAATGCAAATCAAAACTTCAATAAGGTATTACCTCTCACCTATCAGAATGGCTAAAATCAACAACACAAAACAGGACAGGTGTTAGCAAGAATATTGAGAAAAAGGAACACTTCTGCACTGTTGATGGGAATGCAATCTGGTTCAGGCACTCTGGAAAACAGTATGGCGATTCCTCAAAAACTTAAAAATAGATCTACCTTCAATATAGTGATTGCACTACTGAGTTTTTACCCCCAAAATGCAAAAACAGTAATTCAAAAAGATACCAGGCATCCCTATGTTTATAACAGCTTTATTTACAATAGCCAAATTATGGAAAGAGCCTAAATATCCCTCAATTGTTAAATGGATAAAAATGTAGTATATACATATATAATCGAATATTATTCAGCCATAAAAAAGAACGGAATATTGCTTGCCATTTGCAAGAACATGCATGGGACTAGAAAGTATAGCACTTAGTGAAATAAATCAGTCACAGAAAGACATATACCATATAATTTCACTCATATGTGAAATTGAAAAAACAAAACAAACTAGCAAAGGGGGGAAAAGAGAGAGATAAATCAGGAACAGACTCTTAACTATAGAGAACAAACTGATAGTTACCAGAGGAGAAGGGGTGGGGAGTGGAATAAATAGGTGATGGGAATTAAGGAGTTTACTTGTGATGAGCATCAGATAATGCATGGAATTATTGAATCACTATATTATATACCTGAAACTATCATAAAATATCATATATTAACTAGCCAGCATTAAAATAAAAACTTAACAAAATTAAAATCAACATATGAGGCGGAAAAAAAAGGAAGGTAATTCCATATAGAAGCACATTAATACAATAAGAAATTAGATTCGACAGAAAAGAGAAATGTGTTAAAAGCTAAATGAACATTGATTATATAAAACAAAATAATAAAATACTTTGGTGTTTCAAATATAGAGAGAATACATAATAACAATAGCTCATGAGTTAGTGGAAAGGTAAAATGAATTAAAATATTCTCAAATCCTTATATTATCTGCAAAGTAACAAAGGTACTAAATATGTATCAGACCTTAAGAAGTCAAGCATGCATGCTGTAGTCTTTTGGATAATCACAAAAACAAATAACAAAGTTATAATGTGTATTATATGTGTAAATGAACATATACATGAAATAAACTAATAGGGAAGGATATAATTTACAAAAAAAATACTTAATTCTAAGGAAAGCAAGACATGGAAGAAAACAACATAGTGAATAAGAACAGTGGGAAAACAATAAATAAATTTTTTTTAAAAAGAACAGTGTAATAAGCAAATAATAAGGCAATTTAGTAAATATATAAGCAATTTACAATAAATGTAAATAGACTAAATATATTTCAATTAAAAATAAAAATTGTCCTACTGGGATATTCAAGCAACACATCTTAATACAAGTACATAAATAACTGAAAAATTGAAGAGCAGAGAAACACATGCCAGGCAAAAAATAATTGAAAGAAAACAAATCTATCTATATTAACCTTATAATTAATTTTAAGGTAAAAAGTGTTACTAAAAATAGAGGCTTTTTTAAAGATTTTATTTATTTCAGAAAGAAAGAGACAGAGATAACAGAGAAAGCAAGAGCAAGAAGGAGAGGGGGTAGAAGGCTCCCACTGAGCAGGGAGCCCAAAGTGGGGCTCCATCTCAGAACCCAGAGATCATGACCTGAGCCAAAGGTAGATGCCTGACTGAATCACTCAGGTGCCCCAAAATAAAGGGATTTTTATAAGAATAAAAAGTAAGTAAAAAAAGAAGATATAAAAATGCTAAATTTCTAAACATTAAAAAAATCCATATATTTGTGCCAAAAACTGACAGAAATACAAGGAAAAAAATATATAAATATAAGTATTGATTTTCAAATAGCTTTCTCAGTAACAGAATAAACAGACCAAAAAAATCAATAAGGATAGTGAAGTTTTGAATATCATGACTAACCAATTTAACTGAATAGTTATGTATGGAATACTATAGTCAAAAAGTACAGAATATGCACTTTTTCGAGTACACATACAACAACATTTACTATCTGATCATATGCTGATCTATAAAGCAAATTTCAAAAAGCAATTAACACGTGTTCTTGACATCAATGGTATTAAACAAGAAATCAATAACAAAAACAAAAACAAAAAGTCCCCAAATGCTTGGGAATTAAGCAATGATGCAACACACTTATAAACACAAAGGTAAAAATTAAAAAAAGTATAGGGACACCTGAGTGGCTCAGTGGTTGAGCATCTGCCTTCAAGTCCTATATCAGGCTTCTCATAGGCGGCCTGCTTCTCCCTCTGCCTCTGTCTCTGCCTCTCTCTGTGTGTCTCTCATGAATAAATAAAAAATAAAATAAAATAAATAAAATAAAATAAAATATAAAAATCATAATGTAAATGAGAAAACATTTTGAACTGAATTCTAATATAACTATTATAGTTTTTAGAGGGAAAAATGTATAGCCTTAAATGTACCCCGATGTTTATAGCAGCAATGGCCACAATAGCCAAACTGTGGAAGGAGCCTCGGGGTCCATCGAAAGATGAATGGATAAAGAAGATGTGGTTTATGTATACAATGGAATATTACTCAGCCGTTAGAAATGACAAATACCCACCATTTGCTTCAACGTGGATGGAACTGGAGGGTATTATGCTGAGTGAAGTAAGTCAGTCGGAGAAGGACAAACAGTATATGTTCTCATTCATTTGGGGAATATAAATAATAGTGAAAGGGAATATAAGGGAAGGGAGAAGAAATGTGTGGGAAATATCAGAAAGGGAGACAGAACATAAAGACTTCTAACTCTGGGAAATGAACTAGGGGTGGTGGAAGGGGAGGAGGGCGGGGGGTGGGGGTGAATGGGTGACGGGCACTGGGTGGGGGGCACTTGACGGATGAGCACTGGGTGTTATTCTGTATGTTGGTAAATTGAACACCAATAAAAAATAAATTTATTTAAAAAATAATAATAAAAAATAAAATAAAAAGAAATAAAAAGGCTGAAAATCCATGATCTAAGCATGAAAAAGAATGGTAAATGACATTTAAGGGAAATTTTAAAAAGTAAAAATTTTAAGAGATTAATGCAATTTATAAACTTCTTGCAATTTTAAGAAAAAGTAAAAAGGAAAGAGCAGACTACTAATATCAGGGTAAAAGAGAACACCCTCACAGTTTCTACAGTCATTATAAAGATAATAAGAAGAAACATCAATGACATTTGCAAATAAGCTTGAAAGCTCAGAATAAATAGACCAATTCCTTAAAAGTGTAGTTTACCAAAACCAGTACAGAATAAATAAATTGCACCTATCATGATAGTACTGAATAAAGTTTGCCTTACTATTTTAACAAGAGTCATGAAAAATTCTCTCATTAATGCAATCACCTCTTCTATTCATCATTACAGGTTTTAACCAGTGCAATAAGATACAAAAAAATTAAAATTAAAAATTAAACTGCTATTATTCACAAAAGTGTAACATAAATAGGAAATACCAAAAAAATACAAATAACTTATGAAAATAAATTAAGTTTTCAAGATTTCTGTTTACAAAGTCAACATACAGAAATTAATAGTATTTCTACATTCTAGCAACAAATAATTAAAAATGAAATTTGATGAAGTATAAGTAACAATACCTACCATTCAGACATATCAATACCTAGGAATAAATCTAATTTTTTAAATGGGCAGGACGTCTGCACAAAAAATACATACATTCATAAAAGAAAGTTAAATAAGAACTAAACAGGTGATGAGTTCATGGATCAAAGGACTCAATATCCCAAAGATAACAATTCTCCTCAAGTTGATTTATAGATTCAATTCCAACACAAATTTTATGGAAATTGATGAAATTATTCTAAAATGAATATGGAAATTAAAAAGTTTCAGCACAGTGAATATAATCCTGTGGAAGACCATAAATGAGTAACTTACATTACCAGATATCTACTCTTACAAAACCACAATTTTAAAGTGTGGTGGTGAAGATACAAGAGACAATAGACAGTAAAGAAATAGATGATCCAAAAACAAATCTTTCCACATACACACTTCTGATATAGCACAAAATTAGCCCATGAAATACAGTGGAAGAAGCATGGTCTTTTCAATAATTGATGCTACATCAATGAACCTTACCCCTTCCTCACACCATACTCAAAAACTGGTTTCAGATATACCATAGATCTCATTGTGATAGATGAAACAATAAAACTTATAGAAGATAATATAAAACTATAGCTTCATTTGGGTAGGCAAAAATTTCTCAAACAGAATGCAGAAAACACTAATAAAAGAAAATAAAGATAAATCAGACTTTATTAACAGATACTTTAGACTGGAAAGGCAAAGCACAAAGTGAGAGAAGATATTGGCAATACATGCATCCAACAATGTGCTTTTATTCAGAATACATAAAGAACTTCAATAAACCTGTAAGAAAGAGAAAACCCAATAAAACAAAAGCAAAAGACTTGTCCAGGCTCTTATAAAAAGAAGCTAACCAAGTGGCTAATAAGCATATGATAATGTGTTCAGGCTCCCAAATTATAAGGAAAATATAAAATAGAGCCACAATGAATTACTATTTAATAGCCACAAAATTGGCTTAAACTTAAATTTTAAAAAAAAACCTCCTACCAAATGTTGGCAAAGATATAGAGCAACAAAAACCCTCATAGACTGCCTGTGGAAATACAAATTCTTACAATTGCTTTGGAAAAACTGTTGGCTGTAACAACTAATGCTGAATATGCATTTTTCTATTGCAGCAATTCCACTCCCAGGTATGTGCCCAAGAAAAGTGTATATATGCACATTCATCACAAAGGCATTATTCATAATAGCCCAGAACTACAAGCAATCTGAAAGTCCATCAAAAGCAGAATGAATAAATATAGTATAGCTATACAATAGAATACTCTGCAACAATAAAAATGAGCCAACTACTATCCACTCAATAGTGGAAGAATTTCACTTCTATAACAAGCAAAAGAATCCAGACACCAAAATCAGTTCGTGTTAAATGACTCAATTTATATTAATCTCAAGAAAAGGCAAAACATATCTATGGTGACAAAATTCAGAAAGAATTCAGGGGGAATGGGCAAAATGACATGGAGAGGTATGAGGGAGAATTCGGAGTATTATTATATTCTATCTTAATTTAAGTGGTGATTACATGGCTATATTCATTTTGAAAAAAATCATAAAGATCTGCAGTGAAGTTTGGTGCAATTTACAGCATACTTTAAGCAAAAAAAAAAAAAAAAAAAGTTTAGATCTGCATCCATAGACATAAAAAAAGATGTCCAAGCTATAATATTAAGTGAAAACAGCAAATTATAAAGTAGTCCCTATAATACAGGCCTATGTTGGAAAAATAAGCTTAAAAAGTATAATGGGGCACCTGGGTGGCTCAGTCAGTTAAATGTCTGCCTTTGGCTAGGTCATGATCTCAGGGTCCTGGGATCAAACACCACGTTAGGCTCTCTGCTTGGCACAGAGTTTGCTTCTCCCTCTCCCTCTGCCCTACTCATGCTCTTGCTTTTTCTCTCTCTCAAGTAAATAAATTTTTAAAAAAAATAAAAATAATTTAAAAATAAATAAAAAGCATAGTGTGTGTGGATCCAGAAGATTCTGCTACCCAGAGTGAAGGCTGAGTGTGATAATAAGAGATTTTCCCTCCAAGTTTATATTCTTTATTATTTTAGGTTTTTTTTTTTTTCACAACAAGCATAATTACTTAACTGATGGGGATTTTTTTTAAATAAGGCTTCTGAAAAGCAATTGAGAAAATGAGGCCTTGAAGTGAACTATAATTGAAATAAAGACATGGCATCGAAAGACATTTAGTATAAGATATAATTTGAATTTGATCCTTTTGCCCTGAAGAATGCCTGAGCACAGGAGGTGGGAGAGGAGTCTAGATGTCTGTAATGTTTCAAGCAGGATCATAACCCCTGTATCAAAGTGACATATTTTAACACAATGCCAAAATTCAAAGGATGTTCAGGTTTTCTATTGCCTTTCTTCCATCCTGCTTCCAACCCTTTCCTATATGCTGTATTTTAACCAACTTTATTTCCCTCCAAAGTCTTCCATATTTTCTCCCTCAGGAATAGAATGTACTTTGCCATATTACTTTCAATTACCATTTAATAATTTATGAAATTACTCAGCATCATACCTGCAGTATTTCGGTCAGGCCCCATTACATTGTAATGAGGTTTGATTTAACATGGTCATTATAAATGCTGCTAAAGGTTAACAGGTAAAAAAAGTTTCATTCCAATGCATTTGATTTCAATCATTTAAGAATAAAATAAGCATCTGTCACTAAGCATGGAAGTTTCTTTCCCCATAAGCATCAGAGTATGATTATTTCTCTCACAAAAGTTTAGCGGAACGTAAAGGACCATGGTCTGGCCTAAAGTCAACCTGTGGGAAGCATGGTACAAAGCAGAAATTTCCAAGGATTGTGCCACAGATTTTTTTGGGCAGAACCATTCTTCATTGTGCAGCACTGGCAGGATATTCAGCATTCCTGACCTTTGCCCACTAAATGCCTGTAGCATCACAGTTTTGCAACAGCCAAAAGTAGCCCCACAAATCTCCAAATACCCTCATTGGGGGCAGTATTTCTCCTTCACCACTGACTTGAAGGGTTAAGTGCAAGTCGGCAAGTTTAGGAAGTTTCATTCTGAAAGTTTAATTCATGCGAGACATAATTTTGATGTAATCAAAGAAAAAAATAACTATGATCTCAATCATCCTCTAAGGAGGGTAGATCCTCTGTTTGGTGAGCTCTTGAGACTTGTGCATTTCTCCCCAACACTATGTTCAGTGACCTCACATTGGTACTTTGAAATCAGCCATGGTGAGAATCTGGGGAAAGCCAGTTGTTAAACATTCAGCAGTATACGTTGTTCTTGATGCATATGACTTTTTGGCTAGGAGCTAGGAAATGAGAAAGAAGAACTTCAGAACATGGATTTAAAAAAAAGGAACAAAGAACAGAAAATTGCAGCTCTACTTTGTTGTGACCACCTGTCTTCAGTAAATTCTTCTCAACTTAAGATAAACTTGAAGCAAAGGAGCAACCAGTGAAGATGTGAGTTTTCCTTGAAGGTTGGTCTATTCATTCATTCATTTAACAAATATTTATTGAGCACAAATCAAATGCCAAGCCATTAAGTTGGCATGGCCATTCAAAGACAACACATACAATTACAGAAACGTGAGACAGAGGAGATCCACAGGAAAATAGATTACAGAGATATTATATACAAACTTTATGAAGGATTTTGAACACTTCTTTGGAATCAGTGAAGCTCTGAGCAAATCATACCTGGATGTGAAGAGTAAGGAACTGAATTTCATGTGGAAAACGCTAATTTATCAGAGGTTTAGTTGGGACAAAGCATCCAATTTCTTGGCATCTGGCACTGAATTGCTTTCCCTCCCTCAACCCTGAAAGCAGTATCCTTCTCTAATCACTGAACCCTGGCAGTTGGAAGATGCTGAACTCAAGGGAGCATCCGATGGTGCCCATTCTGGAGGCCATGTAACATGAAGACATCTCTCTTGGAGAAGCTCAGGGGAACATGAGATCTGTCTTTAAATGTCTGAGGATCATGTTTAATGAGAAGTTAGATGTCTTCTCACTAGCTCTAAGGGCAGCAGTAAAAACAATGAACAAAAATAATATGGTGGCAGATTTCATCTCAAAAAGAGAAAAAAACTTTCTAGTGGTCTGACATTGGAGCAACTAATAACCCTATTCCACTATGTCCCTATGTCAAAGGGATAAAATTCATATTCTTTTATGGCTCCTAGGGTTTTCTCCTTTTCTTTCTGGTTCTGGCGGCCACAGCTCCAACATCTTCCACTCCTGCTCTGCATCTGATGTTCAGTGAAGACAAAACTGCTTGTAGTTTTGGGACATGCCAAGGTGCTCATTCTCTCAGTTCCTGGCTCCTGCCTGAAGTGTCCTGTCACTTTTTCTTTATTTGGCTAAATGCTGCTTATGGACATGCCCTTCTTATCTACTCCCATAGCATTCTGTATACATCTCCACCATTGGCCTTCTGCATGCATATAAATAAAATAAACCTCTGTGAGTATATCTATTACTATAGTAGTTGAAAATAGTTAATTTGGGCACTTTATGGAATGGTGTGTATTAAAATACAGACTATTCAGCAAACATAAGATTCATTTGGGTGAGCCTTGGTGTCACTCCAAACAGAAAGACAGTCATCTTCCAGAGCAGCTAAAGCTGCAATGGGGACTGCCAATTGCCGGCAAGCATGCCATATGGGCAGCAGGTCTACTTGTGGCTACAGAAAAACAAGGAGAGCTTCAAATACAAATCCCAAATCAAAACTCACAAGGATAAGGCACTCCAAGTTGCAAATGTGATTTGAATTTGGGCTTATTTTCACAAATATAACTTTTATTCACAGTTGAGAAGTGTTCTTGATCATTACTCTATGGACTAGCTAGTCCTATTAAACATGTCTGATTACTTCCTTTTCTCTAAGTCACTGACTTGGTCAAAGTCAGAGATGCTGTATGTTCTGTTCACCATTACATTTTCCATACTCAGCTGGAGGGAAGGATTGAAAGTACCTGGTCTATGATTCATTTCTTTCTCAGTTGTCAAAGGACACTCTAGAGAAAGAAAAAAAGGAAGATAATCTAATTGAATCACCTATAGGCACACTGATAGCTGGACCTCCTGAAAAATAAGACATGATACTTACTAGAAGAGGGTCATTATTTATAGAATGTTCTTAGCAGGATGTCCCTGGTTTATAATCACTTGTGGTAAACAAACCTAGAATCTATGGAGTTATGTGGAATAATTTCCCAAAGTACACCACATAAGTTGTACAAATTTCTGGGGGCATAAAATGGAGATGTTTCCTAACCCAAGCCTTCTCCTCTGGGTGCAGTAACCCACAAACCTCACTTAGTGACTTCACTGATTATGCTGGGCCAGAGATTCCATATGTGATGTAGGAAGGAAAGATCTGGGAAGTCATAGGATATGCTAGACCTCTCTCTGCTTTGCCTGCGCTGCTTGATTACTTGGATCTCTGAAATTATTAGCAAATCTAGGTACTGTGTGAGAACTTTGATCCATATAAGTCTAATTTGACAATCTAATCTTCTGTGTTAGCTAGTGTAGGCATTTATTGTGGTAGCTCAATAAATACTGGCTAAACCAAATACCCAGACAGAGCGTTAGTTCCCATTGCTAGAATTATTACAACTAGAGCTGAAAGACAATCTTTTAAAGTTACCATATAGTGGGGTTCTGTGTTTGATGACTGCTTCTACTAGATTAAATTTTAAAGGCCTCCAATGTGAATATTCTATAACATAACGATCTGTCTTTGAAAGCTTGAGTCTCTGCACTCAAATCTCACCCCAGACCTCAGTGATATGATAAGCCATCTGCAACAACAGAAAGCTCAATTCATATCGCTCCTGCTACCACAGGCTGACTTAAGAGACAGAGCAAAGAATCATTTGTTCTTAACAAAGCCATTAAAAAAAAACTCATAACAACCTTGAGATAATTTTGATATATTGATTCTATGATCCTCATAATAACCCTGTAAGATTATAAAGGGAGAAAAGCTATTTTCCTATCTAATTCAGAAATAGACTCAGAAAGGAAAAGTGATTTTTCCAAACACACACAGCTAATATTTTCTGGAAATTGGCCTCAAATGCAAGTCCTTGGCTCCCAGAGACAATGTTCTTTCCTTAATGTTCTCACACTACCTGTCTCATTCTTTCCCACCTTGGACAAAGAAGTAACCACACTGCTCTTTGAAGCACAATTTTCTCTTTTGCAAAATGGCAATAATGGCCCTACCTCACATATAAAACAGTGAACGTTTCATGATCGCAAATGTGTGTTTAGTACCCTGGCAAAATTGAGAGTACCAAATAGTATTACAATAAAAATTCTATGCATCTTCATCACATTTTGTAATATTGTATCCCTTTTGCATTCATTGTCTCATCTTATTTATTCCAATCATTTTTCAAGATGGACAAGGTGGGCATTTTTATTCTTTGCAAGAATGTAACCAAGACCCAAAACGTTAAATGAAATGATTAAAGGTGAGAAACTGAAAGAAGATCTCCTTGTTGTCTAATTCTAAAACCCCATCCTAAATGTTACAAAGATTTTATAAAACAGCAAGAAATTTCACTCCCTCTCCACTTGACAAATTTACAGCTTTGTGAACATCTAGGGCTTTTTAAAATGTCATTTTGTATATTATACAAAAAATTCAACCCATCTAGGAAGCAAGGTGTGTGACTGTGGGTTTCAAACAGTGTTTAAAGATCAAAGGCAAGGAAGCTTCAGTCTCTACTCAGCAAGTGCAAAAATCAGTCTTCAGTGGGAAAGTCAAGAAGAACTATGATGACCACCTAATTCTAAGCATATGCTGCAGATGCACAGCTAGGCACACTGTAGATGTTCTCTGAATCCTTGGTATTATAAATAATTAAATCTTGGGTTGAAGTATAAATAGAGAGATAATAAAGTGATCTTGAATTTTCCCCAATCCACGTAGCAGATGTTTTCCCAAGAAACTCACTTAAACAGAATTTCATTGTCTTCATCAGTAAAATAGGGATCAGAGTACCTGTTAGATCTGCTCTGAGAATAATTCTGGTTATCTACTAAGATCTGTTCTTCCTTTCTTCATAGGTATACTTCATTTCCAAGGTTTCTTTGCATGGTTGTGTGACTGGGTCTAAGCCAGTAGGATGTGAGTGGCAATGATGTGTACCATGTCAAGCTGGGCTATAAAAACCTCCAGACTCCTCCATGCTCTCTTTTTTGTGGCTAGAGACCAATAATGATGATTGGGAAGGTCTTGGAAATGTTAAAGATGGCAGAGCCACTGTCAACCTAACTCCTTGGAAGACTGCATGGGATAGAAACTGTCTCCCTACTACCAACCACCTCTACTGACCTGGGACATCCATCCTGGCTAGACTCAGGTAAGAATAATACAAGCTTGCTTGTGTTTGAACTACTACATTTTTCATTTCTTTCTTGTAGCAATTTAGCCCACATAAACTAATACAAATGATAATGCACCCTTCAACTGTAAAGGATTATTTTTCTTCAGTGTCATTATTCTAAGCTCAGCTCTTCCCCAGTTTAATTTTTATGACATATGTCAGCTTTAAAATCAACTGGTTCGTTTTAATTATATGTTGTTTACAATAATGAAAATATCTCTGTACTACCACTCTACAATCTCTGTCAAACTGTAGCTTTTATCATGGCAATTCTAAGTTAAGAAAATCAGTGGGTCCTAACACCAATTATTCCAAGTTCAGAATGATCTGCTGCAGTAAACAAACTAGTCACACCTTGTGAGAAGAGGCAGTTTATAGAACTGGTTAACTTCCAATCACAACTGAGTTAACTGAAACCTGGAGAGATACGGAATATGGTATGATTCGGGAGCACCAGGGAGGCCCTTCCCTTCTGGCATGTCTGCCATTTATAAAGCATTGCTAGACAAAGCAATTTAAACTTTAAACTGAAATTTAAAACCAAAAAATGGTAATTTGGACTGCTAATGGATATAATAAGTGTTTCTAGTCTCTTCTACCTGAATCCATCTCAAATATCACTTTCAAATTTTTATTTGTGGGGCAGCCTGGGTGGCTCAGCGGTTTAGTGCCGCCTTCAGCCCAATGTGTGATCCTGGAGACCCGGGATCGAGTCCCACATTGGGCTCCCTGCATGGAGCCTGCTTCTCCCACTGCCTGTGCCTCTTCTTCTGTCTCTCTCTGTGTGTCTCTCATGAATAAATAAATAAAATCTTTACTTAAAAATTGTTTTTTGTAAAGCAGCACTTTATCTCACTGTTCCCAAAGTCAAGAACTTGCAATGGCTTCCTATTGTCATTTACCTTGGCCTTCCAGACTCTCCTCCAGGCTCTGGCCCCACCTTGCCCTCCAATTTATTTTCCATCACTGCCTGTCAATCTCCTCCCATACTCTGCACTCTCCAATCTCCTGCTGTCTTAGTAACTCTGCTGGTGACTGGCAGCCACTCTTCTCTGCCCCTCTGCCCATCTAAGTCTCACTCACCATATCAGGCTTAGTCCATCCATTCTGCCTACACCATGATGAATGCGTTTATGTCAAAGACCCCAGCTCACATGGATTGTGATTCCTGAAATCCATGGCCCTCTGGATCAATATCACACAATGGATAATTCATTCTTTACTACTTGGCTTCCTATATTTTTCTTCTGTTGTCTAGGTGGCTTTTAAATTCTATAAGGAAGAAAAAATTCACACTAAGAGACATCATAATGGAGTTATCAAGGGAGTGGGATTCTACTCACTGAACTTGGGAAAGTTATTTAAAATCCCTAGCCCTCAGTTTGTTCATCATTAAAAATGAGTTTCATGAACTATTCAACTCCAAAGTGCATTGAGTAGATGCCCTTTGCATCTGCATATCACTAATTCAACAGACTCATTGAGCCTCTGCTAAATACCACACGTGATTCTAGGAGCTGAGGATTCCTAAAAAAGGTCTCATGGTTGAGGTGAAGATGCTTGCTTTGGAACATAATGAGTTCCCTATTACTAATGGCACGCAAGCAGAAGCTAATGAGGTGTTTGTTGGAAGTGTTGGATGTGTTTGAGCTAGGGCTCCTATAGCCAGCAGAGGCCTACAGGTCCTGTCAGGAGGCTGAGGGCCACACACACTTCCTGCCCTCTGGAATCCAACCAATAATATAGTCAACAAGATCAGTTTGCAAAGGTCATCAGTAAGCAAACTATTGATTCACGTACTTATTTGGTCAGCTTGTCACCAACTAGACCCCAAGACCTGACGTTCATTGCCCACCCGCTTGTCCTCATTGACCTTCATTTTATATTTTTCCTTCAACACTCCAGCTTACCTCTTAACTCAGAAAACTGAAATCCCCAAACCACCCACCATCCCAGACCACCCAGATGTTTCAAACTAATACCCTGACATGTGTCTGCAAAAATGGACTGTGGAGTGACCTCTGGAATTACCTTTACCTCATTATAATACTAAAATCCCCACCTAGGGAAAAGCCTCAGACTCATTCACATAACACACCATATACACATATATGTATAAGCATGTTTCCCAAAGCACATGTGTGACCTTAAACCCGCCTCAACATATCATGACAAGGCTTCCCCATCTAAATAGTCTTTCTAACCCTAAACCAAAGGAACCCGGTTGCCTCCTCAAGGGAAGTCATGGATCTTGAAGCCATTCCCTATGATCTCCTTATTTGCTACAAGTAAGTTTTCTTTGTTTGACAGCTTAACCGGGTACAGTTTCTAACTCACCAGGACTGAAGCCATGTTGGTTTGGTTACAAGCTCACGCTATTAGAACAAAATCTCACAGGCTGGGTGACTTAAACAACATTCCGACAGTTCTGGACGCTGAAAGTCCAAGACCAAGGTGCTGGTTGATGTAGTTCCCAGCAAGGACACTTGCAGACCATTGCCTTATATCCTTACATGTCAAAGAGAGCAAGCTCTGGTTTCTCTACCTCTTCATATAAGGATGCCATTCCCATCATGGAGAGCCCACCCTCATTTCAACTTCATCTAAACCTAATTACCTCATAACTGCCCCACCTCCAAATACCATCACTTTCTGGGGTAGGGCCTCAACATATGAATTAAGGCAGGGGAGGTGGGAGTATAAAACATTCAGTCTATAATAGGTATTAATTAATTGATACAGGTTAATTATACTTTCATTAATGTATTTACTAATTACATATGTAGTAACTGAATACAGATGCAAAAATTAATAGGCATACAAGTGTCAGATATTCCTTGGAAGAAATCTGATAAAATATGGGATAGAGAATGTGGCTGGTCATCAAGCTATCCACCTCCCACCTAGAAAACAAATCTTAAGGGAGATTGGTGGAGTGGGAACAGGTGAGAAGTGAGCCTGGAGAATAGCCTCTGGGCAGCCTTGCCCAAGCAGCTGCAAGAATTAGGCCAGGGCCCCACCTCAGCCACTCAGAGTCATGTCTTCTCTCCTAGGAAGGGTGCTGGGAGCAGAGAACACACTGCAAATGTTCTTATGTTCCTTCTCCCCTGTTGCTGCCGGACATAGGAAGAGGACTCACCCACAAGAGTTCTCAATATCCTTTCAAAAATGCAATATGAAGATTTAAGCTGTTGTAGCATCTAGCATAGCAGAGAGTCCTCATAGGCTTTATAAACCATCAGACCATGCCCATGCCAGAATGTCAGCCCCACATCTAAATGTATCTCATCTACCATCCATGGCTCCCAGATCTGGCCCCAAATGACTTACAGAAACCTCCTCTGCAAACTACATCCCCACCTGCCAGATGATGTCATCATAACTCATCCAATACTCAGTCTCCCCCTGCAGGTTCCATGCCACATGCCTATTCCTGAATATAGCTCAGTGTCCCTCCAGCTCTGCCCCCACAACCACTCCAGAAAATGCTTCTCCCCCAGTGCCAGCCCTCTCAGCTTTCACAGACCTCACCTATCATCCTGTCTCCCTGTCCCATGCCTCCAAGAGGATCCCACCCAACAAACGAGGGCCTGTGGGAGGAGCTCAGAGAATGTCTGATGATCTTATCATCTTGAACAGTTAAGGGTTGAGATGTATCCATCTTCATCTGCCTTTTAATTCCTAATGATAATAATAATAAAATAATTTATTAACTGCTGGCAATGATCAAAGTATATGTCAGTGAATTCACATACATTATGTTCTTTGACTCTCAAAACAGCCTCTAAGCTTCTATTATTGGCCTCATTATATAATCAGGGAGCCAAGGCTCTGGGAGGTTACAACTGTGGCCAAGGTAGTAAGAGGTGGTAGGGGTCAGTGTTGCAAAGGGGTGTGGCTTTTTAATGTGGCTTTAATTATACCTAGAGGATCTCTCTCTGGGTCTCTCATGAATAAATAAATAAAATATTTTTTAAAAAATTATACCTAGAGGATTATGGAAAATCTCCCTTTTTGTGTTCTGCTGTTGATTCTGGGATTTTGCTCCCCCTGGAAGACTCATCTTTGTCCTTACACACTGCGTTGGAGTGGCTTGAACATGGAAGGACAATTCCTAGCTGCAGCAGGTTGGGAGGCCCTAAGTCAGTCATGTTACCCCTGTAATTTTTACCTTTCCATCTGCAGAATGGGGATAACACCACCAGCTTTGCCTTTTCCTGCCAATTTTAGAGGACTGTGGGGAAAATCCAGTGAGGTGCTACAGATGAGAGCATTCTGAAAAAAATAAAACAGCCCATTCAAATATGGTTGGGCATCAGAATGATCCAGAGGGCTTATAAAACCCAGATCGCTGGAGCCCATCTGCAGATCTTTTGACCCAGCAGTCCAGGGTGAGGCCTGAGAATCAGTATTTCTAACAAGGTCCCGGGTGATGCTGATCCTGCTGGTTTGCCCACCACATTTTGAGAACCACCATCCGATGCTAACCCCTGCCCTCAACAAAGTGCCCCAACTGTACTCCCCAAGTCATCTCCCTTGTGCGTCAAGAAGGGTGACAGGACAGTGCAGCCATCCCAGGGACTTCACAAACAAAGAAACAAAGTGAAGGAGTCAGGAAACCGTCCTTGTTTCTCAGAGAAGTTATTTGTCAGACCGGGCTCTTGCTGGGTTCATATGAGGGTGGGGGTGCCAAGCCAAGGAGCCCTGGTGACGAGCACAAGACTTACAGGTAAAATTACAGCAGCCGCCAAACCGGCGGGGACATGAGTCTCGGCAGCGACGTCTGAGAAAAGGTAGGAAGACAGCGCGGATCGCAAGGCCACGGACGGCTGCTCCCAACGGGGCCCTCGGAGGCGCAGGGACAGAAGGACACCCCGTGCTCCAGCAAGCCTCCCGGGGATGCGTCCTCCCAGATCTCCTGACAGGCTAATAGGGCTTTTTCCTTCTCTTGACGAGGCAGCCGTTCTCTCCTGACGCCTTTCTGAGTGTGTCTGTGGTTGATAACAGCGTAATTTCCCTCGGAAAATGTCCTTTTCTTCTGTGCCTGCTGGGGGAGGGGGGGGAGGGGGGCAGCGGGGAGGGAGCGAAGAGCAGGTTTTCACTGCTCCCTTAGGCACCTCCGCAGGGCCCATGGGTCCGGAATAGGAAGGTCAAGGCCCTGGTACACGCTGCACCTGCCCCAGTTCTGCAGGTGGGTCCTGTGCTCCCTGGTGAAGGGGCACCTGGGCAGCCTCAAACACCCCCACTGTAGGCACCAGGCTCCATGGGTGGGATCAAGCCCTGTCTCCTCTGGGCTGCGGCTGGACGCCCCTCGGTCACCTGCTGCCTGTGGCCGCCCCGAATCTCCTCCGTTGGGGTGGGCAAGGGGCGGGGCCGTGCACCCAGCGCTGCTCCTGGATTTCTGCCTTCAAAGTCCTCCCGGGTATCCACCACCCCCTCGCCTGCAATAGTCTGGGCTCCTCAGATATGCAAGTGACTCATTTTCCATCCATCAGAGATGAGACTTAAATAAATAAAAAGGTACTTCGTGGGGCGGCTGGGCCTAATGATAAGCAATTATAGGAAGCCAAATGAAGGCAGTGCTTTGTGCGGGGCCTGTGAAATTGGTTAAGCAAAAAAGAATAATGACCCGTTTCAGTGATTCATCCCTTTGCTCATTTCAGAGGGAGCATTATCTCAGTTAAGTGATGCAATTAATATGAAAATGAGGGAATCATTGTTTAAGGAGATGAGAGGAAATCGGGGAGGGGGCCGGATGCCACAGTGAGGAAGCATAAGGACCACTGAGATGAAAATTTGCATAGGTCAGTAGCAATGTGAAGCCTTTAGCACGTATTCAAAGCTTAGCTTGCATTGTAATACTTCGCCATTAAATTCTCATTATGGTGACCTGTGTCCAACACAATTCAATTTTTCAGAATCTTAATGATAAAAAGTTAATTACGTTAAGGTGAAAACCTTTTGTGCTAGGCCCTAAAATAAAACACAGAAAGGGCGCAGTGAGTACCTACCTCAGGACACTGCAGGTAGTGCCAGGGGGGCTTAAATTACTGTTTTATTAACCATAACATGATTTGCAGGTTGATTTTTTTGTGAGCTTTGCAGGATCTTTTGTAATGAAGTCAAGAGTGATAAATAAGGTGTTTGCTTCTCCTCTTCACTTTTTTTCCTTCCTGGGTTCTCTGGTGGTATTTTTCCATTCAGTAACTAGCAGACTATATTCCAAGGACTGGTCTATATCCCTGGATATGGAAAAGGAAGAGAACAGGGATCTAGGATGGAGCTGTGGCTGAGAGCACAGATGTCCAAGAGTCAGGTGCAGGGCTGTCACCAGCAACCTCTGTGCCTTGGGCATGGCATTTTATAACCAAGGGTTTCCAACCAAAGAAGAAAGGAGCATGATCTGGTCTTTAGAGCATGGAGCTTCTGCCACTTACCTGCTCTGTGTCCTTGAGCCAAGTACCTAACCTCTCAGAATCCCAGCATCCTCTTGGGCATAAAATGGATAACGTTGCCATCCTTGAAGGAATTGTTGTGAGAACTTGGAATCAAGTATATACCATGTTTCCTGCCAGTGTGGGGGAAAGGAGCATGTTACGTCATGAGCATCAATGTGGTGTCAGAACCTCCACTTCACACCCAATAGGAATATAGTAAATGTCAGTTCCCTCCCCAGGTGAGCCTCCACTTCTTCCAGTTGAAGCCAGAGAGTGAATCATGATTTTAAGATACTGACAAGACAGAAAAGTAGCAAAGACTGCTGATCCCCTCCACATAATCCAACACTGACAATTCTCAAGATAGGAAAAGGATGACTAACAGACCTCTGGAACTAGAGGAAGATCTATAAGAATCCAAGGAGCAAGAGAAGGTGATTGAGCCTCCTGGATGTGGAGTTGGAGGGAGTAGGAGGGGTAGAGGGGTAAGAGACACAACCACCCAGAGGAGATGTTCAGGGCAGACCACTGCAAGGCAACAGTAATAGGGTAGCATCAGAATGGCACACTGGTCAGCTGAAGTGGGAGCACTGAACACATACACAGGCTGAATCTTCCTCCTCCCACACTCCCAAACCCAAAAGCCAGATATTTGCAACAGAAGGAGAAGAAAAGCCCAAAAAGAATTAGTGCCAGGGCAGAGGCAGGGATTGTAACTGAGATGTGGCAGCTGCCACACCATCCACAGGAAACTCATCAAGAGAAACGATAGCCACAGCCTGGAATTTATTCTTTAATGCTGGCAAAATGAGGAAAAGACCAGCTTACAGGGGAAAATAACACAATATCTGAGTAGTAAAATGGCTCTAGTAATAATAGTAAAAACTTATCTGGCACTGAGTGTGTGTGAGGCATGGTTCTACGTAGGTGCTATAGATGCCAGTCTCCTCAATCCCCACAACTACTCTGTTGTCTCAATTTTAAATATAAAAGAAGGAAAGCACAGAGAGGTTAAGCGAATTACCTAAGATCACACTGCTGACCATTGGCAGAGGTGGGCTTTTGAAAGTAGGCCATCTAGCTCCAAAGCCTGTGCTTTGACTGCCACACTTTATTGTGTTCTGACAGAGATACAATAAGCTGAATTATCTGTGCCAGATGAAGAAAATTAATATATCAGATGAAACCATAATTAAAAGACAGTTTATTAAATGTCCTCAAAGAGATAAGGAGGATATCTGAGACATAAATGAAGAACACCAAGTCATTTTCAAAAAATAACAAAATAAAGACAGTATGCATGAAAAACATGATACTTGTAGTTAAGATAAAGAATTCAGTAGATGGAGTGCCTAGGTGGCTCTGCTGATTGTCTTCCTTGGATTTAGGTGATGATCTCAGGGTCCTGGGATCAAGCCCAGCTTGGGCTCCCTGATGAGTGGGGAGTCTGTTTCTCCTATTCCCTCCACCCCTCTCTGCCTCACACTCTCTCTTGAGCACTCAGTCTGTCCTTCTCTCAAATAAATAAATAAAATCTTAAAAAAAAAAAGAATTCAGTAGATGGATCAAATAACAGAATGAATATAGCTGCAATAAATCAATACATTGAAAATATAAAATAAAGATGCTAATGGCATCAGGAAGGGATACAGGGATTAAAAGTATGGAAGAAGAAAATCTGTCAGTACAAACATCAGCATATGCATCATAGGACCCCTAGAAAGAGAGAAAAATATGAGGGAGAAAACATACGTATAAATGACTGATAACTTTTTCAAATTAGAGAAACATATGTGATTGAAACATTATAGAATCCAAACTTAAAATAAACCACGCATACTTTAACTCAACAAAGAGAAAAATAAGATCAATAAACACTTGAAAAATGATTTAAAAGCTTCCAAAGGAAAAGGTCACCTGCAAGGAAACAAAGATCCAATTGACATCTGATTTCTCAGCAGGAAAACAAATGCATAGAAAAACTCAAGCTAAAATTTTACATCCATCAAAACTTTTTTTTGAAAGCCAGAGTATTTTCAGGTATACAGGACTTCACTTGGATTACCATACCAAGACTCTCTGAAAAATACTTGGAGAAGTGCTTCTATATGAAAAGAAATAAATAAACTCTTACAATATATGGAACATATAGTAATCTTAGAAACCAAAGAATAGGGGCACCTGGGTGGCTCAGTTGGGTAAGTGTCTGCCTTTAGCTCAGGCCATGACCCCAGGATCCTGGGATCAGCCTCACATTGGGCTCACTGCTCAGCAGGAGTCTGCCTCTCTCTTTGCCCCTCCCTCTGCTCGTGCTCTCTCTCTCTGGCACACATGCTCTTTCTCTCACTCCCTCTCTCTCTCAAATAAATAAATAAAATCTTAAAAAAAAGAAACCAAACAACAGGAAATATGGCTGAAAGATGTTCGAAAATGTGCAATAAGTACATTAAATATTAAGAGACTAAACTACTTCTCAAAAGTCAGAGATACATGGATTGGATTTCAAAACAAGATCTAGTAATTTGTTGGATACAACAGACCCACTTAAAGGACTATTTCAGAAAGTTGAAAATAAATGAATGAGCTGGAGCAGGCAAATATGAAGTGAAATGACAATTTTGATACCAAAAAAAAAAATAAATAAAGTAGGAAGCAAAAAGAAATCAGAAAGGGACAAAGAGGAACATTATATGCTACTAAAAGAAACAGTAAGTCAAGAAGCTTTAATAGTCATGAACATAACTGTACTCAAAAATATGGCATTTAAAAATCTGTAGATTTTAATGTTATATATTTAGGCTCTTGCAGTCCTGGAGATAGCAATAGGTCCCCAAGTGCCATCCCAATATCCCATGTTGTTTTGTTAATCCTGCCCACATCTTCATAAGTCATCCCTTCATTAAACCATTTGAGTTGAATTCTGTTTCTTACCAGGCCTCCTTGATTGATCTAACTTTACAGAGTGCAACTCTCTGGAAACAAAAGTCTATGTTTGTATCAAAAAAAGAACAGGGGAAAAAGGAGTAAAATATAGGTTCTGGAATCAGACAGACTCCTCTAGGTATGAGGAGTCTTAACTCCACTGCTTACCATTTGTGTGACCCTGGGCAAGTTGCCCAAATCTCTGAGCCACAGTTTCCACAAATATAAACATTATGTAGTAAGTAATTCCACCTTCATACTGCTTTCTGAGTATTCCCAACATGGCAATCACTCAATAAATTTGGTGATGATAGAAAATGTAGAAATGGTAATACTAATACTAACACTGATGACAGTGCTGAGAATAAAAGAAGTTGTGGTTCTTGGTATTATCATCGAGCTTTTTATGGTGCAAATAGTCCCCTGTGGTCAATTTTACTAAGTACATAAAAGCAAGGCATATACTCTTTCTTCAGTAGCAAGAAAACCCAATTTATAATTCTGATATCTTGATGAGTGTGCAAACGCCCATAGACACCTACCCTGATATATTGCTTAATCTACCCTTGAGGTGAAATATTTAATATATGAAGCAACACTCCCAGAAGTTCTTACTCTGAATAGATTCACATGAGGTTTCATATAGTTGGCTATACTGGATGACACCTGGATGTCAGGAAAAATGCCAAGACCTGGATAACAATGGATCAAAGGGAGAAGGCAAGAATATGAAACCAATGAAAGGAAGATTCTCTGTACAGGAAGAAGGAGATGTGTTCATCAAACAAGCAGTTTGATGGCATTTTGAGGATTTAAAAAAGGATATGCAAACATGATAGGCAGTAAAAAATCAGCAAGACTTGGGAAATTGAAAGAATGAGGTGAGAATCAGGAAACAGGGAAAAGTCAAAATAGTGAGAAGACTGAAATCAAAGCATCCTCCTGCCCCCATCAGGAAGCCACTTCTATTCCTCCTGGTGGGACGCAACACTACAGAATCAGTGATTCTGATTTTAAGCCTCAGGGATTCGTGACTAAGAAAAGTATCCCAAAATAGTAACCCAGTCTCATGAATGAATGTAGCCTGTCTCTAGCCAATTTTACTCATTTTATGGATCAAAATGTTCTTAAAGATTCACACATTCAATACCAGTGGCTTCAAAGCATGGTTTAGCATACAGTCACTGGGGCAACCTGTTAAAGCTCACATTCACAGATTAAAAGCTCCAGAATAAGATCCCAGGAATCAGTATCTTCAACAAGTAGTCCAGATAATTTCTATGCAGCCAGACAGGAAAATAGGTGTAACGCACAAGCAATGTGTGGAACCACTATTTCTATAGAGCCCCAAGTGACCCATTTCTCTACAAACTCAATGTTTGCTTACTTGTTGTCTTTCTTGGGATATTGGCACGTCCTATTAATAAATTTCTTCAGTAAAAAGGTATCCACTCCATATCTACCATGGCATGAGTGAAGAATAAGGCAATTCCTGATCTCTTTCAAAGAATTAAAAATGTAGGGAATTTGAGGCCTGAACACTATGAACTAGAACACAAAGTAGAATAAAACAAGCACTATAAGGAAGTTCACCAAGAGAAAAGAAAGAAGCTATTGATTTTGACTGGGGGAATCAGGGAAGACTCCATAAAAGAGGCACCTTTGAACTGAACCTTAAAAGATGAACAGGATTTAAATTAGAGATGAAAGAAGAACGAGTGCTCCACTCCATCCTGAAGGAATGGCACAAGCAAATGCTTGAACAGGTAAGAAGGCAGAAGGTGTGTTTGGCTAACAATGAGTAGCCCAGTATTGCTAGAACATCTTGGGACCAGATCAAAGGCTCTGAGCATCCTGCAAGGATGTGGGACCTTTGGTAATAGGATATAGTAAAGATTTTTTTTAAGAAAAACAATAAGAATAATTTAAGCCTTGTTATAGGAAGATGACTCTACCAATATACCTGAAAGGTACATTGAATATTAAAGAGGTAAAGGATAAAAAAATAAAATAAAAAAATAAAAATAAATAAAATTAATAAAATAAAAAAAAAATAAAGAGGCAAAGGACTAAAAGTGGGGTTGTAATGATCCAAATGAGAAAGAATGAGGCTGGAACCAGGACAATAACACTGGGTGTGGAGAGAAAGAGGGTGTGGCCACTCTAATCTCAGTGACATCCCTTACTGAATACATGTTCTTGGGCAAAGCAGTTACTCTCTCTGGGTCTCAGTTTCCCTCTCTGTAAAAGGAGATTTATGACTACCTATAGGTCTCCTTCCCTGGATTATTATGGGATGTGTAATCACCAAAATCAGGTCAAGTGCTCTACAGGGATAAGGAATTATTAACATTAATGATGATTTATAAGGTCTATCAGCAGAAAAGCAGATGCTCAGAGGCAAGTGTGAGACTCAGCACTAAGGTGGGCAGGCAGGACTTGCCCTTTTCTTGATGGCTTTCCCCTTTAAGCCGCTTGAAGTTTTTACAAAATCCCCTAATACATGATTCCAACAAATCCTAAATCAACCACCCAGGCTTCCTCTTCCTCATTTTCGACTCTAACCTGGCCGTTTGCAGCACTAGTGCATCTTAGCTCATGTTTTCCCGTAGCCACACATCTCAACAGCAGGACATATTTAGAAAGCAACAGAAAAAGCCCACATCTCACCTAAAGCTTAATGTCTGTAGGCAAATGAGGAATAGTTCAAATTTTCTTATTAAGCAGATGGGCCATCTTCTCTGACAGGAGAAAAGAAGGTAATACAAAATGTAGATCCCTGGGGACAAGACTAGGGCTATTATGCTGAACATGTATCTCATTCTTTTCTGGCAGGCAAAGGTGGCAGTAGGAGGTGACACTATTCAGCCTTTTAAGTGATGCATTTAGCTTCAGTGTGACACTTTAAGGAGCCTTAAGCAGAAATCCCTGTGGCATTCTCAGCTTACCTTCTATTCCTCTTTTCTCCCCCACCTGCCCCCAAGACCACTGCCAGACCCTTCTCCCAAGGTCCAGTCCTGATTATGCATTTGCTTATAAATAACGTGAAGAAACATCAGGTTCCAGATGCTCCATACCATGATTTTTTTACCCCAAAACTTGCTTCTCCTTTGTCGCCTCTCCAGAATGCCCATAGGAACCCACTCTCCCAAAGTCCACCTGGCTATCAGGTGTTCTGAGTCCCCAGGTTGACCCCCAAGCCCACATGGATGTCCAGAGCAGGGACTCAGACAGGACAAAGGTCTTGACTCACATCTTTTTGCTCTTTTTTTTTTTTTTTTTTTTTCCTATGTCAGTATAGTGGCCATACAATAGTCACATTAGTGTCAGGAGTACAACATAGTGATTCTACAGGCTTATACAGTATGCTGTGCTCACAATTGCAGTGTCACTACCTTTGCTCCTTTTATGCCACACCGTAGAATCTCTTGACCTTGAGTAACTTCAAGGTCAAGAAGGAGCAGAGCCGGCTGAAACTAGCCCTGAAGCAGACCTAGTACTAAAACTAGGAAGGCGAAAAGCTAGGTGATGGCCTACTGATTTATGGAAAGACCAGAAAACTGGGATATTAATTAGGATCATTATATCCTTTAATAATGAGATTCAGTTGACTTATAACCAGTTATAGGTGCACTGTCTTTAACTCTGCATTGTTAATTGTACTTACTCATTTTTACAGTTGCTAAATTATAAAATACGCTGTAGTTGTGAAGAAAAAAGAAGGATTTATGTGTGTTCTGTGCTAGGCTGTGTGATAGAAACTAAAATTTAAAGTGTTAGAGAGTCTACGAGAAAGCCAATGTTATTCTCTCCAACCCACAATCCTCAGATCCCCAGATGAGAAATCCTCCACAGAGAAGAAGGCCAGGACAGTCATCTCCCTCAGCACACACTGCAACTAGGCTCAATCTATGGCTCAGGTCTCCTAAAGCAGTTTGTGATTCCAGAAGTGGCTCTAAATTTGTGTCACAAACACCCCCACCCCCCCCAGGAGACCTGGTTGTTTTGTTTTGCTTTTGAGAAAGAGAGAGAGAGAGAGAGAGAGAGAGAGAGGTGAGAGGGTAGGGGCAGAGGGAGAGAGAGTATCCTGAGCAGGCTCCACACTCAGCACAGAGCCCAACATGGGGGTTGATCTCACAACCCCAAGATCATGACCTGAGCTGAAATCAAGAGTCAGACTCTTAACCGACTGAGCCACCCAGGTGCCTGAAGACCCACGCTTTCTTAACTATTTAGTCTCTGCAGTGAAGGAACCAAAATTATCACCATAATCATCATTAATTTTCACCAACATAGTGGTTGACCTTGAGCAGGTTACTAATAACCTTTTGCCTCCATTTCTGGTATGTGGCAGAGTTAGAGTAGTTTCTACCTCCATCACACAGGTCCTCACACACACAAAGTATTCAATTCCTATCAGCCACTGGTGGTACCAATCATAGTAGCATGCAGAGCTCAAAATTACCCAAATGCGAATCTTTTATCTGACCCAGGGATCTCCTACCCTAGTGCAGTTTCTGACTCCCAGGCAAGCTTCGCCTATTTGGTTTCTCAGAGAAGATGGAAACAAGCAATGATTTCAGCCCTTAGATAAAACCCTCTCCACTCCATACAGGAAAGGCACCCTGCCTCCTACATCATAGGCTGTCTCTTGTTAATCAGCTGCACATACATATACACACAGGAATATACACAGAGCCTCGATGACATCGAAGAAAGGGTATCTTAGCAGCTATTATAAGACTCTTCCTTGTGAAAGATGTTGCATTTTTGTTTTAGAAGAAACAGTGGACAAAATATTTCAGCTAAGGGGTGAGGCTGCAAAGAGCAAGTACAACTAAAAATAGATGCTTGCTCTGCTGCCTTCCAAAAAAGATAGATTTTTCTGGTTGTGGGAACTTTGTTTTTGTTGAACTCCCTGGGGTCTTGGCTCTATAAATCCAAGGACACAACCTGGGAAGAAGAATTTGCTCTGCTTAATAAAGAGATGAAGAATTTGGAATTCCCCCAAAGAAAACCTAGCAGGTAAATCCCCAGACAGAGGCTTCACCTTGGATACATAAAGGAGAGGGTGAGTCCCAGAAGTGATGGGGATTCGGTGAATGAGACTTTCTCTAGGATTGAGATAGATGGTGAGAGAGTCAGTGCTTCTATCTGCTGGTAGCCTGAAGCAGGGTGAGAGAAAGACCAAATGGAACAAAGTGAAATCCAAAAGACCTATAGTGGCCCAGAATTAAAATAAATTTAATGAGGTCTTTGCACCTTAACTAATCAACAACCATGTATCAATTACTGCTATGGTAGTTTATCCATTCCAAGATGCACATTCTTTTTCACGCTTTAGTACCTTTGCAGTCAGGATTCACCTTACAACTAATGGGGTATTAATAGTAATTGACAATTTGGGTGTTTTTCTTTCTTTCTTAGAGGTAAGGAAAAGCATGGTGTGTCTTACAATCAGTAGTATCTCAGAGTTTTTGGAATGTGGTAGTTTCTTCGATAGATGTGCCAATGACTCCAACTCTCCAGACCACGATTCACAAATACTGGCATTATCATAGTCCTCAGGGTTACCAGGTTAGATCCTGGGCAGCTAAGACAAGCTCTGTTAATTTTTCATTTAAACTGACATCTCCCAGAGTTCAGAGAGTTCTTATCCGATCCCTAACATGTGATGGAGCACAGAGCAGAGGCAAATTTAATTTTACCTGACACCTTTGCCACGGGCTGATTAGCCAGCTGACAATGTGCTTTGATTAACTCGCTGGGTCATAAATATTTTGATTCTTTCCATTTTTGGATTACTACAGGAAAGGCAACTTGGAGCACTGCTCCACTATAAATGAGGAATTTTAAATCCACTTATTATATTCTCTCTCTGCCAAACTCACTGTCCGTTCTTCCCATTCAGTTAAGGAAACATACATGATTTTTCTTTCACATTTTTCTTCTCAAAGAAGAGATTTGAGCTTTCTGATTTCATCTCAGCCTGGTGGAGACTCTGGAGAGAAAACATCCAACACAAGGTCTTCTGTAGACAAAGGAGCACGGCCCCAGGAGACCCTTCTTCAACAGTAAAACAGACTTTTAGTAAAAACTCCAAGACACACAGCACAGATACCCAGCACACCTACAATCACTCACACACTCACTTATACACATGCTCACACACACATTTCTTGTTAAGGATCACAATTTTTGCATCTAGATAGACTTAGAGACAAAACACCCAGCATGCGTAGTTAAGAGAACTGCTGGCATCTGTAATGCAGTAACATTAACTAGAATCAGTCATGCACAAAGGCTTAAAAGATGACTAACAGAGAAAGGGCGCTACAAGAATTTTCACTGAACCTTGTAGCTTGGGTGAAAGAGACTTCATCAATAATAGCCAGACTCCTCAATCATTCAGTATGTCCCAGGCACTCATGCACAATATCATTAACACACAAGATGATCCTATAAGGAAGGTTCCATGGTCCAAGAGAAAATGTCATGAGCCTGAGGTCATAAGATCAGCAAGCACTAGGGCAGAGTGTCAGACCCAGGACCATCGACTTCCAAGGTGCCAGCTCTCTCCCTTTGCCAGGCTGCTTCTCATTGTCAGCCATCGTCTCCTTTCTCCAGCCCTTGAAAGAGTTTTCCTGTTCTCTCAGTTAGCTCTGCTTCTCAGAATGAGACTACATTGGCAGCATCGCCAATCTCCAGGTGGTGAGTAACCTTCCTGCTTTGCATCTAACCTTGTGTTCCCCATTCAGTGCTGACAGGTAGGAGCAGTGCCTCCTTTCTGAAAATGTCACCGAGCCATCTTCTAGGAAAAAAGGCGATGCTGACATTCTACTTTTCCTGTGACTCCCTGGAGAACGTTTAATCCCCATGACCTTGTGGCTATTTAAAAAGAACCAATCCCCAGACCTTGTCAGTTGGTGACAGCCAGCATTTTGTCTAATGGGCCCGAGGGTGGGCACAGTTTGCAGTGGGGAAGGGTAACATCTGGCTGGTGTTTAAAAAGCAAATGCGGTTTCTCAATGATTATTATTCATCAACAGTATTCAAAGGCATGTTTTGTCTGCATTGTTCTTTATAGAGAAAAACAAATCCCAAGCACAGATACTCAAAAATCTACATTGTTTTTATGATGAGCTAGCAAGAGGCTGCTTTCTACTAAAAAATCAGAGGAACTCCAGTTTGGTTTTTATGACACCAAAAGTTGAATATTACGGTATTATTAAGAAATATTAAAGCATAATAGCCATGGACATTAATAACTACCACTTAATAAGCAAGACAGTGACCTTGGTGATTTGCATTTTCCCATCATCTCCTCATAATAACTTTCTTTGTGTGAAAGGATTTCCCATTTTACAGATGAAAAACTGAGACTAAGTCAGAGACCTAGGATGGGACTCCACTCTGAGAAATGTTTGCCAGCTGCCTATGACAAGGTTAGTATAGAAACTATGCTAACTTTAGCAACTTTTACAGGCATTTAACACTGCCATGACAACCAAGCAACAGCTCATTTTTTTTCTAGTATTTTGTTTTTTACTTTTTTTATTGTACAAAAGTATCAGTCTACAATGGATTGGAAATTAAATAACAATTTGTCCTTCACCACAGATGGTTTTGAAGCACTGTTCCAAAAAAAAAACTCTTGCTCTGGAAGGATGGTCAAATTGGTAGGGAAAAAAATAGATTAAAATGATTCTCATTTTCCATTTAATGATTAGTCATCCTTCATCGAAGTAGCTAGGGTGTCTGATGGGGCCCCAGTATCTGCATTATTTGACACCCTACTAAAGATATAAGGTCTGGGAAAGGGGCATTTGTAGTCCTTATTGTTCACTAGTCTGGTACTAAAGAGATGTTTCACAAACATTGGTGAGTGTGTGAACAAGTGAACAGCTTCTAATGGAGACACATGCTTAGAGGCATTATCTTCCACATTCCCACCTACCGTCAAGATTTTACCTATGTCAATAGGTTGAAGATTCCCAGGAGCTTTCATCCTGGTAGGTAAGAAAAGCAGATAAATAAAAAAAGGTAGAGATGATTATGAAAGTCTAGTGAGTGAAGGATGGAAGCTGAGTGTGGAAAGCAAGGATTGGCCCCTCAAAAATGGCCACATCCTGATCCCCAGAACTATGAACATGTTGGGTTACATGGTAAAGGAAGGATAAGGTCAATGATGGAATTAAGGCTGCTAATCAGCTGATTTAAGATAGAGAGATTGTCCTGGGTTGTCTGGCTGAGCCCTGTGTATTATAGGGCCCTTCAAAGTAGAGGAAGGAAGAATGCTGAAGGAAGAAGCGTCTAGGTAGAAGAATTGAGTGTTGGGCCTCAGGCGGAGGACATGCTTTGGCGTGTTCCAGGAGCAGAAAGAAGGACTGAGTAGCTGAACTGAGGAAGTGAGAGGGACCAAAGGAGATAAGGCTGGAGGGAGAAGTGAACAGAGGTCCATGAGGGTCTGGGAGGCCACCGCAGGGCACTGGGATTTATCCTATGAAGCAGTAGACTTCCATAAAAGTTTAAGCAGGGGGATAACACAATACAATAATGAGCCAGAGTTTTATAATCTCCTGGACACTTCATAAGGAGCCCAGACTCAACCAAGTTGATTCAACTCAACACTGAAGTCATCATCTCACATACATCCCAAGTCAGTGATACTGAGATTCACCAAGTCATCCACCCAGAATCCTGAGAGTTAGCTGAAACTTCTCCTTCCCAACCAAACTCATCAATTTCTCCTCCTAAGCAGTTACCCATACACATTCTCTATGTCATGTCCATGCATTAGGGAAGAAGATCTCATAACTACCCCCTAGCTGGAGGCCTTGCCTTTGCCACTGTCCAGCTCTAACTGTCCTCTGCCCTGCAGCAAAGCTATGTGCCCAAAGGCAAACCTGGCCATTCCCTGCTTTAAACCCTCCAAAGGCTACCTACAGTCCACAAGATGACATCTAACTCCTGGAGTCTGCACAAGGGTGAGGCAAGTGAGACACTTTTCCCGGGAACAAAATTTAAGGGGGTTCCAAAACAGTAATCAAGATGAATAACATGGGCAGCCCAGGTAGCTCACCAGTTTAGCAATACCTTCAGCCCAGGGCGTGATCCTGGAGACCCAGGATCAAGTCCCGCATCGGGCTCCCTGCATGGAGCCTGCTTCTCCCTCTGCCTGTGTCTCTGCCTCTCTCTCTGTGTGTGTCTCTCATGAATAAATAAAATCTTTTTAAAAAAAGATGAATAACATATAAATAACTTTAATGCAATATAATTTACAAAACAAAAAAACTTCGCATGTCTGAAGTATATAATTCAATAGTTTGGTATATTTACAATACTGTACAACCATTACCATATTCTAATTTTAGAACAGTTTTATCATCCCCAATAGTGGCCTTGTACCTGTTAGCAGTCACTTTCCAGCACCTTTGCCACTTGGTCCAGGCCCAAACAATCAGTAATCTACATTGTATCTCTATATATTTGCATATTCTGGACATTTCATAGAATGGAATTACAAAGCACGTGGTCTTTAGTGACTGGTCTCCTTCACATAGCATTTTTCAAGGGTCATCTGTGTTGCCAAGGATCAGTAGTTCATTCCTTTTTTTATGGCCATATATTATTGCATTGTTTGGATATGACACATTTTATTGATTCTTTCTCCAGCCAATAGATATCTGAGGGTTTCTATCTTTTGGCTACAATGAATACTACTGTCAATACTCATGTGCAAGTTTTGTGTGGACATATGTTTTCATTTCTTCTGGGAGGATACCTACATATGGAATTGCTAGATCACATATCTTGACTTTGTGAGGAGCTGACAATCCATTTTTCAAACTGGCTATACCATTTTACATTACCACCAACAACATAGGAGGCTTGCACTTTTTCTGCATCCCCACCAAAATTTAAAATATTCTTTTTTATGATAGTCACTCTAGTGAGTGTGAAGTACTACTGTATTGTGGTTTGGGTTTCCATTTCCCAAATGACTAAGAATGCTGAGCATCATTTCATGTGATTATTAGCCATCCATAAATTCTCTTTGGAGAAATGCCTACTGAAATCATTTGCCCAATTTTTAATTAGGTTATTTGTCCCTTTATAATTAAATTGTAAGTTTCCTTATATATTTTAGATACAAGTCCCTTATTAAGTTTATGATTTGCACATATTTTCTCTGTCTTTGAGTTATCCTTTTCCTTTCTTGATAGTATTCTTAAAAGCACAACAGTTTGAAGTCCCACTTATAATCTTTTCTTGGATTGCTTATGGTTTTGGTGTCATGTCCAAGAAATCGTTGCTTAACCCAAGAACATGAAGATTGATTCTGGTATTTCCCTCTGGGAGTTTAATAGTTTCAGTCCTTACATTTAGGACTATGATGTACTTGCAACTAATGTTTGTGTATGGTGTAATGGAGGGATCCAACTTCATTCTTTTGCATGTGGATACAGAGTTGTCCCAGGAATGATTGTTGAAGAGGCAAATAATATTTTCATGCAATAAAAACAAGATAAGTAACGATCTGTGCTGAGCCATATCAGATCCTGAGGCAAAAAGGAAAAAATCAGTAATAGTGACACATTATTATTTAAAATTTTGATAGTTTTATCTTGATTACTGAGTTTTTAGAGCCTCTTTAAATTCGGCATCTGAAGTAGATGCTTCACTCACTCACCTTCATCACAGTCCTGATGACTCCTAAGCTTAGCCTGTGAAAACTTCCCCACGCTCCCTCCAACCTTCTCTTTGAACCACCTGCATCTCGGCCCACCATGCCTCAGTTTTATCATCAAAATACAGTTTTGTTCATGCAGATTTTTTCAAATACAGATTTGACCATGCTGTGTCTCATTTATATCACACTGTTCCCTTGGCTTGGAACATGTTTCTCACTCTCCATTGCTTAGCTCTTCCCCATCCTACAAGATTGGGTACTAACCCCACCAGACAGTCTTGCTTGAGCTTCCAATTGGGTTAAATTGCCTTCATCTGTGCTCCCACACTGCCTGGTCTTCCTACAACATACCACTTATCACACTTGTAATAATCACCTTGTCTTCTCTCTCCCTGGATCACATTCTTTGTTCCCTCTGTCCAACTATGTATTATCTAATGGAACATTCCCAGGTACTAGAACAGTGCCTAGAATGCAATAAATGAAAAAATAGATGTTTAACAGTTCTTCTGATGGGAATATAGCAGGGAGAAAGTAATCCCATCTGCCTAAAGTGAACAGAGATTTTTTTCCTCCAGGAACCTTGAAGAAGGGTGAGAACTAAGTATCTGTTGCAGAGGTCTTGTCTGCTTGAAAGTGAGTCATCCCAAAGAGCTGTGCCCCACACAAGAGCTCCTTGATGACACTCCTATGATAGAAGCAAAGCCTCCCAAGAACTCATTAGAAGGTCAGTCTAGGTATAGGAGGATGATACAGAAATACATTAACAGGCTGGTTCTAGGGGCTCACAGGTGAGGCAGGGAAGTGGCTACCTCCAGAGAGCACTATAGTGACCAAAAATAAGGACAACCTCCCATTGAGATCATTCCATTTTATTCATTCATTCATTCATTCATTCATTCACTAACCAAGAATCCCATAAATATCTATGAATCATCATTTGCGGACTGTGCTGGGCCCGAAAATACAGGTGTCAAAGATCAGGCTCCTGCTAAGATAAACTCAGAATCAAGTAAACTGGCACAAACCTACTATATGCAGGTGGGATAGCAAAAAGATAAGGATTTTGACCACAAAGTCCTGCCTGCAGTCACCTTACTGAATTCTTCTGGTTGCCCACTGAATCCACACTCCACCTTTATCCACTCTACCATATTCTTGGAGGCTGAATACCTTAGACAATACCACTGGGCTCCCTTGCTCACTGACTTACAACTGGCCAATGTTGCACAACAACAGAAGTTTGAAAGGAGAGAAGCAATGAGGCACGTAGCATTTATTCCGTTACTATGGGACTGCTACAGGACTGCCATGGGCTAGTTTTGTCCAAGGTCAGGGACCCTACTATGGGCTTCATTCCACACAGACCCTTGGCTCCTAATCCTCTTACCCTTCTCTCCACACCTTCAGACCTACAATGGCAACTAGATTTCATAGCCCTATAGTATTGGACTGTTCTTTGTGCTCTCCTGAAACCCTGATCCCAGCTTTGCAAATAGTCCTTTATTAAATTCTTCTCAAATTACCTAAAAATGAGTGTACCATCTGTTTCTCACTGAGATCTCGACTGATACAATGAGCTCCTAGGGGAGATGTGACAAGAACATCAATAAATGGAGGATGGAAGGAGGATTCCCTTTGGTCATGTGAATGAATACATATGGCCACCCACCAGGGAAGAGGGGCATGGGGAAGAATCAAACCAATGCCTTGTGGATTGTTTACATTCTCGCCCAGGAGGCTAGACCAGTGCAGGGCACTGATTAAGGATATCTGGCAGTCTACCCTTAAAGGTAGGTTAGCAGATTTGGAGAGCAGGGAGGGTTCCTTTCCTCCAGAGAAATGCCTGGCAAACAGTGGTTTTAAGTTTTCTGGGGGTAGACAGCAATGAAGCATTAATGAGCTTAATCCTTCCAGGTCACTCCCTCTTCCCAGGCCACCCTGGAGCCTCAGAGTAAAGGAAAGGGCAAGGTGATGCACCCCAGCTCTAGAAAAAAAAAAGGAAATAACGTTGTTTCCTAGGAGCTGTAGAAAATATCAGTAAATAAAAGAATAAAATAGAACTCAACCAAATCATCTTAAAGAGACAAAATGATTTCCAAGGCCTATAAAAGTTTCTTGCAACATGACATATCTTGGGGTTCTAGATGTTTCCAGTGTGGGAACATTCACATTAGGAAGAAGTATATGGGGCACCTGGGCAGCTCAATTGGTTAGGCATGTGACTCTTGATTTCAGCTCAGCTCATGACCTCATAGTCATGGGGTTGAGCCCTGTGTCGGTCCCCATTCTGTGGGAAGTCTGCTTAGGATTCTGTTTCACCCTCCACCCTTCTCCCCATTCTCTCTCATTCTCTCTTTCAAATAAATAAATAAATACTTAAAAAGAAAGAGAAAGAAAGAAAGAAGAAAGAAAAAGAAAAGAAAGAAAGAAAGAAAGAAAGAAAGAAAGAAAGAAAGAAAGAAAGGAAGGAAGGAAGGAAGGAAGGAAGGAAGGAAGGAAGGAAGGAAGGAAGGAAGGAGAGAGAGAAGAAAGAAAGAAAAAGAAAGAAAGAAAGAAAGAAAGAAGAAGAAGAAGAAGAAGAAGAAGAAGAAGAAGAAAGAAAGAAAGAAAGAAAGAAAGAAAGAAAGAAAGAAAGAAAGAAAGAAAGAAAGAAAGAAAGAAAGAAGCATGCATCAGGCTCTTTCAACACAACATCACCAAGGGTCCAAATTATACTATTCACATCCCTCTTTCTGTTCCATCTCCCTCAAAAAACTTTAGTATTATTGGTTCCCCATGTTGTTTTCCTGTAAGGAAAAGGGTATCTGATGTTAAAATACATTTGGCATCAGTTTTTATTATTCCTCAGTCTTCTATAAGCACTGTTAGCATGAGTTGTTCTCAAGTCCAGTGGGCTCTGGAGCATTTGGAGCATATGATTTCCCAAAGCCAAGGTCAAACCCCTGGGCTAGGGAGAAGTCATGAAGGTCAGTCCTAGGCAGAGGCCTCTTGGCACACATGCACACGTACATATGCGCACACACACACACACACACACACACAATGGTACCTTGGTGAGCCCTGTCTCTCTCATCCCTTTCTTGCCAATTGATTGCTTGACCAAAATTCTTGACCTTGCCTTAATCCATTTTCAATTCCATAGATTGACTTTGCCCCATTGTTTTTCTTGACTGAGTCTGTCAGTCACCGTATTTGCTACCTCTGTCAGACTAGAGTAATCCAGAAATTTGATAAACAGGCATGACCCAAGTGATTGATAAAAACGTTAGACAGGCAGTGTTCTTCAATCCCTTCCTGGTTACTTTTATTTTAAAACTCTGGTCTGTCTTTTTCCTTTGAAATGTAGAGCCCAGAATGAAATGCAAAATTATAGGTATGTAATTTGTGCAAGCAAGTGTGGCTGTCACCTCCCTCACTTCAGCTCTGTGCTCTTACTGACAACAGGCCACAAAGTATCTCTCTACTCCAGCATGGGTCAAATTGCTACCAGTGAAAGCGCCTCAATGGTTCTTTATCCTGCTGATATTAAGTCATATCAGTCCATCTTGTTGGTTCTCTTTTGGACTCAAGCCTAGGCCATTTGATTCCTGTTCAATTCTGCTTCATTGTGCTTCAACTGTTGCTTCAGCATGTTGAAATCTACTGGGATCCTGGAACAATGGATCAGACACATTCCTCGACTTGTGTCTGACTCCCTAGCACCATCTTGTCTCTAGTTCTGTCTCTGTATTTTAATTCCAACAGTGTAAACCACTTCTGGGTCTCCACAGTGTCCTTCAGACTGGGAATTCATTGTGACCTCTTCAACACAGATAGTCTCAGATTAATACAAAGGCCCACACACCAGACTCTGACCCCCACTACTTGAGCACTGGTCAATGCTACTGAAGGCCCAGCAGTGAAAGGATCTTCTGAGGAGTCTCTGGGGCACATGGGCAGGAGTTTGGGGTCCAGCCCTTTCTCCACACTTATAAGGCTATTTGAGCAGCACATGGTACAGCAGACTGAAAACACACTGGGAATCTGTCTGCCTCTCTATCTGTGGCAGAGCCTGTCACAGCTAGAGAGAGGCAGTTCATTACTCCCTTGCATCATTCTTTTCTTCTCCTAGGAACAGACTCCCTTTTTACCAAAGCACATATGACCACCTGGAATGAAGTATTTCCAGCTCCTTCACAGCTGGGAGTGGTCATGAGACAAAGTTCTGACCAATGAGATGCAAGAGGTGTTATGAGAGGCTTTCGGGAAGGCTATCTCTATAGAGAGATAGGGTGAGTGATATTTTGTCCTTCCCTGCTTGTGCCCACTGCCTAGCTGGAATGTGGACACAATGACTGATTTCCATCCACTGGCTTTTCCTTCTTAGGACCATATAGTGAACTTGAAGTTAGAGGAGGCTCGAGGCTTGTGGAGGAGAAAGATCGAACCTTGTTCTCAAAGCCACCATCCCATCCCATCACCAAAGGCCTAGACCATCTCTACACAGCTTCTTTTATGGGAGAGGCAAAGAAGCTTTTGTTAACCTAAGCCCCTTTCCAGAAACTGCTTTCAGCTGTATTCAGCTAAAGTTATCTTGGCTGTTTGATTCTGGAAAAGGCTCCTGCTCTCTGATCCTGTTTCTCCAACTGCAAGATGAAAATGCCAATATGACACAGAGGAGAAAAGCACACTGGACACCCCATCCCTTCCCATTTTCTCAGCACATTCTCACTTGGCATCTGTCATAGGTCAAGCATTGACAACATGGTAGGAACACAAAGGCAAAAGATAAAAGGAATCCAGTCAATACAAGTTGTCTTATGATTATCTTTCTTAATGTTCCTTATTTTTATTTTTTTCTCAATAAAAATGTACCAACGAACATGGTCCCTGCCTGGGACAGGCCCTGGGCCCAGGGCAAGTATATTCAGCAAACAATAATACAAAGACAACAAATATTTTTTCAGTATAAATATGTCACATGCCATCATTTTTTATACTGAAAATGTATTCATTGTTTATCTAAAATTAAGATTTAACTGGATGTCTTGTGTTTTATCTGACAAGCTTCCCTGGGGCTACCACAGCGAATAAGACTCAAATATCTGGTTCTTCAAAGAGTGTCTTTCCTTGTGGAGGGGATGGCAAATAAGCCAGTGGGCAGCTCAGTATCATCACTGATGGTAGGGTTGAGCAACATGAAGAAAATAAAGCAGCTTCAGGGTTCACAGGTTGTCAGGGGAGCCCCCCACCCCAAGTAGTTGACATTTCACCAGAATGTTGAAATGGAACCAGCCAAGCCCAAGAAGGCTAAGTCCAGGCTGAAGAGCCAGCAAAAGCAAAAGTCCTGAAGTAGGAACATATTTAGAATCCCAAGGCCAGTGTCATCAGTGCTGAGGAGGGAAAAGTGGACCTGAGCCAGGCCATGTAGAACCTGTAAGTGATAGAAAGGCAATTGATTTCATTTTAAGAATAATGGGACACCATCAAATTTTATATAGCAGGGGAGTGATAAGATCTAATTTATTTATCTATTTTACTTTTGGTAAGCACACTTAACATGAGATTTACCCTTTTAATAGTCTTTTAAGTGCACAGTACAGGATTGCTATCTATACACACAATGTTGTAGAGCAGACCACTAGCACTTACTCACTCGCCACAAGTGAGACTTTATGCCCGTGAATTATGCCTGCGAATTAGCAATTCCCATATTCCCTTCCAAACCCCTGGCATCCACCTTTCCACCCTTCACTTGCGTGAGTTTGACTATTTAAGGCACCTCGAATAAGTGGAATCATGTAGTATTTGTCCTTCTGTGGCTGGCTTATTTCACTTCACTAATGACCTCAAAGTTCATCCATGTCATCACAAATGGCAGGATTTCCGTCTTTTAGTTCAGAGAGAACTTCCTGCCTGCTGGGTGGAGGTGACACGGGGCTGGAGGCATGGTGACAGCTGCAGAAAGAAGAGTGGGGAGGCTTTTCAGTATATATCTGAATTGATGGAGGCTTCAGCAGAGGCTGGTAGTGTGGCTGGGGCTAATGACCCAACAGGTATGCATCTCCAAGACAGAACAGACAGGACTGGTAAATAAATTAACTAGGGGGCTGCAGGAAAGATATGAATCCAATATGACTTCTAGGACTTAGTCCTAAGTAACTTAGAAGGCAGCGTCTCACATCCCAGTTGGGGGCGCTGCTCCAGTGAGTGCAGAGTGGGGGGTAGGAAAGTAAGGAGTCTTGGCTTGGCTGGGTAATTTCCATTAAATATTCGAATGGGAAATTGCCCATTCATGGTTGCTTTTATTACCCCCAATTTACAGGAAGGAAAACTGCATGACACATATTCAAGTCTGTCCAGACACAGCTTGTTTCACTAGACCGCATTATTTTAAACTTTTGCACCTGCAGAGGTGAGGCACACAGTAAATGAGATCATAGATTTTTAAACTATAATGATTATGAATGTAGGACACTGTCTGAAGACAGGCCAGGGTGTCAAACCCACAGGGGTCAGAGTACAGATAAAATGTGCCCCGCTGTGCCGGGGAGCCGTGTCCACTGCATGCCAGGGTCAATCACATTTCCCAAGACAAGCTGCTCCAAAGCCAGGCTTCACACCATCACCTCTGAATCATTTACACCACCGTTGCTAAATAATTTACCTCTATGTAGATAAAATGGGTCCACAGGCTCCCCAAACATCGTGGGGCTGGTGCATAATTTACAGAGCAATGCTCAGCCTCCCCGTGCAGAGAGAACAACGAGGTTTGGCCACCTGCCAAAGTCGAGAAGGACATCAGCTGGAATAGATAGAAAAAGCAGCTCATGGAAGAGTGTGTCAGAGAAGCAAATGTACCTACTGAATCCTAGATTCCCAAGGCAAAAGCAAGGTGGGGAAATATGAAGGTTAGGCTGCCATCACTCAGGGGTTGAAGACAGGGAGAGGGAGCACATGGTTAGCATGTGTTTTGGAAGTCTGAGTAAAATATTACCGATGCCACACTTTTCCTGATTGCTGAGACCCAATCAATCAATGTTGTTCTTTGCAAATCTGCATTGCCTCTGGCAAGAAACATATTTAGCAAATATCCAAGCATTTTGAGATGGATGAGGAGTAACAGCATGTGTTTGGGAAAAGAATAATAGGAAGTGCAATTTTCTATGCTTAGAATTCTTTCCTCTCAACCCCTTCGGCACTGGAAAAATTCTCCTCCTTTTCTAAGTAGCATCTCAATGGTCACCCCCTCAGTCAGTTGAGCATCTGACTCTTGGTTTCAGCTCAGATCATGATCTCAGGGGCGTTAGACTGAGCCCCGCATCAGGCTTCATGCTCGGTGAGGAGTCTGCTCAAGATTCTCTCTCTTCCTCTGCCCCTCCCTGCATCTCTAAAATAAACAAATCTTTAAGAACCGAAAAAAACCTACATTTTGTAAATGTTGGTCTCCTATACCAGACTGTGAGCTCCTTAGTGACAAGGATTCTGTTTAAATCTACAGTCCCAGGACACAACTGGGTCCTCACACACAGGTTAAATGTTTGTAGAATGAGTGAAGAAAACAAACAAGACAAATGCCATGACTTACAAAATCTTTTCCCCAACCATTGCATGGAGTATTGCTGCTTTGAAGATCAACATTACGTTAGAAGAGTATGTCAAAATGTGTATGAAAGGAAAAAATTCATAGAGATCATCCAGCATCTTCAGGAACCATACTACATGTTGTTCTATGTGAACTAATACTTCCATTTTTGACAACTTTCAGCTTCAGCCCTTTGAATTTGGCATCTGGTTGGTGTTATAATGACCTGACTCTTCATTGCATGCTTTGGTTCCTAAATCAGACAGACATATTTTATTTAAAAAAAAAAAAAGATTGATTCATTTTTTTGAGAGAGAGAACATGCAGAGGGGAGAGGAGAGAGAGAATTCCAAGCAGATTCCATGCTGAGCACAGGGCTCCATCCCAGGATCCTAAGATCATGACCCAAGCCAAAACCAAGAGTCAGATGCTCAACAAACTATGCCACCCAGACACACACACACACACACACACACACCCATACCAGATATATTTTCTATGTAAGTTTTTCAGCCCTGTCACTTAGAAGCTGTGCGACCTTCGTTTAGTAAGTTAACTTCTCTGGGCATTAGCTTCCTTATTTATAAAAAAGACAGATTAGTGGTATAGGAATATTAATAGTACCTACCTAATTGTGACGCTGTGAATATTAAATGAGATAATGCACATAAAGATCTTAGCACAGAAGCTGACACATAGTAAGCATTAAATAAATATCGGCTATGCTTTCACTGCATTCCAAGACATGATTTATACTGTCTCTGTACATGCCTTCTATTACATCTATCAGCACTATATAACTTCAGCTTGGCTCTGAGATTTGCTGTCTGAGTACCTAAATCCCACAATGTGTTTGCCAACCCCAGGCTCCATCCTTGTGGTGTTGACTTCTTGCCTATCTCTGAAAATTTCTAAAGATCAGGATTAAAGATCTGAATTATCTCAATTTATTTTTAGGCTACCAATCTATGCTACTTTGAATGAAACTCCTAACAAAGAATGGACCATATAAAGCCCTGGCTTACATCTGGGTTATTTCTACTTAATCCTAAAGATGTAATAACACTTAGAATTTAAATAGCATTTACTATACGCTTGACATTTTCCTAAGTGTTTTACATTTTGTCCTCAAAATAACCTATGCAATGCCAGCATAGTTCCATTTTGCATATGAGATACTGAGGCACAGAAAGGTATCCATGGTAGGAAGGTTGGGCTTGTCATACTGTGTTCAGGGAAGCTTCCTAATTGGGGCTAGGTAATAAGTTCACATCCATGGGAAAAGAAAAATATTATCACCACCGAACACATTATCACCCCCTAGTCTTTCCCAGTGTCAGACATCACAGAAGAGGTGGTTTCTGATATACACAACCAAGATTTTTATAAAGCAAAGCTTAGATGAGCAGAAAGGAAGGAATCTCATTTTCTTCTGAGCTCACTTTTTAGCTAAGATTTTGATATAGCTAAACACAAAGGTAGGAGAAATTGACCTTTGTTTCAAGAAGTGTGTGGATGAGGGCAAAGCATGTAGACAGACTGAGAGGGACCCAAGACTGTGCCAGATAGCAGGTGTCTTATAAACCAAAATGCCAAGTATTACACTGTTGCTAGGGTTCATTCCTTCCTGTGATATGGGAGCCCTACTCTCCATTCTTGCCTGCCTCAGTTTTACTGTGGGGAATGAAGGAGTGGATTTAGATCCACCTTGGACATATATGAAAGTAAGACCAAGAACCATATGATCCTCTCATTGGATGCAGAGAAAGCATTTGACAAAATACAGCATCCATTCCTGATCAAAACTCTTCAGAGTGTAGGGATAGAGGGAACATTCCTCGACATCTTAAAAGCCATCTATGAAAAGCCCACAGCAAATATCATTCTCAATGGGGAAGCACTGGGAGCCTTTCCCCTAAGATCAGGAACAAGACAGGGATGTCCACTCTCACCACTGCTGTTCAACATAGTACTGGAAGTCCTAGCCTCAGCAATCAGACAACAAAAAGACATTAAAGGCATTCAAATTGGCAAAGAAGAAGTCAAACTCTCCCTCTTCGCCGATGACATGATACTCTACATAGAAAACCCAAAAGCCTCCACCCCAAGATTGCTAGAACTCATACAGCAATTCGGTAGCGTGGCAGGATACAAAATCAATGCCCAGAAGTCAGTGGCATTTCTATACACTAACAATGAGACTGAAGAAAGAGAAATTAAGGAGTCAATCCCATTTACAATTGCACCCAAAAGCATAAGATACCTAGGAATAAACCTCACCAAAGATGTAAAGGATCTATACCCTCAAAACTATAGAACACTTCTGAAAGAAATTGAGGAAGACACAAAGAGATGGAAAAATATTCCATGCTCATGGATTGGCAGAATTAATATTGTGAAAATGTCAATGTTACCCAGGGCAATATACACGTTTAATGCAATCCCTATCAAAATACCATGGACTTTCTTCAGAGAGTTAGAACAAATTATTTTAAGTTTTGTGTGGAATCAGAAAAGACCCCGAATAGCCAGGGGAATTTTAAAAAAGAAAACCATATCTGGGGGCATCACAATGCCAGATTTCAGGTTGTACTACAAAGCTGTGGTCATCAAGACAGTGTGGTACTGGCACAAAAACAGACGCATAGATCAGTGGAACAGAATAGAGAATCCAGAAGTGGACCCTGAACTTTATGGGCAACTAATATTCGATAAAGGAGGAAAGACTATCCATTGGAAGAAAGACAGTCTCTTCAATAAATGGTGCTGGGAAAATTGGACATCCACATGCAGAAGAATGAAACTAGACCACTCTCTTTCACCATACACAAAGATAAACTCAAAATGGATGAAAGATCTAAATGTGAGACAAGATTCCATCAAAATCCTAGAGAAGAACACAGGCAACACCCTTTTTGAACTCGGCCATAGTAACTTCTTGCAAGATACATCCACAAAGGCAAAAGAAACAAAAGCAAAAATGAACTATTGGGACTTCATCAAGATAAGAAGCTTTTGCACAGCAAAGGATACAGTCAACAAAACTCAAAGACAACCTACAGAATGGGAGAAGATATTTGCAAATGACATATCAGATAAAGGGCTAGTTTCCAAGATCTATAAAGAACTTATTAAACTCAACACCAAAGAAACAAACAATCCAATCATGAAATGGGCAAAAGACATGAACAGAAATCTCACAGAGGAAGACATAGACATGGCCAACATGCATATGAGAAAATGTTCTGCATCACTTGCCATCAGGGAAATACAAATCAAAACTACAATGAGATACCACCTCACACCAGTGAGAATGGGGAAAATTAACAAGGCAGGAAACAACAAATGTTGGAGAGGATGCGAAGAAAAGGGAACCCTCTTACACTGGTGGTGGGAATGTGAACTGGTGCAGCCACTCTGGAAAACTGTGTGGAGGTTCCTCAAACAGTTAAAAATATACCTGCCCTACGACCCAGCAATTGCACTGTTGGGGATTTACCCCAAAGATACAAATGCAATGAAACGCCGGGACACCTGCACCCCGATGTTTATAGCAGCAATGTCCACAATAGCCAAACTGTGGAAGGAGCCTCGGTGTCCAACGAAAGATGAATGGATAAAGAAGATGTGGTTTATGTATACAATGGAATATTACTCAGCTATTAGAAATGACAAATACCCACCATTTGCTTCAACGTGGATGGAACTGGAGGGTATTATGCTGAGTGAAGTAAGTCAGTCGGAGAAGGACAAACATTATATGTTCTCATTCATTTGGGGAATATAAATAATAGTGAAAGGGAATATAAGGGAATGGAGAAGAAATGTGTGGGAAATATCAGAAAGGGAGACAGAACGTAAAGACTGCTAACTCTGGGAAACGAACTAGGGGTGGTAGAAGGGGAGGAGGGCGGGGGGTGGGAGTGAATGGGTGACGGGCACTGGGTGTTATTCTGTATGTTACTAAATTGAACACCAATAAAAAATAAGTTAAAAAAAAAAAAAAAGATCTACAGTTTCTGAAGATAGCCTGTTGGTAGCAGTAATCATGAAAAGTCCAAAGGGATGGGTGTGTCTTGGGGGATGAGAAAGAACTCTCCCCTACCTGTGGGAGCTCCCCCATCCATTACTATCTGAGGCAGATAATGATTAGATTTCATCAAAGGCTCTGGCGTATTTCTTTACCTGCCCAAAAGTGGGCAAGGCCCAGAGGAGAATGAAAATGGAGGCTCCTTTCAGCCAAACCTGGAGGCTGCTCTAGGTCAGCCAGCTGGGGTCCCAAGGGAAGAAAGAAAATAAATTAAACTCTTTCATCTGGAAAATAAATACCAAATGGCAAGTGATTGTGTGCACTGCATGACTGAGGAAGGGAGGTTTAATTCTCTAATTATTGCCTCTAGTTTCCCCATGGTGATAAATGGCAAGTTGGTGGGGAGAGATAATCAGGGCATAAATACTGTGTCTCCTTGTCTTATCTTACTTAATGAAATAATAAAAATATTTCCTCTTAAGTACTTAGCTCCAGAAAAAAAAAATTCTTGAGACGATCTTTTTATCTTATGCCTGGTTCAAAACAAATCCACAGAGATTTACTGAGCAACTACTATGATACTGTATTCAATACTCCCCATATTGAGCTCTGCTCAGAACACACTAACTCTGGCCTCCCCTGGACACACTTCTAAGAAATATTAGATCCCAAACGGGTTTTTAGAATATGCCTTTGTTTACAATATTCACCACCAAGAGTCTATGATTTCACCAATATTCACCTGTTTTACTTGAAAGATTATATCTATAAGGAAACTATATTTATTAAGTAATCATTAATTTCCATGTGTTATATTTAAAATTTCCAATAAGAATTTCTTTCAAGAGAAGAGCCCCTGGGTAGTGCAGTCATTTGAGCATCAGACTCTTGGCTTCAGCTCAGGTCATAATCTCAAGATGGTGAGGTTGAGCCCCACATTGACCTCTGTGCTCAGCATGGAGTCTGCTTAAGATACTTTCTCCCTCCCCTTCTGCCTCTCCCAGTCATGCTTTCTCTCTCTCTCCTCTCTCTCTAATAAATAAATAAATCTTTTTTAAAAAGAGCTTCTTTCAAGAAATAAAATCATAATGAATCAATAGAATCCCAGACAAAATTTATATATCCGTTTAACAATCATGTATATAATGAGTGCCTGCATTGTGACAGGCATTGTTTGGGGTGTATGGAATAAGACAGTGAGCAAAATGTTAAAAAAAAAAATCTAGGTCCTTGAGTAGCATCAATTATACTGTGAAAGTAAAGTCAAAACAGTTTATAGGAAAATAATAAGTAAATTATATTGTGTATTATAAAATGGTAAAAATTGTTAGAAATGCAACATAAGAGCCATGTCCATGGAGATATGTGGAGGGGGTAGTGAATGTGTGGAGGGTAAGCTGGAATTTAAAATAGAGTCATCAGTATAGAATTCATGGAGAAAGTGCCAGTCAAGGGAGTTAAGAGTGAGCCCCTGGGTATCAGGAGAATGAGCCTTCTAAGCAAAGGTGAGAATAGCAAAGTGTACCTGGAGCATCAGGGGGACAGCCAAGCTCAGTGCAGCTGGACAGAATCCAAGAACAGGGTTGTAGATGGCCCGGAGAGGTTGCTGAAGGAGATATGGCAGTGGGCAGAGTCAGACATTGGAAAGATGCTGCCTTTAGTCCAAGGGAAATGCAGCACCTTGGAGGATCTTAAGCCAAGGGATGACATAATAAGAACTGTGTTGTATTTCCTGGCTTTTTGTTCAGCCTGCCTATAAAAGAGCTAGCAGCCTTCCTAGAATATTGGAAATATCCGAAGCAGCTTCCAGGATCACCTCTGAGCTACAAGAAAGGTACAAACACCCAGGTTGGTGCCAACATTGGTATTCTAAAGGATAAAATGGAGAAGTGCCTGGGTGGCTCAGTCAGTTAAGTGTCTGCCTTCAGCTCAAGTCATGACCCCAAGGTCCTGGCATTGAGCCCCACATTAGGCGCCCTGCTCAGCAAGGAGTCTGCTTCTCCCTCTCACTTTCCTTCTGCACTCTCTCTCTCTCTCTGTCTCTTTCTCTCTCAACTAAATGAACAAATAAATAAAGGATAAAATGGTAACCCTGAATGGGCAGCAGACTAGCCTCTGTCCAGCCTCTGTCTGAGGAGCAGACCCACGGCTGGACACAGGACTCTGGGAAGCCAGAACAATACCCTTCTCTCCTCACCATGCAGGCACCAAAATGAATAAGCAAGAAGCAACCATTCTTGGTGCATTTATTTATTTATTTTTTCAGCTCACTTTTTTTGGCCAGGCACCATGCTAAGTGCTTTACAAGTGATACCTCCCTTAAGACTCATAGACTCCATAATGCAGGAGTTGTTCTTCCCAACTCATGGACCAGAACTAAGACCCAGAGGATTTACTGCATTTATATGAGGCACACAACTTTACAGAGTGGAGCCGGGATTCAAGCCTGTGTTCTCTATCTGACTTCAGAGCCCTTTTTTGTAACTGCAGAGGAAGGTTTATAAAAGAACCGAACCCAATTTCATATTTATTTGCATTTCTGAATCATATTATTTAGCTTCTCTCCTTCTTTATGAATCTCACTGAGACTTTCCATATATGTTGATTTAAACTCACAAGTTTAGAATAAATTCAGTGAGAAGTGAGATCATTAATTACATAAAGCATTTAGGCTTCAGTCAATTTCCTTCTAACAGATAGGGAAGATAGATTCTCAAGAACAGGAACTAGACCCAACACCCAGGTCAAGACAACCCCCATTCCCAGGAACTTTTATGCTCCCTTCCTCAAGGGGAAAGAGACCTCTTCTAGTTCCAGGCCTTGTTCTTGGAGCACAGTCCAACTGCTGTCCTGTGTCCAACCCAGATTCTGGGCCAGGCATTTAATCTCCATAATCTCTAAACTTCTCAGCAATCTCTTATGCAGGTACAATCATGATCTCTATTTTACATATGTGTCCATGGAAACTCAAACAAGTTCAGGAATTGTCCAGAATCTCATAGCTAGTGAGTGGCAAAACTCCACTCCATACAGCCTTGGAAAGCTGCCTGTTGCACTGAGTGGGAAACCTGTATTCAAGCCCATTTTCAGGAGTCAATAAGTGCCAGGAAAGCAGGGAACTCATCGCTTTTTGTCACACTCTATCCCCAGCACCTAGATTAGTAGAGGGATGCTTGGTGGATGTTTGCTGAATGAATGAATGACATCCCCTCTGAGGCCCAGATTCCTAATGTGTAAGACTCTGGTTCCATGTAGAGATTGAAGTAAGAAGTGGGGAAAGGCCTTTGTGAAGCATAAAGTCTGAAATAATGGTTATTCGGAATCACAATGCTATGATTTGACCTTTTGCTGCTGTTATGTCCGTGCCTTTTTTCTGCTAATGGCCTGTAAGAATGCCGTGATGTCTGATAGAACATTGAGTCGTGCTGTTGTCTAATGATTAGCCAATCAGGAAAAGTGTTTCATTTTGGAGGATGACAAAGAAGAATAAAAAGATTAAATCAGAATAACTATGCACGCCTCAAAGAGCATGTATGTACTGTAGGTGATGGAACCTGGCCCTTTAAAAACAGAAACAACAAAAATTTTCCCTCTCAGGAGTGACAGGGCTCTTTCAAGGTCGACTTCAGACTTGTGGGTCATTCTCCTTTAGAACCTATATCAGCTAGCAGAAATAACTACAAAAATCAATGGATGCTTCCTGCTGGATAGGGAGAGACTGCAAAACAGAGGATTATCCTTCCTCAGGAGGAGAAGAGATAAAGGGTAATTGATTGAGGGTGTCAGGCCCATCCTTTCATCAGGGCCTTGGGAGGGAGGGTTCAGAGCCCACAGGAGGGCAGATTGCCATTCTAGCAGAACAGGGTCCCCTGGGAATGTTTTCTTTGGATGCCAAGCTGCTTCTGAGGCCCAAACTGTTTTTCTGTTCTTCTCCAGAGAACTGGCCTGTTTTCCTCTCCAAAGTCATCTCGGCCCCAACCCACACACCCTTTATTCCTGCCTCCAGAGATGGGCATGAATGGCCTTTTTGCTGTACTCACCACCCCCATGGAGAAGCAGGGGCTCATAGCAGTCATCTGTGAACCAGCCTGGCAGGTCTGCATCCCAGGCTGTGTCTCAGGAACACCCCATGGCCCAACAGTGTCTGGTTCTCTTCTCTCATCCCAGCCCTGTGCTCTGGAACCTGATCCTTGCCATTTCCACATCCCCTCCTCACCACAGCCCCCTCCCCTCTGGCCTCACCCTCTCTGGATTCCAAGCAGTTTCCAAACCCCTCATTTTTAATAGGTATCCAGGAGTTTTCTCATCAGATGTGGCAAAGCTAGAAAAAACTGTCATGAAGGAGGGCATTTACTCCATTCTCACACCACACCATACAGGGCTACATGGGGAAGCACCAGGTAGGTCACGAGGCAGAGAGGGTGGGGATGGTATGGACCAGAGCCTTTACTGTGATTTCCACAGGACAGACCAGGGAGGGGAGTGCAGAATAAACAGGTGCAGGATTGGCTGTGTGAATAATTTTAGTCGGCTCTGGGGCCCAGGGGCTGTCCCCAGCAGTCTGGCATCTGACCCAGAGTTGATTGGGGTAGGGAAGAATGGCCTGAATTGTAGAGCTGACAAGGAAGGTGGTTGAGGTTTGAGCTGTAGGTGGATTAGTTTGCACATGAAAGGTGCATTCATGGGCCAACTACCTCTAGGTATCAGCTAGCCCTGGCCAGGGCAGTCCCTCCAGAGCTAGCAAAGTTCCAAGATGTCAAAGCATCAAAAATACAGAATAAATGTTTACAATTATATTTGTCAATTATTCCTCAATAAAGTAGTAAAAAATGCAGAATAAGAAGACATGATCAACACACTCTCTCAGATATCCAAAAAGGACTGATCTCAGACACATGGGCACCCCAAGAAGGAGGCTAATCATTTCATATCCCTTCTCTCCCATCTCCCAGCCCACCTCAATCAGCAATCAATAGAGACTTCTCACAATTGAAGCAGCCCTCTGAGCCAAGTGCTCCCCTGGGCTCTGCAAGTAGGATTTGAAAGCAAGCAAGAGAAATCCTTGCCACTAAAAAATGGTCCCCAAATTTCACAGTTCAGTACATGTCTCTAGAAGACCATGAGTAGGACCCTGCATGGGCTTTAGTGGACAGAGTAGACCAGACATATCCTCCCTGAGTCAGTTTCCTGAGATTGCCTTAACCAAGCACCACCACAAACGAGGGGGGCCTCTCAGAAGAGAGAAGCTAGAGGCCAGAAGCCTGAAGTCAAGGTATCAGCAAGGCCATCCTCCCTCTGAAGGTTCTGGGGAAGAATCCTCTTTGCCTCTTGTAGCTGCTGTCATCAGTGGCGATCCTCAGTGTTCTTTGGCTCATGGCTGTGTCAGTAGTCTCGGCCAGTCTTCATGTGGCCACCTTCTTTGAGACTGAGTCTATGTTTTTGCATGGTGTTTTCCTCTCTGCATGTCTGTGTTAAAATTCCCTCTTCTTATAAGGACACTAGTCATTGGATTTGCACCCACGCCACTCCAGCATGACTTCATCTTAACTCGATTACATTCACAAAGACTCTATTTCGAGTAACTTCATAGTCACAGGTATTAGGGGTTGTGGAGGGGCGAGGAGGGACACAATTCCAACCACAACACATCCCCAGAATGTGTTCTCACACTAGCCAGGAGAGAAAGACACATCCAGAAATAACCTGTGGTATTTTGAGCTGGGAGGGGGGTGTGGTGGGGAATATATTTTGTAAAGATTCCAGCACCCTTAGCTTTATAAAATGTAAAGCTTTTCATTCATTCCATCCATGTTCCCTCCCAGTGCCCTTGCCCATATCAGGTGTGCTTTCTGCAATGGCTACGTGGCATCCCCTGTGTCCTCAGAGAATGCCAACCAAGGTCATTGTGGACCAAAGCAAAGAATAGCTGATCACATCTCACGTCTTAACAGTGCTGCCCTGAAAAGAAAGTACCAGTGAATTCTGTTTAAAGAAAGCATCTGTCTTAGTCTGTTCAGGCTGTTATAGCAGAAAACCAAGACTGGGGACTTATATACAGCAGATAGTTATTTCTCACAGTTCTGGAGGCTGGAAGTGTAGGATCACAGTGCCAGCAGATTCAAAATCCAGAGAAAGACTTTTCAGGGTCACAGACTCCTTGTTGTGTCTTCACACGGTAGGAGGGTCTATGAAACTCTGTGAGGCCTATTTTAAAAGGGCACTAATCACATTCATAAGGCTCCACCCTCATGACCTAATGACATCCCAAAGGTCCCACGTCTTCAGACCATCATGCTAAGCATTAGATTTCAACATATGATACTGCAGGGGGAATACATTGAGACCATAGCAGCATCCTAAATAACCATAGTCTCGGGGAACAGAAGTCCATTAGCAAAACAACTGGAAATGTCGACTGTCAAATCACTTCGTAGTGGCCATGACAGAGGTAATGCTGCATGCTTGCCATATCCATTTCCTTTGTCACCTGCACGTGAAGGCAGCCTACACATCCCTACCTCCATCACAGTTAGGTGGGCCTTTGGCACTGAGTTCAGAGAAATGTGGGTGAAGTGATGTGTACATCATTCAAGCCTGGCCCTAAGCAATCTTCTGTGTGTCCTTTCACCTTGGATCAGTGCAGAGAACCCAGGAGAGAGCACAAAGGCCCCGGGAAATGGCGATCACCGTAAGGAAGAAACTCCTGGGGCATGGGAACCCCACACTCATGGATGGAGACTCACATGAGTTGTGGCAGCAGTGAGGAAAACCCATCAAGGGCTAAACCACTGAAGTTAGGGGACTGCTTTGTTCACTGATTAGCATACCCTAAACAAGGGTGGGGTTCACAGACGAGTCACCAGTACAGGCTGCAGTCAAAGGATGAAGTTAACTGGAGGAGAGAAAACCAGCATTGTAGAGCTCAGATTTACATGATTACAGAGGAGAAGACAAGGGTGCTATGCTGCAGGCAGCAGCTCTAGCAAAGATGGTGAAACTGGAAAGTTGAAAGCACGTGGCAGAGATAAAAAAAAAAAGGAAAAATGGCTCAATCAGATGGGGAGGTGGTGCAGGTGGAGTGCGAGGGAGAGAACAGTGATGCACATCCCTAGCCAGCTCCGGTCTGGGGAGCTCTAAGTCTTTGGAGATTGGAAAGGAGGGCAGAGATTACAAGGTTAACAAGAGCCATTGAAGATGACTGAACAGGTGAAGGACTTGATCAATACAGTGCATCCAGAAGGAAGCAGGGCAGAGCCCTGTGCCAGATGGATTTGAGGCAGGTGGGGGCCAGGAAGGGGCAATTGGAGCAGATCAGGTGAGGATATGACTTCACCTGAGGCAGAGGTCCAAGGGTGGCCAGGAAGGCATGAGGAGAGGACAGTACTAACAGCTTTGTTCGGGGGCACCTACTTTAATCCTCCAGATTGTATGTGATAGGGCTATGACTCTATGTGACCTGTTAAGGAAACTGAGGCAAAAAAAAGTTATAGGGCTATAGAGTTAATAAATGCCTGAGCTGGAGCTGGGACTTACATTCAGGCATTTGACTCCAGAGCTTTCTCTCTTAGCCAGTATATGAAGATAAAGGTGGTTAGACAGGAAGAAATTTGGGTACCCTGACAGGCCCATTGCACTTAAAACCTTCATAACCCCCCACCCCTACAGCACCCCTTCCCACTCCCAAAGAACAATGTCAGCTGGAATGACAAATTCTGGGGCATTTTATCATTTTTGAAGTACCTTCCCATAATCACATACTACATCCTTTTCAATGAAAGGTAGAAATGTAAATTCTTTCCTAGCCAGACTTCGCAAGGCCATAAACACAGGTGCACCATTAACTTTGAGTGGTGTCTTGAACAGATGCAAGGATTTCAGGCCCAAAGCTGCCAAAGAGAACTGTTCTCACATCAGAGGGAAGAGGCCAGCCCTGCTCCTCACCCAGATATGGGACAAATAAACTAAAAACTTTAAGAAGAGTTATACTTATGGTTGTGTCTTTCCTCTCTGGCTGAGCAGCAAAATTATCTAAAGAACTTCTTTAAAACAAAACAAACAAAACACTCAAGCTTCACAGTGGATGAGCTTAATCAGAATTTCTGGGTTGAGGGCCAGGCATTGTATTTTTGAAACTCTTCTGGTGTGAGTCTCATGCAGGATGAAAGTTAAAAGGTGCTGCTCCTTTTCTTTTTACTTCAAATTTTTATTTAAATTCTAGTTAGTTAACATATAGTGCAATATTGGTTTCAGGAGTAGAATTCAGTGATTTATTACTTACATATAACACCCAGTGCTCATCACAAGTGCCCTCCTTAATCTCCATCCCCCATCTAGCCCCATCCCCCGACCTCCCCTCCAGCAATCCTCAGTTTGCTCTCAATCATTAAGTCTCTTATGGTTTGTTTCCCTCTCTCTTTTTACCCCACTCTCATACGTTCATCTGTTTTGTTTCCTAAATTCCACACTTGAGTGAAATCATACAGTATTTTTCTTTCTCTGACTTATTTCACTTAGCATAATACCCTCTAGGTCCATCCACCTTATTGTGAATGGCAAGATTTCATTATTTTTCATGAATGAATAATATTCCACATTGTGTATATATACCACATCTTCTTTGTCCATCAGTCAATGAACATTTAGGCTTTTTCCATAACTTGGCTATTGATAGCACTGCTACAAACATCAGGGTGCATGGACCCCTATGAATCAGAATTTTTATATCCTTTGGATAAATACCTCGTAGTGCAATTGCTGGATTGTAGGAAAGCTCTATTTCTAACTTTTTAAGGTATATCCATACTGTGTTGCACAGTGGCTGCACCAGTTTGCATATCCACCAACAGTGCAAAGGGTTCCCCTTTCTCCACAGCCTTGCCAACACTTGTTGTTTCTTGTGTTGTTATTTTTAGCCATTCTGATAGGTGTGAGGTGATATCTCATCATGGTTTTGACTTGCATTTCCCTAATGAACAATGTTGAGCATCTTTTCATGTGTCTGCTAGCCATCTGAATATCTTATTTGGAAGTCTATTCATGTCTTCTGCCCATTTCTTAACTAGATTATTTGGGTTTTGGGTGTTGAGTTTGATAAGTTTCTTTATAGATTTTGGATACTAACCCTTTTTCAGATATGTCATTTGCTAATATCTTCTCCCTTTCCATAGACTGCCTTTGAGTTTTGTTGACTGTTTCCTTTGCTGTGCAGAAGCTTTTTATCTTGATGAAGTCCCAATAGTTCATTTTTGCTTTTGTTTCCCTTGCTTCCAGAGACCTATCTAGTAAGAAGTCGCTGCGACTAAGGTCAAAGAGGTTGCTGCCTGTGTTCTCCTCTATTATTTTGATGGCTTCCTATCTAACATTCAGGTCTTTCCTCCATTTTGAATTTATTTTTGTGTATGATATAAAAAATGGTCCAGTTTCATTCTTCTACATGTTACTGTCCAATTTTCCCAACACCATTTATTAAAGAGACTGTATTTTTTCCATTGGAGATTCTTTCTTGCTTTGTCAAAGATTAGTTGACCATAGTGTTGTGAACCCATTTCTGGATACTCTATTCTGTTCCATTGGACTATACATTTTTTTTTGTGCCACTATCATACCATCTTGATAACTACAGCTTTGTAATATAGCTTGAAGTCCAGAATCATGATGCCTGCAGCTTTGTTTTTCTTTTTTGGGATTGCTTTGACTATTCATAGCTTTTGGTGGTTCCATACAAATTTAGGATTGTTTGTTCTAGCTCTGTGAAAAATTCTGTTGGTATTTTGATAAGGATTGCATGAAATGTGTAGGTTGCTTTGGGTGGTATGGAAATTTTAACAATGTTTGTTCTTCCAATCCATTGGCATGGAATGTTTTTCCATTTCTTTGTGTCAAGAGGCACTGCTTTCAAGTAAAGCTGAGCAAAGCAGCTGTTCATGCACCATTTGGGAACTGTCATTCAACAGTACTTGTTTGGCCCATATATATTTATCTGGTATCTCTCTATGCCAGAAGCTGTGCTATGTTCTAGAGAGGCATAGGCAAATGACATGATCTTGTTCTGAAGGGTCTGACCATGGAATGAGTGAGGAGACTATCACAACGGAGTGGTGAGTTGGCTAAGCATTAGATTAGAGCTGAGTATGGGACATGGTAGAGAACAAAAGGAAGGTCAGTCTTGGGGACCAGGAAGGACCTTGAGCAGGAGTTAACACCTGAACTGAGTGCTGCAAGAGTGATAAATAAGCTGGGTGAATACAAAGTCGGGGGTAGCATTCACAATGGAAAAAACATCTCATGCAAAGGAAGAGAGGTAGGAGGTGCAGCACAGAACACTGAGGGACTTAAAGAAATCCTGGCAAAGGGGGAGTATTGATGCATTCAAAAGATTGTCAGGTAGGCTAAAGACCACAGTAGGAAGGACCTGGCATGTGATGAAAGGAATACTAAATTTCTGCTAGAGGGCAGACAGCACCTTCGAAAAGCTATCTGGGATCAAAAAGAGAAAGTGTAAAAAAAGTGCTGAGGCCCATAAATGCAAGGTATTTATATTGGGTTTGTGTGCACTTACTATACAAATAGCGAGCACTGATTGCACACTTTCCATATGTCAGGCTCTGTTCTAAGCACTTCACCTCATTCATTCAATCATTCAACAAGTGTTTATTGGCCAAGCACCACTGCACATGCAGAGAATACAACAATAAAGTCAGAAATCTCCCTCCTTGTGGGTTTACATTTCAGTGGAGAAGATAGACAATTGACAAAACAAGTAAAATAGTGAATTAGATGCTGATATGTGCCATAGCAAAATATAAAACACAACTAGAGAATAGGGAGTATTGGAGATGTGATTATCCAAGTCTGATGTGTCAACATATGTAGGCTACAGTCCTCATTATTCCAGCAAACACACATCTAGGTGGTCCTGGGAAAGTCTTTTGTGATGTGGTTAGAGTCCATAATCAGTTGCCTTGAAGTGAGGGAGATTATCCTTGATAGTCAGAGTGGTCCTGGAGTAGAGCTAAGGCCTTCCAGAGGAAGAAAAAATCCTGCCTGTGGATGTCAGCTTCTGCCTGAGAGCTCCAGCCTGCCCATCCTGACAGCCTGCCATTTCACTTCCCAAGCCAGCTCTCACAATTCCATAAGCCAAATCCTTGCAAGAAGTCTTTTGATACATACCCCCTGCTACTTCTGTTTCTCTGCTTGGACCCTGACTGAAGCTGTTATTTTAAATAGGGGAGACCAGATAGACCTCACTGAGAAGGTTTTATCTAAGGAAAAATCTAAAGGAGGAGAGTGAATGAGTGAGCAAACATCTGGGTGGATGGAAGGAATATTCTGGAGAAAATAACAGCAAACACAAGAGCATTCTTCCTTTTAATCCTCATAGCATTAAAAATTAGAAATTAACATTATTGTCAAAAACTAGACAAAGTCTGAGATTTTTCCTGGTTGTTCAGCTAACAAGTCAACCTGCCACATACAGATGCTATCAGAAGCTTCGAGACTCCTGGATCAGAAGCAAAGGACGCTGTTACTTACAGCACTGCAGGCATCATGAGCTTCATATGGGCATCAGTTACCCCTGCTGTCCCCACGTTCTACACATGACATAGGTGGGGCCATGCGGATACTGTGCACACTGTGGACCCATATCACTTTTGAGGAACCTGAGCTTATGAAACCCTCAATCTTACAGGAAGCTACTGTCAAACTTGCCAAAACTTTGCCTCAGAGGAGATGCAATGTTATCTTTGTTAAATTCTCAGGAAACCATTCTGCCCTGACACTGAAGGGAAATGCTATACCTTCTAAGACTATTTACAACACAAAGATACTTAAAAAAAAAAGTTGGTCTAAAACAAAAACTATTAGCAAGAGATAGAAAACATGAAAGACCCACAGATAATTATCTCTCATTTTGCAGATGAGGAAGTTGAGGCACAGATAGGCTGAATAACATGCCTGAAATCACACAGCTAGTAAATGGAAGAGCAGGGATATATGATCATCTGTCTTCCTTCCCTGGAATGAAGCACCATAAGCCAGAGACTTTCTTAATGGCCACATACCAGAGCTTAGAAAAATGTTTGCAACTAACACCCAAAATTAAATGTAAAATGAATAGACAAATATTTGTAGGTGCTCACATACAACAGAGAACAGAATGAGAATGCCTCTTGCTTACCTAAAGCTTAGAAATCAGAGAGTCAGGCTTAGACTTCTATTTAAATAAATTGCTGCATAATTACAGCTGTGATAAATACTCCAAAGAATAAGTGCATGTATGACAGAGACTGAATGTTTACCTCCCTCCAAAATTCATATGTTGAAACAGAACTAAGGCAATGGCATTAGGAAGTAGGGCCTTTGGGAAGTTATTAGGTCATAAGAGTGGGGCCCCAATGAATGGAATTAGTGCCCTTATCAAATGGACCCTAGAGAGTCCCTTCCTTCTTCTACCGTGAGAGGAAACAGTGAGAAGACAGCCTTCTATGAGCAAACAGGCCTTCATCAGACACTGAATCTGACAGCCTCCAGAATCATAAGCAATAAATGTCTGCTGCTTATAAGCCATCCAGTCTCTGGAATTTTGTTATAGTAGCCAAATGGACTAGAACAATATATGTTTGTGTGTGGGATCCCTGGGTGGCGCAGTGGTTTGGCGCCTGCCTTTGGCCCAGGGCGTGATCCTGGAGACCTGGGATCGAATCCCACATCAGGCTCCCGGTGCATGGAGCCTGCTTCTCCCTCTGCCTATGTCTCTGCCTCTCTCTCTCTCTCTCTCTGCGACTATCATAAATAAATAAAAAAATTTAAAAAAAAAATATATATATGTTTGTGTGTGTGTGTGTGTGTGTGTGTGTGTACATATCCCTCAGGCCCCTCAGTTGCAGGGAAGAAATGCAATCAGCTATATCATTTGATCACAGAAACAAGAAAGCAAAACAGGCAAAAATGCAAGGTGCCACAGTTTTGTGACATAAACACACTTATAGATGGACATTATCTCTGTTCCACATGAAGAGAAACGGAGTTTTTGAGTAAAGCTGTCCTGGTTCTTTGCAGTCACAACCAGCTTGACATTTGGATACCCTCTGAATGATAGGCTTTTCTGTACAAGAGTGAAAGGCTTCCAGACACCTTCAAGTTGAAAAGTTCTGCCTTCAGTACGCCTGAAGTGTCTAAAGGGAAAGAAAGAATCCTTTATTGTCACTAAAGAATGAGATTTACACTTTAAGTGGCATTTTTACAACACCTTTCCTTAAACTTATTCGTTGGAACACACAAAGGACAGAGTTTTATCCCTGATAAAAGTGGTAAAGCATTTGAAGACCAAAAGATGGCTTTAGCATGAAGGTGAACATTGGGGGCACCTGGGTGGCTCAGTGGGTTAAGCATCCAACTCTTGATTTCAGTTCAGGTCACAATCTCAGTGTCGTGGGATCAAGCCCCAAGTGCTTGCTCTCTCCCTCTCTCTCTCTCTCTCTCTTTCTCTCTCTCTCTCTCTTTCTCTCTTTCTCTCTCTGAAATAAATAAATAATTTTTGAAAAAAAGAAAAAAGGTGAACATGATCCACTAACAGTTATATCTGGCAGAGCTCTATGATCTCAAGAGTCATTTCACTTTTCTGAATCTTTTTCTCCTCTTCTTCAAAAGAAAAGTGGCTTTAGATGACCTCCAGGCTCCTTCTGACACTACTATTTTATCACAAATGAAAGAAAGCCCTTGTAAAATATATTTGCCAATATTTGCTAAATGTTGTTCTTTCTGCCCAAATTCCCTTGAGGTGCATATAAAATAATAATTTCTACAATGAGTTTAAGCAAAAAGATTTCTGTCTTTCTGGCATCTCAATTCTCAATTTTTTATGATGGGTTGGCCTTTACTACACAAAAAAAAATGTTAAACTACCTACTGACTTGCCAAAAATGATTGGCAGTGAGTAAAAGGGTCAGTGATGAGTGAGGTGAAATTGTAGAGAAAAAGGCAAAGATCAGACCACGCAAGGGCTTGCAGATGGTGATTAAAATGTCGGATATTGTAGTAACCACCACTGAAACCCAACTGAAGGATTTTAAGATGAGAATAGCATAACCACTTTGCATTTCTGGAGTATCACACACTACTGTGTAGAGAATAGAATCGAGGACAACAGAAGGAAATGTGAGAAAACCAGCCTGGAAGTCAGCCCCACAATCCAGGCAAACATTGGTGGTGGTTTGGACTAGAGTAACATCAGTGGATCCAAACAGAAGAGAGCTAACTCAAAACTATTTGGGGACATGAATTAATAGGACTGAGCGTTGCACTTAATGTGAACCATGAGAAAAAGGAGGTATCCAGAATAACTCCCAGGTTTCAAATATGAGCAACTGGTCGCTTACTGAGCTGGAGAAGCCTGGGAGAGAGGCATATTTAGGGAAAACCATGGCTTCTGTCTTAACATATTTAGTTTAAAATGCCTGGGAGATTTTCAAGTAGAACTGCTGATATGGCATCGAAATGTGAGACTGGACAAGAAAGAGGCTGGAAGAGGGATGATTTCTGATGCATAGTGAGGAGTGTGGAGAGGGAAGAGAAAGGGCCTAGAGATGCTACCAAGAATGTTTCAACATACAGATATCAGGAGGAAGAGAATAAGCCATCAAAAAGGACTGTAAAGGAGCTGGCAAGAACATCTGGATGATTTGCAGTCACAGAAGCCCCAACAGAACTATTTGTTGGACTCTGCACTATGGTGATCATTCGGTGAACTTGGAAAAGGCAGTTTTCAGGGAGTGGTCAGTAGAAGGAGAGGCGATGGAAGCCATGCTAGAACGGGTCGAGAAGCTCTCCAGAAGGGAATAGGTAAAAGCAGCTTCTATATGCATGCCTTTCAAGAATACTGAATATGGAGTGGACAAGAACATTGAATGGGAACTCAAGGGCAACTTGAAGGTCAAGAGATACTTGAAGACTCCCTAGAAGGATCCAAAAATAAACAACAAATTGAAAGATTAGCAAAGAGCAGAAACAAACAGTAGAGTGAAAACAACAGAAGGAGATAAATCTAGGCACAAGGTCTGGAGCAGATTGGGAAGACTTGCCTGTGATCAGAGGAGCAATAAGCTCAGTTACAGGAGAGGATGGGACCAGATGGAGGACTGTATGGGCCTATTTCCAGGGGAGTGGGGAGTAATAGCCTCTCAACACCCTTCACAGCTGCCCCACTCCAATCAGTCCTGCACTATCAAGTCTGGAACCTTTGTTCCCATTACACATATTAAAAAAAAAAAAAAAAAAAAAAAACGAGGCTCAGATTAGTTCAAGTGATCTGCTTATAATCTTGTAAGATATTACTGGCAGAACCAGGATTCAAACCGAAGTCTTGGGTCTCTCAACATTCCCACCCTCCCTCCTGCCTTCCTCTCTCTCTTTCTCTCTTTCTCTCTCTCTCTCAATCTCTGTGTGTGTCTCTCCCTCTCTCTGTCTCTCTCTTTCTCTTTCAGTCTCCTTTCTTTCTTCCTGCTCTCTTTCTTGCTGCTTCTTTTTTTGAATGCCAGTCAGGTCCTTGCACAAAATCAATCTTGGAGTTAGTGTACTGAAACCCTTAGGCACATTTTCCTCAGCCTGGATTTTACATGCTATCAAAGGACAGATTCACCGGCAGATTAAAGCTGTTTGAAGCCTTCTCTGAGTTTTATGCCTCAGTTGTTTGGAGTTAGGGACCTCTCGAGTTCTGGGATTTTAAAATATGCTTTCTTTTTTTCTTTTCAATTTTGTTGACAATTTCCATTAGAGCCCTGTTATCCCTCTGGATAGCTCCAATATAACTGCTTTGGAGGTTAAAGAATGCATTTGCCAAGGTTGGAAGCAGACTGGAGCCTCTTGAGTTCAATGTTTCACCTTAAATTCCAAACTTGTTCATAGTTCAAATTTATTTACACATGGCATCAAAATCAAAACATTCTGTTTCTTTTTTAAAAAGGGTACTTCAAACGGCCTTAAGAAAAGAACATAAGCAGTGGACATTAAATAATTCATCCAAATAGGTCTCATGAAGTAAATGTGTAAATGAATAAGAATCACATAGGCTACATTTTACTTGAAATGCACCAGAAAATAAATAAAAGGCTTAAAAGCTGGTCTGAAATTTCATAAACCCTAAACACACCGAGTTCCAACTACCTCATTAGTATAAAATAATACATTAGTCCAATTCATTTTGGGTGCTCAAGTGGAAACCTTTGGTGCAAATAAATTATTTGTATGAAAAGATGTCTGCTTCATTGCACTAAACGGTACTCTTGTGGCCCAAAGTGTTAATGATGCTCCCAGCCGCTTCTAATGACAAGCAGTAAAATCACACTGTTGTTTAAATAAAGACAGAGGGCTAATAGCAGTTATGGGGACAGCACAGCAGAGGGGAAGGAGCATGCGTGAATTTGAAGTCAGATGTGCGTTCCAGTTCTGGATCTGCCACACTCTAGCTGTGTGACTTTGAGCACATTATCTGACCTCAATAAATTCTCTGTTTGTTTGTTTTCTAAATAAGGATAATAAAAACAAGAAAAGGCTCGCTCGCTCTCTCTCAGATTTGTTATAAGGGTAAATTCCATGAAAGTGGCCAGCATGGCAATTAGCATCCAGCAAGTCCTAGATGTTATTTCCTTTGAATCCTTAGCTTCTCAGTACCCACTCTGGTGTTGCCGCTCAATCAACATGGGACTCCTAGTTGATCTGCAGAGTGGAGCAGCTGGCTCTGTAAGGCAATGCATCCCATCATCTACCTTTTGCCTGTGCCCCCATTTCCTCCCTCAACTGCCTAGATTTGAAGAAAGAGTCTTACACACCATGGAGAGAACTCAGCATTACACTGTCTTCTCTCTTGTTTTTACAAACAAGCAAACTTGGTCCCAAATAAAGGAAGTAACTAGCTCAATGTCTTTTAGCATAACTGCTTAGCCTTCCATTTCTCTGACTAAATACAAGATGAAAGAAATGCATTGTGAAATACATAGTGTCCTCTATAATTTAGGCAAGTTCACCGGGACAGACCAGAGAATTGTTAGGAGCTCAATTGGTAGAAAACAGCCAATATCCGATCATCCTTCAGTGCTTATTAAATTCTCTCCAGCACAAACCAGTGCTGGAACTGTTGTACAGAGGTGCTTAAGATAAACATGGTCAGGAGATGTGGTAAATATCTAATTCACTAAATTATATATATATGATGCAGGAAAGTCAACATGACCTACCTGAAGAACCAAATTAGAAGGCTACTGTAAATTGCATGTACTAGTTTTCTCCAAAAAGAAAGAAGTCATTTTAATCATCAATTAAATAAACATTTATGCATACTTAGTTCTGTACAGGGTATTATAGAAGAATAAAAGAAAAATAAAGTTCTATATTATTGCCAGTGACTACAAGGACTTTATGATTTGTTGAAAAGATAAAACACAGGCTTGCAAGCATGTTATCAGTGTAGTAGAGACTAAATAGATGGTCACTGAAGTGAACAGAAGGGGAGATTATCTGGGTTATGCCATCAACAAATTTTTTAGCAGCTTCAGTATGCAAGGTATTGTATTAAGGCTTGGAAATACAATGAATTAAAAAGCACTGCCTTTGTCTTCAAGTTAATGACACTGTGCTCTCTAGATGGCAAGTAAATAAACAATAAAGTACATCCATATAATGATAGGACTAGGCATAAGGTATTGTGGGAACACGGAAGAAGGGTACCTACCACTGACTAGCGACATAACAAAATCTTCATGGAAGTGGTGACATACCAAATACTGAACATTAATATTTTGAGAGCCCTCAGCTGGGAACAAGAGCCTTCTATATGCATGAGCCTCATGGGTAGGACACAGAGCTAAGAACAGAGTCAAATTCTTAGATGTGAAAAGTTGCTTTCCTAGGAAGAAAACTTTGAGGATTTGGCTGGCTGGTTGTGTTTGAGGGAATTTCACCAACTTGTCTTTTCATCTTTAGAGAAAAACTGAATTTCTGCAGAGCACAGACTTTACATGGTAAACCAGAGAGTGGGAAAGAACAAAGAGCAACAGACACAATTTCTTGCCCTAAAGAAGACAAAAGTCCGATTTTACTAATGTACCCACCAGTACCAGCACCATATCCTAATTAGTCTAATCAAATAGCATAGGACATTCCCTTGATTGCTAGGACAGATGGGGTGCTGTTTGGAGAGCAGTGCTTTCTAATGCAGGGTCTCATCTGAATGCTGGAGATGGACCTTTAGAACTTGAAAGAAGTAAAGGTCCTAGCCATTGTATCTGACCTGACCACTTAGCCCAAGACACTCTAGGCAGCCTGCTAGCTTTGCATCCAATCCAACAGAGAGAAAGCTCTGCTCACGCAACTAGAAAGACTTCCCCTCCTGGGTCTGAGGCTACAACAGCAGCCAGAACACAGTGGGGGCCCTGCCTTGCTGATCCTATGCTGGGGGAGGAGAAGGTAAAGAAGAGCAAGTCAAGAGAGACACTATGACTGGGAACCTTTGGATCCCTTGGGAATGGACTTTCCAAATTCAGGGCAAAGGGCTGTTAGGAGAGGTTCACCATGAAAGGCAGTCCTGTTGGAGGACAGCCCAGATTTTGGTCCAGAACTCCACATTTTGGACAAGCCTCTTAGTTGCTGTGTGATCTCAGACAAGTGTCCTACCAATTCTCTAAGCCCCAGTTCCTAATCTGCAAAAGCCACAGGGTTATTGTGGAGATTTGATGACACATGTGATCTCTCTTGGTGATTCAAGGCAGGCAATGAAAATATGCAGATTCAGTGCAAAGCCAGGTGACTGCCCAGCCTTTTCCTGGGCCTGAGTGCAAGCAGGTCAGATGCAATGACTAAGACTTTTCTTTCTTTCTAAAAGTCCTCCTCCAGTGTTCAGATAAGACACTGGACTAGGGAACACTGTCCTCACAGCAGTACCCGCCCATCCCACCAGGCCCCAGCCCCTTCTGTTGTCAGAACCAATAAACACAGCAGGCACCCTCTCAAGTATGCAAGCCAGGGAGACACTTGCTGCATGGTGAGATACTGCAATGCTGATTCCCACACCCACCTCAAGTCCTGCACATGACCTTGTTCCAGCACCTCCCACCTGATTCCAGGTGTCTTGTGCTCAGTAAGAGTGTGGTCTGCTCAGGCTCTAGCTGAGTACCTGGATGGCTGGATCCACCCAGCCCTGGAAGGGAAGATGTGCAATGGGGAGGGGCATGGGCTCTGATGCCAAATTCTGTCATGATCTAGAAATGAGTCTAGCAATGTAAGTCCTTTGTCCCTCTGTCCTTCACATTCCTGGAGGCTAGACATCCATAATCCAGATGTGGACAGGGCTGCCTTCCCAAGGGCTCTAAGAAGTATATCCTTCCCTATCTCTTCTAGTACCTAGTAGCTCCTGCTATTCCTTGGCTATGGCAGCATAAATAAAATCTTTACCTGTATATTTTCACATTACCTTTCTCCTGTGTGCCTTGCTGTGTCCTCTCTTCTTCTTATAAAAATACCAGTCATTATATTTAATATCTACCTGAAATTCATCTACAAACCTTAATTAAATATATTTGCAGAGACCTTATTTTCAAATAAGGCCAGATGTTGTGAGTTGTAAATGAAACAATGCACATAGGAGAGTGTTTAACGTAGCAGCATACAGAAAGCACTCAATCAATGTTAAGAATTAATAATAGTGTGCCTAGATATACCAGTCAGTCACATTCTGCCCTTGGGGAAGTCATATAACCTCTAATTTCCCCATTCTTCCATTTGGCAAAAAAGGAATACTAATGTTCAACAGTCCTGGGGCCCAAGGTTCTAGTCCAAGGGTCAGAAGAGCTTTTCTGTGAGATCCAGATAGCAAACATTTTTGGCTTCATGGGCTATGTAGTACCTGTTGAAATTACCTAACTCTGCCATTATAGTGGGAAAGCAGCCATAAATAATACATAAGTAAAAGAATATGGCTCTTCTCCAAAGCATCTTATTTACAAAAATGGACAGTAAGCTAGATTTGGCCCATGGACTAAGGTCATTTGCTCCTCTTCTAGTCTCTTTAGCCAGCCCTCCTAGGCCTTACTGGTTGGCCTTCAAAAAGGAAAAAAAAAAAAAAAAAGAAGAGAAGAGAGGAGGAGAGGAGAGGAGAGGAGAGGAGAGGAGAGGAGAGGAGAGGAGAGGAGAGGAGAGGAGAGGAGAGGAGAGGAGAGGAGAGGAGAGGAGAGGAGAAGAGAGATAAAAGCTCATCCATATTTGGAAACCCAATGGGTCAATACACAGAAAATTAAACTTCTCCTAAAGAAACTCAGATATGCTTTGGTTACCAAATGTATCTCTAGTAATAAATGTTGTCCTAAAGTCACTGTTTTATCTCCCACTGAGATCAAAAAATCTTGGAGAGGCAGTAAATCAGGTGGTTTGAGCTCTATTTTGAATCATTCCTCTACATAACCCTCACTAGCTATACAACCATGTGAAAGTATTTGATGTCCCCAAGACCATGTTTTCTTACCTATAAAATGGGTATAAGAAAAACATCTCCCTCACAGGGAACAGATAAAGCCCCTTGACACCAAGACTGACCAGGAGAAAATACTCAGTCCAGGTCAGGTAGTATCATGATTAGGATTACCACTCCTGACTATTAATAGTGCCAAGCACCAGGCCTACAGAATCTTTGCCGTTTAAGTGGTATCTTTACATTTCTTCCCCAATCTCCTGCCTGCAAAATTCTCCCAGGAATCACCATAGGTGTGTCATCACCTCTGCCAATTATATTGAATTTGCACATCCTTCCCAGTCCCCCACTACAATGAGGTCAGCTCATTTGGGATTTAGTAGTGTCTTAGGCAAACATTTTCTCCTCAGTACCTACCAACTTCCTAAATCAAAATATGAATAAGCTGAGGTCTTCTAACCCAAAGTTTATGATCACTGCCCCCTGTTTACAATTCATTTTCTTGGAGTCAGTTCTGCATAGTTACTGCTTTTTGATCAAATTACTAGCACAGGGATAATAACACTTACCCAGCAATTTTTATCTCCAAAGCAATGTAAAGGCCTTCAAGTCCATCTGTCTATTCAGTGAATTTTCCATCCTTAATAAAAACAAGTTTCAGGCACTGACTTCAAATGCTGATGCAGGTAAACCCGCCTTCTGGGGACCAGGTGCACCATATGCATATTAATGTGCAAACACCGGAACTGGGAGGCAGGGAAGAGGCTTCAAAGGCACAGGATGTGAAGCCAGAAGATAAAGATTGTCTTTAGAGAATTCTGACTTTGGACAAGTCATTTAACCTCAGTGTCTCAGTTGCCCGGTATGTGAAAATGGGGATAATAAATATGCCTCCCCCATGTCACAGTTTGTTGCAAAAAATAAGGGAAAAAATGGCTGTGGAAATGATTTATAATATGATGTGGATGGTATGCATTCATCATTACTTCCCAAAAGGGATCATTTTATCCACATTTGGGTCCCCTATGAGTAAAGCTAGCGGTTTGCCTCTTGCACTTCTCAAACAGAATGTTTCAAAGGTCCCTTCTGTTCCAAAGAAAAAGGGGAAGAGAAAAAAAGGGAGGGGTGGAGAGAAACTGTTGTGCATTCATTGAGGAGTCTTGCTAGCTGGTGAAGCATTTACTCAGTTTCACACAGTATCCTAAGAGTATTTACCTAATCCTCAGAGCATCCTAGGTACAATAGGTGGTATTAGGAGTTCCATTTTACAGATTTGACAACCGAGGCATGGATGTGTTTCAAGTCTTGTCCATGTTTACTAAGACCAGAAGGGGCTATTTTCTTAACCAACAGGTTTCCGTATCAGTCCAGAAGCCCCCTGAGACACTGTGCAAGGAGTCCATGAGATCAGAAATATTATCATAACAAGACCAAAGCACTGTTTGCCTTTTCAACTCTCATTCCTTCACAAGTACAATGGGGTTTTCTGGAATCTTCATCTCCATGTCCTATGATTTCACAACAGAGTGAATGCAGAAATACTTAGGAAAACCATGCTGTCTCCTATTAAACCAGGAGAGATTTGAAAGATGTAAATGATGTAATTCTTTTGTTATATTTTGTCTTGGAAAATACAGTTATTTTTTAAGATTTATTTATTTATTCATAAGAGACACAGATTGAGAGCAGAGGCAGAGACATAGGCAGAGGGAGAAGCAGGCTCCTCGCAGGGAGCCCGATGCAGGACTCGATCCTGGATCCGGGGATCACGACCTGAGCCAAAGGCAGGCACCCAACCACTGATCCACCCAGGTGTCCCAATATAATTATTTTTAATATAAAATGTGATTTATTTCAACATGCAATGCATTTTAGTGTCATTTTTAGTGAATTAATAAATGCATATTTATTATGCATATTAATACACAGTGTTTATACATTAATACACAGTATTAATTCTCAGTTTTAATTTTTAATATGATATCAGTTACTATAACAAATGGAAACAAAAGCTCTTACGAGTCCTCAATCCTTTTTAAGGGTATAAAGTGGCCCTGACATCTAAATCTTCAAGAACTACTGCTCTTAGCTAGACACAGTATCTCTCTTAATCCTCCACAAAAGCTGTATTGTTATTTCTCATTTTTTGATGTAGAAATTGAAGTTTGGAGAGGTTAGGTAAGTTGTTCAAGGTCACATAACTCACAATAAAAATTTCCAAGAAACAAGAGTTCAACAGCTTTACAGTGACTCAAATTCTTATCTTTTCCAATTTACTGTGACTCTCCCTTCTTTATATGCTACCAGACACTCCAGCTGGTATAAAACTCTGTAGCTCAACTGCCTCTATGTTCATAAAAGACCACAAAACCTAAAAGGTTCAAAAAAGTCTTGTAATTGTCTTCCACATCTCTACTGGTTTCAGGTCTGGATAGTATTAGATATTGTACACATTCTCCCTCCTCCATCTCACCAAATTTCCTTTAACATGAAGATCAAATGCCATTCTGATCATGAACCTGACATATTGCCACTACAAAGCATGGACAACTCTGTTTGTCTCTTTTTCCACTTTTACTCCCTGCTATCAGAGCTCCAAGTGGTTTAGGAGACCAAAAAAGATTTCTCATTGGTTTAAACCAATCATGGTAATTCTATTCAACTTGAGAAGTGGTTAGTATAGAAGAGGTTATGTGACCTCATGCTGGCCAATAACATGGAAAACCACTGGGTTGAATTTCCAGAAACCAGTAATTCAGGGGGGAAAAAATAGATTTGAAGCATGGTGTTTTTCCTACTTAGAATAAAACTGTGATGTCTAGAGGTTTGCAGCTTTCTTGAAAAAATGAGGTTTTCAAGTATAAGAAAGACAACTAAAAGAATCATAATAATCTTAACATTATTGAGGGCAGCCCCGGGGGTGCAGCGGTTTGGCGCCGCCTGCAGGCCTGGGTGTGATCTTGGAGACCCAAGATCGAGTCCCACATCCGGCTCCCTGCGTGGAGCCTGCTTCTCCCTCTGCCTGTGTCTCTGCCTCTCTCTCTCTCTCTCTCTCTCTCTCTCTCTCTCTCTCTCTCTCTCTGTGTCTATGAATAAATAAAATCTTTTAAAAAAATCTTAACATTATTGAGCTGTTGAATTAGAACCAGCTGTTAATTACCTGAAGATATTTTATGTGGTAAATAAACCTTTATTTAGTTAATCTACACTTAGTTCATTATTCTGTTACGTGAAGCCAAACATGCTATCAACTGAAAGAGAGACTTTCATCAAATTTCAGAAATATTTCATCAAATTTCAGAAATATGTCTCTACACAAGAATCCCTTTGCCATTAAAAGTAGATCCAGAAATGACATAGACAAGTCATTTGGGATATGCAGACAAGTATGTTAAAATAGTATGTATGGATGTATTGATGTATTTTTTTCAAGAGTTTATAAGAAAATATGAAAAAGATGAGAAAATAAATTGGAGAAATAAGAGAGAAGCAAGAGGACTTTCTAGACCTGAAAAATACAATATCTGAAATAAAAACTTCACTGCATGGGATTAACAGTAGAAAAAAATGCACATGATCTGAAAACAGCAATTAAAACTACCCGAACTTAAGCTCAAAGAGAAAAATGACAGTAAATAACTAACAGAGCTATAGTAAATGAGGGACAATATCAAGTAGTTTAATATAAATGCAGCTGAAGTCTGAGAAAAGGAGGGAAGCAGAAAAGAATGTTTACAGAAATAATGACTGAATTTTATTTAAATATGATGAAAACTATAAACACACAGTCAAAAAGTTAAACAAGCACCAAGCAAAATAAAAACAAAGAAATCTGTACTGAAACCCATCACAAATTGCTACAACCCACTGATAAAGAGAAAAATCTTAAAAGAAACCATAAGTAAAAATGACACACTATATTCAGAAACAAAGATAAGAGTGACGGCAGATTTCATATCACAAACAATGCAAGACAGAGGACAATAAAACATCTTTAAAGTGCTGAAAGGGAAAAAAAATGTCATTCTATATCCAGTGAAAACATCTTTCAAAAGTGAAGAGTAATTTAAAATGTTTTCAGATAAGCAAAAACTAAAAGAATTTATTGTGAGGATATCTCTGCTACAAGAAATGTTAAAGGAAGTTCTTTAGACAAAAAGAAAATGATACCATATGGAAACTTGGATCTACTCAAAATAATTCAGAACAGTTTAAATGATAACTATCTGTGTAAAGGAAGAAAGTTTTTCCTCATGTTTTAACCTGTTAAAAAGAAGTCATTTAAAGAAAAAGTAAGCACAATGCATCATAGAGTTGATAATATATAAAGGTAAATTCTATTACCACCAAAATATAAGGCCTGATGGAGAATAGAAGTAGACTGTTTTTTAAGAGTATTACATCATAAAAGTAAAAGAATACAAAATGATATAAAATGCAAACACTAATAAGGAAACTGTGTGATTCAGAATGCCTGTCTGGCTCAGTCAGTAGAACATGTGACTCTTAATCTTGGGGTCATGACTTTGAGCCTCAGGTTGGATGTGGAGCCTACTTTTAAAAAAATAAGTAAAATATTTTTAAAAGAAGAAGAAAAGAAGACTGAGTGACTCTACTAACAGAAAAAATAGACTTTAAGATGAGGAATATTGTCAGTGAGTGATAAAGACAAACATCTCATAATAACCAAAGATTCAATATGACAAGAAGAACTATCAATCCTAAATGTTGAGATTCATAGAACTAAAAGGAAAATGAACATATTCACAGTTACAGTGGAGTTTTCAACACTCTTCTAGACTTGATAGTTAAATTAGACTAGACAGAATAAGGTCATAGAAGATGTAAACAATATTTACCTCCAACTAAATCCGTGGTTGTAGAAAAAAAACTGATAAAACTAAAGGAAGAAATAGACAATTAAACAATGCGCCATTTTCAATAATGGATATAGCAAATATCCAAATCAATAAGGAAATCGAAGACTTCGCTAACTCTAACCATATATAACAGACATTTATAGAATGTTCCACCCAACAACAGCAGAATATACATTCTTCTCAAGTGTACAATAAAATATTCTCCAGAATAGACCATAGTCAATCCATAAAATAAGCCTCAATAAATCTAACAGAATTGAAATTATGCGAAGTATTGCTTTTCTACCACAATGGAATGAAATTGAAAATCGATCACAGAAAGAAACTTGAGAAATTCAAAAATATGTAGAAATTAATCAAGACACTCCTAAATAACCAATGGATCAAAGAAGAAATCACAAGGAATATTAGAAAATACTTTGAGATTACTGTAAACAAAAACACAACATACACAAATTTATGGGATTCAGCTAAAATAGTGCTTAGAGAACAATTATAGACATAAATGGTTTTTTTAAACAGAAATATTTCAAATAAATAAATCAACTTTTCATTGTGAGAAACAAACAACAAAAAAGAACAATCTGAAACAAAAGCAAACAAGGAAAGAAAACAGTTTCAAATAGAGACTCAAATTACTAATATCAGGAATGAAAGATGGGACATTACTATCTACCTTACAGAAAGGAAAGAGATCATACTATAAATAACTTTATCAATGAAGTATCAAAGATGGAATGGACAAAATCCTAGATAGATTCAAATGACTGAAACTGACTCAAGAAGAAATAGAAAATATGGGGATCCCTGGGGGACTCAGCGGTTAAGCGCCTGCCTTTGGCCCATGGCATGATCCTGGAGTCCCAGGATCAAGTCCCACGTCAGGCTCCCTGCATGGAGCCTGCTTCTCCCTCTGCCTGTGTCTCTGCCTCTCTCTTTCTCTCTGTGTCTCTCATGAATAAATAAATTTTAAAATTTTTTAAAAAGAAGAAATGGAAAATATTGATAGATCCACAATAAATTAAGATACTAAATTAATTGTTTAAAAACGTACTACCAAAAAAAATAAATAAATCTTTCGGGATGGCTGAGTGGCTCAGTGGTTGAGCGTCTGCTCAGAACATGTTCCCAGGTCCAGGGATCGAGTACCGCAGTGGGCTCCCCACTAAGGAGCCTGCTTCTCCCTCTGTCTGTGTCTCTGCCTCTCTCTCTCTGTCTCTCCTGAATAAATAAACTTTTTAAAACTTGGGCCCCATTGGCTTTATTAATGAATTCTACAAATGTTTAAAGATGAATTAACATCAATCTTCAATCTTTCATAAACCCTTCCAAAAAGTAGAAGAAAAAGACATTTCCTAGCTTATTCTATGAGTTCATTTTTATCCTAATACCAAAACTGAATAACATCACAAGAATATAAAACTATGAACTAATGTCCCTTATGAATATAGATGAAAAATAATTTTAAAAATACTAATAATCTGAATCCAGTAACATATAAAAAGGATTATACATCATGAATTATCCCAGAAATACAGAGTTGGTTTGAAATATGAAAATCAGTCAATGTGGGATCCCTAGGTGGCTCGGCGGTTTAGCGCCTTCCTTTGGCTCAGGGTGTGATGCTGGAGTCCCAGGATGGAGTCCTACATCGGGCTCCCTGCATGGAGCCTGCTTCTCCCTCTGCCTATGTCTCTGCCTCTCTCTCTCTCTCTCATAAATAAATAAAATCTTTTTTAAAAATCAATGTTAAAAAAAAAAATCAATGTAATACATTATATTAATAAGATCAATACCCACGTGATCATCTCAATAGGGAAAAAACAAAAAACATTTGACCGAATCCAAAATTCTTTCATGATTTAAGAATAAACAAATAAAACAAACTGGAACTAGAAGGAAATGCCCTTAACCTGATAAGGGTATATACAAAAATCCCACAACTAACATGACACATAGTAGTGAGAGACAAAGATTTTCCCCTGAGAGTAGAACACAAAGATGTCCATTCCTGCCACTTTCAATATTGTACTGGAGGTTGTAGGCAGAGCAATTAGACACAAATAAAAAACAAAGGTACACATATTGGAAAAGAAGAAGTGAAATTATGTTTATTCACAGATGATTTGATTGTACATACAGAAAATCCTAAGGAATCCCCCTAAAAATCGAATGAACAAGTAGGCTCAGCAAGTTTGCCTGACATAGAGACATTTATTTAACAAGGCATATGACACATAGAAATATTGCCTAACCTTATCCAACTTCATCATGCCTTTTCATCTTCATCGTAAGATGGAAATAACCTTGCCTGCTTCCCTGGTTTAGATGGATTCAACAAGACAATATATAGAAAAGTCTAATTCAGTGCCTGACACCTAATACACACTCAAAAATGTTAGTTCTTTCTTTCCTTTATCATTTAGCTATTTTGCTACTTAAACTAGTGGCTAATAACAATAATTCAATGAAGTACAAATGTCCTAGGACAGTTGGATCAACTGACATTCATACATCAGCATAAAATAAGCTAATCTAAAATAGTCTACTAATATATGAGCTAAGCTCAGCCAGAATAGAAGTGGATATTACTTTGGTAGTCCTGGCTTCTGTCCCCTGCTCATGCCTTCATGGTGCTCACCACATTCCGTTTCTGGAATAAATCCTACCTAAGGATTAAATGCCCTCAGTCCTTCTGGTATAGTAGAATAAGGTCAAGGGAAAGAGACAAACATGAGAATATGGAGGAAGGTTTAGACTTCCTGACTGCTTCTCACTAAATTACACTCACTACACTCTATTCCCCAAGAGAAGAATATGACTTCTTCCTGCCACTCTACCCCTCTTCCCTCATAAAAAAAAGAAGGAAGGAAGGAAGGAAGGAAGGAAGGAAGGAAGGAAGGAAGGAAGGAAGGAAGGAAGGAGAGAGAGAGAGAAGAAAGAAAGAGAAAGAAAGAAAGAAAGAAAGAAAGAAAGAAAGAAAGAAAGAAAGAAAGAAAGAACTAGAAAGAAAGAAAGAACTAGAAAGAGAAAATCTAATTTTTAAAGAGAAAGTTCTATGGCATGGACCAAAAAGAATATGGAATTTCAAGCTTACATGAAAGGTGCCAGAAAACTGGAAGAAGACATTGATGAGGAAAGACAGAATTATACATATAACTATCACTGACCTATTTCCTATGGTTTCTCCCAGTGTGGCCAGACCCAAGATGCTCTCATGTTTTCTTCACTCATTTATACCCAGGGTCATGCAGGACAAGAGGTGGGAAAGGGATAGGAAGGTACAAAGCGTATCATTTGTGCTGGCTCCTAGTCAAAGACTTACATTCGAGGAATACACAACCCCATTGACCTCATATGGTCCAGTCTAGCTCATAGAAGTGTTTGGGACCAAAGACCCAACTAATAATGATTGTGTCTTTTACTGAGCCACCCCTTATTATGGGAAAATTTTAGGGGCTCCTAGTGGCTCAGTTGGTTAAGAGTCCAACTCTTGATTTTGGCTCAGGTCATGATCTCAGGGTCATAGAATCTAGCTTCATGTTGGGCTCCACGTTCAGCAGGGAATCTGTTGGCAATTCTCTCCCTCTCCCTCTGCTTTTCTCCCTATTCCCACTCTCTGTATAAAATAAATAAATCTGAAGAAGAAGAAGAAGAAGAAGAAGAAGAAGAAGAAGAAGAAGAAGATGACGACAGAGAAATTTACACAGAGACGTACGCAAAAGGAGAACACCACGTATAGATGAAGCCACAGATGAGGATATGCATCCCACAAGGCAAAAATTATCAGCAAAACACCAATAGGTAGGGGAGAGGCATGGAACAGATACTCACAGCCCTCAGGAAGAATCAACTCTGCTGACACTCTGATCTTGGACTCCCAGCCTCCAGAGCTGTGAAGTACTAAATTTCTGTTGTTTAAGCGTCCCAGTAGGTGGTATTTTGTTATGGCAGTCCTGGCAAACTAATGTATCCCTTCTGATAGGCAATGGGACAAGGACTCAGGAGTTCAGGACCTTTGCTGGGTCTTCTGTGGGAGGTCTATAAACCAAAACATCCCTGTTCAGCATTAGTAATGGTGACCAGGAGCCTCTTCCTCTCCTTCTTGGCTCTGCCTCAGGAGAATGGTTAGCATAATTTTCTGAGCTACCTTATTCTGATCCTTTAAATTAGGCCAGCCTTCCCAGATCCCAGTCCCAAGAAGTATACTCTACTCTAAGAGTACTACAGACTTCAGTAGTTCATGTCCTGAGCTTCACATTCCCACACTGACCCTTCCACATTCCAGCTGTGTGACTTGGAGCAGGTACCTTAACCCCTCTCTGCCACTGTTTCCAGGATGGTAAAACATGCTTCATGGGGTTGTCTTTTTTTTTTTTTTTTTTTTTTTTTTTCATGGGGTTGTCTTGACACACAACCACACAACCACAGTGTCTGGTACCTAGCTAGTTTGTTTAACACATGCCTCATGGGACAGCTACTGTTACATACAATTGCCCCAGACTCTTTCCACTTGCTCTTATGTCCCCTATCCCAGAATGTGGCTCAATATCTAAGTTTTGGAAAAATCCATGGCCTGCTTTCCTGATTTTGATTTTTGGCTTTCCACACTGTCCTTTTCTGCTGTTCTTTCTGAGGTTTGGTTTTCTTCTATAGGCCAGGCCCAAATTCTAAACTCCTCCTCCTGGGCCTCCCCAGGGTCTTTCTAAAGCTCTAAGGGAGAGACACAGATAATGCAGCTATACCCCCAAAACCTAGTCTGGAAAGCCCTAATCATAGTGGAAAATGCCTTGAGGAATGTTACATAAGTGTTGTCTGTGGAGGTGGACCCAGAAAATGAAAAGATGAATAGGTGCACAAGCTAGTAGGTTTGTAGCAAATTGAATATATAATCAATTTCACTACTCAGTCTAAGGTTCAAAACTTCTAATGCTGGTCAGAACAAAACAAGCGTGGGAGCAAGGTGTTCCAACTGTCATGCTTTGGCAAGCACAATGCAGAGATATAATTGTGCATCCAGCATGTTTTGATGAGTCTCATGCCCCACCACCTTCAAGCACACGAGGGGCCTTGTCAGAACAGATAACCAACTGACTCCCACAGACAGGGCTGCATGAGTCACCTTGTAGAAATCAAGACCCCAGCTGCTGAGATGAACAATGTCAAAATTGAGAGTTTGCTGGAGACTATTTTGTGCACAAAAGAGTGAATTTCAGCTGGCTTCTGCTCTGATTATTCAGAGTAGCAAACCCAGTGCCCTGCATGAGCCTGCCTACAGCAGCAATTCCCAGCCAGGGAAGACTTTGCCTCCTAGGGGATGTTTAGAATGCCTGGAAACAGTTTTGATTGTCACAATTGGGAGAAGCAGTACTGCCTGCATCTAGTGGGTAGAGGCCAGGGAGGCTGCTAAACACCCCACATTGCATAGAAGAGCCCTGCACAACAAAGAATTATCCAACTGAAAATATCAAAAGTACCTCAGTTGAGAAGCCCTGTCCTAGAAGGAAAGACCAGCATTATTTCAATGGCTTGTATACATGGCTCCTGACTGCCCACAGTCTGGCTCCAATCTGGTTGGAGTCTTATTATCAATGTTTGCAATAGGTTGAAAGAATGAATGTCTGAGTTCAAATCAAACTGCCCCGTAAGGTTAAGCAAGATACTTCACCCTGGGTGCTTCTGTTTCCTCATCTATTAAATGGGGATATTAATAAAATTTGCCACCTAGAGTTGTTTAAGGACTAATTGAACTACGTAAAAGAATCTGTGCAACGTGTTCAAATAAACATTCACTAAGTAAATGAATGAAGAATGAATATCCTCAAATCATAGCACTGACATGTAAGGGCAGCCAGCCCAAGTAAGTCAACATTCAATTCAAGGCTAGGCTCCCTGCACCCCAACTCTGTAGCAGTCCAGACTTTAGGACATCCGCAAGAAGGGTGGTGTTTGTTAAGTTTGTGTGACCCCTACTTTCTGTGCCTCACTCCCCTTCTCTGTGCCTTGGTTTCTCACATGTAAAGCAAGGGAATTAATTTAAAAGGTGATAGCTTCCCTCTCCAGATCTGTGATTCATGCCCAGTATACACCAAGTGACTTTGACCTAGACCAGCCACCACAGAGGGCAAGGGAGGTCTTAGGGTTGAGCAGACAAATCCAAATACAGAAGCCAGGTGTGGGGACAGTGGATACGCTGGTGGGTAGAGAGAAAGAGGAGGCCTCATGGCATCATATCCATAACCTTCAAAATACTTGCCAACGTTGCAATTTTAGTGCTATTTAGCTCATTTTTGTCTCTTGCATTAGATTATAAGTTCTATGAGGACAGGTGCCATAAATTATTTGCTCACCAGGGCAAATATTTGCTCCTCTATGTCAACGGTGCTCAAACTTTTCAGCCTCAGGGCCCCTCTACTCTTAAAAATTATTGAGGACCCCAAAGATCTCTTGTTGATCCCGGTTACAGCTATAGATCAGAGTTTCTTCATGGAGGACCATTTGGCGATGTCTGGAGACAGTTGTGGTTGTCACAGCTTGTGGGAAGGAGCAGGAGTGATATTGGTATCCTGTGGGTAAAGGCCAGAGATGCTGCTAAAATCTCACACTGCACAAGGTCAGTGCAAGGTCAGCCCTCATGATGAAGAATTTTCAGCCTAAAATGTCAATAGTACCAAGATTGAAAAATCTTGCCATAGATCTTAACCATATTAGAAAATAAAACTGAGAGAATCTTAAATATTTATTAATTCATTTAAAATAATAATAAATCCATCATATGTTACCATAAATACATTTTTTAAACAAGTGTATTTTTTCAAATAGAATATTAGTGTGAAGAATGCATTGCATTATTTTGTAAATTTCTTTATTGTCTGGCTTAATAGAAGACAGCTGAATTTCCGTATAAAAAAAAAAAAAAAAAAAAGAATCTGTGCAAAGTGCTTCATTAAGTATCAAGCACCTAAGAAGCAGTGTTAACTATGATTTTTCTTAATCACAGCTTTATTTATTGTTATTTTTGAGGACACTCTTTTTGCCCTGCCATTGGATGAGAAGCCCTCTCCCTTCTACTGTCCCACCTGTGTTCATTTTTGTCCTCTCTCAAAGTTAAGTTCAAATGTTGGTTCCTCTAGGAAACCGTCCCAGACCTGCATGTAGGGATCAATCAGTCCCTGCTCTGAGCTTCTCAGCATGTCATTTACTCCTGTGTCCACCCTAATTACTCACCAGTCCACTTATGCTCCTGCACGGAAGGGAACACATCCTACCACCCTGCCTGCCCTGGCTCATGCCACAGTGAATAGCCTTCAAATTAATGTCAGGCTGCCTTTATCACCATTGTTAGCATTTGTTATGTCCCTTACCAGCTTAGGAGCACTTCCTTACTCTTTTGGTTTGCTGCATGAATAATGAACCCTACAACGTGCTAAGATCATCTCTGGTGGTGAATGTCTCTTGGGCATGAGCATGAGTCCACGGTTTGTAAGACTTTCTATGAGTGGGACTAGGAGTGGAGAAGGTAGAGTTCCAGTATAGATACTCTGGTGAGATGGAAAGAAGATTTCTTCCCACTGCATATCTAGGGGACAAAAATGATGGTCATTGCTATGACCACTAAGATCTCTATTGATCAGGCATTGCACAGACCTTTTCCATGAACTGTCTCCCTGATAGATCCCATGAGGGAGGTATTAGAATGATCCCTATTGTTGTAATTACTTGACCAATGTCATCTCACAAGTATGACTGCCCAGGTAGATCTAGCTTCCTCAATATCTATGTTTTAAAGACCGTGATTTACTGTTCCTCAAACACAAGTCAATTGGCATCACTCAAAGGACAGTAGAAAAATCAGAGAGGAGGACAAACCAGACTCTCAACTCTGGGAAGCAAACTGAGGGTTGCTGAAGGGGAGGTGGAGGGGATGGAGTAACTGGGTGATAGGCATTAAGGAGGACAGCTGATGGGATGAACACTGGGTGTTAAATGTTGGCAAGTTGAATTAAAATAAAACTTTAAAAAAAATACAAAAGCAAAATGTGATTTCAAGTTAGTAACCTTCTTTAGACCCACAGTGCCAGTTAGAAATGCTAGTTGAAGCATTTTCTAAGCTTTTTGTTTCCCTAAGAGCAGAAACTGTTCTTCAAAAGAAAACTTAAAAACAAGTCTGTTTTGCAGAATACATAACACAGAACTGTTGTAGTTTGAAAGAGATGGGGAGATCTCTGGAGCCATGCCCATCTGCCACCCCGCTTCTGCTCCCAGTGCCCTTAAAAGAGTTCTGAGGAGCCAGCCAATTCCACCTTTACATTTTTCAGATGTGGAAACAGAGACTCAGGAAGAGGAAATTGTTTGCTACAAGTAACACTGCTCAAAAATTATTTATATATTTTGATGCCTCATTTGTGACAACTAGACTTTCTTACTGAGAAGTGCAGAAGTATAAAATAAAGCTCAAAAAATCACAAAGGATTACTATGTCTCATCCAATATGATGCCTTCAGTTACAAGATGCATCCAAATTTGAGATGTTAAAAGTTCTGGAGCTCAGAGGCATGGATCATAAGAATCTGGTATATCAGACTTGCTGGCCTAATTCTGTGCCTACTGCAGACCCACTTCCTGTGACTGCTGATGCAATTTCACATCAGCCACCTGTGGGCTATCATGTACTAGTGAACAATAGAGAGACAGACAGACAGAACTTGGCCACTTAGAAGCAGAGGGCAGGAAGAGAAAGGGGGGCAGGCTGGCTGATGCCCCCTCCCCAGTGTGGAGGAATTTATATGGAGAAGTTTTTCCCTGGCCATAGTCTCCAGCTGGTCCCCATCTGTCCACCAGGTGATTTGGGCTCTGACCAGTCTGTTCTCAGTCCCCTTGCCAGGTAGAAACATGCAGAAGGGCTGGGAGATCCAGCCCCACTAAAGCCCAGAGCTGGAGGCTCTAAACTTAGATGTTATTATGCCCTGTCTACTCTCCCAACTCATCTCTATACAATTCACAACAAAATAGGATTTTTCAGAATGACACTAAAATTGCATTAATGCTGAAAAAAAAAAAACAATTCTGGACCTCAGGATCAATGAAATGTGGTATATATGTCAAGAGAATGTTTATTCTTCTGAATTTTGGTGGAAGACACTTCTAATGGGTTCTTTCTGTCCTTCAGCACTCTAAGTTCTAAGACATGAGTTCTGATATTAATTCCTATTTCTAAAGCACGAATCTCTTTTACTTATTCTGTCCCTGCAGAAAGAAGAAGGAATTTACTATGTATCCTTAGATGAAGTAGTTTCTGAGACAAAGAATTAAGCTTGTTTTTCAAACTCCTTTACTGAGGCATAATTGATAAGCAAAAAAACTGTGCATAATTATTGTACACAATTTGATGAATTTGGACCCATGAAGCCATCATCACAGTTAAGGTAACAGACATATCCATCACATCCAAAGGTTTACTTATACCCTTTGCTTTTTGTACTTGTTTTTGTTTTTGTGGTAAGAACATTTACATGAGCTCTACCCTTTTAAAATATTTTTAAGTGCTCAAGACAATATTGCTATCTATAAGCACTTATTCATCTTGCATAACCAAACACTTATACCTGTTAATTAGCAAATCCTCATTTTCCTCTAACCCAGTCCTTGCCAACCACAATTCTATTCTTGATTTCTATTAGTTTCACTATGTTAGATACTTCCTGTAAGTAGAATAATAGAGTATTTGTCCTTCCGTGATGACTGATTTATTTCACTTAGCCTAATGTCCTTAGGTTTATTCATGTTGTCACAAATGGCAGGAATTCCTTCTTTTTAAAGTCTAAATAATATTTCATTATATGTATATACCATATATATTGTACCATATACGTACAACTCCATATATGTGTATTTTCTTTATCATCTTTGGATGGATATTGAATTATTTCCATATCTTGGTTACCATGAAAAATAATGCAGCAATGAACATGAGTACAAACATCTCTTTAAGATCCTGATTTCAATTATATAGGCTATATATATATCCAGAAGTGCGATTGATGGACCATAGAGTATTTCTATTCTTAATTTTTTTTATTTATTCATGAGAGACAAACAAAGAGAGAGAGAGATTGAGAGAGAGAGAGAGAGAGAGAGAGGCAGAGACACAGGCAGAGGGAGAAGCAGGTTCCGTGCAGGGAGCCTGATGCAGGATTTGATCCTGGGACTCCAGGATCACACCCTGGGCCAAAGGCAGGTGCTAAACCACTGAGCCACCCAGGGTTCCCCACTATTCTTAATTTTTTGAGGAACCCCCATACTGTTTTCCATTGTGGCTGCATTATTTTACATTCCTACTAAAGGATGGGGATTTTGAATAGAAAAAGAAGTCAAAATTCCCTCCTGGCCAACCTAACAGTGTCCCAACCACATTGTTTTAACTAAAAGTTCTTAAATTTTAAAAATGAGAGATCCTAAAAATCTAAAGCAAATGAAACAAGCAAAGTTAATTGTGTTTGGAGTTAGTCACTTAACCATTCAGAAAAAAGAATTTTTTTAACGGACTTTTAGAATACATCCCTTTTTGATACATCCCTCTGAAGACAAAAACAACAACTAGAAAGGAAGTCTTTTCAGTAATTATATTGTTAGTAGTAATATTGATATTGTTGTTTCGAAACTATAAGATCTCAGCCAAGTGTTAGAGATTTTCTTTGCCTAGATTTCCATACATAAAAACCATGTATGAAAAACCATGAAGGTGGTCTCATGCGTTGGGGAAAGACAGTGGATGCTCTGAATCCTACTACATTTGGCTGAGGCCAGTTAATTACTCAAAAGCAAGTATACATTATCACAGTAATATTAATTTTCTACTGAAGAAAATGGACTTATCTCCAATTACAAAAGAATCTATCCACTCACATGACGGGGACTTTAAGAAATGTAACCTTCTAAGAAATGTAACCTTGATTTTACTATAAGGTGACAATGTGTCCTGGTTTGCCTGGTACTTTCTTGTTTTAAGCTGGAAATTCCAAGTCCTCAGTCCTGGGCAAACTGGGACCAAAGGTCACCCTCGTAGGCAAACAATTCATTCACCTTTTCCCTGGTCTGGTTTCCTTTTTAAAGCCCTCTATATTAGCTAGTAACAGTTCTGGACATGCCTTCTAGAAAAGATGGTACCATACTTCTTCTACCCACCATACTTCTCTCTTGATAGAAGAGGAGGCAAACAGTTGGGGATGGGTAGGATGAGGATGTTCAGTCATCCCACTGTAGGCCTCTTCCCTAGCACTTTATGTTTTCACTGCTCTTAAAGTCCCACTTGCCTTCCCCAAAGTGCCATATCTCCAAGGCACCATTTTACTGACTATATGGAAGGGAAGAGAAGATAGTGGACAATTCCCAAAACAACTTGAGTGGATAACTGAGACAAAGTATGAGGATCGTGTCATAAATTCCCAGAAGCGAAACGAACTAGGGGTGGTGGAAGGGGAGGTGGGCGGGAGGTGGGGGTGACTGGGTGACGGGCACTGAGGTGGGCACTTGATGGGATGAGCACTGGGTGTTATTCTATATGTTGGCAAATTGAACACCAATAAAAAATAAATTTATAAAAAAAAAAGGAAAAAGAAAAAGTCAATTCCAAAGTGCAAATAAATAAATAAATAAATTCCCAGAAGCTTAGGATTTGCATGTGAGTAACTGTCTTGAAGTGGGGCAAGATCAAGATCTAGGATGATGGTGGGGTGGAAAAACAAAACAAGAGAAATGTCATTCTGTAACAAAGAAAAAATTAAAGTCAGACAGTTCATTCAATGAAGGCCTCCACCTATAAGGCCTGGATCAAGATGTGACCAGCTGGTGGAGCCAAGATTGGCAGAAAGGAGTGAGGGTTTTTAAGGAGGAGCCTAGGGAGCAGACTATGGAGAAATTCCATGAAAAGAGTAGGGCCACCACTGCTTTTTCTTTGGGTTTAAGATACTTATTAGGGAGAAGTATAAACATATACAAGAACAGAGAGAACAATATAATAAAACCCCATGTATCCATTTCCAGTTTTCAACAATTATCAATTCATGGTGAATTTTATTTTACTTATCCTTCCCTACCCCCTAACACCAGATAATTCCAAAGCATTTCAAGTATATAGATTTCAAATTTCAAAGTATAGACGCTATACTATTTCATCTATAAATATTTCAGTATATAACTCTCAAATAGAAGACCTTTTCTCAAAGTGTATTTACAATCCCATTATCATGTCTAAAAATGTGACACTAACTCCATCCTAGCATCAAATATCCAGTCTGCTCAGAGTTCTTCCACTTCCTTATTACATCGATTAATATGTCTCTTAATTTCTTTTTTATCATTGTGCTTCGTCTACCTCTTTTGTTTTCCCTTTCAATGTTATTGAAGTTATGTATCATTTGACCTTTACCAGTAAAGTTTCCCACATTCTAGATTTCGCTGAGTTTCAAGATTGTGGTGGTATTTAATATATTCCTCTATCTTCTGCATTTCCTGGAGACCATTAGTTAAATGTAGAGGTTTGATCGTCTTCAAGTTCAATTTTTAGTCATTTTTTATGGTATGATGAAGTTCCGTCAGGAGGCATCTACTATGTATATCTACGTGTATATGACTGTATTTTGAGGTGTATTTAGTTCTATGGAGGTAAAGGGAATAAGGTTAAGTGCTATATGTTTCTCTTGATTTTCCTTTATTAATTTTCTCAATAATTAATGCAGTGTCTAGAATCTTCTAAAAGTAACCAGTGACTTTCTTGTATGTTTAAAATATTGTTATGAGCTCTTGTGTTTTTTTTATATATTTGATGTATTTAATTATATTGCAGCTATTATTCCTTTTGAATGTTTACATTTTTTTCCATCTTCAGCTGTTGAAAGCAACTTCATATTGCTCCTGAGTCATTTTAACATGATTCCAAGGGCCTATGATAGCTTCCTTGCTTTCTGGCATGACAAGATATCTCACACTCATCCTATACATCCCCTGTCTCAGACCAGTAGTCATGTATTTCTCCAAGAAAACTCAGTTCTTTTGTGAGAAATGTTATTCGGATACTAAAATTAGGATGAAGGTCTGCATTGCTACTGGATTGGTCATTATTTCTAGATTTTTTTTCAATGGACAGAACTAACTCATTTTTTCTTTTTATGAGAAAACATATCGGTGGTTTGTCTTACTTGTATCTTATCTTTCTAATAAGGAGAATCTCAGTTCCTGATGACATTGAAATCATTACTTATATTACATATTTAAGTATATATTTGTGTATGTGCATACACCCATATATCTTTATATGGCACAAAAGGGACATGAGCAGGGTCCCCATTCTCATGAAAGAGGGCAGTGGGACAACATGGGTAGGGGTACTTAAAGTGGAGAAGTTGGAAGAGGACAAGGAAAGAAGGAAAAGACAAAGACCATTAGGAGTGAAGGGGACTTCACATGGAATAATAATCTCTGATGGCAAAATTGTAGGGTCTTATGCATAAAAGGTAAATATGTTTATATACCAATAGACAACTCCCTGAGAGTAAGACATTCTGATATCACATTCCTTGGCCATCCTCCACAACAATAAACTCCTATATAGCACACCATATACCACGCATTGTTCTAAGTAATGACTATGTAAACCCATTGAATCTCACTACATCACCAAAAGATATACATTATCACTATTATCATCATCTTATAAAAGAAAACTAAACTACAAAGAGATTAAACCACTTGTCTGGGATCCCTGGGTGGCGCAGCGGTTTGGCGCCTGCCTTTGGCCCAGGGCGTGATCCTGGAGACCCGGGGTGGAATCCCACGTCAGGCTCCCAGTGCATGGAGCCTGCTTCTCTTTCTCTCTCTCTCTCTCTCTCTCTCTCTCTCTCTCTGTGACTATCATAAATAAATAAAAATTTAAAAAAAACACTTGTCTAAGGTGAAATTGCTAGTGAATAGCAGAGCCAAGACCCAATCTGGATATTTGGACCTTAGAGTACCATCATGATACCATATGCCTCTCAAGATAGAGTTTTAAAGAATGACACACAAACACATGCAAATATTCATACACACATATGCTGATACATGATTTGAAAGATTAACATTAGCAAACCCAAAATTATAAACAACGCATTATATAATGAGTTTTGGAAACCTGTGAGATTTTTACACACATAGCACCACTCATAGGGGTAGAAGACCAGGAGATGATTGGAATTGAAACTTTCTCTTTCTAGGTAAGTAAACGATCAACAGATGATTAGATGGATGGATAGATAGATTCTTTCTTTCTTTCTCTTTCTTTCTTTCTTTCTTTCTTTCTTTCTTTCTTTCTTTCTTCATTCTGTAAATAAAGATACTGAGAGTTAGGGAGGTTAAGTAAGTAACTTCCCAAAGTCTCTCACCCATAAAGCTATGAATTATAATTATTTCAAAAAGCTTGTATTGTCTCTACTTTGAGGAACCCAGAAGTGTTGGATGGATAGTCTTAAATGTGAGATCCAGGCTGTCTGCTCTCAAAATTCAGCACTAGCATTATCCAAGAGGCTCCCTTTCTGAAGAGAGAATTCAATCCAACTTTCCCCTAAAATGAACTAGAAATAGTCCATTTTAGTACTAAGTACTTAGTACTAATAGTACTAGGCTGTCTTAGCATAATGGGTGAGAAGAGGAAGTCCCTAATGCAAGGCAGAGCAGGTGCAGGAAGCCATCCACCTCCTCCCTGCATCCCAGAGGGCCAATCATCACAGCCTCGGTACCAGGAGGACCAGGAAGCAGGGCCTACAGCTGGGAAGCCCTTATGCCAAGAATGTATAAACCCAGAATGGAAGCTGGAGGGAGAAAGAAGGCAGGCTTAGCACATCAGTTCTCTGACTTGCTCCCTGTTGGAGTTGGAGCTGAGGAGAGCAGACGCAAAAACAGTACCAGCTGGTGTGTTTCCTGGCAGGGACACCAGCCGCAGACTTGCCTGCCCCCAGACACATGCGTGCCGCAAACTTCCATCTGTAGCTCCATTCCCTTTGTTTACTGGGCCTACGAGGCAGGAGAAGGGAACAAACCAACATTTCAAAGGCCCAACAGGACCTGGTCTCTGCCTCCAGTGGAATGGATTGATGGATGGTAGGCTGGCAGTCAAAAGATGAAACCTCATTATACTTGTAAATCCAAGTATAAAATAAAAGAGCTCTCCTGGCACCTCTGCTGTAGTGCCTGCCCTCAGCATCTGCCCTGCTCACACTTTCTCTCTCTCAGCAAGCAGCTCTGTCTGCTCCATGGGACTGTGTCGGGAAAGTCCAGAACAAGCCATGGCCAGCCTGGCAGGGTTGAGGGCAGAGGAGGAAGAGCCAGCCCTGTGGGCTACCTTGGTCTTCTGTCCTGATCTATCTACCTGACATGTCAGTCCCTCATCTCTCATTGTAGGAACTGTGGCCTCTTCCTTGTTCTTCTAGGGATGTCCCTGAAATGGGCATCAAGGAAGAGAAATGAGAGAGTGGCTTTCCATGTCTGTGTTCTGACAGGGTTTTCTCCCTCTTTAAAGTTTACCCAGGCCTCTTCTCTTTGCTTCTCTGCCTTCGTGTGGCCACACTGAGACCCAAGGTTCTTTCCACACAGTTCAGTTCAGCAAACCCTTTCTCAAGCACTGATCCCCATGCAAGGCCCAGGAAGAGGCAAGATGAAGACCCAGGAGCTCTCTGTCCTCATGAGATCAACTTAAATCCAGCGCAGGCACAACAAGGAGAACCCAGCATGCTCGGCATCTATCCATTCCACAAACACTGAGCACCTCTTAGTAGAAAGAACCCCATTCTAAAGTAAAGTGGACTCTTTCATGACACTGGCAAAGGCAGGCAGAGTGGTTTCCTAACACGAAGATTTGAATTAAAACGATTTCAGACTAATAGGGATCACTGTCTTCTCCAGTGCTGGTCAAGTACTGACTGTATGTGTGGGTGATGCTGTGTGATAGAACCTGTGGGGGATACAAACATGATTGAGTCATGGATTCAGGTCTTACATGGATTCAGGTCCTAAAGTGTGCAAAGTTGAGTGGAGAGACAAAAACAAAGAACATTAAGGTACAAGTAAGGAAGAAAAAACTACAATTTATCGAATGGCCACTTATTGTGTGCCTTGTACTTTACACAAAAAATTAGTAAAGTGTCTTTGGGCGATATTTTCTTTCTTTTAAATTTTACTTATTTATTTGAGAGAGAGTGTGTGTGAGCAGGAGGAGGAGCCCTCTGTATAGACCAAATGCTTGTGTCCCCCAAATCCATATGTTGAAGCCATGATTTATGATTCCCAGTGCAATAGTGTTTGGAGGTGAGGACTTTGGGAAGCAATTGGGTTTGCATAAGGTCACAGAGTTGAGGCTGTCATGATGGGATCAGTGCCCTTAAAAGGGAAGGAAAAGACCCAGGTATCCTTTCCATGCCATGTGAGGATAGAGCAAGAGGGCATCCATCTCTGTCAGGGAGTAGATCTTTCCTAGGAACCAGATCAGCCAGCAACTTGATCTTGGCCTTCCTGACCTCTAGAACTGTGAGAAATAAAGGCCTGTTCTTTAAGCCCCCCCAGTCTATGATATTCCAACCTCAGAAAGCCCCGCAGTGAGAGAAACTCCTCTGACCTGAAGGGGTGAATAGAGAATCTTAAACATATCCCTTCTATCCTGAAGGGAAAGAGTGCAGGTACTCCATGTCCAGTGGATCCAGAGCTACTGGTGGACTGTCACTCCCAGAATGCCTTGCAGTGGTCCACCCTCTTGGCCCACACTTCCATCTTTTCTTCTACTCTTTCCTTCCTTCATTATTTCTACCCTTCTTCCCTATGAAAAGCATAGTTGAGTCTATTATTTCTTGAGGTAAACAAACCCAGCTGAAAAGATAAAGGCTTTATTACAAATTCATCAAAATATATACTGCTTCATAATTACATTTGGTGGAATATCTGAACATGTGTTGGATTTTTAATGATGGTGTCTGGCTACCAAACAAATTATAAATTAATTTAAAAACTAAAACTCATTCCTTCAAATTCAGGTTTCCACAACAAATTGATAACTAGAGCCTTCTTCACACTATAAAAAGGAAGAGCTTTTGTTTACTATTATTATCTGTTTCTTGTCTTACCTTGGTAATCTTCAGTAAAAATCAAAGTTCTTGTGAGAGAAAAGAAGAGATACAAATAGCCCAAAAATTACTGCAAGAGTTTGAGGGGGGTCAAAGGTAGAGCAGGACTTGCTAGAAGTTTGCAATCAACCGTCCTAGGAGGCAGGGTAATTGAAAAGTGCATAGGTTTTGGAGCCAACAAACCTGTGGATGCCACCAAAATCTCACTGTGGCAAGTCGCTCCTGTCCTGGCTTCATTGAGAAGGCAAGGACACTGCTCCATGTCCTCCCTACAGGATTGTTGTAAGTATTAAACAAGATGGTACACATGCATCCATAGTGCAGGGCTGGGAGCATAAGTGTTCAACAATGGATCCCTTCTCTAGTCAGCCCCTCCCCCAAGGGCTTTGTACAGATCTCTACTGTAACACTCATAATAGTGCATTTTAACTTTCTGTTTTTTGGATTTTGTTCTCTCTTTCCCATTAGATATGAGCCACTTAAAAATACAAGCCATATCTTATACATTTATCTCTGGTAAATAGTAGAGTGAATAGTAGCCCTTCAGTTAACCATTTCTCACATGCTAGAGTTTTAAAGCTCTCATTTCAGTCAAGGATCTAAAACAGACACTTTTAAAAAACTAGACCAAGTGATATAGACTTCTCAGAGTTGTTGAAGTTTAGGGGAGAAGCAGCCAGAAGGAGTCAGAAGTCATCAGAGAGAGTCTTTAGAGATATATGGGACTTGAGAGGAATGTTGAAGACTGGGCAGCCCTGAGTGGAATTAGGAAAGCCACTTCAGAAATGAGAAAAATGTACAAAATAATGGAGGCAGAAAAAGCACATCACATTCAAAGGACAAGAAGAAGATAGATGCACTCAATTTTTTGCACACAATATGGTGGAAGAAGGGAACCACCATAGTGCCCAAGGAGGGGAGTAGAATGGTGTTACTGATGTTTAAGAAAGGCCAAACTCAAAGTCACCAAATCTCCCAAAATCCAGAAAAGGAACATTCCTGGAAAATATATATGCCTTGTCTGGGGCTATTGGAAAAGGAAGTTCACAGAAAGGAAATGAGAGCCTCAGAGCATCCTACATGAGGTGTTTGTACTGGTAGGTCCATTCCCATCATGCTAGAGTTATGTTGGCAGCAGGAGGCTGACCAGGGGATCATTGTGCACCAGCCTCCCAGCCTAGTATCCTGATGGAACAAGCAGCTTACAGGCTCTGATGAGGGGCCATAGCTTCTCAGCTTAGTGGCAATCTCAGAAGGATGCTATCACAAACCAGCTTGTATTAATCAGGGCTGTCCAGGGAAATAGAACCAATCATGTATGTATATATGTAGAATGAGATATATTTTAAGGAATTGGATTACATGAATTTGGAGGTTGGCAAGTACAAATCTGCAGGGTGGGCCAGCGGGCCAAAGACCCAGGAATGAGCCAGTGCTACAGTTTGAGTCTGAAAGCCATCTGCTGCAGAATTCCCTCTTGCTCTGCAGAGGTCAGTCTTCTGCTCTATTCAGAATTTCAACTGATTGGATGAGGCTCATCCACATTATGGAGGTCAATATGTTTTACTCAAAATCTACAGATTTATAAGTTAATTTCACCCCCAAACACCTCATAGAAACATCCAGAATAATATTTGGCCAACTATCTGGGCACCATGGCCCAATTAAGTTGACACATTAAAATTAACCATCACAGAGCCCTAAGCCTTCCAAAAAAGAATGACAAAGGACAAGTTAAAATGAGTTTGAGGAAGGAGCATTTGTTGGAAATGGAGAGTGTGTTTCAAAAGAAGAGAGAGCTCCATAAATGTGAAAATATGTGATAAATAAGATAATAAGATCAATTTTATATGCAAAGTATTTCAGTGTTATGTTGCCCTCACTCAACCCTCTGAGTCTAGTCTTATTCCCACTTCACAGATGAGGGAAATGAGGCTTACAAAATATTTCTCCCAAGATTACAAAGTCCCTTTGGAGACTGGTGGAGCTGGTAACCAATCCCAGACACTATGTTTCCTAAATCCATTACGAGCTTCTTTGAAACCAAACTGCCTGTCTCCAGAGGAAGTGGGATGTTCTAGACACAGAACACAACTCAGATAAGGAGAGAGGACAAGAAAACAAACACCCCCATTGAAACCCACAGAAGCATATAATTCTTGGTGAATGGTCAGCTCAGAGGTGAACTATGTCTTAGCTCCTTTGCAAGATGTGCCTGCTGGTGCCCTCACTGGCTGCAATTTTAGATGGATACATTAGAAGCTCAACAAAGAACTTCTTGGGTGGGGAGCTCCTTTCAGAACAGGTTCAAGTATCATAATTGCTCAGGTCTCTTGCAAATTGCCTGACTCAGAGTCTTGTTTATTATCCTTTCCAAATGACAGAAAAGCTTTTCCTTCCTTTGTGATGGTCTGGAAATCGAACAAACTGAGAGGACCCCATTATCTGCTCCTGATTGCAACCCACAACTAGGTTTTCTTACGAAGCACAAAGGAAAAAAGAAGAAAGGGGCATCTTTCCTTGACAACAGGAAAAATAAATTGTGAGCTGTTATGAAATTATGTTGTTACTATTTTAAGCCTAGCTATAAATCTGTGTATCTGCTGGGTTAGCCTATAGTTGGCATACACATGGTCAATCTAAACTAAGGGTGTCTTTCATGATTCTACATATCACCGGACAAGGGGCAAAAAGACCAGATTCAGCCAGGTCAATAACCAGCAGCGAGTTCAGGTGGTGGACCTAAGCTTGCTGACCCGTCTTGCCTACTTCCCAGGAACGTTGACACATGGACAAGTGTTTTGCAAGCTGTAAAGCATCATGTCAGTGTAAGCCATCATTATCACCATAGTTAAAAACAACAACAGCACTTATTTTATCTCCAATTTATAATTTCATGCCATCATCCATCTGGGGTCTGTTCTGGTCTACAGCCTTTGGGACCTCTGTGGTCAGTGACAGTGAAGCTAGAGAGAGCCTGACACTAGGCAGGCGGGACCTGGAGACCTCAAATTATCATGGAGACTTTACTTATGTAATAGCACTGGTGAGGGGTTTTGCATCTGATTACAACAGTAATTCCTGCAACTGTAGAAAATCCGTAGAAATTGAACAAGCAAAATCTTTGGAGTCAGATCATGATTTAAATCAGGTCTCTGCTACATAATAGCTAAGTAACATGAAATACTTACACATCATTTCTGGACCTCATTTTCTCATTTAAAAAAAGCAGGCAATTAAAAAGCATCATATAAACAAATGTATTTAAGGTAGCACAAAGTTACATAACAAATGTTATATAATAAATGCTGAACAAATGCTAATTCCCTGCCATTTACACTCTTCCCTCCATAATGTACCAAAACAGAAATGACATGATGCACACTACACCTTCCCAAACTATATTTTCTTTCAGATATGATTGCACATCTTGTATGTGCCAGGAATTATGCTGGACACCAAACATACAAATGTGAATAAAAATCATCTTCAAAGTACATGATAATTGATGAATAGAATTAAGTTGAGTCCAAAACATTAAGTGAGGTATTGAAACATACACTATTGGGAAATGAAGATCCTTTGGGGAATGGTTTAATAATAATTTTTAAAAGGTCACATGCCCAAGAACACAGGGCTAGATCTATCTCGGTGATTACCAAACTTTTAGCTAGGTGCTAAAAGCACCTAAAAGCAAAGAGGGCCTTCAATAAATGGGGTGTGTTTTTTTTTTTTTGTAAAATTTATTTATTTGAGAGAAAGAGACAGCATGTGCACAGTGGGGAGAGGCAAAGGGAGAGGGAGAGAGTCTTAAGCAGACTTCATGCTGAGCGTTGAGCCTGACTGGAGGCTCAATCCCATGAGCTCAAGATCACAACCTGAGACACAACCAAGAGTCCGACACCTAACTGACTGCACAATCCAGACACCCCACAATAAATGTTTTCTTAAGCAAACCTATTAGGAAACAGGAAAGAATAATGAGTAATTAACAATTACCCATTAATCAATTAATTACACTAATTCTGTTGTATTGGGAGACATCTTCCTGCTAACAAGATCTTCATCCATACACTTTCAAGGTGCAAAAACAATCATCACCTCTCAGGCAAGAATTGCTTAGTGAGGTTCTTGTGTTGCCAAGTGGTTGAAGAACTAGATGAAAATCAACCGTTCAGACCACATTCCTCCTTTTCCAGATGCTGACCAATGTGGCACAGTTAGACAGTAAAGGAACTAGGATCAGCCCTATATTCTGATTCCCATCAGAACTTCTTGCAATGTGTCTTCTGAACTACATTTGATTAAATGGTATGCATAATCTTGAAGAGCTGAAATCTGCCCTCCCATTAACCATAGATACCCTGAAAGAAAAAAACCAGTTGAATTCCAAACAAGTTCTACATAAAACAGGACCCATTCTGCCATGTTTCAGAGGCAACCTGTCAAACGGACAGCATGTCCACAGATCTGGCACCACCCAGAAAGGAAGGTTTTGTTTCCAGTTTCCTGGAACACTCTATGCCATTTTGGGGCCAGTTTCAAGAATGTGAGAGATTCAGTCCAATCTCCATCACTTGTATCAGCCAGGAAAAGAACAGTCTGAATTCTTGCCCTTTATTCTCATTTTAAACTATTTTCCCCTGCTATAGCAACACCAGCAGAAGGATAGCAGTGCTAGCAATCATTCTCTCTCCATCATCCAGAACAGCTCTTGCAAACAGGTGGTCTTCATGATCCAGCCCAACACCACCTCACCGAGCAATCTGGGGGACTCAGCGTGAATGCCTTTGATTTCCCACCTATCAATGTAAGCCTATATTCATTAATACAGTATGGCCTCATGTTTATTGAGCCCTCTGCTAAGTGTTGTATGTATCTCATCTAGTCCTTATAATAGTCCTGCATGTGGGTGATACTATCATCATTCCCATGTTTCCAGGGAAGAGAGTAAGATTTAAAGTGTTCAAAAAAAAAACAAAAAACAAAAACAAAAACAAAAAATAAAAATAAAGTGTTCTAGTTGGGGATCCCTGGGTGGCTCAGTGGTTTGGCGCCTGCCTTTGGCCCAGGGCGCGATCCTGGAGTCCCGGGATTGAGTCCAGCATCGGGCTCCCTGCATGGAGCTTGCTTCTCCCTCTGCCTGTCTCTCTCTCTCTCTCTCTCTCTCTCTCTCTCTCTCTTTCTCTGTCTATCATGAATAAATATAAATAAATAAATAAATAAATAAATAAATAAATAAATAAATAAATAAATCTAAAAAAAATAAAGTGTTCTACTGCTTGTGAATAGCAGAGCCCAATGTAAACCCAGACCACCCAGCTTGACATCACATTACAGTGTCACCTTCCTCTGCCACTTTTAGGAAATGGCATGCTACTTCTCTGCCCTCCAAGCAAAGGACATCCCCTGCACCCCGTCCCCTCACCCCCCTGGACTCAGTCATGTTATTTTAGGTTTCCTCTCCTTCCTTATTTTTGACTACTACTTCTGTATTAATTCCTTCCACACATCCCTTTCATCTTAAAAAAATAAATAAATAAAGTTGCCTAACCCTCTGTTCACCTCTAGTTCTGTTTCTTCTGCCTTTGGTCTCTCAAGAATCTGAGCTTCTTGAAAGATTCATCTGCTTTTACTGTCTCCAATGTCATTTCCCATTGGCTCTCCAGTTCACCAAAATCAGGAGTCCTTATCAAACCACTCCTCTGTCAATCTCCCAGCTAAAGTCACTAGTTAAGCCAAATGTACATCTATAGACCAGACTCCCTCTCTGCCCCAGTTCCAAACTTGTATCTCAAGTGTGCCTACTGAAAATTCTGTTTAGGCAGCATAGGCATGACAACATAGGCATCACAAATTGGTGTGTCCCTTGACTCCCCTCGTGACACCCTAGGCTTCTCTATCTCAACGGGCACCACCATTACCCAGCTGCTCACTCTACATGTCCTCCTTGACCCTTCTCCTTCTCTCTGTCTCCAATTGAACCCACTTGAACAGCAAGATCTACTGTGTTTACCTCCAAAATGTATTTCCAAACCATTCACTTATCTCCATCTCCACTGAACTCTGGGAGATCCAGGTGCCAGCATCTCACACCTGGACCACTGAAAGAGCCATCTAATTGGTGCCTCCCTCAACTATGTTTGCCTTCTCGTGACTTTTTTTTTTAATATGAATTCAACTAACCAATATATAGTACATCATTAGTTTCAGATGTAGTGTTCAACTATTTATCAGTTGCATATCACAACCAGTGATCATCACATCAAGTGCCCTTCTTAATGCGTGTCACCCAGTGACCCCCATCCCCTACTCACCTCCCCTCTAGTAATCCTCAGTTTGTTTCCCAGAGTTAAGAATCTCTCATGGTTTATCTTGCATAGATTGACATGGATAGAACTGGAGGGTATTATGCTGAGTGAAATAAGTAAATTGGAGAAAGGCAATTATCATATGGTTTCACTGTTATGTAGAATATAAGGAACAGTGCAGAGGATCACAGGGGAAGAGAGGGAAAACTGAATGGAAATAAATCAGAGAGGGCGATAAACCACCCACTTTTTATTCAACAGCTAAAGAATCATTAAAATGGAAATCAAAGATGTCACTTCCCTGCTAAAAGCATTGTGATGGCTTCTAAGTTTTTGTGGAACTAACTCCTGGTGTCCCCCAAGTCCCTGCATGACCTGACTTTCTCACTTCCCCATTTGTTGGGGATGTGGGCATTGCTGTCAAAAGGATTTGTAGCATTTTTCATGCAACTTTAGTCAAGTTCTATGTAAAATAAAGATATTAATGCGTACTTTATAAAGAGGTTTCATAAAGTTTTTTCAATTAACCTATTGTTAATTAGAATAATTACCTTCAGAAATGTAATATATATCAGAGTTAGAATTTCAGATTATATGAGATAACATGGACCACTCAATAAATGGTGCTGTGACGCAGTCACTTGTTTTGAAAAATAAATTGCAGTGGATGCCTGCATCATGTACGTAAACACATACATGAAAATTGATTCTAAATAATTTATATATTTAACTATTAAAAGCAATACTTTAAAACTATTTATACATGTATATAAGAACATATTCTTGTGATTCAGGGTAGAGAATATTTATTGAAGATACATCAATAAATAATATAAAATGAAAAGATGGGAGCGCCTGGGTGGCTCAGCCAGTTAAGCATCTGCCTTTGGCTCAGGTCATGATCTGCGGACCCTGGGGTTGAGCCCTGTCACGCTCTTGCTTCCTGTCAGGTTGAGCAGGGAGCCTGCTTCTCCCTCTTCCTCTACTTCTCCCTCTGTTCATGTTCTTTCTCTCTCTGTCTCTCTATAAAAGAAATAAAATCTTTTTTAAAAAATTAAAAATAAAATGAAAAGATGAAAGACACCTGGTGGCTCAGTCAGTGAAGCATCTGACTCTTGATTTCCACTCAGGTTATGATGTCAGGGTCATGGGATGGAGCCAAGCCCCAAGTAGGCCTCCATGCTCAGCAGGGAGTCTGCTTGGGATTCTCTCTCTCCCTCTGCCTCTCTCTCCGTGAGTGTATACTCTCTCTCTCAAATACATAAATAAACCTTTAAAATATAAAGTAAATAAAATAAAATGAAAAGATGAGCCATAGGAGACACATTTGTATGATGTATATATACATATATATTATATATATAATATAGAGAGAGTAGTTTATATATATTATATATGTATTTAAAATGGGACCAATTAAATATATGTAAATTATATATAATTATTTTATATTATATCATCAATATGTAAATACATCTAAATATATAATTTACATATATGATTATATATAACATACAGGAGATATATGATACACATATGTATATGAGAATAAATACACATAGAATACATTTGCAAAACAAAACCAACAAAGAATCAATTAGCATTTGGAATATATGAAAATTCCTATATGTCAATAAGAAAAATACAAACGGGGGATCCCTGGGTGGCTCAGTGGCTTAGCACCTGCCTTCAGCCCAGGGCATGATTCTGAAGTCTCAGGATCAAGTTCCACATCGGGCTCCCTACATGGAGCCTGCTTCTCCCTCTGCCTGTGTCTCTACCTCTCTCTCTCTGTGTCTCTCATGAATAAAAAAATAAATTAAAAAAAATACAAACAACCCAAATAGAAAAATGGGCATAAGTCATGAACAGTTATCACACTAAAACATAAATTGTCAATAAACACGTAAAGATGCTGAACCTTATCGGCAATTAAGGAAACACAACTTCAGACCACAATGAGATATTTTACAACCACTAGTTTGGCAAAAATTAAAAGGATAATACCAAGTCCTAGTAATTGGTACGACTATTTAGGAATCCAAATTGAGTTAAGTTGAACATGGGCATAATTCTAGGTCTTTAGATATACTATGGCCTCAGCTTAGAATGCACCTTCTCAAATTATCTGCCTGGAAAATTCTTATTCATACTTTAAAACCCTGCTCAGATGGCATCTACTCACTAAAACCCCAAAATCCCAGGTGTAGTAGAAAAATCTTACCATCCCATATTGCATTGTAATAGAAGTATATGCTTACACTATTGCCCTACTAGCCTAGGAACTTGGCAAAAGAAAGAGCCATTTCAGCTGTGTCAAGGAGCAGCATGTGGCACTCAAGAGATGAACTTAAATGAGCAGGACCTCAAGTCTTCCAGGTTCCATTTCATAATTCCCACACACCCCTCCTTTCAGCAGCAGCCACAAATTGCGGTCTGTGCTTCCTTTTCTGGTAAGCACTAGGCTCCTGCACCATTTCCTTCTTCTCTCTCAGCTTCACATTCTCAGCACTCAATGCTCTGCTGCATTTTCACAGGACCCAACCCCAAAGCCAAATGAAACAATCAAGAAAACCTACACACATGTGGAATAGAATATCAATCAAAAATACCTCACTCTTGAGTGATTTTGGACTCCAAAGCCAGCTTCAATGTTAAAGGACATTGAATTCCTAATTCTATGGACCCCTGTGGGAACCATTTTCCCATCAAGGATTTGGATGGAGGTGACTGCCTGTAACCAATTAAGATGTATGTTTGGTGTTTGGCAGCTCCCTGACCCCCGCCTTCTGTTCCTTCATCACCAGGGACCTTGTATTGAGTGGCAGATGCGGGCAAAGCGGCAGTGACTTGCTTAGACTGCAGCCGATATCATTTGGCTGTATTTACAGTCAGCCCAGCTGCAGCCCAGTCAGTTGCTCGGACACTTGGGAAACAACAGTTGCTTTTCCAAGTCAGTGTATGAGGCTTCGTGGCATAATAGAGCATTACAGAGGAAGCGCTGAGATAGATTTCTAGCTCCACTGTTGTGCAGTTCTGTGGCTTTTCCCCAAAAAATAATCTCGCTGGACCTGGTTCTCCCTGTTTGGAAAGTAATTACTATTTTGCCTGCTTTCCCAGGGCAAGGAGAGGTTTTAAGGATTAAATGCAATGATGAATGTAAACTCTAAGTTAATATTAAAACATTAATATTAGCCAATATTTTAATGCTTTTTAAATGCTTGACATGATTCTAATTGCTTAATATATGGTGGGGTTTTTTGGAGTTCAATTTGCCAACATATAGCAATCACCTAGTGCTCATCCCATCGAGTGCCCCCCTCAGTGCCCGTCACCCAGTCACCCCAACCTCCTGCCCACCTCCCTCTCCACTACCCCTTGTTCATTTCCCAGAATTAGGAGTCTCTCATGTTCTGTCATCCTCACTGAACTAATTGCTTAATATATGTTGAATCACCTGATCCTAGTAGTAATTTTATGAGCTAAGTACCAGAAGTCCATTCTAAATATAAAAAAATATTAAAGGCATGGGGAGCCTGGGTGGCTCAGTCAGTTAAGTGGTCAACTCTTGATTTTGGCTCAGGTCATGATCTCAGGGTCCTGGGATCAAGTCCCATGTCAAGCTCTGCATTCAGTGGGAAGTCAGCTTGAGGATTATCTTTCTCCCTCTGCCTGTGCCCCTCCCCCTGCTCGCTCTCTCTCTCTTAAATAAATAAATCTTAAAAATAAAGGCAGAAAAACGTTTAAGGATCTTGCTGACAGAGCCAATAATGGCAAGATCCAGGATCTGAGACTAGGCTCTTCAGCAGCTGATTAAGGTGCTACACTGAACATCCTGATTAAGGTCCTACACTGAACATCAATAGGAATGTTTTCCTATTGCTTTGGATATACTTTTTTTTTAAAGATTTATTTATTTATTTATTTATTTATTTATTTATTTATTTATTTATTTATTCATGAGAGACACAGAGACACAGGCAGAGAGAGAAGCAGGCTCCCTGTGGGGAGTCTGATATGAGACTTGATCCCGGGATCTCAGGATCACAACCTGAGCCAAAGGCAGACACAACCACTGAGGCACCTAGGTGCCCCTAGATTTACTTTTAATAGTATCTTGTCCATGCTTCTATAAAAGTACTTCCCATTTTGTTATAGTTTGGTTTTTGTATACCTGTCTCTCCCTGTTTGAGTGTGAGGGCAGGAACTATGTTGTCATCTGAAATGGTCCCAGCACTGAGTACCAAGTCTAACGTATGGTAGGTAGTAAGTAGCCACTCTAGAGATTTGTGGGCTGGAGAAACAGAAGAATGAGGAGAGTGGACAGAATGGATAGGTGGATGGGTGGACAGATGACCAGTTAAGTCCGAAATTGTCAGTTTTGTAGAATGGTATCTGATCATCTTAAAACTACAAAATTATGTATTTTCTCCATCCTCATTGAGTTTTTTTTTCCAACTTTATTTTCTACCTCTAATCATGGAAAACCCATTTGCTATTGTCATAGCTTATAGAAACCCCTAAGATTTGAAAAGGGCACAAGAAATGGAGCTGAACCAGTAGAGGAGAAAGGATTTGCTGCTACTTCTCAAAGCATGATCGATTCTATCATTGTACCTTATATTTTAGGCACTTTTGTCCTTGCTTTCTTTGAGCACTTCGAGAGTGATAACTGCATCTTGAACACCTCTGAGTCCAGAGTTTTGTATCACCTACTGTGATACAAAAGTAACCGTGCAGCATGTGTCAGACTAACACTTGGAGACTGACAAGTTGGCCACCTCCCAACATCTCCCCATGTGCACTTTTCCAGCCATATCCAGCAGGTATCACTGCACATGCTCCTCCCATCTTCATACAGTGGCCGGTCCTCCCTCCTCCGGGACAAACATGTTAACTAGAAAGCATCGAATTAACTTTACTCTGACTTTTGTATGGGAAGAGTCTCCTGTTTAACAGAGCAGCTCTTCACTGGAGACATCAGCAAACTCCCCTTTTGGGAAGAGTCCCTCAAAGTGGCTCAAAATCTGATCTGCCAAAATAGAAGTATGATCCTATAGCCAAAGCTTCCAACTTCTTGCGAGACTAGGCTCATTCTTTCTATATTCTTGTCTTCTACTGAGACTTTTTCTCTTACTATCCTTGGTTTCATCCTTCAGTATACAGAAGAAAAACATTATCAAGGTTACTGGGGTGGAAAAAAAAAGCAGGAAGGGGAGAAAGGGAGGAGACGCCAGATAAATAGTGTGGCCAATATTTGTTGAGTTCTTATGTCCCAGTTATTAAACTACTGCCTCTCAGTTATATTTCCACACTTCTGCGCTCTGCTCTGGTGCTGAGACTAAGATGGCAAACTGTATTTCTTTGTTGCCAACTGCTCCCTTCCATGCCCTGCCCATCCAGCCGCAGACATCCAGAATGTCCCTCCTGCTTTACTCTCTGTTCCTGTCTGTGTCACACAGGCAAGAGCTCTTTACCTGGCCAGCAATTTGTTTTAGTTTCCAATTTGTTTTAGTTTCCAATTTGTTTGTTTGTTTCCCACACTCTTAAGATTGGTCTCACTGTGCTTCCTCAAAAACACCAGGTGCTGGCCAGTATCCCCTCCTAGAGGCCTGGGTCCCACGCTCCTCCTCCCAGCTTCCACACTCTGAGAACACCACCACATTCCTTCATTCTCCAGTTACTATGCCTGTGCTGCCTCGGTGGGGAATTTTGGCTTTTGTTTGTTGGCTTTTGTTTTGTTTTTTTCTGGTTTGTTCCTCCAATCACTATTTAGTAAATCCCCTATGTTAAATTCTCTTCTGCTAGAATTTCCGCTTTCTTTTATTTTTTTAATTTAAATTCAATTTGCCAACATATAGTACATCATTCATTTCAGATGTAGTTTTCAATAATTCAGTTGCCTATAACATCCAGTGCTCAATCACATCAAGTGCGTTCCTTAATGCCCAGCACCCAGTGACCCCATCCCCCCACCACCTCCCCTCCAGCAACTCTCAGTTTCCTAGAGTTAAGTCTCTCATGGTTTGTCTTCCTCTCTAAATTTCCCCATTCAGTTTCCCCTCCGTCCCTCATGGTCCTTTGCACTATTTCTTATACTCTTCATATGAGTGAAACCACATGATAATTGGCTTTCTCTGACTGATTTTTTTCACTTAGCATAATAGCCTCCAGTTCTATCCATGTTAATGTAAATGATAGGTGTTCATCCTTTCTTATGGCTGAGGACTATTCCATTGCATATATATACCACCTCATCTTTATCCATTCATCTGTTGAAGGACATTTCCTCTTCTTCCACCATTTAGCTATTGTGGACATTGCTGCTATGAACAATGGGATGCAGGTGCCCTTTTGTTTCACTACATCTGTATCTTTGGGGTAAATACCCAGTAGTGCAATTGCTGGGTCATAGAGTAGCTCTATTTTTAACTTTCTGAGGAACCTCGATACTGTTTTCCAGAGTGGCTGTGGCAGCTTGTATTCCCACCAACAGTGTAAGTTCCCCTATCTCTACATCCTCACCAACATTTGTTGTTTCCTGTCTTATTAATTTAGCCATTCTAACAGGTGTAAAGTGGTATCTCATTGTGGTTTTGATTTGTATGTCCCCCATGACAAGTGATGTGGAGCATTATTTCGTGTGCCTGCTGTCTATTTGTAGGTCTTCTTTGAAGAAATGTCTGTTCACATCTTCTGCTCATTTCTTGACTGAATTGTTTAATTTCTGCTTTCTGAATGAACCCTAACTGATTCAACTTACTATGTGCCAGACACTGTGTGCCTTTTACACTTGCACTTGCCCTTAACAAAACCCTACAAGGGCATTATCCTCTTCCTTATGGATGAGCAAAGAGACACAGAGCAATGAAGCTCTTGCCCAAGCTCACATAGCCTTGCTTATGGTGTTGGAAGCTTCTAACTCTAATGAGATCCTATCTAAAAATATCTATTTCCGTGTGACTTATGCTTTCTGAGAGTGAATCCACATCCTTAGTGCCAGGGTCCTTCTTAGAACCAAAACTATATGCAAAGTTCCCTGAATAAAGAAGCATGTCACTCTCCCTCTCCACCCACAGATGGCAACCGCACAGAGATTTATTACCAACAGATGGCTGCAATGTAGGAATGAGAAAGGGTGTACCTGGAACACAGAAGACCAGCACAGCAATCCAAAGTTATTTCCCACCTACACAGCTACAAGGGAATCAAATTCCAATCGAAAAATGATTATGTCTTTCCCCAGAGTTTCTGATGAAAAAAGCAAATGAAGTTCATAGAGTTGGCCAGAAGCCAACCCAGACCAGGTTTTCTTTTGCCTTGTAATAGATCATGTCTCTCTATATATATTTGCATCAATCTCGTTTCCTCTTTTGTGCATCTCTTCATATAATGGGCTCCTTCAGCCATTTTCATTCCTCTTGTTCCACATTTTGACACCCTGTCTCTTCTGTAAGTAAAATAAATTCTTGGAAGACAGCTTAATCCTTGAAGGGAGAGATTTGGTCAACTTTTTGAACTTGACACAGAAAGATATTTCCAATACCAATTTTCTCATCAAGAAGTTACTTGTAATCCAAAACCTTCTGAAGCCCTAGTAATTCCTCTTATTTGTCTTGTTGGTGATTGAAAGGTGTGTGCCAGGTGTGCAATGGCAAAGCTACTCTTAGATCAACAGACCTCAGGAGGTTTGCGGTGCTTTCCCTTCACACAAGAAACCATGTTAGGCCATATCTTTGTCTAACAAAGTTCTATTTCATTTTCAATTATTAAAAGTCAAAATGATGTGTATTACAGGTCTCTCTCCATTTTTTTACTAAATATACTGTTTTTTTTAGTTTTGAGAGTCATATCTAATCAGGCTGATTCTTGGATTTGGCATTCTACCCAGTATGGCTTTTTCTAATCATTGTTTGAAAAATGGCCTTTTAAAATGAGGCCTGTTGATATCACAGAAAGGAAGAAAATGACCTCATTTCTTGTTAAAAACTTTATCACCAGAAGTCACAATTGTTCTTGGGAAGAGCCTGGAGTGGGTGCCATTCTGCTGTACCATAAGAGGCATCCTCCTGCTGTCCAACAGGGGCATTCTGGGACCATGCTGTGCATTAGCACCAGCAGCAACCTTCATTAATATTCCATCCCTGTGGGTGACATGAAGGACCCTCTAGGAGGGCGCTGAGTGTGTAATGTAATAGGAGTAAGACAAACCTGGATGTGAATCCCAGCTCTGCAGTTTACTTGCCCACTCAGAGTCTCAGCTGGTTTCATTTTATAAAATGTAGATAAATGCTACCATTAAAGTTAGTGAAAGGGAGGCAATATATCCATGCTAATATACCTAATTGTGCCAGACACAGCATTAGGTACTGGTGAGGACATTTTATCCACACAGCAATTACTCAAGTTGGGTCCTAGTTGGCATCTTTTATTTTACATGTGAGGAAACCAAGTCCCCAAGAACGAATGAAGTTTCCCAAGTAGATAGTCAACCCAATTTAAAATCAAATTGTCCATCCCCAAAGTCACGTCTTTTCCCCAAACCACACTGCTTTCCAAAAAAGAATAGATGGGTGCACTGCAAACAGACTGAATGGTAATGAGGTGGGAAGCCTTTTGCCAGAGCTCTTTAAATTACATCATATATCCCTTTCAAGGACATGACAGCCATGGCAGGAGAAGGGTGTAGAAGAGGAGCAGAGGAAGGCACAGTGTCAACAGCAAGGAGAAACTCTCAAACAGTGAGGGGACGACAGGCATCAGATTAATTTGCTGGGCAAGTCTGCCTTTCCTTGCATCCATGAAGTGCATCACCAAGTGCATCTTGGTCTGACACTATATAATATTGTCGAAGCTTGAGGATACCAAAATACCACTTTATTCTGTCCTAAGAATTCTGGTCCAATTGGAATGTAAATGCAGGCACTAGACAGGAATTAAAATACAGTGTCTGTTTTATTACTGGTATAACCTTAATTGTAGGATGATGCTTAAACTCAAAGCCAAAATAGGCTACTGAAATGACTTATCCCTTTTCTTCCCCCATATTTCTCAGGAGATTCTACTTCTAGAGGAAACTAAGATGTAGACCAAGTGAAAGAATCATTTTCAACACTTCAATCTAGACCCCAGTTTTTCCTTAAAAGGGAAGAGATATTGGTGTAATTAAGTATCAGCCAAGCTAGCTCCAAAGGAAAGGGAAGACAATCCTCCTTCCAAATATATAAATATAGTATTACAAAATGTTACAACCCTCTTTATTAAGACAAAACAAAATAATACTCTTTACTTTGGGTTCATTATGAAGACAAAGACTTGCCTAGGAACCTGACTTCCATATGCAAAAATGTTTCAATGGGAAAATACATTTCACCTACCAAATAGGCCAACCCTGAAAGGTTGGAAACTCAATCCATTTCTCAGTATAAATACAGCACTGCATTCTCACAGTACCCACTATTTCTAAGGGAAAGTCAGCTCCAAAGCTTTCCATTTTAATTGGAAACAAAAAGAAAAAAACACTAAACTCTAGGGATCTTCATAACGTTGAGGAAAAATCCAAATTCCATTGACTCTTTTCCCCTTCGTCACCTTCTCTGTACACAATACCCTCTGTTTATATTTGTCTTTCTTCCAAAGACCTAATTATATAGAAACAGAAACATTTTTAAAGACAAAAATGCTTGTTGATGTTATGTGAGTTCATTCTGTTAGTGCTCTGGGAAGCTAAGTGTTTGCAGGGTCCAGTGAAATAGAATTTGCCAAGTAATTCCCCCAAAGAGCTAATTTGCTATCCTCTATTTTTAGAGACTAGTACCCTCACTTTGGCTCACTGTGAAATAAGATCTACTTATTTCTATCTCAACTGTGCACACAAGAAACTAGTATGAGATTGAAACTTGTCATTGCAGAACAACCCTTCATTCAACAAATATTCCCTGAGAATTTAGTGTTTAGGGAATCATCCTAGTAAGTAGTAATATACAGAGTTTCAGGCTGATACTTTCAATATCAATATAGATGATCCATCCAACATCTAGCTTCTCAATTCTCTTTATATCCTACAACAATTGTATCCTCTAACCCATCTCACAAACCCATCCCATGTCATAGCCCAGATGATCCTATCCGTCTAAAAAGATCAACTGGAAGAATCCTACACTTACTACTGACTCCATCTCCAGCTCTCTCCTGCTGTGCTCACATTCCAACCATCCCTTGATCTCAACCATATTAAAATCCATTCCACTTATTTTTCCTCACCCCTCACCTTTTGATTTTATTCACATAAAAATCCACAGCCCAGGGACACATGGGTGACTCAGTGGTTGAGCATCTGTCTTCTGCTCAGGTTGTGATCCTGGGGTCTTGGGATCAAGTGCCACATCGGACTCCACGCAGGGAGCATGCTTCTCCCTCTGCCTGTGTCTCTGCCTCTCTCTGTGTGTCTCTCATGAATAAATAAATAAAATCTTTTTTAAAAAATCCACAGCACATCATTATAATTAGTTGTCAACACAGACTGGCAACTTTTCTCTCTCCACTCTCACTTGGAGTAAAACAAACAAACAAATGAATAAAACATGCTTAAAACTAGTTCTCAATCTTCTTTTGTGTCTGCAAACACAGCTGGAGGAAAACACATAAGCACATGGGTGTTCCACTTCAAATTCCCAAGTACTAAACTCAAAACAGCCCTCATTACTGTTCATGAAATGTACTGCACGCCCCTATTCAAATATCTCTGACACTTTCTTGGCTGCCTGTTTCTCACCTTCTAATCTCTCTTCAAAGTTGTGTAAAGCTTTTTCTACTTCCTTATTCTCAATGAATGGCCTTGCATCTTATTCAGTTGAGACAGTAGAGCAATCAGAAGGTAATTTCCACCTGTTCCCACATAAATGTACCACACTAAATGCCCCTGAACCATACATACTGGATCTCCTCCCATACAATAATGATATGCTCCCATCTATGACCAATCCCTCTGTATGCCTATTAGATCCTATCTCATTTCACCAACTCAGGGAAACTGCTCCAACTAATCTCCCCCATATCCTCTATCATCAATCATTTCCCCTTCTGGGTCATAGCCAGCAGCACACAAATATGATGTAATGTCCCATATCAACCACTCTCAGCTACAGTCAATTGCTTTCACAGAAAAACTCTTCCCAAGAGTAGTCCATGTTCTGTCTTCACTTTCCCTTTCCATTTTCTCTTGAACATCCTCCAGTCAAGCTTTCAACCTCATGTCCTCACCAAAACTAATTCAATCAAGGTCATCAACAGCCTTTATACTGACATTCAAAATCAGTTCTCAATTCTTTTTTTTAAGATTTTATTTATTTATTCACGAGAGACACAGAGAGAGGCAGAGACACAAGCAGAGAGAGAAGCAGGCTCCATGTAGCGAGCCTGACGTGGGACTCGATCCTGGGTCTCCAGGATCACACCCTGGGCTGAAGGCGGCACTAAATCGCTCTGCCTCTCAGGCTGCCCTCAATTCTCAATTCTTTTTTTTTTTATTTTTTATTGGTGTTCAATTTGTCAACATATAGAATAACACCCAGTGCTCATCCCATCAAGTGCCCACCTCAGTGCCCGTCATCCAGTCACCCCCACCCCCCGCCCACTTCCCCTTCCACCACCCCTAGTTCGTTTCCCAGAGTTAGTTTCATGTTCTGTCTCCCTTTCTGATATTTCCAATTCTCAATTCTTACCAGACTCAGCCTATCAGCTACATTTGACATAATGACCTCTTCCTACTCCTTGATATACTTCCTTCACTTGACTTCAGGACATCACTTGGCTTTCCTCCTAGCACACACCACTCTTTCTCAGGCTCATTCACTGGCACCTCCTCTTTTTCCTGACTTATGAATGCTGGAGTGCTCAAAGACCCATTCCTTGGATCTCTCTTATTACTTAACTACACTTACTTTCTTGGATAGTTCAACTTATCCAATCTCATAGCTTTAAATATCATTTATATGCTGATGATATGCAAATACTCATTACTAATTTTGCCATATCTCCGGGATTCTAAACTCCTACACTCAGCTTCCAATTTAAAATACTCCCCTAGAGGTCTCCTAGGCATCTCAAACTTCACATTTTTAAAACTCAGCTCCTAAAAAAATAAAAAATAAAATAAAACTCAGCTCCTTCTCTTTTTTCTCCCAACCTGCCCTTACCATTCATTGTCTTTCCCATCTGAGTAAATGATAACTCCATCCTTACAGTTTCTCAAGTTGAAAAATTAGAGTCATTCTTGACTCCATCCTATACCTTGTTTTCAACAAATCTCTGTTGACTTTAATTTTGAAGAATATCTATATTCAAACCACTTCTCACAACTTTCCGTTACCACCCTAGTCCAAGCTGCCATATTTTTTTGTAATATTATAACAGTCTTTGAACTAGTCAGCTACCCTCCCTTTTTCTGTCTTCGCCCTTGAACTGTTCCCCGTATAAGAGCCAGAATGACCTTATAAAATTATAAGACAGATTATTCCTTTCAAAACTCTCCAATAGATTTTTGCTTCACTCTGGTGTCTGGTGTCCCAGACTGACTCCTTCCCTCTTTGATCTCATCTCCTACCGGGGTTCTCTCATTTACTCTGTTCCTGCCACAAGAGCCTTGTAGCTGTTCCTGATCCATCCAAACACATGCCTACCTACAGGAATTTGTCCTGACTGCTCTCCATGCCTGGGAATCACTTCCTCCTGACATCCTTTTAGCTCTTCTTAACACCTATCCCCATCTAACATAGTATATAATGTCCAGAGCCCACCCCCCACCCAACTAGAATATAAATTCCATGAGACTAGGAACTCCATATCATTTTTTGTTTTGTTTTTTTTTGTTTTGTTTTGTTTTTTATGAAGCCCAAGGTGGGGCTTGAACTCACAACCTGAGATCAAGACCTGAGGTGAGATAAGGAGTCAGACGTTTAACCAACTGAGCCACCCAGGTACCCCATCTTTTTGCTCATGACTGTAGCCCCAATGTTTAGAACAATGTCTCTAGAGGCTTCCAAAAAATATCAGCTGAGTGAGTGAATGAATGAGCAGATGAGAAAACTCTTAGGGTATGGGGTTGTAGAAGCTTTTCCGGAAAAAGCTTTCACACAGCCAGACCACAACACAGGTGGAATAAAAACCAGAATCAGCTTCCACACTGTGATGCTAGGGAGATCCTTTATACCCTTAAATAGAACTTTGTGAGAAATGTTGAGTTAAGGATCATCCCGAACTGATTTGGTTCACAAAGAGACTGCTATGATTTTTAAATCAACAAATATTGACTGTGATTTGACCCCCAAAAAGAATAACCTTGCTTAATGATGAATAAAGATCAAAAGGACCAAGGATGTTTTTGATTGTTCCCTCCTTGCTTGAAGATAATGCCCACCTGTAAACTCTTCCTAGCAGGTCTGTGCCACCAGGAAACACATGTCTCATCCATTATTCTGACACTGTCCTCTTTTCCATCCCCCAGGTCACTAGGAATCATCCTCCGCATGTGACTGATACAGCCATCATTCACACCATTGGCACTCCGAACCACACATTTTCTGTACAGGTGCAGACCTGAACATCTTACAGGCGTGGAAACGCACAGACCTACAAATTGCCAATGCCTTTTCAACCCACTATGTGGGAACACATGCACAGGCCAAACCCCCATATCCCTAAACTGAAAAGCATCAAGTGAACAGCTGTGTTCTCTGCTATCAGGGGATTGAATATCTTTTGTGTCTGGTCCCTGGATCCATCCATATACTCAAATCAACCTCATTACTCTATTCAGAAGACATACTTCTTCTCGAAGTAGCTTCCACAGGAGAGGCACCTGGCTGATTCAGTTGGTAGAGCTTGTGACTCTTGATCTTGGGGTTGTGAGTTCAAGCCCCACATTGGGTGTAGAGATTACTTAAAAAATAAGTGCCACATGAACCACAGATATGACCATGGGTTTCAGAGTCAGGGAGAGATGGATCTGAATACCATTTCAAATTCTTATTGATTGTGAGACCATAATTAACTACTTCACCTCCCTGGGTGTCCATTTTTTATCAGTAAGGTAGAAATAATAATAATGTCTATTTCATAGGCTTGTTCAAAGATTTACTTAGTATGGGCACAAAAAGCTTTAGCACAGTGCCAGACATATATGGAGGATTCAATAAATAGTTTAATTTTTTTTTTTTTTTTTTTTTTTTTTTTTACTTTTCAGGGCTCTTATCCTTCTGTGGTAGGTTTTTTCCACAAATGGCAACAATGATCTTTCATCCCACATGCCCATTTGCAACATGACTTTTCCACTCCTCCTGCAAAGAAAGAGTCTATTTCCCACCCACCCACTCCTTGCATATTTTAGGCTGGCCCTGTGCCTTGCTCTGATGGAAAGAACACAACAGAAGTGGTGCTGTGTGACTGCAGAACCTAGAGTTTGAAAGCCTCGGTGCTTCTGTTTCACCCTTGTGGAGGCCACCTGCCACATGAGAGCTTGGACTGAACCATGGAATGGTGGGATAGCACATAGAAAAGCCACGTGGTGGAAAACAGGTGCCCAGTAGCAACAGGCACCAAGGCCCAGATGTGTCCCTGAGGCAGTTTTGGGCACAATCATATGATTAGTCCACTACCTCTCTAGTGCAACCAGATCTGAGTGCTCACATACTAAAATGCTATACATATTACTTTATCTTAAACTACTTTCCTTTTACTTCTTCCTTGGTTATATTGAGACACTATATTGATTTGTTTTGAAATCATATTGCGGATGGGTTGTATTATCTTTCTGGTAAAGTGAGAACAGGTTATGAAATATTAGGTACTCAAAGGAGTCATAAGGTAGTAAATCACTGCCTTTGGGCCATCTTGCCTAGATCCAGGATCCCCCTGATGGATATTTGGATATTTGGTTACCCATATGTTATCTGTATAAAAACTAGTTATACTTTCTCACAAACTCACCGATTCATTTCTTCTCTTATGGATTTTTCTGTCTAGGCCAGGGTTTTTCAACATTATTTAATCCAAGACCTTTTGATTAACATGAAAATAATGTCTCTCATACACACACACACACACACCAGATCTTGCTGTGAGAACCTCTGCCTCCAGCAGAAATCCACCCCATATAGTCATTGTACTACACAGTAGACAGCAGGTTCCTTGAGAAAATCAACACTGCGACTCATCTCTGGACCTCACCTCTTCCCCCAGAGGGCCTAGAACATAGCCAAGCACTTAAAAAACATTAAGGTTTATTTCTTCCATGTTGGCTTCATAGAGCAGAAAATATTGCCTGAAATTAATATCAACTTGTTCAAATTCCTGACTCACTGTTTTCAAATCTCCAGAGGAAGTATTTACCTCAACACCTCCCTCCACACACATACAGAAATCCAGAAACCCTAGGAATTTCCCATGCTACAAATATCTCCACATTAAATGATTTCTGTACAAAACCAAGTTAAATGCCTAGAAATATGCAAGAAGGTCATATTAAATCTTTGGATAACAGCGGTTTACAAAACATTTTTATGTGTGGGGAGCACCAATGTTTATTGCACCAGATTCTTTACGCAATTTGTCTCGATGCTCACACAGCATCCTGAGTTGCTATAATTACGGTCATTTCACAGATGAGGAAATCCTCCAAGAACAAGTGTTAAGTGGCTTGAAAGTCAAGGTCATACATTATCAAATGGCACATCCCAATTCCTGAAGGCTGAGTCCTTTCTGTTATATCCCAGCTGAGGCTGTAGAAAGGCTGTGGTGGCCTCAAGCAATTACTTACCTCTTTGGTCTTCACTGTAAAACAGGGAAGAAATTATCACCGACATCATCCACTTGTTGCAGACCACAGGAGTTTGCCACAGGTGAACTGCTTGGACCTCCACTGGGCACAGAGTAAGTGCTATTATTATCAGACAGCCTGTAGAAACAGAAACCCAAATTGGTAATCATTATGTCATGGCCTGTGCTGTTTTCTACAGACGGGATTTGTATGTGTTCATGGGCATTATGTCATGGCCTCTACAGAAGGGATTTGTGTGTGTTCACGGGCAATTTGACCCTGACAAGAATGGGGAAGCAAGAGGTATACCCCCTGTACCAGGTGTCTCCTGTAACAACCTGTTTTATATAGCCCATTAAAAGGGGCTTTCAACACTTGGTGATATTCAACACCTATTTCCATTATTCATTTATTATATGAATTACTCTGACTCCTAAAAGCACGTTCCTAGCCCCGAGGCCATGAAAACCCACGTGGTGAAGCCCCAGCATTGCCGACTTTTCAGTCAGGTTTCACCTTCCTGGGCTTTGGGGAAATCACAGAATGGAATGTGTCTTAGTGATTCCATTGTGATACCACTCTCCATTTTACTGAGAAGGAAACTGAGGCACAGAAAGGGAAAGTGGCTTGTTTTCTCAAGCTATCCCCTCATCAGTTTCTGGAAATAGAGATCACCCTCCTCATTTTAGGTTTCTTCCTGCTACATAATGCACACATGATGGTGCAGTCATTGCAAACCACATGTGAACCCCAATATACCTTCTTCTCATCCCCATGCCTCTCTGCCTTGCACGTGTGCCATCTTTCAGCAAAGAATCCTTTTCTCTGTGTCATCTACTAGGCTGTTTCCAGCTTGTCCATCTAGCTCACCTCAAGTCCTCATTAGGTCTCAGCTGGACTCTGGCAACAGACTCACTTAATCTCCCTGTTTCCACTTTCCTTCCTATCGATGAGCTTCATTTTTTAATGTAAATCACACCTTGATGTTCTCCTGTTTAAACGCCTCCAATGGTTTCCTGACACACGATAAAAGCCGAATTTCTTGCTCTGCCTCCAAGGTCCTACAGAATCTGGCCCTGCCTACTTCTTATCTCACTTCCTGCCATTCCCCCTGCACTGTGTTCTGTCCACATGGACCTTTCTTCTTCTCCCTAAACACTCATATTCTTGCTGGGCGGTCACTTGCTCTTCCTCCTCCTGAAACTTGTGCCCTCAAATCTTCACAGAGGAAGATTTGAATGAATGGATAATCTTCTTTATCATTCAGATCTCAAGCTACTTTCACTGCCTCAGAATCTTCCCTTTACCACATAATTATTCTGCTTCCCATACCCTAAGTATTTCTCTGATAACATTTCCAAGTGTCTAGAATTATCGTTTGTGTAGTCACTGTCTGTCTCTTCCACCGGATGCTCTATTCCATCATTAAAAGAATAGAGTCTTCTTTGCCAATAATCTTCAGAGCCTATCATAGTGTCTGGCACAGATTTGGTGCTCAATAAATATTTTCTAAGTGGATAAGCAAATCAACATCCAATCCTGCAGGGCAGTCCCTCAATGCCAGTGTTTTCAAAAGCTACATGATGGCGATTCATAGGTATGTCAGTTCTCCTCCACTTTTCTGCTATCTATTGTCTGTCATCTGGGATTTCCCATGAGAATCCCAAAATATTGATCCCATTATTTGGTTTCATGCATTGATTTTCTGCAAATGATACCCATTTGTTCTCAAGTAAATGTCTTATCTGCCCAGAATAAGACATCTCATCCTCACTTTCCAGCCTTATTCTCTGCTTTCTACCAGAAGTGTAAGAAACCACACTCCCTGTGGACACAGATACTGTGTCCATCCAATGTTGTCTAGAAACTGGTTGCCTGTACTTTTACCTCCCCACCAAACATCACCAATTAGATGGAGCTCAGGGTCAGCGGTAAAAAGAAGCCACCGTTATATCTATAAAGAAAACACATGAGCTAGGGTTCAAGAATCTAACCTCTATTCTCCTACTCACTTGGCATGACCCCTTGAGAATGGCTCTTAACTTATCAGGATCTTAGTTTTCTTATCTCTAAAACAGAATATGGTCATCATGAGAATTCTCCTCTCCAATCTCCCATAACATAGAGTATAATTGACTGAGGGCCCCAGTCATGCTGTCTGAAATCCATCACCACACTGGCACCACCAACCAAAGTCTGAGAGCAGCAAGGCCACTTCTGAGAGAAGCAGGCACATTTCTGGGAGATGTGGGACCCCACAGACAGTGGCTTCAGCCCAAAGACTCTCCATCAGCTCTGCTGAAACTTTCTTTGAATTGCACTTCTGCTGAATACTTCCACTACTCAATCCTTCCATCTCTCCTCTGTGGTAGTAAGACCTGCATCGTGGTCTGATGACTCCCCCATTCTCTACTACCCCTTCTCCCTTTTCCCTTGAGGGCAGTTTCCATAATCAATCTCTTGCCTATTTAATCCAATTTTAGCATCTGCCTCTTGAAGGACGTGAACTAATACATTGAGACAATACCTCAACTTCCTTCCTCCTATGTTGTTGTGAGGATAGCGTCAGTGAAAATGTTTAACAAAGTACATAAGGCTTTATAAGGTAGAGATCATCATATGAGAAACATAGCATCATTCATTCATTCATTCATTCATTTAGCAGTTAGGTACTGAACACCACCATGAGCTGGGCTCTAGGCAAAGGATTTGAAGACACAGGAGAATAATGTTCCTTCTGGATCAGATTACAGGCTAGAGGAGCTGTCCAGATCCCTCATGACCTTGCACTTAGATAATAACAGTTTTGTAGGGAAATCGAAAAGAAAAAAGATAGAGTAAGAGGGAAAGATGATGGAAGGAGGCAAAAAATAAGTAGCCATTATTTCAAGGCACCACGGGAGTTAGATCGTGCCTGTTCAAGTGTATGTGAGCATTTTTTTAAATTGTGCTCTACTAAACGCAGTCTGCTGCTCCCCTCCTGCCAGAGCCTTGCAGCACCAGGGCGGCTTGTTGGGATGCAATGGTTGTAACGCTTTTGCAGGGAAACTCTTCAACTGTTGTCACCATTTCATGGCCCAGAATATTCAGCTCAACAACAGACCTCCAAGAGAATATGCTCTGTGTTGTAATTTTCCAAAGGCGACACGATTATAAAACCCAAGCAGATGGAAAGACGATTACAGTGGACGGGAAAAGCTGTTAGCAGTTTCCATTTGTAGACAAAACCATTATTTTTTAACAGATCGCTGCCAGAATTTGATGAATCTGGTACTCTTTGCACCCTCTGCTTTGCAGAAAGCCCCGTAACTCTGTCAGACTTTGAAAACAGTTGCAGGATGCTATTTTTGTACATTTGTTTATGTCGAAGGCATTAGCTCATAGGGTTTCACATTTAGCTTGCTGTTAATCTCTAAACTTCCATTAATGTATAGTTCCCAATCCTGAAAATTGGACTTCAAAATAAATGGTTGTGTGATCATCTTTTATTTAAAATATTACTGCACCCCATCACTCTGTGTCAAGGCCAAGCTTGTTTATGGGAGTGCTTGATTACATAATTACATATTAGAAATTATTTGTAAGGAAAATTGATTGGTGTACTTTACAGCAAAGATTTCACCAGAAATAACCCTGTCTCTCGCTGCAGGAGTAGAGCGCCACGTTAGAAATGACACAACTTCAGGAGCCTGTCACCATCTTGTTTTTTTTTTTTCTTTTTTTTAAATAAATTTATTTTTTATTGGTGTTCAATTTGTCAACATACAGAATAACACCCAGTGCTCACCCCATCAAGTGCCCCCTTCAGTGCCCGTCACCCAGTCATCCCCACCCCCCGCCCTCCTCCCCTTCCACCACCCCTAGTTCCTTTCCCAGAGTTAGGAGTCTCTCATGTTCTGTCTCCCTTTCTGATATATCCCACTTATTTTTTCTCCTTTCCCCTTTATTCCCATTCACTATTTTTTATATTCCCCAAATGAATGAGATCATATAATGTTTGTCCTTCTCCGACTGACTTATTTGACTCAGCATCTTGTTTATTTCTCGTCACAGGAAGGAGTCATTGCCCAAGGAACAATGAGGGGCAGAACTGTTGGCAGTGAATAACTGTGATCCACAAATCAAGCTTTAGGCAGTGTGGTGGGGTGCTCAGCAGAGATTCATGAGGCTCAAGTTCTAGCTTCAACCTTGCTGGTGACTTCTAAGCAAATTACTCAGCTTCCTCAAACTTCCACTCCTCCATCAGTAAAATGGGAATGCAACACTGGACTGCTCAGGCAAAGAAGTGGGCAATGTCCACACAGATGCGTGGAAGTTGAACGGAATCTCAAGTTTTAGGTGAGTTTCACTCCAGACCAGAAGACCAATGGATGAGAGGTGGACGGCAGTTCCTTTGAGATGGTGAAGGATTACACAGACCTCGCCCACTCAGTTTCCATGCAGCCCCGGGGTTCCCAGACTGAGGATCTCCATTCCGTTCTATCATCCTTTTCTATTTGCATGTTCCCTTCCCCAGCCTGTGACCACTTTTTTTTTTTTTTATGATCTCTGCCAATAGGAAAATTTGTTCTGCAAAATGTGCACCCAAATCTGTCTGTGGCAAGGGTTTGCAGCCTTTATTTCTAGTTCTGCAGGTTATCTGTGTTTTATACGATCTGGGAGTGAGGAAGGCACACCAATTAAAACCTCAGATATTACCAGGCCATGGAAATAAAAGTAGAAATAACAACAATAATAGTAATGATGTTGTCCTTCCAACAGTATTGATTCTTCTGGAGAACAAAATCTGTAACCATAAGGATTATCATTACTCTAGAAGGGCTTATTTAATTTGAAGGATTTTTTTTTAATTTTTATTTATTCATGATAGTCACAGAGAGAGAGAGAGGCGCAGAGACACAGGCAGAGGGAGAAGCAGGCTCCATGCACCGGGAGCCCGATGTGGGATTCGATCCCGGGTCTCCAGGATCACGCCCTGGGCCAAAGGCAGGCGCCAAACCGCTGCGCCACCCAGGGATCCCAATTTGAAGGATTTTTTTTAATTAACTTTTTATTTGCTTGTTTTTTAATTCTTGAAATAACTCAGGTTTGTTGCATAAAAAGAAAGGAAATGCACATGAACAAAATAGAAGGAGGAAGAGGAGAAAAAAAGGAGAAGAGGAAGAGAGGAAAGAGAAAAATGCTCTTAATTCCTCTTTATAATCCCTCTATCCAAATAGAACGGATATGAACATTTTAGACCATATTCTTATATTATTTCCCATGAATACACACTAAATATTTACAGATGTGAAATCACATCGCATGCACTGTATTATGATCTGCATTTTAACTCAACTATATATCATAAATCACTTCCCATGTTATAATATATTTCTCTGCACCATTTTGAACAGTTGTGTTGTCTTTCATTGCAAATATGCATCATAATCTCAAACATATCAGAAACGCCTTTGTTACCATGTGTTTCCTGGCATTTTTCTGAGAACGTTGTTGCCATTCTGAGGGCAAACCTAACACCTGTACCTGGACCAAAGATTATCTTAGAAAGCAGATATATTTTTTTTAATAATAAATTTATTTTTTTTTTTTGGTGTTCAATTTGCCAACTTACAGAATAACACCCAGTGCTCATCCCGTCAAGTGCCCCCCTCAGTGCCCGTCACCCTGTCACCCCCACCCCCCGCCCTCCTCCCCTTCCACCACCCCTAGTTTGTTTCCCAGAGTTAGGAGTCTTTACGTTCTGTCTCCCTTTCTGATATTTCCCACACATTTCTTCTCCCTTCCCTTCTATTCCCTTTCACTATTATTTATATTCCCCAAATGAATGAGACCATATAATGTTTGTCCTTCTCCGGTTGACTCATTTCACTCAGCATAATACCCTCCAAGATCGCAGATGAGGCCTTTCCTTGTCAATTCATTGGTCTCTTTACCAGATGACAAGTTTTTTCAGACTGTTATCTCCCCCTGCTGTAATGACACTTGTGAGCTTCCTGGGGGCAGCCATGATGATACTATACCTGCCTCCTCAATGCCAGTACCCACCCCAGAGTCCAGTACACAGTATATCTGGATAAATAATTATCAAAATGAACTAACCCAGGCCTTTCTCCCACCATGAGTAAATGCTTATTCATTGTGTAAGCCCCAACTCAAAATCACTTTTTCCCCATGAACACATAGCTTGTTTCCTTCCACAGTAATTCCACAGTACTTTATCCTGCTCCTTTACTATTTATCACAAGAAATTTCCTTGTGTCTGCCCGTCTTTCTCTCTCTACATGCTTATTCCCAGCACCTAGCAGAGTCTGGCATGAAATAAAGTGAATGAAAAGCCAGGGATCGGATTTTTTGGCAACTAGTATAAAGTCATACACAATGTTGGCACTAAATAAACGTTTGTTGAATTGAATAGAATTGAACTGAATTGATACTAGGATTTCCAACAGCAGAACTGAATAAACTGCTACCTCTTTATCTCTAGTTTGAACCTTAATGGTCTTACTGAAGTTCAATGATGGATGAGCATGGCATAAACTCTTTCCCCTTTCTCACCTCTCAAAACTCAAAATGCTGACACTTTTCATGCCCTGTTGATTCTTTTCCTTCTTACAGAGGATAAGGTCGGACACGGTTTACTTGCAGTGATTGTATCGATCTTCATTCTAGAAATGCAATTGGATCTTTCCCTTGCAGGTGAATTGTCATTGACCTTTACTTGGAAAGACATGTTCTGACCATGGGATGCTTTAGGGAAAGTCAAGACTTAGTATTCAAATGTGACCAGCCCAGTGAGATAAAATTTTTACACTGGCAAAATCAACCCTCATAATCATGTCAAATGAGCTCTTTCATGTCACTTCCAAAAGAATTATATACAAACATGGACTTGAACATGAAGTAAAGGAATATGAATTTGTTTAACCTTTCAAATCAAATAAAATCTGTATCCTTTCCAAGCTCATCACTGGTGGCATTAGTCATGTATGTAGTCCACCAAAGGATAGTGAGGGCAAGAGCTAACTGAGTGAGCAAATCCGCTTTGAGCTTGAATCCTTATCTTGGAGTAGGACTGCCCAATACTTTAATAAGTATTGATTCAGTTGTCCTTGAAAGCACTCCTGCAAGGAAAATATATTCATCCCCATTTTACAGAAGATAAAGCCAGGGCTCCGAAAGAATAAGGAATAAACTACAAATAACAAAACTGGTAAGAGGTCTGATATCAAAACCCTTGCTCATTCTACTATATTTTGCTACTATGTGACTTTTGTTTTGGGGAAGTAAAGCTGTTCATAAACGATTTCCCATGCATTATCTCATCTGATACAAATCCCTCTGCTGGGAGCATTGGCTGCTCATGGTTCACACCTGAGTCTTTCCCCAAGACCTTCAGCAGAGGTGAGCTGCTTCACCCCTTATCACACTGCTTTCTCAGGGACAGCCCACACCAGTAACTGGAAATGTGGGGGATACAAAATCCAGCTTCCACTTGGATTGTGACAATTCTGAAGGGCCATCCCAGGGCCAAGACGCCCCCATGAAATCATCTGAGACCTCTCTTACAAGTGCATTACTCCTCCCTCTCACCTCACTCCCTATCTGGAGTTTTCCCAAATACACTCCTCGATAAACTCCCTACCCATAAATCTTTATCTCAGGGTATTTCTTAGGGAACAGAAATTGAGAAAGTTAGTGCTAGGACTGGTCAAAAGAACGGAGTTTTAAAATGGGATTTTGGAGCTGTGTCACTTGCCAGCTGGTCTACACTGGGAAATCTATCACAAGGAGCAGAGGAAGTCCTAATAGCCCAAAGCATAACATAGCAGGAGTTGTTACAGTTTCGCTGATGGAGAACTGAGATAGAATGTTGGTGAATGGGAATGAACCAGCAGGGCAATAGCTCAACCACTGCTGAGATTTAGGAAAAACAATAAGCACAAGGACCATAGAAGCAGATGGTTTTTATTGGGGGATGCATTAGACAAATGCAATGAAAGGCTAAAGATGCTCAATCACAAATTTAAGGCGAAGTGCAAAACCCAGAGGGTCTCCTTGGCAGCATACAGATTCATCTTCTGCAGCCAGAGGACAGAAAAAAATTAAGGATCAATCACAGGGCTTAAGTATAGAGGTCATGGAGTTCAGAGAAAAATGAATTTTAACCCTGGAAGGTCTCTTCTGCCTCAGTGCAGAAAAGAGTAGGGCCCCAAGATGCTGGATAGAGATGTTGATGTTAATGCCTGTAGAATCTGTAGATTCTCCTGACACCTATGGCCCTAGAGAAGTGACCATTCCTCCACATTAAAGCTTAGTTCTCCTAATTCTTGCTTGAATATGTTGCAGAAGTTTCAAGATAACATGAGCCACATGCCCCTTCCAAGTTTGTCTGCATCTCCAAGCCTGGCCATCAGACCAATAGCTAGGGTTAATATACCATATCAGCCAGCCAGGGAAGTGCTTGGCCTGCTTGAGGGAGGAAAGGGACCTGATCAACCAGTAGCTTCTGGATGAGTATGCACAGAACTGGATCCTGAGGGCACTGGATCAAATGGTGCCCTCAGAGAAAAAGTGAAACATAACTAGGTAAAAGAGCTTTTGTTGATATGGGAGTCTACTATGTAATAAAATATTTTACCAGGATTAAGACACATCTCAGGGCTGGGGTAGATTCTTAACTTCTTATATGAAAAACAAACAAAACAAAATAAAAAAAACTTCTTATATGAGCATATAAGATGCTGCATGTCACTAAGGAGGAAATGCAAGTTATTGTAGCTTTTCAAAATGTTGATTAAATAATGGAGATGTGTACTGTAACACAACATGCTACATGTTTATATATTAAAAGAAAGCCCAAGTGTCTGCATGGTAGTAAGATGAGCTATGAACCAAGAAACCAACCAAAAGACAACTTAAAGCATACCACGGACACAGAGTTCTCAAAGATGACAGAAATTTTAAAGAAGCTATCTACTACTTATATTCTTATCACTCAAGTACAGATTAGAGCAGACAATAATAACCCAGAAGCAGTAAAAATTCTTGGAAGAATTCCATAGGTGAAAGAAAATTTTCTTTACCTGGTGTTTAAAAAAGACAATTTAATGACTAGGGAGCTTTAATTGTTTGTTTTTCACTTTTTAACCTTTTTATGTTTATAACCACATTAAGAACTTTAAAAAGTAATTGGTTGACTAATTACGCTATTTGATAAATACAGAAATAAAGATTGCAGGGACCCCTGGATGGCTTAGTCAGTTAAGAGTCCAGTAATTCTTGACTTCAGGTCAGGTCATGATCTCGGGGTTGTGAGACTGAGTCTCATGTCAGACTCCACACTGAGCGTAAAATTTGCTTAAGATTCTCTCTCTCCTTTTTCCTCTGCTCATCTTCCTTGCACATGCTGTCTGTGTATGTCTTAAAAAAAAAAAAAAGATTGCAAGATGAAGGAATTTGAACACTTTGGCCCAGCAATTCTACTTCTGGGAACATAACCTACAAATAAATACCTTACAGATATCCATGCCCACATGTGCAAAGACATATGCAGAAAGATGTTCACTGCAGAATTGTTTGCATTGGCAAAGGAGGAAGGATAAAACAACATAAATTTTATGGGGCTAATTAAATAAAGGATGTCACATTATTATGATGGATACCAGTGAGTCATCCCTTTTCAAAAGTGAGTTATTGAGTTAGATCGTTGATTGTGCTAATAACTCCAAAATACAGTCTTAAGTGAAAAAAAAAACATACAGAATCACGTACCACTCTGCTTCAATTTTGTTTCAAGTTATATACAAATGTTTTTGCATGAATCTGTCCAGAAAGTTTCTGGACTGATACCAAATGAATATTGATGCTGACCTCTTCTCCAGTAAAGGCGGGGGGGGGGGGGGGCTGGGGGTGGAGAAGGTAAAGAGGATGCACATCTCAAATGAGAAGATTCAATGCAACTTTTAGAATTTAGTACCATTTGCCCTCTTGGGGTTTCATCCTGTTTGTTTATTAGGTCATTTTTAGATAAGAGAAAAAGATTATTCAGAAAAAAAGGGGAGCCAAGAATTCCATACTAGCTTTAAGTTGTAAAATAGAATTTTGAATAGCTTTGGGAAGTAGTTCTCACGGCTGAGCAAAGTAAGTAAGACTGAGAAAATTGGCTCTGAAATTCAGACTCATAATGGGGAACCAAGTAACCAGCAGTCACTGACCCTGTCAGATAAACATTGTCTACAAGAAGCACTGGTCCTCAGCCTCATCACTGGGAATTACAGGATAAAAAAAGAGAATATTTTGGCCATATCCCCATGAAACTCAAGTGTCTGATGAAAATAAAAACACTCAGTAAAGACCTAGTCACTTTTTGCCCTCCTAACACACTGTCTCAATCCCAAGACATAGTATTGACTATGGACTAGTTTTTTAATTTCCACATGGGCATTTAGAATGGGGAAATATCCCCTTCATCTTCAAAAACACAGATGTATATAGGCAATTGGCAAGAATTCTAGTAGCAATATAGGAGAATGGCATCTTCAAGCTCTTGATTATAACAAAAAAAAAAAAAATTGAACTGGGAAAGGGTTACTACTCCCCAGAACCATCTGAATTTACCTGTTATGGTTAATGCTGAAGTCCCCAGTCAGGATCAGCATGATGTGGATGCCAACACATTTGGGGTCAGAAAAGCTAGATTCAAGCCTCAGGTATAATAATAATATTTAATTAAGTCACTTAAGTTTTAGGCCTCAGTTTTTGCATCTCCTGAAGAAAAGTGAAAGAGGACCATAAATTTTCACAGGTGGCCTCAGTATTAATTAGAAAGCAAAGGAGTCTGACATTCATGTCCACTTACCAGATGAGACAGATCGCAAACACACACACACGTGCACACACACATATGCACGCATACACACATATACTTTCAACAAAATTTTAGAACTTTCCATAAAACCTATATTCACAGTCTCTATCTAATGTCATATCATCTGTTGTTCTTATGGAAGATGTGATGTCAATATGTGATCAGAACAACATATTAACCCCCACCCTTCATGTAGCAAGAAAAAATTTTAAAGCTCTTACTTCCTTCCCCAAAGGATCGACAATCATCTCATTCTAGATGCTCACATAGCAGCTAATGAAGACGGCAACTTCCATTTTTGAGGGATTACCTACGATTTTCACAAGTTGTCTTCCCTATATACATGGCTAGTAAAGGTAGAGCCTGGATTCAAAACCATGTATATCCAGACAAAAAGCCCATTTATTTTCACTGTTATCACTTGGACAGGTAGATATCTGAAGACAATTCCCCAGGGCCTCTTAGATGTTTTCAGACAGACTCTAAGAATCTGAATCACACACTTAATATCATGTCTTAATATGTTGCTTCCCTTTTGAATCAAACTGTTGAAAAGAGAAGATCCTGAAGAAGTCTACACAAGGAATATACTAAAATAAGCATCCTTTCAACATTTTGGGACTTCACTTAAATAGCTGTGTTAGAGGATACTTTTTCCTCTATCCATCTTTTACTCAGTATTCCCATCAGCCACAGGGCAATTACTGATGAATACATTTCTTTCTATTTTCTCCTGCATTTCTTTCAGCTGAAATTAGGCTTCCCAGACCAATATTTCCAATCACATTCATACTGCTTTTTCACATGTCAGACTTGATCTTTTTTCCCTGAGTTTTACTAAGTGATATTTATACGCAATTTCAATTTCAAAGAAAAAATTCATGATGCCTCTTCTCATCTTGAACATATCAGAGTGGCATAGTTGTCTTCATGCCCTGCCCTCTGCTTCTCGTACTCTCTTGCTACCTCACCCTACATACACTCTGCTAACTATCAGACTCCTAGCCAATTAAAATGAGCCTCAGTGAAAAATCCCATGGGGTCCTCTCTCTTCAGACTCCCTTGCCTTCCACAAGAATAGCTCCCCTTTTTTTCACCCTTTTTTCATTGAATGGAGGTAATTATTTTGACTAAGCATAAATGATATTCTTGGGTAGAGAGAGAGATCAAGAGCTAGTTTTGCTTCATGCATCCCAAAGGTAGCTATGGAATTTGAGCATTCATCCCTGTTCCAGGCTGTTGGCCTACTCCAAAACAGCAAGGGTGAAAGAGCCTGCTCTTCCCTTGCAGGGGTCCATCCAGCCCTGGCATACCAACTCTCATTGCACTCATCATGAGGAAGGGGATAAAGCCTGCTCCACACACACCATCTTTATTTTTTTTAATTCAAATAGCCAACATATAGTACATATATTATGCCATCTTTATTTATTCTACTTATCAAGAATAAGGGAGACATTAAGGAGAGACTTCCCTACAAACCACATTTCCACATTCTGACTTGCCCTTATCTTACATCTGTCCCTCCATCAAGAGGAATGCTTTTGTTGCCTGAACCCTCTTCCTTCCAGTTTTTCTTCTGCATGTGAGAAAGGGACAAGGTGCCTGGGGTGCTTATGGTTAGCCAGGAGACCACTGCATCCAAAAGCAACCAAAAACACTCATGTCAAAAACACCCACCTTTGAATAATTGCCTTTCACCCTAATGAAGCTTCATATGCCAGATAAGGTCCATGAGCCCCCTGCTCCACATATCATTGATGCACCATCCCCATCTCTGGCCCCAAGGCACCACACTTTTAATCTATCTTTTAGAACCCAGTTCAATACATCCTCCCAGAAGCATTTTCTCAGACACCTGCCCCCACTGGATCTGTGCTTTTCTTTCTGGGCCCACCCTTTATGTTCCCTTTGCATTTTCTTCACACCATGATTATAATCCCTAACATACTACATTGCAATCTTGCCTTTTTTGCTCCAATGAACATTCAGCTTAGTTCTGAATCCCAGTTAAGAAAATAGATCAATTTCACTGAATACTCTCTGTATGCCAGGCATCATGCAGAGCACTTTATATAGATTAGCTCATTGATTTCTCCCACCAAGCACCCTACAACCTCCCCTTCTACAAACCAAAAAACTCAGGCTGGGAATAGTTAATTAATTTACACAAGGTCACACAACTAGAGTCGGGATTTGAACCCAAGCAGTCGGTTGCCTGAGCCACACTTTTAACCACTATAATCCCTTCAAGACACAGAACCTCAAAGGAAGAAGAGCAGTCCATTGGGTAAAAAACAGAAAGTGGGCATTCTGGACTTAATAAAGTACAGATTTAAAGGCTCAAAATACAAAATAATATGGCATCTAAGAAGTGGAGGAGAGTGTATTGGCTGGAGATTCAGAGAACTAGGTAAGAACAAAACTTCAACAGACTCATTTTATCAAAGTTCAGAATTTGGACTATCCTTTAGCCAGTTGGGAGTCATTGAAGGATTTTAAGCAGAAATAAAACAAGATTATAGTTGTGTATTAGAACGGTATATATAGAAATACCTTGGCAGTGTGAATGATATAAGAAAGTAGGACTAGAAAGCATGAACTTGGCAATAAAACCGAATGACTATTGTGTGTCAGGCATGATACCAAGTTCTGGAGTGAGAGGCACAAGATGGAGCATAATACAAGAATGAAGAATAACCATCCCTATTTTTAAGACATTCAAAGAGTGGCAATGGAAAAAGATAAATAAAACAACCACAGACAAATCATGACTCTACATTAATTAAAGGCACTAGTTAAAATTTAACATGCAAGGATGGAAATGATCAATATATGCCATCCTTTCCTGCATTTTCTTCCCCTGTTCCAATATCTTTTTTTTTTTAATCTTTTTTTTAAACATTTTTATTTATTTATGATAGAGAGAGAGAGGCAGAGACACAGGCAGAGGGAGAAGCAGGCTCCATGCACCGAGAGCCCGATGTGGGATTCGATCCCGGGTCTCCAGGATCGCGCCCTGGGCCAAAGGCAGGCGCTAAACCGCTGCGCCACCCAGGGATCCCCCCCTGTTCCAATATCTTATAAGAAGGCCAAAGGTGGAGAGAGGAAGTAGACAGTAGAGTTGTTAGACAGCTGAAGGATAGATAAGATATGGAAAACACATAACACCACTCCTCCATCCATGCCCACAGAAGACAGTGTAAATTAATCAGGGCTCTCTTTTTGTGAAGTACGGATGTGAGCTCAGATACCTTCTCAACGAAGCATCATAGGTACCCACTACCAGTTGACCAGATTGGTTTCCAAATTAAGACTGTTTGTCTCCCCTAAAGGCTGAGGCTTCCGATGTGGAATGAATGCGAGGCTGTATTGAAGGATGGCTACACTGGTGGGTGAAAGAAGACAGGTTTCCCATCTGTGTATCCTAGTATTATCATAGGTAACCACAAACTGGAAAGTGATTGAGAAATGCCATTTCAATCAGGAGTTACAAAAATGAATACACTTTCTCTATCCCAGACAGGACAGCAAGGTGGATGTTCATATATATCTTTATAGTCACCAAGAGTGACCTTTCTGCTAGGGATTGAACCCAAGACCTAACAGCTTGAAAGCTTTCCAATCATCTGAGGGTGATTGTGCTGGAGAAAAGATAGGAAAATGATCTTGTAATTAAATGGTTCTCAAAGTCACTTTATTTTTTTTTCATAAATTTATTTTTTATTGGTGTTCAATTTTCCAACATACAGAATAACACCCAGTGCTCATCCCATCAAGTGCCCACCTCAGTGCCCATCACCCAGTTACCCCCACCCCCGCCCACCTCCCCTTCCATCACCCCTAGTTCGTTTTCCAGAGTTAGGAGTCTCAAAGTCACTTTAAAAGCCCTTTTTGCCTCATGTAACTTCTCTGAGTGTAATACATAAGATGCAATGGTACCAGATTTCTCCTAAGTTCTGCTCCTCCAGGAACCTCCAGGAATATCCTCCCATTGTGAATGGCCAAACAAGAGATAGAAACTCCATTTTTAATGCTTCCAGGAACTGCATTATAACCCACCCAGCAACCTTGTGAAGTTGGCAAAAACATCCCCATTTAACAGATGAGAGGAAGCAACTAGCAGAATAGTTTGGTAAATTTCCCAGTGATGTCCAGCTGTGCAGCAAGTCCAGGATGTGAATGCAGGCCCCTGCACTTCAAAACATGTTCCAGCCATGCACCTGACTCCTTCTGTGGCTGCAAGCCATACTTTGATGGTCTCTGTCAAGGAGGCACATCTGAGCTCACCCAACTTCAGTTAAGCCACCTTCAGGGAGTGGAAATGAGGTCGTCAGGAAAACTTCCCGTAATGATCACTTTGTAAGGGAAAAAAGACAGGAAGTTCAGACTTAGCCCTTGGGAACAAGCTGTTGGCAGAGAAGGCCAAGATGTCCTTTATCAATAATCCCATTCACTTTTACCCAAAAGGACCTACATTCTGGTTTATTGTGCTTCTGCCTAGTTGAGTCTAGCATTGGCATTTTTTTTTTTAATATTATGGGCCCAAATAACACTTCATGGCAGAACTGAAGCTTTAGCCAATGTAATCCTATTTGGTTAATAACCTTATCTAGATTGCACAGGGTTAGCAAGGCCTGCCTGGGAAGACTGAAGGGAGGCCTACTGTTGGAAGCAAGTGCCACCACATCCTTTCATTTACAATCATCTTGAGCAGAAATGAAATGGAATTTTCAAAAGAGGAATGTCCTTATGAGACTTTCCATCCTTCCCTCTGTCAAAAACCAGCTTTGGTCCAGATAAAGGATTGCCTCAGTTAAGAAAACAAGAAAAATAACAATTTATTCCATGGTTTTGAGTTTGAATGGGCCCAGATCAGGTGATTAAAGCACAATTTACAGGGTTTCTTCCCCATGTTCCTCTCCCAAGATTACTCATTTTATCCATAACTGGTCTTATAAATGCCAATTCTAGAATCTTTAACTTCTTCACACCCCTACCCCATTCCCATGAGGACTAGGCTCCACTCTTGTCTAGGCAAAAGGATGGAGAGAAGTGAATGAATTGAAGGGCTCTGAAGAGGTAGATTTCAGGGCTTGGCGACTGATGAGGTGTTGGAAGGGAAAAAATCTAGGATGACTCCCAGGCTTCTCCACAGAGCTCCTCAATTGTTTCCTTGTTTGGCATATCAAGACTGAGCAATGGCTCTGGTTCTGCACAGGAAATTGGCCTCAGAAAATGCCATTTCCCCTTGCTGATCCAGAGGCTAAGATTGCACACATCTTCATGTAATCAAGTGAAAGAAGAATAATGCAAATATGAACATAGATTTGTAGCAGAAAATTGTATAAGCAGACCCTGACTCGCAGCAGGAAGGCTCTACAAAGCATAGTCTATGATATTCTCAGGTCATTCAGATCCCAAGTATTTCTTAGTTTAAAAGATTTGTGTAGATAAAAGTAAAAGTTGTGCATTAGCACTTGGTTTAATTTCTTCTTACTTTGATGTGCCCAAAGTGTTTGCAAGTTTGAGACTCATCAAGCATTCCTTACCATGCATACTTCTCCTAAAAATATCTTCCCTGTATATGCTTTCTTCTTTTGTTTATGAGAGCATGTGCCAAAGCACAGTCCAAAATTCTTGCAAAAAAGCGTCATGGGCTTTTAACTTTGACTGTTATAAAAGAGTGAAAAAAATGTTTAACATGTGTCTACTGTGTGAAGGCATAGTGCACCGGCTATATATCAGAAATGATGAAAATGTTAGCCAGCCCTTTCAGGGTCTTATATATACATCAGTGCTTCTCAAACTTTTCAGCTGTGGAGGTGCCTACATCAGCACACAGAAGTGGTGTGTACAGCTGGGGAGCTCTAAAGATAGCCTGAAGTGAACAACACAAAAGGAAAACTTTCCAAATCATATATTATAGATTATGCATTCATGGAAATTTTGCATTATACTCCCAAACATGCTTGCTGTTATATTATATTGATAGAAGAAAATTCTTTGTGCTTGCTTGTCCTATAGTTTTACATTACTCCCATCATGTCCCCATGTGTCCAGATGCAGCTATACCTCAGGGGAAGGAACACTGACTTCAAGTGTGTGTCCTAAAGACCATAGCCCTACCACACACTGGGCTCAACACAGAAATGGGGCTCTGACCCTCTCACATCGATGACAGCCTTATTTCCCATTCCCCATGGAGTACTCTCTGCTTGTGAACCTAACTACAATTTAATTCGATTTTGCTCCATTTCTCTTCATCTAACATGAATCCTTGGCACTGTTTTCTGGCTCTAACTTTTACCTTGCTCCTTCATTCTCATTTTGGAAACTCCCACTGACTACATTGTTTTGACACTCTTTGGTCCCTCCCAGAGCCAGTCTCTCTATCTTTGCTGAGACTATCCATGTGATATACCCTTATCAGATTCTCCCTGGATCCAGGAGTGAGTCCCCACCCTCCACGGAAAATGTTAATATTTGTCTCACAAAGTGTTAAGAAGACCAAGCCTGGGGCTCAAGTAATATCCAATGTATATATCCTAGGGCTGTCCTAACAAAGTACCACCAAGGTAGCTTATAACAACAGAAATCCATTCTCTCACAGCTCTGGAGGACTGAAATCTGAAATCAAGATGTGAGGAGGGCCATGCTTCTCCAAAGGCCCTAGGGGAAGAAACTTTCTTGCCTTTTCTTGCTCCTGATAGTTGTCAGTAATTTTTGGCCTTTGGTTTGTAACTACATGACTTCTGTCTACCTCTATTCTCATATATGTTCTCCCCATGCGTCTCTTCCTCTGTTTTCTCTTCATACCTCAGGACCTCAGTCATTAGATTAGAGCCCACCCTAATCCAATATGACCTCATGTTAATGCATTACATTTGCAAAGACCTATTTCCTAATAAGGCCATATTCTAAGGCCGCAACTAGACATGAATTTGAGGAAGACACTACTAGTCCCACTACCCCAATAAGCAATGATTCTTTCCTCTGAAATATTGGGAAAGGGAGAGGTGATGGGCTACATGATTTGTATCAGAACTGAAGGTATTGGGCAGCCTGGGTGGCTCAGCGGTTTAGTGCCGCCTTCAGCCCAGGGTGTGATCCTGGAAACCAGGGATCGAGTCCCACATCGGGCTCCCTGCATGGAGCCTGCTTCTCCCTCTGCCTGTGTCTCTGCCTCTCTTTCTCTCTGTGTCTCTCATGAATAAATAAATAAAATCTTAAAAAAAAAAAAAAAAAAAGAACTGAAGGTCTTTAAATCATTTTATTGGTCTGTGAATTCTTCAACTCTGGTGCCCTCCCTTAGACACCTTCTTGTCACTGGATAGTGCCTATGCTTTGGGACACCTGAGACAATTGCCACATTTTGCAAAGTCCCAGGAATGATCTGGAAACTTCTGATCTTGTGTTTGTTGTAAGAACAGGGACTGTACCAGGCACACCCCAGAGTTCTCAAGTGAACCAAGTCCCACACTACTGATGACTTTGTTTGCCTTCACTAGACTCTAAGCACTCCATATGACCAATGATTGATGTTTACATCCTTCCCAGCACATGCTCGCTAGTTGTTTTTGAGTTAAACACATAAAACAATACCAATAATGCACTTAACAATTACTGAGGGTTTACTACTTTCTAGGCCAAAACTACCTAATAGAAATACAATGCAAGCTGAATATGTTACTTCTAAATATTTTGGTAGCCACATTTTAAAAAGCAAAAAGAACTAGGTAAAACTCATTTTTAAAATATGTTGTATTTAACCCAATCTGCCTAAATATTGTCATTTCAACCCAATATATCCAAAATATCATTTCAGTATTTTAAAATTCTTAAAATGCACTTTACTTTTTTTTTTTTTCATCCTAAGTCCTCAAATCCAGGGTGCATTTTCTATCCACAGCACATCTCAATTTGGACTAGCCACATTTAAGGGTCAGCAGCCACATGTGGCCAGTCACTACCATATCAGAACAGTACAGTTTTGGGAACTATGCTAAATACTTAACAAATATTAATTATTTAAATGTCATGGTAACCTGCCAGAAGATATCATATGTGTTCATATTTTTCAGATGAAGAAAATGAGACCCACAGAGGTTGTATGATTTGCCCAAAGCAACAGAACTAATGATTGCACAGCGAGGATTCAGCTGTGTTTTTGATAGGATCCTATGCTCTGAACTGTTGCACTACATCAACACCCAGCCTGGATAGATGGATGGGTGGATGAACATAAGTTCTTTAGAGGTTACTCTTTGGATACTGGCTGCTTGATCTTTTTTTTTTTTTTCCTTTTTACTGCCCTCCAACAAGCAAGTACATGCAGACACATACACCATGTGCTTGACCAATACTCTTCAACTCTCCTCAAATTAGTTACCACCTGTGGGGATCCCTGGGTGGCTCAGTGGTTTGGTGCCTGCCTTTGGCCCAGGGTGCGATCCTGGAGTCCCGGGATCGAGTCCCGCGTCGGGCTCCTGGCATGGAGCCTGCTTCTCCCTCCTCCTGTGTCTCTGCCTCTCTCTCTCTCTCTCCTTCTCTCTGTGTCTATCATAAATAAATAAATAAATCTTTAAAAAAAATTAGTTACCACCTGCATCAGAATCATCTGGGTCTTTCAGATTTCTAGGATCTACTCCTATATGATTCCTACCCAGGAGATCAACAAAAGCTCATGAGTTTGTGCTATTAATTTTCCAGATTAGTGATTTGGATGCCCACTAAAATCGTGTTCACAATATTGGCTGATAATAGAATCACCTGGAACTCAAAAAAATACCATGCTCAGGCTTCATCCACAAGCACACTCATGTAACTAGTCTGGGATAGGACCTGAGCATAAGTATTGTAAGATGGACAGCTGGAGTTGAAATTTCTGCACTGAAGTAGGATATTCACTCTTATGCATCTCTCTTCCAAACCAGTCTGAATAATTATGCATGATAATATTTCGAAGAATCCAGAGAAATGAATTCAAATCTGCTAAGCTTCCAGGTATCCAGGTGGTCAATTAGGACAATGAACCAAACTGAAAATAACAATTGAGGCTTTATTTACCCACTTCAACAATGAAAGCAAGAGACAAAAAAAGAGGGGCTGATTCCCCAGTGCTTCACTTTTCATCCTGGCACCAGGTAAGTTCAGATGGATGCAGCACAAATAGGGGGATGACCTGGTCTCCTACTTTTTTATGAACATGTAAGCAAAGGGTATAGAAGGGAAGGGTGGAGATAGAAAGATACTGAGAGTGAAGAAAAGTGCCTCAGCCAAGGCTCCCAATAGAGGCCTCTGAATGAATGTACCCATCTTAGAATTGCAGATAAATGTTTATGAGCATGGCTTCTCAAGGGGGAATCCTGAATCCTTGCATCTCCTTCCAGAAAACAGCATTGCAAGTTCAATATAGGGAGGGTAGCTTCCTTCCCATGAGACCTGCCAGGCAAAGCCTTGTAATTGCCTTTAGTTTTGTCTAAAAGATCACATGTAGGTTTTTGGCCACTCCTCAAAACATCCATTAGTCTTATAGCTGTGTTGGACATTTTAAGTCAATCTGTACATCCCAACTTCTCTGTACAGGCCTGTTTTGAAGAGCAAGCCAGCTCCTGACCATTGTGAATTAGTCAAAGCTAGTCATTAATGATCCACTTTAACACCCTGACTGGCTTCCATAGGGAGCCCTTTACTATATGCTTCCTTAGACACCCAGGACTATTGGCTACTCCAGGTATAAGTACTCATTGGGATTTTTATCAGTTAAAAATGACAGAAAATCATTTTAGACTAGCTTAAACCATAAAGAAAGTTTTTGTTCCAAGCAACTAAACAGACCAGATGCATGGGTGACTTTAAACGTAGTGAAATACAAAGGTCCAAATATGCCATCAGGAATCATTCTTTCCAACATTCTTTTCTCCTGCTCTCCATCACAAGGGCATCATCCTCAGGAAGCTCTTTGTACAACCATGAGAGATAGCCACCAGCAGCTCCAAGCTTACCCTTGCTCGCAGCTAGCTTTCTGAGAGAAGAGAGCAGCACCTTACCCACCAGGGACCACAGCAAATTCAAGTAAAAACTGTGCTTACCTCCTCTAGGTCATGTGTCCATTCCTGAGCCAATCACTGTGGCAAGGACAGCAGAGCTACAGAATTGTCAGCCCCACCAAAAATACTTGGAGAGAGAGAGAGAGAGGAGAGTTCTCAAAAGGAAGAGATAGTCTTTGGGCAAAGTATGCTACAAAGGAAGAACTAAGCAACATTCTATCAAGGCTTGATGTGAGGAAATAGCTTTAAAAGGTTTTTTTTTTTTTTTTTTTTTTAAGAAAACTGCTATGTTTGCAGATCCTATGTTCCTGAAGAGCATAAACCACTTCCAAAAGAAATGTTTCTTTTCCCAGAATACTTAACAGGAATCAAGTCATTAAGCCAAGAGAATAAAGAGGAGTTTCTTAGTGGACTACACAGGCACTGAATCTAACAATTTTTCTTTCATTTTTTAAATCATTTCTTTTTTTTTTTTCATCATCATAAGTGAACTCTTTAATCCCTGTCTTCTATTCCACACATCCCCTACCCACTTCCTCTCTGGTAACCATCAGTTTGTTATTTATAATTAAGAGTCTATTTCTTGGTTTCTCTCTCTTTTTTTTTTTTTTTTTACTTTGCTCATTCATTTTTTTTTTTTTTGTTAAATTCCACATATGAGTGAGATCTTATGGTATTTGTGTTTCTCTGACTAGCTTATTTCCCTCAGCATTACACTGTCTAGCTCCATCCCTGTTGTTGCAAATGGCAAGATTTCATTCATTTTATGGATAAATAATATTCAAATATATATAAATATACACACATATGTGTGTGTGTATACATGCATATATATCATATCTTCTGTATCCATACATCTATAGTGGACATTTGGGCTGCTTCCATAGTTCAGCTATTGTAAATAATTCTTCAATAAACATAGCAGTGCATGTAGACTTTTAGTGTTTTCGTATTTTTGAGGGTAAATACTCAGTAGTGCAATTACTGAATCATAGAGTAGCTTTATTTTTTTTTTATTTTTTGAGCTCCATATTGTTTTCCACAGTGGTTATAGCAGTTTGCATTCCCACCAACAGGACACAAGAGTCTCTTTTTCTCCACATCCTTGCCAATACTTGTTTTTTCTTGTGTTTGAGTTTAGCCAATCTGACAGGTGTGATGGGCCGTTCAATTTAAAGAGACAGACTCAGAGCACCTGGGTCACTCAGTCAGCTAAGGGGTCAAATCTTGGTTTCAATTCAGGTCATGATCTCAGGGTCCTGGGATTGAACCCTACGTCGTGCTCCAAGCTCAGTGGAGAGTCTGCTAAAGTTTCTCTCTCCCTATCCCTCTGCCCACCCCCGACCCAGCCCAGCTCATGCATTCTCCTTCTCTCTCTCAAATAAATAAATAAATATTTAAAAATAAATAAAGAGACCAACTCATGGAAGCCTCAGAACCACCATCAGGCAAGATGAGAAAACTGGAGTCCAAGATAAGGCACTGCCCAAGAACCCAGAACTAGTACGTGATAGGGCAGCTCTTCTACGCCATGTTCATTCTCTAATAAAAATGCTATGTTTTCTTACCATGACCACCTGGGCTTTCCCACAACATGATTATATATTATCTCATTTGATCTTCACAAGAGTGAAGAAGGAAAATAAGGCAAGCATTATTATAGTTATTTGGTAATACTTCCTTGAGGTCAGTTCCTAGAGATAAAGTTGTGGAATCCATCAGGGAAATAAAACATTAGAGTGTATAAGGAATCCCTGGCACCTCTGAACATCACATCATCCAATCAGGTGAGAGGACAGTGACGTTCCTGGCTCCACCTATCTTCAAGTGGAATCTCCCAGAGAGAAATAACACATTCCTGGTGCATCTTCTATGTGTCCCCATTCTTTTCCCATAGGCCCTCCCTGGAGGACACCAAGGAGACTAACCCAGTCCAGGTCTGGTTGTGTCCCTAAGCACAATAGCCCATCACAATTGGGAGTGCTCAAATGCTCATAAAACCAAACTAATTCGATTTACTTTACATAATGGTGCTTGGTGCTTAAACTTTTCTAGTAATCAAGGAAAAAATATGAGGTAATGGGAAGAATTCAATCTGTGGAAGAGGGCAGCCCGGGTGGCTCAGCAGTTTGATGCCACCTTCAGCCCAGGGCATGATCCTAGAGACCCGGGATTGACACCCACATCAGGCTCCCTGCATGGAGCCTGCTTTTCCCTCTACCTGTGTCTCTGCCTCTCTCTGTGTCTCCTGTGAATAGATAAATAAAATCTTTTTTAAAAATCTGTGGAATAAAATAGATGATGGTTTGAATCCTGTCTAGGACAGTTTCCAGCACATAGGAGGTGTATACGTTGTTGGTGGGTTTTTTTTTTTCCCTTCTTCATCTGTATATTTCAATCCAAATGTAATGAAGTGGAAAAAACTTGAACTAGAAGCCAGAAAATGTGTATTCCAGCCCTCCTTCTGCCACTATTTTCCTCTGTGACCTTTGGAAGGTGATGTAGGCTCAATGTTCCCTGGTTTCCTCAATTTTTAAATGAAAACAATAATGCCAAGTCTCGCTCACCTCCAGACTATTGCAGGGATTGAATAAATGAATGTTCATGAATTCACTGTAAAAAGTATAAAGAGCTACCTAGATATTAGGGATCACACTGGGGCATAGCCTTCATCAATAATCTTTGGGACAGCCTTTAGGGAACAGGAATGTTGGCAGAAAAAATGCAAAGTAGCTGTTACCTTTGCAAGGTCACTGCTGTGCTGCAGGCATTGACAAGCCTGAAGAAAATGCAGGTCGAATACCAGGAAAATCTTTCATGCAACAGTAGATTTTTGTCAGCAAAACTGAGTGGAATGCCAAGTCACAGACGGTTCCCTAAAAGCATGGTTAACTTCCTGATCAACATTTTGAAGCAATTTAGAAAAATCATCAGAAGTTTAGACGAGGAAGGGAACCTCGTAATTTATAAATCCCAAATATTTCCTTTTCCAGTTAAGGAAACTGAGGCCTGGATTCACACTGCTAATTTCAAGTCTGTATTCCTTTCTACTACACCAAGTATTTCCTTATGATATAAACTAGGAATAAGAATGCTCAAACTCCTAAAAATCATTTAAGTAGAGTCATTACTGCATAGAGCCTTTCAACCTGGACCTCAGAGGGTATTGAACCCTCAAAGGGTTTGAAATATGGGCAGAATATAGAATCCCCATAGACAGCATAATTTGTAAAATTAGCATGGCATTTGAGGCACTTCAGATGAAAGTCACCACAGAAATGCCCAGCTTTTCATGAAATAACTAGAAGGAATAGAGGGTTTCACATTATATTATAGCTCGCAGGTTTCCATCACATTTCAAAGTTGCTCTGTTTAGTTGAAAGAGTTCGGCCCTTCCTGAAATGACTAACTCCAGAGTTTTAACATTTCTTTGGTAATTTAATATGACCCTGTAAATTTTTTCCTCCAGGCTAGAAACTGGGTTTTGCCACAGAAGAGGTGCCACAAAAATGAGGTAGCCCCCAGCAAATGGTCCCACCAATAAGGAAGTAGGAGGCCTCTTTTTCTTTATTCATTGGAACACTATGATCTTGTTAGGATAATGAGAGAGTTGTGTTCACCGAAGCAGACGTAGCTCACAGAGGGCAGGCTCACAAATGCTGTGTAATCCTGGAGATGAGTCACACTCTTCCTACCTGCAAAGAAAACACCTAAAAAGCATCCTCCTATAGTCTCAGGCTTGAAAGACCATTAGGTATTCCATTATTATGCCTCAACCCTTCATAAATGTGATATGCTTAGATACTTTCTGTTATAGTTTTCATTGTAACCCCCAAAAAGATACATTAAAACCCTAACCCCCAATGCCCTATAATGTGACCTTACTTTGAAATAGGGTCTTTGCTGAGGAAATTGGTTAAGATGAGGGTAGACCCTGTTGTAGGGTAGACCCTTCATCCAATATGACTGGTGTCCTTATAAGAAGAGTAGAGATACACGGGGCACCTGGTTGGCTCAATCAGTTAAGCATCCAACTCTGGATTTTGGCTCAGGTCATGATCTCAGAGTTGTGAGATCCAGCCCTGTATTGGGCTCCATGCTGGCCATGGAGCCTGCTCCTGCTTGAGATTCTCTCTCTCCTTCTCTCTCTGCCCTCCACCTACGAAAGAAAGAAAGAAAGAAAGAAAGAAAGAAAGAAAGAAAGAAGAAAGAAAGAAAGAAAGAAAGAAAGAAAGAAAGAAAGAAAGAAAGAAAGAACAGAGTCATACACAGAAAATGCCATGTGACAATAGAGGTAGATTAGAGTAATGATGTTGCAAGCCATAGAACTTCAAGGATCATCAGCAACATCAGAAGCCAAAATAAAGGCATGGAATGGCTTGTCCCCTAGAGCCATCACAGCAGGCACAGCCCTGCTGACATTTTGATCTGGAACTTCCAGCCTCCAGAGCTGTGAAGGAGTAAGTTTCTATTGCTTTAAGCCCACTCAGTTTGTGGTGTTTTGTTGTAGAAGCCCTGGGAAATGAATACACCTTTCAACTGCAAGAAGGACAAAAAAATCAGACCTGGGACAAGAAAAGGCAATGGGACAGGAGTGCAGAGCAAGTCAGCCAACTTCTTCACCTGGCAGACTGGGCGCTTAAACTCAGGTTTGAAAAATGGTCTCTCCTGTCACGTGGCTTTGGAGAAAGAGTGAAGCCACCTTTATTGCTGACCTGGCATCATAAAAATAATTAGCAAATTGCCACAAGGTGCTTCTGGAAGGTGATTCAGATGTCCCTGTCGTTCAGCCTGGTAGAGCAGCACAGAGTGGCCGCCAGCCTGCTAATGCATCACTCTCTGAGCGAACAGCCATGTTTATGAGCAGATATTACTCTAAATTGTTCTCCACAGCACAGAACATCTTTTCTGCACCAGAGCCATCCAGACTTAGCTCACAGAGAACACTCTCAGGTGAGCAATCAAGGTCAAGTCTGTCTGAATAAGTGGATGTGACAGCTCCCATCAGGCTCTGAAGCCAAAGGACAGCCAGTGGGGCCACCTGGGACCAGGAAGATTGGTTGTCCAACTTCCCACAAACGGGCCATTGCCCAGGAAGTTTAGAGTGCTGGACATGGGTCCTCAAAATCAGTACCTGCAGAGCTTCACAGGCCTATAAGCATCTAGAAAAGGAAAAGTTAAGTGCTTCGCTCTAAATATGTTTGGTAAGATGCTCTCAAACTTGATGCCCGAGCTCCACCTCAAGTTCTAGCAATCGAAGGCTCTCATTCTTTAACCCAACCCTAAGCATGCTTTATTTTATGTACATATGTAAGGGATCATTTCATGGCTATGATTTTAATTTTCATTTTCTATTATGCACTGCAAAGTTACATGTTGACCTTGAATATAGAACCAACAGGGCAAGACAGAGAGAGCAAATGATGATTCTTGCTACTACCATCTACTGATGGTTTGGGCATTCCAAACAGCATGCTAAACTCTTTAGCTATATGATGTCTTTTCATCCTTATTATTCTGAAATCACAGATGAGGAAATCAAGTCTCAGATAATTTATATGGATTGTCTTCCCCAAATCCCATCACAAGATCAGGCACAGGTGTAATTCAAGTAGAGAGCTGTTTGCCTTCAAAATCTGTGCTACATATACTGCCTCATGTTTGCAATGAAGAAAAAAAAAAAAAAAACTGGGTCCAGTTTGTGATTCTAACACTGTGAGTGAATCTCCATGGATCTCAGGGATATTCTCTCTATATTTCCCAGGGTAAGTAAAGATCTGTACACTGCAAAGTGTCATCCTGTAGCCAATGGACAAGTTTCTCTTTTGCCTCCCCCCTCCCCTGCCACTGGCAATGTTTAGCATGTGCCTAGCAGGCACTTTCTCTGCTTCCACAGGATTTTGAACAGAGCCAGTTGTGTAGATGCTCTATGCAAGGCAGGCAGCATGAGCAAGCAATTGATTTTTAAAATGAGATTGGTAGCTAGGGGAAGGGAGGAGGCACGAAATGAAGTGGATTCTCTACCCAGTATGGGAACGGGGGAGAAGGCAAAGGAAGTCTCTAGACAAAGATAGTACTTAAGTCAACACAACCAAGGTACAGAACTATCCTTGGTTCTCCCTTGTGAGAGTCTCTGACTCATGGGGGAAAAAAATCAATTGAGAGCTTGCAACAAAAAGCAACTTATTTTGGATTATTGGAGAGCACCCTTCTCCCCTGTTGGAACATATAAAATGTCTCACTTCCCTGCTTTTAAATCAAAAACAGAGAACTTTATTCAATAAGTTCCACAAATGGTTAAATAAATTAAGGTATAACTATAGATTAGAATAGTATAGCCTTAATAGAAATCATATTTTCAGGAATATTTAATGCCATGGGACAATGCTAATAAGAGAATTTAAGCATAAAAAATACGATTCCAAATGAAATCTTTAAAAAAAAAAAAAGGAATTCAAGGGTGCTTGAGTGGCTCAGTGGATTTGGGGTCTGATCTTTCATTTCAACTTAAGTCACACTTTCATGGTCATGATCTCAGGGTCATGGAAACAAGCCCCACGTTGGACTCTGCACTGAGTGTGGAGCCTGCTTGAGATTCTCTCTCCCTTTACCTCTGCCTCTCCTTTGTTCATTCTCCCACTCTTTTTCTCTCTCTCTAAAAAACAAAAAACAAAACAAAACAAGATTCCAATGGGCCTCTATAACAGAATCATATCTCTTTGAAATACATATAATGTCTGTTGATCTGATGGAAAAGAGTGAAATGAAACATACCAAAATTATTAATGGTGGTTATCTCTGGATGAAGTGATAGCAGTTGATTTTTATTTTTTATATATAGTTTTCTATATTTTTACATTTAATTTATTAATTCATTTATTTATACCTTTTATTTAAATTCAATTAACTAACATATAATGTATTATTGGTTTCAGAGATAGAGGTCAGTAATTCATCAGTCTTATATTAACACCCCGTGCTCATCATATCACCTGTCCTCCTTAAAGCTCATCACCCAGTTACCTTATCCCCCCATTCACCTCCCCTCCAGTGACCTTCAGTTTGTTTTCTATGATTAAAAGTCTCTTACGGTTTGTCTCCCTCTCTGATTTCATCTTGTTTTACTTTTTCCCTCCCTTCCCCTATGATCCTGTTTTGTTTCTTAAATTCCACATATGAGTAAGAGCATATGATAATTCTCTTTCTCTGATTGACTTATTTTGCTCCTCATAATACCTTCTAGTTCTATCCACGTTGTTGCAAATGGCAAGATTTCAGTTTTCTTGATGGCTGAGTAGTATTCCATATCTTCTTTATCTGTTCATCTGTTGATGGACTCTTTCCATAGTTTGGCTATTGTGGATATTGGTGCTATGAACACTGGATGCTGTACCCTTTCGTTTCACTGTATATGTATCTTCGGGGTAAATACCCAGTAGTGCAATTACTGGGTCATAGGGTAGCTCTTTTTTTCAACTTTTTGAGGAACCTCCATACTGTTTTCCAGAGTGGCTGAACCAGCTTGTATTTCTGCCAACAGTGTGCAAGGGTTCCCCTTTCTCCACATCCTCACCAACATTTGTCATTTCCTGATTTATTAATTTTCTGTATTTTTAAACATATTTTAAACAAAGGCTGTATAATGTTTTATAGCAAGAAAAACTAATCAATGTCTTTAAATATTTCTGGCAAATACTAAATAAGAATATTGAGCACAAAATCACAAGAGCCACATTTCCAGTCCAACTCTGCTTCAAATCCCTTCCCTAGGCCACCTCAGTTTCCTCATGGACAAAACACAGGTTACCGTTAATATCTAGGGTCCCATGCCTCCTTTATACACCAGGCCCAGGAAAGCATTTACATTGTAAATGTAGGCAAGCAGAAAGCATGTAGAAGAAATTGAAAAGAGCGGGAGATATAGAGGAGTCAGGGAAGAAAAATTGAGAGAAGAAAGAGAGCCAAGGACCCAGGGATACAGAAAAAGCAGGTGTGAATGCAGAAGATTTTTTAGATGAATGCTGACTTTAAGCCACTGCCTACTGTTAATTGGGCCCTATGTTTAAGTCACAGTGCTTAGAATTTGATTCTTCACAGATTTTCCATCTGCTTTAATTATTAAAATTCTAAACATCTTGCCTAATGGTTTTACCACACAAGCCCACCAGGATAAAAATTAATCTCTGTGTCAAGGCAGGAGAAACTAAAGGAATGTGATGAATTCAAACCAAAATCTGGATCTGGTACCTCAGGCTAGAAATTACTCACCCTTAAAATAAAGCAATTATTTGCCTTATCTGACCACTTCACCTTTGGCCTTTGGTTTATGTTGAAAACAATTCAGTTAAAGACGGTACTGATTAACTCCACTCCACTAAAACACTCACAGATCCTTTCTCTTTTGACAACCGCCCCCCCCCCCCCCCCCCCCCGCACTAGTGACCTGAGAACAAAACTCTCTCCTGTCTGAAGGCTCCCAGGGCCTGTGTTCTGAAGAGCATGATGTGGGAAACAATCATTTTCACTCTACTAATAATATTGAGAACTCCCTTTTTTGTCTCAGTAATGTCCTTCAGAACATCCAGCTACTCCAAATACAGGACACACTCAATAAATACTTGAACTCTGGGGCGATCATGATTTTTCAAGCCTAAAGACCTTCATGGAAAATCAGAGGCCATTAAATCAAGGAACAAGATATAGTAGAACTTTAGCTAGAACCATAGAATGATTGGACCATTATATTATCAGAAGAAATTCCTTAATTCCTTACAAGTACACACCACTTTAGAGTCCACTCATTCATAACCTGGGGATAGGCAGGAAAGCATTGACTTTCTGAATTTATAAAAGTTCAATATTTTCTTTCAGGAGACTTAGGGCTGAATCCCCTCCTGATAAGATTTTACTCATTTCTGCAAGAGGCATTGAGTGAAGTAGTTGAGAAAGCAGATCCTGGGGCCAGATGTCTGGGTTCAAATTCTGACTTTGGCACATACTAGTTACTTAACTCTCTGTGGCTCAATTTTTCTCAACTGTTAAATGGGGTAGGATTATGGTACCACATAGAGTCATCATAAAAATTAATTAGTTAAGCTCTTTACCTAGTCCCTGACATAGTACCTGAAATTGTTTTAGGGAAATGGAGTAATCACCAACTCCTATTTGATTATACATGTGCTTAGAATTTATCCCTTACCTAATTTCTACGAATTTGAGGAAACTCACGATATAGGAATATCAAGGAATAAGTATACTTTGCAAGTTAGTCAATGTGTTTTATTACTCATATCAGAAAGTATCTGAGCCCTGAGAGGAATGAGAGAGCCCAACAGGAGACTGGGAAACCTGCAGTATGTTCATACAATAGAATACTACTCAGCAATAAGATTTAAGGGGAAAAAACTGCTACATGTGATAATAGGGCTAAACTCACATAAATATGGTATGGAAGAAGTAAGATGCAAAAGAGCACAAACATTTGACTCCAGCAAATGAAGTTCATAACTAGGCAAACTTAATCAGAATTGTGGGCACCACTGTGACCAGCTATCCTGATTTGCCTGGAACTTTCCCAATTTTAGCACTGAAAGTTTCACATGTCAGGAACCCCCTCATCTCCATGCAAACTATGACTATTGGTCACCCTATGACCAGTCCATAAGAGGATTCTGAAAAACAGACTAGATAGAGTCACAGAAGAAATCCATTGAGACTGGGAGTAGAGAACTTGATTTGTTTGTGGTTACAAGCTCTGTACACATGCAAAAATCATCATGCTGAGCAGCAAAGATTAGCATACCCTGTGCACATTATAGTATGTATATCCTGCCTTTAAAAAAAAATGAACTAGATGTAGAAAAGATACTAAGCAGCTGGAAAAATGAGATGGCCAACAGTGCAGGAGATGGCACCCAAAGTGGGTATTTCCCTTCCCCTACAGATCTCTGCATCCACCTCCTCACATCTGACTATTGGTCCCCAGGATTTGGCACCGCATCTGTCCTCAAGGAAGGAAGAGATGGTTGAAGGAGCCAGAATTCAGCAATCCATCAGCTTTTTATTCATGGTCCAAACCAATTGTGAAAGACAATTTGATTAAAGATGGTACTGACTAACTCCATTCCACCAAAACACTCACAGGTCCTTTCTTTCCAGACCTTCACACACTGTCAACTTGGGGACAGAACTCCCTCTCTTGTCTCAGTGCTACCAAGGCCTCAATGCTCTCAAGAGCACAACATGGAGTCATGAGGAGTCACCTCTCCCACAAAGCCCCTGAGGCTATACTCCCACTGAATCCAAAGCCACCTTTGGAATTAGTCAACACTCACTTGTTCTGCCCCCACTTTCTCTGACTTTCATGGACCTGGCTTCCACTCCTGAAAAGCCCCTTCTGACTGGTATTTTAGTCATGTTGTTTGGCTCTCTCAAGCCAGCTTCACCTCTGGAAGCTTCTGGAAGACAGAGAACTTAATCTCCAGACCCAATATGCCTGAACATTCCCAGCATTACCATAGTCCCTACTCCTACCACTGGAGAAATTTCCTGGTGGTCCTAAGAAGCCTGCCCTCATCCTCTGTCTCTATTCAAAGAATTGGTTGGTGAGTATTTAGAATACACATCTTCAAACTGCCCTACCATACCCTCAACAGAGATCACTCATCAATGCTGATTCTCTTCTTTGGACATGGATGTGGTGTTGGAGTCTTCATTAGCCCAGGGCTCTGTGTGTGAATCATGGTTGAGAGAAAAATGAAACTGACTTGCTATCCCCACACTGGCTTCCAAGTTCCCAGAGAGACCTAATTAACTTTGTACACGGCCAGAGAAGCAAAGGCAAAATGGTGCCTGCAGTCTGCCCAGCCTATATGCTACTTGTAGATAACCTCAGCCCCCTAGCTTCGTGTAATGAATTTAGTCAATCCTCTAAGCAATTGGTCTGGCCGGGGTAGGTTTGCCCTCCTAAGGTCCTAATCCCCCCAAGTATCAACTGCCCCACTTCTCTTTGTATTATTTTTATTGGTGTACTGATATCAGTAAAGTGCACTCATCTTAGATGTTCAGCTTGATGGGTTTTGCCAAATGTACCCTGGCCCCTGTAACCACAACCCAAAACAAGACAGCATTTTCCATCCCTTCCAAAAGTTCCTTGACGGTAGAACATTTCCCATCACGGTGAAAAGCTGGCAAAGTTATCTATTCCCTTTACACGAATGGGATCAGATTCCTAGCTGTCTTGTTAAATTGCCCTCTTTCAAGGGACTAGTCCAACTACAGCTATAACCTCAAACAGCGCCTTGTAATTTTCTATCTAAAACAAAGAAAACTCCATTTTGTTTCTGTCCCTGAACTATTGAGTTTTATCTCCCCAGGCTTCGTTGACCTTCTAAAGGTTTTTTATATGTTTTCTTATATCCTGGTTTCTCCACTTATCTTCTTTATTGAAGTATCAGTTTTTCAGAATAGACTGTGTAAGTCCTTTTATAGTGTTGCACAGCAATCTTATATATTAGGTATCTGGTAGGAGAGCTGTAAACTCAGGAGATTGTGGTGGGTATAGTGCTTGGGACCTGCCATAATCTTTTTTGTGTCTTCGCTCCCTGTAATATCACACATGATTAGAGTGTCTGACTTAAAATCCATCTGGTTCTCAACTTGTGGGTTATGTGATATGTTCCACATAATCTTTCCATCCTATTCCAGAATTTTCTCAAATCCATAGACCCCACAAAAGGAGAAGGGTTTGTTAGAAATGCAAAGAGTCATGAAGTGACCTTGACTTCCATAAGGCAGTCATTTTGCCGGACGATGAGTATGTGCCAGGTTCTGTGGTTCTAGGTACTTGCCAACCTCTATGCCCAAGCAAGTTAGGAATAAAACATTTCCAGGTATTTCCATATGATCCAGCAGTGACCTGGACAGCACAAACATGAAAGACACCCAACTTGATTCATCGGAAAAGAGACAGACACAGGCAAAAGCATGAAGGAGGGAGCGAGAGGTCCTATGCCTGCTGTGTTTCAGACCTTCATTGCTGCCTGGCTGGATTATTTCAAAAGCCTCCTAATTGGTCCCCTGACATTGGTCTCACCCCAGCTCTGTCCTCTATACTACTTCCATGGCCTCCTATATCAATCTGCAATGGCTTCCCCATAACTTCAAATGAAGTCCGAACCCCACTATGCTGTTCAAAGATCTCCAGAGAGTAGCTCACCTCTCCCCTGCCTCCTCTGTTCCTACTGCTACACCTGAGGGTTATCTTCTGCTGTTCTACAGACCTTGGCCAGGACAACCTGCTATCCCAGATGCCCCTTACATCCACAGCTGCTTTTTCCTCTACCTACGTTTGCTTCACTCTCTTTCTAGTTAGTTCTGCATCATCATGAATTAGCTTGGATGTCATGTCTTCAAAAACTCTTCCCAAATACTTCTGAATAGCTCATGTCTCCCCCCTCTACACTCCTGTAACCCTCTGTCATAGCCTCTTCAGTGCTTCTGCACACCTCCCAACTGCAGGGATACCATTCCCATTGAATACAATGAATGGGACTCCCTGGAGGTATCCAACATGGAGGCACTGAGCCTTTGCCCCTGAATCAGTTGTGTACCTGCCTATCTCCCACCCTCCCCTCCCACTACCCCCGCAGTTAATCTTCCACTTTAAGCCATGACAACAGCTCTTTTTCGGAAACTCTCTCCTCCACCTGTGTGTCTCAGGTTCCCTTCTGGATCTGCCCATCCTTGAAACCTATTGACTCGACTCCATCAAACAAACCCCTTTTGCAGACTGTATGTTTTGGAGTTTGAAAGTGTTCATTTTTTCCAGTAGTTCTCAAGTTCACCTCTGTCTGAGTCAGTATAACTGACTTCCACTAGGGTCGTATCTGCCATGGATAGGCAGTACCAATCCCCATATAGCCCTAAGCCCCAAAACTCCACCCTGGCCAGAGTCCCAGCGCTCCTTCCAAAAATGAGAATTTAGCCACACAGTGGTAATATGGAAGGGTTTGAGACACACACCCCCACCCTTGCCCCTTTAGTCTCAGTATTAGCTCCTTACAGACAGCGGTCGCATCTTCTATCTCTTTAAATCTTTTCTCTCTCCTCAGGTGGAGTGACTTCATTTTGAATGCCAAAGAGGTTGACTCCATGGTCCTACTAGGCTCGGTGGCATTTAGGTTAATTTCAGTCCTAGAGAGCAGCCATCAACTTGTCTTTACTCTGGCTGCTGCTTCTAACAAAGGCTTAAGGAGAATGAATTAGAAACAGCCCTGTTCTTTGATGCACATACTCTTTGTTTCTAGGTTTGGGCAAGCCAAGGATGCTGACAGGTTGGTCAGTGCAGCTGCTGCATAAGTAAGGATAGAAGGCAAATTTGCATTGAAGCTTCATTTAAAAAAAAAAAAAAAAATCGAGCAGCCCCAGGGGCTCAGCGGTTTAGCGCCGCCTTCAGCCCAGAGTGTGTTGCTGGAGTCCCTGGATGGAGTCCCACAACAGGCTCCCTGCATGGAGCCTGCTTCTCCCTCTGCCTGTGCCTCTGCCTCTCTCTCTCTCTCTCTCTGTGTGTGTGTGTGTCTCATGAATAAACAAATAAAATATTTTAAAAAATAAAAATAAATAAAAATTTAAAAACTCTATCTATAAGACACTCAACAGCCAAATTAGGCTTTGAGCAGATCTTATCTAACAACAGTAACTTCGGAGCAGGAAGCCCACCTGACCATGGCATTAGCCCCAGGGCACTGTGTTCACCAGTTTCTGCCTAGAACACGGGCATCTTGGGATCCTTGTTCTTATTTTTCAAGATTTATTTGTGTATTTATTTATTTTCGAGATTTATTTGTTTATTTATTTATTTGTTTGTTTATTTGTTTATTTATTTATTTGTTTGTTTATTTATTTATTTATTTGAGAGAGAAAGAGATATCATGAATCAGGAGGAGAGGAAGAAGCAGACTCCCCACTGAGCTGAGAGCCCAACGTGGGGCTCAATCCCAGGACCCTGGGATCATGACCTGAGCCCAAAGCAGATATTAACTGACTGAGCCACCCAGGTGCTTGGGATCCTTGTTCTAATGTTTTCCTAGTCTTAGGGATGAGAGGGCTGGTAAAACAAACAAACAATTAAAAAAAAAAACCCACTCACTTTTCTCTTTTCCAATTCACTAAATTATAAGGAGTACACAGTAATTACTCATTTAATGATTTTTAGGTAAATGCACTTATAAATTAATGAATAATTTGGAGGTAAGAAACATTCTTTATCTTTAGTTGAGAGACATATATTCTTAAAATAATAAATAAAAACTAGACCAAAACCCTTTTTGAAACATAAGAATCTATGCGCTATCTTGTTGATTTTATTACTATACATTTTCTGCAAACATGAGAAGACTTGCTTCTAAAAGCCTGGAAGAACAAATCATAACAAAATGCCCAATTTGGTACCTATGATCAATAGACAATCTCTTTGACAGGGAGCATCCTGCATGATGGATAGGTTGTATTTTCCTTACAGGTTGAGTGTTGCAGATTCTCAGTTTATTCCTAGAGACAGTAAAGTCTCCCAAAATCATATATTAAAGGCAGATGTACCATGAGAGAGAGGAGGATGGGAGCAGTGGGGTAGAAGGCAGCTTATTGGTTTATTTCCTGATCATGGAAGAGCATCGTTCTCTGCTTTCAACCTTGGTCCTGTAGCAACCTTAAGTTTCCCACTTTCTGGAACAGCCCACAGCCCTAGAGAATCAATCTGCCTGACTGAATTTTTCCTCATTAAAAAAAAAAAAAATCAACTTGCTCTTTTGAAACCTCCGATAGTCAAGTGAAATAATTTGTTTCTTACTCTCGAATCCTCCCTCTGCTAGGTAGCTAACAGTGGTTGGGGTGTCTGCCTCTGGATCTTTGTTTGGTCAAGTTCGGATCATATTCCACTCATCATTGTTCATTATAAATCAGTTCTTCTGGTCTTTCAATCACCCATGTTGTGTTCTAAACTGGCTCCAGGGCAGTAAATCAATTAGGAAATGTTTGTAAAGTGGCTTTAAAAAATAGAAAGCATGGATAAGTACAGCACATCATAGAAACAGGTCAGTGCACTTAACAGTGAATCTGGTGCTCTAGGTATGGCCTTTGTGAGCACTGGGGCATTCTTCTAATAAATTTCACAGTTATGTACTGAGGTGGATTGATTCATTTCCCCTTTGATATTTCTCTTATTTCCTAGAAGCAAAACCAAATCATTTTTCTTTGAGATATTTGCCTGGGTTGAAGGGTAAGGACAGCCCTATTTTTACAGCAGGAGAGATTGTATTTGGATACGAACTTTCTGATGGCTAAACAAGCAAAGAGATGATCAACAAAAGAAGACTGGAGATTCCATCAATGGAGATCTTCAGGAAAATAAACAAACAAGCAAAAAGAGAGTGTGCTTGAATTAAGACCAAGGATTTAAAAAAAAAAAAATAGGCCTCCAGTTAAGTTGAATTTGGATCAGCTCTGATCCATTGGTAGCAGCCACCTGTAAAATGGTTTTAATCAAGAATGTGGAGGCCATGTCCAGGCTCATCACTATCAGCAATCCCTTCCTTGAGTGTAGAGAAGGCAGATAGAGGCATGCATAGTACCTATCTGCCTTTTGATGTTAGACTACCTGAAGGCAAGATTTATAGACACTGGTATGACATAAGAAATCCATTACCCTGCTGTCAGAGACTCCACATTTTGATTAAAACAACCTCACATATGCTCCACATTCCATATAAGATATGAAGCCTATCAACTAACATAAACTATATGATTGTTCCATACAGAGATCTATGCTAAGTTGGAGGTGGTGAGCAAATACATTCCACTTGTTTTATACTGAAGTTTACAAACATGTACACCTATGTTTTCTTATTTTACACTCATTTCATTTTTCAACATGTGTATTTTGTGCCTACTAGGAGTTAGGTAGTACATTAAGAGCTGGACATAAGTACTACATTGAAAATAAAACAAGGCTCTGGCTCTCTGGACTTTACATTTTCAGGAAGGATAAGAGGGAAGAAAACATTCTGTATGGAACCCAATTTGGAGATAAGAAAACTGATGTTCAAATAACACATATAATTTGTCCATTAAAAAAAAAAAAGTGACAGGCAGAAGAACAGGACTCTAGCCAGCAGTTTCCAGTGTCATTTCTCTCTGCTTAGACTTAGCGTCTCCATTGTTTCACCCAATCCCCATCCCAGAGCTGGGATCCCACTGCTTCCCCTGCTCTGACACCCTGAGAATTGCTTATCTCCTGGGCAAAGCTGACATTCCGGGGGCCCCTCCAACACCATGAGGGCTTCTCCAGTGATAACCTCAATGCCACAGACCCCTGATGGCTCCTTCAGAAAATAAGGACCTGGTCTGGAAGGGTCAAGAGGTTCTTGACAAGCAATGTGGAGTCAAGCCTGACTTCAGACAGCAGTTAAGATCTGAGGTAGAGAAGAGAGGGAAAGGTGTTATGAGTGGAATGGAGTGTAAGAAGCAGAATGGGCATGAGCTGTATGTGAAGGTAAAAAAATCACAAAAGAGGTAGGTGCCTTCAGGGAACAATGAGTAGACAGCTTTAATTACCAAAGGGAAATATATATATATATATATATATATATATATATATATATATATATATATTATAAAAATATAAAATTAAAATATAAAAAATCATATATATACATATATATATATACACACACACACACATACCTGCCATAGGCACTGAAAAATTCCATTTAATCCTCACAGCTACTGCATAAGTAAGGAAAGCAGACATCTTCGCTCATCACAGATGAGTAACTAATTTTCATCGCTGTTAAGTGACATACCCAAGGTCACAGACTAATAAGTGTCAGAGCCAGGATTCATACTCAGATCTGCCCCTCTCTGCAGCCAGCGTTCCCTCGTTGTGAGTTCATGGCGAAGCATGCAAGGTCCTTGGACACAGGAAGGTAAGACTGGGGGAAAGAGTGAAAGCAGTTATCAAATTGGGTGGAAGAGAAGACAGGCAGACCAGCTTTGCCAATTTGACAATGTTGTTGTTATCCATCCTGGCCTGATGCATGATGTGTTCAGGGAAAGATGGGAGGCAGCTCTCCATCAACAAATCCAAGCCTTCTGTCTGCCATGAAAAGAAACCCTTGACTGTTTCTATTTTAAGGAAAGTTAGAAACCTAGAGATAAATTCCTTATAGGCCCTCAGTTTTCTCCTGCCACCTTTTCTCTCTAGTCAATTCCTTCCCCACCTCTTTGCCTCTCGCTAAAGACACAGCTGGTTGGCTTCTTAGTACTGACCCCTCTCCTTCATCTTTCCTACAGAAGCTCAGCTTTGCTCCTTCACATCCTCCCTCCTCTATAAGGCCATGTGTGTCAGAAAAGGCAGAATGGACCCCCAATCTCAGCAGGGGATTCCACCTTAATCTAATCAACTCTAATCTAAACCAGACATGGTGTCGCATTCCCCTTACTCATGTGGACTTAGATGTGAGCATGTGATACAATTGGGCCAATGAAATATGAAGATGAGTCAGCCTGGAAGCTTCTGGGAGATGATTCACTTTCAAAGGATTACAAGGGAGAAATTATCTCTACTTCTTCGGGATATATATTTTTTTCATCTCTGTGTGATGCCTGGAACTGTGGCAGCCATGTTGCAAACACAAGGGGACCAGGCTAAGGACAGACCAAGGTCACAGACTAGTAAGTGGCAGAGCCAGGATCTATACCAATTTAATAACATTGCCCTTACCAGCTCTTGCCTGACATGTAATATTTTTTTTAAAGATGTATTTATTTATTCATGAGCGACACAGAGAGAGAAAGAGGGGCAGAGACATAGGCAGAGGGAAAAGCAGACTCCCCACAGGGAGCCCAATGCAGGACTCCATTCGGGATCCCAGGATCACGCCCTGAGCCCAAGGCAGATGCTCAACCGCTGAGCCAACCAGGTGTCCCTGACATGTGATGTATTAAAAGGAAGATGGTACCCTGTGCTGATTCACTGTGCAAGAGAGTGTTTTTTTTTGGGGGGGGGATGCTTGACAAAAAAAGAGGTTCTGAAAAGGGGAGGAGTATGAGCTATAGGAGAACGGGGATGGAAAAAATTATAAGAAATATCACTTCAGTTATTAAGTAACATCCTTTGAGAGGAAGGAAAAAATAATGGAACTTTTTAAAATTTTTTGGTTGTTGAACGATGCTTCTTGAATGGAACTTTTTAAAATTTTTTGGTTGTTGAACGGTCACTCAGAAACTAGACCACAGTGATCACGGCTTCAATGGCATGAAAACAGGACTAAAGGAAATGAGTCACAGCACAGGAGGCAGCTGTCATATGCACATTTGTTGGTTTTGTGTACTCTTTACCATGGAACGGGGGTCAGCAAAGTGCAGCCCTGTGGCCAATTCAAGCCTGCTCCCTGTTTTTATAAATAAAGTTTTGTTGGAACACAGCCAAATCCACTTGTTTACATATTGTCCAGAGCTGCTTTTGTGCTAAAATGTCAGTGTTGAGTAATCACAGCAGAGACTGTATAGCTCGTAAAGCTGACCATACTTTCTATCTGTCCCTTTACGGAAAGTTTGCCACCCCTGATTTAGAAGGAAGAGAACTGAACTGACAGGCTGAGTATACAAATGATATATATATCATCTACAAATAAGATTTGGTGGATGACTCCCCTTTCTATAGCTAGTTCAGGATAAATAGCCTTCATTTTTCTCATCTGGCTGATCTCTGTTGATTTCCACAGAACTGAGAGAATCTGAGTCCTCATCCTGGATCTGCCAGTCACTCCATATGTGACATTGAATAATTCACCTCACCTGTAAGAAAATAAAAATTAAAAATTAAAGAGGCAGAGTCCCTATTCACAGTAGTTCAAAGGCTACATATACTACAAGGGTGAGATTATTACCATTGTGTGTGTGTGTGTGTGTGTGTGTATACATATATATACACATATACAGCCAACTAAATATAAAAATGACTCACCTATACATGTGGCCAACAAGCACACAAGAAAATGCTCCACATCACTGGTCATCAGGGAAATACAAATCAAAACCACAATGAAATACCACCTCACACCAGTGAGACTGGGGAAAATTAACAAGACAGGAAACAACAAATGTTGGAGAGGATGTGGAGAAAGGGGAACCCTCTTGCACTGTTGGTGGGAATGTGAACTGGTACAGCCACTCTGGAAAACTGTGTGGAGGTTCCTCAAAGAGTTAAAAATAGATCTGCCCTACGACCCAGCAATTGCACTGCTGGGTATTTACCCCAAAGATACAGATGCATTGAAACAGCAGGACACCTACACCCCAAAGTTTCTAGCAGCAATGTCCACAATAGCCAAACTGTGGAAGGAGCCTCAGTGTCCATCGAAAGATAAATGGATAAAGAAGATGTAGTCTATATATACAATGGAATATTACTCAGCCATCAGAAAGGACAAATATCCTGCTTCGACATGGATGGAACTGGAGGATATTATGCTGAGTGACATAAGTCAATCGGAGAAAGACCATCATTATATGGTTTCACTCATTTGGGGAATATAAGAAATAGTGAAAGGTATTAAAGGGAAAAGGAGAGAAACTGAGTGGGAAATATCAGTGAGGGTGATAGCACATGAGAGACTCCTAACTCTGGGAAATGAACAAGGGGTAGCGGAAGGGGAGGCAGGCAAGGGGATGGGGTGACTGAGTGACGGGCACTGAGGAGGGCACTTGACGGGATGAGCACTGGGTGTTATACTATATGTTGGCCAATCGAACTCCAATAAAAAAAAAAAAAATATATATATATATATATATATATAGAGAGAGAGAGAGAGAGAGAGAAATGACTCACCTAAAGCCATGTGAATTCTGATCCACAATCTGCAGCAACCAACCTAAGAAACCAATCCATGACCCACAAGAACCAGCTCAGGAAGCCAACACACTAACTGTAAGTCAGACTTGATGGAAGTGAGATCATTATCTCTAGCAACTGATCCAGAAAGTCAAACAATAAATCCCATAACAATCAGGACAAAACAGTCAGGTCTTGATTAATAACTGACAACTCTCCTAATTTGCATCTTCACTTCCAACAAAGGACCAACCAGAGAAAGTCAAATATGCACCCCAAACAATCACACAGGATGTTTAGCTTTGAAATATCCTGCCTGCAGCTTTTCTGTGCCCACAGTCTCCAGTCAGGACATACCTGAAGCCTTCTTTGTTTCCCACTAACATGCTTTCTCATTCCTCTGCCTGTCTTTGAGTCGGCCAAAACACAAGTAATGGTAGATGACTCTTTTGCTATATTAAGTTCAGAATAGATAGTCTTTGCTTTCCTCATTTCATTGATCTCTTGTTTATTTCCATAGAACTTTGAATCAAAGGATCTCAGTTCTAATCCTTGGTCTGCCACTCATTCCATATGTGACATTGAATTACTTGCCTCATCAGTTAAAAAAATTTTAAAAAATTAAAAAAATTAAAATTAAAAAATTGAAGAGGTAGTGTCCCTACCCATTGTATCTCATAGGCTACGAACACTCTAAGAGTGAGATCATTGCCATACTGAAACTATGTGCAAAGGACAGAGGTAGCTCTGAAGAAGGAATGACAGGTTGCATCTGAGCCCAGCACTGATTAATTGATAATCATTGTTTTCTTTAGCCATTATGAATAGAGTCATTGAGAAACTATCTCTCTCCTAAATTCACAAACTTCTTCCTTCCCAAGCAATACTACAATCCATTCATTTCAAATTATGGTACAGTCATTTGTTCGAAAATCCAATTTCACAAATGGCTCATCTCTTAAAGTAATATTTTAATGGATCTTGATTCAAACTTTAGTCAAACCTTCTTTTCTAAGCTTTCCATTAGTAGACTCAGTTGAGTTTGTCCAAAGCACTATCGGTTTGCTTCATGGGTGCTTAGAAATTTCCACAAATGACACACTTCTGAATATTTTTGGGTGTCCTTAATCTTTTGCAGAATACCTACTTGGTTTATGGTGTGCAAAACAAAAGACCAGTTTACAGAGCTTTCATTAAAATATCATCAAGTTCCTTAGGTAATATTATCATGATTTTATTGTCCATGATAATTCTACAAATGTCCTTAACCTTTTAAAGCTACAGTTTCCATTAGTTAAAAAAGCAAGATATAAATATTTATTTGGATTTTTTAGCTGTAGCCCAAATGTTATGTGACATATAAGCAAAACCCATCTTATAAGTTCCGTAACATCCCAGATTCTCCTACTATATACAAATTGAAAAGTACACTGGACAGTTTGGGGAATCCTGGTGTCCAGTCTGGAATCTACCCCTGATTAAGCTCCAGACACTAACATTACAATTTTGGATTCCTATTTCCTCTCTTATAGGCTATTACTAAAGTTCATCTCAAGACTAAAAAGCTGGGCAGCCCGGCTGGCTCAGCGGTTTAGCGACGTCTTCAGCCTAGGGCGTGATCCTAGAGACCTGGGATCAAGTCCCATGTGGGGCTCCCTGCAAGAAGCCTGCTTCTCCCTCCGCCTGTGTCTCTGCCTCTCTCTCTCTCTCTCTTTGCCTCTCACGAATAAATAAATCTTTAAAAAAAAAAGATTAAAAAGCTATCATCAGGGACACCTTGGGTGGCTCAGTGGTTGAGCATCTGCCTTTGGCTCAAGGCATGATCCTGGTATCTCAGGATCAAGTCCCACATCCTGCCTCCTGTATGGAGCCTGCTTCTCCTTCTGCCTTTGTCTCTGCCTCTCTCTCTCTCTCTCTGTATTTCATAAACATATAAATAAAATCTTAAAAAAAAAAAAGCTAACATCAGTGAGCTCCATAAATTTTAAGAAATTGTAACAGAAAATGACATTTTCCAGATATTCAACTGGATGGTGCCCATCTGGAGGAGGTTTAACATCATGAAATCTCAACAGTTCACCTCAAGGAGCACTAGATTCAAAGTGGAATCTAGGATGACTCCTGTTGAGATAGTGTTCCTAGACAGAACAATACTTAGTTAGTGTCATCAGCATGGATGATTGAAAACGTCAATGAGGGGAAGGCTTTGACTCAACCACTTATAGAGCAAGGGCTAGGGATTTGGGAGTAAGACACTACCCCTCCAGATGCCACAGCAAGTGAGGAGAGAAGTCATTTGCAAATGAATAGAGACCATTCACTTGGCTCTGATCTCACTGCAGGACCCATCTGGTAAAGAAATAAATGATTCTTCTTTATCATCCTAGGTAGTGTGGTAGTTATCAGCAGTAAGTCTGAAACCATGCTTCCAGGGTTCAAATCCCCACTTTGCCACTGGCCAACTTTGTGATCCTGAGTGTTACCTAGAAGTCCTCTGTCTTAGGCTTTTCCTTATCTAGAAAGCATGCATAATATCAAGAGTTTTTGCTAACAGCAAAACTCATGAAGTTTTCTGAGTCTTAATTAATCAATATGCTATTTCACATTAGAATCCACAGTACCATACATCTTAAGGCAGAGTTGTTAGAGAACTATAGCTTCAAAGTGCAAGTGATGCAAATATTTTTATTTCCCACAAGAGGGCCAACAAAACACTGTGAGATTCTTCTGATACTGTACAACAATCTAAATTAATAATGCTGAAACAAAACAAACTGCCATTTATATTTAACAAGTGTGAATCGCCACACGTGAAAAGCACAACCAACAGACCGCCCTGATGATGCATAATAACTAATTGTCCTTCCAGAATATAGTGGGAATGCCAGCCTGGATGCAGCCATCCATGAGAGGTTGTTTTCTTTGTTGTTGTTGTTGTTTTATTCATTTGAGAGAGAGAGAGCAAGAGCAGAAGATAGGGGTGGCAGAGGGAGAGGGAGAAGCAGACTCCCCACTGAGCGGGGAGCCCTACTTGGAGCTCCATCCCAGGACCCTGAGATCATGACCTGGCTGAAGGCAAACACTTAACCAACTGAGCCACCCAGGCGCCCCCATCTGTGGGAGCTTCTTGAGGCTGCCTGACTTTTTGCTGAACACCAATTTCAGCCTTCCACAAATTCCAATAATATCTAACTTCAATTTCTAAATACTAAAACTTAATATCCCTCAATGAATCACATAAAAGGTAGAAGTGCATGGTATTCGGTTGTGGAAAAGAGAGAAAAGAAGAGAAAGGAAGAAGGAAGGAATGAGGGAGGAAGAGTAAGAAAATCTCTGGAATTTTCATCATCTACCAATAAGAATTAAAGAAAAGGATATCCTCCTAATTTTTAAAATCCTTTCCTCCGAAAAGAAGGGAAAAAAAAAAAACTTTCCTCCCAAAGTCTAGGGTACAGTCTGGACTATGTGTGCCTTTTCTTTTCCCTGGAGCTGGGAAGTTCTAGGAGGTCATGGTCAACCCAAAAGGAGAAATCCCATCTGGCTTCATCCTATAGTTCTGTCACTTCCACTTCACCAACCAATTAACAATTCATAATTAGGTCCAGAGTCAAAATTCCTTAGTTACTGCCCCCTGTGAGGGGAAATTTTCAGTAAAACAAGACAAAAAATATGTCACACTTTTCCACTTGGAGCTGGATCAAGCCCACAGCAGTTAGCTGGAGAGGTGTGTAAGCCCCCGTCACTACCCTACCTCTGAGCACCTGTGGCCAGGCAAGACAGCTGGGCCACTCCCTTCAGAGAATCACAGGACTCTTATTACACCTTTAAGGACAGCACTTCCGAGCATCCTCACCTGTACCCACATCCTCTTCTCTGCTGGCTTGTTTCCCCTCTCACGCCTTG